>NC_133165.1:86800707-88050707 GCF_040802235.1 Manis javanica
GTCTTATTATAGTTACTTTGAATCAGGGACCAAAAATCAACTCATTGAGTTTGGTTCACATGTTTCTTAGACTCTTTTTTTTTTGAGCATTAAGTTATTTAATTAATATATGTAACAAAAAGTCTGAAGGTAAGGTTGTACACTTATGGAAATAATGATTTTGACCTACTTCGTAAGATAGTTGTGAGGCAGTACATGTAAAGTGTTCATGTGTCTACACTGTCCATAGTAAGCACTCCAGAAGTGCCACCAAAGTAAGTGCCGAAATCTACATTTCAGGCGACTTAATTCACACTCAGAGCTTCAGACTTAGCATTATACAAGGTTGTACCTGATGGCCTAACAAGCAGACAGAATAAAAATAACCAACTTTTTAACAGGCCTGGGCCTAGCCATGATGCTCAGAGATCCGCGCCGGTGGCGGGCCGCCAGGGGCGGGGCGCCGGGACGCCGGGGGTGGGCGGGGCGAGGGACGCGCCCTCCGCCCCCCGTCGGTCCTCCGGGGGCGGGGCTCGCGTTCCCACGGCCCGCCACGCAGCCGGGCGGGAAGACACGCCCGCGTCACGGGCAGCTGCGGGGTCGACCGCGGGAGGCGCGCGTGCACTGGGGCTTCCGCCTCCCCGGGCGCGCTGCTCAGGCTGGCCTGCCGGCCCGGCGAGCTCCCCGCGGTGGCAGAGCCCCTCCGCGGACCTGGGGCGTGCCAGACACAGCCCCTGGGTGCGCGGGCCCCTCCAGGATGCCGCCTATCCCATGTGCCGGCCCCGGCTCCCAGCGCCTCGGCCCCCCCGAGGAGCAGCAGGCGGCAGGTCGCCGGCCTCAGAGCGCGGCCTCCCCGGGCGCTCCGGGCCCGCGCGGCCGGCGCCCCCTTGCGGCCTCCAGCTGTCAGGCTTCCCCTGCAGCTGCTGCCGCCGCCGCCGCCACCGCAGGCGCGGAGCACACAGGCTGGGGCGCGGCCTCACGCTCCCTTCCCCGCAGCAGGGACGTCAGGCCTCTCTTAGACTCAATCAACGGTACTACTACTACGCTTTTTCTTACTTTTGAAAAGTCTGAGTCATTATGTTCTATAGAATTTACTACATTCTGGATTTTGTTTTCGTCATGGTGCCATTTTGACAAGTACTCTATCCCTATTTTCCCTGTAAATGGGCAGTTGGCTCCTGGGGCTTGATGAGTTTCAAGTTCAGTGATTTGGGCAGAGGTGCTGCTGTGCACTTCTGATCGCATCACACGGGGAGCACTGCTGTGTGGTTGCCTCCCACTGGCCTCAGGTGTCAGTCTGATCCTTCCCTTTATTGTTCCTATGAGCTTTTCACCTGCTGATTTTAGCGGCCATTTTTCGCCTTTGTCTATGTCCCTTGTGGCAAAATGGTGATGTTCTAATTCTGTCCTTCCCTCTGCATGTGTTAACTGAAGGTCTGTGTAATTCTAGACAGAAGAACAAGCCCGATCTATAGGAGTGGCAGGATAATAAGCATACACTGATGTCATAGTTAACTCCAAAGATGACCAGTATGATTCTTGCTGTGTTATCTTTATGAACTGATGATATTTTCTAAACATTTCATGACCCTCAGTATCTTGATGGTATTTTATGAACATATCATGATCCTCAGGAAGACTAGCTGCTCTTTCTGATGCAACTTTTCCAACTTTGGCCAATGACAACCCTTTCAAATACTGGCAATTGACTCACTTTTCAGAAGCCCCACTTCACAAAGAAATGTTTTTTTAGTCACTTGAAAAGGAGACTTTATATACAGTGATGGATTAGAGCCACAGAATTATGTTGAAGGTCAGATCCTATGTTATTCCCAAGGGTCAGTCACGTGACTTGTGTTTGGCTTTTAGCTGTGGAAGAGGCGTCCCAGAGCCTCCCCCTTCTCCAGCCCAGCCTCATCACACTCACAGACACCAGAGAGTCCAGAAAAGAAAATGAGGTAATCGGTGATTTGCTGTGTGGATTAATGAGAGGGTGGGAAAGGAGGGAAATTTACTTGGCTCTTAGGCTGTCTGAGACTCCGATTTGGAGAATCAAAATGGTTCACATCTAAAGGGCAGAGACGGTGCCGCTCTGAATCGCTCTCGTCTCTTGCAGTCGTCACACAGTGTGACCACACCGGCCTCTGCTTCCCCTCATGCTGCAGCGTGAGGGGCTGGGGCATAAGGGGAAGGGCTTGCATGGGACAGAGTGAACAGAGTGACCGATGGGGGTGGGCAGCAGGCTTCACATTCTAGACCCCAGCTGACCCCCTAGGTGCCCGACTAGAATGCTGCTTTCTTAGAGATAGAGGTGTGACTAGGACTCTCAGAAACTTGGCAGGTTGTATGTAAGGTTCTGAAGATTGTTTCCTGCTTGTTTTAAGACAAAGGTGTCTCTGTGGCCTCTGTGAACTGCCTCCCTTCATTTCTTTAGGAATTTTCTTTGCTTCTTTTTGTTGTCTTGACACACTGAGATCTTAGTCATGGTTGTTCTAGACTTTGGTCAGTTGGTAGTTAGGAGGGTGTAAGAAGTTATCCAGTGCTTTTCTAAACTTAATTGTGCCTCTTCCAACTACAGAGAAGAGGATGGTCCTCAGGGATCTGGCTCTTCCGCTCCGCCGGCAAACAAGGAGTCCCAGGGAGAACAGGGTAAGTTGAGGAACTCATGGCATGTGTTGGCGGTATTGTATGGAGGGCGCATGGACCACAACCCACTGGAAACACGTTCTGAGCCTTGATTTGTGTGGGGCTTGGTAGTTACAGAGAGAGATGTTCCTGTCCTTTGGGGTTTATGGTCTGGTAAGGGAGAAAGGTTGCCCAGACTCGTATAGCATAACCCAGGCCACCTGGGAGGTTTGGGGTAAGGTAAGCCTAGGTGGGGGAATCTGAGCAGACCAGGCAATTTCTGTCCAGTAAGCAACCATGTGCATGCATTTGGAGCAATGACCACTTCACATCGTCTTGACTGTTAGAAATAATCTTGCCAACACCATCCAAGCACCCAAACCATAGAAGATAGAATCTCAGAGACACCTAGTGAAAGTTCAGTATTAAAAACTAGGCCGGGTAGACAAACCTCTCCATTTCTGGAAGAGAGCAGGAAGAAAGTAAGTCTGATACTTTATTTGCAGATACAACCACATGTAGGGAGCAGAACTCCTGGGATTTTCCAGCAACACCCAGCAGCTCCCAGCCACACAGACGCAAGTTTCCCCTGGTGCCCTCCAGGCGAGGGATCCTGCTGATCTCGGTATGGTCTGTCCACCCACCCCTGCCCACTCAGTCTGGCTCCCCTGCATCTCAGGAACGGAGGGGTCAGTACAAGTTTCTTTCAATTCCTTCTGACTGGCTTGGCTTCTCCTTTTTCTCTTGGTAGCCTCCAGCTCCCTGGATCAGCCGCTCGATCATGGTCGAAGAGTATTACCAGGAGAAGCAAGCTCCGTCACAGTGGCTGAAGAGGATCTTCGAAGATAAGACTGGTAAGGAATATGGGTTAATTTCACACTCCAGAGACTGTTCCCAGAGTCATATTTGTTGACTCCTGAATCCCTGGCCCAGCAAGGCTTCTAGAGCACCAAATACCATCACGTTTTAGATACCATAGTTGCCATTTTCTGTTCTTCTTCCTAGAATCTGCTACAGTGGCAATGTTGAGGGGGAGGCATTGTGTATTTTACTCCGTTCTTGTCCCCGCTGTGAGGAAGAATTGAAGGGCAGAGACACAGTAGTGAAGCAGAGTAAAAGTTTTATTTAAAGTTACTTAGCCAGAAAGAAGTGCAGGTGACCTCAGAGAGGGAGGAGTGCCCTGAAAGGTTGGAGAGAAAGAGTTTAAGATTAAAAGGTCACACACTTAGAAAGTGTGGGTGACTTCAGAGAAAGGAGTGCCCTGTAAGGTTGGGTGGAGTTGAAGTTATGCACTTAGGAAGTGCAGGTGACCTCAGAGAGAGGAGTGCAGTACCCTGAAAGGTTGAAAAGAGGGAGTTTAAAGTTAAAAGGTTCCGCACTTAGAAAGTGCGGGTGACCTCACATAGGAGCACAGTGAAAGGTTGGGGGCTCTCTCTTTTAAGGATTTTTCAGGAATGTGACAGAGGGCTAGGGTGTGGGCTTGTTAAGTGGTCTCAAGTATCTTTGATGAGACATTAAGTTACTCATCAGTCCTCTAAGTAATTCTGCAAAATTAGCTTATCAAGACTGTCTGCCTTTCCTCCAAGGTGGGCAGAGTTATTTGTTTGCTAAAGAGTATGTTAAGAATCTTTCTTCTGAAACTTCCTAGTTTTTTTTTAAATACAATTTTGGCTTTAAGGTGGGATCTCCCTGTCTTTACTTTGCTGTTTATAGGTGGGCCTTTTAGCAGGCTAGAGTAAATCATACAGTGGTCTAATGGACACAGTGAAGACATGGGCTGTGTTCAGACACTTTTATCTGGGGAATATTCAAACGTCAAGGCCAAGGTTCTCTTGACCTTTTGAGCTTTAACTGATTAACTCACTAACTCTGAATCTTTTCTGGATTTCTAGATTTAACTGGTTAACCGAGTCCTTTCTAGGGGGCTTTGCTGACCCTGTACTCTTTCCACCCCACTCATATGTATTTCCCTGCCTAACAGCCACGCCCATGGCCCGTTTGCCCCTGCAGACACCTGGCCTTCTGGGCCCTCTTGGCTCTTCACAGCCAGGGCCCCTCCCCGACCCCTCCCCAGACTCCAGATCCACAGCCCCTTTCTCGGGGCTGACCCCTGCCTCTCCCGCAATACCAGCCAGTGACGCCACCAAGTCACCTCCGGCCTCTCAGGCTGAGACATCTGCCAAACCCCAGGCCCCGCCTGCCCCAGGCCCCACCCTGAAGCCCAGTGTTCTCTTTGGAACGCTGGGCAGACCACCTGCTAACCCTTCTGCCTCGGCAGCTCCTGCTGTGTCTTCAGCACATCCCATGTTCAAGCCCATCTTTGTGGCTCCATCTAAAAGTGGGAAGGAGGGTCCTGTGCCATCCAGCCATTCCCAAGTCACAATGGAGGCATCTTCCAGCTCTGCCCACACCCCGCCTACCAGCAGACTGCCCCTCACTTTCATTTCTGTTTTTAGCAGCACAAGGCTACCTACATCTTTGCCCTTGTCAACTCCTTCCTCCTTCAGTCAGACAACTACTTCAGGCACTAGCACGAATACCCCTCTGTTCCCTGGCCCGGCCAGTGTCAGCGTCCCCTCAGCAGCGGCTTGGGGGACCACCACCGGCACAGCTGCAGACTCCACCCGGAAGCCTGTCTTTGGCTCTGGTGTGAGCAGTGTGACCAGCACTGTGAGCAGCATGACCAGCCCCACTGCTTCCACTGCCCAGCCTGTCCTCTTTGGGTCTCCCCTTGCCTCTGCTGCCAGTTCTGCCCAGCCATGGGCTCCATAGCCCAGTTTGGCAGGCTCTGGCCATGCCTGCTCCAACAACAGCCATCACCTTCAGCCAGTCCCTGCCCGGCGCCATCCAGACAGCTGCTGGCAGCAGCACCGCCAGTTTCGGTGGCTTCAGTGGCACCCTCACGACCTCCGCCCCCATGGCCCTGAGCCAGCCTGCACTGACATTTAGCAGCACTACCACCCCAGCCTTCAACATTCCCTTTAGTTCTGGCACCAGGGCCCCCGTCCCATCCTATCCCGGAATCACGCCACAGCACACATTCGGAGCCACTGACAGACAGCAAATGTGTACTGCCAGCCAGCACTGGCCCCCAGCTTTGGCAGCTCCTTTCCTTTTGGAAGCTCAGCAGCCCTGGCCCCACCCCAGCCAGCCTTTGGCAGCACTGTGTGGTCAGGTTTTCGTGGGTTGAAACCTGCAGCCTCTCTTTTTGGCACCATCTCCAGCACCCAGACAGTCTTTGGCAGCACCACAGGTGTTTCCTCCAATTTTTTTATTTTGTGGTATCATTAATCTACAATTACTTGAGGAACATCATGTTTACTAGACTCCCCCCTTCACCAAGTCCCCCCCTCATACCTCATTAGTCCCTGTTCATCAGCGCAGTAAGATGCTGCAGAATCACTACTTGTCTACTATGTGTTGCACAGCACTCCCCATGCCCTCCCCCACATTATACATGTTAATCATAAGACCCCCATTCTTCTTCCACCCCCTTCTCCCTCCCTTTCCACCTATCTTCCCCAGTCCCTTTCTATTTGGTAACTGTTGTCCTTTCTTGGGTTCTGTGATTCTGCTGCTGTTTTGTTCCTTCTGTTTTTCCTTTGTTCTTATATTCCTGAGATGAGTGAAATCATTTGGTACTTGTCTTTCTCCACCTGGCTTATTTCACTGACCATAATACCCTCTAGATCCATCCATGTTGTTGCAAATGGTAGGATTTGTTTTCTTCTTATGGCTGATTAATATTCCATTGTGTATATGTATCACATCTTCTTTATCCATTCATCTACTGATGGACACTTAGGTTCCTTCCATTTCTTGGCTATTGTAAATAGTGCTGTGATAAACATAGGGGTACATCTGTCTTTTTAAAATTGGGCTTCTGCATTCTTAGGGTAAATTCCTAGAGGTGGTATTCCTGGGTCAAATGGTATTTCTATTTTGAATTTTTTGAGGAACCTCCATACTGCTTTCCACAGTGATTGAACTAAATTACATTCCCACCTCCAGGGGAGGAGGATTCCCCTTTCTCCGAATCCTCGCCAGCATTTGTTGTTGTTTGTGTTTTCGATGGTGGCTATCCTTACTGGTGTGAGGTGATATCTCATTCTGGTTTTAATTTGCATTTTCTGATGACTAGCGATGTGGAGCATCTTTTCATGTGTCTGTTGGCCATCTGAATTTCTTCTTCGGAGAACTGTCTGTTCAGCTCCTCTGCCCATTTTTTAATTGGATTATTTGCTTTTTGTTTGTTGAGGTGTGTGAGCTCTTTATACGTTGTTGATGTCAACCCTTTATTATATCTGTCATTTATGAATATATTCTCTCATACTATAGGATGCCTTTTTGTTCTATTGATGGTGTCTTTCCCTGTACAGAAGCTTTTCAGCTTGATGTAGTCCTATTTGTTCATTTTTGCTTTTGTTTCCCTTGCCGGGGGAGATATGTTCATGAAATAGTCACTCATGTTCATGTCCAAGAGATTTTTGCTTATGTTTTTTCTAAGAGTTTAATGTTTCATGGCTTACATTCAGGTCTTTGATCCATTTTGAATATACTTTGTGTATAGGGTTAGACAATGATCCTCATTTCCTCCTCTTTTGCAGCCACCACCTCGGACTTTGGAGCTGTGACCCAGAACACCAGCAGCGGTGGCAGCACAACCTCATCACACTACACATCTAGGGTGTCAGCAGGCCGCGCTGGCAGTGGGGACTTTGGGATGAGCATGTCAGCCCCCCACAACAGCTCCACCACTGGGGCATTCGACTTTGTGGCTGGACGGAGTGGGAGAACTGGTGGCACGGCCCATTTCTGGGGATGCCTGAGTCAGAACTCCCTTGGTACAGCTGGCCAGAGCACACTGTTTGGCATCTATGTGGCCAGCACACCTCAGAACACGTCTGTGCTTGCAGGTGAGATTTGGAAGGGGCTCGGTCTGCAGAGCCAGGTGCTGTTTTAAATGCTAACATAGTCTACACTCTTGGAGCTCTATGCTGTGGTGAAGAGACAGATGTTATCTGTAAACAGCGTCAGGTAGCAGTGTAACTTATAACCGGAGGAGCTATTTAGGCTGGCAGTGGGAGCCTTTCTGAGACAATAGGAAACCAAGGCCATGACTGTAGTTCCAGAGTTGGGAGCAGGGACAGCGGCTGGGGGTGAGGGCGTTCAAGGCACAGGAGCAAAGGCCCGAAGTCAGAAACGACCTTATGTTTTCATGAGCAGAGAACCAGGTGCGGCTAGAGGTTTAAAAAGGAAAGTGGGATAAAATGACGTTAAGAGACAGGCAGTAAGGAAGATCATTCATGGCCTTTTAAAATGTATTTTATTTTTTGGTATTAATCTGCAATTACATGAAGAACATTATGTTTACTAGGCTTCCCCCTTCAACAAGTCCCCCCCAACGAACCCTATTATCGTCACTGTCCATCAGTGTAGTAAGATGCTGTAGAAGGACCCCTTGTCTTCTCTGTGTTGCCCCCTGCCCACATTATATATGCAATTTGTACGGCCCCCCTTCTTTTTCCTATCCTTATCCCTCCCTTCTCATGCATCCTGCTCAGTCCCTTTACCTTTTGTCCACTTCAGTAGGTGGTCCATTCTTGGGTTCTGTGATTCTGCTGCTCTTTTGTTCCTTCAGTTTTTCTTTCTTCCTATATTCCAGAGATGAGTGAAATCATTTGATACTTGTCTTTCTCTGTCTCGGTTATTTCACTGAGCATAATATCCACCAGCTCCATCCCTGTTGTTGCAAATGGTAGGATTTGTTTTATTCTCTTGGCTGAATAATATTCCATTGCATATATGTACCACACCCTCTTTATCCATTCATCTACTGATGGACATTCAGGTTGCTTCCATTTCATGGATATTATAAATAGTGCTGACATAAACATAGGGGTGCATCTGTCTTTTTCAAAATGGGCTGCTGTATTCTTAGGGTAAATTCCTACGACTGTTATTCCTGGGTCAAATGGTATTTCTATTTTGAGCTTTTTGAGGAACCTCCATATTGCTTTCCACAATGGTTGAACGAATTTACATTGCCTCCAACAGTGTAGGAGGGTTCACCTCTCTCCACAACCTTGCCAACATTTGTTGTGGTTTGTCTGTTGGATGGTGGCGATCCTTACAGGCGTGAGGTGATATCTCATTGTGGTTTTAATTTTCATTTCTCTGATGACAAGTGAAGTGGTACATCTTTTCACACCTGAATTTCTTCTTTGGAGAACTGCCTGTTGAGCTCCCCTGCCCACATTTTCATTGGAACGTTTTCATTTTGTTTGTTGAGGTGTGTTAGCTCTTTATATATTTTGGATGTCAACCCTTTATTGGATGTGTCATTTATGAGTATATTCTCCCATACTGTAGGATGCCCTTTTGTTCTGTTGATGGTGCCCTGAACTGTACAGAAGCTTTTAAGCTTGACATAGTCCCATTTGTTCACTTTTATTTCCCTGGAGAGATATGTTGACGAAGAAGTCGCTCATGTTTATGTCCAAGATATTTTCACCTGTCTTTCTCTAAGTGTTTTATGGTTTCTTGGATTACATTCAGGGGTTTGATCAATTTTAAATTTTCTTTTGTGTATGGGGTTAGACAATGATCCATGTTTGCTCCTTCTTTGCAGCCATCACCTCTGGCTTTGGAGCTGTGACCCAGCCCACCAGCTGTGGGACCAGGACATCCGGGTTCGGCAGCAACGTCTCAGCGCCCTTCACATCTATGGTGTCAGCAGGCCCCACTATCAGTGGGGGCTTTGGGACACGCGTGCCTGCCCCCCACAGCAGCCCCGCCACTGGGGGGGCATTTGGCTGTGGGTCAGCACAGAGTGGGAGACCTGGTCTCAAGAACCCTTTTTGGGGAGCCTTAAAACCGAGCTCCCTGGGTGCAGGTGGCCAGAGCACACCATCTACTTTCCATGTGGCCACCACGCCTCAGAACACTCCTGGGTTTGCAGGTGAGATTTGGAATGGGCTCGGTCTGCAGTGCCAGGTGCTGTCTTAAGTGCTGACACAGTCTCCGCTCTCGGAGCCGTATGCTGTGGTGAAGATTTAGATGTTATCACAAAAGTTATCAGTACACAACATCAGGTAGCCTTGTAACTCATAACAGTGGAGCTATTACGTAGTCAGCGGCAGCCTTTCTGAGACAATAACAAACTGAGGCCATGGCCGCAGCTCCAGTGATGGGAGCAGGGACAGTGGCTGGCGGTGAGGACGTTACAGGCGCAGGAGCAGAGGCCCAAAGGCAGAGATAAGCTTATGTTTTCGTGAGCAGAGAAGAGCCAGGTGTGGCTAGAGGTTATAAAGGAAAGTGGGATAAACTGACATTAAGAGACAGGCAGAAAGGAAGAACATTCACGGCGTTTAGAATGTTTTTTTTCCTTTGGTATCTATCTACAGTTACCTTCAGAACATTATGTTTATTTGGCTCCCCTCTTCACCAAGTACCCTGCACAAACCCCATTAGAGTCACTGTCCATGAGCATAGTAACATGCTGTAGAATCACTACTTGTCTTCTGTGTGTAGCCTAGCCCTCCCTGTGCCCCCCCACATTATACATGCTAATCATAATGCCCCCTTTCTTTTTCCCTGCCTTATCCCTCCCTTCCCACCCATCCTCCTCAGTCCCTTTCTCTTTGGTCACTGTTAGTCCATTCTTGGGTTCTGTGATTCTGCTGCTGTTTTGTTCCTTCAGTTTTTCCTTTGCTCCTATACTCCCGAGATGAGTGAAATCATTTGGTACTCGTCTTTCTCCACCTCGCTTATTTCACTGAGCATAATCCCCCCTAGCTCCAACCATGTTGTTGCAAATGGTAGGAATCGTTTTCTTCTTAAGGCTGAATTATATTCCATTGTGCATACATTCATGTACTGATGGACACGTAGGTTGTTTCCATTTTTTGGCTGTTGTAAATAGTGCTGCGATAAACATAGGGGTACGTCTGTTTTTTTTCAAAATGGGCTGCTGTATTCTTAGGGTAAATTCCTAGGAGCGGTATTCCTGGGTCACATGGTGTTTCTATTTTGAGCTTTTTGAGGAACGTCCATATTGCTTTCCACAATGGTTGAACGAATTTACATTGCCAGCAACAGTGTAGGAGGGTTCACCTCTCTCCACAACCTTGCCAACATTTGTTGTGGTTTGTCTTTTGGATGGTGGCTATCCTTACTGGTGTGAGGTGATATCTCATTGTGGTTTTAATTTTCATTTCTCTGATGACAAGTGAAGTGGTACATCTTTTCACACCTGAATTTCTTCTTTGGAGAACTGCCTGTTGAGCTCCCCTGCCCACATTTTCATTGGAACGTTTTCATTTTGTTTGTTGAGGTGTGTTAGCTCTTTATATATTTTGGATGTCAACCCTTTATTGGATGTGTCATTTATGAATATATTCTCCCATACTGTAGGATGCCCTTTTGTTCTGTTGATGGTGCCCTGAACTGTACAGAAGCTTTTAAGCTTGACATAGTCCCATTTGTTCACTTTTATTTCCCTGGAGAGATATGTTGACGAAGAAGTCGCTCATGTTTATGTCCAAGATATTTTCACCTGTCTTTCTCTAAGTGTTTTATGGTTTCTTGGCTTACTTTCGGGGGTTCAATCAGTTTTGATTTTACTTTTGTGTATGGGGTTAGACAATGATCCATGTTTGCTCCTTTTTTGCAGCCATCACCTCCGACTTTAGAGCGGTGACCCAGCCCACCAGCTGTGGGACCAGGACATCCGGGTTCGGCAGCACCGTCTCAGCGCCCTTCACATCTATGGTGTCAGCTGGCCCCACTGGCAGTGGGGGCTTTGGGACACGCGTGCCTGCCCCCCACAGCAGCCCCGCCACTGGGGGGGCATTTGGCTGTGGGTCAGCACAGAGTGGGAGACCTGGTCTCAAGAACCCTTTTTGGGGAGCCTTAAAACCGAGCTCCCTGGGTGCAGGTGGCCAGAGCACACCATCTACTTTCCATGTGGCCACCACGCCTCGGAACACTCCTGGGTTTGCAGGTGAGATTTGGAATGGGCTCGTTCTGCAGTGCCAGGTGCTGTCTTAAGTGCTGACACAGACTCTGCTCTCGGAGCCGTATGCTATGGTGAAGATTTAGATGTTATCACAAAAGTTATCGGTACACAACATCAGGTAGCCTTGTAGCTCATAACCAGTGGAGCTATTACGTAGTCAGCGGCAGCCTTTCTGAGACAATAACAAACTGAGGCCATGGCCGCAGCTCCAGTGATGGGAGCAGGGACAGTGGCTGGCGGTGAGGATGTTACAGGCGCAGGAGCAGAGGCCCAAAGGCAGAGATAAGCTTATGTTTTCGTGAGCAGAGAAGAGCCAGGTGTGGCTAGAGGTTATAAAGGAAAGTGGGATAAACTGACATTAAGAGACAGGCAGAAAGGAAGAACATTCACGGCGTTTAGAATGTTTTTTTTCCTTTGGTATCTATCTACAGTTACCTTCAGAACATTATGTTTATTTGGCTCCCCTCTTCACCAAGTACCCTGCACAAACCCCATTAGAGTCACTGTCCATGAGCATAGTAACATGCTGTAGAATCACTACTTGTCTTCTGTGTGTAGCCTAGCCCTCCCTGTGCCCCCCCACATTATACATGCTAATCATAATGCCCCCTTTCTTTTTCCCTGCCTTATCCCTCCCTTCCCACCCATCCTCCTCAGTCCCTTTCTCTTTGGTCACTGTTAGTCCATTCTTGGGTTCTGTGATTCTGCTGCTGTTTTGTTCCTTCAGTTTTTCCTTTGCTCCTATACTCCCGAGATGAGTGAAATCATTTGGTACTCGTCTTTCTCCACCTCGCTTATTTCACTGAGCATAATTCCCCCTAGCTCCAACCATGTTGTTGCAAATGGTAGGAATCGCTTTCTTCTTTAGGCTGAATTATATTCCATTGTGCATACATTCATGTACTGATGGACACGTAGTTTGTTTCCATTTCTTGGCTGTTGTAAATAGTGCTGCGATAAACATACGGGTATGTCTGTTCTGTCGTTTTCAAAATTAGGCTGCTGTATTCTTCGGGTAAATTCCCAGGATCTGTATTGTTGGGTCAAACGGTATTTCCATTTTGAGGTTTTTGTGGAACCTCCATATTGCTTCCCTCAGTGTTTGAATTAATTTTCATTCCCAGCAGCCGTGTAGGATGGTTCCCCTCTCTCCTC
The DNA here is from genome assembly GCF_040802235.1 of Manis javanica. NCBI lineage: Eukaryota > Metazoa > Chordata > Mammalia > Pholidota > Manidae > Manis > Manis javanica. The sequence goes on from NC_133165.1 coordinate 86,813,486, forward strand.
AACCTTGCCAAGATTGGTTGTGGTTTGTGTTTTGTATGGTGGCGATCCTTACTGGTGTGAGGTGATATCTCATTGTGGTTTTTATATGCATTTCTGTGATTATAAGCGATGTGGTACATTTTTCATGTGTCTATTGGCCACCTGAATTTCTTCTTTGGAGAACTGCCTGTTCAGCTCCCCTGCCCACATTTTCATTGGAATATTTGCATTTTGTTTGTTGAGGTGTGTTAGGTCTTTATATATTTTGGATGTCAACCCTTTATTGGATGTGTCATTTATGAGTATATTCTCCCATACTGTAGGATGCCCTTTTGTTCTGTTGATGGTGCCCTTAACTGTACAGAAGCTTTTAAGCTTGACATAGTCCCATTTGTTCATTTTTCCTTTCTTTCCCTGGGGAGATATGTTGCCGAAGAAGTCGCTCATGTTTATGTCCAAGATATTTTCGCCTGTCTTTCTCTAAGTGTTTTATGGTTTCTTGGTTTACTTTCGGGGGTTTGATCAGTTTTGATTTTACTTTTGTGTATGGGGTTAGACAATGATCCATGTTTGCTCCTTTTTTACAGCCATCACCTCCGGCTTTGGAGCTGTGACCCAGCGCACCAGCTGTGGCACCAGGATATCCGGGTTCGGCAGCACCATCTCAGCTCCCTTCACATCTATGGTGTCTGCAGGCCCCACTGGCAATGGGGGCTTTGGGACATGCGTGCCTGCCCCCCACAGCAGCCCCTCCACTTCGGCATTTTGCTGTGGGTCAGGACAGAGTGGGAGAACTCATCTGTAGAACCCTTTTTGGGGAGCCTTAAAACCTAGCTCCCTGGGTACAGCTGGCCAGAGCACACCCTCTTCCTTCCACATGGCCAGCATAGCCCAGAGCACGTCTGAGATTGCAGGTGAGATTTGGAATGAACTCGTTCTGCAGTGCCAGGTTCTGTTTTATGTGATGACAGTGTCTCTGCTTTCGGAGCTGTGTGCTGTGGTGAAGATTTAGATGTTATCAGGGAAGTTTTCTATAAAGAGTATCAGGTACCAGTGTAATTCATCACCAGAGGATCTATTTAGGTAGTCAGCGGCAGCCTTTCTGAGACAATAGGAAACTGAGACAATGACTGCAACTTCAGAGTTTGGAGCTGGTACCTCGTCTGGTGTTGAGTATTTTGCAGGCAGAGGAGCAAAGGCAGGAAGGCAGAGACAATGTTATATTTTTGTGAGCAGAGAAGAGCCAGTGTGGCTAGAGGTTTAAATAGGCAGATGGGATAAAATGACATTAAGAGGCAGGCAGAAATGAAGATAATTCACGGCTTTTTAAAGTGGCTTTTTTGTTTTTTGGTATCAATCTACAATTACCTTAAGAAAATTATTTTCATTTGGCCCCGCCCTTCACATGTACCCTGCACCATCCCCATTAGAGTCACTGTCCATCAGCATAGTAACATGCTGTAGAATCATTACTTGTCTTCTGTGTGTACTGTAGCCCTCCCTGTGCACCCCCCCCATATTATACATGCTAATCATAATGCCCCCTTTCTTTTTCCATGCCGTTATCCCTCCCTTCTCACCCATCCTCCTTGGTTCCTGTCCTTTTGGTAACTGTTAGTCCATTCTTGGGTACTGTGATTCTGCTGCTGTTTTGTTCCTTCAGTTTTTCCTTTACCCTTATACTCCCGAGATGACTGAAATCATTTGGTACTTGTCTTTCTCCACTTCACTTATTTCACTGAAGATAATACCCTCTAGCTCCATCCATGTTGTTGCAAATGGTAGGATTTGTTTTCTTCTTATAGCTGAATTATATTCCATTGTGCATATGTATCAAATCTTTTTTATCCATTCGTGTACTAATGGACACTTAGTTTGTTTCCATTTCTTGGCTGTTTTGAATAGTGCTGCGATAAATATAGGGGTGCATCTGTCTTTTTTTGAACTGGGCATCTGTATTCTTAGGGTAAATTCCTTGGTGTTGAATTACTGGTTCAAATGGTATTTCTATTTTGAGCTTTTTGAGGAACCTCCATATGGCTTTTCACAATGGTTGAACGAATTTACATTCCCAGCGACAGGGTAGGAGGGTTCCGATTTCTCCACAACCTCACCAACGTTTGCTGCTGTGTGTGTTTTGTATGGCAGCGATCCTTCCTGGTGTGAGGTTATATCTCATTGTGGTCTTAATTGGCTTTTTTCTGATGACTAGCGATAAGACACATGATTTCATGTGTCTATTGGCCAACTGAATTTCTTCTTTGGAGAACTGTCTGTTTTACACCCATGCCTATTTTTTAATTGGATTATTTGCTTTTTGTTTGTTGAGCTGTGTTAGCTCATTATATATTTTGGATGTTGACCCTTAATCAGATCTGTCATTTATAAATATATTCTCCCGTACTGTAGGATGTCATTTTTTTCCATTGATGGTGTTCTTTACTTTACAGAAGCTTTAAAGCTTGATATAGTCCCATTTGTTCATTTTTGCTTTTGTTTCCCTTTCCTTGGGAGATACGTTCATGAAGAAGTCACTCATGTTTATGTCCAACAGATTTTTGCCTGTCTTTGTCTAAGAGTTTTCTGGTTTCATGGCTTACATTCAGGTCTTTGATCCATTTTGAATTTAGTTTTGTGTATTGGGTTAGACAATGATCCATGTCTCCACCTTTTTTGCAGCCATCACCTCGGCCTTTGCAGCTATGACCCTGACCACAAGCAGCGGGACCAGTAGGTCAGTGGTCGGCAGCACTACTTTATCACTCATCACGTCCAGGGTGTCAGCAGGTCCCGCAGGCAGTGGGGTTTTGTGATCAGCATGGCTGTCCCCAACAACAGCTCCACCACCCGGTCATTCGGATTTGGGTCAGGACGGAGTGGCAGAACTGGTCTCAAGAACCCTTTCTGGGGTGCCTTGAATGAGAACTCCCTGGGTGCAGCTGGCCAGAGCACACCCTCTCCCATCCACATGGCCAGCACACCTCAGGACACGTCTGGGATTGCAGGTGAGATTTGGAATGGGCTCGGTGTGCAGTGCCAGGCGCTGTCCTAAGTGCTGACACAGTCTCTGCTTTTGGAGCTGGACCCTGTGTTGAAGATTTAGATGTTATCACAGAAGTTATCCATAAAAAGCACCAGGTAGCAGTGTAACTCAAGACTGGAAGTGCTATTTAGGTAGACAGCGAGAGTCTTTTAGAGACAGTAGATAACTGAGGCCATGGCCACTGTTCCAGAATTGGGAGTAGGGACAGCAGCTGGGGTGAGAACCTTGTAGGCACAGGAGCAATGGCCCAAAGGCAGAGATTAGCTTATGTTTCCATGAGCAGATAAGAGCCAGGTGTGGCTACAGGTTTAAAAAGGAAAGTGAGATAAAATGACATTAAGAGACAGGCAGAAAGGAAGATCATTTAGAGCCTTTAAAAAACATTTTTTTTTGTTATCAATCTACAATTACCTTAAGAACATTATTTTGATTTGGCTTTCCCCTTCACCAAGTACCCCACACAAATTCCATCAGAGTCACTGTCCATCAGCGTAGTAACATGCGGTAGAATCACTACTTATCTTCTGTGTGTAGCCCAGCCCTCCCCGTGCCCCCCACATTATACATGCTAAGCGTAATGCCCCCTTTCTTTTTCCCTGCCCTTATTCCTCCATTCCCATCCATCCTCCACAGTCCCTTTCCCTTTGTAACTGTTAGTCCATTCTTGGATTCTGTGATTCTGCTGCTGTTTTGTTCCTTCAGTTTTTCCTTTGTTCTTATACTCCAGAGATGAGTGAAATCATTTGGAACTTGTATTTCTCCACCTGGCTTATTTCACTGAGCATAATACCCTGTAGTTCCATCCATGTTGTGGCAAATGGTAGGACTTTTTTTATTATGGCTGAATAATATTCCAGTGTGTATATGTATCACATCTTCTTTATCCATTCATCTACTGATGGACACTTAGGTTGTTTCAATTTCTTGACTGTTGTAAATAGTGCTGCGATAAACATAGGGGTGCATCTGTCTTTTTCAAACTGGGTGCTGTCTTCTTAGAGTAAATTCCTAGGAGTGGAATTCCTTGTACAAATAGTATTTCTATTTTGTGCTTTTTGAGGAACCTCCATATTGCTTTTCACAATGGTTGAATGAATTTACATTCCCACCAACAGTGTAGTAAGGTTCCTCTTTCACCACAACCTCGCCAGCATTTCTTGTTGTTTGTCTTTTGGATGGCGGCAATCCTTACTGGTGTGAGGTGATATCTCATTGTGGTTTTAATTTGCATTTGTCTGATGACAAGTGATGTGGTGCATCTCTTAATTTGTCTATTGGCCATTGGATTTTCTTCTTTGGAGAACTGTCTGTTCAGCTCCCCTGCCAATTTTTTAACTGGATTATTTGCTTTTTGTTTGTTGAGCTGTGTTAGCTCATTATATATTTTGGATGTCAACTCTTTATCAGATCTGTCATTTATGAATATATTCTCCCATACTGTAGGATGTCCTTTTCTTATTTTGTTGGTGTTCTTTACTGTACAGAAGCTTTTAAGCTTGATATAGTACCATTTGTTCATATTTGCTTTTGTTTCCCTTGCCTGGGGACATACGTTCATGAAGAAGTCACTCATGTTCATGTCCAAGAGATTTTTGCCTGTTTTTGTCTAAGAGTTTTATGATATCATGACTTAAATTCAGGTCTTTGATCCATTTTGAATTTACTTTTGTGTATAGTGTTAGACAGTGATCCATGTTTCCTCCTTTTTTGCAGCCATCACCTCAGCCTTTGCAGCTATGACCCTGACCAGCAGCAGCGGGACCAGTACAACAGGGTTTGGCAGCACTATCTCACTGCCCTTCACGTCCAGGGTGTGAGCAGGTCCTGCTGGCAGTGGGGGCTTCAGTATGAGCATGGCTGCCCCCCCACAGCAGCTCCACCACTGGGACATTCAGCTGTGGGTTAGGACGGAGTGGGAGAACTGGTTTCAGGATCCCTTTCTGGGGAGCCTTGAATCCGAACTCCCTGGGTGCAGCTGGCCAGAGCACACCCTCTCCCTTCCACATGGCCAGGACGCCTCAGAACACATCTGGGATTGCAGGTGAGATTCGGAATGGGCTCGGGGTGCATTGCCAGGTGCTGTCTTAAGTGCTGACACAGTCTCTGCTTTCGGAGCTGTATGCTGTGGTGAAGATTTAGATGTTATCACAAAAGTTATCTGTAAACAGCGTCATGTAGCAGTGTAACTCATCAACCAGAGGAGCTATTTAGGTAGACAGTGGCAGCCTTTCTGAGACAATAACAAAGTGAGGCCATGGCTGCATTTCCAGAGTTGGGAGAATGGACAGCGAGTCGGGATGAGAATGTTACCGGCACAGGAGCAAAAGTCCGAAGGCAGAGATGAACTTATGTTTTCATGAGCAGAGAAGAGCCAGGTGTGGCTAGAGGTTATTAAGGAAAGTGGGATAAAATGACATTAAGAAACAGGCAGAAAGGAAGATCATTCACAGCCGTTCAAATGCTTTTTTTTTTGGTATCTCTGTACAATTATCTTAAAAACATTATGTTTATTTGGCTCCCCTCTTCACCAAGTACCCCGCAGAAACCCCTTAGAGTCACTGTCCATCAGCATAGTAACATGTTGTAGAATCACTGCTTGTCTTCTCTGTGTAGCCTAGCCCTCCCCGTGACCCACCACATTATACATGCTAATCATAATGTCCTCTTTCTTTTTCCCTGCCCTTATCCTCCCTTCCCACCCATCCTCCTCAGTCCCTTTCCCTTTGGTAACTGTTAGTCCATTCTTGGGTTCTGTGATTCTGCTGCTGTTTTGTTCCTTCAGTTTTTCCTTTGCCCTTATACTCCCGAGATGACTGAAATCATTTGGTACTCCTTTCTCCACCTCACTTATTTCACTGAACATAAGTCCCTCAAGCTCCATCCATGTTGTTGCAAATGGTAGGATTTGTTTTCTTCTTATAGCTGAATTATATTCCATTGTGCATATGTATCAAATCTTTTTTATCCATTCGTCTACTTATGGACACTTTGTTTCCATTTCTTGGCTGTTTTGAATAGTGCTGCGATAAATATAGGGGTGCATCTGTCTTTTTTCGAACTGGGCATCTGTATTCTTAGGGTAAATTCCTTGGTGTGGAATTACTGGGTCAAATGGTATTTCTATTTTGAGTTTTTTGAGGAACCTCCATATTGCTTTTCACAATGGTTGAACGAATTTACATTCCCAGCGACAGGGTAAGAGGGTTCCGATTTCTGTACAACCTCACATACATTTGTTGTTTGTGTTTTGTATGGCGGCGAGCCTTCCTGGTGTGAGGTGATATCTCATTGTGGTCTTAATTGGCATTTCTCTGATGATAAGCGATATGATACATGATTTCATGTGTCTATTGGCCATCTGTATTTCTTCTTTGGAGAACTGTCTGTTTATCTCCCATGCCCATTTTTTAATTGGAATATTTGCTTTTTGTTTGTTGAGCTGTGTTAGCTCATTATATATTTTGGATGTCGACCTTTAATCAGATCTGTCATTTATGAATATATTCTCCCATACTGTAGGATGTCCTTTTCTTCTGTTGATGGTGTTCTTTACTGTACAGAAGCTTTTAAGCTTGATATAGTCCCTTTTGTTCATTTTTGCTTTTGTTTCCCTTTCCTTGGGAGATACGTTCATGAAGAAGTCACTCATGTTTATGTCCAACAGATTTTTGCCTGTCTTTGTCTAAGAGTTTTCTGGTTTCATGGTTTACATTCAGGTGTTTGATCCATTTCAAATTTACTTTTATGTATTGGGTTAGACAGTGATCCAGGTCTCCTCCTTTTTTGCAGCCATCACCTCGGCCTTTCCACCTATGACCCTGACCACCAGCAGCGGGACCAGTCGCTCAGTGTTCGGCAGTACTACTTTATCGCCCATCACGTCTGGGGTGTCAGCAGGCCCTCCTGGCAGTGGGGGTTTTGTGATCAGCATGGCAGCCCCCCACAGGAGCTCCACCACTGGGTCATTCGTATTTGAGTCATGACGGAGTGGGAGAACTGGTCTCAAGAACCCTTTCTGGGGAGCCTTGAATCCGAACTCCCTGGGTGCAGCTGGCCAGAGCATACCCTCTCCCTTCCACGTGGCCAGCACAACTCAGAACACGTCTGGAATTGCAGGTGAGATTTGGAATGATCTCGGTGTGCAGTGCCAGGCACTGTCTTAAGTGCTGACACAGTCTCTGCTTTTGGAGCTGTATCCTGTGTTAAAGATTTAGATGTTATCACAGAAGGTATCCATAAATAGCACCAGGTAGCAGTGTAACTCATGACTGCAGGAGCTATTTAGGTAGACAGCAGCAGCCTTTTAGAGACAGTAGATAACTGAGGCCATGGCTGCAGTTTCAGATTTGGAAGCAGGGGCTGCGGCTGTGATGAGAACCTTGTAGGCACAGGAGCAAAGGCCCAAAGGCAGAGATGAGTTTATGTTGTCATGAGCAGATAAGAGCCAGGTGTGGCTACAGGTTTAAAAAGGAAAGTGAGAGAAAATGACATTAAGAGACAGGCAGAAGGGAAGATCATTCATGGCTTTTTAAAATGGTTTTTTTTTGTTATCAATTTACAATTACCTTAAGAACATTATGTTTATTTGGCTTCCCCCTTCACCAAGTACCCCACACAAACTCCATCAGAGTCACTGTCCATCAGCGTAGTAACATGCGGTAGAATCACTACTTATCTTCTGTGTGTAGCCCAGCCCTCCCCGTGCCCCCCACATTATACATGCTAAGCATAATGCCCCTTTTTTCCCTGCCCTTATCCCTCCATTCCCATCCATCCTTCTCAGTCCCTTAGTCTTTGTAACTGTTAGTCCATTCTTGGATTCTGTGATTCTGCTGCTGTTTTGTTCCTTCAGTTTTTCCTTTGTTCTTATACTTCAGAGATGAGTGAAATCATTTGGAACTTGTATTTCTCCACCTGGTTTATTTCACTGAGCACAATACCCTGTAGTTCCATCCATGTTGTTGTAAATGGTAGGACTTTTTTTCTTATTATGGCTGAATAATATTCCAGTGTGCATATATATCACATCTTTTTTATCCATTCATCTACTGATGGACACTTAGGTTGTTTCAATTTCTTGGCTGTTTTAAATAGTACTGTGATAAACATAGGGGTGCATCTGTCTCTTTCAAAATATAGGGGTGCTGTCTTCTTAGAGTAAATTCCTAGGAGTGGAATTCCTTGTTCAAATGGTATTTCTATTTTGAGCTTTTTGAGGAACCTCCATGTTGCTTTTCACAATGATTGAACGAATTTACATTCCCACCAACAGTGTAGTAAGGTTCCCCTTTCAGCACAACCTCATCAACATTTGTTGTTGTTTGTCTTTTGGATGCGGGCAATCCTTCCTGGTGTGAGGTGATATCTCATTGTGGTTTTAATTTGCATTTGTCTGATGACAAGCGATGTGGCGCATCTCTTCATTTGTCTATTGGCCATCGGATTTTCTTCTTTGGAGAACTGTGTGTTTAGCTCCCATGCCCATTTTTTAATTGGATTTGCTTTTTGTTTGTTGAGCTGTGTTAGCTCATTATATATTTTGGATGTCAACTCTTTATCAGATCTGTCATTTATGAATATATTCTCCCATACTGTAGGATGTCCTTTTCTTATGTTGTTGGTGTTCTTTACTGTACAGAAGCTTTTAAGCTTGGTATAGTCCCATTTGTTCATTTTTGCTTTTGTTTCCCTTTCCTTGGGAGATACATTCATGAAGAAGTCACTCATGTTTATGTCCAAGAGATTTTTGCCTGTTTTATGGTTTCATGACTTACATTCAGGTCTCTTATCCATTTCAAATTTACCTTTTAATATGGGATTAGACAGTGATCCATGTTTCCTCTTTTTTTGCAGCCATCACCTCGGCCTTTGCAGCTATGACCCTGACCACCAGCAGCGGGACCAGCACAACAGGGTTTGGCAGCACCATCTCAGTGCCCTTCATGTCTAGGGTGTTAGCAGGTCCCACTGGCAGTGTGGGCTCTAGGATGAGCATGGCTCACCCCCACAGCAGCTCCACCACTGGGACATTCAGCTTGGTTCAGGACAGAGTGGGAGAACTGGTCTCAAGAACCCTTTGTGGGGAGGGTTGAATCCGAACTCCCTGGGTGCAGCTGGCCAGAGCACACCCTTTGGCTTCCACGTGGCCAGCATGCCTCAGAACACGTCTGTGTTTGCACATCAGATTTGGAATGGGCTCGGTGCCGGAGTCCAGCTCCAGCTGATGTGTGGGTCATGAAGGAAAGGACAGCGTCAGCGAGTGAGATCAGTGAGGAGACGAAACACCCAATTAAAGTTGTAACATCTGACATCAAGCAGCAGGATCTTTATTTTTGTATCTTTTTATGGTTTACATAATGTTGAACATTTTTTAAAATTATGAATAATACAATCCTTTTTCTGTCAGTTTACATAATTTCAGCTTATTACCCTTAATTAAATATCATTATTTATTCTTATAGTAGCCATTTAACATTTAATTTTTAAGTTTCCCCTAGTCTATTGTGATTAGTAACTCATGTAAGCTACATGCTAGGTTCTAAACAGAAAATGGCGTAAGACAGCATGTGGGTTAAGTGTGTCGGCTATGATTTTTACTTTAAGCGTGTAAGATTATATAGACTTTAAGATATGTGTCTAAGGTATGTGTCTAAGGCTATGTAAAGTTTAAGTAGGTTATATAAAATGCAAGCGATATGTCTTTTGGTTATTAAGTGTAGCTATATTATTAATTAAATCCTATCCTACACATGTGGGTTGAGACTTACATCCAAAATCTAGGGATGGTACTCCTATCACCCATTCCTTAACATTCATATGAATACAATAAAAACACCTTATTCTTTTATAATATTCATTCCACAATTTCAGATGTTTACACCTTTCCTCCTGCATCTACAGGCACGAGGGCCTTGCGGTCCTCTCTACCCTTTATATAATAACACTAAATCTGCACTTACTACCTTACTATTAATATAGTAATATTTTATAAATTTATCATAAACTTTTATATATGGGATATTTGTAAATATAAATTTTATTTTGCTCATAAATTCTTTCTATGAGGGGGTTATCAGAGGTGTCTTCTAATATTATAAGCAACATAAGGGGGTCCCTGGGCAGTGGGGACTATTAATCTTTATTACTTTGCTGTTTCATATAAGTTTCTTGGGAGAATGGATTTTTCCATGGCCTAGGTTCCCATAACTCCTTCTCTGCCAATATTCTAAAGAAATCCCGGTTAGTCATGTTTGAATTGTTACAAAGGGGAGGACAAACTGCATCTAGTTTTAAGAGAGGCCCGGGCTGTTCTGCCTCACTTATTTGCGGCAGTCTGCCTGGAACAGTTGGTCCCATAACACTGCTTTCATTTCTGGAATTGCTGCTTTGGTCAATATTTTGGGTTATGTTATTTACTAAGGATGAATAAATCTTAAGTACATAAGATTTCCCATATATGAACCCAATCACCAACATCATAACTGCAAAAATAAGTGCGGGAATCAGCAGGGGCCAGCTATGAGGTTTCCTGTTTTCAGGATTCCTCATGCCTTGACCTTGTCAAACAGCATGAGCAGCATGGCCTGCACCATCTCCCCCTTTTTTATTTTTTGCAGCTAATTGAAGCATCTTCAATTTCAAATGGGTTATTCATATTCTTTTGCTCAGCAGTTGGATGAAGACTGGGAAAAGGAGTAGAAGGGAGAGTATAATTAATGCTGACATTCTGAAATGTATAAAAAAGGGAAACCAAGCAGTATGGGTAGTATACAGTCGCAGGGTAGCCAGGAAAGAATTAGCAACTTTAGGAGCTGTGGCTGAGGATACATGAGTTTCACTAGTAGCTCTTATCTTTTTGTGTAAATTGGCCATATTTAAAGAAGTATTAGAATTATCACAAATGCCTAATAAATGATTTTTCACACTGTCCCAAGAAGTTTCGGTGGAATTTTATAAGTAGGGAGTCATGCAAATTTATTATACTGACTGTAACATGTGGTGATAAAGTGGGTTTTTAAATTTTGGACTTGATTTTCTACATACAGCAGGGTTTTTTCTAAAACAGTAATTCATGCCTCAATTTTTAAATTAGTCTGCTCTTGTAAATATAAAGCTACTGAAACATTTTTGCTTAAAGTGTCTATGTAGTTGGGTGTGTGGATTTCTTGTACTAAAGCTGTAGTGGATAATGCAAATGAGCTGATGAGTGTAATTAATGCAGTGATTCCTAATATTAAGGCAGCTACAAACTGCTTTGGGTGGCTTAAAGCATGATTAATAAACTGAAGAACTTGTATTTCTGGATCATTATACTAGGGCTCTTTTAAAACTACAGGAAGAATAACATAAGAAGGCTGATGTACAAGCATAAAAACATTAGGACCGTAAATAGGGTCTCTTTAAGGGCATTAACTTTAGACTTTAATTTTTGATCAAACTTTTGAGTGGCTAAAGCCAATGATACATTTTTAGACAACTAATCAGTAAGCGGCAGTGTGGGTCTCTTGTACTAGGGCTACAGCTGAAAAAGAAAGGAAAGTTGCTAAGGTAATGAGTGCAGCAATACCAAGAATGAAAGTTGCCACAAAACGCTTTCCCAAAGTAAGAGAGTGCTGGTACCATGAAGTGCTTGTAGCCCATAATCATTAAACTACATAGAGTTTAAAGCAACAGAAATTATGAAATATGGGGGATGGTGCACAATAAAAATGACTTTTGCATTAGGTTTTACAAAAATACGAGTACAATTATTACAATTTATAATGAATTTATAATTTTGCTAATATTTATAGATATATAATTTTGAAATAGCGAAAAGGCATATAAAGTTAACCAACAGGCTTGAAATTGATAAACAGCTTTTTTTGTGGGTCTATGCAGTGTTGCTGGTCTGACAGAAGTTACAACTCGCCATAATTCAGACTGTAGGAAAGATTTTTCATTTAGAGATATAGTTAATGTGGGTGGGACCTAAGCATAGCAATAAACAGAGTTTTACGAGTAATAGGCAAACCCTGAAGGCGATCTACAGCTTCAGCTTTCTCAGTCAGGTTCTTTATTTGGTCTCAGGTCAGAGGGTCACTTCCTGGAGTTGATCTTGCTAATCGCCGCTGCTGCTGCGGGGGGGAAAACTTGGTCGCGACTGGCGAGCTTTTCAGGAATCTTGCAGAGCGAGGTTCTATAAATGCTGTGCTAAAGTTCTTCAAGGTTTTTCTTGGGCGGGGACTTTCACTTCCGTCTCAGGAAGTTGTGTGGGGGAGGAGGTGGTGGTTGAGACTTGTCTGATGAGTTTGTCTGGTACCCACACGGGTGTATCTGGGTCCTGTTTAAAAATACAAGCATATCCTTTCCCACAGGTTATTAAAATATCAGGCTCTTTCTATTGCCCTGTAAACAGGTGTTTTTATTTTGCTAAAGGTTTGGAATTAATTGAAGACAAAAAGCCACAAAATCATTTTCTTTAGTTTACTTAATCTTATGTAACCAATACCTGTTCTGCTAAAATCTATTTCTTTACTAATTTAGAAATAATTAGTGACTATAAATGACAGCAAACTTATAAATGACGATGTTTAAAGATTTGATAAGAGCTTACTATAGGACAGTTGACATAAGAAAATTTGGATACTTTTGTAACATAAAACATTTAGTTATAAGGTTTAGCATTATCTTCTTTGACAGTGTTTTCCAGGTAAATATATATTAGATAAATAAGCCAAATTAGCCAAATATTTTTTCAATAAGAAAAAAAATTCCTCTGACATGTTCCAGGGGCCCTCTGGAAAATATCAGAGTTAACTAGAGGTAAAAGCACTTTCTTAAAATCTGATTTTGGTAAGCTGTCAGAAAAATTTTAAGGCACTTGCCTAAACAGCCTAAATAAAATTATGTTACTATGAAACAATACTTATCTATTTAACTAGAATGGCAAGAAAAGATTTTAAAGGCAAATACAAAAGGCTACACAGTTGTTAAAATTTAGCTTTTAGTTCTTTTAATAATCAAATCTTATTTTAAGTACTTAGATAATTTATTGAAATTTTAAGCATGAGAAACTACTTTGATAAAACAATTAAAAAACTTTTTGCAATTTTTTAACATTAAAGCAGACTAATAATTAAAACAAACTTTGTCCTTATAGCTAAGAACAAAATTTTAATTTTGCTGTGTACCTGATATCAAGACTCATTTGCTTTAATTTTATATAGTATGACCATATTAATTTTTCCACAAAATTTCTATTGCTGTTTGTAGGTATACACACTGTAACACACAATTATTAAGATGTTTACCTGCTACACTTAGTTTACTTATTCTTAACAACGATGCTAGATTACTCACAAAACTTCTACCAAAACAATAGACAAGGTTAAGCCTCTCTTTAAGCATTTTTTCTTGAAAGATTTAACAGATAAATTAGCTTCAATGACCTTAGGCAGCTGATGACCATAAGGACATGTCTGTTTCAGATTAACTTAAATTAGCATTAATGCTTAATATCTTTTATTAGAATTTTCTGAAAGTTTTAGAATGCCCAACTTTTACAAGCACTTGTCTTTAAATCAATTGTTATTAATACCACCTGTAGATTAAAAAAATACATTTTTTATTTACACACTCAGACATATAAACATACAGATTGAGACACAATGAGTACAGTTAGCAACACTTCACAAAAGAACATATACACAGACAAACTGACACAAAGACTTGAGTTACTAATATTTAATTGCCTTCTTTCTTTTTAGTTTGCTCGATTATAGATATTTTGGCACCTGGAGGCTTTTTAACTCGTTGAGCAGCACCTGTTCTAAAAGGATTATATTGGGCTGCATTTTCTCCTAAATTTCCTTCTTTTATGGAGTTAATCTTTCATCATAAAGGGGAGCAGAGGCCAGCATCACTTGAAGTTTTGCTACAGTGAGGAGCGCTGTTACCCATCTACCGGATAAGGCCTCAACTAATGTCAAAGTGTAAGGTGTTAAGAGACAATGGCTTTTGCAGGCAACCTTTAATTTTTTAAAATAATTTATATGGGATGGGCTCCCAGGAGATGCTTTTATTGTTAAATTCTCCTCCAAAAATAATTAGGTAACACACAAATTCTATGTTCCCTTCTTGTTCTGCTTGCTTTAAGGCAGCCCTTACTCCGGTAGGAGTCGTTTGATCAAATCTGGGAGGAGGAGGCTGGAACGGTGGTGGTCTCTGAGTTTTGCTAATAGGAGTAGACTCAGAAGGTCTTACAAAGGGATTCTTGGAGGAAGGGTTTTTCTTTAAAGTAGGGGGAATTAATTTAGGTGGATAATTCTCATTATTATATTTGGCAGCTTCCTCCTCCAAATCTGCCTGATCTGTGGGTCAGGAATGTTATCATCTGGAGGAGCTGATGCCAGCATGACTTTAGGTGGTGTTTGTTTCTCCTTTTTGGTAACTAAAGGAGTAGCCTTATCAGTTTCCCCAAGGGGATCTTCCTTTTTGTCTCTTACTTCATTAGTGCCATATCCTTTCCTATTACCTTTTGTTTTCTGCCTGTTGCCTTCCTCTTGAGACCTAGAGTTGGATGGCTTTTATGGGAGGGTCTCTACCTGCTGTTTAGGTTTTAAAACCTCTTTGATTAAATTCCACATTGCAAAGGCATCTGTAGGGACCTTCTCAGGTCCATGGCTGGCATAATATTCCCTTTTCTCTTCTCCAACCTTCTGCCAGGTTGTGAGACTCACTGTGCCTTGGTCAGGAAACCAAGGACAACATTCCTGGACAAAATGTAAGAATTTTGCTAATTGTCTATTGGTGACTTTTATACTTCTACCTACAAGCATATGCATTAAAACTTCGATAAAGAGTCCTCTTTCTTTAGACTCAGTATGGCCCATGGCTTCTCAAAGTTCTGACATATCTGCCCTTTCTCACCCTGCCTTCCTTCACAGAGGGGTCTCGAGCACCCTGAGCAGAATCCTATCTGTCCCTGCAAATGCCATAGTATAAAGAGCTTACCTTTGTGCCCCACCATGGGCACCACTTGCCGGAGTCCAGCTCCAGCCGAGGTGTGGGTCACAAAGGAAAGGACAGCGTGGGCAAGTGAGATGAATGAGGAGATGAAACACCCAATTCAAGTTGTAACATCTCCTGACGTCAAGCGGCAGGATCTTTATTTTAATATCTTTTTAAGGTTTACATAATGTTAAACATTTTTTAATCATGAATAATACAATCCTTTTTCTGTCAGTTTACATAATTTCAGCTTATTACCCTTAAGTAAATATCATTATTTCTTCTAATAGTAGCCATTTAACATTTAATTTTTTTTTTTTTTTTTAAATTCCCCATTTGTATTTTATTTTCTTTCTTTTTTTTTTTTTTTTGAGAGGGCATCTCTCATATTTATTGATCAAATGGTTGTTAACAACAATAAAATTCAGTATAGGGGGGTCAATGCTCAATGTACAATCATTAATCCATCTCAAGCCTAATTCTCGTCAGTCTCCAATCTTCTGAAGCATAACGAACAAGTTCTTACATGGTGAACGAATTCTTACAGAGTGAATAAATTCTTACATGGTGAACAGTACAAGGGCATTCATCACAGAAACTTTCGGTTTTGATCATGCAATATGACCTATAAACCATCAGGTCAAATATGAATATTCATTTGATTTTTGTACTTGATTTATATGTTGATCCCACATTTCTCCTATTATTATTATTATTTTTATTTTTAATAAAATGCTGAAGTGGTAGGTAGATGCAAGATAAAGGTAGAAAACATAGTTTAGTGCTGTAAGAAGGCAAATGTAGATGATCAGATGATCAGGTGTGTGCCTATGGACTAAGTATTAATCCAGGCTAGACAAGGGCAGCAAGACATCCACGGATGCAGAAGATTTCTCTCAAAGCAGGGGGGGTGAGGTTCTGAGCCTCACCTCTGTTGATCCCCAAATTCTCACCTGATGGCCCCCCTGCGACTGTGCCTGTCTTAGGTTGTTCCTCCCTTGAGGAATCTTACCCGTCTCTGGCTAACCAGTCATCTTCCGGGGCCATACAGGGAAATGTAAAGTTGGTAAGTGAGAGAGAAGCCATATTGTTTGCAAAGGTTAGCTTTTTACTTCTTTGCAGATTTATGCCCTGTGGCTTCTATGCCCAGCACTTGTCTCGAGGTATCTTTACCACCTGGAGGAATTATGATACTCGGTAAATTCGATATGAGGCACGAATTCTATTTAAGGTTTGTAATTAGGAAGGAAGAAGAAAAGCTATAGATGTAGCATATGAAGGAAACTTGGGAGGATTGATTATTTCTTTGACATATCTTCTTGTATAGTACCTTAAGTATGTATAGGTTTTAAACTACTAACTAATTTGCACACACATATTAACATAATAGGAATACGGTGACATAAACAAAGCAAATCTATAATTACCAGCCATCTCCAGTGAAGCCAAGAAAACCATTTAGGCACCCTAGGAATTTGTGAAAATTTATCTATGATATGATGGATATTGTCCAACTGTACTTGAACCATCAGACAAATTAAAGCAGCCCATTTCTGGGATCTGTTCACATCCCATATGTTCTTTTAACCATAGATAGTCTATAGTCATGAGATTTTGGGGTGCTACAACTTGCACCCCTCCCAACTCCTGGTTGAGTTCCAACAGTACAGATCCAGTCAAATTCGTTGTCTCACTGTATGCACATGCCAGCCTAGACATCTCCCTCCTCCTTCTTATGGCAAGTCCAGGAGACGGTGGGCTGGATGCAGCCACAACCGCAGCATCGTCCGGATCCCTGTGGAGGCTTTTTGATGATCATCCCCCGGAACGAGTCCTCCAGAGAGTGCTGATGCCGGAAGCTCCTCCTCATATCGTATCTTAGTTCATTTGCTGGGTATCCAAGCTAGGCCTTGATCTTCTGCGTAGAAACAAACAGACCCTTTGCCCACACTTTGACATGCCCTCTATACCACTGTGCAGAACTCATTGGAGGTCAGCACACAGTAACTGCTTTTTTTTTTTTTTTTTTTAATTAAGAGAAAGGAATATTATCAGAAAAGAGTACCTCCATAGCTGATCATCTGACACCCTTTAAGTGATCAACATTAAGGATATTTAAAGCATGCGTTGATCTTTGATTTACCAATAGTTTTATCCTGTTAAGGAGTAATCCCCCTTTTCTTTCTTTCTTTCTTTTTTTTTAAAATTTTTAATCTACACTTACCTGAAGAATACTATGTTTACTATGCTCTCCCCTATATCAGGTCCCCCCTAACAACCACATTACGGTTACTGTCCATCAGCTTAGCAAAATGTGGTAGAGTCACTACTTGTCCTCTCTGTGTTGTGCAGCCCACCCTCCCCTTTCTCCCTCCCCCCATGCATGCTAATCTTAATACCCCCCTTCTTCTTCCCCCCCCTTATCCCTCCCTGCCCACCCATCCTCCCCAGTTCCTTTCCCTTTGGTACCTGTTAGTCCATTTTTGGGTTCTGTAATTCTGCTGCTGTTTTGTTCCTTCAGTTTTTCCTTTGTTCCTATACTCCTCAGATGAGTGAAATCATTTGGTATTTCTCTTTCTCTGCTTGGCTTATTTCACTGAGCATAATACTCTCCAGCTCCATCCATGTTGCTGCAAATGGTTGGATTTTTCCACTTCTTATGGCTGAGTAGTATTCCATTGTGTATATGTACCACATCTTCTTTATCCATTCATCTACCGATGGACATTTAGGTTGCTTCCAATTCTTGGCTATTGTAAATAGTGCTGCGATAAACATAGGAGTGCATCTGTCTTTCTCAAACTTGATTGCTGCGTTCTTAGGGTAAATTCCTAGGAGTGGAATTCCTGGGTCAAATGGTAGGTCTGTTTTGAGCATTTTGATGCACCTCCATACTGCTTTCCACAATGGTTGAACTAATTTACATTCCCACCAGCAGTGTAGGAGGGTTCCCCTTTCTCCACAGCCTCGCCAACATTTGTTGTTGTTTGTCTTTTGGATGGCAGCTATCCTTACTGGTGTGAGGTGATACCTCATTGTAGTTTAAATTTGCATTTCTCTGATAATTAGCGATGTGGAGCATCTTTTCATGTGTCTCTTGGCCATCTGTATTTCTTTTTTGGAGAACTGTCTGTTCAGTTCCTCTGCCCATTTTTTAATTGGGTTATTTGTTTTTTGTTTGTTGAGGCGTGTGAGCTCTTTATATATTCTGGACGTCAAGCCTTTATCAGATCTGTCATTTTCAAATATATTCTCCCATACTGTAGGGTTCCTTTTTGTTCTATTGATGGTGTCTTTCGCTGTACAGAAGCTTTTCAGCTTAATGTAGTCCCACTTGCTCATTTTTGCTGTTGTTTTCCTTGCCCGGGGAGATATGTTCAAGAAGAGATCACTCATGTTTATGTCTAAGAGGTTTTTGCCTATGTTTTTTTCCAAGAGTTTAATGGTTTCGTGACTTACATTCAGGTCTTTGATCCATTTTGAGTTTACCTTTGTATATGGGGTTAGACAATGGTCCAGTTTCATTCTCCTACATGTAGCTGTCCAGTTTTGCCAGCACCATCTGTTGAAGAGACTGTCATTTTGCCATTGTATGTCCATGGCTCCTTTATCAAATATTAATTGACCATATATGTTTGGGTTAATTTCTGGGGTCTCTAATCTGTTCCACTGGTCTGTGGCTCTGTTCTTGTGCCAGTACCAAATTGTCTTGATTACTATGGCTTTGTAGTAGAGCTTGAAGTTGGGGAGTGCGATCCCCCCTACTTTATTCTTCTTTTTCAGGATTGCTTTGGCTATTCGGGGTCTTTGGTGTTTCCATATGAATTTTTGAATTATTTGTTCCAATTCATTGAAGAATGTTGCTGGTAATTTGAGAGGGATTGCATCAAATTTGTATATTGCTTTCGGCAGGATGGCCATTTTGACGATATTAATTCTTCCTAGCCATGAGCATGGGATGAGTTTCCATTTATTAGTGTCCCCTTTAATTTCTCTTAAGAGTGACTTGTAGTTTTCAGAGTATAAGTCTTTCACTTCCTTGGTTAGGTTTATTCCTAGGTATTTTATTCTTTTTGATGCAATGGTGAATGGAATTGTTTTCCTGATTTCTCTTTCTATTGATTCGTTGTTAGTGTATAGGAAAGCTACAGATTTCTGTGTGTTGATTTTGTATCCTGCAACTTTGCTGTATTCCGATATCAGTTCTAGTAGTTTTCGAGTGGAGTCTTTAGGGTTTTTTATGTACAGTATCATATCATCTGCAAATAGTGACAGTTTAACTTCTTCTTTACCAATCTGGATTCCTTGTATTTCTTTGTTTTGTCTGATTGCCGTGGCTAGGACCTCCAGTACTATGTTAAATAACAGTGGGGAGAGTGGGCATCCCTGTCTGGTTCCCGATCTCAGAGGAAAAGCTTTCAGCTTCTCGCTGTTCAGTATAATGCTGGCTTTGGGTTTATCATATATGGCCTTTATTATGTTGAGGTACTTGCCCTCTATTCCCATTTTGCTGAGAGTTTTTATCATGAATGGATGTTGAATTTTGTCAAATGCTTTTTCAGCATCTATGGAGATGATCATGTGGTTTTTGTCTTTCTTTTTGTTGATGTGGTGGATGATGTTGATGGATTTTCGAATGTTGTACCATCCTTGCATCCCTGGGATGAACCCCACTTGGTCATGGTGTATGATCCTTTTGATATACTGTTGAATTCTGTTTGCTAATATTTTATTGAGTATTTTTGCATCTACATTCATCAGGGATATTGGTCTGTAATTTTCTTTTTTGGTGGGGTCTTTTCCTGGTTTTGGTATTAGGGTGATGTTGGCTTCATAGAATGAGTTTGGGAGTATTCCCTCTTCTTCTATTTTGTGGAACACTTTAAGGAGAATGGGTATTATGTCTTCTCTGTGTGTCTGATAAAATTCCGAGGTAAATCCGTCCGGCCCCGGGGTTTTGTTCTTGGGTAGTTTTTTAATTACTGTTTCAATTTCTTTGCTTGTAATTGGTTTGTTTAACTTTTGTGTTTCTTCCTTGGTCAGTCTTGGGAGGTTGTATTTTTCTAGGAAGTTGTCCATTTCTTCTAGGTTTTCCAGCTTGTTGGCATATAGGTTTTCATAGTAGTCTTTAATAATTCTTTGTATTTCTGTGGAGTCTGTCGTGATTTTTCCATTCTCATTTCTGATTATGTTGATTTGTGTTGACTCTCTTTTTCTCTTAATAAGTTGGGCTAGAGGCTTATCTATTTTGTTTATTTTCTCAAAGAACCAGCTCTTGGTTTCGTTGATTTTTGCTATTGTTTTATTCTTCTCAATTTTGTTTATTTCTTCTCTGATCTTTATTATGTCCCTCCTTCTGCTGACTTTAGGCCTCATTTGTTCTTCTTTTTCCAGTTTTAATAATTGTGATGTTAGACTATTCATTTGGGATTGTTCTTCCTTCTTCAAGTGTGCCTGGATTGCTATATACTTTCCTCTTAAGACGGCTTTCGCTGCATCCCACAGAAGTTGGGGCTTAGTGTTGTTGTTGTCATTTGTTTCTATATATTCCTTGATCTCTATTTTGATTTGTTCATTGATCCATTGATTATTTAGTAGTATGTTGTTAAGCCTCCATGTGTTTGTGAGCCTTTTTGTTTTCTTTGTAGAATTTATTTCTACTTTCATACCTTTGTGGTCTGAAAAATTGGTTGGTAGAATTTCAATATTGTGGAATTTACTGAGGCTCTTTTTGTGAGCTAGTATGTGGTCTATTCTGGAGAATGTTCCATGTGCACTTGAGAAGAATGTATATCCTGTTGCTTTTGGATGTAAAGTTCTATAGATGTCTATTAGGTCCATCTGTTCTAGTGTGTTGTTCAGTGCCTGTGTGTCTTTACTTATTTTCTGCCCGGTGGATCTATCCTTTGGGGTGAGTGGTGTGTTGAAGTCTCCTACAATGAATGCATTGCAGTCTATTTCCCTCTTTAGTTCTGTTAGTATTTGCTTCACATATGCTGGTGCTCCTGTATTGGGTGCATATATATTTAGAATGGTTATATCCTCTTGTTGGACTAAGCCCTTTATCATTATGTAGTGGCCTTCTTTATCTCTTGTTACTTTCTTTGTTTTGAAGTCTATTTTGTCTGATATTAGTACTGCAACCCCTGCTTTCTTCTCACTGTTGTTTGCCTGAAATATGTTTTTCCATCCCTTGACTTTTAGTCTATGCTTATCTTTGGGTTTAAGGTGAGTTTCTTGTAAGCAGCATATAGATGGGTCTTGCTTTTTTATCCATTCTATTACTCTATGTCTTTTGATTGGTGCATTAAGTCCATTTACATTTAGGGTGACTCTTGAGAGATATGTACTTATTGCCATTGCAGGCTTTAGATTCGTGGTTACCAAAGGTTCAAGGTTAGCTTCTTTAGTATCTTACTGCCTAACTTAGCTCGCTTATTGAGCTGTTATATACACTGTCTGGAGAGTCTTTTCTTCTCTCCCTTCTTATTCCTCCTCCTCCATTCTTCATATGTTGTGTGTTTTGTTCTGTGCTCTTTTTAGGGGTGCTCCCATCTAGAGCAGTCCCTGTAGGATGCCCTGTAGAGGTGGTTTGTGGGAAGCAAATTCCCTCAGCTTTTGCTTATCTGGGAATTGTTTGATCCCACCATCATATTTAAATGATAGTCGTGCTGGATACAGTATCCTTGGTTCAAGGCCCTTCTGTTTCATTGCATTAAGTATATCATGGCATTCTCTTCTGGCCTGTAGGGTTTCTGTTGAGAAGTCTGATGTTAGCCTGATTGGTTTTCCTTTATAGGTGACCTTTTTCTCTCTAGCTGCCTTTAAAACTCTTTCCTTGTCCTTGATCCTTGCCATTTTAATTATTATGTGTCTTGGTGTTGTCCTCCTTGGATCCTTTCTGTTGGGGGTTCTGTATAATTCCATGGTCTGTTCGATTATTTTCTCCCCCAGTTTGGGGAAGTTTTCAGCAATTATTTCTTCAAAGACACTTTCTATCCCTTTTCCTCTTTCTTCCTCTTCTGGTATCCCTATAATACGAATGTTTTTCCTTTTGTATTGGTCACATATTTCTCTTAGTGTTGTTTCATTCCTGGAGATCCTTTTATCTCTCTCTATGTCAGCTTCTATACGTTCCTGTTCTCTGGCTTCTATTCCTTCAATGGCCTCTTGCATCTTATCCATTCTGCTTATAAATCCTTCCAGGGATTGTTTCACTTCTGTGATCTCTTTCCTGACATCTGTGATCTCCTTCCGGACTTCATCCCACTGCTCTTGCATTTTTCTCTGCATCTCATCCCATTGCTCTTGCATTTTTTTCTGCATCTCTGTCAGCATGTTCATGATTTTTATTTTGAATTCTTTTTCAGGAGGACTAGTTAGGTCTGTCTCCTTCTCAGGTGTTGTCTCTGTTATCTTTGTCTGCCTGTAGTTTTGCCTTTTCATGGTGATAGAGATAGTTTGCAGAGCTGGTATGGGTGACCGCTGGAAGAGCTTCCCTTCTTGTTGGTTTGTGGCCTTCTCCTGGGAGAATAGCGACCTCTAGTGGCTTGTGCTGGGCAGCTGTGCACAGACAGGGCTTCTGCTTCCTGCCCAGTTGCTTTGGGGTTTATCTCCGCTGTTGCTGTGGGCTTGGCCTGGCTGGGTCTGTTCCTCCAAAATGGTGGAGCCCCGTTGGAGTGGGAGCAGCCAGGAGACTATTTATCTCCGTAAGGGGCCTCTGTGCTCCCTGCTGCCCAGGGGGTTAGAGTGCCCAGAGATCCCCAGATTCCCTGCTTCTGGTCTAAGTGACCTGTCCTGCCCCTTTAAGATTTCCAAAAAGCACTCTCCAAACCAAAACAACAGCAGCAACAATGAGAGAGGGAACAGAAAGAAAGAGAAAAAAAAAAGGAAAAAAAAGGAAAAAACAAGCGATTTTTTTTTTTTTTTTTTGTCCTCAGGTGCCGGTCCCAGGCACCCGCTCACTGGTCCTGCTGCCCTGTCTCCCTAGCACCAGGGTCCCTGTCCTTTCAAGGCTTCCAAAAAGCACCCACCCACCGGTCCCGCAGGGAAGGAACGCTCAATATTCTTTGTCCTCAGGCACTGGTCCCACGCACCCGCTCACCAGTCCCGCCGCCCTGCCTCCCTAGCACCGGGGTCCCTGTCCCTTCAAGGCTTCCAAAAAGCACTCGCAGAAAAGAGAAAAAAAAAAGGGGAAAAACGCGCGATTTCCTCTGTCCTCAAGTGCCGGTCTCAGGCACCCGCCCACCGGTCCCGCAGGGAAAAACGGGGGATATTCTTTGTCCTCAGGCGCCGGTCCCAGCCACCCGCTCACCAGTCCCGCCACCGTGCCTCCCTAGCACTGGGGTCCCCGTCCCTTCAAGGCTTCCAAAAAGCGCTCGCCAAAAAGAGAAAAGAAAAAAAAAAAGGGGAAAAACACGCGACCTCCTCCGTCCTCAGGCACCGGTCTCAGGCACCCGCCCCCAGGTCTCGCAGGGAGAAACGCGGGATATTCTTTGTCCTCCGGCGCCATTCCCAGGCACCTCCTCACCGGTCCCGCCACCCTGCCTCCCCAGCAATGGGGGCCCGTCCCTCTAAGGCTTCCAAAAAGCGCTCGCCAAAAAAAAAAACAAAAAACCGCTCCGGTTTCTTTCCACCCGCCGGGAGCCGGGGGGAGGGGCGCTCGGGTCCCGCCGGGCTGGGGCTTGTATCTTACCCCCTTCACAAGGCGCTGGGTTCTTGCAGGTGTGGATGTGGTCTGGATGTTGTCCTGTGTCCTGTGGTCTCTATTTTAGGAAGATTTTTCTTTGTTATATTTTCATAGCTCTATGTGTTTTTGGGAGGAGATTTCCACTGCTCTACTCACGCCGCCATCTTGGCTCCGCCCCCTTAACATTTAATTTTTAAGTTTCCCCTAGTCTATTGTGATTAGTAATTCATGATAGCTACGTGCTAGGTGCTAAACAGAAAATGGCGTAAGACAGCGTGTGGGTTAAGCGTGTGGGCTATGATTTTTACTAAGTGTATAAGATTATATAGACTTTTAGATATGTGTCTAAGGCTTTATAAAGTTTAAGCAGGTTATATAAAATGCAAGCTATATGTGTTTTGGTTATTAAGTGTAACTATATTATTAATTAAATCCTATCCTACACATGTGGGTTGAGACTGACATCTAAAATCTAGGGACGGTACTCCTATCACCCATTCCTTAACATTCCTATGATAATAATGTAAAGTTATGCTCTTTATAGTCTGCACCAGCAGTTCTCAAAGTGGCCTGCGAACCCTGGGGAACTCCACGACTCTTTCAAGGGACACACTGGGGTCAAAATTATTCTCACCAAATGCTATGGTGTTACCCTCCCTTTTCACTCTGACTCTCTCAAGACTAGGAGTGGAGTTTACTAATGGGTGTGACAGTTCAACAAATTAGATGCAGAAGCAGGTAAGAATCCAGCTGTCTTCGATTAAGGCAGGCACTGAAGAGATTCCCAAGTATGGAAGGATGCCACTCTTCTTACTAAATTGGTTTTGGTACACAACGCTATTTTTCAATAAAAATGCCTTCATATTTATTTTTAACTGAATTTATAAATATTTTTTAAATGTCTCAGTTTTAATTTCCCATACAGTAAATACCATTTATATATATAGCTGACAGAAAGAAAAGCTCCTTGGGTCAGCTTGAGAACCATAGGAGCAGAAATTAAATTTTAATACAGAATTTATTCTGAGTCATATATACATGTACATTATTTTAAATAAGATACTGGCTTGGGGTTGGAGAGAGAGGGAAATGATCCAATTAGCTCAGGTAACTGAGTTTTTGTATCACCAGAGGTAGTAAAATCATGGTAGGGAGGGTGGAGCAGCTGATTGCGAGGCAAAAGCAAAATTAAATTGACTATCCCCAAAGCCAATCAAGGGATAGAGAAAAAGTATAGAATCTGATACCTAATATATAAAGTTGAAGGAGGAGAAATAGAAAAGAACCTTTAGATTGTATTTGTAACAGCATACTAAGTGAGTTAAGTTAGACTCTTAGATAGTAAGGAAAGTAACCTGGAATCTTTGGTAACCACGAATCTAAAGCCTGAAATGGCAATAAGTATATACCTATCGATAATCACCCGAAATGTAAATGGAATGAATGCACCAATCAAAAGACATAGAGTTACTGAATGGATAAAAAAAACAAGACCCATCTATATGCTGCTTACAAGAGACTCACCCCAAACCCAAAGACATGCACAGACTAAAAGTCAAGGGATGGAAAAAGGTATTTCATGCAAACAATAGGGAGAAAAAAGCAGGAGTTGCAGTACTAGTATCAGACAAAATAGACTTCAAAACAAAGAAAGTAATAAGAGATAAAGATGGACATTACATAATGATAAAGGGCTCAGTCCAACAAGAGGATATAACCATTATAAATATATATGCACCCAACACAGGAGCACCAGCATATGTGAAACAAATACTAACAGAACTAAAGGAGGAAACAGACTGCAATGCATTCATTTTAGGAGACTTCAACACACCATTCACTCCAAAGGACAGATCCACCAGACAGAAAATAAGTAAGGACACAGAGGCACTGAACAACACACTAGAACAGATGGACCTAATAGACATCTATAGAACTCTACACCCAAAACCAACAGGATACGCATTCTTCTCAAGTGCACATGGAACACTCTTCAGAATAGACCACATACTAGGCCACAAAAAGAGCCTCAGTAAATTCAAAAAGATTGAAATCCTACCAACCAACTTTCCAGACCACAAAGGTATAAAACTAGAAATAAATTCTACCAAGAAAGCAAAAAGGCTCACAAACACATGGAGGCTTTAACAACACGCTTCTAAATAGTCAATGGATCAATGACCAAATTAAAATGGAGATCCAGCAATATATGGAAATAAATGACAACGACAACAACACAAGGCCCCAACTTCTGTGGGACGCAGTGAAAGCAGTCTTAAGAGGAAAGTATATGGCAATCCAGGCATATTTAATGAAGGAAGAACAAACCCAAATGAATAGTCTAACATCACAGTTATCAAAAATTGGAAAAAGAAGAACAAATGAGGCCTAAAGTCAGCAGAAGGAGGGACATAATAAAGATCAGAGAAGAAATAAATAAAATTGAGAAGAATAAAACAATAGAAAAAATTAATGAAACCAAGAGCTGGTTCTTTGAGAAAATAAACAAAATAGACAAGCCTCTAGCCAGACTTATTAAGAGAAAAAGAGAGTCAACGCACATCAACAGAATTAGAAATGAGAAAGGAAAAATCACGACAGACCCCACAGAAATACAAAGAACTATTAGAGACTACTATGAAAACCTATACGCTAAAAAGCTGGAAAACATAGGAGAAATGGACAACCTCTTAGAAAAATACAACCTTCCCAGACAGACCCAGAAAGAAACAGAAAATCTAAACAGACCAATTACCAACAACGAAATTGAATCGGTAATCAAAAAACTACCCAAGAACAAAACCCCCAGGCCAGATGGATTTAACTCGGAATTTTATCAGACATACAGAGAAGATATAATACCCAAATTCATTCTATGAAGCCAACATCACCATAATACCAAAACCAGGCAAAGACCTCACCAAAAAGGAAAATTACAGACCAATGTCCCTGATGAACGTAGATGCAAAAATACTCAATAAAATATTAGCAAACCGAATTAAAAAATATATCAAGAGGATCAAACACTACGTCCAAGTGGGATTCATCCCAGGGATGCAAGGATGGTACAACATTCGAAAATCCATCAACATCATCTACCACATCAACAAAAAGAAAGACAAAAACCACATGATCATCTCCATAGACAATGAAAAAGCATTCAACAAAATTCAACATCCAATCGTAATAAAAACTCTCAGCAAAATGGGTATAGAGGGCAAGTACCTCAACATAATAAAGGCAATATACGATAAATCCACAGCCAACATCATACTTAACAGCGAGAAGCTGAAAGCTTTTCCTCTGAGATCGGGGACAAGACAGGGATGCCCACTCTCCCCACTGTTATTTAACATAGTACTGGAGGTCCTAGCCACGGAAGTTAGACAAAACAAAGAAATACAAGGAATCCAGATTGGTAAAGAAGAAGTTAAACTGTCACTATTTGCAGATGACACGATATTGTACATAAAAAATCCTAAAGACTCCACTCCAAAACTACTAGAACTGATATCAGAATACAACAAAGTTGCAGGATACAAAATTAACACACAGAAATCTGTGGCTTTCCTATACACTAACAATGAACCAATAGAAAGAGAAATCAGGAAAACAATTCCATTCACAATTGCATCAAAAAGAATAAAATACCTAGGAATAAACCTAACCAAAGAAGTGAAAGACCTATACCCTGAAAACGATAAGACACTCTTAAGAGAAGTTAAAGAGGACGCTAACAAATGGAAAATCATCCCATGCTCTTGGCTAGGAAGAATTAATATCATCAAAATGGCCATCCTGCCCAAAGCAATATACAGATTTGATGCAATCCCTATCAAATTACCAACAACATTCTTCAACGAACAGGAACAAATAGTTCAAAAATTCATATGGATACACCAAAGACCCAGAATAGCCAAAGCAATCCTGAGAAAGAAGAATAAAGTGGCGGGGATCTCACTCCCCAACTTCAAGCTCTACTACAAAGCCACAGTAATCAAGACAATTTGGTACTGGCACAAGAACAGAGCCACAGACCAGTGGAACAGAATAGAGACTCAAGACATTAACCCAAACATATATGGCCAATTAATATTTGATGAAGGAGCCATGGACATACAATGGGGAAATGACAGTCTCTTCAACAGATAGTGCTGGCAGAACTGGACAGCTACATGTAAAAGAATGAAACTGGATCACTGTCTAACCCCATACACAAAAGTAAATTCAAAATGTATGAAAGACCTGAATGTAAGTCATGAAACCATAAAACTCTTAGAAAAAAAATAGGCAAAAATCTCTTGGATGTGAACATTAGCGACTTCTTCATGAATATATCTCCCCGGGCAAGGAAAACAAAAGCAAAAATGAACAAGTGGGACTATATCAAGCTGAAAAGCTTCTGTACAGCAAAGGACACCATCAATAGAACAAAAAGTTACCCTACAGTATGGGAGAATATTTCCTAAATGACAGATCCGATAAAGGGTTGACATCCAAAATATATAAAGAGCTCAGGCTCCTCAACAAACAAAAAGCAAATAATCCAATTAAAAAGTGGGCAGAGGAGCTGAACAGACACTTCTCCAAAGAAGAAATTCAGATGGCCAATAGACACATGAAAAGATGCACCACATCGCTAGTTATCAGAGAAATGCAAATTAAAACCACAATGAGATATCACCTCACACCAGTAAGGATCGCCACCATCCAAAAGACAAACAACAACAAATGTTGGCGAGGTTGCAGAGAAAGGGGAACCCTCCTACACTGCTGGTGGGAATGTAAATTAGTTCAACCATTGTGGAAAGCAATATGGAGGTTCCTCAAAATGCTCAAAATAGACTTACCATTTGACCCAGGAATTCCACTTCTAGGAATTTACCCTAAGGATGCAGCACCCCAGGTTGAAAAAGACAGATGCACCCCTATGTTTATCGCAGCACTATTTACAATAGCCAAGAAATGGAAGCAACCTAAGTGTCCATCAGTAGATGAATGGATAAAGAAGATGTGGTACATATACACAATGGAATATTATTCAGCCGTAAGAAGAAAACAAATCCTACCATTTGCATCAACATAGATGGAGCTAGGGGGTATTATGCTCAGTGAAATAAGCCAAGCAGAGAAAAACAAATACCAAATGATTTCACTCATCTGTGGAGTATAAGAGCAAAAGAAAAACTGAAGGAACAAAACAGCAGCAGTATCACAGAACCCAAGAATGGACTAACAGTTACCAAAGGGAAAAAGACGGGAGAATGGGAGTGTAGGGAGGGATAAGGGCAGGGAAGAAGAAAGGGGGTATTATGATTAGCATGTATAATGTGGGGGGTGGGGGAAAGGGGAGGGCTTTGCAACAGAGAGAAGACAAGTAGTGATTCTACAACATCTTACTATGCTGATGGACAGTGACTGTAATGGGGTTTGTGGGGGGGACTTGGGGTAGGGGAGAGCCTAGTAAACATAATGTTCTTCAAAAAAATAATAATCTCATTTATCACTGAATTGGCACATCTTATTATTATTTGAGC
Organism: Manis javanica; assembly: GCF_040802235.1. Classification (NCBI taxonomy): domain Eukaryota; kingdom Metazoa; phylum Chordata; class Mammalia; order Pholidota; family Manidae; genus Manis; species Manis javanica. The sequence goes on from NC_133165.1 coordinate 86,842,725, forward strand.
ATGTAATAGTGATTTCATATCAGTGGTGTCACTTCTCTGCCAGAGGTCCCTTGAGTTAAAATCAAATTGGCTGTTGTACATGTGGCCTCTGCCATGTCCTGGCACAGCCTGCTGCCAGCAGGGATGTGCCTGTGGGTGAGATGAACATTTTGGAGACAGTGGAATGTAACAAAGCACCTCAGCCTCTCTAGAAAGAGCAATGTTATCCTGCACTTTTCTCTTATTTCTGTTGAAGTATCTTTTCTTTTTATGAGAAAATATAAACATGGTTTGCATGCATTAAAAAAAAAGAAAACTCCTATGCTGGAAAGGACATTAGCTAAATAAAATATTTAGGTTCTTAGCTTTATTCATTTGGAACAGACATCAAGGCTAGATTATTAGCTGTTACTTAGCTGTTAGCTATGTGACTTGAGGAATATCAACTTCTCTTGAGTCTTGATTTTCTTGTATGTAAAGTAAGAATTATGATTCCCATCACATAGGGTTATTGTAATGAATGTAAGTAATACAAGCTTTGGTTTCATATATTAGGAATTAACAGCGAGAATAATAATGAGCCTATGATATTGGTACTTTATATTATACTCTCTAAAATATTTGGTCAAAGAAAAAGTTAATATATTCTTTTGCAGTCTGGTAGAAGTGGAAAGACAATTCCAGAATTAGAAAAAACCACTGGTTTAATGAAAAAAGTAGTTGAAAAAGTCGAAAGGGAAAATGAACAATTGAAAAAAGCATCAGGAATAATGACCAGTGAAAAAATGGCTAATATTGTGCTGGAAAATGAAAAGTTGAAGGTAATATTTAAAATATGATCATGGGGTAGAATGTTTTACCACTGTAATTTGTATTAGTTTTTTAGGAAAATTTTAAATGTACTGCATAAAATTGTTTTAATGGATGCAATAGATAGTTTACACTACAGAGAAACAACTTCACTGGAGACAAGGCTAAGAGTAATTAGAGTAACTCCACTTGGTGATAGTATTTGAAGATCAATGGTTCTCCCTCTGGCAACATAACATAATGACGTGTGTCTTTTTTAAAAAATGCAGATGCCTACACACCCACTTCTGAGATTGATTAGATTCTTTTGGGATATTGTGATTTTTTTTTAAGTCATCACTTTATTCTAATGTGTAGCCAAGGTGGGGAATGTTTACTTCAGATGACTGGTATTAAAGGGAAGGCTTTAATTCTATCAAATATGGGCTCTAAAACTATTTGGAAATAAGTTTAGTGAGTTTACAAGGTCATCTTTTATTTCATTTCGATAATGTATAGTTTTTACTACTAGGCTGAAGTGGAACAAGTCAAAGCTCTCCTGGGACGTCAGCTGAGCGTGCACCGTCAGTCCACAAACAAAGGCAAAGAGAAAATTGTTGCTGAAAACAAAAGGCTTCGTAAAGAACTTAACAAAGTATGACTTTCATTGCTAATTATTACTTTTTATTTTAACTAACGCATCTTATAAAAACTGAATGAAAAGTGATGAGAGTGTCTATTCAAAGTAGATAGTAAAAGAGATTTAGAAAGTTTGTGATTCTCCTTGCCACTTTCACGAGGAACCTTGAAAACAAAAAATTAATGAATTGAGAGCCAGTAAATGTAGAGGCTACACGGTTGGGATTCAAATCCTAGCTCTGTTACTTGTCAGCTGTGGGAACTAGGGTCAGCTGCTAGCCCCTCTCCATCCCCCCATGTCCTCATCTGTAACATCGGGAAGTGAGGTAATATTGGTGCACATGACTTAGAGCAATGTTTGATGTACAGAAAGGAGTATGTGAAACTGTTTTATTAAACAGTAAGATTCCTTTCTATTTAACTGGCAAAAATATATTCCTTGCCCCAGACAATGGGTAGTGGGTAGAGGTATTTATATGGATGATGCAGTGAATAAATTGAAATTAATATTTTTAAACTAGTTACTATACAATAGTATAGTATACTGTGACGCCAGAGTGATACTTTGCTTTGGATATGGATGTTTAATAGTGGCAATAATTTATGATACTTACACATAGTTTATGTTTATGGATAGGTCTCTCAAGTTTTAGAGTCAAAACATTTTGAAATGTGTAAAGACAAACTATCTCTCTCATTATTCTATAAATATTACAAAGATGACTAATGTAAAGAAACCAAATGACAAACTTAAAATAACTACTAGAGTAAAATACTTATAAATATATTTTTCTATCCTCATTTACATGATTGGTGGTTCTAATATCATATTGCTGTTTTAGAGTAAAGGAAATGTTAGATTTTTATTGCAGTTTTAATCAGCATTTAGAGTTTATTTTTGTTTTCTAATTTCTAGCAATAATTTTGAATATATTGCACCTATGAGAGTATTATGTTTCACCATAGTACACTGATTGGCTCCTAATGATAGGAAACTGAAGCTGCAGAGAACCTGCGGATAGCCAGGAATAGAGATATTGAATGAGAAGATGACAGTCCAACTCTACAGAAGATGACTGACTGTAAGAGGTTACAGTCAGCAGAACGCAGAAGTACACAGCTTGAAGGTGCTGACAGCAAGAGCTGGAAATCTAGTGTTGTTACAAGGTAGGAACAAATAGTTTAAACTCGCACAAAGCTGAATCAGATCTAATCCTGCCATTATTGTTTTGAAAAGACTATGACACTGTTCTGATTAACTTAGCTCTTTCCTGATGAACTGTTTGGTTGGTGATTTTTCCTTTCCTCGCATCATCAAAGTCTTTACCTTCCTTAAAATGTCTAAGGAACTTAGGTGGCAGGGCACGGGACAGAGCAGAGCAGAGGCTGGGCTCTGGGCGTTAGAGCTGGGTGGGCAGCACGAAGCTGCTGTCAGCCATAAGCTTGGACTGATGGTGCCCAGCTTCTCCTACCTGCTCTTTTTTTCCAGCTACAACTCGACTTCTTCATTGTGTTCATTTTCTACCTCAAGTATCAGCCAGGTACAGTTAAGCTGTCTCGTCACAACCCGCGCCATACTAGATCTGGGCCGTGCTGCAATTGGCAGTTACATTCTGGGCAACATGTTCTTCAAAGAGTCCCGACGGATGAATTCAGCAACAGCTCTAGTGTCTTCCTGGCCTCTGTGTTCTGGCACTAGATTTTCTCCACCCCATGAGCCATTTCTACAAATACATGTGACTGCCTTTCCCATAAACTGTGGCTATGAAAGGGGTGATGGGAATTCACGAGTAAGCATTCATACATTCACTGCCACTATCACAAGTAGGTTAACATGACTCTGATGTCAGTAAAAGGCTTTGGTGTCATTCTCATTTCCAGACTGCTCAGCAGCTGCTTCAAGGAGTATAGAAGCCAGAGAGCAAGGAGATTGTGCCATGTCCTTTCCCGTTAAAGTTATCCTGTATGAAGTAACACCTGCTGGCCCTATTTGGAAAGGCAGTCATCTTTATCTTACCATATTAACAGAGTTCCTCATGTCCACATATTTCCAGTTTCCCCTTTGATGTCTACCTGCTGATTAGAATGGACTTGATGAGAGGTGGATAGGTGGTCACCGTCAATACAACTAGGACAGGAGCCACAGCACCGAGGCTACAGCAAGGCCCACAGTGGGCCTGCTGCACTGCGCTTGCCTGTCAGCCAAAGGGAAGGCTGTCCAAGTAGATCAGAGGGCAGCCCGGGTGGCCAGGCAGTCCTAGAGAAGGGTCCTTGGTTCCTATCTTAATACCTTACTAAGAGCACTGAGGATCCACTCGTTCCCCCTGCAGCCCTCTCTCACTTCTACCAGAGGGCAAGTGCGAGGGTTTGGTGAAATAGCATGTGTGATAGTATAAAGGGGAAAAGGAGTCACTTTTGCTTGCTTGGACCCCAGAGAGGCTCTCAACCAGCATTGCTATCACAGCTGATTTCTTGGTTGGTCCTTTATTTCCTTCTACAGTCACATATGGACTCAAAAGATTTCTGGATGTATTCATTCAGCAGATACCTATTCAGTACTTACTGCACACCAGACACCATCCTTTAATTTCAATGTATTTCTAAAAGGCCTACTTGGCCGAAGTTCTTTCAGAGAACCTGGGAGCTTTCATGGCTTAGAAATACCTAATTCTCACTGGGACCTTAAGTAAATTACATCTCTTTTGTGAGCCCAAGTTTTTTTTAACTGTGGAAATGATAATCCCTGTCCTACTTTCTAAAAAGGGCTCTGAAGATGCAGACAAGGTTATTAATGTGATAGTGTTTATAAAGTTTATGAACATTTGAGAGGGTGGTTGATATTTAACCATAATTGAAGATGTCTTTGCCTTTTAGATTGGTTTTTAAGCTGCAAATTGTACAGGTAGTGAGCATAAAGTAAGCCTTTGGTAAACCCCTTTGAAAAAGACAAGTCCTAGTGGAATCCACTGGACAGAAGACTAACTCTGATCCTTGGCATCAAGCTTCCCTAAATCCACCAAAAAATTGCTTAGGTCTGCAGCTGGGATCTCATAGCCAGCTCAGTGAAGTGGTTTGGAGATCGCTTCTGGGACTCATGACACACTACGTTTTCCTCATGCTGAAATCATTATAGTTGCCTTATACTTTACTCAACAAATTAATGGTATCTATTTTGTCAGGCCTTATACTGACTGCTGAGACATCAGAGAGAGAGGTTCTCTGACTGGGTGGCATTTGAGCAGGGAACTGAATGAGAAAGGAGTGAACCACTTCTCATGCTCCACCGCTTTGGCAGTGTTTGTCAGGCTAAGATCATTGCCTTCTAAGTTTCTAAGACTTATCAAAAGCTTGCATTAAGATAATTTTCCTTCCTTGTACTACCCTTACCTGATTTTGTTACCAAAGTGTTCTTTTTCTTGTCTCTGGAAAAGTTTCAATATTTTAGTTGTTGTCTCCCTTTAGGTATGATGTGCTATAAAACCATTTTGGCACAATGTTATAAAATTTCTTTTGGGGTCTGGGTTTTTTTGAACTGTTGGTCATTTCTTTCAGAATTACAAATCTATTCCAATTTTACAAGCTTTGTTCCTCTCTCATCACATGCTCTTTCTCTCACCCATCCTTTGGCATGTTCTTATTCGCCTTCCAGCAGTGCCCTGTTTTTTTTTTCTACTTGGATGCCTCCTTTTTTGGTATGTTTGTGTGTATGTATGTGTCTGTGAAATGCTTTAGTTTGTAGTGTTTATATTCCTAAGAATATCCAATAATATAGTATTTGATATTCTGATGAATTTTCCTTTCTGCTTTTTGTGACTGAAAAAGGCATTAATTTTAGTATTTAAATTGAGCTGATCAAATTCAGGCTCCATCCCTGGGAAACATCTAAATCCTCTATTTCAATGTACCTGTTAACTAGGGATATTCATCCTTTGTCACCTAGTGCTAAATAAATACTCACAGAAGATTTGACTAGAAGAAACAATATGACAAGATATTTTTCATTATTTTTAATGAAATAATTTGAACTAGCTTTTAAATCAATGAGAAAATTTTTTTTCCATGTCTCTATCTTTTTTTTATACTTTCAGAATGTATGAAGCCAAGTTGAAAAAATTGGAAACTGATATTGCAAAAAAACCACCATAGCCTTACTGATCTTAAACAGCTTGTAAATAAGCAACAGAAAGGGAACAAAAAGTTAAGAAATATACTGAAGACCTCGAGCACCAGGCAAGTAATGCAGTTTTGTTTTCGGTTTTTTGTTTTTTCACATGGTAAGACAATCCGTTGTATGTCAAGCCACTTCTTGGTACTGTCTTTTGAAGGTAAAAATGAACTATTAACTCTTCCCCAGGTGGCCCGTCTAAGAGTGGCGCCACTATTCACCCATTTGTTTAAACCAAAAACCGTGGGTCATTAATTCCTTTCTTTCTCTCATACCCCACATCTTTTTTATTGTATCATCTCAGCTCTATTTTCAAAATGTCCCGAATGTGACCACGTCTCAGCACCTCTAACACTGCCAGTCGAGGCCAAGCTATTCTCTCACATCTGAACTATTGCAAATTTTCCTAACTGGTCTCCCGGCTCCTACTCTTGCCTTGTTTCACCTTCTCCCTGACTCAGTCTATTCTTCACGTAATTGCCAAGCAAACAAAACAAAGAAAATCACAGCAGTCCCGTTCTTAGAACCTTCCATTGGTTCCCTAATTATCCCAGAATGAAATTTAAAGGCTGTTTTCATGATCTGGCATCTGGTTTCCTCTTTCACATGTTGTATCCTCTATGCCTCAGACAAGCCTAACACGAGCAGTTACTTAATAACTGTTAAACGAATAATGAACAGAACACCATAAATGTGTGCTCATGTTTAATGTTTTGCTTTATTCAAAATGTGTATCTTTATAAAACCTCATACATTTCCATGTCAACTTTGTCTTCCGACTTTTCATTGTGCCCAAAGATTGAGATTCTCAAACATATTCCTGAAGGTGATGAGACAGAACAAAGTCTTCGGCGGAAGCTTCAAGTTCTTAGGCACATTATCTGTTCACCTGCTTTTTTTCCCTTAATTATCTTTTAATATAACCAGGTTTGTTATGTCTAGAGATGATGAGGATTTTTTAACCTTGCTGCCAAATAGCTTATCAGCCTATTTTTATTCTTATGCCATTCTTCTACATCATAGATACAAAAAAAGGGCAAGCCAAATCCTAATACGGGTGTCAAGCTTGTAATTCAGTTTAAATTTTAACAGCATAGAATATATCAGACATTAGCTTTCCAGAGGTACAAAATAATGAAAGAGAGAAAAACAATTCTTCACTGCGAGGGTCTGTGTAACATACTCTCAAGAGACTCCTCCGGTAGGAAAACTGCTCTTCAAAATGACATCAGGTCAGATTTTAAGAAAAACATGAAGAATTTTGATTTCATGACCTCTGAGAATGGTAGCACTGCAGCAGTGATGATAAATGAATAAATGTTTACCTTTATAAATATAAGCAAGTCCTAAGCACTGTACATCATACAGTTCTTTAGAAATGCCCATATAGTTCACGGAGCAATGTCTGTGCTTTTGTTTCAACACATCACCACTGTGTTCTAGGCTTGCTAAGTCAGCTGGAGAAAGAAACAGCAGAGTTAATCCATCAGATAGAAGTTAATAAAAACCAAAGTGGAGCTGAAAGCACCATACCTGGTAAGTGTATTTTATAACTAATAATGGAAAGTTTACTTACCCAAGATTTTGAATTAAGGTTTGCCTTTTTTGTTTGTTCAGATTTTTGGTAACTATCTTCCTAGAAAACCAAATCTCTAATGTAAGTTTTTAGAAATGTTTCCTCCATGCAACAATAAATTGAGCTGTTTGTAATATTGAGTAGCAACTATTCCAAGTGTTTTTGCTCCTTGTGTTCCATATGGATGTTACATATTTAATATTAGGTCTGTTGCTTCCAGTTTCTAAGTACAGGCCCTTTTAAGCCCTCTGAACATTATCTTCTAAATGTTACTGTCATCTTGTTGATAATTTAAAAACTACGTAAGTCATCTTGCCTATATTTTTTCCTTTTACAAAGTCAGTCTGTTCTTCTATTCCCTCCCATTTGCATTCAGAAGTAATGACTCCTGTATGTATGTGTATACATATAGACTTAATGCATGTGTATATATATATCTACACACACAAAATGAAGTTGATCCCCATTATTTGCAGATTCTGTACTTGCAAATTCTCCTACTCACTAAAACTTACTCATAACCTCCAAGTCAGTACTCATGGTGCTTTTGCAGAGATACAGAGCAGCGAAAAATTAAGTTATGACCCACACTTAACAAATGAACTCCAACAGGTTCTGCGCTTGTCCAGCTTTCATACAGAGGTGATCAGAGAAAGGAAACAGTAGGGGGCAGTGCCATAAAGAGCCAAGAAACTCCGGTTTGGGGGCCAACTGGACGGATTTAGATCCCTGCTCTGACACTTGTTAGCAGTGCAGCCTCAGAAGTCACTTGACACTTCTCAACTTCGTTTTCTCTTTTGTAAAAGAACGTATAAGCTACTAAGATGAAATGTTTCCAGGATTTAAGATTATAATCTATGTGAGATATATGTGTATGTGTTCTAAGAGAAATGACCCGTCACCTAGTCATTGTTCATGTTGACTTTCTAGAACAGAACTGCAAATGAGAATCAGTTATTTGTATGTATATTTGATAGCTTGATGGAAATGCCAAATTCTATCCCAAACAATTAATACCAATTTATATTTGTATATTACAGTTTTTGACTATTTTCATATAGCTTTTTCAGTATCCTACCACACAGTCCTGTTGCTCTTTTGTATTAAGACTATGCTGTATGAGTTGTACCAGACACTATGCTTAGTGCTTTACAAGCATTTTACATTTTAATGATTATAAGTCTGTATGGTGGGTATCACTGACTCCATAAACAGATTCAAAGAGGTTAAGTATCCTGTCCCCAAGGTCACTGCAGCCAGGAAGTGGCAGAGGCAGGATGAAACCTAGATCTATGAAACTCCAACACTGCTTGCCTTTCCCTGCTGTCCACTGCACTGCATTGCCGCATACATAAACCTCTCAACAGTCCTGGGGCTGCCAGCTTCATCTTACTAGATACAGTGCCCTCCACCTGTTAATGCTGTTGACATTATGCAAGTTCTTTCTAAACCTCAGTTTCCTGAGAGGGAATTTCTGAACCCTCATCGTCTTCTAGGAGATAAGGATCCTATCATATTTAAACTATTGTTAAAGCCCAGAATCAAACCAAAACTATTTTGCAAATTCTAAGGCACTATTCAAATACAAGTTTTCACTAAGCTAACTTTTGTAAAGTGCGATGCACAGTAAATACTTTTACTGCATTATTTCCCTACCAATCTGTGTAACATGTAGCGTCCCACTAAGACAATCAACTCACTATATATAGCATCCCAGTGAGAGTGAACCAACTGTGTAAAAAAATCAACACTTTCTACAAAGGTGAAGAGAGCTTTGAAAAGTATGGTTTTGCTCTGCCTTCCAAAGGAAGGTGAGTTCTGACTCCATTCGCATAAGGGAGGATATGGAAAAAATTTCCTGTCTCCGACTTATAATTAGGGAGGAAACTGTTCCAAGGGCACCTTAATAGAATGTGCTTCCTGTCCCATTCATGAAAGTGCATTGGTTGTCCAGTATTTTCTCTAACTAGCACTATTCAAACAATTTTACCCTTCAGTGGCTGTAAAATGTGACCACAAGACACATCATATGTAGTATTTAAAGAAAATATAAGTTTCTAGCAAAGATGGCAATTAGTCCTATTGCCCATTGATTCTTGTTATATTAGACATGTGTTAACTATGGTAAATTGAAGTCCTTGTGCTATAGTTGTATACTTGTGTTTCCTACCAAAGTCAGCAGGTTTTATTCATCTTTGTGTTAACCACCAATTCAGAATATTTTTACATAGTAATTACACTGTTAAGTGTACCGACATGGAATAGCCAGTGCTCTTGGGAACAGAAGCATTTCACCGGCGTATTTTCACAGGCCAGGTGTGCTTCTGTTGTACTTCTGGTACCTAACAAATTTTCTTGTCTGTAGAAGTTTTCTCTGGAAAATAGCTTCTTCCACATAAAGAGTTAACCTGACTCTGTGCTTCTGGTACCTACCAGATGCCTCGTCCTTGTCTGCCGTGGAATTATAATACCGGATAGCATACAGGATTCACAGCCTGAAAAGTGTTTCAGCCATAAAATGCCATGTTTTCCAGGCTCTGGTGCCATTGAGTTTTTCCCTTATTCTCTTAAACAAATCCTTTATCAGATTGGGAAAGGGCTAAGTCTGATTTTAATTTTTTTGGCAGATCCTTATCAACTAAAGAAAAGGTAAAAGATCTAGAAACACAGCTCAAAACCTCAGATCTAGAAAAGCAGCACTTCATGGTAATTAGATATTTAATTATATCTATTATAGCACTATGTTTTTTGAAAACTAGTTCTATGATGGTAATCTGAGTTTTAAGTATGTATCCTAAAAATGCATCTTATACCTGACCTTGATATTGCCAAGTTCATTATATTCATCTGTGTTAAAAATAAATATTTCTTAAGAGCTACCAAAAGAAACTTAGACAAAACAAATAGAATTAAAGGGTAAATTAATTTTTTCATTGTCACAGATACAGCTCATCAACAACTTGTAATTTTGGAATCACATTGAGAACAGTGATTATTTTGAAATACTTTTCAGGAATAGCTCCTTTAAAGAAAGATATTTGCTATCTTTTATCTAAGAATCTAAACAGAGGAGCATGAATTTGAGAATTGACTAGTGACCATTCTAAGTGGTCATTAAAGCTCAAATTGTCTCTTTACAAGACGCCTCTTTTCCAGGCAGAAGCCCTACAGTTTCCCTGATCATAAATATGCTTATAAGAATTTGACCATTATTCATTAAAAATTAGATATTTATGAAGAAAATATAAACCAAGGAATTTTAACCAAAATAACTTCAACATTGTGAATAGCCAAGTTTTTTGGTTGCTACATTGGGAGTAAGTACTTCCTTAAAGAAAGAGTCAATCCCCTGTAATTTAAGAGTTGATAAATTTTAGTCAAAGACTAGGACATAACTAACAAATAATTTGATTTGACAGTTAACAAGTTAAGTGAGTTATACTGTGCAATGAGGCCTTAAGAACAAAATCTTAAGGACATACTTCTGCCTTTATATTTGACCATTCAGGTTACTTTGGCTTTCATGTTTGTAACTAAATCTCCTTCGTTCAAATCTAGAAAATATATTATATTCCTCGACACAGCTTTTCAAGATTGTATGTTTCTATTAGGAGGAAGTAAAAAAGCTGAAGAAAGAACTGGAAAATTTTGATCCTTCATTTTTTCAAGAAATCAAAGATCTAAAGTATAATTACAAAGAAGAAGTGAAAAAAACATTCTTTTGGAAGAGAAGTTGTAAAAAGTTTCTGAACAGTTTGGAGTTGAATTAACTAGTCCTGTTGCTGCTTCTGAACAGCTGGAAGATGAAGAAGAAAGTCCTACTTATTTCCCCATTAAGTTAAAATTCAACCTGGAAGTCAAGCAAGTCTCTGAGCTACATTCCTTCCCAATACCTTGTACTTTTACCTAAATTGGAAGTTTTAGTACATAAAACTATGTGATATTTTTAACATATTAGAAAAGTATATTTTTGAAGACTTTTAGAGTAATTTATGGTTTATCAAACAGGCAATAAGCTATGATGCATTTCTGTATGTTTGTGTTTGAAGTTTTTTGGTATGAGGGTAAAAAATGATTTTAAAATTGGAGTTTTATATATACTTACATGTGTTAAGATTCTCAAATCATTTATATATATGTTGTGAAGTTGAGCCATGTTTTATTCAATATATAAGATTAAATTCAGCTTTAACTATTTAATTTTGAAAATAAATTATCTAAAATTGTTGGTTTAATTGTTGTCTTTTAACTCCTACCCTCTTATGATAGATAGAATCCAACCTTTGTACAAACTAGAGAGCTTACTATTATATTTTCAAGTCCAAAGTAAAATTCATTCGTTGATTCTAAATAAAATTTTGAATAGATATTTGCAACTGGGGAATTCATTTCTTCAAATGCTGGAAGACATATTGCTATATTAGGCACTGAATAATTAGGAACCGTGAGCCATTTTTATCTTTTGAACATGCAGGGTATTGAAGATTCAAATATAACAATAAAGCTGGTTTTTAATGGCATTTCCAGTTTATATATCAAGTATTATATCTTTCAGCCTACTAAATTTCTGATAATCTATTTTTGAAAAATAATTAAATAAACACTTAGTATCAAAGGCATAAACATATTTGTTCAGGTTCATGTTGATTATAACTGGTTGTGAATTCAGATAAGTATCTGGGATTGGCCAGCACAAACCAAGATGATGGCGGTGGACCTGAAAAGAGAAAATGCTTTAGCCTATGTTATCTTCATTCATCTACAAATATTTGAGTGCCTACCATCTGCCAGGCACTATGTAAGGCTCTATTTTATCTTACCCTTGTTTTTTCACAGCTGTTCTCCTCCTGACATATTACATATTTTCTTGTTTATTGTCTACCCCATTAGAATGTGAGCTTCATGAAGGCAGAGACATTGTTTTGTTGACTCTGTATTTCCAGCACCTGGAAACATGCCAGGAACATAATCAGGGGCTCCATAAATATTTAATGCATAAAGAGTCTGTTGCTTAGTACAGAGGCTAGCCAATTGAAGAATGTGCTCAGAGAGGCATTCTAACCAAAGGAAATGTCACGTGATAGAATAGTGATTTTTGCTTTGACTGTACTACGTATGCTTACAATATACACACCATGGGTGTGTTTAAGAGAGAGATGGGGGAAGAGAGCAGTTTTGGAAAGTTGAACAGGAAAATCTTGGCGTCATTTAACAGTCTTAATCAGGGAAGTAACATTCTCAATTTAGGAGGGTAATAATTCAAGCTTAAATCTTGACTTAAAATTAAACAGCCAATTGGTTGTACAAAAGTGCACAGGTTCAACTGATGTACACTTCATAACTGGTCACTGGATATATGAAGTAATAGAGAGAAGTTAAAAATGATATCAAAGTTTTTGGTTTCAGTGAACTGTTGGAGTTAGGGAGTTGGTGTAAGTAGGTCTAGTTTTGAACATTACAGATTTCAAGAACCTATGAGAAATCAAATAGACAATTCCGGGAGACAAAAAGGGCACAAAGTGTAAAATAATTCATTCTGTATATATTTACCTGTTACCTTAGCACTTTTTAACTCCATAAGTTCTACAGTTAAGCAAGTTTGGGAAATAATGAGTTCAACTAAGTTGGTACAGAATGTCTCAGAGAGCAATAACGTGCCACATGAATTTCTGAGAAGGGGTTATGCAGTATGCAGGGTTTTCCAGGTATTTTTATCATGTTAATTCTGAAGCACATCTAGAAGAATCAGTGCACCAGAGAATGAATACACACTGGGAAACATGATTTCATCATACAAAGGACAGTGGCATGTGAGAGGAAATTAAATTTCTTCACTGCATGTCAGAATTACTGCAATTTGTATAGAGTATTTTAGTGCCGTTTCTACTTTATTTTAGGAACATAAGACAACATAATCCCACAAGCTGTTTTCTGCCATTACCTTGACTAAACAGCCATCATTGCAATGCCATACTATTCCTTCAATTTTACCCTCTCTGCAACCTTCAAACCAGGACAACAGATCACTGTGCTTCAAGCCAGGTAGGTTTCTTATTTGAAATGCTCCATGTGGTATAAGAAGATGTAACAGATGCTTCTTGCTTCCTAACCTTAAATGGTAAAAATTTGCCATTAGCCATACAAGTTTCAAAAAGAATGACAACATTTACCTCTCCAAATAAAAAAGCCTTTGAAAATAACTAAGAATAAATCTACCAAACAGTTTAGCTGATTTCCTTGAAGAGAGAGATACTACAAGTGCTCTCACTTCGAAGTGGTACCTTATCCATTAAATCTAAAATTCACCTTCGTGTCCTCAGTAACACCAGGGGGTCAAGCCATGACCTTCAGGCCAAATCCAGCCACATGCCTGTTTTTTTTTTTTAAGTTTCAATGGAACACAGCCACACCCATTCATTTAAGAACTGCCTATAGCCTATTACAGAGGTTAGGCCCACAAAAACCTAAATGTTTACTATCTGGCCTTTTAAAGAAAAAGTCTGCCCAACCCCTGCTCTACACCAACAGCCACATTCAACTATGACTTAACGTTTGCCCAAAGCCACGCCTGTCTCTGAGACCCTGTATATTCACTACCCTAGCTTCTTTTCCACGAGCCAGTCAAGTCAGTAGGCTCCCGATCTCCATATAACATTTCCCTATTCCAGCTTTAATATCCTTGGGTGTCTCTGCATCCCTGACAACAATGTGCCCCATAGCACACTCAGGACATGGACTCAATCCATCCTATACATTTTGATGTTTGATATTGTATTCACTGCCAATTCTTTATTTACTTTACTCATAGCTCTTAATTAATGCTAAATTATCTAGCCATGAAAAGCACATCATGATTGTCATTCAACTCAATTCACCATCTTAAAAAGCAACAAGAAACTACCCTTAATTACGTTTCATAAAATAGTAGTGTAATATAATACAGCAAAGAATGAGGGACTAATATCAGCCTGTTAGGGAAATGTTAAGAATTATGTGTAAATTTCTCCAAGTACATAAAATTACTAAAAATGGTTATAATCCTAGGAAGCTATATAACTCAAATTGATCAGTCTTGTTTTTAGTCTGTGTTTTTAAATTGAACCTAGAAAGTTCTCTTTATAAATCACTGTTATTACAACGACCAAGGAAAAGGCTTTACTTACCACATGAATTTCCATTAACGTTTGTTCCTATAAGCTCCAGTGTCTGTTCTAAGAGATCAGACAGCGGCACTGCAGTCATTTCCAGAAGACCAGGCTCATCAGGATGATGCTTCAGCACCAGGGCGATTTCAAACTCACAGTTAACTACAGAGGAATGCCAGCAATACTGTTTACTGGTTTTCTCCACTGGTACCCAACCTATCATTTTAAGGAAAAAAGTGCTTTTACTACACTGTTTTTCTTTGGATTGTGACAAAGTCATCTTTATTTTTGTTGTACATTTTCCAATTTTCTGGATATCCTATCAAACAGAGATACCACTTATAAAATCGTAAGTTTTACTACCTTCTTAATCATGATTTTTTAATAATGTTCTTTTTTATTCTGCTGAGGAATTAACCTGTTTACTTATTTACTACAGAGCACCCAACACTCCTTTACCAGAAAATTCAGCTTTCCAGTAAGAACTGAGCACCATTCCAAGACAAAGCATTAAAACCTTCTTTAATTTATCTCTCTTCCTTCTCTCCAGTTTCAGGAACAGACATATGCAGTAAGTGCTCTACAATTCATTGCTCCAACATTTACTGCACAACTTACTGATTCCACATTTATTGAATGTTATTGCAATTCCTCTGCTAACTCCTGTTGCCAGAAGAGAATCCTTCCCTCTACCCCAAAACAGACAAACTAGGGCACATGTACCACTGTGCCCATCATCACTTTTGGCCTTCATTACTCACCCAGATTACTACGATAACCTGGTCTACGAGTCTGGTCTACAAGTCTCCAATGAAACCCACCCCATAGTTCTATTTCAAAAATTTTAATTCCATTTTGCTGTATCCCTAATAATCACCTTCAGGATAAACTTCAAACATCTTTAGATGGAATACTAATATCCCTGTAAGATCTGAGTAGATTCCAAACTTCATCCTCAACATTTCAGTGTCTTCAAATGTCATATAGCCTCAACATTCCAGCCACAATGAAGCATTACCTAATATTTCCAGAGGACCACATAACCGACCTTCCCTCTTCCTTGCTGGTAACTTCTGGCTCTTAAGCTTCAGGACAGACACTCACTCTGCCTAGAAGCCTCTTCTAACCACCGCAGGTCAGACTAGAATTCTTCCTCTTCTATCCAACTGTACTCTGTGTATTCTTCCCTTTTAGTTCTTTTTTTTTTTTTTAGATAATTATTTTTTATTGAAGGGTAGTTGACACACAGTATTACATTAGTTTCAGGTGTACAACACAGTGATTCCACATTTATATACATGATAATTCTAGGTACCAGCTATCACCATACCAAGTTGTTACAATATTTTGACTATATTCCTTATACTATACATTACATCCCGGTTACTTATTTATTTTACAATTGGAAGTGTATATATATATATTTTTTTGTGAGGGCATCTCATATTTATTGATCAAATGGTTGTTAACAACAATAAAATTCTGTATAGGGGGGTCAATGCTCAATGCACTATCATTAATCCACCCCAAGCCTAATTTTCATTAGTCTCCAATCTTCTGAAGCATAACGAACAAGTTCTTACATGGAGTACAAATTCTTACATAGTGAATAAGTTACATGGTGAACATTACAAGGGCAGTCATCACAGAAGCTTTCGATTTTGCTCATGCATTATGAACTATAAACAGTTCAAATATGAATATTCATTTGACTTTTATACTTGATTTATATGTGGATACCACATTTCTCTTTATTATTATTATTTTTAATAAAATGCTGAAGTGGTAGGTAGATACAAGATAAAGGTAGAAAACATAGTTTAGTGTTGTAAGAGAGCAAATGCAGATGATCAGGTGTGTGCCTGTAGACTAAGTGTTACTCCAAGCTAGTCAAGGGCAATAAAACATCCACGGATGCAGAAAGATTTCTCTCAAAACAGGGGGGGTGAGGTTCTAAGCCTCACCTCTGTTGATCCCCAATTTCTCACCTGATGGGCCCCCTGAGACTGTGCCTGTCTTAGGTTGTTCCTCCCTTGAGAAATCTTACCTGTCTCTGGCTAACCAGTCATCTTCCAGGGCCATACAGGGAAATGTTCAGTTGGTAAGTGAGAGAGAAGCCTTATTGTTTGAAAAGGTTAGCTTTTTACTTCTTTGCATATTTATGCCCTGTGGCTTCTATGCCCAGCATTTGTCTTGAGGTGTCTTTACCACTTGGAAGAATTATGATACTCAGTAAATTCGATATGTGGCATGAATTCTATTTAAGGGTTGTAATTAGGAAGGAAGAAGAAAAGCTATAGAAGTAGCAGGCGGAAGAAAACCTGGGAAGATTGATTATTTCTTTGACATATCTTCTTATAGAGTAACTTCAGCATGTATAGGTTTTAAACTACTAATTAAATTGCGCGCACACATTAACATAATCAGAATACAGTTACGTAACCAAAGCATACCTGTAATTACCAGCCATCTCCAGTGAAACCAAGGAAACCAGTTAGGCACCCTAGGCATTTGTGAAAACTTATCTATGATATGGTGGATATTGTCCAACTGAACTTGAACAGTCTGAGAGAAATCAGACAAATTAAAAGAGCCCATTCCTGGGGACTGTCACATCTCATATATTCTTTTAACAGTAAATAGTCTGTAGTTGTAAGATTTTGGAGTGCTACAATTTGCACTTCTCCTAATTCTTGGTTGAGTTCCAACAGTATAGATCCACTCAAATTTGTTGTTTTACTGTATGCTCAGGCCAGCTTAGATATCTCCTTCTTCATTCCCATGGCAAGTCCAGGAACTGGTGCGATGAGTGCATCTACACCTGTAGCAGTGCATGGATCTTTGTTGGGGTTTTTTTGATGATCATCTTCTGGCATGAGTCTTCCCGAGAGTGCTGATGTTGGAAGTTCTTTTTCATACCGTATCTTAGTTCATTTTCGGGGTAGCCAAATTAGGCTTTGATCCTCTGTATAAACACAAACAGACACTTTGCCTACACTTTTATATACCCTTTATATCATTGTGTAGAACTCACTGGAGGTCTCCACACAGGAACTGCTTTTTTTTTTTTTATCATTAATCTACACTTACATGACGAATACTTTGTTTACTAGGCTCACCCCTATACCAGGTCCCCCCTATATACCCCTTTACAGTCACTGTCCATCAGCATAGCAAAATGTTGTAGAATCACTACTTGTCTTCTCTGTGTTGTACAGCCCTCCCCTTTCTCCCACCCCCCCTATGCATGCTAATCTTAATACCCCCCTATTTCTCCCCCCCCTTATCCCTCCCTACCCACCCATCCTCCCCAGTCCCTTTTCCTTTTAGTTCTTAAATCATACTACTATTAGTGGTGGATTTCCCCTAAAGTCTAAAACATCATCAAGGATAACTGTTCTGATCTTCATTTTTTTATTACTAGAACCTATAAGTATTTTGAGTATTACAGGTACTCAGGGCACCCCTGTTGTACTGAACCTTAATCTGGGGTATCCTACTCAGCACACTTTTGCAAAAATTTTCCCATCCCCAGAAAAACTCTGTGGGAGACACCTATGTTCACCTCCCTTTATTGAGAAAGTCTTCTAAGATCTTTGCAAAAACTACACATATACTACTCCCACAATGCTTAACTAATTTCTACAGACTACAGGTAGTTAATGGCACTTCTTAGAAAAGATTATAAACCCAAGAGAACATTCTTGATATGAATACATCGTTAGTATATATTGTTAAACTTAACAGACTCAGAAATTTTGTGCTATATAGATAAATATAATGAAGAACCAGATTAAAATTAAATTCTGTAATTTCTGACTGAATGGCTCTTTTGTTCTTTATACTATTATACACAAAACTGCATTTTAGAAGCATTTTCATGATACCAGGAATGTGTCCATTTTCATCAGGCATGGGATTCCCATTTAATTGTTCTATTTCCTTCGCTGGGATCCAGCACTCTGGAACAGGTTTGAAGTCCTCCTCAATATTCCAAAAAAATTCTAAAAGAGTTAAATAATCTTACATGTGGCAACACTTTAAAAAATATAAAATACTGAACAAATTAAAAGTGGGAACAGCTAACAAACCCTATTGTACAGGTATATAATTATTCTTCATTCATTATGTAACTATACTTCTCAGGGTCAGGATACTAACACTTCAAATTTTCAATTTTTAGCTCACCACTCTCTGTAAATAGTGGACAACAGTGTAACTAAAGTTGCAACGTCCCAGTATATGTAGATTTATGATGGCTTTTTGAGTCACTACAAATAAAAACACATATATATGAATAAGCGGACGTACAATGATGACTTATATCACCTTATATAATATTGAGACATTTTAATGTAATAAAAACATTAATAATGCTTTGAGATTTGTGCCTAATGTAAATTATATTTGTCTCTTAGGCACACAAAACCAAAATGTGTTGCTCATTAGAATACATAAATAATAATTTGTAGTCTTAATAAACATAATGTAATAAAAAGTCACAGAAATGTTAGGAACACAACTTAAAATATTTTTCAAGAATATTCTTTTATATATTAAGATACTCAATTGTAATTTTCTTTTCCCAAGGTGCTTACATTGTATAAAAGATGTAAGAAATACCGTAACAAGAAATAAGCCAAAAATTACTGCTTACTTAAATCATGAAAAGCTTAAAAAAAAAGACTCACTAACCTTTTGAGTTTTGTTTCGAACATAGAAAATTTTTAAATCTTTTCTCAGCTTGTTTGTTAGGCTTTCTATCTAGCCAAGCCCAAAGATATGGCTGACCTAAAAAAATAATAAAAGGATAGAAAAGTTCAAGATGAAAACAATAAAACTTATCTTGAAAGACATTTCAGTATGAAATTTGTCAATGAACAGTGGGATCATCTAAGGAAGTAACTGTAGAAGGCAGGGAAGTCTAACAGATATATCCTACCTAGGGGTACCTGATGATGTAGGGAGACTTGAAATCTTTTTTTAAAGGATGATGGGGATGAAATAAAAAATAAGTAAGTTACCCCTTCATAAGGACATTCCACAACCATGTTTTATGAGTAACTAGCACTGGAGAAACTAAAGTTACCTCTCTACTAAATGGAATCCTAACCAGATGCTTGCATTCACACCTTCCCTAAAATGTAACTACATGCTAGAAGGGTTAATTACCAAAAACCTGGAATTAGGCTGGACTGTCCTGCATAGCTTTGACCCCTGATCAAGGCATGAAACACTAGTAATAGCGATGCATTATAATCAAAGATCTGAGAAGTTTCAGGGCAATGTACCTGCATTCTTTACTGGTAACTAAGACTAATGAGTTGCACTTGGTCTCAGTGAGTACCCTGGAAGTTCTGCTTTTGAGGCTGGTTACTTAGCAAGAAGATAACAAATCTCCAGGTGAGACTCCATAATGGATCCCATTTCCAAGGTGTTCCTTGCACACAGTGGGTCCTGATTGGAGAAAATGTGTCCTGCAGGACCTTGAGGGTGGGGTGACAAAAGGAACTTCAGCTGGCCTCACTTAGACCCTCTGCTGAGATAGACTGTGGCTGCAGTACACATCCTTACGTTAATGCCCTTGCTATATTGTGTAGTGTAATAAGCAGGATTTGCTAGCATTGCCATTTTGGGCCCTGACAAGGCAATCCTGTTCAACTGCCACCATTATACATAATCACACATAACGATGCACAATGACATTTCTTAATATAAATATAAAAGCCTAAAAATTTTCTTATACTTTTTTCAAATATATGAATCAGAGACTAAATAATTATTGATTTTTAGTTTGGTTTAGACCTTCTGTATTACTAATTAGCTATCCCAATAAATAACCAGGTTAAAATTATACTCTGCATTTCTGGTTGAATGGACCTCTTGCTCTTTTTACTAGTAAATGTAAAAAACTTATTTCACTGATACCCATTTAAATGGTTATTATCAACAACAACAACAAAAATGTGTTGGTGAGAATGTGGTGAAATTAGACCTCTTGTATACTGTTGGTAGGAACTTTTGTACACTGTTGTTAAATGGTGAGGCTACTATGGAAACAGTAGGTGTTCCAGTTTCTCAAAAAATTACAAATAGGATTACCATAGGATTCAGCAGTTCCACTTCCAGATTTATAACAAAAAGAACTAAAAGCAGGGTCTCAGAGATATTTATATACTGTGTTCATAGCAGCATTGCTCACAATAGCCAAAAGGTGGAAGCAGCCCAAGCATACATTGATGGCTGCAGGGTATATACATGAAATTGTCTGGTATATACAAACATCATGTATGGAATACTACTCAGCCTTAAAAAGGAAGAGAACTCTGACATGTACTACAAAATGGATGAAACTTGAAGACAATATGCTAAGTGATTCATCTAGCCAGTCCCAAAATGACAAATACTATATAACTTCACTTATGTGAGATATCCAAAGGAGCTAAAATCACAGGGACAAGACAGAATGGTGGTTGTCAAGGGCTAGGAGGGGGAAATGCAATGTCAACTGTACACACTACTATACTAAACTGTACACTTACAAATAGTTAAGATGGTAAATTTTGTCATGTATTTTATAATTAAAAATGAAAACGTGCATTTCAGAAGAGATTTCTTAGTAAGAGGAATGCATTTGATTTTCATTTAACTACTCTGTTTCTCCTGCTAGAATTCAGAGGTTATTTCACAGAAAAATCACAAAGATTATTTCTCTCTTTTTATAGTATTTTCTCCCTAACATTTATATTTGCTGACAATTCCCATTTTAATTTCTACCTTTTTTAAGGCACATTAAAAAGAAATGAATTATAGACACCGCCAACAGTGAAAGAAAACAATGGAATCAGCACTGGGATCAGTGGAGTAAGAAGAAGCTCCAGGGTCAGACAAACCTAGGTTCTATTAGCAGCTCAGCCACTCATTAATTATATGGTCTTGGACAAATTGTTTAAGTTCTCTAAACCTCGGTTTCCACATCTGTGAAATAGAGAGGTTTATGGTGCTATTAGAGATAACAAATAAAGTCAGTCTGCCTCTTAATGAGTATCAAGTAAATGATAGTTACCTTCCTTTCCTCCCCTGAGAAAATAACAATATTATAAATAAGTAAATTATAACAAACATGACTTTATTATTTTGCTATTACACTTACATTTTCAAGGGTTTATGAAGAACAAATGCCCCACTTCAAATATATATAGTTTATAGATTAAAGAAATATAAGTAAAATTTGTAGTACAGTTTTATTTTTACCTCTGTAGGTAATAACATAACAACATGTTCCATCCACTTTTTCTGTTGGAATTGCACTGTGTATATCTGCATCTAATGCCTTTTGACTTACAGTTTCAGTTGCCAAAACTTTAAATGGCTGAAAAAAAGAGAGAGAATTGGTTTAAGATACACAGCTTCTGTGGCTGCACACACATTCACCCAGAATGGTCTTGATTTTAGTAGTTCTATGAGTCATCTCCTGTTTATCCTTTAAGACAATTCAAAATTATTTCTGTGAAGTTCTCACCCATCACCCCCTCCCTTCTAAACTATCACCTCAGTACCTATTTTCCCACACAGATTTGTAACTATTCACATGTTTCTTTATCCACCACAAGGAGCTTGACACCAGAAACCATGTCCTTACCTAGCACAGCTGTTCACTGTCTCTGGGGGGAAGATATGTTCCCAGCCTGGGGCAAATTACCTTTGAAGCCGAAATCAGTCAAAGGGAGAAATATAGTGGGAGAAACCCATTTATTTCTTACAAGCAGCCATCCACTTTTGCTTGCCCGTCTCTCACAACTGGCAGCAAGAAAAGGACCCCACCCAACCTTTCTGGTCCAGATATGCCCTCACTCCCCCTTGTAATCACCTATTGAAATGGAGATGAACTACTTCCCTCCCCCCTTTGGAAACACCTATTAATATGGAGATGCACTAAAGCCAGGCAAGAGATTCTGGAAATATTGCCATTTTACACACAGACAGATTAACAGGAGAAAATCAAATTTAATTACATTCATAAAGAGAATCTACAGACATGAGATTCTAAAGGCAGTGAGGCAAAATGAGGTGTATTTGTCATCCTGAGCTAAGGACTAGAGGAGGTGGGGGTCTGAGACATCAAAGGGAAAAGGAGGCAATTCATGGAAATATGAAAGAGTAAATGTGTAGTAAACAAGTGTTTCTGGGCCACACAGAAACACTGGGACCCAGGGTTTTTAGTGAATATGAGACAGGGACTGTGGGTTTAGCAGAGTAGGGTGACAGTCTCCGGAGAGAAAGCAGAGCAAGATAATTACAGTCAGAACAATGTAACAATGTGCAAAGAAGTCCTTATGGAATTTCTTTGTTAAGCATTATGCAAAGTCACACTCATTCTCTTGGGTAAAGATACCATACTACGTATATAGACGTCTTCAGTGAAATCAGTTAAACCTCAAAAGGCCAGGAGCAACTTGGCCTGGAATGTTTGAGTGTTCTGAAAATAAAGAACAGCATCTCAGCCTAACGCATGACTTCACTATATCAATTAGATCATGACAATGTAAAATTTACCTTAGCCTGCTAAAAGGCCCAGTTTATTTTAATTGTACCTATGTGCTGTTTTCCCTTCTCTAATCCTAATCAAGTAATCTGCAACATAGGCAAAAGACAAATTTGGTAAGCAATCCCAACTGTAAACAGCTCTAGCAAACAGACAACAACCCAGAACACCTTGGGGGCAGGGCAGATGGTACAAGTCTGTACCCCTAACCCTTCATCCAGATTCCTGAAAATCCTCAACCAACTATAAATCCCCTAGACAATGAGCCAACCAGACTCTCTTGTCCCCTCCCAGCGTGAGCCAGGAGTTCTGCCCTCTCAGTTTACCTCTAAATAAAAGCCTCTACCTTGCTCTCCTACCCTGAGTGTTTGCGGAGCTCATTCTTCAGCTCTACAAACAAGAACCCCGGCATATTCTACCACTCCTAGTTCATATTATAATGTAATTATTTATGATAAAATAATTGTCTACCACTCCTAGTTCACATTATAATGTAATTATTTATGATAAAACAGATCTTCCATGTAAATCCTTTTTATGCTGTTGCTGTGGCAAGAGGGAGGTCAAAGTATCTTTCTGAGTCTTTTGGGCTGTGACTGTTTTCAGCTCTCTGTAACCTGTAATCTGCACGCTGAAGTGGCACCTCTTGGGATAGCGTGCCCTTGCCCCTCCACAGGAAGTGCTCTTCTCCCAGTATCTTCAGGGCTGACTCCTTCACGTTTTCAAGGCCTTGCACAGATATCACTCTTAAATGAGGTCTATCCCACACACCCTATTTGATATGTAGTCAACTTTCCTACTTCCTCCCTACATAATTTTCCTGGCTTTGCTCTACTTTCTTTTTGCCATATCCCTTATAATTTTCTCAAATATAATTAACTTGTTTACTACATTTATTGTTGTCTGACTCCTCCCTATAGAATGAAAGTTCCATAAGAGCAGGAGTCTTTATTTTGTTCCTTGATGAATCCCAAGCACCTAACATAGGAACATATATGACCTTTCACACACTGGCTAATTCCACCCTAACAAGTCCTCAACACTATGCATTTGTGTTAAGCAGACAGCTGTTTTCCCTCTGCCCAGATACCTTTCTGTGCTGCAGGAAAGAGGATTTAATTTCCCGACTAGGAAACTACCATGCCCAGCTGAATTATGTATTGAACTACTTTATCATCTATTCATTTTGGAAATAGTTGAATACCTCAGAAAGTATAATTTGATCTTTTGTAGACCTAATATTTCCTACAATATTTCCAGGAACACTGATCCACCAAGGTTCCTATTAGTTAAAACTGGGACTATAAATCTCACCTTTAATAAAGATTATATTATAAAGCTGTACCTTTATTAAAATCCACCTTTTCATGTTTCAGTAAGTACATATAAGTTGATAATTTCAGGGTGGGATTATGACAAAACTTTTTGGTAACAAAATATAATTCAGTATCAATTCACATTGTGCAGTTTATGTGTAACTTTGTCTCAGGTTAAAGTAAGATAAAATTGACATATTTGAAATGTGCAAACTGTGACAGTTTGAAGACAATTTCTAGGGCTTCTGCTCGAAGAATTGAGACACATCAGGTGATCCATATTAAGTGGGTGAGTTGGAGCACAGCAATGCTAAGTCACCCACTGTGATCTTCAAGAATAAGGCACTTGCAGAAAGCCACTTTTCAATAGTTGATTTGCCGTTGTATGTCACCTTTAAGCACTAAGTGTAATTATCAAGTTTTGCACCTTTTGTCTGACAATATAAAACTGCCAATTAGTCTTTTTTGCAATTTATATTTTAACCTGCTAACAAATTAAGAAAAATTTTGGACACTTTTGAAAGAGACTTTATTTAAATATTCCCAAATGGACATTTTAAAAAGAGGTGTAATCTCTATGGCTGTCATTCCAAGTTTAAAAGCAAATAACTGCTAAACCAAATGACAGTGCTAAGAAAACAAAATTCAGCTGATACTTGCTCTAATTATAAGAATTTGCTAGGCATTTCTGAGTATGTTTCATGTTTTCTTTGCAAGCTAGGTAATACTTGCTCTTGTTCCTTTGAGATACATTAGAGTGGGCTCCGACAAACTTCCTTTTAAGAAACTCCCTACGTTTTGCTAAGAAACCATTTGTTCAAAACACGGTAGCTCAAACATTGAAGCAATTGCTCATCTCCTTGGTTAAGAGCCATGTTATTTTTCTATAATGAGTATGGACGGGGATAATTTGGTTCTCATTCATCCTAAGGCAGTGTCTTAAAGATGCCTTAAACAACTGACTATTTGGCCACTTTAAATGAACACTTTAGATTAGCTCACTTTAAAAACATCTCTCCTAAATGAATATGTGTACATGACCTTTTTATTCTAAGTCTTGAAAAGCCATCATCTAATTATTGTTTTTTGAATAGTTTAATGGACACTGTCTCTTCTCATCCATGGTCCAAAGTACTTCTAAAACTGCAAAACAATTAAGGCAGGTACTCAAATATTAATTCGCTAGGCCTAACATTTGTTAGCTCTGTCTGAGACCTCCACAACTTTGCTCCTGAGGAATGTATAAACTGAAATTTTATTATGATTTTTTAAAAATGAAGTAGGACTTTTCTGATAATATTCCTTTCTCTTAAAAAAAAAAAAAGCAGTTTCTGTGTGGTGATCTCCAATAAGTTCTTCACAATGATATAAAGGGCATATCAAAGTGTGGGCAAAGGGTTTGTTTGTGTTTATACAGAGGATCAAAGCCTAATTTGGCTACCCAGAAAAGGAATTAAGATACGATATGAAGAAGAACTTCCAACATCAACATTCTCTGGAAGAGTCATTCCAGAAGATGATCATCAAAAAACTTCAACAAAGATCCTGGCGCTGTTGCAGTTGTAGCTGCATTCATCCCTCCGGTTCCTGGACTTGCCATTGGAATGAAGAAGGAGATATCTAAGCTGGCCTGTGCATACAGTAAAACAACAAAATTGACTGGATCTATACTGTCAGAACTCAACCAAGAATTAGGAGAAGTGCAAGTTGCAGCGCTCCAAAATCTTGCGACTACAGACTATCTACTGTTAAAAGAACATATGGGATGTGAACAGTTCCGAGGAATGTGTTGTTTTAATTTGTCTGATTTTTCTCAAACTATTCAAATTCAGTTAGACAATATCCATCATATCATTGATAAGTTTTCACAAATGCCTAGGGTGCCTAACTGGTTTTCTTGGTTTCACTGGAGATGGCTGGTAATTGTAGGTCTGCTTTGGTTATGTAGCTGTACTCCTATTATGTTAATGTGTGTGTGCAATTTAATTAGTAGTTTAAAACCTATACATGCTTATGTTACTCTACAAGAAGATGGCAAAGAAATAATCAATCTTCCCATGTTTTCTTCTGTCTGCTACTTCTAGCTTTTCTTCTTCCTTCCTAATTACAACCCTTAAGTAGAATTCATGCCTCATAATGAAATTACCGAGTATCATAATTCTTCCAAGTGGTAAAGACACCTCAAGATAAATGCTGGGCATAGAAGCCACAGGGCATAAATCTGCAAAGAAGTAAAAAGCTAACCTTTTCAAACAACATTGCTTCTCTCTCACTTACCAACTTTACATTTCCCTGTATGGCCCCGGAAGATGACTGGATAGCCAGAGACGGGTAAGATTCCTCAAGGGAGGAACAACCTAAGACAGACACAGTCACAGGGGGGCTATCAGGTGAGAAATTGGGGATCAACAGAGGTGAGGCTTAGAACCCCACCCCCCCTGTTTTGAGAGAAATCTTCTGCATCCGTGGATGTTTTGTTGCCCTTGTCTAGCTTGGATTAATACTTAGTCCATAGGCACACACCTGATCATCTACATTTGCCCTCTTACAGCACTAAACTATGTTTTCTACCTTTATCTTGCATCTACCTACCACTTCAGCATTTTATTAATAATAATAATAATAATAATAATAAGGGAGAAATGTGGGATTCACATATTAATCAAGTATAAATATCAAAGGAATATTCATATTTGACCTGATTGTTTATAGTTCATAATGCGTGATCAAAACTGAAAGTTTCTGTGATATGATTGCCCTTGCACTGTTCACCATGTAAAAACTTATTCACTATTTAAGAACTTGTTCACCATGTAAGAACTTGTTCATTATGCTTCAGAAGATTGGAGACTGTTGAGAAATAGGCTTGGGGTTGATTAATGATTGTGCATTGAGTCCCCTATACAGAATTTTATTGTTGTTAACAACCACTTGATCAATAAATATGAGAGATGCCCTCTCAAAAAAAATATATATATACATATATATATATAAATAAATAAAATAAATAGCAGGTAGAGAATACCTTCAAAAAAAAATGAAGTAGGGCTGTGAGAAATGAGAAAATCTCATATTCAGTGTTTTCAAATAATCTCTTACATTAAGTGTTTTCTGTGTGAAAGGACTATGCTGGACACTTACCATGCCTAATTTAATTTAAATCATCACAGAAAACTGTAAAATAGATACACTTAAAACCCCACAATATAGAAGAAAACATAGGCAAAAATCTCTTGAATATAAACATAAGCAACTTTTTCCTGAACGCATATCCTCAGGCAAGGGAAACAAAATAAAAAATGAACAAATGGGACTACATGATGCTAAAAAGCTTCTGTACAGCAAAGGACACCAGCAGCAGAACAAAAAGGCATCCTACAGTATGGGAGAATATATCTGTAAATGACATATCCGACAAGGGGTTAACATCCAAAATATATAAAGAACTCACACTCCTCAACAGCCCAAAAGCAAATAACCCGATCAAAAAATGGGTGGAGGATATGAACAGACACTTCTCCAAAGAAGAAATTCAGATGGACAACAGGTTCATGAAAAGATGCTCCACATCACTAATTATCAGAGAAATGCAAATTAAAACCACAATGCGATTATCACCTCACACCAGTTAGGAACATTAAATGCTGGTGAGTATGCAGAGAAAGGGGAACCCTCCTACACTGCTGGTGGTAATGTAAACTAGTTCAACCACTGTGGGAATCAATATAGAGGTTCCTCAACAAACTAAAAACAGAAACACAACCTCTAAGATTCAAAAAGACATATGCACCCCTATGTTTATTGCAGCACTATTTACAATAGCCAAGATATAGAAGCAACCTACGTGTCCGTCAGTAGAAGAATGGATCAATAAGATGTGGTACATACACACAATGGAATACTTTTCAGCCATAAGAAAGAAACAAATCCTACCATTTGCAACAACATGGATGGAGCTAGAGGGTATTACGCTCAGTGAAATAAGTCAGGCAGAGAAAGACAAGTACCAAATGATTTCCCTCATTTGTGGAGTATAATAATGAAGCAAAACTGAAGGAACAAAACAGCAGCAGACTCACAGACTCCAAGAAGGGACTAGCAGTTACCAAAGGGGAGGGATGGGGGAGGGTGGGTTGGAAGAGAGGGAGAAGGGGATTGTGGGGTATCATAATTAGTGCATATGGTGTGTGTGGGGTCATGGGGAAGACAGTGTAACAGAGAGAGACAAGTAGGGACTCTGTGGCATCTTACTACACTGATGGACAGTGACTGCAATGGGGCATGGGGAGACTCGATAATAAGTGTGAATATAATAACCACACTGTTTTACTTGTGAAACCTTCATAGAGTGTATATCAATTATACCTTAATAAAAAGAAAACCCACAATAAATGAGGAAGCAGAGGCCTAGAGAAACTAAATATTTTAGGCAGGATAGCACATCTCATTAAGTGGCTGCACATGCATTCAAACACAGTTCTGTCTGACTCTAAAACTGTCTCTCAAAAACACAGATATTGCATTTCAAGAGTACTCCAGTCCTTCTGGTCATTTGAATGGGTCTGCCCACGAGACCTTCTAACTTGGCTTCCTCCGAGGGAATTTTATTCCACACTGCCCTATATTTTTCTTTTGGACCTACTAAGGTCCTTTACATTTCATAGAAGACTCTCTTTTTCCTTTTAGCTTCCAGTAAACAATAGACAACTTATCGCACTTCTGAGTTAAGTGTATTCCCAAACAAAGTTTTCTCTTTCTTTCTCTTTATTTTCTCCATTTATTTCTGGCCATACATCAGTGGAACTTGTTCCCTTAATCATCTGAAGCCCAGAGGCCCCAGTACTCCATCTGGTGTTCACCCAATCCAGAGGTCCTCAATTCTGCCTCCCAATTAGAATCACCTAAGGAGCTTAAAAACACAACAATAACTAACAATAACAAAGAAATAAAATTAAAAAACCCAAAACAGCTCCTGATCACCACCAAGGCCACCAGTTACATTGATGAATGCTGGAGCTCAGACATCAGTGTACTTTTTCTCCTCCAACTTTTCATTTCAAAAAAATTTTAACCTACAGAAAAGTTACAAGAATAGTTCAATGACCACCTATCCACATCCTCATCAACAGATTTGCCAATAAACATTTTGTCATTTGCTTTCTTTTTCCTTTATTGTACACATATATGTTCATATAATGTACAAATTCATATATATGCATATACCATTTTTTCTTGAACTATTTGTCAGTTAAAAATATCCTGACACTTCATCCCTAAATGCAGCTCCAAAACTACACTACACATATGACCCTCATATACAGGAAAGTTAACAATGATACAATACTAATGTCTAAGATCCAGTCTATGCTCAAATTTCCCTAGTTGTCAATCATGATCATTATAGCAGTACTTCTCCAAATTTAATATTCACAGGGATCACCTGGAGATCTAGTGAAATTGCAGTCTGATTTAGCATGTCAAGGCTGGGGCCTGAGATACTGAATTTCTATCAAGCTATCAAGTTTCCAGGATCATGTGTTGCACAGTGTAGCCTTATAGTTGTTTGTTGTGTTTTGTTTGCCAATCCAGGATTCAATTAGGTATCATTTGCTGCAGTTAGTTGTCATCTCTCTTTAATATCTATAGTTCCCTGTATTTTTTTTCCTTCCATGTCATTGATGTTTTAAAGTGTTCAGGACAGTTACTTTGCAGAATCTACCTTCAGTGGGAATTTTTTGCTTGTTTACTCCCAGTTAAATTAGTTTGTCAATAAAACTACAAAGAAGATGAAATCAGTATATTTAAAAATCTATGCATGTTTCTCATGTCCTAGACGAACCATGACACATGCGTGCTCTTAACAAATTAATGATAATTGATTGAAAAGAATTGAAAACTCTCCTCTACAAATTATACAAAAATAAGCACTTTTTACACTTTCAAGCAATGGAAAGGATAGTGCCCAAATCCCAGAGAGTATGATTAAAAACAACTAACTTAGTTAAAAATAATTGAATTGTTCATGCAAAAGATTCTGATAACTTATATGTTTTACCTCTGCATTTATGGTCTAGCTATGGAAGGGATTTATAGCAAGAAACATTGCATTTGACAGCATACAAGACATCTATCTGAAAATAATTTGTTTTGAAATTTGACAAAGCAGACAGCAGTTTTTCATTTTTGAAACGTCTGGGCATGACACAGTGGTCTATCATATGTACTAAACAAGACTGTCTTGGTTATAAGCAGTGGTGCCCTGTTAAATGTTTAAAACTGGCTCTCCTACCCATGTCCACTCTACCAAAAACAAACAGAAAAAAGGCTGCATTTGTAAGTTTCCACGGAGGAAATACTTTGCCATAGACGATTTCGCTACAAATTTAACATCAATTGGTTTACAAAATGCCTGAAAATTTAGCAATCTGTTCCCATATATTGGTCTGACCCCACCCCAGCATACCACTGATCTTAAGAGAAAGCCAATCTGATTTAAGGGAAAACTGGAAGTTATTGGCTCATGTAACTGAAGAGATTAGGGACAGAGCTGATGTCAGACCAGGCTGGATCCAGGGTTTCCTTTGCCATTGCTTGGCTCCAGGCTAGACAACATTCTTCATGCACTAAGGTTGCCCCAGAAGCCTCTGATGTAGGTCCTAGAGGCAGGATAAGTAAAGATGGAGAACTAACTCTGTGTCAGACTGGGGTTAAAAATCTCAGTTTGCCACATACTTGTCACTGTAACCTTGGGAAACTTAATGTCTGTGGCCCAGATTCTTCATCTGCATAATAGGCAGTGAAAATATCTGTCATGGGATTGTTTTAGGTATTTAAGAATTGATATCCAACATTAATAGTTTAGAAGAGTACCTGGCAGAGAGTAAGCACTTGTATTTTCATCATTATCATCATCATTCTAAGTAAACTTCAGAAGAAATAAATCTGTTTCCATTTAAAGCCTTAACTTTGAACCTCATCTAGTGAGGCAGGGAAACATGTTCATCCCTAACAACTGTTTAGGTCATGGGAATGGCTAGTCTTGGGGCTAAGACGTCAGCCTCACTCAAATAGCTTGAAGATGGGAAAAAGGTGATTCTCTAAAGGAAAGCTTATGTCCTTTACCTAAAATAAGGGAAGGGATAACATTGTGGCAAGCAAAAATAATCATGTTTACTTCATAATATAAAAAAATACCTTTTTCGAAGAAAACAAATCCTACCATTTGCAACAACATGGATGGAGCTAGAGGGTATTAGGCTCAGTGAAATCAACCAGGCGGAGAAAGACAAGTACCAAATGATTTCACTCATATGTGGAGTATAAGAACAAAGAAAAAACTAAAGGAACAAAACAGCAGCAGACTCACAGAACACAAGAATGAACTAACAGTTACCAAAGGGAAAGGGACTGGGGAAGATGGGTGGGAAGGGAGGGAGAAGGGGAAAAAAAAGTGGGGACGGCATTACTGTTAGCAGAAATAATGTAGAGGGGGCATGGGGAGGGCTGTACAACACAGAGAAGACAAGTAGTGATTCTATAGCATCTTATTACACTAATGGACAGTGACTGTAATGGGGATTGTGGGGGGACTTGATGATAGGGGGAGTCTAGTAAACATAATGTTCCTCATGTAACTGTAGATTAATGATACCAAAAGAAAAAAAATACCTTTTTCATAAAGTTAGATGTGATATATCTGAACACACTGCAGTTGATGACAGCATCATGAAGCTACACTTTGGGTAGAAAAATAAAGGTGACCAAAGCTATCCATTTCTGTAAAATTCATGGGAAGTACATTACCGTTGTTCCTTAAAATGCAAACCCTTCAGTCTCTGGGCTGTTAAGGGAAAGTTACTGCAGATCAACAAAGGCATAACGATAAGTACCGAAGTTCTCAGCACACCATCGTTTGAACCATTACAGAGGTAAACTTAACCACTATTTGAATGAAGGTTTTTTTGGCATTACTTTATTACCAAGTAATTCACCTGAATTTCTTATTCCATATTTCTAACTGTGTAGTTTCTGGTCATTAAATGTGCTATCTTTCCTATACTATCAATTTTTCCTTCTGATATGTACTGAATCATAAAGTATAATAAGCAGTGGTCTTTATTTTTAATGAACTATTCCATAAAATATTTTTCACTAACTAAACTCATCATAAATTTAAATAGTTGTAAAGGATGTACTTGACCTTTTTTCATTACTGAAATTTAACAATAAAAATTTCATTCCAATGACATTTGAATTGCCATAGTGGTTTGATACTCATCATCTATGTAAATAAATATAAGAAAAATAATCTCAATAAAAATTCAAACAGGTCCTAAAATTTGTATGGAAATGCAGAACCAAGAATAGTCAAGACTGCTTCAAAAACAATAAAATGATAGGACTTGTTCAATAAGATATGAAAGCCTAAAAAGTGATAGGCTTTAGGACAATGACTAAACAAATTGACAGGTGGAACACAATGAAAAGCTGAAAAATATCCTTGCAGAGATGAATACTTGATTTGTAACAGGTAGCATAGTTGAGCAACGAGTAAAGGATGGCCTTTTCAGTTAAGGAGGGAAAAATGGACTACTCTTATACTGTATCTAAAAACCAATTCTAGGTATATTAAGCCTAATTTTTAAAGGTTTCAGAAGGTAATAAGGACATAAAAAATTATTAAAGAAAGAATGAGTAAATTTGGATATATTAAAATAAATATTTCCATTCACCAAACACCATTAACAGGATAAAAAGATAAGCCACAGAATGAAAAGTTATTTTCTTATGTGGTGATATGATCCTAATAAAAGATTTACACTCAATATTTGAAGAAAAATAAATAAAATAAAAAAAAACAGAGAACCTACCAATTAAAAGCAATTAAATCAAATTGGTAATCAAAAACTACCTAAGAACAAAATTCCAGAACCAGATGGCTTCACAGCTGAATTTTATCAAACCCTTCTTAAAGTATTCCAAAAAGTAGAAGAGGAGGGAATACTTCTAAACTCATTCTATGAGGCCAACATCACTCTAATACCAAAACCAGGCAAAGATACCACAAAAAAATGAAATTTCAGACCAATATCCCTGAAGAACATAGATGCAAAAATCCTCAACAAAACATTAGCAAACTGAATTAAAAAATACATCAAAAAGATCATCCATCATGACCAAGTGAGATTTATTCCAGGGATGCAAGGATGGTACAATATTCAAAAATCAATCAGTATCATACATCACATAAAAAAAAAGTCAAAAATCACATATCATGTCAAAAGATGGTGAAAAATCATTTAAAAAATTCAATTATTGATTCATGATAACTTAACAAAATAGATATGGGGGTACATACCTCAACATGATAAAGGCCATATACAACAAACCCACAGCCAGCATATTTAATGGCTAAAAGCTTTAACCTTTTCCTCTAAGATTGGGAACAAAACAAGGGTGCCCACTCTCATCACTTTTATTCAACATACTACTGGAGGTCCTAGCCACAGCAATCAGACGACACAAAGAGATCAAAGGCATTCAGTTTGGTAAGGAAGAAGTTAAACTGTCACTATTTGCAGACAACATGATATTGTACATAGAAAACTCTAAAGAATCCACCAAAAACCTATTAGAACTAGTAACTGAATTCAGCAAAGTTGCAGGATACAAAATCAATATGCAGAAATCTGTTGCATTCCTATGTACTAACGATGAACTAGCAGAAAGAAAAATCAGGAAAATAACTCCATTTATAATTGCATCAAAAAGAATAAAATACCTAGGAATAAACCTAACCAAGGAGATGAAAGACTTATTATATCCTGAAAACAAGACACTCATGAGAGAAATTAAAGAAGACAACATTAAATGGAAATGCAGCCCATACTTATGGATAGGAAGAATTAATATTGTCCCATTCTGCCTAAAGCAATGTACAGATTCAATGTAATACCCTATCAAAAAACCAATAGCATTCTTCAATGAACTAGGACAAATAGTTCTAAAATTCATATGGAACCACAAAAGGCCCTGAAGAGCCAAAGCAATCCTGAGAAGGAAGAATAAAGCTGGGGGGATATGCTCCCGAACTTCAAGCTCTACTACAAAGCCACAGTAATCAAGACAATTTGGTACTGGCACAAGAACAGACCCATAGATCAATGGAACAGAATAGAGAGCCCAGATATAAACCCACACTTATGATCCATTAATATATGATAAAAGAGCCATAGATATACAATGGGGAAATGACAGCCTCTTTAACAAATGGCATTGGCAAAACTGGACAGCTACATGTTAAGAGAATGAAACTGGATTATTGACTAACTCTATACACAAAAGTAAACTCTAAATGGATCAAAAACCTGAATTAAGTCATGAAACCATAAAACTCATAGAAGAAAACATAGGCAAAAGTCTCTTGAATATAAACATGGCAGCTTTTTCCTGAACAATTCTCCTCAGGCAAGGGAAACAAAAGCAAAAATGAACAAATGGGATTACGTCAAACTAAAATGCTTCTATACAGCAAAGGACACCATCAGCAGAACAAAAAGGCTTCTACAATATGGGAGAATATATTCGTAAATGATTTATCCCATAAGGGGTTAACATCCAAAATATATAAAGAACTCAAGTGCCTCAACAACCAAGAAACAAATAACCCCATTAAAAAAATGGGCAGAGAAGATGAACAGACACTTCTCCAAAGAAGAAATTCAGATGGCCAACAGGCATATGAAAAGATGTTCCACATTGCTAATTATCAGGGAAATGCAAGTTAAAACCACAATGAGATATTGCCTGACACCAGTTAGGATGGCCAACATCCAACAGACAAGAAACAACAAATTCTGATTAGGATGTGGAGAAACGGGAACCCTCCTACACTGTTGGTATGAATGTAAATTGGTTCCACTGTTGTGGAAATCAATATGGAGGTTCCTCAAAGAACTAAAAATAGAAATACCATTTAACCCAGTAATTCCACTCCTCAGAATTTACCCAAAGAAAACAAGTTCCCTGATCTGAAAAGACATATGCACCCCTATGTTTATTGCTGCACTATTTGCAATAGCCAAGATATGGAAGCAACCTAAGTGTCCATCAGTAGATGAATGGATAAAGAAGAGGTGGTACATATACACCATGGAATACTATTCAGCCATAAGAAAGAAACAAATCCTACCATTTGCAACAATATGGATGGAGCTGGAGGATATTATGCTCAGTGAAATAAGCCATGTAGAGAAAGACAAATACCAAATAACTGCAAAGCAAAACAAAAGGAACAAAATTGCAGTAGACTCACAGACACTGAGAAGGGCCTAGTCATTACCAAAGGGAAAGGGTTAGGGAGAGCATGTGGGGAGGGAGAAGGGGATTAAAGGGCACAATGATTCACAGAAAACCTGATGGAACAGGTTTGTGTTGGCACTATTGACATTTGGGGCTGGATATTTCTTTGTTGTGCATATTGCAGGATGTTTAGAAGGATCTTTGGCCTCCACCTACAAGATGCCATTAGCATCTTCCCAGACAAAACTACATTTAGCCATTGCCAAATATGTCCTACTGTGGCAGTGGCAAAAACATCTCTGAGAACCACTGTGATAGACGTAATATAAAGACAATTACATTTAAAAATGGGCAAGACTTGTACTGTTCACCATGTAAGAATTTATTCACTATGTAAGAATTTGTTCACCATGTAAGAATTTGTTCGTTATGCTTCAGAAGATTGGAGACTGACGAGAATTAGACTTGAGATGGATTAATGATTGTACATTGAGCATTGACCCTCCTATACTGAATTTTATTGTTAACAACCATTTGATCAATAAATATGAGAGATGCCCTCTCAAAAAAAAATGTAGGAATATATATTATAGAGCTCTATCAGCAATTAATCAATAAAAAGACTGTTGTTATGAAAAAAAAATGGGCAAGAATCTGAATTGACATTTCTCAAATATATATAAATGGCCAGTAAACTCATAAAATGATGCTCATTGTCATTAATATTACATAAATGTAAGTTAAAACCACAATGAGACACCATTTCATATTCCCTGGGATGATTTAATCAAAAGGAGAACAAGTGTTGATAAGGGCGTGGAGAAATTAGAATCTTCATACATTGCAGGTAGGACGGTACAGCTTCTTTGGAAAAGAGCCTGGCAGTTCCTCAAAAGGCTACATAGAGTCACCATATGTCCAAGCTATTCCACTCCTGGGTGTATACCTCTGAGGTGCAAAACATACATTCACACAAAAGCTTGAACACAAATGTTTGTATCTACATTATAGCAGCCCATAAAGTGGAAACAACCTAAGTATTATCCTGTGATGAATGGATAAATTGTGGTATATTTGACTAGAAAATGGGATGAAGTATTATTATAGATGACAGCATGGATAGAGCTTGAAAATACTATGGTAAATGGAAAAAATCATGTACAAAAGACCACATACTGTATGATTCCACTTATATGAAATATCCAGAATAGGCAAATCCATAGAAACTAAGTATATTAGTGCTTGTGTAGGGCTGGGGACATTGGGAAGACATGAAGGGTTTGGGTTTCTATGAATGTACTAAAACTTTTCAACCGAACACTTAAATGAGTGAATTGTACACAAATTGTATCTCAATAAAGCTTTTAAAAAATGTGACTCACATTTATTGCTTCAAATATTTAGTGCAGCTTTTCTTTGCAACTGATGATAATTATTGGAAAACACCGAGAATGGCTAAAAAGGTTTGTTTAAAACCATGTCTTCCTTTCAGAGTTTCCTATTAGTGCTCTCGTGTCATTGATGCATGAGACTTTCCTTCAAGAGTAATATATTCTTTAACAATAGTTCAGAAATAGAAGCAAATTTTTCAACAAAAATTCTTAACTATGACAGTGTATTTGAATTCAGAACATTCCAACATGAATACCACTATTTCTAATACCATGTGAATTCATTTTCTGTCACTGCTGTAATAAATTATCACTAACCAAGTGGATTCAACACCTCAAGTTTATTGTCTTGTAGTTCTATAGCTTAGAAATTCAGTGCAGATTTGTCTGGATTAAAATTAAGGGCTATATTCCTTCTGGAGACTCTGGGAGAGAGTCTGTTTCCTTGCCTTCTCTAGTTTCTAGAGAACGTCTGTGTTCTTGGTTCACGCCCCCTTCCTCTACCTTCGGAGTCAGCAATGAGTAGTAAACTGCCTTCTGACACTGCATCACTCTGACCTAGCTTCAATTGTTACATCTCTTTTCCTGGCTTTCTTCCTCTGTTTTTCTTTTCCACTTTTAAGGACCCTTTTGATTGGGCCTACCTGAATTATCCAGGATAACCTGCCAATTTTAAGATAGCTGCACCTTAAATACATCTGCATCCTTAATTTCTCTTTCTCACAGAACCTAGTATAGAGACAGGTTCCAGGGATTAGGACATAGACGTGTTTGGGGGCCACTGTTCTGCCTACCATATCATGATTTTCTACGGGTAGAAATGTCATATAAATCAAGATACTGGAGAAAGCCCTACAGGTTCATGGAAGTTTGATTAAGGAGTAAAGGAAGATTTCTTTTTTGGTCAATGTACTTTAGTAAATTTTGGCATGTGTGAAGGGTAGGACTTTTTTTTTGTATATTGGAGGAAAGGCTTTTGTGAACTCAGGTCTGTTCTCAAGCAAACCAATTTTAAAGGAAAAATGTGTGGAAATTGAGAATCTGGAATAGGGTTGATTTATTTCAAATTACTGAGATGGCATATTCACCAAAGGCTTCCTATAACCCAGGACCCTGCTAAGATGATCATTGATTTGGGGCAGTGGTTTCTAAACTTGGCTGATTTCATAATTACTTAAAACATTTAAGAAAATAGTATCAGACTTTCCAGGCTTTAATGTAGACCTGCTGAATCAGTAGTTCAGAAGCAGAGACCTGAAAGATGTTTTGAATAATTTCTTTAGTTGGTTCTGATAATTAGCCAGATTTGTTAACTACTGGTTTAGAAAACAATGGGAGCTGAGTTAGCAATAATAGAAGACACAACTGTTCTCTAGCTTTTCCTGTTATTTGCAGGTTGTTTTTGAAGGTTGTTGTCGCGCGCCCCGTCCTCGCCGGCAAGAACAGCACGCAACAACAGCAGGATTCTTCTGCAGAAAGCTTTATTCTTCAGCTCTTTGTGAAACAAATGAGTTGGGCAGGACCCAGAGGGGAAGGAGAGGCTTGCTTATAATAGTTCTCATGCTCTACCTGGTTGGTGCGGCTCCATATGCCTTATTAGCATAACCATTTGGTGGGTCTCATTGGTCCTTATGCCAAGGCGCAATTAGCATGTAGTTTAGTGGTGTGGGATGATTTGTCATTAGGAAGTTCGGGGCCTTCCGGCTGCCCTGCATTGGGCGCTATTTTCTGAGCGCGGCTGCCAACATCTCCCCCTTTTTTGTCTAACAGAAGCTCAAGGCGGAACTTGCCAGCAGAGGCGGAGACAGAGGCCTGACCTCCATCATACTTCCTGATGCCCCCTTTTTGGAGAGGGGTTCTGGGCATCTACCCCTATGCAGTCAGGCATGCCTCTCAGAGGGGTCCAAGACCTCTTGCAGTGCTTTGCCTCGCATCCTCTGGCTGGCGTTGGGACCGCTTGGTACAAAGGGTTTGGACCCTTTTTCTCAACCCTCTTGCACCATGAGTTTCTTAAAGAAAGCTGTGATTAAGCATTGAGGTACTTGGGCCTGGTGCAGTGCCACATGGGCTCAGGGTGCAAGAGCTACCTCAAGCTAAAGCCGAGCTTCCTTCTTAAGCATGTTGAGCCACACTTGGGGAGAGGCGCCAACGTCTATCGCCATTAGGGCTTGAGCAAGGATCACCTTGTCCTGCTTATGTTGGTTGCGGAGTCTGCATAACAACCAGAGTAAGAGCATGAGACCTCCAAGCAGGAACACGCCCATCCCAGCCATGCCCGCCCACTCCTTGACGTGGGAGAGAGCTCTGAGGAACCAGGAAGAGAGTCCTTCCGCTACGGAGATATCTAGACGGGTGGAGTTGATGTGGATAATTTCTCACCGCAGCTCTTCTAGTGTCCCATCGAAGTCTTGGGACCAGTTTCCTGAAAGATACTGGGACAGGTCTCGTGACAGATTAGTGAAAGCATTTAATACTTCTGTTAGTGATCCTGGCTTGTTTGTGGCTCTGTAATATGGCTGCGGCTAGGCCCGCATTGGTGAGTGGCCCTCCTATTTCTCTACAGGCTTTCAACCAGGCATGTATCCCTTTTTGTTTCCAGGGTGTTATCGCCTGTCTGCATTCCTTGGTACATTGTTCAAATACTAATTGCTCCACTAGGGGCATTGCTTGTTCCTGATCTCTAAATATTCTGCCTGCGGCCTCCATCATACGAGCGACAAAGTCAGAAAATGGCTCGCTCAGCCCCTGAATAATTTTTGTCAAATTGCCTGATACTTCTCCTTTGTTGGTGAGGGCTTTCCATGCCTTGGCGGCGCACGTGTTTATTTGTGCGTATACCTGTAAGGGGAAGGCGGTCTGGTTGGCTACCCACTGTCCTTGGCTCGTCAGCATATCATATGACCACGCAGGCTGTCCTTCGGCCGCGTTTGCGCGTGCCTGGGTCATGCTGATATCATGCCACAATGCCTTCCATTCTATGTATTGCCCCATACTAGAAAGGCATGCCTTAGTTACATATTGCCAGTCTGCGGGTGTCATGGCTGTCTCTGTTAATCTCTCAACTTGTGCTATGGTATAGTTAGCACTGACTCCATAAGCCCGAATGGATTCTGCTAACTCCTTAACTTGTTTATGGCTCAGGGGCTGGTGAGAGCGTACGCCATTATCCTCAAATACAGGAAACATCTGTCTAATTGCCTGAAGAGTATCTGGGTGGCAAAAGGAGAGTGCGCCACTCACGTAAGGTGGCGGGGCAACGGGCGTCGGGGGACACCCTACTTTCATTTTTTCCTTGGTCCGCTTTTCAACTTTGCTGGTTCCCTTACTTCTACACTCTGCGGTTTTATTTTCTTCTCCTTCCTCTGCGGACGTTAATTCCTCCTCAGATTCCCTATTGGAGAGTTGGAGGTCCCTCAACTCTTTCCAGGGGTATTTACTATTTTCTCCGAGGCGATCGTCACTCGCTTCTCGGGGCTCTTTCGCTTTTGCCCTAGGCGGGCTTTCTCCCTCACTCTGGGGTTTCTTTACTTTCGTTTTTGTGGCCTTTTTTCGGCCGCGCGCGCTCTCTGTTTCCCGTTCCGTTTCTGACATGCTCTCTTGGATATCTGTCAATGCTCTCTGACCTTCTTTTATTACCTTTTCACATCTCTCATCTTGCAGACAAGCTCTAATCAGTTTCCAGAGGGGCCTGGTGCCTCCCCTCAGGCTACCCTCCTCCTCCTCTCTATCAAGATCTTTCCCCAGTTTGTCCCAGCTCGGGATTGAGAGGGACCCTGAACAAATGAACCAGGGGGCCACACGGTCTATCTCCTTCACAAAAGATCCTAAGACTTTGCTGGAGACCTTCAAGTTTCGCTCTTTGAGAGCTGTCTGCAGCGCCGTGACTAATGACGGTGCATTCCCCATGGTGCCTCCTTATTTACAGAGAACCATCAACCATCATCCTAAAAAGCAGGGGCCTCTCGGAACTTACCCCTCCGGGCTTTCTTCTGACCTGCAGTTCTGAATCCTCTCCAGATGTCTGAAGGGTCCTCCCTGTGCCGGTGATGTTCTGGTTCCCGGGTTTCGGCACCACTTGTCGCGCGCCCCGTCCTCGCCGGCAAGAACAGCACGCAACAACAGCAGGATTCTTCTGCAGAAAGCTTTATTCTTCAGCTCTTTGTGAAACAAATGAGTTGGGCAGGACCCAGAGGGGAAGGAGAGGCTTGCTTATATAGTTCTCATGCTCTACCTGGTTGGTGCGGCTCCATATGCCTTATTAGCATAACCATTTGGTGGGTCTCATTGGTCCTTATGCCAAGGCGCAATTAGCATGTAGTTTAGTGGTGTGGGATGATTTGTCATTAGGAAGTTCGGGGCCTTCCGGCTGCCCTGCATTGGGCGCTATTTTCTGAGCGCGGCTGCCAACAGGTTGTAGAACATTTAAGTATAATCTAGGACTTTGGCCAATCTGCAGTGTAGCTAATAGAAGAATTTTAAAATATCATTCTTCTTACTTTCAAGAAATCATCCCCCAAGCCACAGAAAATGAGAACTATTAGATTATTTTTCCTTTGTTGGACATACATATTCTACCATTATAAGCTATGCCTTATGTAAATTTGTCTTTTTTAATTTGTTGTAATGCAACTAGTTATTTTTATCCCACAGATCTAATGTAAGAATACAGTAATATCACTTTGCATTTATATAAAAAATTTAGTATACTAAATTATGGTTGTAATTACCATCTAAAGCCTACAAACTAGCAAATTGTTGATACTTTTTGTAAGTTTGTTTAATAACCTTTCCAGAAATAAGGAGACACATCTTTTTTTTAACAAGTTATGTAGCTAATCAGGAGAACAATGGTTGATCATTGAACATGTGCATAATATGTATCTTGAAAAGCCTGAAATGTTACATTTTCTTCGTAGGTATTAGACTACAGAAAGAAACTCAGCAAGGAATTCCACCCCGAACCCAGAGTCAGGAACCCCTGAAACCTCAGAGGAATATATCACTACCCATTCACCATCCTTTAGTTATAAAAATTAACTTTGAGGAGGAAGAGGAAGATGATGAACAAAATGGTTAATAAGCCTTTTCTCAGATTTACAATGCGCATTAAAAGACCTCACAATATTTCATGCATTTGTTTAACTGTTAGAGGTTCATGATATATAAGGCACATTTGGGTGTGAAAATGGTTTCAATTTTATAAAGTATATTAAAATCATTATGTTCTAATTTGTTCTATGTCTACACATGCTTATGCTCTTTTGGACTGGAAGGTTTTTGTAGAATAGCTGGGAGACAGATCTCATGTTTAAATATGTACAGTTGTTTATAGGGATACTAATAACCTCTTTTATTTATATGTAACTGAACATTGATAACAGTGATTTATGTATCTTTTATTTATATGTAAATATTGACATATCCTTCTGTCTGATATATGCTTACATCTGTCTCATATTTAATCCTGGAAGTTCTAGATATGCATGGAGTATTTTATAGTTTATAAAGGCTACCATCTGTATTATCCCAAGGAAACCTTGCCAGATTATAAACAGCATTAGAACCCAGGTCTTCTGCAGCCTAGTGCATCCTATTCTTCCCATACTATCACAAAACTGTGGTGCCAGTAGATGCATACAAACAAGAGAAACACGCTGAAAAGTAGATTCTTCCTTCCTGCCCTTGAACACATCCTGTGGGCTCCAGACCACCACAGCCTCTGTGCTCAGTAATACACAGAACTACTCATTCCTTTATGTTACTGCTGTAGCTCCGCATCCCCAAACCCACACCCTCCTCCAAAGAACATGATCTCAGCGTGTGAGTCTATCCCTCCTGCTTCTCATCTCAGATGCATAATGTGTGATTAGGCATTTCATTTCTCTCAACTGATTCTAATACATGAAAAACAGCAATCAGAAACATTTGCCAGTATGCAAATTACTGATTTTAAAGATTAAAAAAAACCCCAGTAATCCATCCATGAAAACAATATTTGGCATTTTTCGTTATGGTTTATAAATTTTCAGATTATTTGGCTTTGGAACAATTTAATTTAAAAATATATCCTATAGATGCATCTAGTTTACGGACAATGACCCCTAAAGAAATTGAAGAACAAAGAGCAATAAAGGAGATATGTTATAAATCTGGTAAGAAATCAAACATTTGTGGATTTTTCTAATATTTGATGTGACAGATATACTAGCCATCACTTTTCTTTTGGGAGATTAGGTGAATACTACAGATTTTGTACTTCTCCAG
The DNA here is from genome assembly GCF_040802235.1 of Manis javanica. NCBI lineage: Eukaryota > Metazoa > Chordata > Mammalia > Pholidota > Manidae > Manis > Manis javanica. The sequence goes on from NC_133165.1 coordinate 86,885,835, forward strand.
ATATTTCATCATCAAAAAGCCTAACTTCTACAGCAGAAAAAGAATTAGAAAAGCCTTTGGAAAATGCAGTGAATTGCAAGAAGGTAAGGGATGACAAGGCAGTGCTTCAAGGTGATTTGTGAAGGATACTCAGTCCAATAGGCTGTGAATTATTTAGTAAGATGTACACTAGAGTGAAATGACAAGACATCAGAATTGAGAGTGAGAATGAAGTGCTTTTCTCAGATGACCTTAACTTTAACATGAAAAGCTGCTATTAATATAATTATGCTTTCCCAGAGATGCCACAGAATGAGGAGCCTTCATAAACACATGGTGACACTACATTCCATGCAGTAAAATTCTGTAAATAATTTGCTTTTATGATTACATATTTCTTTGGAAGCAATTCTCCCTGTGTAATAGATGTAGAGTTTTCTGGTTTAGAATCCAATCCAGAATAACATGTGGTATTAGAATTTCATTTCTCTTTTATTCTCCTTTTAATAGTTTATTTAATAAGAAAATTATCTAGAGACATATAAGAAATATGGTGAGACTTATTTAATTACCACAGTTCAATTAGCATTTTAGTCGGTAGTAGACACAAATAGTTTTTACTCATTTTATTTTCATGGTATATAAATAAAAACAAAAGAAGTCTCACAATTCATTATGTGAAAAACAAATCAAATAGACTAAATGTATTATGTACAAACTATAGTGTTAGAAGGCTTGAATTTCTAAATTGCCATTTGATAAATTATCCACACATGCAAATAAATTTGCTTGCTGCTTTCCTGATAATTAAAACATTTGCCTAAAATTTATGTATTTATAAATCAACTTTTTTCATCATATCACCATGCAAACAACACTTGTATTAACTTTTAGGATTTTACTATAATCATGAATTCTATCACAAACTTATGTAAGTGTGTAGTAGTTTCCAGGATGATTTTTTCTTTCTTAAAAAACTTCTAGGGGATGGTCTTACAGTTCCAAAAAAATTTAGTCTATGTGAAAAGCAAGGGGAGATGAAAGCATCATTGGATGGAAAACCAAGGACTGACCTTGCTGCTTTTGAAAATGGAGGTAAGTTAATTTATTACTGGCTGATTCTGAATATATCATCATATTAAAAAATGAGTTTGAATTTTCTCTCTCATAACTTAACTTAGTTTCTTCAAAATCGTTTTGACATTTTTATTGCTGGCTTTGAGTAAGCTCCTTGGGGCCAAGAACTGTATATAATCAATTGGTGTAAATGAATCCCTGCAGTAGACTATCTGGTACATGATGTACATGCCATACATATTTGTAGGATAAATGATTTTATGTTTAAACAACTGAATGGATGAATGGGGACATGTATTTAAAATTTAGAGATGACTGGAAGTTAATATGCTGGAACAATGAGTCAAATTTAACAAGGTAAACTCACACAAGGATGAACATAAAGTCTTACATTTTATTTAGTTTCAAGATATTCATGGCGGGTTTTCTTAAAATTGGGAAAGAGCCGACATGATAGAGATGGTGAAGAAAAAAGTATTTTTTGTTGGCCACAGAGTTTCAAATGAGGCAGTAACATCTGTCAGCTACCAAATAGCTAAGGTAAATTCACACTGAATTATTAGTAGTATAGGAAGATAATGAAATGTGGTAAGTCATTTAAAGTACTCAACAGAGTCTCTGACAAATAGAAAAATGCTCCATGAACGGGAACTATTATTATAGCAGTTCCACTGATTTCTGTATAGTGTAGTCCATATTTGGTGTCACTTTTAAAGAAGGCTACTTGAAACATATTTCATGTTAGGAAGGGTAACTTGTATGGTGAAGGATCTGAAAATTTAGTGTATAAGTAATATTTAAAGCAACTACAGATTTTTATTCTGAAAAATAGAAGACCTTTAAGGAAGATAAAAAATGACTTTCCTATTTCTGAAGATATTATATGGAAGATAAATTATATTTACTGTATCTCTAAAGGGTGGAAGAAGTGGAAATAAAGATTGCTATACATTAAAGGAAAATGTGCTGACTATAAATTTTCTTGCAAATTATCTGTATACAAGTGTACATATTGAATATTCATATTCAAATTTGCACATGTATTAATCTAAAGATGTATGATATGAATAGAGATGGGGATGCTATCACTGAGAAGTGTTTGACAAAAGTGGGTAAAAGGGATATTGTAGGGGGTGGATAATCCTGTGTTGAAAGATGGTTTTTTACAACTTACTGCCATCACTGCCACTGACAGTAAGGTGTTGTCCTAGGAGGTGACTGCCATGTCCGACAGAGGATCATAGTGCTTGGAGTAGACAAAAATAAAGCTTTACCTGAAAAGAAAGAAATTACCATGTCAAAACGTTCAGATACTAAAGGTAATTAATCATTCTATAATTTTAATCCATTTGTCATTTGAATAGACAAGTTATTCATAAAGTTAGACTGCTTTAGAAACCAATACAAGAGGCAAGGTAATAAATAAAAATATATTACTACTAAATGCACTATATAGGAGTTAAGAGCCCTAAGGTTCCCTGACTCTGTCCCTAATTGTTTGACAATGGGACTTTTTTTAGCTCATGTCCTTATCTGAAATACTGGACTGTTGGACTCCATATGAGTCTTGCTAGCTCTGCAGTTCTTAGTTCTCTCAAATGGTAATACCAAGTCCTAACTTTGGTTTCTTTTCCAACTTCAAATACTCAGTATGATTGAATTTTCTTAGAAAGCTTTTTTTTTTAATACTGTGAAGAGTATTAATCTCATGACATCCCCATTTATAATTATTACTAGCTTTGGTGTATTATTAATCAAGAGTTCTGATAATAAAATACATCTTCTATAGTTCTATACTGCTCTTACTATGCTTACAAAATCCCAGCTGGTACCTCTCTACTGGGCAGCTTAGTCACAGACTAAAAGTATACCAGTCCTATAATTGGATGGCAGGATGGCTTCACATACTCTCCATTCAAATATTAACCATTTCACCTACTATTTTCTCCACTGTTAAATAAACGTCCTCAAGAATAGATTAAGGCACTTGTGTCCAAATTATTCTTATGGAAAATTACTTGTAAATCTCTCTTCTTCTTTCTCATTCAGAGATGGGAAAGTCTGCCCAAACCATCAAAAGGAAAAATAAAAACAAAAACTCTTACTACACCAATAATGATAGCCACAATCCACGTGTGGCTGTGTAAATTTAAGCTAATCGAAATGAAGTAGAATTGAAAAGTTCAGCTCTTCAGTTTGCACTAACCAAATTCCAAGTGTCAGCATCCACATGCGACTAGTGGCAATCACTTCAGAGAGCACGGGTTTAGAATATTTCCATCATTGTAGAAAGCTTTGTTGGATAGCCCAGCTGTAAGCATAGAATATGTGAAAGTTGTTACATTTTAAATATTTCTGGAACTTTAATTTAAATCAGACCATTTGATGTTAAATTGATCATCTTTTAACACTTTGGAGGGATTAAAAATATTGCCAGAAATATATAATTTACATATTGAAGATAATGGCTGTATTTCCGAATTTTTAATGTTTTGTTAATGACAAGCTTTGGGGACTTAATGTGGTAATTAGGGAATTTCAGGGATACATGGTAAAAAGTAATATACATACATATTTTTTAAAGAGGTGCACCCATCATATGTTTGAAAGTGAAATTCCTACTGAAACACTTCTACTAATTTTGACATTTTATTTTCTTCATTTGCTTTGAAAGATAACAAGGACAATCCTGACCCAGTGTTCCCTAACTACCCAACCAGTACCTACAATGCATGTGTTAAATGCTACTGAGAATGTCAGTGTGAAGTGCAGAGTGGATCCCTCTTCAAGTGAGACATTAGCTCTATAATTTTTGGCCTTAGATATATATAGATATGTATATATTTGTCTTACCATGGATTTGTTTTGCTTATTTTAAATAGAATTTTTAAAAAGAAAGAAAAAAGGAAGGTTTGGAAATTATTCAGGATTAAGAATTAAAAACCCAGTATTCTTCTACTAACTCTGACAATGAATTATGACGTAGGTCCTAGTAAATTACATACTTTCCCACTAGTTTAATTTAGGTGTTAACATTAATAATATGCCAGCTTTTCAGAAGATTCATTAGTATAGCACTTTAAATGTAACCCATAGCGGGTTATATTGGCAGGTTTTTATTAGGTTTTGGATTATTTTTCTGGATTTGGCTTCTCCTTGCCATTAAGTACTCTGAGCCACTTCTCTTGACATAATTAAGAATAATGAATCTTTCTTCATTTCCTCTCTTTTTTCCTTCTTTCCCCTCTTTCATTTTATTGAACCCCTGTAATATTCTTGGATCCCAGTTAGGAACTGAAGGGAAGGCCCACGATGGTTTACTCCCAGAAGTTCAGCTTACTTGTTAAAAATATAGTTTCCAAATCCTAGGAGTGGGAGCTTGAGAGTAAGGGTGGAGTATGATATTTGGAGAAGAGGCAGTGAACCCTAGCATCACTGAAGGTTTAACACATATGCTGAAGTAGAGAACTAGGGCAAAGACAGATTGGTGAGTCCACTGCAGTGAGCTAATGTCATCACATTGAGAACTTGATGTTCATTTTCTCGGCACAGTAGTTACTTGGGAATGTTCATGATCTCCACACAAAGAAATAACAAAGAATGCCCCTCTCTACCATTGTTTAAGATTCTCTGTAAAGCTGTACCTTAGAAATTCATGGAAAATTGGGCATGTACATATATTTTTTGATGTAAATAATGCAAGTAAAATATGAATGATATAGTGATCTTAACAGATACAGAACCTGACTCTTCAGTTTTGTTTCACCAAACTATCCATACACCCAAATTCTTAAGATCTCAAAACAATAAGGTAAAATTCACTAGAGGTATTTTGCCTTAAGTCAATTTCTTAAGTAGTGTTCAAAATAACAATTCTAAAACTACTCAAAAACAACATTGGGAATGTAATTGTATGTTCTTTTAAAAGAATCCATTCTTTACTTTGGAGAAAAGTATTTTTTCCTCTAAGGAATACTACTTATTGGAAGTTTTCTCATCAATCAATTTCCAAGATAGTTTTTTTTCGTACTTAAAATAAATCACCCTTTGTTCTACCAAAAAAAAGTGTTAGGGTGATGCATTATTTTTTTTCTCTTGCTTGACATGTAATTATCACCTCCAGTAGTTTTCAGATGAAAGCATCTCTTAAAAAACTGTAAAAATTTGTGTCTTCTTTAAGTGTATGATATCCAGCCAGTGAGGAAGCCTGATTTTAAAGGTGTGAAAAAAAGGAAATGGATTTATGATGAACCAAAGAACTTTCCTGGCCCAGGAATGCAGAGAGGTAAAGTTTCTTTTGTATTTGGTATTTTGATAATTTGAAAAGAGATTAAATGTGAAATGGTATTTTCTACCTGAAAAACTAATCATGACTGTGCGATGTTATTTTAGATGTCAACCCAACTTCAATAAACTTAGTCTTTTTAGCTTATATTGTCTCCCATTGTGCTGTTAAGCACTTAAAAATGCAATGTGTTAATTATGGGTATGAAATCAGCTTTTTTTTTTCTTTCACTCCCTTCTCCCTTTCTTTTACAGCGGTACAGGCACCAAATTCCCAAAATAAAATGAGGGACCATCGCAATTATAAAAACAGAAATGTTGAAAATGCATCCTATATCCATGCTCAGAGAGATGCTGTCAAACCTGTCTCGTTGAATGCACCTTCTTACAGCAGGCCCATGAATAGTTCCTACATTAAAGGCAATGTTAACAAGGAACCCAAACCCAACCGCTGTCCTGGTGAGGTTCATTACTTACATAATTTACTCATGTCTATAGTTTGCATCCCCATGGAATTTCTGGATGGTCCAACTGACCTTCACTGTTACCCAACTTCTCTTCTTTTTGGAGGCCATCACCACCATAACATCTTAGAAAACTAGTGGAGGGATTTCTTCCATGTGTAGGAATACACATGATTTAAAGGATATGGAAGAAAACATGTTGGGTGACATCATTTGTTGTGAACCTCCCTAGAGTTTTGTCTCAGAGCACAGCACTCTGTTCCCCCTGGATAGCTTTACTTCACTCTTGAAGATTGTTTTCAAATGGTTGACCTTGTCTTGTTCCACTAACTACACTGTTCAATGATCACTTCATGCTAGTGCTTCAGCTTTTCTTGAGAACCTCATGATTACTTTTGGAAAGGGTTAGTTTGGGGGTTAATGGCAATTATTTTTGACAACGTCTCCTCTCTTCCACCATACACAGATTGCTTATAAATCATTGCATCACGTAATAGGCAAAATCACAATATGTGTCAGGCAGTACAGGCCTCAAGGGAGGAGAGAACCAAATCCTTTTTCTTCCTGTCTCACATGAATTTTGCTCTTTTAAAGTTGGGTTGCAAAGTCCACTCAGCTCCCTGTGATACCATGCTTGTATTTTCCTGTGTTCACAGTCTAGTCAGTGCAGTTCTGAATGTTGTGTACTTTCTGAAATATAAGTGAAAACTCTGCTTCTTTTAGGTCTTTTCTTTTATAATTTAAATAGAAGTTACTTTTATTTAAATTGTTTTTCTTCTACTTCTTTTAGAATAGAATGATGTATGGATTTACATATAAAAATAAGGATACCAATAGGTAAAGCAGGCTTTTCATTTTATTTACTAATTTTAAAAAATTAATTTTATTGTTATTTTACTGTGAGCAGACACCTGTGAAGAATACAATGGCCAGCAGAACTGTCTGGTGCCATTATCTAGATTTGTGTGAAGGTGGCTGCAATTACACTCGCTATTGCTTTTGCACCATTCGTACAAATGTCAACACGGAAAAATCAAAATAAATCCGTAGTATTATTATGGACAATTTATTTGAGAATCACAGCTGTGTGGTAATACTTGAAAACATAAATATATCACTGTTAGTTAACTGTTCAAATACAGAGCCATCAGAGGAAAGTAGACATTTAAAGACCAAGTCAATATATAAATGCTTTGGTTTCCCGGGGCAGAGAGTTCACTGTGGCAGAGCGATTATTGCGATCATGGAGTCACTTCCTGGAAGGAAAGGGACTTTACCTGTACCTTCCAGGTTGTCCTTCCTTCCTTTCTCCTTTTCTTCCTTCTCTGCTTCCTTCCTCCCAGTTTTTAAAAAAGCTTTTTAAAAATTGTAAAATCATGGCAAAGAAAAGCAATGTAATCTTTCCATTACATCGAGATATCATATTCTCGTCTAGCTTAGCCTCATAGGAGAGAGCCTAATTTGAGGAACAAAACAGTTATTTAAGAGATGTGTAACCATGTTCATTGAGAACTTAAATGGTCTTAATAAACTCATGTCCCTGATGCCTTAGCTTTGAAAGAGTAACTTTGAAATATTCCTGCACTATGATTTTAAAGTTATAAAATATTCAATTCCAGTCTCCTTTTTTCTCAGATAAATATACGTCAACATCATATAATGGTTCAGCCTGGCAGAAAAGAATTCCTTCTTCAAAAACATATTCAAAAACTGAAAAGATAAATACAGGTAAATATTTACTAGTGATTTTAATGCATCATATAATTCTGAAAATGAATGACAAGTTTTTAAGCTCAAACAACTTTAGAAAATTTAGAAAATTTTCACAATGCATATAAACAAGCACTTGTTTAATTAAATATTTTCTCTACTAGCCATTTTACTTTGTATTGTTGTGTTCATCTTTGTTCATTTTTATGTGTTATTAGAAGTCTTTTGATGTATTTCTCTCCTAGGCTATAAGTATAGCAGTTGCAGCAATTTTATAATACGTTAAGATGCATTCTTTGTTCAACTGCAAAGATATAAAACCATATGCTGACCCAAAAAATATTACAGCCTTACTGTGTCCACCATAGACAAATATGGGCTGGTACAGACTGAAAGGGCATCAGAGATGAAGTTTCTAGGCCAGGAGGTTCAGAGCAACTGTGGTCTCCCCCTTGTTGTGCTCTGTTCTCCAGGAAGGTGTGGGGATCCTGGGAAGAACCTCAGAGTAGAGGCTTGTAGCAGATCTGACCTCAGGTGGTTCTCTGACTTGAAAGTTTCTTCTACCTTATCCTGGAGCTGGCTCAATGGCTTTGGAAAGCCACACAGGATAAAATGGTTTCAGTTACTTCTCAGAGAAATGAAACTTTCAGAAAAAGCCCTTGATAGGGAGTCCCTACCTAAATTGATAGCCTAGAACTTTCCGAATCATCTGAAATACATAAGCTCTTGTAAGAGCTTCCCAAAATGAGCCAGAACACATCCAGACTAGAGACTATCCTCTTCCCAAGATAAACTGCTGAAATCTTCTAAAGCATTATTTCTCTAAGCTCTTTGAACTTTAACTGTGATGCAATATGCAAACTCGTATAAATATTTATGTACTGAACTTAATTGTTTTTCATTTTTCCCATCTGTTCCCAAATCCTGTTGTTCTGCAAGAGAACTCTGCTTGTAGCACTATTTGACTGAGTATATTTTCTCTTAATTTTGTGTGGGTTTTCACATGTGGTTGCACTTAATTTAGGGAGGAAGGAGGTGAAAAATTGACAAAAAAAATCCTGGATGAAACTGCAAATTGCCAAGCCACATCTTTTTCTTCCATGGTTTCCTTGTAGTTGGGATGGTTTTGGAGAATTAAAGGATGTACACCTCACCCCCTCAGGTCCCAGTGACAGCTCCTGTCCCATCCCAGATAGTTAAACATGAATTACAGAAGGATTTGGGGGAAGGTGTTGTCACTTCACAGCATGACACATGTACCGTCCATGTATGGCACAAGAAAGGGAATGTAACGAGGGATGTCAGCTGACAAAGCTGCTCTTTTCTTTCAACCTGGAAATTACAGAGGAGGGAATGGAAAGGCAGCAAGAGAACAGATACACTGTGGGGCTGCTTATTCAGTACTCATCTCCTTCTCGTCTCTTACACCTCCAGCTCTGCCAGGTGGCTGGTAGGATGGTCAATAATAGAATTCCTCTTGAAGTTTATAAGAATCTGAGCATAAAGAGGAACTGCGTTGCACTTCCCAGATGCAGCCTAGGGAGAAAAGTTTTAGAGAGAGTTTCTCAATACCAGATGGTGGTGGGTTGGAGGGGACAGCAGCTGTGTTGAACATGAGAAGCTTCTTAAGATTTCCAAGTTCCAAGCTTGCTTGCATCATATATTCTTGTGAATTTCAAGTGCGAGTGAGTTCCTGGGAGAGAGGAACAGTGGGTCTATGCAAAGTCTCCTGACTGGGACAAAAGGAATGGCATCAGAATGATGCCTTTGTGATTGGAGCCTATTACAGGGGAGAACTCAGCTGGAATCTCAATAGATTGCTCTGCCAAGGAGTTGACTGGAAACCAAGCCATCATCCATTGGTCAAACCCTTGTTACTTGAAGTATGGTCTGAGGGCCACCAGCAATGACGTCCCCTGGAAGCTTGCTAGAAATGTAGAATCTCCATCTAAGATCTGCTGCATCAAAATCTGCATTTTAGCCAGACTCCCACATGATTAGAATGCACATTATAGTTTGAGAGACCCTAGACTACGTCATCTGGGCCATGATTCACTAGCACATGACCCAGACCTTGCTGACACGCAAGATTGTCGAGATGATACTCTCTTGTAAGCTATCCCACAGCAGCAACCATTCTCCTCTGTCCCAACCCTAGAAATGAGGGTGAGCAGCAAGGAGGTGAGAAAGGGAGAAAAACCCTGAGAGAACATTTTAAATCTCAGTGTGACTGAAATATAAACGTGAAGTAACTAAGAAACCACTGACTTGGACTAAGTTTATGTACAAAGGACTAGATAAGTTTTCTACATCGGGCAGAATGGGGAAACTAAGAGTCAAGACAGATTAAATAGAGTTATAACAAAATAAAGTTAATTTTCTTGTTTACCTGTGCTTTTGACTGGGAAATTTGGAATCTCTGAACTCCTATCCTTTCCAACTGGGGTCATCACCAGACTAGAGAAATATTAGCTTGAGTTTCCTCCCTTGTACATCCTGCTAGGTCAGAGAGATGTCAACACTTCCCAGTGGACAGCTGGACTGCTGGAGAAAGGAGGCAGAAAGCACAAGCTACCACTGGTCTGTTCCTCTAAGGAAAATCTGGGAGCCAAGACCACAGGAGTAGAAATGGGTAAGAGGACCCCTGGGGAAGATGTTGTTGGATGCTCTGAAGATAATGCACTAGGAGAGCAAAATGTGTCTGTGGGAATCTAGGAAAGGAGCTGAAGGTGTGTAGAGGTGTCATTGTCATTGGCAGCCTTTCCTTGATGTCACATGTCCTTTCTGATAGGGAGACAGCTGGCGTGACTGGAGGCATCTGTCTCCATTGGATGGAACATCCATTCCGTTTATTCTGGGTGCCCGTGGTGCAGTATTATACACAGTATTTTTTGCTTTCCTTTCCATCCCTCCATCCAAATTCAAAACACAGCAGGCTTCGGAAAGACATGCAAATAGCTGAATGGCATTTTGAAAATCTATGAATAAAAACAATAAGCTTAGTTTTTGTTTTGCCTTTAGATTTATGGTATGTAATGGCTGAAGACATATAAAATGTTGGTTACACTGAAGAATGCTGAAAAAGAAAATACTTGAAATATTTCATGTGTTTTGTTACTAGAGCCAAGAAGAAATGGGAGCAAATAAACCTGGAGGTTGAAAGAAGGGAAAAATGAGAAAAGAGAAAAGTGTCAGACATCATCTGATTTACAATCAAAATGAAAATTCAAATAAGATGTTCAAGTACTCCATACTATATAGTGGATAGGCAAAGATAATAAAATGCAAATTCTGAAATAAGACACAGGAAGTACATTGTGCTTTTTCAAAATGCAAATTACAAACAGCTGCCTGTGTATTTATATAGGTCTGGAATTTATTCAATGCCTTGCCACAAACATTTAATAAAATTTAAAATTTTGACAATTAAAATCATTCTTTAATTGCAAACTGATATTGCACAGATTGAGTAGTAAAACTGTGTCTTTGATCTCTGTTTTGCAATATTCTTTTTGGAAGAGACTTCACATTTTCTTTATAGTAGATTTTTAAGCCAGGCTCTCAGCAACAATAATAGATAAAATGTAAACAAATTCAATGAAGTCCCACAGTTACAGATTAGGATGAGTATGTTAGAGGAATTCCAATAGAAATTCACTTTGATGTATTGTAGAAAGAGACTAAGATTGGTTTATTATGCAGGGAAGTTGCTGAACAATGTCTTTTAATGGGCAACTACAAAGTCTGTCTGCTGAGATATGCCCTTTTCAAAACTGAAAAATAAACATTTTTCTACCATGAAAGCAAAAATTATACAGTCATATTGGAGTAAAGGACTTATTATAGAGAAAAAGTGAATTAATAACAGTGTCCCCAAACTCTTAGTGTGGTTTTAAGACTTTAATAACTCCAGAAGTATAAATGCTTACAAATATAAAAGAGACATCATTTGAAAACTTTTCTTTTGTACTTGCTTAGAATTGTATAATAGATTTTCATTTAATTTTTGAAATTTCATCTACAGGGTGACTGAAACAAGAATTTAAAAATGTATTCTTCAAACTTAAAAACAAGTGTGAGAATAATACAAGTAATTAACCTTTCAAATGATGTTTTTATAAGTTTGTAGCATTTCCACTTCTGAATTTATTAAAGCCCATAATTTCATTAAGACTTTGAGACACCCTGTATTTCTATTTATATGCATCTTGAGCTTAGTGGTAGCCTCTTTTTCAGTGTATGTGGGGAGCAGTCAGTATTTGTAGAAATATTTTATTTTAAAATATTTTATAAGATGTGATTCCAGCTTGTGAAGTAATAGGCCGTGATTTCTGGCTTCTGATGGTGCCCTATCTACCCACTTTCAAATACATGGGGGTATGATCATTTTGTTTACACACACAGAAATGAAAACTGTGTCAGAAAAATATCTTGGCGAGACAGATTTGAGAAAGATGTAAGAAAAGAGCTGATCTGAAAAGCTGTCTAGATGGAGGCTAATAGGGAACATCCTGTAATTCCATTTAACTAACAGACCTGTGTCCTTCTAAAATTTCACCTTGTGATGAAGAAAAAAGGGTTCTAAGAAGGCAAATAAAGATATCCTTCTTGAAGAACAGACTCTTGGGGTGTATCTTTATTACACGCAAAATGTTGAAGAATCAATGAGGAATGAGAAAAATCTGAAGGAAGGCTTTAATGTCATTCTTTTGAATGTGAACACATATTGCTCCTGAATAAATGAAAATTTTGTGATATACTTTGTCTAAGGGACCAAGTAGACAAGGGCAATGAACAATCCTATTCCTATTACAGTTAAGGGAAAAGTCCATTGGTTGAAATGGTGTAAACTAGAAGCCAAGAAGGAAGAAGAAAACAAAACACAAAATAAGTAAAGATAAAGGATGACAAAGATAAGTGGAAAATAAAAAAATGTAGTAAGCCAGCAAGAAGGTAGGCCTGCTGACTCCTGAACATAAAAGTAGTACATTTAAACAAGTTTATGATGGCAATGGTGGGCAGTTGCTCTTCTGACAGAGATAAAAGATTTCAATGAATTTGACTGATATTTTACTCTCTCCAAAATGTAGCAGTAATAAAAATAAGAACAGAAATAGCACTTCTTGGACATTTAGTATATTAGTTTGCTAAGGCTGCCAAAACAAAGCACCACAAACTGAGCGGCTCAAACAGAAATCTATTGTCACAGAGTTCTGGAGGCTAGAAGTATAAAAGCAAGGTGTGAGCCAGGTCGGTTCCTTCCGAGGGCTGGGAGGGGAAATCTGCACCAGACCTCTCTTTTCAGCTTCTGGATCACTGTCTTCTTGTGTGATTGCCTCATGTGATCGTCTCTTCATATCATCTTCCCTCTATGTGTACTTTTGTGTTAAAATTTCCTCTTTTATAAGGACACAAGTCATATTGGATCAGGCCCCACCCTTAGGACCTCATCTTAATTTGATTACTCTGTTCGGATCCAATCTCCATGTAACATCCCATTCTGAGGTACTGGGGGTTAGGACCGCAACAAATGAATTTTGTAGGGACACTTTTATGGTTGTGAGTAGATCTTAATTCTAACACTCCAGTCTCCCTAAGCCTTTGAATCCCTTCATCTGCAGTAAACCAAGGCATGTCTGGCATTACTAGCTTGTACACTTTGGTTAGTGAGCAATATGGTTAACTAAATATTGTTAGTCCATATTTAGGCCAACCAACCAAACTGTTAAAGCTCTTTATCACTTTAATAGCTGCAACATTAAAATGTAGAATCTCTGCTAAGTAGGCCCTATCAATAACTCTGGTCTGATCCAACTTTATGTTCCTTTTGCTACTATCCCACATCTTTAATACCTAGTTACACATATTCCAGGACTTTTGTCTGTACAAATTAGAAAACTCAAATAGTTTTTTGGAATGTAGTGTACCTCCTCATGGGCCATACTTTGTACCTCACCTTTAGTGGTCAGCTGGGACTTGAGTCTACTTGTAGGTCTATAACTACAGTAATAGCAAAAAGCAGTGGAGGGGGTCAGTCCTGAGGGGAATCAGCTGTTGTCTTGCATGGAAACTGCTTCAGGATTAATTTGAGACAGGGGTGGAGGGACTGCTTCTACTCGGGGTGTAGATGCTAATTCTTCTGGCCAAACAGATTCGTCAGAATTTAGGAGCTCAAACATTCCCAAGCTTCATGAGCATCTTTCCCCGCGTCCCCAGTCTAACTTTAAGGAGGGTGTTCCTTCCCAATCAATGCCCTCCCTTCAACAGTAAATAACTTGTGAGCCTGGCATTTAGATTTGTAATGTAATTTAGTCACTCACAGGATGAGATTCTGGTTTTGTTTTTCAGCAACCTCAGTTCTTACCTACGAGAGATACAGGCCTTAATACAGGACAGGCACAGAAGCTTTCAGGTCATTTATGTGATGTGTGAGCTAGGAATTCAAATCCTTGCCCTCATCCATTTCTTTCCTCACTATGTTCAGTGACCTTAGGAACAACCAACCAATCTCATTATATTTGTTAGCTTGACAAAAATGCTCAAAGGTATTAAATACATGGTCAACTAGACCATTGATTCTTTTAAGTGTTTAATTATGAGAACCCAATGACGATATTTTGTGTATTTCTATTGCTATGGACTATCAATGCTTTCTTTACTACTAGAAATAGTCATTAAATCTAATCGGATTAGACAGTCAATTCCAGAAACCCCACAACCAAATCAGAAGACACATCCTTAGAGCCACTCTCAAAGTCTGATGGAGGAGGCCAGCAGGCTGGAGACTTAGAAAAGAGTTATGTGTTGAGTTCAAAGACAGTCAGCTGGAAACAAGAAAGAGCTGGTCAGTTTGCTTATGGACAGTAATATGGTGTTTGAATGAGAAGCCCTAAAAAGAGCCTTGAGCTCTGTGGATATGCTAACACACATTGCTGCCTCTCCTATACAACTCTATGTGCAAACCAAAGAAGAGTTATTGAAGCCAGGATATGGTCAGCAGAGCAACATCCTGTTGCCAGTCCCAACTGCACTAAGCCCTGTAAACTCTGTTGAGTGGATGTGGCCTTGGACATTTTGAGACATGGACCAGCAATGGCTGGCCCTTCTGGCACCTTGAGAACAAGGCCTGGAAGTTGGTCTCTGGTGTGTTCTTGGAGTAACAGCAGAGTGGCCCCTAAAGATCACAGTAGTGTACGTAAAACCGCTGGGAGGTGAGAGCATTTTATGGAGAAGTTTTGTCTTATCTTTATGGCCACTACATTTACCTCCAGGAGCCCTATATATTGACCCATCTGTAACTCTCCCAGGGTGAAAGTCTGGTATACTGGACCAGGATGAAATTCCATCCCTGCCACTGTCCTATTGCAGGACCACTCTCCAGCATGCATCCTACCTGATGGACAATACTTGCCTATTCTGGTGTCATTAAGACATTTATCTTATCGCCTTTAAGGTTATTTTCTTCTACAGTCCTTGCAGCTTGGACCCACCCCCTGGCTGCAGCTGCTGCTTGCTGTCCTGCTCAGAGCTCCCTACTAGTTCAGCTGCTGGTTTCCTCCTGTGGAATGGGGGAGCTTGGACTTAATCTGCATAGGCCTTTGAACCTAGCTGAATCCTCCGGTTTAAGGAGTATCATGATTTATTTCTTCTTTTATTGTATGTTATTGGTCTAGTTACAGTGCTCCAGTTTTCTCACTCTTTTTTCTCCAGTTTTCCAGCTTTTTAGGGGCTGTTATGGAAGATGGGAACTTAGTAGACTGTATGGCAAGAATTCTGGAGGGGTGGGCTGAGGGTAAAATTGCAGTATTTCCAGAATCTCTCATCTGACCTTCGTCAATCTCCATATCAATAAGTGTTTAGAAGGCGTGGAGAGAAACTGTTCTCTCCTTATCCATTTCCATATCAATAGGTGTTTATGAGCAGCAAGAGTGGAGAGTGTGCCCCTGGATGGAGAGAAACGGGTGAGTAGGAGTAGCTGAAGGAGAGGCGTGAACCAGGCTTCTTGTAATCAATAAATGGGTTTCCCCCACTTTAAGTTTTCCCTCAACTGATTTTGGCTTCACTGGTTGGTTTATTCACCCCATGCTGGGAACGTTCTTTCCTCCTGTAACTACACAACCTTAATTCCTTTTTGCCATATGACTCACAGGTTCCAGGGATCAGGATGTGAGCATCTTTGGAGAGACATTTTCCTGCCTACGCCAACTACCTTTATTATGCACAATAAAAATAATAGTTGCTACAATCTAGCAGGCACTATAGCTCATGACATGACTCATTTAAACATTACTACTCTGTCCCTGATGTATGGCAGTGGTGGTACTGCAGATTAGTGGAGAAAGGAGAGGCTATTAAATATTTTGGGAAATTAAGTATCCATACAGAAAAAAAAAAGACTATGGATCCCTACTCTCGCACAAAAATTTCAGATGAATCAAACAGCTAAATGTCACAAAGCTTTAAAATTTACAGAAACTATGTTGAGTGTAATCGTAATTCATAGCATATTTCAAAATGTGCCACTGAATGAAGTTTGATAAGCCTGAAATAACTGCTCTGCTTGTTAATGTTCGGGTAAATGGAGGAAGGCAGGAAGAGAGAAAGGCAAGCATATTCCACTCCTAAAGTCACATCGGACCTCCTAAATATGCTTCCCAAATTAACAATGGCATGTTTACAGGAAATTAGACACTAGGCCTCTGGCGCTTATCACTATGGCGCTGTGTGTTTCATGGTATTTCTCACTGAACTCATTATTTCTGGATTGTACATAACTTATTTCACAACTATTGTACATTTTTACCTAAATTCTCTTTTCTTAGCTTTACTTGAGGGACCTAAATTGCTTGTATTCAACTCTAATCTTAGGATATGTCTATGCTACCTTTAAGTTAAGTTTATTAGTGTAGGGACCAAGGGCATGCCACCCCATGATGTGCCATTGTGACATGAAGATTATTTTGAGCTGAAAACTGTCAAGGCCCAAAAGACTCAGGAAAATCCTTTGGGCATTCCCCTCCACTCCCAATAACAGAACAAGAAGTTGGAGGGAGGAACTCCTCCAGAAGAACCATCACCGGAGAGAGCTATATTATAATGTAATCTAGGAGTGATAGGAAGGAATGTGACAGAGTCTGTTAAAATTTCTCTCTGGGCCTCATTGGTTCTGGGTGGCCCAAGAGGTATTTTGTTTACCAAACATTTACTTTTTCATAGTCCTCTGAATTGATTCCCCATTCCTTGATGGCCCCAGTCTCAGACCCCAACTGCCTTCTCCTTGGTTCAGGATGACATAAATACCTCATTCTCTTTGACTATCTTTGCAACCCATGTGTATGGCTTCCCCAATGGACAGATAAATAATTGAACTTTATGGAAGTTTTTTTTCTCCTATTCATGTCTCATGTCAGTTTGATTCTTGGACCAGCTAGAAGAACCTCGAGGGACAGAGGAAATGTCTTCCTCCCCAGCATTAGAGACAGCCTTTCCTTTGAAAAAGATTTTTGGCTCCTTTTACCAGAGGCTGCCATTTGACTTGGAAATGAAAGTTCTAGCTAGACAGTTTCTTTTTACTTAACAATGTCTTTGTCACAAACTGGAGTCTACAGCCTGGCAAAAATAAAAGCCAAACTTCTACTTTGCTCCTGGAGTAAATTCAAAAGGACAATTTGTACCATTTGTAAACTAATCAAAACAGATCATCCACAGTAAGACTGGGATAACCTTTAGTTCCAATTCAAATGCTTTGAGTTGGTTTTGGATTGTAGTGTTGGTGGAGATAATTGCCCCTATTGCCAAATTGATGTTTATTCTCTTTCACCCATGGAAAAGGTGCCATAGAACAAATTAAGGGTGATTATCATGAAGAGTAGGTAATTGCCAGTAAGTTCAATAAACTCATATGAGCTTTGGAGCCAGAGGGTATTTTTTAGGCTTCTGGTTTTGTCATTTGCTAGTCATGTTACCTAGGAGGAAATGCTTATTCTCTGTGTGCATAAATTTCCTCATTTGTAATAATAGATTTCTGATAGGGTTGTGACAGGCACTCAAGATTATATATGAATTTCCAAAAGTTATGTCTGGGACAGGAGTGGTTTTTGATAAATGATACGTATTATTTTTGAAAAATATCATTGATAATTGAAAATAATTTAAAATTGAAATCACTGAAAAATATTATCACCACTTGCTGATCAATAGAAATAATGTGACCATTCTCTTAAGACTTAACATGATATTTAATTTGCATGATAGCAACTAAATATAATAAGATCTGGATGTTTCAACCAGGGCATAGGCTAGAAATACAGTTTAAAGTTGTTTTTGAGAACAGACTGATAATGCTCACTTACTTGCTCCTTTTCTATGAGATCTCCTGCTGACTAAGGATACACAAATGTTTCCCTTTCTTACACTTTTGGTTTAGAAACAAATCTATTTCCAATATTTTAGTAGGAATAAAACATAAGAACAAAGTAAATTTGATGCATTATACCACTGAAAATTAAACAATAAACCACATGACATAGCAGAATTTAAAATCTTTTTCATTTTTTAAAAAAAATCATGATTTAATAATTTATATTCCCCAGGCATGCAGCCCTGGGAAATTTCTAGCCCAGGACATCATAGCTCTGCTTAGAGTCTACCAAATGATTTGCATGAGATTTTTCCACAGGGAAATAACTTCAAATATCCTTCCTCCTGACACCCAGAACTTCTCTTTTCCCTCCATAGCTAGTGGGTTATTATGTTTAAAGCATACAAGATTGGTTAATATCAAATAAATTCATATTCAAAATCCAAATTGTGTCATTGAAAAGGTATATTTAAAATTAAACAGAAAGCATTATTTAGTTGGTTGATTTTCTGGGCTATCCAAATTATGCTTATGATGCCGGGGTTCTTGTTTGAGGAGCCGAAGAATGAGCTTCACAAACAGTCAAGGTAGGAGAGTAAGGTACAGGCTTTTATTTAGAGATACAGTGAAAGGACAGAGCTCCCAGCTTATGCCAGGAGGGGACATGAGAGTCCATAGTGGTGCATTGTCTAGGGGGTTTTATAGGCAGTTGAGGATTTTTCGAGAACATGAAAAAAACTTAGGGGTGTGGACTTGTTAAGTAGTCCCTGAATATTTAGAATTAACACGAGCAACTTCCTCTGATGATTTCTCTCTGACATATCAGCATCTTGGTCTGGGAGCATATGAAATAAGGCCATCTGCTCAGCCCCACAAGGTGGGCTAAGGTATTGTTTGCTAAAAAGTAAGTTAAGAATTTCTAACGTCTTAACTTCTTGGGTATTAAAATGCA
Source organism: Manis javanica (assembly GCF_040802235.1). Lineage (NCBI taxonomy): Eukaryota > Metazoa > Chordata > Mammalia > Pholidota > Manidae > Manis > Manis javanica. Next base: position 86,904,661 of record NC_133165.1, read on the forward strand.
ATCTTATCGTTAAGGTGGAGTCCTTCCTGCCTTTTACTGTGTTGTTTATGGCTGGGCTTACTTGCTAAATTAGTTGCCCAGTTTGCAAAATCACTTCATCAGATCTGAAGGAGGAAAGACAGCACATAGGCCTGGGCCTTTTAGTATGCTACAGTGAACCTTAAACATGATTATAAATGGTTAGCATAATAAAACATATGCTACTCTTCTTTATCTGGGGAACATTAACCAATTTCACTGAAGAATGATTCTAGAGCTCAATGTTTAGCATAGAGTTTTAGCAGGGGGGTTTCTTTGCATGTAGTTACATTGCTCTGACTGCAAATATCCCGCCCTGCCCCCTCTCACCCTACTCTGACTACATCCACAGTCCCTGTCTCACTTACTCTACGGGCCTGAATAGTCAAGGGATAGTTATAATTATTGGGAGAAAATAATTCTATTTACATAAGTATATATATATTTAATAATCTTCAGACTAACATTGCATTACATAATTTGTGAATTTGAATTTATGAAATTTATGAACATTAATGTGCTACTATATTAACATATGTTAACATATTAATGTGATATATTAAGGGTAATTTTTTTCAGAAGTGCATAAAATTCAGATTCCACACTTTATTAGCCTTAATCTAGTGTGTGTTGATAAATGTGTTAACAAATGGTTTCCAGGAAAAAATAGCTGCAGTTTGTAGCATTGCTTAATTCTGTGTGTAAAAACTCCCAGCAAAGCAGATTTAAAGCTACCAAAGCAAAATCACTGAACACAGAACTGGGAACAAATGCATGGATTGGCTCTCCTGAGCCTGAAAGAGTTCTCTGGCACATCTACATATTCATAATAACATAATTTCATGTAATCAAATTGAATTTAACTTAAATTGAGTGCCTATTATGAACCAGTTCCTATTCAAGATATTGGGGATATCTCTCTAACTGTATATTATTTATGTTGTATGTTTTTGTTTATTTATTACCAGTTTTTACCCTAAGAAAAAGCCTCATGAATGTAAGGATTTTTTCTTTTTAGTTTATTTTTTATTTCTCTGACCCTAAAATGATGCCTGACACATAGCAGATAAGAAATAAAGATATGGGGGAGAGAGCCAAGATGGCAGCATGAGTAGGACAGTGGGAATCTCCTCCCAAAAACATATATATTTTTGAAAATACAACAAATATAACTATCCCTAAAAGAGAGACCAGAAGATACAGGACAACAGCCAGACTACATCCACAACTGTGAGAACCCAGCGCCTGGCGAAGGGGGTAAGATACAAGACCTGGCCCAGCGGGACTCCAGCACCCCTCACCCCAGCTCCCGGTGGGAGGAGTCAGAGCAGGGAGGGAGAGGGAGCCCAGGACTGCTAAATAGCCAGCCCTAGCCATGCGCACCCAGGCGTGGGGTGCTGGATACTAGGGAAACAGGACGGTAAGACCTGTGAGCGGGTCCCTGCAGCCGGCGCCCCTGGGACAAAGAAAAGCAAGTACTTTTTTAAAGTCTTATAGGGACAGGGACTCCACTGCTGGACAGAGCGTCCCAGGACACTTAGCCCAACAGCTGGGAATCCCAGGGAACTCCGGGTGCCCTAAACCCCTGGGCAGCAGTTCTGAGACCCCTCACAGTGATAAACAGCACACCCCGTCCGTTCTCCCTCCGGTTCCCCGCCATAGAGGAGTAGCAGCCTGAGACTGGCCACGCCCACAGCAAGGGAGCTTCCTCAATAGCAGCTGGGCAAGAAACAGACCCAGTCTATGCACAACTGCCCAACACAAGCTGCTAGGGGTCGCCGTTGTCCCAGTAAAGAAAGGCCAGGAGCAAGCGGAAAAGGTCTTGGCTCTCCCAGCTGACAGGCGAGTCAATAGCATACCACTACATCTATCAACATGAAAAGGCAAAAAAAATTTGATCCAGACCAGGCTAACCCAGACACCTTCCACATCCTCTCCTGAGAAGGAATCTGGGGAAGTAGATTTAACCAATCTTCCTGAAAAAGAATTCAAAACAAAAGTCATAACCATGTTGATGGACTTGCAGAGAAATATGCAAGAACTAAGGAGGGAGAATACAGAAATAAAACAAGCTCTGGAAGGACTTCAAAGCAGAATGGACGAGATGCAAGAGGCCATTAATGGACTAGAAATCAGAGAACAGGAACGCAGAGAAGCTGATGCAGAGAGAGATAAAAGGATCTCCAGGAATGAAACAATATTAAGAGAACTGTGTGACCAATCCAAAAGGAACAATATTCGTACCATAGGAGTACCAGAAGAAGAAGAGAGAAAAAAAAGGGATAGAAAGTGTCTTTGAAGAAATAATTGCTGAAAACTTCCCCAAACTAGGGGAGGAAATAGTCGCTCAGACCACAGAAACACACAGAACTCCCATGACAAGGGAACCAAGGAGGGCAACACCAAGACACATAATAATTAAAATGGCAAAGATCAAAGATAAGGACAGAGTATTAAAGGCAGCCAGAGAGAAAAAAAAGGTCACCTACAAAGGAAAACCCATCAGGCTATCATCAGACTTCTCAACAGAAACCTTACAGGCCAGAAGAGAATGGCATGACATATTTAATGCAATGAAACAGAAGGGCCTTGAACCAAGAATACTGTATCCTGCACGATTATCATTTAAATATGAAGGAGGGATTAAACAAGTCCCGGACAAGCAAAAGTTGAGGGAATTTGCCCCCCACAAACCACCTCTACAGGGTATCTTAGAGGGACTGCTCTAGATGGGAACACTCCTAAAAAGAGCACAGAACAAAACACCCAACATATGAATACTGGAGGAGGAGGAATAAGAATGGAGATAAATAAAGAATCATCAAACAGTGTTTATAATAGCTAAATAAGTGAGTTAAGTTAGACAGTAAGATAGTAAAGAAGCTAACCTTGACCTTTGGTAACCACAAACTTAAAGCCTGCAATGGCAATAAGTACATATCTTTCAATAGTCACCCTAAATGTAAATGGACTTAATGCACCAATCAAAAGACACAGAGTAATAGAATGGATAAAAAAGCAAGACCCATCTATATGCTGCTTACAAGAAACTCACCTCAAACCCAAAGACATGTACAGACTATAAGTCAAGGGATGGAAAAACATATTTCAGGCAAACAACAGCGAGAAGAAAGCAGGGGTTGTAGTAATAATATCAGACAAAATAGACTTCAAAGCAAAGAAAGTAACAAGAGCTAAAGAAGGACACTACATAATGATAAAGGGCTCAGTTCAACAAGAGGATATAACCATTCTAAATATATATGCACCCAACACAGGAGCACCAGCATATGTGAAACAAATACTAACAGAACTAAAGGGGGAAACAGACTGTAATGCATTCATTTTAGGAGACTTCAACACACCACTCACCCCAAAAGATAGATCCACTGGCAGAAAATAAGTAAGGACACGGAAGCACTGAACAACACAGTAGAGCAGATGGACCTAATAGACATCTATGGAACTCTACATCCAAAAGCAACAGGATATACATTCTTCTCAAGTGCACATGGAACATTCTCCAGAATAGACCACATACTAGCCCACAAAAAGAGCCTCAGCAAAATCCAAAATATTGAAATTCTACCAACCAATTTTTCAGACCACAAAGGTATAAAAGTAGAAATAAATTCTACAAAGAAGACAAAAAGGCTCACAAACACATGGAGGCTTAACAACATGCTCCTAAATAATCAATGGATCAACGAACAAATTAAAATAGAGATCAAAGAATATATAGAAACAAATGACAACAACAACACAAAGCCCCAACTTCTGTGGGACGCAGCGAAAGCAGTCCTAAGAGGAAAGTATATAGCGATCCAGGCATATTTAAAGAAGGAAGAACAATCCCAAATGAATAGTCTAATGTCACAATTATTGAAATTGGAAAAAGAAGAATAAATGAGGCCTAAGGTCAGCAGAAGGAGGGACATAATAAAGATCAGAGAAGAAATAAACAAAATTGAGAAGAATAAAACAATAGAAAAAAATCAATGAAACCAAGAGCTGGTTCTTCAAGAGAATAAACAAAATAGATAAGCCTCTAGCCACACTCATTAAGAGAAAAAGAGAATCAACACACATCAACAGAATCAGAAACGGGAAAGGAAAAATCACAATGGACCCCACAGAAATACAAAGAATTATTACAGAATACTATGAAAACCTATATGCTAACAAGTTGGAAAACCTAGGAGAAATGGACAACTTCCTAGAAAAATACAACCTTCCAAAACTGACCCAAAAAGAAACGGGAAATCTAAACAGATCAATTACCAGCAAGGAAATTGAAGTGGTAATCAAAAGACTACCCAAGAACAAAACTCCCAGGCCGGATGGATTTACCTTGGAATTTTATCAATCATACAGAGAAGACATAATACCCATTCTCCTTAAAAGTTTTCCAAAAAATAGAAGAAGAGGGAATACTCCCAAACTCATTCTATGAAGCCAACATCACCCTATTACCAAAACCAGGCAAAGACCCCACCAAAAAACAAAATTACAGACCAATATCCCTGATGAATGTAGATGCAAAAATACTCAACAAAATATTAGCAAACCGAATTCAAAAATACATCAAGAGGATCATACACCATGACCAAGTGGGATTCATCCCAGGGATGCAAGGATGGTACAACATTCGAAAATCCATCAACATCATCCACCACATCAACAAAAAGAAGGACAAAAAACACATGATCATCTCCATAGATGCTGAAAAAGCATTCGACAAAATTCAACATCCGTTCATGATAAAAACTCCCAACAAAATGGGCATAGAGGGGAAGTACCTCAACATAATAAAGGCCATATATGATAAACCCACAGCTAACATCATACTGAACAGCGAGAGGCTAAAACCTTTTCCTCTGAGATTGGGAACAAGACAGGGATGCCCACGGATGGAGCTAGAGGGTATTATGCTCAGTGAAATAAGCCAGGCAGAGAAAGACAAGTACCAAATGATTTCACTCATATGTGGAGTATAAGAAAAAAGGAAAACTGAAGGAACAAAAAGCAGCAGAATCACAGAACCCAAGAATGGACTAACAGTTACCAAAGGGAAAGGGACTGGGGAGGATGGGTGGGAAGGGAGGGATAAGGGCGGGGGAAAAAGAAAGGGGGCATTATGATTAGCATGTATAGTGTGGGGGGGCACGGGGAGGGCTGTGCAACACAGAGAAGACAAGTATTGATTATACAGCATCTTACTATGCTGATGGACAGTGACTGTGAAGGGGTATGTGGGGGAGACTTGGTGAAGGGGGGAGCCTAGTACACATAATGTCTTTCATGTAATTGTAGATTAATGATACCAAAATAAAAATAAATAAATAAAATAAATAAAGATATGTTGAACTGAAGGACACAATCTCTGTCTTCAATGAGCTTGAAGTTTATCAGGAAAAGAAACAAATGACTTTTCAAGAAGGAAAACAAATTAGAGCATATTATAATTAATAAGCTTTAGAATTTTCTAAAGGTCAAAATTATAATAAATTCCATAATACTATAATTAATAATCTATCTGTACCAACAGCTACATTTTTATTGATGTGTTACATGTTTGTGATTCTGCAAAGAATAATAGCAATAATGCTGACAGTAATAGAAAGCTTTTATACAGTACTTATTCCATTGTAGGATATACTGAATAAATTACATATATTATTGAATTTAATTCTCATAACAGTCTTTCAAATATGCACTAATTTTACCTTCCACTTCACAAATGAGAAGACTGCGCTACTTCCAAATAGTTTAGTAACTTGCTTAAGTCAAAGGCCGTAAGTGTCAAGCTCTATTTTGAACCTGTCTTTCTGATTCAAGAATCTATATTCTTTTTTTTTTCATCTTTTACTATCAGTGTTTTTAATGGCCAACTATTTGAATAACTTCAATACTCAAGAATAGGGTCAAACAGATGATGTTCTTTCATATGGTGGAATATGGCTGCCACTGACAATCATGACATAGACTCTCCATTTTTAACCTCTATTCAGGTTAACATTAATTTCCCTCTTTTTTGTTTTAAAATGGTGTTGGAGAGTTCACATTTTCACTGTCATGCTTTGCAATGTGCAAATGCAAGATTGGCAATTAGAATTTATTTTTTAACATAAAAGATGCTCTACCATTGACAACAGGGTTCCTACAAAGTGCTTCAAACTGGCCACAGAATTTGAATGAAATCATTACAGGTTGTGAAAGGAGGGAGTCATAAATGATACTTTCCTGAGAGTGCTGGGAGCCCACGGGCTCACTATGAGTAGATAGTAATGATGCAGACAAGTATTTTAGGGTCTTGTGGTGGAAAATAAGGTAATTAAACATTTCTCATACTAACTACCACTGATTTCTCTTATCTACTACCTACACAATTTTTATATGGTAATTTATTCAATGTCTTCATCTGATTCTGCCTTTTAGTAGTGCATGACTTTTGGCAGGTAAGTGGGGATATTAATAATAAAACCTCATATAGTTGAAAGGAGTAAATAAGGTGATTCATGTATTTTAAATAATACCTGGTACATGGTAAGCACTTTCTATATCTGAGCTTTTATTATTTTTATTCTGAACATTGGAGAGACCTAAGCTAAGGAAGAATAACCTTTCAGCATTTCTTAAGTTAGGTGACAGAATGCTGAAGTATAGTGTTATAGAGCTTGGAATGGGCTGAGGAGTGGGGTGTAGTCCAGGGCACAGTAAAGACCCTAACCCCCAATATTGTATTTTCTTCTCCTAAATATTCCAGTTAGCCAGCAGTTCAAAAGTTTCTCTTTTAAAATATACCCTCATTTTGCTTCAGATGTTCAATTACTGTCATTATTTGGCTTTCTTCCTAATTTCCCTTTCAAAATTGTCTTATTTCTTATTACAGCATAATCTTTTATAATAGAAAGTACATTTTATTCATTGCTATGTCTTACAACATTCCATTTAGTAGATTCCTCACTATAGTTGCTGAATCAGAAATTAAGAGGAAGCAAAGGGAATTGATAAATCTATGAGGTGTGTGTTTCTTCTAATCGATCCTACTTTTTAATTATTGCTTTTAGTATTTTACCTTGTATCTGTCAATGTCCTCGTAAAATGCATTCACAGACTTATTTCATAGATTATACCAATGAAGTTGCTCAGCCTGTTTAAGTTAGGATCACCAAATTTTAGATAACTGAATTATTAAAGTTAAAACTTAAGGTTTGGCCTCCAATGACACAGAAAGGCATCAGATAGTCACTGATGCTCAATTCATTGTTGTTCTTTCATGCAACAAATATTTACTTTAGTACTTCCTCAATACCTGTGCCAAAATGTCAGAAACATAGCAGTCAACAAACCAGGAAAAAAAATCCTGCCTTTGTGGGCTTATATTGTACTGGGGAGAGACAGACAATGAGTATGTAGTAAGTCTTGATGATGAATCCTACGGAGAAGGATGAACAAAGTTAAGGTGGAGAGAAGACTAGAGGATAGAACTTGCTATTCCAGTAAGGGAGGAGAGCTCACTGATAGGGAGGTGTTTTGAACAAAGGTCTGAAGGAAGTGAGGGAGTAGCTCATGAAGATGAACCTTGGGTAAACACATTCCAGAGGGTGGGAACAGCAAATATCCAGAGCCTAAGGAATTGGGGTGCTTGGTGCTGGTAAAGAAAAATTGCACCTGGCAAAGTTAACCAGGCAAAGAAGATTTTTATTTGACTATTGTAATGGGGAAGAGAGATTCAACTCAACTCCACAAACAAAGGGCTGGAGACGTTTAATAGCTGGGTTGGTGGGCATCCTAGGTTCTCAAGCTGAGCAGCACTGGTAATTCGAATAACTATTTGTTTTGGGAGGCTATCTTAGTCCCTAAAGGATGTCTACCAACATCCCAAGCCTCTAACCACTGAATACCAGTAGCACCTCCCCCTGCTCCCCAAATACCACCCCCAAGTTGTGACAATCACAGATGTCTCCAGACGTGGCCAAAGGTTCTCCTCAGGGAAAAATCACCCCTGGGTGAGAACCACTTTTCTTTCTTATGAGGATTATAGAATTTAGTAAAAGATACAAACATGGGTCCAGGAAATTAAGGAGGCTGCTGTATAATATTTGGTTGTCACAGATCTTAAAAAAGTCTTTTCTTTTTCGATTGTATGGCACAGGAAAGTCAAATCCCATTTTGCCTGTACATGGTTAGGTATGCAATCATTTTTTATGATGTTGCTTCAAGGACACCTACTGTAATCAACTGGGGCCAGATGTCTCAGATTCATGAAATGTACTCAACCACATTGATAATATAATAGCTCCCAAATTCACAGGAAAAACTGTTTTGAAACTGACAGAGTAGAATTGGCTTATAATTATATAAGGGTTCCAGGGCCTAAATAACAAAAGGAAAAAGAAAAGAAGACTTAGGTTGGAGTTGCTAAAATATCTAGTAATGTATTCTTATTTTTGGACTACTCAAAGTAAGAAGAACTAATGGTTACTGGGTTGGTTTCAATTTTGGAAAATCCTTACATAGACTTACAACTGTTTGGGATACTCTACTATTCATTTCAGACTGCCATAACAAAAACAGCAGACCGGGTAATCTAAAGAAGAAAGTTATTTCTCACACTTCTGGAGGCTGAAAAATGGAAAATCAAGGTGCTGACCAATTTGGTTCCTGCTGAGTCCTCCATTGCTGGTTTACAGGTGACTGCCTTCTCTTTGTGTGCCCACATGGCCTTTCTTCCCTATGAGACAAAAATAGCAAGTTCTCTTGTGTCTCTTCTTATAAGGGCATTAATCCCACCATGAAGACCCACCTTTATGATCTCATATAACTCTAATAACCTCCTAAAGGCTCCATCTCAAATACCAACACATTGGGGGTTCATGCTTTAACACAATTTGGGAGACTACAGCATTCTGTTTGTAACAGGGACTCTGTTACACTTTGAAGGATGTAGGCCAATGTCCTGGGTGATATCAAAAAGGCTTTTTCATAAAGAAGTCTTTGAACAACAAAACTCCCTAATTAGACTGAACTGATTTCTTTTCAGGAAGATACTGGGGACATTAAACCAGAGGCTATTACATGCCCGTGGAGCACAGTTCTATCTCCTGAGATTTAATTCCTGCCTAGTAGATGTAGTGATTCTCAACATTTGATTTTTTTGTCAGATTCAAATCAAAAGGTAAAGATTTATACCTGGAAGTAATAAAATAATTAAAGAAAAACAAAGGGGACAAAAAAATGTTAAAGTAAGCCTCCTTAAAAGGTTAAACTACATGCTGTCCATCTGGCTATGTTTGCTGTGTGTTTACTGAAAATAATACCCACAGATGGTATACAATATTATGCATCAGAAAAAAAAATTGAACACAGAAAGTAGAGATTATTCAAAGTCCTATGACACAGAAGTGGGAATTGTGAAAGCTTTTGTAGTCAAGCCAGACCAAGGTTTATGTAGATGATGTGGATGAAATCTGTCTGCTTAAAGAAAGAGGTGTTAGTGATTGAAATGGTTTTGGGAAGGTCTGAGTTAATATGATTTGTGGGGAAAATATTTTTTAAAATTTAAGGTCATCATTAAAGATGGTGGCGTGAGAGGTAAGACAGAGGCTTCCTCCTAAAACCGCATATAATATGAAAATATAATTAATACAGATAACCCTGAGAGAGCAACAGGAAAGAGGACTGCGCCAGACTGCATACACCTGGAGAAAAGAGCGGACCTCATGGAACAGGGTAACTTACCAAAGCTGTGGCCTGGTGGGACCCAAGCCGTTCCCCTACCCCAGCTCACCGGTGGGAGGAAGAGAAATGGAGTGGGGGAGGGAGTGGAGGCCTGGGACTGCTGAACACCTAACTCCAGAGACCTGCTCTGGGAGCACAAACCTACATTTCATGGTGTGTTCATGATACTCTCGTGATTAAGGGGTTGGAAAGGTAAGACAGGCAGAATTCCTGGAGAGACTGAGATTCCAGCTGCTTGTGGAAAGCAGAGATCCAGATCTGGCTGCTCTGGGACAAAAGCTTATACCTGTGTGCTCGGCCCACTAGTTCAGGCAGTGGAGACAGGCATAGCAGCCTGGAAGCAGGAAACAGCTCTTTCCTCCCTCAGGCAGCAATACCCCTGCAACCCCCAACATTACTTCAGGGGCTGAGCAGCTCCAGAGACTAGAGCTTCTGGACACTAGAGGGCGCCATATACAAATATGAAACGCCAAAGGAACCTAGTCCAGAGTGAAATTATTAATATAACTCTCGAGAAAGATTTAAATGTCATGGACCTCATGACACTTCCTGAAAGGGAGTTCAAAATAAAAATGATTAACATGCTAATAGAGGTATGGAAAGATATTCAAGAACTCAGGAATGAATTCTGGTCAGAGATCCAATCATTGGAGAGCACAATGGAGGGTATTAAAAGCAAATTGGATTTGGTGGAGGAGATAATAAATGAAATAGAAACTAGAGAACAGGAATACAAAGAAGCTGAGGCACAGAGAGAGAACAGGATCTCTATGAAGGAAAGAATATTGAGAGATCTGTGTGACCAATCCAAATGGAACAATATTTGCATTACAGGGATACCAGAAGAAGAAGAGAGACAGATAGGGATAGAAAGTGCCTTTGAGGAGGTAATTGCTGAAAACTTCCCCAATCTGGGGAAGGACATAGTCTGTCAGGCCATGGAGGTGCACAGATCTCCCAACACAAGAAATCCAAGGAAGACACCACCAAGACATATAGCAGTTAAAATGGTGAAGATCAAGGATAAGGACAGACTATTAAAAGCAGCCAGAGAGAGAAATAAAATCACATACAAAGGAAAGCCCATCAGGCTAACATCAGATTTCTCAACAGAAACATTACAGGCCAGAAGGGAGTGACATGATTTATTTAATGTAATGAAGCAGAAGGACCTGGAACCAAGATTACTTTATCTGGCAAGATTATCATTTAAATTTGAAAGAGGGATTAAACAATTTCCAGATAAGCAAAAGCTGAGAGAACTTACCTCCCACAAACCAACTCTACAGTCTTATTTGGGAGGGAATGCTATAGATGGAAGTACTCCTAAGGTTTAATAGCTGTCACCAGAGGTAATAAAACCACGGTAAAGAAAGTAGAACAGCTAATTACTAAGCAAATGGAAAATTAAATTAACTATACACAAAATCAAACAAGGGACAGACAAACAGCGCAGAATAAGATACTTAATATATTAAGAATGGAGGAGGAAGAAAAAGGAGGAGAAAAAGAAAAGAAGCTTTAGATTGTGTTTGTAATAGCATACTAAGTGAGTTAAGTTAGATTCTTAGATAGTAAGGAAGTTAACCTTGAACCTTTGGTAACCACGAATCTAAAGTCTGCAATGGCAATAAGTACATATCTATCGATAATTACCCTAAATGGAAATGGACTGAATGCACCAATCAAAAGACATAGAGTCACTGAATGGATTAAAAAACAAGACCTATCTATATGCTGCCTACGAGAGACTCACTTTAAACCCAAAGACATATATAGATTAAAAGTGAAGGGATGGAAAAAGATATTTCATGCAACTAATAGAGAGAAAAAAGCAGGAGTTGCAGTACTTGTATCAGACAAAATAGACTTTAAAACAAAGAAAGTCACAAGAGACAAAGAAGGACATTACATAATGATAAAGGGGTCCAACAAGAAGATATAACCATTATAAATGTCTATGCTCCCAACACAGGAGCACCTACATATGTGAAACAAATACTAAAAGAATTAAAAGGGCAAATAGAAAGCAATGCATTCATTCTAGGAGACTTCAACACTCCACTAACTCTGAAGGACAGATCAACCAGACAGAAAATAAGTAAGGACACTGAACAACACATTAGAACAGATGGACCTAACAGACATCTACAGAACTCTACATCCAAAAGTAGCAGAATACACATTCTTCTCAAGTGCACGTGGAACATTTTCAAGAATAGATCATATACTAGGACACAAAAAGATCCTCAGTGAATTCAAAAAGATTGAAATTGTACCAACCAGTTTCTCAGACCACAAAGGTATGAACTTGGAAAAAAATTACACAAAGAAAATGAAAAATCACACAAACACATGGAGGCTTCACAACATGCTCCTAAAAAACCAATGGATCACTGACCAAATAAAAACAGAGATCAAGCAACATACGGAGACAAATGACAACAATAATTCAACACCACAAAATCTGTGGGATGCAGCCAAGGATGTGCAATATAGGCCTACCTCAGGAAAGAAGAACAATACCATATAAGCAATCTAAACTCAAAATTAATGAAACTAAAAAAAGAAGAACAAATGAGCCCCAAAGTCAGTAGAAGGAGGGACATAATAAAGATTAGAGTATAAATAAATAAAATCAAGGAGAATAAAACAACAGAAAGAATTAATGAAAGCAAGAGCTGGTTCTTCAAGAAAATAAACAAAATAGATGAGCCCCTAGCCAGACTTATCAAGAAAAAAAGAGTCTACATGCATAAACAGAAAAAGAAATGAGAAAGGAGAAAAAGGGGCATTATGATTGGCACTATGATATAGCAGGGGAGGACATGAGAAAAGGCAGTATATACAGAGAAGACAAGTAGTGATTCTATAGCATCTTACTATGCTGATGGACAATGACTGTAATGGGGTATGTGAGGGGGAGTCGATAATAGGAGGAATCTAGTAAACATAATGTTGTTCAAGTAATTGTACATTAATGATACCAAAATTAAAAATTTTTTAAAGTAGTAGGACAACAGCCAAAATACAAAAATCAGTTGTATGTCTATACATTACCAATGAACAACCTAAAAAGGAAATTACAAAAGCAGTTCATTACAGCAACATCAAAGAGACTAAAATAACCAAAGAAGTGAAAGACTTCTACAATGAAAAGTACAAAACATTGCTGAAAGAAATTGAAGACATAAAGACATGAAGACACATCTCACATTCATGGATTGGAAGATGTGATATTGCTAAGATGTCAGTACTACCCAAAGCAATCTAACAGTCAACCCACTCTCAAAATCCCAATGACTTTTTTTTCTGAAGAAAAAGTCATTAGGACTTTGAGAGAGTGTAATTCGTATGGAATACAAGGGACCATTGAAGAGTCAAGACAATCTTGAGAGACAAAACTAAAGGACTCACACTAACTGATTTCAGAAGTCAAAAATCAGAATAGTGTGGTATTGGCATAATGACAAGCAGATAGGCCAGTGGAATGGAACAGAGACCCCAAAAGTAAGCCCTTGCGTATGTGGTCAGATGATTTTTGGGTGCCAAGATCACTCGATGGGGAATGACAGTCTTTCCAACAAGTGGTGCCGGAAAAACTGGATGTCCACATGTAAAAGAAGGGATCTTTTCCTAACACAATGTACAAAATTAACTGAAATTTGATCAAAGACCTAAATGTAAGACCTTAAATAATATAACCCATAGAAGGAAAAATTGGAGAAGAGCTTCATGACATTGGATTTGGCAATGATTTCTCGGACATGACACCAGAGGCACAGGCAACAAAAGAAAAAATAGATAAATTTGACTTCATGAAAATGAAAATTTTGTGCATCAAAAGGCACTATGCACCGTGTAAAAAAGAAACCGAACAGAATGAGAGAAAATATTTGAAGATCATATGTCTGATAAGGGATTAATATTCAGATTATATGGAGGACTTCTAAAACAGCCCAATTCAAAGTAAAGCACTTGAGTAGTCATTTCTCCAAGGAAGATACACAAATGGAAATAAGCACATGAGAAGATACTCAACATGACCAATCATTAGGGAAATGCAAATCAAAACTACAATAAGATACCACTGCATATCCGATAGGATGGCTACTATAAAAAAAAAAAAAACCCAAACCCCAACAAGTGTTTATAGGATGTGGAGAAATTGGAGCCCTTGTGCACTCTTAGCGGAAATGTAAAATGCTACAGCTGCTATGGAAAACTGTATGGTGGTTTCTCAAAAAATTAAAAGTGGAATTTATGTGTGGAAAATGGAATCCTATATGTTCAGCAATTTCACTTCTGCGTATATACCCAAAAGAATTGAAAACAGAATCTCCAAGAAACAGTTGTACACCCATGTTCATAGCATGTTTCACAGTAGCTAAAATACGATAGCAAAATATAAATTTTTATACGATAGTGTCCCTGGAATAATACAGATTGATGAATGGATGATCAAAATGTGGTCTGTACATATAATGGAATGTTATTCAGCTTTAGAAAGGAAGAAAACTCTGCGGTATACTACAAAATGGATAAACCTTGAGGACATTATGCTAAATGAAATGAGCCAGTCACGAAAAGACAAATACTGTATGATTCCACTTATGAGGTCCCTAGAGAAGTCAAAATTATAGACAGAAAGTAGAATAGCTGTTAACAGGGGTTGGGGGAAGTGAAGAATGAGAAGTTATTATTTAATGGGTGTGGTGTTTTAATTGTACAAGATTAAAGTGTTATGGAGTGCTGGCTGCACAGCAATATGAATGTATTTAATCCCACTGAACTGTACATTTAAAAATGCTTAAGATGGGAAACTATGTTATGTGTAATTTACTAAAAAAGAAAAAAAACCCAAAAAAGCCTGCAGGAAACATTTTTCTTAATGGGACACTAAATGCATTCTCTGTAGGGTTAGGAACAGATGATAGTAGTACTGTCAGCATCACTATGCAAAATACATTGGAAATCCTGGACTGCATGGGAAGAAATAGAAAAAAGAATGTCTTGAGAAGAAAAACACCTAGCCAGACTTATCAAAAAAAATAGAGAGTCTGCGCACATTAACAGAATCAGAAATGAGAAAGGAGAAATCACTCTGGACACCATAGAAATACAAAGAATTATTAGAGAATACTATTAAAAATTATATGCTAACAAACTGGATAACCTAGAAGAAATGGACAACTTTCTAGAAAAACACAACCTTCCAAGGCTGACCAAGGAAGAAACAGAAAATCTGAACAGACCAATTACCAGTAACAAAATTGAACTGGTTATCAGAAACTACCTAAGAACAAAACCCCTGGTCCAGATGGCTTCACCGCTGAATTTTATGAAACATTCACTGAAGACCTAATACCCATTCTTCTTAAAGTTTCCCAAAAAACAGAAGAGGAGGGAATACTTCCAAACTCATTCTATGAGGCCAGCATCACTCTAATACCAAAACCAGGCAAAGATACCACAAAAAAAGAAAACTACAGACCAATATCCCTGATGAACATAGATGCAAAAACACTCAACAAATTATTAGCAAATCAAATTCAAAAATACATCAAAAAGATCATCCATGATGATCAAGTAGGGTTTATTACACAGATACAAGGATGGAACAACATTCGTAAATACATCAACATCATCCACCATATCAACAAAAAGAAGGACAAAAACCACATGATCATCGCCATACATGCGGAAAAGGCATTTTACACAATTCAACATCCATTCATGATAAAAACTCTTAACAAAATGGGTATAGAGGGCAAGTACTTCAACATTATAATAAAGGCCATATATGACAAACCCATAGCCAACATCATACTTAACAGCAAGAAGGTGAAAGCTTTTCCTTTAAGATCAGGAACAAGACAAGGATGCCCACTCTCCCCACTTCTATTCAACATAGTACTGGAGGTCCCAGTCACGGCAATCTGACAACACAAAGAAATAAAAAGCATCCAGATTGGCAAGGAAGAAGTTAAACTGTCCCTGTTTGCAGATGATATGGTATTGTACGTGAAAAACCCTAAAGAATCCATTCCAAAACTGCTAGATCTAATATCTGAATTCAGCAAAGTTGCAGGATACAAAACTAACACACAGAAATCTGTGGTTTTCCTATACACTAACAATGAACTAATAGAAAGAGAAATCAGGAAAATAATTCCATTCACAACTGCATCAAAAAGAATAAAATACTTAGGAATAAACCTAACCAAGGAAGTGAAAGACCTTATATAGCCTGAAAACTATAAGACACTCTTAAGAGAAATTAAAGAGGACTCTAACAAATGGAAACTCATCCCATACTCTTGGCTAGGAAGAATTAATATCGTCATAATGGCCATCCTGTCCAAAGCAATATACAGATTCGATGCAATCTCTTATCAAATTACCAACAGCATTCTTCAATGAACTGGAACAAATATTTCAAAAATTCATATGGATACACCAAAGATCCCGAATAGCCAAAGCAATCCTGAGAAGGACGAATAAAGTGGGGTGAACTCGCTCCCCAACTTCAAGCTCTACTACAAAGCCACAGTAATCAAGACAGTTTGGTACTGGCACAAGAACAGACCCACAGACCAGTGGAACAGAATAGAGACTCCAAACATTAACCCAAACATATATGGCCAATTAATACATGGTAAAGGAGCCATGGATATACAATGGGGAAATGACAGTCTCTTCAACAGATGCTGCGGGCAAAACTGGAGTGCTACATGAAAGACAATGAAACTGGATCACCATCTAACACCATACACAAAAGTAAACTCAAAATGGATCAAAAACCTGAATGTAAGTCATAAAACCTAAAACTCTTAGAAAAAAACATAGGCAAAAATCTCTTGGACATAAACATGAGCGACTTCTTCATGAACATATCTCTCCGGGCAAGGGAAACAAAAGCAAAAATGAACAAGTGGGACTATATCAAGCTGAAAAGCTTCTGTACAGCAAAGGATACACCATCAATAGAACAAAAAGCTACCCTACATATGGAAGAATATATTCATAAATGACAGATCAGTGAAAGGGTTGACATCCAAAATATATAAAGACCTCATGCACCTCAACAAACAAAAAGCAAATAATCCAATTAAAAAATGAGCAGAGGAGTTGAACAGACAGTTCTCCAAAGAAGAAATTCAGATGGCCAACAGACACATGAAAAGATGTTCCACACTGCTTGTCATCAGAGAAATGCAAATTAAAACCACAATGAGATATCACCTCACACCAATAAGGATGGCTACCATCAAAAAGACAAAGAACAAATGTTGGCGAGGTTGTGGAGAAAGGGGAACCCTCCTACACTGCTGGTGGGAATGTAAATTAGTTCAACCATTGTGGAATGCAGTATGGAGGTTCCTCAAAATGCTCAAAATAGATATACCATTTGACCCAGGAATTTCACTTCTAGAAATTTACCCTAAGAATGCAGCAGCCCAGTTTGAAAAAGACAGATGCACTCCTATGTTTATCACAGCACTATTTACAATAGCCAAGAAATGGAAGCAACCTAAGTGTCCATCAGTAGATGAATGGATAAAGAAGATGTGGTACATATACACAATGGAATAGTATTCAGCCATAAGAAGAAAAGAAATCTTAGCATTTGCAACAACATGGATGGAAATAGAGGATATTATGCTCAGTGAAATAAGCCAGGTGGAGAAATACAAGTACCAAATGATTGCACTCATATGTGGAGTATAAGAACAAAGAAAAACTGAAGGAACAAAACAGCAGCAAAATCACAGAACCCATGAATGGACTAACAGTTACCAAAGGGAAAGGGACTGGGGAGGATGGGTGGGAAGGGAGGGATAAGGGTGGGGAAAAAGAAAGGGGGCCTATGATTAGCATGTATAATGTGGCGGGGGGAACATAGGAAGGGATGTGCAACACAGAGAAGACACAGTAATTCTACAGCATCTTACTATGCTGATGGACAGTGACTGTAATGGGGCTTGTGGCGAGGAGTTGGTGAAGGGGAGAGTCTAGTAAACATAATATTCTTCATGTAATTGTGGATTAATGATAACAAAATAAATAAGTAAGTAAGTAAATAAATAAATAAATAAATAAGGTCATTCATCATGACCAAGTGGGATTTATTCCAGGGATGCTAGGATGATATAATATTCAAAAGTCAATCAACATCATACACCACATCAACAAAAAGGACAAAAATCACACGATCATCTCAAAAGATGCTGAAAGAGCGTTTGACAAAATTCAACATCCATTCATGATAAAAACTCTTAACAAAATGGGTAAAGAGGGCAAGGACCCCAACATAATAAAGGCCATATATGACAAACCACTGCTAACATCATCCTTAACAGTGAAAAGCTAAAAGCTTTTCCTCTAAGATGGGGAACAAGAGAAGGATGCCCACTCTCACCACTCTTATTCAACACAGTACTGGAGGTCCTAGCCTTTGCAATCAGACAACACAAAGAAATAAAAGGCATCCAAACTGGTAAGGAATAAGTAAAACTGTCGCTGTTTGCAGATGACATGATATTGTACATAGAAAAACCTAAAGAATCCACTGAAAAACTACAAGAAAAAGTGAATTTACCAAAGCTTCAGGATGCAAAATTAATACACAGAAATCATTTGTATTCCTATATACTAACAATGTACGAGCAGAAAGAGAAATCAGGAAAACAACTCCATTTACAATTATATCCAAAAGAATAAAATACATGGGAATAAACCTAACCAAGGACATGAAAGACTTATACCCTGAAAACTACAAGACATTCTCGAGAAAAATTAAAGAAGACACCAACAAATGGAAATACATCCCGGGCTCAGGGATAGAAGAATTAATCTTGTCAAAATAGCTATTATGCCTAAAGCAATCTGCAGATTCAATGCAATCCCTATCAAAATACCAACAGCATTCTTCAATGAACTAGAGCAAATAGTTCTAAAATTCATATGGAACCAAAAAAGACCCCGAATAGCCAAAGCAATCCTGAGAAGGAAGAATAAAGCAAGGGGTTATGATCCCTGACTGCAAGGTCTACTACAAAGCCACAACAATCAAAACAATTTGGTACTGGCACAAACAGACCCATAGATCAATGGAATAGAATAGAGAGTCCAGATATAAATCTATACATATATGGTCAATTAATATCCAATAAAGGAGCCATGAATATACAATGGAGAAAAGACAGCCTCTTTCGCAAAGCTGGACAGCAGTATGTAAGAGAATGAAACTGGACAAAATGTTGCCCAAGTGATTGTGTATTAATGATACCAAAATAAAAGAACAAAAAAAGAGAATGTCATTGGATTACTGTCTAACTCCATACACAAAGTAAACCTGAAATGGATCAAAGACCTGAATGTAAGCCATGAAACCACAAAACTCTTAGAAGAAAGCATAGGCAAAAATCTCTTGAATATTAACATGGACAACTTTTTTCTGAATACATCTCCTCCAGCAAGGGAAACAAAATTAAAAAATGAACAAATGGGACTACATCATACTAAAAAGCTTCTGTACAGCAAAGGTCACCATCAGCAGAAAAAAAAGGCATCCTACAATATGTGAGACTATATTCGTAAACTACTTATCTGACAAGGGGTTAACATCCAAAATATATAAAGAACTCAGATGCCTCAACACCTAAAAAAAAAAATAACCCTATTAAAAAATGGGCACAGGATCTGAATAGACCCTTCTCCAAGGAATAAATTCTGATGTCCAACAGGCACATGAAAAGAAAAGATGCTTCTACATCACTAATCACCAGGGAAATTCAAATTAAAACCTTAATGAGATATCACCTCATATCAGTTAGGATGGCCAACACCCAACAGACAAGAAACAACAAATGTTGGCGAGAATGCAGAGAAAGGGGAACCCTCCTACGCTGTTGATGTGAACGTAAATTAGTTCAATTATTGTGGAAAGCAGTATGGGGGTTTCTCAAAAAAATAAAAATAGGAATACCATTTGATCCAGTCATTCCACTCCTAGGAATATACCTGAAGAAAACAAAATCCCTGATTGAAGAAGACATATGCACCTCTATGTTTATTGCTGTACTATTTACAATAGCCAAGGTATGGAAGCAACCTAAGTGTCCATCAGTTGATGAATGGATAATGAAGAGGTGGTACATATACACAATGGAATATTATTCAGCCATAAAACGAAAATAATCCTACCATTTGCAACAACATGGATGGAGCTAGAGGGTATTATGTTCAATGAAATAAGCAAGGCAGAGAAGGACAAGTACAAAATGATTTCATTCATTTGTGGCATATAACAACAAATCGAAACTGAAGGAACAAAACGGCAGCTGACTCACAAACTCCAAGAAGGGACTAGCGGTTACCAAAGGGAAGGGGTTGGGAAGGGTGGGTGAGAAGGGAGGAAGAAAAGGATTAAGGGGCACTATAATTAACACTTACAATATAGGTAGGTCACAAGGAAAGCAGTACAGCAGGGAGAATCAATTAGTGACTCTATATCATCTCACTACACTGACAGACAGTTGACTGCAATCGGTTGGGGGGCGGTGAGGACTTGATAATACGGGTCAATGCTGAAACCACAATCTTGTTCATGTGAAACCTTTATAAAATTGTGTATCAATGAAAAAAAAATTGTATATCAATGATACTTTGTAAATAATATATATATATATATATATTTCTGCTGGTTGTGTCTGTGGTCATTATGCGCTTACAGTTCTTCTGCTTAATTAAGGATGGATATCTAAAAGGAACAGGTCTCAGCTTGTAAAGCTAGTCTCTGCTACTTAAGGTCATACTCTGTAGATTAACCTGAACTTCTTAAATGATGATCTCAGGAGGGCAAGTCTTAATGCACAAACCCCTTTCAAGTCTCTACTTAATGCATATTTTTTACTATCTATCAAGGAAGGCAAACCCAGAAACAATGTGGAAGAGGTCTCAAGAGCCAAGGTAACAAATTTTTCAAGAGTTTCCAAGTATTTTATGAGAGAAAGGGAGAGGGAGCTAGTTCTTATGCATGTCAGGAGCTCAGTTTTAGAGTCATCCTAAGTTATGTCCAAAAGAGCCACTTGTAAGGGCAGAGGCCAGCAAAGGGGAGAGGGTTACATAAAGGCATAGACAGAGGGAAGCACATTCACAGGGGCCATTACTGTACAATATAGCATATCATTGTTAAATGTTAGTTGCAGGAATGACAGACTGGATGTTTGTATCCTCCCAAAATTCACGTTAAATTCTAATATGCAATGTGATAGTATTTGGAGGTGGTGCCTTTGGTAGATGATTAGGTCATGAGAGCACCACCCTCACCAATGGGATGACTGTCCTTATAAAAGAGGCATGAGAGAGATCCCTTGCTCCTGCCTTGTGAAGACACAACAAAAAGATACCTTTTATGAACCTGAAACGGGGCTGTCACCAGATCCAGATACTGTGGATGCTTTCCTTGATCTTGGACTTCCTAGCCTTCAGAACTGTGAGAAATAGATTACCATTGTTTATAAACTACCTAATCTAGGGTATTTTACAGCCACATGAATAGACTAAAACTGGAAACTTCAAGCTCTTTTTCTAGGGCATACAAGCATATTCACAACTATTGCGCCAGATGGGGATTTCAACTCTGGGCAAGTTCACTCTGGATTCGCTGAGACCAAGTGACGACAACAGAATGTTGGACGTAAAAGGGTTAATACCAAGCTTTATTCTCACAGTGGCAGGTCCAGTGCTAGAATCATATTTGCAAGTGGCAAGTTTGCAATTCCCCTGAGCTTCTATCTCTGCCAGCCCAACACAGCACTGGGTGGAGCTCTTATAAAGGCTCACTGTCAACACATGTGCAAGCACATGCCTGTGGGCACTGTGTGTGCAGTGGGGAAGTAGATTAGGGGTAGGTGAGGATCCTGCCCACAGGAACTTGCATTTTCCCTACAGGAAACACATATTCTGAATAGATGGGATGACTGATTTATGTTTGCTTAAAAAAGTGAAACGTCACTAAATATGTGCAAAAAATCCAACTGCAATTGGAAATGACTCATGAGCTATATTACAGAGATCCAGAACTTAACATAATTACTCAACAGAATTGTACTGAGTGCCCACTTTTTCTAATAATCCAACAGTACAATTGTGGAAAAATTAACCTGTAGAAAAACTACATGGATCTGGGATATTTAGCTTGGAAAATTAAGCCCTCTCAGTTCAATAATTTCATGATTTTAACTATTTTAATAAAAACAACCCAAGATACTTTATTAAAGTTTGTAAAACTTTGGCCTGCAGCATCTGCAAAGTCTGCATTCACAAGGACAACTCATCTTTCCAGTCTTTTCATGTCCACAGCTTGCTGCACACTGATTTCTCTCCTTGAGAACACAGCAAAATGAAACATTTACTACAAATAGTGGATTTTAAATTTCTCATG
Organism: Manis javanica; assembly: GCF_040802235.1. NCBI lineage: Eukaryota > Metazoa > Chordata > Mammalia > Pholidota > Manidae > Manis > Manis javanica. The sequence continues at coordinate 86,926,874 of NC_133165.1, forward strand.
CCCATGTTTTGTATTAGATGCTGAAGAAGTAGGTTATCATTCACTTTCCTGATAAGGCAGCAAAAAAGTGAATGGAATATAGGTTGACTGGTAGAGAAAACAGATGAAGCAATTATAAAATTCAAGACTTGCCTGTGAAGTAATTTTAGTCAGATAAAACTGCTTATAAAACCACAGAGAAGAAAGAATGCAAGTCCAGACAAGTGTTCCAGTAGTGAGGCCATTTATAAAACTGTCACATAAATCCTTTCTCTTGGTAAAAATTGACTCATGCAGAAAATTTGATGAAAAAATAATGGCAAGTTTAAGCAATTTTTTGCAAAATTATATAGTGAGTGACTGAACTTGAGCTAAATTTTATTCACAGTTAGCTACAAATATACTACAGTGCATTAGGACTTATACCATAGATAACTTGTATCCTGCTTATCTCCAGTGTGTAGCATGATATACAAGTTCAAAAATATTAGAATGAGCAAAAGAATGAAATTTAAGCAAGATTTTCCATTTAGTCATGACTGTAATGACATATGGGTTACAATCTTACCTTCATTAACTATTAGGAAATTACTTGGTTTCTCTGAACCTGTTTTCACTTAAAAAATGAGAATAAAATTAACCATTTGACCAGGTAACCTGAGTTGCTGGGAATATAAATGTGAGGGGAGCAAGTGTAGAAAAGACCAATAGTGACAAAACAAAACTAGTAAATGAATAAATGGAAAATACTAGTTATAATGAATGGAAAAACAAGGTGCTGCAAACAGATTCCAAAACAGTATGGTTTCAAGTTTTATGTTCAGGTTTTTAATCCATTTTGAGTAGATTTTTATGAGTACTGTAAGATAAAGTCCCAGTTTCATTCCTTTGTGTGTGGCCCTCCAACTATAGAAATAAATAAGCAGTTTTAAACATAGTATATGATATTATATGTGCTCAAGATTTATTAGATTTTATCCCTACCTTCCCCTGCTAAATAAGGAATATGTAATTCAAATTATTGAGTAAACAAAATTATATAATAAGAATATATTTACTATAGATAGCAAGACTGAAGAATCACTTTACAAATAGGGTTCCCAGCATGCCTAGGAGACAGCATAACTGTTAAGAACATGTCTTCCAGCCAGAAAGATATCTGTTCAATTATACCATTTAAGTTTGAGCACAGCATAAACCCACTCCAATCCTCAGTTTCTTAACTTAGTTGGAAAATGAGGACAATATAAGCACCTTTTACAATGGATTGTTATGAAGATTTAATGGGATAGTGACAGTGTAGTAATCAAAACAGTATGGTATTGGCATAAATAAACACACACATAAACACACACACACACATAAACACACACACACACACACACACACACACACACGGGTGGAACAGAATAGAAAGCCTGGAAATAAAAGACCAGAATTTATTATGAAGAAAGGCTAGTCTTTCTGATCAATGGAAAACTGGCGGGCCACACTCAAGGGAATGAAACTGGGACTTTATCTTACAGTACTCATAAAAATCTACTCAAAATGGATTAAAGACCTGAACATTAAACTTGAAACCATAAACTCCTACAAGTAAATACAGGGGTAAGCTCCTTGACATTTGTCTTGACTATGATTTTTTGGGTTTGAAACCAAAAGCAAAGGCTACAAAAGCAAAAATAAACCAGTGGGACTACAGTAAACTAAAAAGCTTTGCAAAGCAAAGAAAACCACCAACAAAATGAAAAAGCAACCTACAGAATGGGAGAATGTATTTGAAAAATCATCTTTCTGACAAGGGGTTATTACCCAAAATATACAAAGTACTCACACAACTCAGTAACAAAAAACAATCTAATTTAAAAATGAGCCAAGGATCTGAACATTTTTCAAAAGACATACAGATGGCTAACATGCGCCTGAAAAGATGCTCAAAGTCACTAATCACAGGGAAATGCAAATCAAAACCATAATGACATATTTACCTTATACCTGTCAGAATGGCTATTATCAAAAAGACAAGAAATACCAAGTGTTGGTAAGGATATGGAGAAAGGGTACCCCTCAGGCACTGATGGTAGGAATGTAAACTGGTGCAGCCACTCTGGAAAACAGTTTGGAGATTTCTCAAAAAATTAAAATCGTAACTACCACATTACCCAGCAATTCCACTTCTGGTCATAATCTGAAAGAAACGAAATCACTACCTTGAGATATCTGTACCCTGTATTCACTGCAGAATTATTTATAACAGACAAGAAATGTAAATAGCCTCAGTATCCGTCAACAGATGAACACATAAAGAAAATGTGTGTATATACACAATGAGATATTATTCAACCTTAAAAAAGAATGAAATTGTGCCATTTGCAACAACATGGATGGGCCTTGAGGGGATTATGCTAAGTAAAGTAAGTCAGAGAAAGACAAAACTAGTCCTGGGGATGTAATGTACAGCATGCTAAAAAATAATAGTGAACGGTACTTGGATATAATCTCTCAGTAAAGGATTAGAAAAAATTACCATAGTTTCAAATCCGATGAATGTCTTTAAAATAAACCTCACAAAATCAGTACTGTTTTGATTTTCTACTGAGCTATATCTTGTTTTACCCAAACACGTGGTCTGGAGATATCTACTATTTTTTTTTTTCAAAAGGAATGTCTACTGTCAATTATATTTTTTAAGTGCTTTAAAAAAAAAAAAAGGTAAAGATGAGAGGCGCTTGTCCAACCAGTGGAAAATGTCATTTAGATTTCAAATCTACAGCTTAAGGAAGTTACCTAGTGGCATATTATACTCCAGAACGGCTGAGAACAGAGGGATGAGCAACACTTGCACAAGAAGAGCTGCAAACACCTAAGCAGGCACTTTCACGTAAGGGCACACTTAGTAACCAAGCAAGTTACAGCACAAGACTGGTGACAAGTGAGGCCCCTTCGTCTCTCCACTGCCAGCAGTTAGCTGGGACAAATTCTAAACTCTTCTCTCTAGAGCCTTCGCTCTATCCTAGCTCCTCAACCTTCAAGTCCTCCAGTTCGCAAAGACAATGGTGTTACAAGAAAGGCAGGCGGTATCGGAGAACGAGATGTCCTCTACTTAACGCTTCATTCACCCCAAATCACGATCTTGGCTGCGCGGCCCCCACTCCTCTTATGAAGTGGATTCTGACAGCAAAAAAAGGCTAAAACTCCCCCCCACACACACCTTACAGAGGGTACCCCCCTGGAGTACCACTTGCAAACGTCTAAGGAGAAGACGAGCTTTTCCCACCTCTACACCGGGACCGAGTCCTTCCGCCCACACGGTCCGAGCTTCTCGAAGCCGGGACCGCTCCCCTCAACTCCACTCCCGCCGCTGACCAGCAGTCCCACCTCACCTGGGAGTTGTATCCTAGGAGATGGCTGAGGAAAACCTCAGGAAGAGCGGTCCGGCGGGCGGCGCCTTGGGAGTCGCAGTCATCGTCTACCGCACTCAGGTCACGAGCGGAGACGCGCCTGAGCCCTGCGCCTCCCGCCTCCAGCGCCTTCCCCGAGCGCCCCGGTACGAGCGCGGCCCGCAGCACAGCACGCCGGGGCGGCCTCCCTCTTCTTTCCGGAGACTTCAGCTCCCAGCATGCACAAGCCTCCAGGGAGAAGTGCACTCTGGGATTTGGAGTCCTCATCCCGCGCCTTCTACAGTCTTTGCCACAGAGTACGGGGACCCCGCAAGGGAGTCTAAACGTAAAGCATTATCCACCGTCGTGAAATGTAGGCTCAACTTGCATCCGGGGCCTTTTCCGGCCTTGGCCAGGTGGGAAATGGGGTCGCCTAGCAGCCGTCGCCGCTATATTTTGCTCCGGACCAGGTGGCGGGATCTAGGGTTCTGTTGTCACCGCGCTAGGGAGCGGTCAGGCTGCGCGGCGGGACCGGGCTCGGGGGTTGCAGTAGATGAGACACCGCTGCTGGTTGCCAGACTTGGTGTAGGTAGGTGGATGTTGGTGAGCGGGAGCAGCGAGTTCCTTCCCATGCAGGTTCCTTTAGCCTCAGGGCCCGGTGCAACAGTCCAGCTTCCCGACGCCTTAGTCTTTCGGTCTGCAGTCCGTCTGCCTTCTTCTAGCTTCACCTGTGATTTCCCCGGCACAACTGCACTCATTTCAATCGGTAATTACCGTAGTTTAAAATTTTACCTTTAGTTCCAGTTTCTCCGAATCAGGGCTCATTTTCAGCCTTCCAAGGATCCCCGGGCTTGGCACCCTTAGATGTTCGCACGCGTCGGTATGGGGACGTGGAGGAGGGGACTCAACCTTAGTTCTGACCTAGATTAGTTTTAGAAAGGAATCCGTCATTGTTTATTTAGCCAGTACAGTATCTGATGGTTTGTGCTAATTGCTGTAATTTTGATGAGGATTATTTTGTCCACTTACCTGTTATGCGGTTAAGGAGCCATAGCTCTTCACTAACACCATAGATGTAATATGTAAAAACTGCAGATTGCTGTAAAAACAGTAATGTTTTTACCTTGAAAATGCTAATACCTACCTGTTTTGTTACAGCAGGTAAAGCACAGTGAAATAATTCAAGATGGCCTCTAATATGAACTGGAAAGAAATCATGAAAGTTGACCCAGATGACCTTCCTCGTCAAGAAGAATTGGCATATAATTTATTGATTTCCTTATCTAAGGTACTTAATTAATAAATAATGCATAGATATATACATACAACTATGATTAATCTTGTCCCTGAATCACTGAATGATACAGCTATAAGAGTTTTTATATTTTGCTCAGGTGTTATTTACAAAATGTAAAATGGTTGCTTTTCTGTTTACTTAGGTGGAAGTAAATGAGCTAAAAAATGAAAGTCAAGAAAATGTGATACATGTTTTCAGAATTAGTCACTAATGAAGGTTTGTATGCAGTAGGTTTTAACAATAGCTTTGACTATTAGAGGAAGTTTCATGAATAATAATCTCTTTTAAAGTACTCTGTAATGTCTAAAGCACCACTCAAAAATAAGATATCTTCACACATGGATCATGAGTTGTAGTGTGCAGAACATTACTAGTTTCTGCTCTAAAGTTCTTTAAAGAATATGTAGGGGAAACAGAATAATAGCCTTTCAAGGACTTTAAAGGTGTATCTCAGGGTGTCAGCAATAAGGAGCTACTGAAGTTTTCTGAACAATAGTTGATATATAACAAAAATATACCTTAAGTAGATAAAACTAGGTGTGTTAACAGGACAAACTGAAGGGACTTGAAGCTATTGCAATACAATGTTATGAAGGAGGTTAGACATAAAATTATAGACTATAATAGTGACAGTTAGAAAAAAGTGGAAAAGTTGCAATACTAAAGATAAGATTTGAGGCATAAAGAGGAATCAAAGATGTTTCAAACTGTTAGGAATCTAGAAATTATATCCTTAAGAAAATTGTCTGTTAATTCAACAAATATTTACTAGAAGTCTTCATGTGTGCCAGGCTTTGCAGTCGGTAAGTATTGGGATAGCAAATGAAAAAAATACTTATTTTCATTGCTTATCTTCTAGTGTAAAGGTATATTGATATAACCCTTTTTTTTAGTTGTTTAGATGAAAGCTCAAGAGGTAGAGCTAGCTTTAGAAGAAGTTGAAAATGCTGGAGAAGAGCAAGCAAAATTTTGTGGGTACCTTGGAAAAAAAAAGTCTATTGTGATGTTTAATAGTGTATTCCATTTATTCATTAAGAAATAGAAAATTAGGTTTATCTCTAAAATGTCTAGACTCAATTTACTTTGAAAAATATTTCTAGAGCTCCTATTTCCATGTCCCAAGTATAAAATAGTTATTTTCTCTTATGTTGCCCTATTACTATAATCATGATGGGATCTACGAAAAGAATAATTTTATTATCTTGTTGATGTTTATTTAAAAGCTTGTTTTGAGACAAATCTGGGCAATTGAAACATTTATCCTTTCTTGTTAATAGAAAACCAATTAAAAACTAAAGTAATGAAACTGGAAAATGAACTAGAGGTATGTTCTTTTGTATTCCTTAGGATGTATTGTTACTTGTATGATTTTGAATTAATACTTTAAAATTCTATTATTGGCTAGAGAAGTCACAAGAATGATACTGTGCTCATAATTATTTGTGCAGCATGTATTACATGCCTTCATATACCTTAAATTCTAAGGATTGAGCATCCAATTGTGAACAAAATAAAAACATTCAATAATCTCATGGAGTTTACAGTCTTGAGAAGTAGACAGAAGGAATACTAGTAACTGAGGCTAAGTGGAGGCATGCGGAAACTTGAGGAATAGCGACAGAAGGGTGTGGTAAAACAAGTAAGAACAAGTAGCCGGAGTAGCACAAGGACGCGCCAGTTGAGTCATTCACCCTTTCTCACTCACTGCTTCTGGCCTCCTTTGCTGCCTCCCACTCTCTTTGAGGCAGAGCTCCTGTCACGAAAGTGACTTCAGCGCACAGATGCTCTCTGCTTCCTTTAAGAACTCCTCTGCAAATTTCTTGGGAGTTAGCACTCCAATCACTATCATTCATTCAGAAAATGTAAATCACCTCTTTTGTTTTGACTTAATCATTTCCCATTCTCCCAAGGTTATTCAGAAATTCAGAGCTCCATGACAACAAGTGAGCCAGTGCGTGGGCCTGTGGACACACCTCACTGTTCCATTAAAGGCAAACACACACCTTGAAAGGTAACTGACAATGGCAACACCAGGAAAAAGCAGTGTCTGTCCAATTTTGAAAAAATAAAGAGACCTGTCTCTTAAAAGTGCATTTTGATCTCTCTAGATTTCAAGCAGTGTTCAAATGCACATCAGTTCTAACCTTGTTTGCATTAATCTTCTTTTCAGAACTTGCACATTTATTTTCAAAGCATTTGTTCAGAACATTCTGTTGCCTCGTGGAAACCATGACAGTTATGCCCAGGACATGAAGTACGCCTGTAATAGAGCCCCTGCAAGTTTAATGTCAGCTAACCCATTGGTAAGTACACAGAAAGTGTACAGGAGCTAGGATAGAAAGCCATTGAGCCAGGAAATGTTCACTTCCTAAGAATTGTCATCTTTGTGGTTATTCAGTACCCTCAGCAGCCTTCTCAGCAGAGGTTAAGTCATATTTTTCATTGTAGTATAGTTGATTTACAGTATTAATTTCAGGTGTGCAACAATAATTTCAGTGATTCAATAATTGTATACATTATGAAATGCTCAACACGATAAATGTAGTTACCATCTGTCACTACATTATTGACTATATTCTCTAGGCTACACTTCTCATTCCTGTGACTTATTTATTTCATAACTAGAAGCTTGTACCTCTTTACTCCTTTCACTATTTCACCCATCCCTCCACCCCACCGTGGCAACCACCAGTTTGTTGTGTATTCATAAGTCTGCTGTCTGGGTTTTTGGTTTGTTGGTTCATTTGTTTTAATTTTCTAGATTCCACATGTAAGGAATATTATGTGGTATTTGTCTTAGTCTATCTTATTTCACTTAGCATAATACTCTTTAGGTCCATCTGTGTTGTTGAAAATAGCAAGATTTCATTCCTTTTTTGGCTGAGTAATGTTGTATATGTACACCACATCTTCTTTATCCACTCGTGTCAGCAGACACTTAGGTTGCTTTCATATCTTAGCTATCATGAATAATGCTACAATGAACATAGGATGCATATATCTTTTCAAATTAGTGTTTTGGATTTCTTCGGATAAATACCCAGAAGAGGAATTACTGGGTTGTATGGTATTTCTCTTAATTTTTGAGGAACTCCATACTCTTTTCCATAGTGGCTGCACCATTTCACATTACCAGTAACAGTGCATGAGGGTTCCCTTTTCTCCATAGTCTCACCAGAACTTACTATTTCTTATCTTGTTGATACTAACCATTGTGACTGATGTGAGGTGATATCTCATTGTGATTTTGATTTGCATTTCCCTGATTAATGTTGATGAGCATCTCTTCATGTGCCTGTGGGGCATTTGTAGGTCATCTTTGGAAAAATGCCTATTTTTTTTATCAGATTTTGTTTTGATGTTGAGTTATATGAGTTCTTTATGTATTTTGGCTATCAATCCCTTGTCAGATATATCATTTACAAATGTATTCTCCCATTCAGTAGGTTGCCTTTTTCATTTTGCTGATGGTTTCCTTTGCTGTGCAGAAGCTTTTTAGTTTGTTGTAGTCCCACCTGTTTATTTTTTCCCTTCTCTCCCTTGTCTATGGAGACAAAACCTGAAGAAAAAATTGTTATTCTCAATGTTCAAGAGTTTACTGCTTATGTTTTCTTTTAGTTTCAGTTCTTACATTTAGATTTTTAATCCATTTGAAGTTTATTTTTGTGCATGATGTAAGACAGTAGTAGTCTAGTTTCATTCTTTTGCATGTAGCTGTCCAGTTTTCCCAGCACCATTTATTGAAGAGATTATCCTTTCCCCATTGTATATTCTTGGCTCTTTGTCACAGATTAATTGACCACATGAAAATGGGTTTATTTCTACACTCTATTCTGTTTCATTGATCTATGTGTCTATTTTTAAATCACTTATTCATTCATTTATTCAGTAAACATTTCCTTGGATGTCTACTGTGTACCAGGTACTGTGCTTTGAATTGGGGGTAGACAGCTAGACCAATGAATAAAACATACCCTCAGCCCCCAAAATCTATGAAATACAGCCAATCATATAACCAGATAATGACCTTTGTAAATCCGTTTCCTCTCCCTAATGTTCTTTTCTCCCACCTCTTTGCCTGGCTAAATGCTTTTCAACCCTTTAGATCCTGAGTAGGATATATTTACTCTAGAAACTACCCCTCCACCTCCCGACACTTCATATTGGGGTTAGGTGTTCTTTCTACATACTACCATAGCACCCAGGGCTTACTGCTATCTTAGGACTTTGCACTTTGCATTACAGCTACTTGTTTACGTATCTGTACCCCTTCACTAGGTAATGAGCTAGTTAGGGACAAGAGCCATGTCATATCCATCTTTGTATCTTCAATGACTAGCACATGACAGGAACTCAGTAGATAATTGTTGAGTGAATAAGAGAATGAGTAATCGAGGTATTCACAGGGTACTATGAGAACACAGAGGAAATACACCAAATGAAACTTCCTGAAAGAGGTGGCTGCTAAATGCAGTCCCACGTGAGCAGCCCACGTCATCCAGATTTGGGCTTATTGGAGGGTAGAAGCAGAAGGGCACTTTGCTCTCTGCTAGAAAACTTCCATCACAATGGTGTTTAGATAGAGTGCAAAATGCGAGGTAGGACATGAAGAGAGGACAAGCTGGGGCAGCTAGAGTAAGGTCTTGGGGGATAGAAGGTTCTGGCCAAACCAGTCTCAAGCTCCATTTTCCCCTTTGTTCCCATCTAAATGGACAGACACACAGATTTGAGGAGTCCTGGGAGCTGATCTTCAGGGATTACGCGCCTGTTCCCAGCATGTGCAACAGTCCCTAAGAATACGAACCATGCTGAAAACCCTTCTCTGATGTAAGAACCATTTCCTACCTTCCTTGAGATTCAGTGCATAGGAGGAGGGGAGCTTCCAGGTCACCTGCTTGATATTTGTGGAAAGTTTCTGTCCCTTACTGCAAATTATGGGTAAAACACCTTGTCAAACGTGATGGACCCAGGTTTCCTCTGCCCAGCCTCTTCCTAAAACCCAGCTCTTCTTGTTCAACCTGGGCAGTCCTGGGAAAAACATATCGTCCAGTTTTTCCTTACTCCGTTGTGGCCTTAATGTTAATTTTGGTGACTTAATCATTTACATTCAGTGGGTCCAATATCCCATTTAAGGTTAATCCAGGCTTTCAGGAAACCTGTTTTAAGATCAGCTGATAGGATTCAGTCACTAATTAATTCAACAACGATTTGAGTACTTTCTCTGTGTCAGACACTGTGCTGGAGTCTGGAAACTCAAAGATGAATGAGAGACATGGTCCCTACCCTTAAACTGCTCACAGTTGAGTGGAAGAAGCTCTAGGCCATGGAAATCACCTATGTGGGGCAGTGTTTGAGGCCACTGTGGACTTGCCTAAGCCCGGGCTCCTTGAGATGTGGTCACCTGGGAATTGCTTAGAAATGCACAGTCTTGGGCCCCTCTTCCGGATGTACTAAGCCAGAGCTCAGGAGCCCAGCAATCTGGGTTTTTCCAGGCCCTGCAAAAGATGATGAAATTTATTTTCATTTGGGAATTTCTGATCTGAGCTCTACACTGAATCCCTCCCGGCATGTGCGGAAGACCTACCAGCCATCCTCAGTCTTCCTTTCACAATTCCCCTTCTCAGGGAGCTACTTGGAGTAACAGGAAACACCAACCCAGGGTGACACTGTCCAAAATGAAGTAAAATGCTATTATGTCACTAATGGCAATAGCAGAATCACAGAGTTTCTCCCTAGAATCGCAGAGATGGATGGCTTCATGAGGATCAGGGTGGTGGGGAATAGTATCTGGCCAGAGCTATTCCAGTGTGAACATATAAGAAATCAGAGAAGGTAATGTTAGCCTTGTCTCCGTTCTGCCCCTCGCTGCTTCAGTGAGGAGAGAGAGAGAGAGAATCATATCAGCTTGACTGTTCAAAAAGGAAGCAGGGACCCAGGCATTACTTCAGGGCGTGGGAATGGAAATGGGATAAGCTGAAATGATAAGCAACTTGAATGCTTAGGAAAATAAAGGCAAGGGGGAGCCAGTTCACCATTTGGGCATGTGAGTTCTGCAACCCTGTGGTGGTTATCAACAAACGCAAGCAGGTTGCTTTCTGGAGTTCTAATAAAATGGATCCTGCTACCAGCAAATGGTTCAGAGCTCTTGGCCACGGTTTTTTGGCTTATCGCCAGATGTCATTAGTGACCTATTTTCACTGCAGTGAGATCAGCCATGTCTGCAGGCCCCTGAATCAACGATTTCTCCTCCCCTCACTAGCTCCAGGTTGGCAAAGCTGACACCAGTGTCACAAAGTGCTACCCGTGCCCGCTCTCTGGAGGTGGGGAGAGCACCATTTTGTTCTAAAGATGTTAGCTTTGACCCGAGGCTGTCCTGAGAGCCCAGCTGTCAAGTCTCCTCCAAATAAGCTGCTGAATTTAGAATTATATTGGCCAAATAATTGAGCAGGACCAAAAATAGCCCCAAACTGCCTGGGCTTTGCTTAAATCCTACCCAGGTGGGAAAGGTAGTTTTTAAATACTCTAACTGCAACACTGTTTGGTAAGGCTTTGCACCAAAATATGAAAATAATTACCCAACATGCCAATTTGCGAGATAATTTACAGTTAATCTGGCTCTCTCAAAACAATTAATGCAGACTTTTGAATTGCTCATTGATTTAAGATGACCAAATCTTGGTAGGTATTAAAAGCAGCCAGAAATTGTATTTAGAATCTTCTAAGAAAACCCTCAAACTCGAATTCACAGCAAGAAAAAACCATTGCTTTAAAGAGCTGCACAAGCAAGCCTGCTGCCAGGCAGATTAGACAATGAGCTGCCTTCCACAAGAGGGCGTCTGCCCAGCACGCAGCCTTGCGTTTCCCGGGAACCTGGCCGCTCGCCGCTTTGCCCTCCACACAGCGTGCTCCTAGGAGCAAACGCTTCGCGTCCTGAGGAAAGCTGCTTCTGTGATAGCCTTCGGGCTGAGATCAGCAGGAAAATGTTATCTCTGCGACATCACAGAAGCATCTTCAAATCGAGGGACATCAAGCAACATATTAAAAATAAAAGGGCAACAAACACATCTCAACTGACTTCTCTCCATAGCAATCTTTGTTGTGCTGATGATGCTCAAATGGTAAGAATACAGTACGATGAAATGGGAGCCTGTTTGATTGCGGTGATCTGTGTCTGGCCCAAAGTTAGAAGCAAGTATGGCACCAGCCAACGAGGCCATTGGCAGAGCCAGGTATCCCCTGGGAGGCCCTTCAGCCTCACTGCCACTTCTCCCTCCCTGGGAGCACAACACCACGTCCCACTCAGGCACCGGCCAGGCTCCACACCCAGGGCCGCTTCCTCGGGCGCTAGGCCCACGGCCTCCATTCCTACACCCCCTGCCCCAGCTCAAGACTTACCGTACTTCCTCAACGACAGTCAGGGAGGACTTGTGGTGAACAGAAGAATAGATTTGCTCCATCTAGACAGAAGTGAAAAGTTAGAACAGGGAGTGAGAATTAGTGCAAGATGCTTTGAGAAAAGACCTCTACTCCCACCCCAACACATAAACCCACACATCTTAATTGAGAGGCCAAGACTCCACCATGTCCCAGAAGCATAAATTAGAGGAGTCATTTATCCTGTCTGAGTTCAGCCTTCTCATCTATAAAAAACATGGTCATAAAAATATTAATCTACTCCACAGGTTCTTCTGGGGCTAAAATAAGATAATGTGTATGGAACCCTTGTGGATTATAAGGAACTATATAAACATAGTGAGCACCCATCCCTGGAGCTGCTCAAGCATTAATAGATTGTCGGGGCAGACAAAAAGAAAAAGATGAATTAGGTTTTATTAATATTATTCATATTTCAGCTAACAGAATCACTAACTTTCCTCTTGAAAAGAATCTGTGATTCTATGCATCTGTCTCCTGTCATAGGTTACCTAGTATTATGGATGGAATGTTTGTGTCCCAGCAAAATTCATATGTGGAAACCCTACCGCACAACGTGATGTTAGAAGGTGAGGCCTCTGGAAGGTAAGTAGCTGAGGTCGTGGGGACAGAGCCTCATGAATGGGGTCGGCGCCCTTAGAAGAGCCATGAGAGCGCTTCCTGCTCTCTGCCACGTGAGGAGGCAGTGACAGCCGCAGCCTGCACCTCACAGAAGGCTCACCAGAGCCCAGCCAGGCCGGCACACCAACCTCAGACTGGCCACCAGGACTGCGAGGAATAAATTTCTGTGGTTTATAAGCCACCCAGACTATTGTACTTGTTAGAGTGGCCCAGCTGGACTAGGATACCGTAGTTGGCCTTGACCCAGAGAAATGCTTCTAAAGATAAACATTGAGAAGTTCCTTGCAAAAATTTTACTGTGAGAAATGGTCTTTTTGTTTTTAAATTTGTGAAAAACTGAAAACTCTAAATAACCCACATGGAGAGGTTTAATCAAATCTTTCTATATAATAAATCATGCATCCATTATAATGACATAGAAGAACATGTGATAATATTAAAAAGTCTATAATGAGGAACTAACAGAAAAAAATAAATTCTCAAACATGTACAGCAGACATTTAAAATGTGTGCACACATGCACACATGCAATGTATGTAGAGTGCATACTGAAGAGTCCAGAAAAATCAACAAGATCTTAACAGTCTAAAGAGGTTGGATTTCTGGATTAACTTCATACTTTTGACTTTAATCTTCTATTTGACAAGGAACATATATTATCTGGGTAATACGAAAAAAAAACCCAGGATTGGTTATATATAAAATAAACAATTCCAAGCTCTGGTATTGAGAGACCAGTGGAGGAGTTTTGAGGCCAAGGATTCTTTGAGGACACTGTCAGCACAGCTATGGAAGAAAAGCATGGGGCCCAGAACTCTGCCCCACTGAGGCCCTTATCTAAGATGACTCAGGTCCTTGTCTGAGATTTCTGCTCACCCAGCTCTATGGTGCTTGCTTATCGGATAAGGCCTGAGTCAGAGAGGGAGAGGGTGTTTGCCTCTGATGTCTGTGTGGAGGAAGAAATAACACCAAAACCTTATAAATTCACAGTCTCAATCCAATGGGTGCCCTAGCAAAGTAACAATTCTGTTAAAGGAAGAGGGTCCCTAGAACAGAACAGAGCATTTGATGTGGGCTGGGTAAGAATCACACAGTGAGATCTGTGGGCATTGGCACAGAAATATACACAGTTCATCTTGAAAAATCTCACCCCCTCCCCAGAAGTATCTAATAGATTTTATGAATGCATTTTTTCTACTCAGTATAGTCAGCCAATGTGTAATAAATAAGTGCTGAAGATCACACTTATTGGACTTGGAAGTGATGCACATCTCCTCATTTGAATAGTTGATTTAATATTGTTATTTCTATGCTGTATCATTGGGTTAGAGCTCAAGTCTAATGAAGCCTAGGAGCTGGTTTTATTCCCATATATGGTTGTTATCTTAAGACAGAATTTTCTCCACTGCCACAAAACTCTTCTTCTAAGCCCTTAATCTGGATATGTCACAAGGTGCCTATATAACACAAGGACATCATAACTCCTGGGAAGTTATGGAAACAGACACTTTGCATCCTGAGGAATGCTGCTTCTGTGACAACCTTCTGGCTGAGATCAGCAGGCAAATATTATCTCTGCAACATCACAGAAGCATCTTCAAATTGAGGGACATCAAGCAACATATTAAAAATAAAAGGGAAACAACAAACAAATCCTTGTCCCACTGAGACAGTAGGCCTCCATTCCTGTAAACAGGAAACCATTGGCCATTTGTTACAGGGGTAGCCAGAGGAGGCCAGGAGTGAAGTTTTGTTTGGCAAAAATGATGCAGAACAGAGGTTTGCCAGACAGAGCCATAAGACAGAAGACAGGCAATGGGCATACCCAGAAGAGGACACCAGCAGGAAAGGGGAAATTTTTCTGCCCTTCCTTAGAATAGTACTTGTCAGGCAGCTGCGTCTGTGGAGGTAGCTCGCTCTGCTCTAGGTGAAACCTCGACCTGGATGGTGGAGGGTTCCTGACTCTGGGAAAAAATCCTCAAACAGGTCTGATGAGTGTAGGCAAGGAAGGAACTCATTAAAGCAAGAGTAGTAGTGCATGGCTGCAACTATGCAGGCCATACAGAGCCAGAAAGAGCAGAGGGAGGAAAGGAAAGTTGATTAAACTCCTGCTTGGCACAGGGCAGATCTCTTCCCAATTCCTGAAGCCAGGATCACCTGGCACCTGTGTCCACTGGAATCTGCCCAGCATGAGAACTAAACCCCTACCTACCACCCCAGGATATGGAGAAGCCATAGAGCATTGGATGGAGTGAGTTTATATTTTGAGAATTTCTCCAAACAAAGAAAGATTTTTGGGGAGGCTACTTAAGAGCATGATCTTACAGCTGCCACCCTGTCCAAGTCACCCAGGTGACAGAAACCTGAAGCCCAAATCAGAGACCTCAGTAGCCCTTCCCTACTTTTCTGAAGTAGGACAGCAAGTGAAGATTTCTGCTTAAATTCTAGAAAATGGAATGAAATAGCAAAGTTACAAAGATGCTTACCACTGGAAGAGCACAGAGACCAAACACAGTAAGTTGAGCAGTGAGAAGTCTTTATTTAAGGCAAAGTACACCCTTGAAGAAAGGGGAGTACAGGCAGCCTTAGGAGGTGTGCTTAAGGGCTTAGGATTCTGTCTTTTAAGGTTTTCAAGAATGGAGTAACAGGCTAGAGGGGCAAGGCTTGACGTGGTGTCTCATGATGTGTATCTCCAGTAAGAGATATTATGTCACGATCCACAGTCAGTCCTCTAGATATTCTGTAAGATAAACTTAACACAAGAAATTCATTGATCCTGTTCTTCTCCAAGATAGTGGTTACCCTCAAGCAGTGGAGACATATCATTTAGAACTGCTTACCCTGCCTTAACATAGGGTTGATTATTGGCTGATTACCATAAAATATGTTAGGAACCTTACCTCCTAACTCCCTGGTTTTTAAAATGGAATCTTAGCCTTAAGATGGAGTCCCTCCTTTTCTTACTATACTATTTATGTCTTGGCATTTTTATCATAGGCAGGAAAAATTAATCACGATGCTTGTCCCATGAGCCTGCCCTACCTCAGTAGCATTCCTCTTTCTCTCCTCTGTGTTCCCCATACCTCTGGTTTTATTCTATCAAAGTACTTGTCACCCCATGTCATTCTGGCCTATTTGTCTACATCCCTTTGTATCAAGCTTCATGTGGGCTGGAGCCATGTGTCCTTGTCCATAATGGTGAATAGGCTGGTATCCCCAAGCCTGACATGCTGTAGGCTCCTAGTAGATGCTTAATAAATGTGTCATCAGTATTAGAAAATGAATGATGTATGCAAAGATTTACCATGAAGAAGAAATGAGCAGCATATCCTAATGAAGATGGGCATAGCACACAACTTGGGGCAGAGCAAAGTCAGCCCCTTGGATGGACTCAGGGGCAGGTTTTAAACAAGGAGGCAGGAAGACCTGTGGCATTACTTGTCAAAGAGACAAAAGAGCCTCTTGAGTTGAGTTGGCCTAAAAATCTTGTTTATTTGCAACACTCACCTTGTTTGATGTGAGTTGCAGAGTATTTTCTTCTGTTCCTTATACTGTATAATGGGGAAAAATGATTGCTGTGTGTTTCAAATACTCCCAGGGCTGATGGGCATGTAAACGGGGAAAAGAATGGAGAGGGGCCCTGTAAAGCCATTTCCTTTACACGTCTGGGAGAATTTACATAAAAATGTCCTCATGGGGTGTTCCATTGCCAGTTGACAGCTCTTAACATCTAGTAAATAATTTTCCTATCTGAAGCCTGCTTCTCTTTCTTATGTATCACTGGTTTGTAAAGAGAGTTTCCCCAGTCTCCATTCTTGAGAAAGCCCATCAGGGCAAAACAAACCCATATACACCGGTATCCCTCCTTAAATGGACATTACATCAGGCCCATTTTAAGTTCCCAGATTGAGGTCCATGTCTGAAGATAAATGGCAAAGATTTCTAATAGTAGTAGTAGTTAAGGGGAATAATTGTGTAATAATTTTGGCTTCAGTAAGCATTGTAGGCATAGATCTCAGCAAAGGTTTTAGAGGCTTAGCCAGAAATAGGGGTGATGGAGGAAAGGCAGGGCCTTGAGACCAGCTATATAATCTGTGTTATTGTCTTTGCGGGAGAGAGGGGGACAATCAGCAGGCAAGTCCATTGTCCCCCTTTTGCATGTTCTTAAATCTGTGGGCACCCATTAGTGACATGGTGTAGAGAGAAGAAAACTGGCCTGAGAATCTGGAAACTCAGCTGTTGTCAATTTCAGCAAAGCAATCGTTGGCTTCTGAGCAAGTGAGACGGGAGCTTTTCAGACCGTCCTTGGTGTTTCCCTGAAGTGGAATGCGCTGCCCCCACCCACCTGCAGCACAATCTTGTCCTCAGGTTTCAGCTGAAATGCACCTCCTCAGAGTCCTCCCCAGATATCCCCATCCTCTATCATGTCACTCCTTCTATTTTGCTCAGTATATAAAGCCGTCTTACACATGTACTTGTTTTACTGACTGTGTCCTTTCCACACAAAAGCTGCATAAAAGCAGGGACCCTGTCTCTTGTGTTCACTGCTTTAGTATAAGCACTTAGAACAGTGTCTGGCACATCTTGGTCCTCAACCACTGTGTACTAAACTTACGAAGGAATGAGTGAGTAGCTGAATATGAGGTTAAAGATGGCAGTGGGAAAAACGCCTCCTGCTACTAATAGTGTAGGTCTCTTCCCTTGAAGAGGAAGTGTGTATTTCCTAAAGGCAGGGGAACAGGGGACAAAGTGGGTATTTCCATCACAGGAAAAGCCCTTTATTCCCAACATTTCCTCCCCGGTGTGCATTTCTGCCTGTGGTAGACACACCAGAAGGCAGCAATGAGGCTGTAGGGGGAGGGTAGGCAATACAGAATTAATAAACTAAGTTATCGCTGGGATTTAAAGCCAGTGTTTACATACAGCTCCCAGAAGGCAGAAGATGGCTTTGTCTCACCATTTGTGTGCAGTGAGAAATGTAATGAAAGTAATCGAGAATCTCTGGGGACGCCTTCAGTTCTCTCGAACCACTGCCATCCATGGGAAAGCGCTCAGGGAGAGGACACCAGCAAGCATGGACAGCTTGCATCTGGCTGCTTTCCATCTCTCCCTGCAGCTCAGGATTCCAAGCAGCAATGGACCCTCATTCACAGTGCACATCCCCCAGATGTGTCCCCCCAGCGGCGGTTGTCTGCCTCTGTCTGGAGGCAGCCAGCCCCAGCCTGGTTCCATCTGGTACCCTTGTCCAGCAGAATGACTGAGGGTGTCGACCGTAGCTGTTGAACAGTATGAAACTAAGGCCTTATTTACATGATGACCTTTATTTATATAGGATGCAATGTTCTAACGAGAGGCAGGAAAGACATGCCAGGGACCATAACCCTCCCAGACTTGTTCAGTACATTATGCAGTTAACAAAGCTTTCACAAGAATCATCTCATTTTATTTTATCCCTCATCACTGTACTTTATGTAAAAAAAGAGCAGGTGTTTTCCTTCATCATTTTATGGAGGTTATAAGAGTTATTTTATAAAGTTATAAGAAGTCAGTGACTTGCTCCAGGTAAGAGAACTGAGAACACCCAGGTCTCCTCATCTCCAAAGGCAGTATTAAAATGCACATTTCTAGGGAAAGAACCCAGCACGCAGCCTCTTTTGTTACAACCAAATTGTCTCTCTGTAAAGCTTTATGCAGATACAAGAGGAACCTATTTTATAATTTTGTTGAGTTTGATCAGGATCAGTGACTAGCCAGGCTCAGCACAGTCCCTGGCACCTGGCGATTATTGAATGGTGGAAGGAAAGAAGAAAAGAAGGAAGTTCTGTTTTAGGGGGTGAGATTGGCTACACAGTGCACCCAAATGCTCCTTAGGAGAATGGTATTATAGCCGAGACCCCCTGTGGTTGATCGTCTGAACATATGAACATAGAATTTTGGAACTGACGGGCCTTGGCGACCACATAAGCTGTGCAGTTCTGTGTGCCAAGTTGTTTATGCCCCACTGCAGCCAGGTGTCTGCCCCCATCATCAGCTGATCTGAATTCACATTCCCATGCACGAACATTTAAAGCAAATAACTTCCTGGTCTAAAGGTACACATAAAAGTGTGTTTAAATGAATCAGTCTTCTTGGTTAGCCAGAGATGGGTAAGATTCCTCAAGGGAGGAACAACCTGAGACAGGCACAGTCGCAAGGGGGCCATCAGGTGAGAAATTGGGGATCAACAGAGGGTGAGGCTTAGAACCTCACCCTGCTCTTTTGAGAGAAATCTTCTGCATCCGTGGATGTTTTGTTGCCCTTGTCTAGCTTGGATTAATACTTAGCCTATAGGCACACACCTGATCATCTACATTTGCCCTCTTACAGCACTAAACTGTTTTCTACCTTTATCTTGCATCTACCTACCACTTCAGCATTTTATTAAAAATAATAATAATAATAACAATAAGGGAGAAATGTGGGATTCACATATAAATCAAGTATAAAAATCAAACGAATAATCATAATTGACCTGATTGTTTATAGTTCATGATGCGTGATCAAAACCGAAAGTTTCTGTGATGACTGCCCTTGCACTGTTCACCGTGTAAGAACTTATTCACTATGTAAGAACTTGTTCACCATGTAAGAACTTGTTCGTTATGCTTCAGAAGATTGGAGACTGTTGAGAATTAGGCTCGGGGCTGATTAATGATTGTGCATTGAGTCCCCTATACAGAATTTTATTGTTGTTAACAACCATATGATCAATATATATGAGAGATGCCCTCTCAAAAAAAAATTAAATTAAATTAAAAATAAAAATAAAAAATGTATCAGTCTTCTTTTGGAAGTTAAAAGGGGTGGGAGGGGAACAGCTGACATGCTATGGGACCAGTGGCAAAGCGGACCATCTCTCTGATCTTCTGAGAATTTCGAAGGTGAAACACCACGGGGAGGTGATTCCTTCCCTTGGGATACAGGCTGCATCTGACCCTTAGGGGTGTTAGTTTTGAATCTCAATCTCCCTCTCCTCTTCCTCTTTCCCTCCCTCCCTCATCCCTCTCCCCACCTCTCTCTCTCCTTTCCACCTTCTGTCCCTCCTTTCCTCCCTCCCTTTCTGCCTGTAAATGACTTACTCAAAAATAAAATTGTGGCTGAGGAGATAGGAGAGGCTGGAAGGTTTCCCAGCCTGCATTTCAAAAGAGACATCTTATTATTTTAACATTAGGAGTTCACCATTAGGTCTATGGAATAGCCTTCTTCCTTTTCTTTTGCCTTCCATTACATGTTAATTCCTTCATTCATGTAGGTTGGTAGTGCTGTCAAGGAGCTCTAGCCAAGTAAGAAGGAGCAGGCACAGGGCAAAAGTGCAGGAATGAGGCTAAAGGGTGGAGATATAAAACACAAAGGGCCTCGTGTACTGGTCTAAGGAGTTTGCCCTCAGTCCTTGGATCATTATTTCCTGAACTTGGGTATGAAAAACTATGGATCAACTGAAAGAAAGGATTTATTAAATGTTCTTGGTATTGACGACTTCTTTTTATTGCAACATTACTTAAATATATACCAACATAACCCAGGTATAACTTCCCAATGTTTACAGCCATTATAAACAATAAAACCAAACTTACAAAGTAAAATCCAATCTAATGTAATTTAACGAAATTCACTTAATGCAATGCATGTTCTCGTTCAACTGAAGCCAAATGTTTTCTGGCATGTGAACATGACACTTGCTAAATGCATGTGCACTATTTTAAATTCAGCACACCTATGACCATGTGTGCTAAGTAATGACTCAACTTTCCCACTCCTTTCTAGTCAGACTAGCATGGAATTGCCATCAAAAGAAACTATGTGATGTCATATGGCTACCACACCCCTATGTGTCAAGTTCATCTCTGTTCCTTTCTCCATAGCATGGGACAATAAATAGGGCTACTTGGCCCCAGGTTACAAGTGGTCATCAAATGACCTTGAAGATGCATATTCTCAAATTATAAACTGTCCTTGAAGTTAAAAATGCGTTTTTTTAATGCCCGAGAGGTCCCATCATCGCCGAGAGTGCACTGCTGAAGACCATAGCCTGAAGTTTAAGCAAGTATTACATAAGTCCTTGGGGCCCACTTCTGACAGCTTTTGAGCAAGGAAATGACAAGATCAGATTTCCATCTTAGAGCAATTACCCGGGGGCAGCAATGATGGTACATTAGGGGAGAGAGAAAACCGGGAGTAAGGAGGCCACTTGGGAGACAACTCTGATAATTTAGGTGAATGATGATAAACGACCTAACAGAGAAGGGTGAGTGGTGAGGTACAGGAGAATGAGCCAGAAATACCTGCGAAAGGCAGAATCTGCAGAACTCACAGGCTGATCAGACGTGACAGGGGAAGGAGAAGAGGGGTTTCCAGCCTAGGGGATGCTCTTAAGCCTGGATGGGAACAGAAGGAAGCTGAGGTTAGTTTCACAAATGGCCACTTTGAGGAGGCTGTGAAACTGGGAGAAGACAGACAAATATACTGGATTAGAAACGAGGAGAAAAAGCTTCTAGGTGAGGCTGGGAAGCAAGCATGGCCAAGTGGTCACTGGCCTACAAACTACGATTTGGTGTCCACACACGTCTCAGCACGAGCTCTGCCACTCCCAAATACAATGTTTCTCCAGCCTCCTGTTTGCTACCCAAAGTTCCACCTCAGATGATCATAGCTGCAATAGTCCAACTTAATACTCTGCTACTTTTTAAAGTACAAGATCTGAAGAGACTGACACTCTGTGATTGATGAGCCGGATGGAATGATGTGGTGGACAGTGGAATCGGCAGTCACTCAGAGCATGGCTTCAGTTCTGCTCCGCCACTTACTAAGTATAAAATGTCGTCAAGTCACTTATTCTCTCTGTCTTCCTTTTCATAATCTGGAGTTATAGATCCTTCTATCAGAAGCTGGTTAGCACTAAATAAAATAATGCACTATGGTATCTAACACAGTGCCCGCAACATCTTGATTAATAAATCATTCCCATTCTCCTAATACAATGGACAAAACTAGACTTCCTGGGTTTAAACCATGCTCTACCACATTCTCATGATATAAGTAAACTAACCTCTCTGTAACATGGAGGAATAATGATTCTAGTGCAAGGATTTATTGAAGTAACTCACTGAGTCATGCACACCAAACTCTGAGTACCACGTGTCTTGCACAAAGGGTGCACTAACTTTAGCTCTTATTGTCATAGTTACTCCTTCCTCTCTTTTGATGCTTAGGTTTGAGATTCCTTCTTGCTTGTCATTTTGATGAGAGAGGAAGGAGAAACTTTGTGCCACTGGACATCTAAGCCAGGGGGTGTAAACCTCCACGGGCAGATGGAGAAAAGGCAAGTTGATAGCCTCATAGGCATTTGTTGCCTATTTCTCAAATTTTGTCCAAGATGAGCCGGGGTCTGTCATGCCCCGGGGAGGGAGACACAGAGTGGCTGCAGCGCAAAGCCCTGTGATGAAATGGAAAGCCTGCCCTCGGATGTTTGGCCAGGAAGGCAGCCATGTGGATATAGGTGCTGTGAGTTCTTAATGAGCTATGACAACGCTTATTGTTCTCAATGAACTTTATTTTTCACTTATCAGTGGTATGTGGCATTCACTTAAATGTTGCAGTTATGCTGGATTTTGCCCCAAATGTTAAGAGTGGCAAAGAAAAAAAAATCTTCAAACCAACTTGTATTTCCTACAGGCTAAGTGCAGCGAAGTTAAAGCGGGAGAAGCTGATCTGGAGGAACACCAGCCAGTGAGCAAATTTTCCTGGTCTGTCCAGCATTATCATGACAAGTTCCTGCCCTGAATCAACCAAGGCCATGAGCAAATTGGTTCTTTTAAAAATTTCATGAAAGAAACCGCTGTGCATTTTTCTCTCTGGACTCTCTCACTTGGAGAGTCCATTTCCATTTCATCACAGGGCTTTGCGCTGCAGCCACTCTGTCTCCCTCCCCGTGGCATGACAGATCCCGGCTCATCTTGGACAAAATTTGAGAAATAGGCAAATAGGGCCTGGCTCGTCCAAGCTTTTGCTCACAGAGACTTCAGGCCTGAGCACAGAGCCATGTTCCTGGTGATTTGCTGCCTCTATCAGGATCAGGGAAGAATAGTTTAAAATACATTTCAATTTGTTGAATCCTGAGAGAATCAAGTGGCTTCTGGGTCAAAATGGAGCAGAGGGGTCTATTAGAGATAGATACATGATGTATTTGGGTACAAATTTTAATCAAACTTTTCCCCAAGTAAAGGAAGAAAGAAAAAATTGCAGAGGACTGATGTAGAAAGTGCTCCCTATTTGGGGGCAGGGCAGATATCTGCCACCTGTATGTGTGAGGCAGGGCAAGTCACTTACCCCCCGAGCTCAAAGGCCTCTGCTATCAAGCAACCTACAGGCTGCTTATGATACCCGTCATTATCTGTCCCCTAGTCCTGCCTCAGCTCTAGTCACTTCGTGCTGGCATAGTCCTCTCAGGTCCTATCAGACCTCTCAGGGCTCCCTCTTGCCTCTGGCCCTTACTCAAGTTAAGACTCATCTGCCTGACTCAGTCCCCTGACCCAATCCCCATTTCCAGGCTGAAGTGGCTCATCCTACAGTCCCTGTAGAAGCCACTTCCTCCAGGAAGTCTTCTTTGACATTCACATCCCGCAGTTAAAGCATAGGTTGTGTGTACCCTTCTGTGAGTCCAGAGCACCTGTGCATGTCCTGACAAAGCACTTATGCCACTGCCCTGGTGACTTGCCAGGCCATCCCCCTGGACTGTGAACTCTGTGTAAACAGAGATCATGTCTTCTAGTGGCACAGTATCTTCAGGGCTTAGTACAAGGCTGCATATATATGAAGCATCCACTATATACTTGTAAAGTAAATGAAGATGGCTAAATGTCATTCTGTTGCTATTTGTATGGTCCTCAGAATAGTGCAGTTATGCTCACAAGAAGCTATGCACGTGTTGTGTTGAGCCAGGTGCTTGAGGATTGTAAAATGTTTGCATTCTTTGGGAGTTCTTTCTTATTAACAGAGGATAACAACTCTAATAAACTCTTGGCTAACACCAATAGTCAGAAGGCTATGACCAGACTGACGATAGACACGTACTCATTCATCAGCAAATACTGAGCAAGCCGGATGCTCAACAAATACTGACCCCAAAGCAGGGATACGGCAGTGAATTAGATCAAAACTCCTGACCCCGGGGAGCTACTGGTTATGGTTGCACACATACCTAATAAACCAACAGCTCAAGTACAGAATGTGTCCCCTCATGATGAGTGAGGTGGGGAGAACAGCACAAAGAAGGTGCACAGAATCGCAGGGCAGGGGAATGATCAGGGTAAGTGGCCCTGAGAAGGCGGCAGTGGGGTTAGAGCTTGAAGGAGGTGAGGGAGCCAGCACCTCCTGTGTGGGTACCTGGGAGAAGACTGTCCCAGCCAGTACAGAAGCCTGGTGAAAGCACAGCTGGAGAGCCCAGCGGGGCTGGTGTGGAGTGAGCGAGAGGGAGAAAGAAGGTGATGTCACAGACGGAAGGCAGAAGGCAAGGAGGGGGAATTTGGTCAAGCCACGCATTTTGAAAATGTAAGCAATAACCCTAAAGAAATATATGCTAATGTTTCCCTCACTTCACAGTCAGGCCTGGTTTTGTCTCCCCTCCACACACACGTGCATTAACAAAGTGTGTTGTGGCTTCTTTTAAGTGGAACAGTTAATATTATGAATAGCCCTGAGGGAAGGCTGTGTGTGCCCTGGGGTGACAGTCTCCTCTCTGGCTTCTCCCCTCCAAGCTCCTTGCTGCACATCCCTTGTGTGGCTCTTCCCACACTGCCATAAAATGACTTGTCTCCTTGCCTGCCTTCCACCCAGTTATGAGTGCCTTAGGGCCCGAGCTTCACTCACTTCAGTAACTCCTTCAGTATAACACACAAAATAGGGACTCAGTAACAGCCCTCTCACTTACATGGGACTCCATTTGTAACTGTTGTTTAACACTGGGCAATAGCTGCTCTCTTCTTTAGCAGTCCTCAGTATATCAAAACTTAAAAGAAAATCTTTAATCCACAACTACTCTCAAGAATAAAGTATAAATAACACAATGAATCGCTTCCACAAGCTACACACACATTATTTTAATGTGATAATAATGTGTAATGGGGGTAACAGACTGGATCAATGAATTGACTGAAATGTTGCAAATTGAAGTAGGAACACAGAAGTAATCTGATTATATTTCACAATAGCCGATTACACTTCCAGACATTAGGTGATTCTCTCGATTAACTGCAGACATAAGCACAGACAACAGAACACATTGCCTGCCAGCTTGGTGAGGGCACAGCGGCATCATGAATGTAGACCTGAGGCTCCCTGGGGTCAGACAGACCCCAGCTCCACTTCCAGCTCTGTTAGTTATTAGCAGGGTAACCGTGGGCAGGTTACTTACCCTCTCTGGTCCTCAGTTTCCTCATAATAGCACCATCATCATTGGGTTCTTAATTGTCATGATGTAATCAATGGAAAGCGTCCAGCATAA
The DNA here is from genome assembly GCF_040802235.1 of Manis javanica. NCBI lineage: Eukaryota > Metazoa > Chordata > Mammalia > Pholidota > Manidae > Manis > Manis javanica. The sequence goes on from NC_133165.1 coordinate 86,952,123, forward strand.
TTCCTAACAGAGCTTCCACATGATGTTATTTACTGTAATGGACAGAATAAGCCAGCATTACCTATTTTATCATGTCTCTCACTTTCACTTTACTTCCTTCATTTTCATAATTCCAACTCTTTTTTAAAAAATCTGTGTTATGGAGCACTACAGACTAAAGCCCACACTAACAGTTAAGTGAACAGGTCCATAATGCCTTACCTGCAACTCTAAAATACAGAAAGGCGTAAAAAGTTGGCAGTTTTTTCACAACTTCCTTGAAAGTAAAATCTGAGCTGACCTAAATCATTTGGCACTAAACCCTCACCAGGACTCCTGAGAAAATGTAGTCTTTACTTATTGCATTTGACTGTGACTATTCACAGTCTTGCTGCAGAAATATTAATGTTGCTTATGAAGTATGGCCCCAGATTCTGTTGGGGTGTTGCACAGTATCATGGTGCATGGTCTGTATTGCTTTCCTAAACTCCAGAAACGTCTGAATTCTGGAATACGTCTGGGCACCAGGGTAACAGATAAGACCGTGTGCACCTGCAGACCGTCATGCTCATGGGCAGACACTGTGTCCTGCTTATGGGTTAGGATTGACAAACGTCCTCATTTATGCTCACTGGCTTTGATGGCCCAGATTCCCATTTACAGGAAAGTCAGAAGTCTGACTTCTGAGCAGCCAACTTCCTCCAAACACGAGGGCGGGGGAGAATGCCTTTCTGAAGGAAGGAGGTTTCTTTTAGACATGTCTAATCAGAACTATTATTGTCTTGACAGTGGCTGTTGTTTTCCCAGGAAGTGTTGGACACCAGAGTGGAACCTGATTCTCACCAGCTGCAGGAACCACACCTAGTTTTCCAGTCATGATCCTTGACAACTCGCATCACAACAGGAGTTAAAAAGGCATGGTTGTGTCTCACATTTAACAAGCGTAAAAGCTCACAAGCTCACAAGCTCACCTGGCATTTATAACCAGCATTTACCCATTTGTCTGAATGGGTAATGGATCACCTCAGTGGCATCATAACTGACTGTGGTTATGTTTCATGGGAAGGCAGAGTAGTTCTCTTAGGGGAACTAAGAGCTGTGAATGAGGAGACTGCACCCTTGGGAGGTCTAAAACTTCAAGGTCATGGCCCAGGGTATGGCTGAGGCAGAGAGGCTGGGGGTGGGGGTGGGAGAGTGTGTGAGTGACTGGCAGCTTCCACAGGCACTGTGGTTTTTAGATGATTTCATTGAAATGCTTTCAGGCAAGGGCCTCATCCCAGGTAGCCACAATTCCCACCATCTCCTAGTATTTCTTATTACTTAGGTCTGAGCTAATTGGAGAATTTTAAATACCTATGCCCTTTGCCTGGGCCAATATTTTCTTTGGGGTGGTTGGGGAGGGTAATATGTGCTATAAAGTAATTTATTGAGACAGTTAGAAAGATCTGAATAATATCTGCAGAGTAAATAACACTATTATAATAAAGTTAATTTGCTGATTTTGATCACTGCACTGTGATTATGAAGAGGATAGTCTTATTTTTAAGAAATGTACACTAAAGTATATGAGGGTAAAAAGATAAAGGTAAAACTCCAGACCTACAAAATTAGAATCTCCAGAAGTGAGGTCCAAGATAGGCATTTTTAGGAAATGGTCCAGGGAGTCACAGGCACACTGAAAGTTGAGAACTAACGACCTCTATGTCCCTGCTACTTGAAGTGTATTCTGTTCGCCAGAGCTCTGGCCTTACCTGGGAGGTGATTAGAAATGCAGATCTCTGGCCCCACACAGACTGACTATATCCATACCTGCACTTTTAATATTATCTCCAAGGGGTTCTTTTGCACCTTAGTTTGAGAGGCTCTGCTCTGGATCACCCGTGAACAAATGTAGGTGTAAAGGTGCATGAGACTTATTTACCAAAGAAAGAAAAAGGCTTTTCTTTGCTGTTCTCCCTGGTTGCCTACAAAGGCCAGCAAGAAGGGAGAATGAAAAGAAGGGTGGCCTCAGCACACAAAGCTATCGTTTATAATTACTGCTACTCGCCATTCAGCTTGAATGCAAACTTCCTGCTCACACACAAATGGTACTGAAGTCCATCAGGGCAGGACTCCATGTCCCCCCTTCCAGATCCATTGCCTGGGTGGGACACATTGCCCCCAGACAGACACACCAGATGCTGCCCTAGATCAACACTTAGAGCTGCCACAGCAGTTTGTACCACAGAGCTGGACCCGCAAGCTTAGATAGATAGGCAGTGCCATTCCTGCTTTCAAAGACTGAGCATTTCAGTAAAAGCATCTTAAGAAGTGGAACTAGATTGTCCTATCTCTTACATACACACACACACACACACACACACACACACACACACACACACACACACACAGTCTCTTCTTACCTCAAAGTATGGGTAGCAAAACTGAACTTGCAGTACTGAGGATGAGGCATCTGTAGTCGCCATGAAGCATCCTTTCCCAAAGAGCATCCCCAAGACACTAGCCTAGTAGATGCTCCTGGCAAAAGGGACTCCATAACTAATTAAGTGTTGGAAATGCTTTATTTTCTGCTTCCCTTCTTGGTGAAGATGCACGTTAGCATATTAAATGCTTTGAGAAGTCCAACGTCAAAGGAAAAAAAAAAGTTTGTCTAGCACATTTTCCCAAATATATCCTTAAGGACCCCTTTTTAATCCAGTTCTTTTAATATTTTCTGAAACTAATATTTTAAGGAAAAAACCAAGGAAACAGTGTAGTGGAGAATTTATACACAAAGAAAGAACTCAACTAGTTTCATAAATGGACAGTGAAAAGAAGAAAGAATGGCAGTTGTAAAGCACATCTAAAAACACTGACAGGGCCTCTGGAGGACTTGGGAAATGGACTTCCGTTCCCTGCCAGGAAACCACTTTGGGACAGAGACTCCTTTGGAACCAAACTAAAAAGAAGCAATATTCCTGTGTGCATTAGAGTGGGGCATCAGGATGATTAGGAAGCTACTGGAAGAGTCATCTTTGGTCCTCCCCATTCCTTCAACCCCATATCCATTCTACCTCAAAATCCTACTTCACTCCCTCTAAGAATGGGTGGCAGGCTGGTTGTGGCTGTGTTGTACCCCCGGGCCCAGGACAGTAGCTGGCACATAGTTGTGCCCAGTACATAAATAAGGGGAGAGAGTAAGCCTTGTTGGTTTTAACTGTGTCAGCTCAGTGCCATTCTTCATACCAGCTAAGTCACCTATGGCTTCCATATGAGCACGGGATAGTGGCAGGGGGAGGTATTGAGAGGAAGATAAGGGAATGGTTATTCTGTTTCATGAACTCAACCAGAGCCTTTCGGATTGCATTCCAATGGCATAATGGATGTAACTGATAAGAGGACAGTGTTGTCTTAAAGAGTACAAGGGAACATTTTTGTCTTTGGTGACTCAGATCTATAACCTTCTACTGTCACACATCATGGGTGTTTTGTTTGATATTTGTATTTCAGTCTAATTAAATAACATCAGAAAACAGCACTGCCTGTACAGGAACAGAGCTGGGCACAGGCCAGCTGTCTGCACCGGCGTAGCTCCTCACGCAGTTCTCCCCTCCATGCCTTTGTTCTCAGCTGCTGTGCTGATAAAATGGAGAGAAAGAGAGACTGTGTGGTCTGACTCTGATGGCTCAACTTCTGGCAGCTGCTGGACCTCGCAGCATAATTTCCTCCCTGGTGGGTTATCAGAATCAAATACCCCTAACTAATCAGGATTTCAAAGAATGCAGCTATCTAGTCTAATTTAAGAGGCTTATTCCCAAAGAGCTCTGAATAGGATATTTGGATTCTTGGCCCCCTCAGTTGTTAGTTCAAACAGGCATCAGAGGCAGCTGGAATCTTGAACTTTTTCCGGGAAAGAGAAGAAATTTTAACGTAAAAGAGCCATGAATGGCATCAGACAGTTTTAGCCCCAAAACTAAGAAAGGTACCTAATCTCCCTGGGCTTTTCCTTCCTCATATGTTAAGAAAAGGATCTGACCGGATGACCTCTCCATTTCCTCCAGCTCTCAAATTTCCTGACTATAGTCTCTGAGGCATCTTCTAGATCTAAAACTCTAAGACTGAATAATTCATTTTCCTCTAGGCCACAAGCTTCAAGAACTCTAAGGAGGTCTGTATCTGTTCCCTTGCCTCAATTTGGTGTTGAAAAAGGTGGCAAAGGTTATATTTAGATAAAGTACTTCCAAATTTGCTACTTGGTGAGCTTTAAACTTTTTCTGCCAAGTCTGTAATACAACTCATGCCTCATACCATGGAACATGAAACAAATCTGTTTACAAAAATCCCATGACTCGAAAGAAAGAAAGGAAGGAAGGAAGGAAGAAAGAAAGAAAGAAAGAGAGAGAGAGAGAGAGAGAGAGAGAGAGAGAGAGAGAGAGAAAGAGAGAGAAAGAAAGAAAGAGAGAGAGAAAGAAAGAGAGAAAGAGAGAGAGAGAGAGAGAGAGAGAAAGAGAGAGAGAGAGAGAGAAAGAAAGAAAGAAAGAAAGAGAAAGAAAGAAAGAAAGAAAGAAAGAAAGAAAGAAAGAAAGAAAGAAAGAAAGAAAGAAAGAAAGAAAGAGAAAGAAGGAAGGAAGGAAGGAAGGAAGAAAGAAAGAAAGAAAGAAAGAAAGAAAGAAAGAAAGAAAGAAAGAAAGAAAGAAAGAAAGAAAGAAAGAAAGAAAGAAAGAAAGAAAGAGAAAGGAAGGAAGGAAGGAAGGAAGGAAGGAAGAAAGAAAGAAAGAAAAGAAAGAAAGAAAGAAAGAAGAAAGAAAAACAAAGGAAAAGAAAGAAAAGAAAGAAAAAATCAAAACCATGACTTGGAGGTCTAACTCTAGCTTCATAAATGGAAAATAGATATACTGATATTATTCCCCAAAACAGCATGCCTGGGGAAAAAGTTTCAGGATCAAATGCATTTCCGGAATATTGTACTTGATACCCTCTCATTAATGTATCACCTTGTAAAAGGGCATATTAGATCTTGCCAAGCCCTGCGCTTAAAGAAAGCCTACTGAACTTTGCCTGTCTTCATATTTCTGCACTGATGACTATTGGTTAAGAAAGGTTATCAGGAGTTTACAAAGTCATTAGTAAAGCAGAGCAGAAAGCAGTGTTTAGGTTGTAAAGTCAGAGTGGAGAAATAAAATTTAAAAACAATTTCATTAACAACACTGTCAAAAATAGATTTCTGTGTAAAGCCTCTATACTAAAAACTAGAAAATGTGGATGAGAGAAATTAAGGGAGGCATGTGTCAATGGGGAGGTACCATTATGATGGACTGAAGACATCAATTTACCACAGAGTAATCCACGGATTTGACACAATCTTATTCACAGTTCTGTCAGGTTTTTTTTTTTACAATCTGATTCTAAAATAGAAATGGAAATGCAAAGGATCTAGAACGTTCAGAGTAATCTTGTAAAAGAAGGACTTACCCTACCTGATTTCAGGACTGACTGTATGTAAAGCTATAGCAATCAAGAAAATGTAACACTGGCATGAGAATTAAGAAACAAATTGATGGAACTGAGTAGACAGCTGAGACAGAGATCAAATAAACACTGGGTCTTAGACAAAGGTGCCAAGGCAATCCAAAGGGGGAAGGGAAACTTTGTAACCAAGGGTACTGAAACAACCAGACATCTGTGTGGAAAAAGATGAGCCTCAACCCTCACCTCACTCCAGATGTAAATATTAATTTGAAGTATATCATAAACATGAAAATCAAAACTATAAAGCCTTTAGAAGAACATAAAAGAGAATACTTCCCTGGCTTGGGGGCAGGCAAAGGTTTAATAGAACATGGAAAGCAATAATCATAAAAAAATGATAAATTAGACTTAATCAAAAATGTAAACTTTTGCTTTTCAAAAGACACTTTAAGGAAATGAATAAGGAAGCCACAGACTGGGAGAATATATATTTGCAAAACACATTCCTTAACAAGTGTCAAAGATATATGAAGAATTCCAACAATTTAATAATAAAAAGACAATTCAGTTTTGAAATGGGCCTAAGTGTTTGAGGCAGTACTACTCTTTTTTAAGGAATATTCAGAATCAGACCTGAGGGGGCCTATAGTCTCAGAGTACAACTGGGCAGGGAAGGCAGGCAGTGGATCTAGGTGAAGGAACATGAGAAGAAGCAGATAATTTGTTGTCAAAGTAAGGACATTTAAAAAAAACACTGAACTCTTAAGTTAATGACATACATGTTGACATCTTTAGGGAGATGTATACAGGGTACCTGGAATTTTTTTTGAAACATGACACACAAAAAAAGAAAGATGGATGATTACACACAAGATAAAACAAGCATTGTGCATTATTAACAGTAGAACCCAGGTGGATCACAGGAAAGTTCTTTTAACTTCACTATATGAAATTTTCTATCATAAAAAGTTGAAAAAATGTACAAAAAGTTTGAAAAAGCCTTTCACAAAGCCAGAAAGAACATTAAAAAGTGCTTAACATCATTAGATACCACAGAGATCCAAGTTAAAGCCAGAATGATACCACGGTGCACCCACCTGCATGCTAAAGATGAAACAGACCAACTTTGCAAACTGTCACTGAAGATGCAGCCCAACTAGAACTCTCATGCATTATGGGGAGTGTAAAATGTTAAACAGCTGCTTTAGAAAAGGTCTGCGGATTTTCATAAAACTAAACAACAAACACCTAGCAATTCCTCTCCCATATAGAGAAATAAATACTTGTACAAGAGTATTCATAGCAGCTCTATTCCTAACAGCCCCAAACCAGAGACCGTTGGGTGGCCACTAAAAGGAAAATGGATAAACAAATTGTGAAGTACCATGGACTACTACAAAGCAATAAAAAATGAAGTGCCAATAATGAATCTCAAAAACATTATGCCAAGTGCAAATAGCCTTACACAAAAGAGTACATACTGTATGATTCCATTTACATGAAACGCTAGAAAAGATAACTCTGGGGTGAACAAAAGCACAACCGTGCTTGTCTCTGAGGGGTTGAGGTGAAGACCGGGAAGGGGCATGAAGTTTCTGGGCTGACAGCAGTGTTCTCTATCTTGATTGACAAAGGTTTGGGATGTATACATGTATGCAAATACACATCTAATGGTGTGCTTTTAGATTTTTGCACTTCATTACATGCACACAGTATATATATTTGCCTTAAAAAATGTAAACTGCTACTGAACTTTATGCAATGATGCACATTCTGTAGTGTTTAGAGGTGAAGCGTACTGATGTCCAGTTTTTTTTTTTAAGTACATGGAAAACTTGATGCATTTATAAATGAATACAGGTTGTATACAGAATAAATGAAGTGTAGAAAAATGTCAATTATAGAGTCTGGGTGTTTATTATGAGTATGTAGTGTACAAGTCTCTCATCTTTCAGTATGGTTGAGTTTTTTCAATGTAAGATGTTGGTGAAGAAATCCCAGGACATCATCTGATTTCTGTAATTGGAGAGTAATATGTCATCCTATTTTTGTTAATTTTAAACGTTAAGATTGACATGCACACTTGGAAACAGCTGCTCTGTTCTGCACAGGAAGCAAATGCAACAATTTCTTCTTTCAAAGTTATTATGCTCTACTTATTTTCAATTATGGGGAAAGAGAAATAGAAACATATGGCTCTAATTGCAGAAAAACTATGCCTTCTTGTCATTTCAAGTAGAACATTCAGAGAAGGTTAAATTACAAAACAGTATCTGAAAAACAGAGAACACTATTTTATATAACAAAATGTACTGGAACTGAGAAGATTCACATTATGGAAATCACAAATACAGGTTTAACACCCACGGCAAGACTGTTAACTGTTTTACAGCTTAGCGTGACCTCTAACAACGGTTTACAGCTGGATGAAAGCCATTTCAGGGTGCGGTGCGAGAGGCAGGAGTGCTGGAAGGGGGAGCCGCACAGACAGGGCTGCGGAGGTGGGAACAGGGACAGGGAAAGATGGGGAGAATGTGGGTAAGAAGGTAGGGAGAATAACACACACAACCACAGAGTCCCAAGAGTGAGTAATGTACAGCAAAGAGCTCATGGTTCAGTAAGGCTGGGGTGTGGGGTGCAGAATGGTACAAGAGAAGACTGGACAGCTAGGCAAGATTAGAAACATAAAAGGACAAAAGTCCGAAGAGTCACTCCTCAGTGGGCAGGGTGTCATGCCTAAATATACACAGTAGGAAGACCTCCCATCAGTCATGTGGAGTGGATGAAGATCAGACCCATCAGCAGCCCCTGCAGTTCCCCAGGTTGGCAAAGGTGGAAGAGGAACAAGAGATCAAAAGTCATCTTCCTGTGTGGTTTCTCAGGTCATCCTTACAGTTACTGTGAGATCTATGCTCAACTGGCAGTGCTGACTAAATTTCAGAACAATATATCAGCACTTAAAAATATAAACTTATAAACTGCTAATGCTAGATACATTCCCATCTTAAAGGAAAGATCAGCAATTCTTCATGAGAGCTGCACTTCCAGGAGCCAAGAGAGCATCAAGTCTGACCTTTGTTAGCCTGGGAACAAATGCTACGATCTCAAACCTGAAACTTGAAGACAAAGGAAGACATCATTTGAAATACTATATTTATTTGTCTTCAGCTTTTCTCTTTTCTTCTTTCTCACAGAGTCAACACTACACCACAACTAAAAATGATTTAAGAACAGGAAAAATGCTCATAATCAAGCACCTTTGGAATCCTAAAGATCTGGGTTCAGACAAGCCCCAACCTGTCACTTCCAGCCATGTAACTTCTGGTAAGTTTCCAAGCTTCATTCCTACTAGTTCCGTACTTGTAGAGTGGGAGACAGAACTCTTACCTATCTTGCGAGACTGCGGGGAGGATGAGATGGGGCAATACAGGTACAACACCCTGTGAAGTGCCCACCACATAACCAGCCATCTGTAAGCATGGACACCCACTGTTCTTCCTCAGACCTATGCTTTCTAGTGAAAGCAACTAAGAGAAAGAGGATATAAGTTTGTTTCTTCAAGTGCAATATATATTCACGGTAACTATTTGGAAAAATGGCTTTCACATGTGGCCTTTATCTATCAATAAAGAGCACTACTGAAAAGTCAACACCCTCATTAGGAAGAATATAGCTCAGGCTTAGATCCAGGCCAAATTGATAGACAATGCTAAAATACTGGGAAATGTATTGGTGACAGAAGTCAAGGCTGTAATGACTACTGATTTCCCTATAATTCTTACTTGGGAAGTTGAACCATCTCTTTAAAAAGTCATTTTAAATGTTCTTACCTGACCTGCTTCCAAATGAGTCCCAAGAAAATCTACCCAAAATACAAAAGTATGGAAAAAGTACGTTATGAAATATGTTACCTGTTTCAGTAAAAAAAAAAAAATAATGTGCAGGGAATAATAGTGAAAAAAAGCAGAAAGATGAGAGCAGTGGGGTTGAAGAACAGAAGGCAAAGTAGATTCGGAGTATCCTTCTTACATAGTTCTGACTTCTGGATGATAGTGATTTTTTTTCCCCTTATTTAAAAGATAAAATTAAATCAGTAAAGATGGGGAACAAATAAAAATTGAATACAAAGGGAAACAAATGAACCTAACTCTCCATCTAACTGATAATGTCACGAAAGAAAGAATTAATCCAAGAAACTTCAAGTCAGGATTGCACACCCTCAATGGGATATAGTCTCAGGATTAAACAAACTGCAAACCATCTTGAACTTAAGAGTTTTGTTGTTAATAGTACTGTTGGAGTGTAATCCTGAAATTGCTTTGTATATAGCAGAACTGAGCAAATGAGTGAACATTCTGATGTTTTGGGATTCAGGGCTTTCATTTTGGAAGAAAAAAAACATACAAATAACAAGTGGAGGAAGGAGAGGAAAAAGCCTATGGTGTTAGATTGAAATTAGATTTAAGGATTTTTATTCTTCCACCTGTAGTTTTAATGTAATACACATACATTACATGCACATGCGCTAAGTGTACAATTCGCTGAATGGTCACAAACCTCACACACCCACGCAAGCAGCATCAGGAAAACAAACGTTTCTCCTTTTGCTTCTCCTGTCCCTTCTCCCCCACCAGGGGGGCTACTATCTTAATTTCTACCACTAGAGTAGTCCCACCTGTTTGGGTGCTTTATATAAATGGACTCATGTAGTCCGTAGTCTTCTGTGACAAGCTGCCTTTGCTCAATTTTATTTTTGTGATATTCACGTGTATTCTTACATGTAGCTGCCGTCTGTTGCTTCTGACTGTGTCCCGCTGTGTGACACACCACAATTTATTTAACCATTTTACTGTAGGAGGGCATTTGGGTGGCTGCTGGTCTTCCCCTATTACAAGTAGTGCTGTTCTGAGCATTCCAATAGACTGAACCATATAAAATTGCAGGCAGTGCCTAAAAAATGGCAATTTCATATAATCCAAATTAATACATCATCTCTGATGAACAATTTGCATACATTTCTGTTGAGTAAAACCTATGGGAGGAATTACTGATACTTAGAATTTTGCACAACAGTTTCCTAAAATGATTATACTGGTTTACATGCCCACCAATTGTTCCATATCCTTGGCATACCTGGTGTTTTCTTTTTCATTTTAGCCATTCTAGCGGGCGTGGGACAGTATCTCACCGTGGTTGGCACGTACACTGCTCTAATGACTGATGAACACACACCCAAGTCCGTACATGTGCGCTCCATTTGCATCTCCGCTTCCGTGAAGTGCACATCAAGGCTTTTGTCCACGTATTTAATTAATACTGGCTTGTAGGAGTCTTTTAGTTATTCTGGTGGAGAAACTTTTATGAATACATGTGTTAAGAATGATCTCTTCCCATTGTGTGGGCTGTCTTTTCTCTCTCAATGACCTTCTGGTGCCCAGGAGTTAGTAACCAGAACACAGTGCAATCTACGGGGCTCTTCCTCTGTGGTGACGCTGTCGGCCCGCTCACACCGCGGCTGTACAGAGGTTCTCCTCTAAAACCTTTACTGCTTTTCATAGTTGGATTTTTGTGTGTGTGGTAGGAATTCCAGACAAATTTCTTTCCAGTGGTTATAAAACTAATCCAGAACCATTTATGAAAACGACCATCTTTTCCCCATTGTACACACCTTGTCACCTTTGTAATGAGTTAGGTGACTGAATATACTGTCTCTTTCTGGTTTCTCTAGTCTGTTTCACCGGTCAGAATGTTTATCTGTCTAAACTGCTGTAGTTGTAGTAGGTCCTGATCTCTGGTAAGGTGAATCCTCTGAGCTTGTTTCTCTTCTTCAACACTGCACGGTTATTTCTGGCTGGAATTCTTTAAAACACAAAACAAAACTTTCCAGCTTTGCCTAACTGAAAAGGTCTAGAAACGACACTGAAGCGACAAGCGCGCACCTCGCTCTCAGATCTGGGTTTCTAAAAACTATTCCTCACTAAGAGGAGCCTAGGATCCTTAGGGAAAGGGTCAATTCTAGGACTGGGACAATGAAAAGTATAAGGAGATCCTGAAATATCCCAGCCAGAAGGTAGGCACGTGCCTACCCTGAATGGGCTCTCTCACTGACCAAGTTTGAGACAATCTATGTACCAAAAATAATGACAGTAATGGATAGCACCTTTCCAATTCTAAACAATAAATAATCTATGAGTTCATAGTACTACTTCCCTTAGAAAAGAAGCTCTTTCTTTTCAGAAGAATACCCACTAATAGAGAAGGAATATCAGAATTAGGAAATCATTAATTTCAAGTATCTTTATAATAATTTATTTAGGCAAGAATCATCATTAAACCATGGGTGAAAGATGGTTGGGAAACAGTCTCAAAGTACTATCCCACACATTACTTTGTAATTAACTGTTAATTACAAGGAGCAAAGGGCACATTTACGTAGGAGAAACAGGAGGTGAGGGGGTGGGGTACACGACCTTAACTAAGTGATCAAGCCAAGTGTCACCAATAATGGAACAAACTGTGGTGCATTTCCTAATGAGGACATTGTGTCCACTGAGGACACAATGTCAACCTATGTAATATTCCCAGTGAAATGTTTAACCTAAACTGGTAACAATGACCCAACCAGACAATTCCAAATTGAGGGTCACTTTGCAAAAGAGCTGGCCTGGACTTTTCAAAAATGACAAGTCATGAAAAATATAAACAAAAAAAAAATGGATGTGAATGTAAAATGGTGCAGCCACTCTGGGAGATGGTTTGGCAGTTTCTTATAAAATTAAACACAGTCTTACCATATAATCTGGCAATCAAGCTCCTCACTGTTTCCCCAGAGCTGAAAACTTACGTCTACACAAAAACATGCACACAAGTCTTTATGGCCACTTTCTCCCTAACTGCCAAAATTTAGAAGCAACTGAGATGTCCTTCAGCAGGGGAATGAATGAACTGTGTACATTCAGACAACAGAATATTATTCAGTGCTAAAAAGAAATGAGCTAAGCTATCATTTCCATGAAAATGCATGGAAAAATCTTAAATACACATTTCTAAGTAAAAGAAAGCCAATCTGAAAAGGCTACATATTGTGATTCAAATCATACAGCATTCTGGAAAAGGCAAAACTATGGTGACAAAAGAATCACTAGCGGTTGCTGGGCTGGGAGAGGGCATCAAAGAGAGGAGAGATGAACATGCTGAGCACAGAGGGTTTTCAGGGCAGTGAAAATACTCTGCGTATTATAATGATGGCATATGTCATTATAGATATGCCCAAGCCCACAGAATGTACACCACAAGAGTGAACCCCAAAGTGAATTACCGACTTTGGGTGATTCTGATACGTCAGTGCAGGTGCGTCCTTGGTTAACAGGCTATCACTCTGCTGAGTGATGTTGATAATGGGGAAGGCAGGGTATGTGGGAGATCTCTCTGTAACTTCCTTTCAATTTGATTGTAAACCTAAAACCGCTCTGAGAAAATAAAGCCTTAAAAAAGGTACAGAACAGTTCTAGATTAGAGGAGATTAAGGGATATGTCAAATCCAATAAATGGTACTTGATTAGATTCTGGTACAAGGAAGGATATTACTAGGAAAAAGGAAAATATAAATATGGGCTCTATATTAAATAAGCTACTGCATCAATGCTAATTTTTTTGAGGGAAATAAGTATATTGTGCTATATAGGAGAATGTTTTTATTCTCAGAATATGCATGCCTGATATTTCTAGGCATGCCTGGAACTTACTCATAAATGGTTCTTAAATAAAAGTTAATAAAGTGCTCTAAGTTCAGGAGTTGAGAAGAACATGTAAAAAATGTCACCCTTCTGTAAGAAATTAGAAGAGGAACATGTCCATTTATATTTTTCCACACAAAAGATTGATACATAGAATGAATAAAAGTAGATTTTTACTTTAGTCTTTAAATGTCAAATACCTTATTGTGAAATAAATTGCCATTAACAGGATGATCTATTATTGGGCTCTCAATTTTACTGGCAAATCTGAAGGTATATTTTCTTAAAAGGTTGAAAAGAACAAAATGATTATCGGACCTCTTCCACTAGAGGAATTAAAAAAGTTCCTTAATTCATTTAGCTGAGTGCTTTCAGAAGTAGTAGGCTAGGACAGACACAAAACTGACTGAAGTTCTCTGCTCTAAACGACAACGAAGGTGCTCGCTTGTGAAGTCACTCTTCCTTGCCTGTCAGCGTCTGGGAAGAGTGTAAAAGAAATTAGGACACGAGAAGAGAACACTGAACGTGTCTGAGATGTTTCTTCACTTGTGTTAGTGCCCACATGAATAAGCTTCATCTAGTACCCATTACACATATTGGTTAAACTTAAACAGGAGGCAACTTGACAGATTCAACAAAGCTGAAAGTGACAGTAGAATTAATCTTCAATAGGTTTTGAAGTAAAACTAATCTGCTCAAGTAAACTTTTAACATTTTTAATTTTAGCTTTATATGTGGTTATGTTTATACCTTTTAAAACTGTTTTCTTGATACACAAGTTAAAAGCAAGAGTCTATCTTAAAAATACCTTTAACTATCTTTGTTCCAAATAAAACTTATCTTTCCTATTGTAATAGTACTCTTCATAACCTTAGGGTAGCCTTAGAGCCAACTGTATCTTTAGAAATTGATTCCTTTTTAGCTGCTTGTCCTTGCATTATCTAATCTCTTTGACCCTCAGTTTATAAGTCTTATAAAATGGAAACAACTAAAACCTACCTCATTAGGTAAAATACCTTTACCTATTCAGGGAAGAAAATCCCTCTCTGCCAGCAGAATGTAGTACTTTAACTTGGCTATTGGCCAAGTTGGACCAAGGCTTACTGTGTGGGCAGGGTAGGAGAGTAGTAATATGCAGAAACACATGGAAAAATCCAACACAGCGTACTGTTTGTAGGTGGGTTTTTAAAAGTATGTACTGATTGGTTATATCATAGACGGAAATGAGAATAAAAGTGGTTTATTTTTGTGAGAAGACACAGGGTAACTAGGAAGGTCAGAATGTGTTAGGTATTTAATTACATGATTGTATTTCCTTTACAGGGAACTTTATAAAACCTATACCTTAAAAATAGCTTAAAAATAAAAATTCTATTGGAAAAGATTCTGCATTAGCGTATTTAAACCAGTTAACACATTAATTCAAACAGGATGTTTTCAAACATTTGGGCCAAAAATAAGAAACTGTATATATAGAGACTTACTTGACAAAAAAACCAATAGCTGAAGTGCATGGTATCAGAAATATACTGATGATTTCAATTTTTTTTTGAAGTTAGAGGAGGACTTTAGCTATTATTTTTTGTTTTTGTTTTTAATTTTTTATTAAGGTATGATTTATATACACTTTTATGAAGGTTTCACATGAAAAAACAAGGTGGTTACTACATTTACCCATATTATCAAGTCCCCACCCATACCCCAAAGCAGTCACTGTCCATCAGTGCAGCAAGTTGCCAGAGATCCTCTTTGTCCCTTCTCTGTGATACACTGTTCTCCCCGTGATCCCCCACACCATGTGTACTAAACATAATACCCCTCAGTCCCCTTCGCCCTCCCACACGCCTCCCCTTTGGTAATCACTAGTTCATTCTTGGAGTCTGTGAGTCTACTGCATTTTTTTCCTTCAGTTTTGCTTCATTGTTATACTACACAAATGAGGGAAATCATTTGGTATTTGTCTTTCTCTGCCTGGCTTATTTCACTGAGCATAATGTCCTCCAGCTCCATCCATGTTGTTGCAAATGGTAGGATTTGTTTCTTTCTTATGGCTGAAGAGTATTCCATTGTATATATGTACCACATCTTCTTTATCCATTCATCTACAGATGGACATTTAGGTTGCTTCCATATCTTGGCTATTGTTAAAAGTGCTGCGATAAACATAGGGGTGCATAATGTCTTTTTGAATCTGAGAAGTTATATTATTTGGGTATATTCCAAGGAGTGGGATTCCGGGGTCAAATGGCATTTCTATATATAGTTTTTGAGGAACCTCCATACTGTGTTCCACAATGGTTGAACTAGCTTACATTCCCACCAGCAGTGTAGGAGGGTTCCCCTTTCTCCACATCCTCGCCAGCATTTGTTGTTCTTAGTCTTTTTGGTGCTGGCCATCCTTACTGGTGTGAGGTGGTATCTCATTGTGGTTTAAATTTGGATTTCCCTGATGATTAGTGATATGGAGCATCTTCTCAAGTGTCTGTTGGCCATCTGCATTTCTTCTTTGGGGAATTGTCTCTTCATATCCTCTGCCCATTTGTTAATCAGTTTATTTGCTTTTTGGGTGTTGAGGTGTGTAACTTCTTTATATATTTTGGATGTTAACCCCTTGTCAGATATGTCATTTACAAATATATTCTCCCATACTGTAGGATGCCTTTTTGTTTTGTTGGTGATGTCATTTGCCATACAAAACCTTTTTAGTTTGACATAATCCCATGAGTTCATTTTTGCTTTTGTTTCCCGTTCTCGAGGGGATGGGTTCAGGAAGAAGTTGCTCATGCTTATATTCAGGAGATGTTTGCCTATGTTGTCTTCTAAGAGTTTTATGGTTTCATGACTTACATTCAAGTCTTTAATCCATTTCTAGTTTACTTTTGTGTATGGTGTTAAACAATAATCCAGTTTCATTCTCTTGCATGTAGCTGTCCAGTTTTGCCAACACAAGCTGTTGAAGAGGCTGTCATTTCTCATTGTACATCCATGCCTCCTTTATCATATATTAATTGACCATATATGCTTGGACTTATATCTAGGCTCTCTAGTCTGTTCCATTGGTCTATGGTTCTGTTCTTGTGCCAGTACCAAATTGTCTTAATTACTGTGGCTTTGTAGTAGAACTTGAAGTTGGGGAGCATAATTCCCCCTGCTTGATTCTTCCTTCTCAGGATTGCTCTGGCTATTCGAGGTCTTTTGTGGTTCCATATGAATTTAGGATGATTTTCTCTATTTCTTTGAAGAATGCTGTTGGTATTTTGATAGGAATTGCATTGAATCTATAGATTGGTTCAGCCAGGATGGCCATTTTGACAATATTAATTCTTCCTGTCCATGAGCATGGGATGTGTTTCCATTTATTGGTATCTTCTTTAATTTCTCTCATAAGTGTCTTGTAGTTTTCAGAGTATAGGACTTTCACTTCCTTGGTTAGGTTTATTCCTAGGTATTTTATTCTTTTTGATGCAATTGTGAATGGAATTGTTTTCCTGATTTCTCTCTCTGCTAGTTCATTGTTAGTGTATAGGAATGCCACAGATTTCTGTGCATTAATTTTGTATCCTGCAACTTTGCTGAATTCAGATATTAGGTCTAGTAGTTTTGGAGTGGATTCTTTAGGGTATTTTATGTACAATATCATGTCATCTGCAAACAGGGACAGTTTAACTTCTTCCTTGACAATCTGGTTGCCTTGTATTTCTTTGTGTTGTCTTATTGCTGTGGCTAGGACCTCCAGTACTATGTTGAATAGAAGTGGGGAGAGTGGGCATCCTTGTCTTGTTCCCGAGCTTAAAGGAAAAGCTTTCAGCTTCTTGCTGTTAAGTATAATGTTGGCTGTGGGTTTGTCATATATGGCCTGTGTTATGTTGAGCTGCTTGCCCTCTATACCCATTTTATTGAGAGTTTTTATCATGAATGGATGTTGAATTTTGTCAAATGCTTTTTCAGCATCTATGGAGATGATCATGTAGTTTTTGTCCTTCTTTTTATTGATGTGGTGAATGATGTTGATGGATTTTCAGATGTTGTATCATCCTTGCATCTGTGGAATAAATCCTATTTGATCGTGATGGATGATCTTTTTGATGTATTTTTGCATTTGGTTTGCTAATATTTTTTTGAGTATTTTTGCATCTATGTTCATCAGGGATATTGGTCTATAATTTCTTTTATTGCAGTGTCTTTGCCTGGTTTTGGCATTAGAGTGATGCTAGCCTCATAGAATGAGTTAGGAAGTATTCCCTCCTCTTCTATTTTTGGAAACTTCAAGGAGAATGGGTATTAGGTCTTTACTAAATGTTTGATAAAATTCATCAGTGAAGCCATCTGGTCCAGGGGTTTTGTTCTTAGGTAGGTTTTTGATTACCAGTTCAATTTCATTGCTGGTAATTGGTCTGTTCAGATTTTCTGTTTCTTCCTTGGTCAGCCTTGGAAGGTTGTATTTTTCTAGAAAGTTGTCCATTTCTTCTAGGTTATCCAGTTTGTTAGCACATAATTTTTCATAGTATTCTCTAATAATTCTTTGTATTTCTATGGTGTCCATAGTGATTTTTCCTTTCTTATTTCTGATTCTGTTTATGTGTGTATACTCTCTTTTTTCCTTGATAAGTCTGATTAGGAGTTAATCTATTTTGTTTATTTTCTCGAAGAACCAGCTCTTGCTTTCATTGATTCTTTCTTTTGTTTTATTCTTCTCAATTTTACTTATTTCTGCTCTAATCTTTATTATGTCCCTCCATCTACTGACTTTGGGCCTCATTTGTTGTTCTTTTTCTAGTTTCATTAATTGTGAGTTTAGAGTGCTTGTATGGGATTGTTATTCTTTCTGGAGTTAGGCCTGTATTGCAATATACCTTCCTCTTAGCACAGCCTTGGCTGTGTTCCACGGATTTTGGGGTGTTGAATTATTGTTGTCATTTGTCTCCATATATTGCTTGATCTCTGTTTTTATTTGGCCATTGATCCATTGGTTATTTAGGAGCATGTTGTGAAGCCTCCATGTGTTTGTGGGATTTTTCATTTTCTTTGCATAATTTATTTCTAGTTTCATAGCTTTGTGATCTGAGAAACTGGTTGGTACAATTTCAATATTTTTGAATTTACTGAGGCTCTTTTTGTGGCCTAGTATATGATCTATTCTTGAAAATGTTCCATGTGCACTTGAGAAGAATGTGTATTCTGTTGCTTTTGGGTGTAGAGTTCTGTAGCTGTCTGTTAGGTCCATCTGTTCTATTGTGTTGTTCAGTGCCTCTGTCTCCTTACTTATCTTCTGTCTGGTTAATCTGTCCTGCAGAGTGAGTGGAGTGTTGAAATCTCCTAGAATGAATGCATTCAATTCTATTTCCCCTTTTAATTCTGTTAGTATTACTTTAACATATGTGGATTCTCCTGTGTTGGAAGCATAGATATTTATAATGGTTATATCTTCTTGTTGGATTGACTCCTTTATCATTATGTAATGTCCTTCTTTGTCTCTCGTGACTTTCTTTGTTTTGAAGTCTATTTTGTCTGATACAAGTACTGCAACTCCTGCTTTTTCTCTCTGTTAGTTGCATGAAATGTCTTTTTCCATCCCTTTACTTTTAGTCAGTGTATGTCTTTGGGTTTAAAGTGAGTCTCTTGTAGGCAGCATAGTAATCTTGGTTCCAGGCCCTTCTGCTTCATTGCATTAAATACATCATGCCACTCCCTTCTGGCCTGTAAGGTTTCTGCTGAGAAGTCTGATGACAGCCTGATGGGCTTTCCTTTGTATGTGATCTTATTTCTCTCTCTGGCTGCTTTTAATAGTCTGTCCTTATCCTTGATCTTTGCCAATTTTTTACTATATGTCTTGGTGTTGTCTTCCTTGGGTCCCTTCTGTTGGGAGATCTGTGGATCTCCATGGCCTGAGAGACTATCTCCTTCCCAAGATTGGGAAAGTTTTCAGCAACTACCTCCTCAAAGACACTTTGTAACCCTTTGTCTCTCTCTCCTTCTGGTATCCCTATAATGCAAATATTGTTCCATTTGGACTTATCACACAGTTCTCTCAATATTCTTTCATTCTTAGATATCCTTTTTTCTCTCTGTGCTTCAGCTTCTTTGTATTCCTCTTCTCTAGTTTTTATTTCATTTATCGTCCCCTCCACCATATCCAACCTGCTTTTAACACCTCCCATTGTGCTCTTCAACAATTGGATCTCCAACCAGAATTCATTCCTGAATTCTTGGATATCTTTCCGTACCTCCATTAGCATGTTGATGATTTTTATTTTGAACTCCCTTTCAGGAAGAGTCATAAGGTCCATGTCATTTAAATCTTTCTCCAGAGTTATATTAATTTTACTCTGGACCAGGTTCCTTTGGTGTTTCATATTTGTGTATGGCACCCTCTAGTGTCCAGAAGTTATACTCTGGAGCTTCTCAGCCCTTGAAGCAATATTGGGGGTTGCAGGGGAGCGGTATTGGTGCCTGGGGGGAGGAAAGAGCTGTTTCCCACTTCCCGGCTGCTGTGCCTGTCTCCATTGCCTGAACCAGTGGGCCAAGCACACAGGTATAAGCTTTTGTCCCAGAGCAGCCGGATATGGATCCCTGCTTTCCAAGGTGGCTGGAATCTCAGTCTCTCCAGGAATTCTGCCTGTATTAGTTTTCCAACCCCGTAATCACACAAGTATCATGAATGCACCATGAAATGTAGGTTTGTGCTCCCAGAGCAGATCTCCAGAGCTAGGTATTCAGCAGTCCCAGGCCTTCCACTGCCTCCCAGTTCTGTTTCTCTTACTCCCACCAGTGAGCTGTGGTGGGGGAAGGGCTTGGGTCCTGCCAGGCCACAGCTTTGGTACATTACCCTGTTCCATGTGGTCTGCTCTTTTCTCCATGTGTATGCAGTCTGGCACTGTTCTCTTCCCTGTTGCTTTTTCAGGATTAATTGTACCAACTATATTTTCTAATTGTATATGGTTTTAGGAGGAAACCTCTGTCTGTCCTCTCACGCTGCCATTTTTAATCCAAATCGATGATTCCAATATTTAAAAACATAATTAGTCGTTTTACTTTTCATATTCAAGAGTGTCTTATTTATTTTGTTTCCATCCATTATTACCAACAGGTCACCCAGACCAACTAAGAGTGAGAACCAGCCCTGACAGCTCTGTACCTGAGCTGCACACCTGCCCCAGGCTGCTGTTCTGGGTCTCTGCAGCCACTTTCGACACATAAGCCTCATTTGCCCCACCTACTACTAGTGACTCCCATCTATATTCTTGTCTCCTAACCCATCGGGCTTCTCAGTGACTAGGAGACAGTCACCCAAGGGCACAGGTGGGCAACAAGGGTGACCATGTGAACCGAGGTGGTCCTTCAACCACTGGGCCCAGGGGTAAAGGAGGAAGTAGGGTCCAGGGGAGCCAGACCACAGATGCTGTGATCAGACTGCATATCTACAACTCCCAAGTGACCTCAGTCTGTACTAATCTACTCCATTTATATTCTACTGTTTATACCACTCAGAACTCTTTATTGATGTAAATTCTCCTTTAAAGATCTGTTCCTCAACAAGGGATGAGAAACTGTGATGTGCTGTGAAGATTCAACCTGACACTTACTTTGTTCTAAGTAGAATCTCCTGATAACAGGACAGAACCATGGGTTACCAAATCACTCTGAGAATCCCATTCTGTAACATAACATTATTATTATTATTAGGTATCATTAATCTACAATTACATGAGGAACATTATGTTTACTAGACTCCCCCATCACCAAGTCCCCCCCAAAAAACCCATTACAGTCACTGTCCATCAGTGTAGTAAGATGCTGTAGAATCACTACTTGTCTTCTCTGTGTTGCACAGGCCTCCCCATGACCCCCACACACAATATACATGCTAATCATAATGCCCCCTTTCTTCCCCACCCCCTTATTCCTCCCTGCCCACCCATCCTCCCCAGTCCCTTTCCCTTTGGTAACTGTTAGTCCATTCTTGGGTTCTCTGATTCTGCTGCTGTTTTGTTCCTTCAGTTTTTCTTTGTTCTTATACTCCACATATGAGTGAAATCATTTGGTACTTGTCTTTCTCCGCCTAGCTTATTTCACTGAGCATAATACCCTCTAGCTCCATCCATGTTGTTGCAAATGGTAGGATTTATTTTATTCTTACAGCTGAATAATATTGCATTGCGTATGTGTACCACATCTTCTTTATCCATTCATCTACTGATGGACATTTAGGTTGCTTCCATTTCTTGGCTATTGTAAGTAGTGCTGCAATAAACAGGGGTGCATCTGTCTTTTTCAAACTGGGCTGCTGCATTCTTACGGTAAATTCCTAGGAGTGGAATTCCTGGGTCAAATGGTATTTCTATTTGAGCTTTTTGAGGAACCTCCATACTGCTTTCCACAATGGTTGAACAAATTTACATTCCCACCAGCAGTGTAGGAGGGTTCCCCTTTCTCCACAACTTCACCAACATTTGTTGCTGTTTGTCTTTTGGATGGTGGCCATCCTAACTGGTGTGAGGTGATATCTCATTGTGGTTCTAATTTGCATTTCTCTGATAATTAGCGATGTGGAGCATCTTTTCATGTGCCTGTTGGCCATCTGAATTTCTTCTTTGGAGAATTGTCTGTTCAGCTCCTCTGCCCATTTTTTAATTGGATTATTTGCTTTTTGTTGGTTGAGGTGCGTGAGCTCTTTATATATTTTGGATGTCAGCCCTTTATCAGATTTGTCATTTATGAATATATTCTCCCATAGTGTAGGATGCCTTTTTGTTCTGTTGGTGGTGTCCTTTGCTGTACAGAAGCTTTTCAGCTTAACATAGTCCCACTTGTTCATTTTTGCTTTTGTTTCCCTCGTCCAGGGAGATATGCTCATGAAGAAGTCACTCACGTTTATGTCCAAGAGATTTTTGCCTATGCTTTTTTCTAAGAGTTTTATGGTTTCATGACTTACATTCAGGTCTTTGATCAATTTCTAATTTAATTTTGTGTATGGGGTTAGACAATGATTCAGTTTCATTCTCTTACATGTAGCTGTCCAGTTTTGCCAACACCAGGTGTTGAAGAGACTTTCATTTCCCCATTTTATGTCTATGTGGCATTATTTTTAGAAGTTTTTTTTCCTTCATTGAGATAAAAGCATTACATGCTCAATATGAAAATGCAGGTGAGGGTAGTGTATATGTACATAAATTGACAATTACTTCAGGGCATTTTTTTCTCTGTGCATAGGTTTTCATTTTTGGAGTTGGAGGAGATGTTGATGGGAGGATGGTTATGATTCATTATGAATCCACAATTTATTCCATGTTTTTCCACTTAATATAACCTAAAAATGCTTGACAAGAAAATTCCCATTAATTCAAGTGTGAGAAGAAAAATACAATCTTTAGTTATCTCTTTTACAGGCTGAATCTTACCCAGATGAATCAAATTCAAATGCAGAGGCAAGGAGAATTTTTCTTAATCTTAGTATTTCCACACAGAGAAAATAATACACAATCATTTCTTTATTAATGAATAATGGATTCTGCCAACCAGCGAAACCTTTCTCCTTGAGGGTCTCCTCCCCCCACAAATGATGACTTCCTGAACCAACTAAATAATGATGCCACTGGCTCCAAAGGATCCAAAAGGTCCTAACATAGAATCTTTTATGACAATCTTGCCTACTGTTCTGTGGCAATAGGAAAAGCTGGAAAGCTACCTGCCTCAGGAACCAACCATAACCACCAGCCTCAGTTTTTGCTTTCAACAATCTGGTTTCATTCATTCACTGATCAGAAAGCTGGGAGCAACCTGCTGTGCTCAGTAAGATCCGAGTGCATAAAATGGCACTGCTGCTGTACTCTAGTGGGAAAGCAAAGTTACATGTATTTGGAGAGGAAACTTGTTTCGGTAGAAAAGCACAGGCTTTGCGTTACAATCCCAAATCCAGACTCTGCTTTTCAGTTATGATGGAATAAGAAACTGCACTTAACCATAAGTTACTAGTACATATGAAACTAGAAAACTGGAAATAAGAAACTAGACAACTGGAGAAAACCCACAAAGCAATTGGGAAACAGGCACTGCATGGTGTGACTCCTAAAAGGAGGGAAACAAATGAGATGAACCTTGCAGCTACTCTAGTGTTCGGCTTGGAGGCAATTCCCAGTCTGGGAGTACAAGGAGGGATAACTCAAACAGCCCTACTCAGGCATGAGGTCCTGGGGAGGCTAAGGCAGCAGAGAGTTGTGCAGATTTCTGAAAAGGAGGGACCTATACTGAAAAAGAGCTCCAGAAATCTGCATCAGGGTTTTTCTGAGCTTCTGCTGAATACTAAGCTGCATGTGCACAGAGTGAAATTTCACAAGGCTGGGCAAGAAATGACCAGGAGTGTAAGCTAATGATTCCCAAAGTACACACAAAGTTGGAGAATGTTCAGGCTCCAAGCAACCTGATGAAAAGCCCTTCCCAGGGCATTTACTGGGGCATTTGGCAGATTCCAGAAGGAGTCAAACCTTTTGGTTAAGGAACCATCCCTAGTGTGAATACTACCCTAGATCTTTCCCAATAAAACTTTAAAAAGGCCTTGAGGTGATACTGCAGTCCAACACACTTACCAAACCAAAGCCAACACACTTTGAAGACAACAAAAAACCCAGTCACTCAGCAAGGGAACACTCACCATGTTACATCCAATAAAAAATTACTAGACTATTTGCTATAGGAAGGAAAAGGTCTCTTTAATCGGAGAAAAATTTGTTATTGAAAACAGACCGAGAAATGACAAGAAAACAAAATAGAACTATTAACAGCTATTGTAAATATGTACAAATATTGTAACTACACACAAAAATGAGAAATATATATGACATAATGTAATAATGAACAATACAAAAAAACCAAAATGGAACTGAGATAAAAATATAAAATATAATTATATATAATATGTAGTAGCATATTAAACCTGCATTAGAAAAGATCAGTGAACTCTTGAAAAAAAAAGTATAGCTAAAATAATGTATAGTATAGTAAAAATATATAGTAAAAATATATTTTTTTTTGTAGGTATATATATTATATACCGTATTCTTACAATGAAGTAAGCTAAAGAAAATGTTTTTTCAAAATGTCGCAAATCTCCAAAATTTTTTTCAATCTATTTATTGACCAGCAATCTGTGTATATAGTAAAAATAATGAAATGAAATACTAAAAAAACATTTTTTTAAAGGTAAGAAAAGAAGAATAAAGGAACAGAGCACAGATTGAACAAACATAACATACAAAATGATGGCTTTAAACTCATTTGTGGTAGGGAGCCTCTAAGACAGCCCCCAGTAATCCCTGACTTCTGGTGTTTATGGCCGTGTATAATCCACTTCCCTTGAGTAATTTGCTTCCAAACCAACAGAATAGGACAACGATGAGGAAATGCTGCAAAAAATGATCACTCTATCTTTCTAGCAGATTGCTCTCTGAGTGGCTTTGGTAAAGTCAGATGCGATGTTGGAAAGGCCCGTGTGGTAAGGAACTGAGAAGGTGCCCTGCAGCCAATAGCCAGCAAGGAACTGAGACTCTCAGTCCACCAGCCCCCAAGGAACTGAATTCTGCCAAGAACAATGTAACTAAGGTTAGAGGCAGATCTTTCCTCAACTGAACCTTCAGATGAAATATCAGCCTTGGCTGACACCCAGTTGCAGGCTTGTGAGATACTCTGAGGAAGGGGTAACTAGCTAAGCTGTGCCTGAATTCCTGGCCTGCAGAAATTGTGAGATGATAAATATGTCTTGTGTTAAGGTGCTAAGGTCTGAAGTTGTTTTTTATGCAGCCAACAGATAACTAATACACCAGACATACCAATAATTACCAAAAGACATCTACACATGGCAATTGAAAGACTGTCAGACTAGATTAAAAAGAAAGATCCTCTCTATGCTATCTACAAGAAATATACTTTAAATATAAATGTACAGATGGGTTAAAGGTAGAAGTTGGGAGAAGTTATATTATGCAATGCTAAACACAAGAATCTTGGAGGGACTGTTTAATATCATACAAAGTAGACCTTAGGAGAAGGATTATTACCAAGAAAGGAAGGACATTTCATAATGTAAAGGGATTAATCCACCAATAACACAGAACAGAGCCTCAAAATACATGAAGAAAAAATAGTGCTGAGAGGGGAAATAAACAAATCCACCATAGTAGTTGGGGTTCTCAACATACCTCTGAGCAACTGCTGGAATGAGTAAAAAGAAAGCCAGTAAGAATATCTAAGACCTCAACAACCTTATAAAACTACTGGACCCAACTGACATTGATGTAACATTCCACCCTCAAGGGTACATGAGTCACTCATGGTCATTTAAGAAATGAATACATTTATTTTAATGAGAGAGTATATTTTTAAATAGCTTCAGTGTAACAGATGAAGAAAACAAACACCAAAGTACTAAGACCACTGGACTCTGAAATTCACAGTTTAGGACTAATTCTTGGATTTTTTTAAGTTTCATTTTTTCAAACCTAATGACCTGATTGGTGTAAGTTTAAATTCCTTTTTTCTGAAAAGTCCTCCAAATTGTATTTGGGTGTCCAAATAAAAGCTTCAGATTTTTAAAGATGTAAACATTTTGCTTCTGTGGAGGGTTCAGAAAGCATTCAACAATCAAATAGCTACTCTACTTCTATGTGCAAATAAACACACACACACACAGTTATGCAACCACAGCTTTCACTAGTTTATCAGCAAGTTATTTAAACAAAACCCATTTCTTTGAAAAATGAAGGGACTAACAGAAATAGTGAGAGACAGAAAAATCTATTGTTAGAAAAACACATTAGAAATGTAGTACTTTCTCTTACTAAGAGCATGTCTAGTTAAATATCACTTTGTTATTCTTGAGAAAAACAGTAACATATTTATACATTTCTTTTTTGTCATATATGTTTTATACATTAATCAAAAGCTACACAATTCTTTAGTACATTCAGTAATTATCTGTCACCAATTACTGAGCAACTTATTACAGCTGACCCTTGAACACCCCCCACCCCACCGCTGTCAAAAAATCCACATGTAACATTTGTTGCCCAAAACTTAACTACTGATAGCCTACTCTTGACTGGAAGCCTTACCAATAACATAAACAGTTGATTAACACATATCTTGTAGGTATATATATTATATACCGTATTCTTACAATGAAGTAAGCTAAAGAAAATGTGTTTTCAAAATGTCGCAAATCTCCAAAATTTTTTTCAATCTATTTATTGACCAGCAATCTGTGTGTTCGTGGACCCATGAAGTTCAAACCAGTGTCGCTCAAAGGCCAACTGTGTTTCACTTTCGTTTCCATTTTATTTTACTAAGGAGACCTATAAAGTATCCTCAGTTTCTGACAGGCTACTAGAATATGATAAAATGAGTTATATTTTTACTACTAATTTTAAGAGACTTGGTTGAGACCATGTATCAGTTTACTTCTTGTGTCCCATTTTTGAATGTGTTCAAGATAAATAATCCTACAAGAGAATGAGATACCAAATCATAAGAAATTTTTGATTGCGTGGGATTGTTTTAATAGTTAAAACTCTGTACATTCATCGAAAGGATTAACTCACTGAAAAGAAATACAGAAGGAAACACCACACGAAACCTCCCGACAAACCTGAGCCTTCAAATGTGGAATGCTGTTAACCCCTGGAATTTCATACATGCCACTCAGACCAGAATGTGACAAACGTGAGGTTGTAGCATTTAAGGCCAACTATAGACCAAATAAATCCTAATGACCCATTTCCCTAAGTTGTCTAGGCTCCGAATCTCTTGGGTTCTGCCCTTCACTTCTTTTTAGCACTATATTCTTTTTTTAAAGAGATAATATAATAATATACAATAAAATATTTTAAGAGGATTCAGATAGTTGAAAAACAACTTACAGATCTTCTACCAACCCAGTAACCTTAAAGTACCATCTAAACAATTGATAATCATACCAAAATTTCATAGAGGAGTATTCTACAAAACAAGAACTATTTTTGTTTTCATGTATTCTAGAAGTCATTGTGAAATAGATCATATGTATTTATGTATGTATATTTTAATATATATTTCTTAAAAGATCATTTCTAAATTGTTCATTCTTCAGTAAAGTAATTGGGTACAAAATGAAAAAAATTTAATTTAGAGATGTGATTGTGACACAGATTTCCTGGAACCAAAACGACAAAGAAAAAGAATTTAAAAGACTCAGAACAAGAAATCTCCTTAAGCGTAACAGTAACTGTTTTATTACTTCAAAATACCAAATGTCTTCTGTATAGTAGTTACCATATACATCAAATGCTTTAAAAGAGTCTCTGCAACCATATCTACTATCTTAATCTCTTTAGAACAAGTACATAAGAAGGAGAAAAATCTATCAATCAGTCCTTGATGACAGAAGTTTGTTAGGAGTTTACCAAATGGAATGGCCCTGCTGGAATTTCTTCAAGCAGCCTGTGAAAATGTCAGAAGGGAGTCTGTTTTGGAGGTCATTGTCCCTAGAGAGCTCTGAGTTTCGGCCTGTTTGTCTTTTCACATGCTTTAATATTTGAAAAGCATTCCTCGTAGACACCGATGCCCAGGGAATGCTAGGATTGTGGGAACTGGCAGTACCAACAAGAGACAAACTTCATGGGAAATCAGTGCCTACTACATTTGCCCCCTCCGCTCTCATCAGATACACAGCTCTTCAAATGTTATGAAGGTACAGGGCGAGGCTTTAAGAAACTGCATGTCATTTTTACATCTTTAAAAAGAAATACTCATGGAAAATGGAGGCAAAAAGTCCTGGGACTACTGAAAGAAACACTGTTATAAAACACCATGGTGGAACCCTGAAAAACTGTTTTCACTTAGTATGAACTGAAACACTGCACTCTCAAATTACAGATTATAACAACACACAGTTATAAAGTGCTAATTACTGGCCTGCACTGCTCTACTTGATTTATATGAACTCATGAATCTTCATAGCAACCCTGTGAACAGGTCCTCATATGATCCCCATTTTGCAGATGGGCACATAACTAACTTGTCTAAATTCACATAGCTCGTAATGGTGTACCCTGGATCTAGGATCAGGTTGGCTCCAGAGCTGGGGCTGTAAGTACTGTGCATTCTGCCTCTCCCATGGCATTTCCGTGTCAGCATGCAATGCTGGGTACCTTTAACACGAACTGCCTGCTTAGAGTGTGCCATGTGTATGCTAGTACTATGTTTTATTTCATCTAAGCCCCCCAGTAACCTATGAGGTACACTAACGTGATTTTTATTCACATATGAAACACATGGGCTTGTTGTGAGTGGCCTGACACCACACACCTCATGAAGAGGAACCTCTTTCTTTAAGACAAGGTTCTTCTTCCTCTCAGCTGCAAGAATCATCTCTAAATTAATTTTCTGTATACAGTTGAGGGAATTGCTTTCAAAGATCTATGTGTCCAACAATGTTATGAGTTTATACTACATTTTGAGCTGCTGACATTGTACTAGAGGCTGAAAATCTAAGAATTATTTTATAGTAAGAGACACAACGATAATTCAATATGTATTTTTTTCTGATGATAAAAAGTATTCCCATTTCCACTCTTGAAGTACTTCTTTTTTAGTACTTTAGGAGACTGAGAGTATCTGATATGGCAAACTTTCCTTTTATATAATACATGATGGTTGTTTGATCAAACAGTCCAATCAATATACTTCTTAACTGCTATGTCAAGATCAAGGCTCTGAATCCCAAATCTGCAGAGACTGCCGACAAATTCTAACATTTGTCAGTTTTTAAACTTAACCTGCAAGAACCAAAGACAAGCTGTGGATCAGACTTATGCTTCCTTGTTAGTTCTTTAGCAAACACAGAAGTCATATATAAAAATTCCCAGTCAGTGAAACAGACACCTAACTATTAGCACTGTCTTAACGAAAACAACATAAACAACCAAAAAAGGATATGAATAATTTGGGCTTTAAAAAAAGTAAAATACTGTCTTTTAACTGATAGTCTGACACTATTGTAAAACTGTTAACACATATGTGCCAACCCTTGAAAGCCATGAATAGGAAGATACCGCATATTCTAAATCAGGTATATATGTATTTTTTTTTTTAGGACAGCACAAATTGAGTCAATTCCTCTTTCATTTTAAGAGGGAAAGTTTTACTAATTGAGTGAGCTGGCACATATGTTTAATAATAATCTGTGAGGAATGTCTTAAACAGCAACATTACTAATTCGTATCTATGGAAAATTCCATCGGTTAACTGAGATGGAAATTATCTTCCATTCTTCCTGCTTCTGCTGCCCAATGAACAGCACAAGGCAAAAGTGAGACTGAGATACAAGAACACATGATGTAATGAGGAGGGCAGCCAGAAAGACACATGGGCTGGAAGCTACCATACAGATATTACAATGGGCGCCCCGCAACACAGAGAGCTTCTGAGACTTACCCGTGCTCACAGACTGAGTCAGCGGAGGAGACTGGAGTCCTGACTCCCAAAAGACTAACTTCCTGTTAATAATAGTGAGGGCAGCAGGTGAGGGTAGCTAACAGTATGTATCAATTTAAAGGAGTCAGAAAAACATAGGGCATGTTCGCTATTTGGTCTGGGTGGCTATTAACTACAAACCAGAGAAAATTACAATACATCTGTTATAACAACATATTTGTCTTGTTGTTTTTGTCACAATAGTACTTTAGTATTGATGTCTTGAAATACAAAGAAAGAAAAATAATCATGCATCATTTTTTTCTGGTATATTCTGTACATTTATCAAGCTGTTTTAGACAGCAGGTATCCAGTCTTTCCATTCTCCCCCTTTTTAGCTACAAGAGGTCACTCTGGATGTTAGGGAGCAGATTTAAGTAAAAAGAGCCCCCCCCCTTAAATTCAGTGAAGTCTCTTGGCCCAGGACAGGGTCTGATTATAAACTAATTATTCAATTCCAATTACAAACTAATTATTCTTTCCACTTGGAAGGTATAAGTAGCCAGAGGGTTGTAGTTGAGTAATATTTATTAACTAATCATTTATATTATATATTTTTAATTGCTTTCTGAGGAACAGGAAAGACTATTTCTTAATAAACTAGTTTCAGTTCATTCACTGGTCCAGTGCCTAATGTAAATTATGTGGTGGACTCTAGTTTTATGAAAATTATCTCAAATAACCTATGTAAGAAATAATGTACTTCTATGACTCAAACTCTGGAAAGATCTTATACACATTTTAGGCAAACATTTTTATAAGTTCAAGATAATGTGGTCTCATGCTGGGTTAAAAGGCTAATTGCTATTCTAAAAAATTTCATTTTTAATAAATATGTTAATTATTGACACTCCCAAGAGCATTTCTGCAAGAGGATACAATTTAAAGACTGGATAAATAACTCAAAATGTGGCTTCAGGGGTGCTGTATCTGGGGCCTATGCTCTTGCTGATGCACTTTTGAAACTGTGAGCTACATCTACCCTCTCAGCAATAACTCAAGCATGCTCACGATAGTGTTCTGACACTGCCAGCTACAAATGGGAGACTGTGAATCAGTGCCCAGCACCTCCTCTGTCCTCACACACACACACACTGCTTGGGTGTGTTCAGCAGTGCACTGAAACAAATCAAATCCTCAGTAACAGCAAAGCTATCTAAATAAGAAACCTGGAGTTGAAAAAAGAAGGTGGACAGGGTCACAGGTGCTTATGTACATTGTGAAACAAAACATGCTATTTAATAGTAGACTTTATAAAGACCATTGTGAAAGAGAGCACCTCAACTTTAAGCTACTTAAATGGCTCCTTTTTCATTTTGAAGGGTTAAAGGGACTGTCACAAACAAAAAGTTTGAGAGCTGCCACAATCAATCAAGACTTTCATTTGCAGTTGTCAGGAGTGTCATAAACTGGCTTTTCAACTTTATAATTGTGTTTAGTCTAAGTCCTAAAGCCTAATAAAAAAACAAATATTAGAAATTGACCAAGGAAATTAAAATTTGAGTATGTACCTTTCTTCTCAATCCAAGTATTCTTAACTCCTGAGAGCAGAAAAAGAAAGTATGTAAATGTATCTGCATGTTTATCAATATCCTTGAAAATTACTTTAAATATCCAAAATCCTAAATATGTTAACAGTAAAGCCACTGATGATAATTTTACAGAAAATTATTCATTTCTTTTATCTCCAGTTATAGAAGGGAAAGCAAGAATCCATAGTAAATAGCCATATCTTGGCTATTTAGCAACTACTTATTTCCTTCCCATGTATGACACTATAACAATTTTATGTCTGATCCAGAGAAAAGCGGAAATATCCTCTCCTTCCCTTATCACTCCCCATTAGGCCATCCCACTTAGTGCACGTTTTAGGGAACATGGTTTTGTCAAGACAAATGCTCATCACTGTTGTGCATTTCCAAAGACTGACAATAAGCCTAACAGGTGGGTTAAGGAGCAGTGGGGAAATGTTTTCAAAGTAGAACCCAAAGAAAAGACCAGCTGTGCACTTATGCCATCATTTACTATGGTACAAGGCAAGCAGTTTTCCTTGGCTAGGTTCCATGGCCAGGCAAAGTTCATCTGACTACAAATGTATTAATACCTGTACTGAGTCCAATGCAAAGAGTCACCTTGAAGTCTCCTGTGTGTAACACACTTCTGAGTAATTATTTTTTCTTTCTAGCAGGTAATCATTGTGGAACAGAATAAAAGATAGTCTAAAATTGTTCATTGTGGTAAGTTTAATGAATGGAAAAATAATCTTAGAAAAAAATCTTTCAAGATGGGACTATAAGCTCAAAAAATTGAACAGCAGCAGTAACTAGTAATACCAAAGTTTAAATAAAATAAGAATAAAAAATAACTCTGTCCTCCTACTGAGACCTAAAACACTATTTCATAGTAAATACAGTTTCAAAAAGCCTTTTAATATGGAAAAAGGAAGGTGGCAGATACTCATTTTCCACCTACTCTAGCAGCCGACCTGTGGTGTGTCTGTGGCCATCTTGACATGACTGAACTCATCCTCAGAGATGTACCAGAGAGAATCGAAATACCAACTGCTTTTATACAAGGGGGATCTAGGTCGACTTATCTGCTTTCTCTATGACTATGCTGGCAATAACTGAAAAGCTTCAATTTGCTGAACAGCATACTTAACGGTCTTGCAAATGACCCCGTGAATGAAAAACTTCTTCCTCCTGGTCCCTTCTAAGTATTAGTGCAAGTGAAGAGCTATAGCTCTTTCAGGTATGTTGTTTCCACCTATTTAGCCTTTCCTGGCTTTATAAAGCTATATTCAGCTTTGAGCAGCTGAGTTTTTCTAATTAAACAATGAAAGAACTGTCTCTCCGATTTCCCTTTTATTCCCAGTGTTAACTGTATGAAGGAATGTTATACTGAAACTTGAAAATGGATCTATTTTGTGTATAAAATGTCAAAACAAAGCTCAATTTTCCTTGTATGTATCATTTTAGTAAAGCTATATTATTTGTGTGTTTCTGTATATCCACTTCCCTTTATGAAGGACTCACTTGTTGGGAAGGGTTAATTGCCTAAATTGTTACCTTACTTTTGAGGAGCCATTAACCACAGAATTGTTTTGGCCACAGTTGGGGGTAAAGGAAAACCCTAACTTACCTTTACTAAACATTTTCTGCCTTTACTTCAGTAGTGGGAATATTTTGCCACTCCACTACCATTGCATAAATAGTAATAAAAAATAAGGGAAGATCCTGGAATCATTACTTAAATGTCATCCTCATTTTCCTTGTAAAGCTTATTTATGAACTATTTTGGTGACACAATTGTTCTACACACCAATCTCAAGTTGAAATATCTTCATTTTTCCCCCAACAGAAAAGAAAATAATTCTAACAAGTGAAATTCAAATGCTCAAGAGTAACAATAAGATACAACCATCAAGAAAATAGCTAAATTCTATTATTTCATAATATCCAAATACTTTGTATTGATTAATTTTGAGGCTAACATCTACATTTTGTGTAATAAGTGTGGTATTCAGAAGACCTAAAAAAATGAAGAATTAACATAAAAAAATCATTAAGGTGAGAAAGTAAGTTTCTTCCACCTATATAGTGCTTGATGGGATTCTACTCCACACACATAATTGCATCAAAAACCGAGATTTCTTAGCTGT
Organism: Manis javanica; assembly: GCF_040802235.1. Classification (NCBI taxonomy): domain Eukaryota; kingdom Metazoa; phylum Chordata; class Mammalia; order Pholidota; family Manidae; genus Manis; species Manis javanica. Next base: position 86,985,447 of record NC_133165.1, read on the forward strand.
ACAAAGATTCCACTTATGCCTTGAAATGTATATGCAAATTAGGCTAATACATCATAAACCTGAAATTAGAGAGTATGCCTGAATATAAGGTAAGGTTTTTAACTTCCTGAAGTCTTTTATTAGAAAAGAGGAGACTGTCTTGTTGAGTCCTTACACAGTGTTTCATATTATAAGATGCTTTTTCATTAACTTAATACTTGAGGAAAATGCATTAGTTTAAAAATCAACTTCGTTGGAGCTAATTTTAGGATGTTTACAGAAATACCTTAATAAGATCAGGGAAAAAAAGGTGAGCAAAAAATCAACACATTAATTATTCTCAGGTTATAATCTTAAAATTAAAAGTTTTGCATGTTGTTGCAAAGAAAATTTTCAAAAACTGCTTATAAATAAGTAGTCAAATACTATTATTCTCTCAGAAAGGGCACAAGCAACATTAACTAATTCTGTGGAAGTAACCAGGTAGCTAAGGGACAAGACTAGGAGGGTGACATGCTTTTCACAGTGTACCCCTCTGTGTAATTTACATTTTAAGCCATGTGAACATATTATCTACTCAAAGATAAAATAAATAAAATATGATTAAATTCTACAACAGAAAATGTAGCCCCATCAAATGTTATAACTAATCACAAATCAAATAAGAGTGATTATGTTACAGAGATTGTAGAGATTATCAATGTAAACTATAAGACACACACACACATACCCTAGGCCCACTGTTTTGCAAATGGAACTTATGGTTTAGAAATAAAATCTTCAGTGTCAGATCCCACAGGTATTCAAAAATTGCTGTAACTCAAACATAAAGAGATAGAAATGAAGATGCATGCAGGATTTTAGTGCTAGATGGATGAAAAGGGGCTCCACTGTTAATAAAACATCACAAAGATTCATGGGTAGAGTTTGAGCAAAATGGGTTTATGAAATATTGAGCATGGATAAAGCAATTCTGTATTACTGCACTGCTTCATAAAATTTGAATTATGTACATGCAACTATAATTAATAAATTAAAAATTTTAGCATTTCATTTTCCTCTCTAAAAGTTTATAAGGGGAGACATATTTGAGCTTACCTTATATTCAGGCATATGTATTATATTCAAGAGAACATTTCTTGAAGAGAATGTGGCAAGCTATATCAAGTAAATCACCATGAAATATTAACTTCCTTACATACTTCTCTCTTCTGCTACCTATGACCATTTTCTTGAGCAACTGTTTATTATTGCAATTACCTGTTCCAATTTTTTTGGAAGGTAATCATTTAACCATTATTGCTGGTCCTCCAAGTACACTGTGTAAATTTGATCACATTTAGCCAAGTGTCAGTAAATGTGGTTGTTAGTCTTTCAACCATTGTCTAAGATAAAGCTAGGGTCCTAATTGATGGAAGGTTCTAAAGCCATCACCAGTCAACCACAGCCTCCTAAAGGCTTTGACAGTGCCTTAGCCAAAATGTTACTTTATACTAACCTGGACAAGGGTTATACCTAACAAGAAGTATCAGATGCAAGTATCAGACATCTTCTTTGATGGGAGAACAAATATTCACCACAGACATGTATTAAAGAACTCAGAATAGTAGCATACATATTCTATCCATTTTCCTGAATAAGATAAGGTCATAACAGAAGGACTGGGAAACACTCAGAACCCAGAAAAATAAGTTACAAGGTGCATAAGGAAGTGCTCTATAGGGAAATTTTATTTCTTTTGGCTTTTAAAACAAATTTAAAAAAATATTATTGTGAGTTTAAGACTCATCACACCTGTGGAAAGCATATTGAATCCAGCTGAAATTCTTGTCTGCCCTTTTAATATGTATGCTTAGTGTGTTTGTGAAATTTTAAGTTTTTGTTTTAGTTTTTATGTTTTAAGTATTAAAAATAAGTGTGTATCATCTATGTCTATTCATTTATGTTAAACATGGACATGACTGTGTTTTTTGGAGACTGGAAGATGCCCCTGTACTCAATGAAAAGTTCCTGAACAGATAGATAACAAATGAGCAGAAAGCGTTCATTTTGTACACCAGGACTGAAAACACAGTCATAGCCTATACCCATTAATTAAAAAAAAAAAAACTCAAATAAGAAACTCTTGCTTTCTTACTGATCATTAAGATAGCTCAAATTCTGCCAATTATGAAATTACGGTGCATCACAGTGGAGATGGGAAAGGAGAGGAGAATCTAGTCAAATCCATCTATTTTCCTTGAAATCGGCATAGGAAGCTACTTTCCAATGCCATCCAAGCATGAGATCCTCTGCTTGTGCTAAAACAGTTGAATCTAAAGCTCATTTCCAAATATAATGTTGCTACCAAAGGCACTTAACCAGGGAAATAATGAAAGAATTGTACAGAAAATGAAATTCTGCCTGTTACTAAAAAGCAGTCAGGACCCTATGAGGTTCTTTCTGTGACTAACTGCTGAATACAACTGACAGGAAAAAACATTACTAAAGAGGAATAAGTGGGCTCACAGAGAGTAATTTTAAGTCAAAGCTCCCACTGCGCATGCCAAAGAACTCACCATTCTTCCTTTCATTCAGAGGGAGTAAGTGCTGGCTGGGCTGCAGCGAGAGTTCCTGGAACTCATGAGCAACAGCTTCACTCTGAGGACTTGGGGCAAGAGGGGCTGAAGGTCCCAGTTCATCCTCGGTGTCTAGTGCCCCTGTGTGATCCATTGTGTTCCAGCCACAGGTAACAGGCGCTATGAGACACTGCTTCAATGTGGCCTACTGACGAGACTGGCAAAATGAAGAATGTGTAATTAACAGCATATTCATTTTTTCTCCAATTTGCACAAAAATATTAAAACGGGAACTCTGGGTTCAGGTTCAGTTTCACTGCTGTGGGAGAACTGCCAATTCACTTACTCTTTTTGAACCTCAGTTTCCTTGTCCAACACACAGGAAAACATACTTCCCATCTCAAAAAGCACCTTTGAGATTTACCTTTGGTAAACATTGAGAGGTATTTTGTGTAATTTTTTGTACTATGGCTTAAAGAAAGTTACAGTTATTGGTGTCACTGAAGATTTTAATGCAGCCTAAAATGAGATAAAAGTCAGTGAATGCTGATGAAAATAAAAAGGCAGTCCATCTTGAAAATCTGCCTTAACTCCTATAAATCAAACAACTTTATGGCAGCATTCACAGCAACCAGCAATGTTTCAGATCTTGACTTCTCCATCAGCCTGGGATTCAGAGTGACAACAGGGAACAGAACTCTCAGCTAACCCACAATGGACATATCACTCATATTTTAAGCCACTGGGATTTGGGGTTATTATCACAGCATAATCTGGCCCTTTGTGACTGATAGAGACTTTGGTAAAGGAAGTACCAAAAGTGCTAAACATGTGATATGGACTTAGTGGCTGACTAATAGGCAGCAAGAAAACTGTTACTGAAAGGTGGAAGCTAAAAGGACGACAGTCCACATTATGCAATGGCAAAACATTTGATGAAACTGTTGCCTGCTTATTATCACCCCATACCACAGTTTGCTTATCCATTCCCCTACTGAGGGACATTTATTTCAAGTTTTTGACTATTATGTAGAAAGTTGCTATGCATACACTTGTACAAGCATTTATGTGGATATATGCTTTCACTTCTCTTGGTTAAGTACCTAGAAATGAAATGGGTGGGTCATATGACATTTGAATGTTTAAATTTTAAAGAAACTATTTTCCAAAGTGCTTGTGCCATTTTGCATTCTTACCAGCAGTGAATGAGAGTTCCACATCCTTGCCGTCACTTGATTATGGTCAATCTCTTGAATTTTAATTATTTTAATTAATGTGTAATGGTCTCTCACTGTGGTTTAATTTGCATTTCCCTAATGATGTTGAGCATCTTTTAATGTGCTTATTTGCCAACTGTGTAGCTTCTTTGGTTAAGTAATCAAATCTTTTGTTCATTTTAATCTTTTGTTCACTCTTATTACTGTTCTGAGGGTTTATATACTCTGGACAAAAGTCCTTAGCAGATACATGATTTGCAAATATTTTCTCCCAATGTGTGGCTTATCTTTTTATGCTTTCAAACAGTGTTTTTGTAAAAAGCAGGTATTTTTAATTTGTTGAAGTCCAATTTGTCAATTTTTTCTTTTTATAGATCATGTTTTAGTGTTGTAGCTAAGAAATCTTTAATTAACCCAAGGTCACAAAGATTATCTCCTATGTTCTCTTCTAGATATTTTATAGTTTTATGTTTTACACTTAGTCTATGATCCACTTTGAGTTGATTTTTGTATGTGCTGTGAGATATGAATCAAAGTTTATTTTGTTTTTGTTTTGGCATAAAGGTATTTGATTGCTCCAGCACCATTTGATGAAAATGTTATCTTTTCTCCACTGAACTGCCTTTGCACCTTTGCTGCAAGCCAACTGTCCATGTATATGGGGATCTGTTTCTTGACTCTATACTTAGGTTCCCCAAAAGAAGTGAGCTGTAAAAGAGGTGCCCCTAAATTCTGTGTGTAAACTCTGCTCAAGTCTCTGCTGATCCCTAAATTACGTACACACAGGGCAGCTTCCCAAAGCAAAAAAAAACAGAACTGAGATTTCAGCTCTTGTTCACCATAGGAAACAAAGAGTTTGCACAAGTGAGTTCAATAACTTTAACTGACTACTAATATAAAACAATACTCTTAGGAAAGAACTTTATAGAATACAGAGTCTCTACAACTGTCCATCCAGAATTCCATATCCAACAAAAATACCCTTTCATAATGAAGACAAAACTGTCACAAGCAAAACGCACTACAAGAAATGCTACAAGAATTTCTTCAGGCTGAGGGGAAGTGATACCAGATAGAAGCATGGATCTCAGGAATGAAATGCATTAGAAATGGTAAACATGTACATAAATATGAAAGATTAGTTTTTCCTCTTGATTTAATATTATCACTCAAAGTAAAAATTGCAACACTGTTACCTAGGTAGATGTAATACATATGGCAATTACAGCATAAAAGATGGTAGACAGATATCCATATCCCAACATGCTTAAATATCTACTATACATTATAAAGAAGTCATATAATTTTAACTTAAAGTAGACTGAGGAGTTAAGGCTGTATGTATATTGTAATTCTTATAGAAATCCTTAAAAAAAGTTTTAGCTAAAAAGCCAATAGGGAAATTAAAAAGGAGTTCTAAAAATATTCAACCTAAAAAGAAAGCAGAAATAAAGAGGACAAACAAAAAATTATAAAAATCATTACCAATAATGATATTAAGTGTGAAAGGACTAAACACTATGATTAAAAGACAAAGACTGACAGAATGGATTTCTAAAAGTTTAAAAAGTATGTTCAGAGGTGACATACTTTCAATATTAACACATAAATAAAATAGAGTAAAAGGAGAAAGATAGGTCACATAAACAAGAAGCACAGGAAAGCTGGAATGAAATTAATGTCAAATAAAGTAGACCTCAAAAGGATGTGTTAGGTTGGTAAATTTGCATGTACAATGACTTATTTTGCTATGGAATATTAAACTATGACTCCTAGAGTTTTTTTCTAAACTATGATTTTCATTTCAAATTATGCATGTAAATAAAATCTGTTCATTGCAAATGAGCTCTTATGATACAAGTACCATAATGCCCTTATAACAGCAAGATGTACAAACTTTAAACACAAGTGCTAATGACTTGGAAGATCCTTTAGGCAAAAGATTTTAAAATATTTTCATGCAATATTACCTGTTCTTTATATTGAAGAATGTTTTTCAACCTATTATTCCTTGACATTATGCTCACCTTAAACTCCCACATATCCTTTCAAATTATGAAAATTATAAGCTAAGAAAATCTTTACAAAATGTAGCAAAAGGAAAAGAAAAGGTGTTCCAAAATTTTTAACTTAATATTCATGAACATTTTTGACTGAGTATAGACTGTACCTATTCGAAATTCTACTAACAAATTTGCAAGCAGTCACCTATTATCTACTTAACTACTTGATAATTGTCTTTTGAAATGAAAGTCCAACATCAAACATAAGGGAACACTTTTTGTCCAGTAGTCTCTAATTGACATGTTAAAGAAATGGCATTACAATGGATTCTTTCATTGGGTCACAATTTAATTACTAATGTGAAGCAGTCATTTAGCTTTAACTAGACAAACTGTGATAAAATATTAATTCATCTAGAATCAACAAAATGAATGGAGTTACTATCTTACACACTCCAATAACATAACTTCATTCCAAAATGAAACTAAATAGCATTGATCAAGCACCAGGTCAAAACACAGCACAACACTAGTAACATCAACCTGGGATATGACTTCTACTCTCAAAAACCAAACCATTTCATTGTGAGATACTATGCCAGAGACAGAAAAAGTAACACAGAAAAAACAAGAGACCTTTGCACTCTCATTTGTTCATCTAACTGATTCACTCTCATCTTCTGAATGAACTCAGGATAACACCAATAATGGCCTTCATTTAAAAAGATGCTTAGCTACTGGGCTAAGATACTCCCAAAATCAGTGCTAACACTTGTTTTGAACAGAGTAAAGTCCAAACCCAAATCTCTGCACTGTACCTTATTGCTTGTAATGACTAATTCCCATGAAATATTAGTAAATAAAGTGGTATATAATCATTGCTATATAGAAGAAACACTAAATAATAAAGGAGTTCAAAGAATATTAATACCAAGCTTCAGAAGTTTAATATATAATCAGCCAAATGTAAACAGGTAGAATATCCAAATATACTAAAAAGTAATGTTTTAGAAACAACAGAACTATTTGTCCCTGCCCATTAAAGTTCCCCTGAATTACAAACATCAGTAAAACACCTAATAGCCTGTAAAAGTTAATTTTTAAGTTCAAATAAGGTAAAACTTGCATCAAGAAATTAACTATATACACAAAGTAATTTCCTACATTAGAAGACTACTACTAAATCCTGTAATCAGACAAGTTGCATTCTCACCAAATGCACTTTTGAGAAACAGAATTTTGTCATTGTGTCAGGTTAATTATTGATGGCAATTCTGGTTTATCTGTTCTTTTCCCAAAGCTCAGGGTGATAATGTTAAATACCTAATGATAGGGTTCAAAATGTATGTACTAATATAATAAATTTTTGTCAACTGTATATATAAAAACATTTTCTAATAATATATTACTATTTCTATATTGTCTTACAAATGAAATTTCTTAGGTATATCAATTATTCAGGATCAAATCTGTTTACATTTTTATATAAATAGCATTCACCTCCCAGTTTTACAGTTGAGGAAAAAAAAGAATCACAGAAAGGAACACTTTATCCAATTTGTCCATATTCAGTCTTAACAATTAAGATGAACCAGAAAATCAGAGTTCTAAAGTTATAGGTGTTTAGACAAATATTACTTCACTTTATACTACTTTCTCTCTTATTATGAGAAGTGTTTCTGTTTCCCTAATTTTTTTCTCATTTAATTCCTGGTTTGATTTTCCTAATTTAGTTCCTGGTTTGATTTTTAAATATGCAACAACTGACTTGAATGCTCTCATACTTAAAAGACTGTATAAGTTCACAGACCAACAATATTTCAGCTGAAAGTTGACGTAGAAGCAATGTTTGGTATAAGTCCTTCTCAACTCTCCTCACAATGTAATGATCATTTGAGGAATTAAAAAAAATCTCTGATGAGGAGTGGTTGGATACAGAAGGAAGATCTCCAGGGACTTTGATTCAACTGGTCTTGGACAGAGTGATTCTAATGTGTAGCCAGTGCTGAGAATCACTAAGTAGTGAAACCACCTTGGTTTATAGAGAGGATAAATCATTTGCTCAATGAGCAGGAAGAGAGGTCAGGAGTAAATCACTACAGCATGTATGAAAAAATGACAGAATTTAAGCAGTTACAAAATGCTGTGGGAACCTGAAGAATTAAATGTCTAATTGTCTGAATAAGTTAGTTAAGTCTACAAGGATGAACAGGAGTTTGCAGACACAGAAGTTTTTCTCTTCAGTAAAAGTACAGCAGCATGAGCAGTTAACACCTGACAGCAAAAAGTTTGATGGGGCTAGTGTACAAAGGATGGAGAAGATAAGGCTGATGTGGAAAGATAGAGTACAACTGTGAAGGAATGTGGACTCTAAAAAAAACAGTGATATGATCAGATTTGTATTTTACAAAGATAATTCTGGAAGAGACAGGTCTACTGATAAAATCTAATGCTGAAATGCTGAAGGGCTGTTAAAATAGTAGAGATGCAGAAAGGGAATCAATTCAAATAATATATAAGAGGCAACATGTCAAGACTTGATGACTGGCTCATTTGAAAGATGAAGGAGAAAAGAATTGAGGGGGCTGACGTTTCTAGATTCGGGCCACTGGAAAAGCTGGTGGTACCATTACAACAAGGCAGGGCGAGTAGAGGGGAAGACCAGTGTTCGCTTTGGGAAGAAGCTACAGGCCCCCTAGGAGGCGGCTCTGAAAAAAGGATGGCTGGAAAGACAGCTTTTGATTTCAGGCAAATCACTAAACCTCTCAGGGGTCCAGTTTCCTAATTTTAAAAACTGGAATGAAAAATAAAAAGAAGAGAAGAGAAGAATACTTACTCCTTTTCTCCTCAGCTTGGCCCAAAGTCTATTCTATGCTTTCCTTACTTTTGCCCAGTGCCCTCCCTATGGATAGGTATTATTCTCATTTTAGATGAGAAAACCAAGGCTTGAAAAGTTTAAACAACTTCAAGAAATTAGCATAGAAGCCAGGATTCCAACTTCAGGGCCCATGTTCCTTCTTCCACAATAACATGATATTTATGTGCCAAAATGGAATCTGAGTTGGAGCAAGTAATTGAGAGAGAGAGAGAGATGATTTTGGGGGCATGAGGAGTTGGTGAGGAAGGAAGCAAAGCTGTGCAAGGACCCATGTGTACAGCCCTTTAACGAACATGCTGAAGGCTGAGAAGGCACCATCTGGGGCACTGGGCTCCAATGATCACTCAGTCATAAGCCCTGTATCTCCTGGAGATAAAGACCTTGTCCATTGGGCAATTACAACGTGATGCTGGTAATTAATAAGAGCTAGTAGAACACACCTCTGTGCGTCAGAGGGAGGAAACACTGTCCTCTTACTGTTCCACTTTACTGAACACTAAGAATGTAACCAGAATTAAACTCCAGACTAGAAGAAAGTAAAATCTACATCTACAATGGTAGACGTACTGCACATAAACAGGACGTGTTTTTGACATCAGGTTACAATTCTTTCAAATAAACACCTTCTAAGCAGGGCTTTTATTTGTAGCAGCTGGGTTTTTATGTGTGGCCATTAAATACATTGCAAAAATATACTATAAATATACCAAATACTGACAACACAAATACACTGTATAGAAAAAGTTATATAACTGTTCTTCTATACTTGAAGTGGCTGTTATAATTCTAAAAATACCAATGTCATGATTTATTTTTTAACTTCTTTACTGTAGATTTGTATCAAATGAACAGAACATGGAGCAAATTATATACTTAACACCCTGCAAAAGGATGCATTCTTAAGTACTGTAACTAATAGTTAAGTAAACAGTGTTTCTGAAATATTCAGTCTATGAATAAAAACTTGAATCAGCAATAGTTTAAAACATATGTGGCTCCTAAATTACTACACAAAAAAGACATAAAGGACTAGAAGATCTTTTTGTTCTCCAAGTAAATTGGCCAAAACTCATCTTTTTAGTTTGAACAATTGCATTTTCCAAGATTATTCAAAATGAATGATTCAAAGAGAATGAGGATTGACTGGAGAGTTAATTTTAAGCTGAGATAGTTTCCATATTTAGCAAATACCAGGTTAAAAACAAACTCTTTTTTTGTGAACCATAATTAGCACTTATCTAAGTGCTAAGAAGTAAACATTTGTAAATAGATTAAGCGAATGTTTTATTTAACAGATAAAAAGTATCTTGTATCCTACTTCTAAGTTCTCTGAGGCAGGGAGGGAAGAAGGAAGTGAAAAGGAGGAAGGGAAGAGGAAAAGAGAGAAAAAGAAAGAAAGCGGAAGGGAAAGGAACATGACCAGAGAAGTATCTTCTTTTTGTTTTCTAGCTCTTCACTCTTATTGATATCAAGAGCCAGTAGAATTTAAAACAATTTTGCTAAACTCAAAAGTATTGCAAAATACATGGAAAAAAACCCAAAGTTTAATTTACTTGTCCAAGATAACCATGCCTAGTTAAGTAGCTGCTGGGACCATGGGTCCCCTAACTTACCCAATTCTCTGGTACTTCATTACCAGAGGAGAAACCCTCTTGTCTAAGACAACCATGCCAGGCAGCTAGTTGGTAAATTGAAAAACTCATTTAAAAGGTAAGTCATTAAAAATGATACACATGAATCTTAAATAATTTCTTTTGAATTAGAGTGCATAAATGTTTGCCAGTCTTCCAATACAGAGTCAACGCCTTCTCTCTGCAGGTGTGTCAGTTCTCTGGTGTCACAACCACTGCCTGTGATTTCTAGTTTCCATTTCTTTAAAGTAGAAAAAAAGTTAAAGGGTTTTTGAGCACAGAATGTCTATAGTTTTACAATTTTTAACTCAATTTTTTTTGGCTTCACCCACAGCCAATTCAGCACTATTATAAGTAACATGCCTCTGTGTTTCCAAACATTTAGCTTTTTTTGCACTCATATTTCATCAGTTTACATAAAATTTAGTTAAAATACATAATTATGATTACTACCACTCTTGGCCTAAACAGATTAGGAATAAACACAGCTAATTTTTGGTTAGTGTATAACTTAACTGGTGAGAACAGAAATGCATCACTAGACTTCAGTGTTACTTCCTCGCCATTACCATTCAGTATGTTCTGGAACAAAGGGGTTGGAGAAGGTTGGTTCTACCCCAAAGATCAAGCAAAGGGTATCTCAAATTAGAACCTTAGGTCTTTTAAAGTTTTCTGGAGTCTGTTAATACAAATTACTACCTTAGATATTTTTCATTACTGTTGTCTATGCAAAATATGTCAATATTGTACTCTGAGAAAGATATTCACATTCAGAGTTTCATAACAGCACCCTAGCAAACAGTACAAGTATAAATAAATTTCTAATGGTATTAAATATGAAATCATCTACTCTCATTGTACTGTTGTCCTTCAAACACTTGTGAATTCTTTGCATTAAATACACTTTGGTATATATAATAAAACACCAACCTCAAACAGCTGTGAAAATTTTAACAGTTCTACAATAGTCATGGATAAGTTTTTTTGTTGAGACATAATGCAGATGCCATAAAATCCACAAAGTGTACAATTCAGTGATTTTTAGTATAATCAAGTTGTACAACCATCACTAATTCTAGAACATTTTCATCCCATCTAAAAGAAATCCCATACCCATTAGTAGTTACTTCCTGTTCTCCCCCTGCAACCCCTGGAAGACACTGATCTACTTCTGTATCCATGGATTTACCTATTCTAGACATTTCCTATAAATACATTCATACACAGTATGTAGATTTTGTGTGTAGCTCCTCTCCTCTTGTTTTCAAGATTCGTCCATTTTGTACCACTGTCCTCCTTTTCCTCTGATATTTTAAACTTACTCCTACTCTCCTCAAACCTCAAACACTGGCACCAACCCTCTCATTCTTATGGATGACTTTGCATCTTACTTCACAGAGAAAACAGACCTCCCACCACCAGATGTAAACTAGTGGTTTGTGCAATATTCACCCTCCCCTCCTTTCTTCTCTTTTGTTCCAGAGGAAATATTTCAGTTTAAAATCAGTTCTTCAGTCTTGATCTCATTCTTTTTTCTTCCTCAAAATTTTGCCCCTTCAATCATCCCCACTTCCCTGTATGTTCAACCTTTCCTCTGCTTTGATTTTTTCTCATAAGAAGAGTTAAACAAATCTTTCTTATTGACAACCAAATACAACTTTAATCCTGCATATCTCTATTGCTGTATTGTCCTTCAAAGTCAGACTTGAAAAGGCTTTCAATATTTCCTGTTTCCTTATGCTCCTCAATCCATCACCTTATGAATTTCACCCTCACTGGAACCTGTCTGACTAGAGTTACCGACTTCTTTATCAATCAATCCATTGGCCTCTTTGCCTTAACTCACTTCACTTCTTGGCGGTCAAGTGTTATCCACTGCCTCCTTTTATGATGCCCATTCTCTTGGTTTTTCTCCTATTTCTCTGGCAGCTGATTTTCAGGCAATAATCATCTCTCCTCTATGGCCCCACAGTGCCTAAGGGCTTGTAACACTTATCATGTGACATTAATTATATATATACTCCATGCAGGCATAATACTAACCCTTAGTATTCTTAGGCCCTAGTGGCTAATAATGGTTGAATAGTGAATAAGTGAAAAATGGAGAAGTCAAGAAGATGTAAGGCTGTTTTCCAGAGGCAGGTGAAATCAGTGAGATCTATTACAGCGTGCTGTCCTGCAATAGTCTTCACACCACAATACGGGGCTTTTTGCCCCCCATGTCTTCTGATTTCACCTTTCTCATCACGGCTTTCAGTATGTGATCTCTGGACCCCAAATTTGCTCTGTATAATTATTTCTCCAGCATTCCTATTTCTGCTTCTCCCCTGTTTCTTAGAGCATTTCTTTAATTCCTACCTTAATATGTTACCCTAAGTATTTTTAAACTAAAGTAACATCTAATAAAATGTAGTTAAGCCAATGCATAACACTGGGAACTTTTTGGGAAAGATAATGGATTAAACACACACTTTTTGCTTCCTCCCCAAAACTCCTTTAAAACAAGGGATTTTCTAAAAGGCATAAACCTATAAGGATGGGGAGGATGGGAGAGAAGGCAGAAACAATCTTTTTATCTAATTCTATTTTTTTTAATTTTTATTTTTATTAAGGGTTGATTGATATATACTCTTATGAAGGTTTCACATGAAAAAACAATGTGGTTACTACATTTACCCATATTATCAAGTCCCCACCCACACCCCAGCGCAGTCGCTGTCCATCAGTGCAGCAAGTAAGGCAGAAACAATCTTATATCTGGAATACAATGGCAAGTGGTATAGGGCAGTCCTGAGAGAACTTGAGCAATCAGAGACAATAAGCCACACAATTTGGGATTCAGAAACACCCCATGTCTCAAGAATTTGAGTTTGTAGGGATCTCTGGAAGTAAGGGAAGGGAGAAGAAGAGCTAGCAAAAAAAAGCTGGTTGAGTTTGTTTAAGAAATATTAAGGTCCGTACAGCTGAGCAATGGCCCTTCATTTATCCCCATGGGATAAAACAGGTAAAGCAGAATCTCTGCACTGAAGAACTCCAGTGTACAGGGAGGAACACCATATAGAAGATAGGCAGGTCAGTCAGACATGCCTGCCAGGGGCTAAGACTGGATCCCTCCCTTAACTCTTACAATGCTGGCCTTTGCTTTCTAGCAGGGAATGAGGACAGGATTCTCCAGGCAATCTGACCAGCCTAAGAAGAAAGAGCTAAGGATCCCTAAGAAAACTGACCTGATCATCTTCCAACGAAGTACACATGGTCAAATACACATAAGCCCTTGGAACTTCAAATTAGCTTCTTGGTTTCCCACTCCCAAATTTAAATAGATAACCAAGGGTCACCAAATAAGTGAGAAATGCCACTAACATGAAAGATATAACCCCAAATAAACAAACAAAATAGCAGACTAAACACAGGGAAGTAAACTAAAAACAAAGGAGAACCAAACTATTATTATTATATTCAGATGAAATTAAAAAATAGTAAATATAACACACAAAAAGGCAAAAACATGCAGAGAACAAAAAATAACTTTTGAAAATTTAAAATGATAGCAGAAAAGAAAAACTCAATAAATGGTTGGAAGATAGTATCAAAGAAATCACACAGAAAGTAGAGCAAAAGACAGATGGAAAATGACAGAAAAGATAAGACATCTCTATTAGTTTGCTAGGGCTGCCCTAACAAAATGCCATAGGCTGGGGAGCTTAAACAACAGAAATTGATCTTCTCACAGCTGGGGAGGCTAGAAGTCCAAGCTCAAGGTGGTGGGGGTTTGGTTTCTCCTGAGGCCTCTCTCCTTGGCTTGCAGATGTTGACCTTGCTGTGTTCTCACATGGCCTTTCCACTGTGGACACACATCCCTCTTGTCTCTTCCTCTTCTTATAAGGACACTCGTCCTATTGGATTAGGACCCCACACTTATGACCTCATTTAATTTTAATTACCTCTTTAAAGTCCCTATATTCAAATATAGTCAATTGGGGGTTAGTGCTTCCCCATGTGAATTTTGGAGGGACACAATTCAGTGCATAACTATATCAGAGGACCGGCTGAGAAATACCAGAAAGAGAAAACAAAGAAAAAGGAAGGAAGGAGATAGTCAATAAGTGCCGGAGTCCAGCTCCAGTGAGTCCAGGAGTCCCCAAAGGAGGAACAGCGTCAGCGACTGAATGATGAGGTCACAGACACCAGCAGAGTTGCTAAGCTGAGCCTTCATTGCTGAAGTTTATTAAGGTTATATATGTTTTGGGCATGCAGTTTCATAAAGATTAGATCATTTAATTTTTCTCAAAAAAAGGTGTTCACATAAAGGTAAATCTTTACAGGTTAGATTACTGGTGCCTTAATAATCATTAATTTTTTGCATTTATGCTTGCTTGGCTTCCCTGGTGGTTTTGGAACAAACATGATTTAATTCTCAAAATGTTCCCTCACGCCTGGTTGGCCTAGGCCCTACTTGCAGTTTCTTTATTATTGATTCTAAAATAGCCATGGTTAATATTCATCTGATTAACAAATATAGCTAAGTCTGCTTTTCTAGGTCTACAGTATTGCCTGCAGATCTTGAGAGAAACATCAAAACAGTGTAACATCAAAGCAGTGTAGCAGGACTAAGCTGATTATAATTGGGGGAACGGAAAACTCTGTACTCTTGGGGAGGTGCCCAGTTTCCTAGAGACAAAAGCGTTGCACCTGGGGGATGAGGTGAGGGGAAAATGACCAATGAGTCAGAAGGCGTAGGGCCTTCTCTTCCCGGGGAGGGCAGGGGCATGTCCTTTTTAGAGTTTCTTTAAACCATTTACAATAATATCTGCAATAACAATCTTTTCTATTGGGGGAGTTTTTACAATCATGCCAGGCCCTTTCACACACAATATCCCATCTATTATACATGCTGGCTCTCCTTTATTCTATTTTTTCCCCGGGATCCAACAGGTCTAGGAGTCATCTGGAAATTCCTCACAGGGCCGAGTTGGGCAGGGTGAGGGAACTGGAACCCACTCGAACAATCCCTGTTTATAATATCCTAATACTTGTTCCCAATGTCCTCTCCGCATCCCCTCTTATCACCCTGTCCTCCCTTTCTGGGAGAAAGGAGGGGGTCTTGCCCCTGGCATTTCTCCTAGGGTATTTTAAATTTGGTTTTCCAATTTAGGTGTGTAAGTGAACAATAACATTTCCAACCACCATATTAATAAGGAGAGAGAGCGGGGTTGTTCCTCTCAGAAGTCCGCTTTGCGGTTCCTTCTTTCCGGGTGGCGTCTGGGCTCTGCCATCAGACCCGCGGTTCAGACTGGCTCCCGACATCTCCCCCTTTTTTATTTTTTAATTTAAAAGTTTGAAGCTCTATCGCCACCTAATGGATGCTGCTTTTTAAGAGCAAGACCAGGACTGGAAGGGAAATAAGAAGTGCGAGTATTATCATTCCACAAATTCCAATATTAATCAAGATGTAAAACTCGTTTTATGAAAGTAGGAAGAAAGATTATTGAAAAAAGTACTGGGAACACTGGAGGAGGGAAAGTCTTTTTTCTGCTGGACTAATACCATGAATTTCTTGATGTAATTTGGAGAGGTCAAAACTTAAATCTGAGTGGTTCTAAATTCCCATATGATTTCTGACGTTTTCCCAAGAGTGAATAGACTTATTTACTTGTAGAGGTGTGACATATCCAATGATAATCAGCATGACATCGAAGAGCTAATCGTACTTTTAATGTCATTAACTCTCTTCTAATGGTATAGCTTCCTCTAAAGCATTAACTTTGGATTCTAATTTTTGGTCAATAATTTCTTGGGTGGCTAAAGCCAAGGATATATTCTTGGAAAGCTGATCAGTAAATGTGGCAGTATGTGTTTCTTGTACAAGTGCTACAGTCGAAAGGGAAAGGGAAGTAGAGTTATGAAGGTAACAATTCCAAGAACTAAAACCACAAAACGCCGACGGTGGAGCCGAAGGGCACTAGTATCTCTTAGGGATTTTAAGCCATAATCATCAAACCACGAAGAATTTAAAGTTACAGGAACCATTAAATACAAAGAATGGCGAACTATCGATATAGTCTTAGCATTATTCTTAGCAGAAATGCAATTAGAAGGGGTACAATGAGTACAATTAATCACAAATTTATCAACATGTGTAATATTCATAGGGACATAATTTTGAGATAAAAGAAAGGCATAAGGTGTATGTAAGCATATGTAAACAAACTTGTATCTGAAAAGTCGTTGTACTAAAAGGTCTGTGCAGGCTGGCTGAACTGATACTGCAATAGTTCGCCACAGTTCTGACCGAAAGAAACTTTTACCATTCAGGAATGTGGTCAAAATGGGAGGGACCCAAGCATAGCGATAAAAAGAGTTTTACTGGTAATAGGCAAACCCTGAAGGCGAACTACAGCCTCGGCTTCCTCCATCAGCTTCTTTATCTGGTCCCACGTCGGAGGGTCATTCTTTCGAGTTTATCTTGCTAATCGCCGCTGTGGGGGAAGAATTGGTCACGACCGGCCAGCTTCTCAGGAATCTTGCAGAGTGAGAGGTTCGGTAAACGCTGTTACTAGAAGTTCTTCAAGGTTTTTCTTGGGCGGGGACTTTCACTTCGTCTCGGGAAGTTGTGTGGGGGAGGAGGTGGTGGTTGAGACTTGTCTAGTCTGTCTGGTACCCACACGGGCATATCTGAGTACTGTGGGAAAATACAAGAATATCCTCTCCCACAGGTTTTTAAAACATCGGGCCCTTTCCATTGTCCTGTAAGGAGGTCATTCCATTTTACTAAAGGTTTGGAATTAGTTGAAGACAAAAAGCCACAAAATCATTTTCTTTAGTTTACTTAATCTTATGTAACCAATACTTGTTCTGCTGAAATCTAGTTCTTTACTAATTTAGGAATAATCAAATAGTGACTACAAATAACAACAGACTTACAAATGACAATGTTTAAAGATCTGATGAAAGCTTACTGTCAAAGAGTTGATATAAGGAAATTTGGATATTTCTGTAACACAAAACATTCAGTGACAAAGTTTAGCATCATTCCCTTTGACAGTGCTTTCCAGGTAAATATATATCAGATAAATCAGGCAAACTAGTGAAATATTTTCCCCGATGAGGAGAAAAAATTCCTCTGACATATTCCAGGGCGCCTCTGGAAAATATCAGAGTAAACTAGAGGTAAAAGGACCTTTTTGAATTTGATTTTGGGAAGTTGTCAGAAGAAAGTTTCTTTGGCACTTGCTTAAATAAGATTATAGGTTGCCATGAAGCAATACCTATCCATTTAACCAGAATGCCAACAAAATACTTTAAAGGTAAATGCAGAAGGTTACACAGGTGTTAGCAAAGTTTAGCTTTTAGTTCTTTTAATATTAAGATCTCATTTTCTTAAATACTCAGACAATTCATTGAGACTTTAAGCATGAGAAACTACTTTGATAAAACAATTAGAAAACTTTTTGCAATTTTCCAACATTAGGAGCAGACTAACAGTTTAAGAAAACTTTGTCCTTTTATCTGAAAACAAAATTCTAATTTGCTGTGTACCTTATATTGAGACTCATTTGCTTTAATTTTACATAGCATGACCATATTAATTCTTCCACAAAGTTTCTACAATTTTTTTTTTAAGATTTAACAGATAACATCAACCTAAATGTCTTTAGGTAAACTTAGGTAGCTGATAACCATAAGGACATGTCTGTTTCACTTTAAGGCATTCAGTTTAGCATTAATGTTTTATATCTTTTATTAGAATTTTCTGGAAGTTTAAGAATGCCCAATTTTTACAAACGCTTGTCTTTTAATCAATTTTTATTAATACCATCTGGAGGTAAAAAATATTTTTCATTTACACACTTAGATACACAAACATACAGATTGAGAGGTAATGACCAGTTAGCAACACTTTTCACAAAAGAACATATACACAGACAAACTGACACAAAGATTTGAGTTACTCACAGTGAACACAAGTAGTGATTCTACAGCATCTTACTACGCTGATGGGCAGTGAATGTAATGGGGTGTGTTGGGGGGACATGGTGAAGGGGAGAGCCTAGTAAACATAATGTTCTTCATGTAATTGTAGATTAATTATAACAAAAAAGAAAGATTTGAATTACTAATATTCAATTGCCTTCTTTCTTTTTAGCTTACTTGATTACAGATACCTTGGAATCTGGAGGCCTTTTAGCTAGCTGAGCAGCACCTATTCTAAAAGGATTATATTGAGCTGCAGTTTCTCCTAAATTCTCTTCTTCTTTCGGAGTTAATCTTTCATCATAAGGCAGGGGCAGAGGCCAGCATCACTCGAGGTTTTGCTATAGAGAGTAGCGGTGTCTTTTCCTCTGGGCTGTCTTCGGCAAGGAGGCTCTTCCTCTGAGGGAGCTTTTCTGCCTCCTGTTGGGGTTCTAAAACTTATTTAATTAAGTTCCAAAGAGCAAAAGCATCAACAAGGACCTTTTCAGGCCCATTTTGTGTATAATATTTTCTAAGCTGATTTCTAACTTTATTCCATATCTGCATATTAACAGTTCCCTCTTCGGGGAACCAAGGACAACATTCTTGCACAAAGTGTAAGAATTTTGCTAATTGTCCATTGGTGACTCTTATACCTTTACCTCCAAGCACATGCATTAAAACTTCAATAAAGAGTCTTCTTTCTTTAGACTCAGTATGGCCCATGACTTCTCAACCTATAGTTCTGACCTACACACTATCTCTCACCCTGCCTATCTCTACAGGGGGTTGACAGCACCTTAGTGTGAAATTCTAGCTGTCCCATATCGAGGGGGCTTACCTTTAGGTCCCTGCTTGGGCGCCACTTGTGGAGTCCAGCTCCAGTGAGTCCAGGAGTCCCTAAAGGAGGAACGGCATTGGCGACTGAATGATGAGGACACAGACACCAGCAGAGTTGCTAAGCTGAGCCTTTATTGCTGAAGTTTATTAAGGTTATATATGTTTTGGGCATGCAGTTTCATGATTAGTGACTCAAGAAAGTTTTCCAGTAGTTAACAACGTAAGTTTCCAAACTAAAAGATCCTACCTGGCACCCTTAACAAAGATGAAAACAGATTCACATCAAGGTACATCCCTGTGAACTTTTAGAACATTGGAAATAAAGAGAAGGTCCCACATACTTCCAGGTTATAAAGACTCCAAATTCAGAATGGCTTTAGATTGCTCAAAAGCAACATTGTATTCAAGGGTGCAGTGGAGTTCCCTAGGTGACACCATTGCAATTGACCACCTTCCAAATTCTGAAGGAAAGTTAATTCCTTGAAACTGCAGAATAGGAACTATTGTCAATAATATTATAATATCTCTGTATGTTGACAGATATCAATTACCCCTATCATGATGAGCATTTAGTAATATATATAATTGTCAAATCACTATGTTGTACATTTGAAACCAGTATAATATTGTATATCAACTGTATTTCAATTAAAATAAATTTAAAAAATAAAATTACTTCCAGCTTAATATTCCATACCCAGGCAACTGTCAACCAAGTGTGTGAATAGAATAATGACAATTTCAGATATGCTAAGTGCACCAAAACCACTTTTTATATACCTATTCTCAGGAATAGTCTTGTCAGTGTGATCCCACAAAATGAGGGAATAAACTAAGAAAGAGGAAATTATGAAACACAGGAAATACAATAAATATAGGTGGAGAGAAATGAAAAGATCCCAAAATGACGCTGAAAGAAAGAGCCCAGTAAGATAGCTATGTAGTAGGCATAGACAACAACCAGTCCCAGTTAGATATAGTGGTGGTGAGAAATCCTCATGAATTACTGCTGTAGAAAGATGACATTGACACAATTATAGCTGCATCTGAAGGCTTGAGAGATTTTAATATCAGACTGAGAATTTTGGAGTTGAACTAACGACAGATACACAGAAAACTAAACATATTTAAGAATCATGCAGTTAGCTGGAAGAAAAATTAAGATCTTATATAAGAGAAGTTACTGTATTTATGTCTATGTGTAGGGGAAATGGAAATTTTATGTCCAGTATTCTCACCTGATTCTAATATCATCCATTGTATACACGTGATGATGTAATACTTAGCCTGCTTGCGTACCTGTTGACAGAAAGCTGTTCACAGCCCATAGAGCTCCACCCAGAGCAAACTCAGTCATGGAAGTATGGGCCAGGGGAGGGGTGGAGAGGAAACAAACAAGCAACTGGCCATAATTGGCCAGGCTTCCATGGGTCACCGTCAAGACCCACCCACAGAGTTCTGCTGAGTGTTAAAGAGGGGCAGAAAAGGAGGATGGCAGAGGGAAGCCCTTGAGCCCAGAGCTGGGGGGGCAGGAGGGAGAGGAGACAGAGCCAGCAGCACGGCAGTGCCTGGGGACCAGAGGCTGTAGCCAGGTCAGCGAAGGAAATGGGCTTGTTGCTTGTACATAGCTGGGTGAATGCCGTGAGCATGAAGCTTGGTATAAGCCTCTTTTTACCTACAATGTTCTTTGTCATTATCACTCTAAATTCATAGTGAACTTCCACAAGAGGGGAAGCCCTCCTCCAGGAGCAACACTATGTAAATACTGAATATCTAACAAAAAATAATATGATTACATTGGAAGAATGGCTTTGAGGAAGGGTGCCATGTGTAATGGACATGGGGGAAGAGGAAATAATGCCTAATTCTTAACTTCCATAGGGGGATATCAATACCCTAATGAGGAAAAATCAAGGAACAATATAAACCAAATACTTAAAAGCATGGAAGTAAAATAAAAATGTTAATATTAAGCTGAAAGAGTAGAAAGCGGTTTCCTGTGAAGGGGGAGAAATGGGGAGGTATGTCTTTCATAACACACCTTGTAGAATCTGAATCTGTAAACACTGAGAATTTATAACCTTATTAAAAGTTATAATGACTAAAAAATAATTTGCATAATAGACATGATTTTACTGAAAAATATTCTATCTATGAATGAAGTTATATCCCTTTAGCAACTTCAAGAAAATATTTTTTAAATGAGTCCACAAAATAGAAGTGCAAGAAATATACCCAGGGCTTATAATAATACTAATAATAATGAGCTACCTGAAGAGCTCAGTATCATTTGGAATATCACTGTGCATTTCAAATAATATCCTGGAGTGACACTAAGCAACAGGAATTGAGTTTCTTTTAAAAATGATTAAACATTGATATTTTAATCCATTCCCTGTATAAGAGCAGAAATTTGGTTTGGGAACTTGACTGTACCAAAATAAAAGGTATAGGAAAGCATGATATTTATAAAAAATATTAAACAAAATCATTAACAAACATTGCTTTCCCTGTTAGCCAATTTTTGCTAATCACTGGCTGTTTCTTCAGTCAGCCTATGTTGTTGGGCTATCCAGGTGCTTCTTGAATATATCTCATCTCTGCATCTGAACTGTCACTCTTGAAGTTTCTCTCCCCTACTTCGAGTCATTCTTTGTACACCTCTGAATATCCTAATATGAATAAACCCATGATTTTTCTGCATATATTCTTATCGGAGTGGTGCCAGAATCTTGGAACTTAAGGCTGCACCTATTTTGGGGCTCACTGCTGCCCTCCCATGGCGAGTCTCTGCACTAAACTTTTGTAGACTTGAGACCCGACCCTTGGAACACAGAAGCTGCTGTACTGGAATCATAGGGGCTTGAAAAGTAAGAAAAATCTTAGAATGCTCATCATGGGGGAATATACTAAATAATCAGAAATAGGTTCATTCAATCAGTTGTTACTTACTGAGCATGATGTTCCAGACATTGTCCTAGGTGTTAGGAATATGGGTGCAAACAAGAGTAAAAACTTTCTGCCCTCCTTCCTATCAGGACAGGGTTCTGGCATGGTGTGTCAGAGAGGAAGCACAGGAAAGAGGGTGTCCAGATGTGAGAGAAGGGGTAGCGCAGTAAGGGATATCAGAGCCTGAGTGGAGAGCATCTATTCCATGGTGTGGCAATATTGGGAGATTGTTACATACAGCCAACTTCATCAAATGCATACATGTACTAAGAATCCACTTTAAGGTTATTAAGGACAATGGGTGCCAGGTTTCTCACCATCACAGAAGGGAGTTAACAACATGGAAAAAGAAAAGCTAAAATGAACACTCTAGGGTAGGATTGGAATTAGAAATATTGATGTGAATTCAATATAAATAGACACAGAAATAAATATGGGTAAGTACATGTATCCCCTACCTCTGTCTATTGATGGTGCTTAGGAACAGTGACACTCTAGTCCACAGATCTTGTTTTTTAAATACCATAGTGGATAATATCCATTATGAGGAGTAGGGCTCTTTGGACAAATAGCTGATTCCAGGCTTTGAACAGGGGGAGAACACAAGGAGTCTTAGAATATTTTGTGACAGAAAATACGAAAGCGCTCAAAGAATGCTGTCAAAATGTCACAGTGACACAGAAGCTAGCTTGCAGAGGTTCTACTGGTCAAATCAGGGACAATGTGAACATCAAAATAAATGATAGTAATGGGTTATAACTCAATGTAATATGAATAAAATAGGAAGCCATATGTCTATAGTGATATAATATATTGTACAAACTGAAATTTTGATGAGGAGTAGTCTCAAAGTACCTTACCCCTCCCAAATACTTCACAGGAAAACGACTTGCAGACATTGCTCTAAGAAAATGCTCAAAGTGAACATCATCAGTGACAGAACATGTTGAACCGCCCACCACCCCGGAGGGTGCAGTGAGAGGAGCTCGGCGCCACTTCTGTGGTATTTCTGCCAAAGATACGTAACCTCATCTAATCAAGGGCACATCAGGAAAACCTAAGGACATTTTACAATGTGACTGGTCTGCAGCCTTCATAAGTGTTAAAGTCATAAAATCGGGGGAAAAAAACTGAAGAAATGATCAAGACTGAAGGAAACTAAAAAAAAAAATAATAAAACATGACAACCAAATACAACACATGATTCTGCATTAGATCTTTTATCATGAAGGACTTATGGAGACAACTGATGAAATTGAAGGGGATCATAGGACTAGGCAGTAGTAATGCATCAGTGTTAATGTTCTGATTTGGTGACGTTTTGAGGTTATGTAAGAATTATACATTGAAAGCCACTGGGTACCTTGCTGGTAATTTACTCTCAAACTGTTCAGAAAACATGAAAGGCCTTTGTACTGTACTTGCAAATTTGGGAAAGATTGAGATTATTTCAACATCTTAAAAATGGGTGGAAAACTCTGGTCTTTCGGACATTGTATTTCAGCAAAAAGAGACAAATAAGTAAAACACATAGTCTATCAAATGGCTGTAGGCTTGAATGCTGGAGCACTCCCCCAGCAGAGAAGTAAGTGTAAGATAAATTCTAGCTGAAATAAGCAGGCAAAGAGAGGCAACAAAGGGCCAGGTAGTTCATTTGAACAAGACACCCGGGCGAGATTTCCCAGTCTCTAGAAATGGAGGCTGAGGAAGCCACGCGTCAGCAGACAGGCAGCGAGTTTTTAAAGAAGGTAGGGGGAGGCAGAGCTTAGATTTACAGCGGTGCGAGGATTGGCTAGCCCAAGGCACATTGTTCAGGTTGGGAGGGGGCAGCAGCCAGGGACTTTGGCACGTCATCAGTGTCCCACATGCTCGTTCCTCCCATCAGTGCCTCCAGCCTTACAGTAAGCATCAGAGAAGGAAATAGAAAAGTTAGGTAACAGAGGAAGAGCCATCCAAGAAGGACTGAGAAGAAGCAGTGAGTCAGGATGTAAACAAGAAGCTAGGAGAGGAAAAGTTTTCTAGAAGTATGAAGTGGTTCACTTTGTCAAATGCTGCAGAGAGACCAAGTGTAAGATACACAGAGAACAGGCTATCACTAGAACTGGCCCCAAGGATTCTAGGGAGGAGTCTCAGAGGAGCAGTTTTAAGTGAGTGAGGATAACAGCCAGATTAAGAAGTGTTGAAAAGACAATGGGACATGGGGTTGGTGTCGTTTTCTCATCCCAGAAGTCTTGCTGTAAATGAGAGCAGAAAATGATGCAGTTGGAGGGTTATGTAGTGTTAACAGAGGGTTCTTTGTAGGGTGGGAGGTTACCAGAGCAGTTTATACAATGGCAGGGGTGGTCCAGCGAAGAGGGAGAAACTCGGGATGCAGGAAACATTGAGCTGGCTTGGAGGAGTGAGAGAGAGAGGAAGGAGACTGCGTGTGCAGGCACTGCGGTGGGCAGGGAGCAGAGGAAGGTGGGGCCACCGCTGTGGGTGCCAGCAGGGGAGAAGTCCATCTGAGGGGCCTCTATTCTCTCAGGGTAGACTGGGGCCAGCTCATCTGCTGAGAACAGAGAGGGGTGGAAGGGCAGGGTTGGGTGTGTGCCAGGGCTGTGAAGAGAGAGGAGAAATAAAGTAGTAATAGTCATTTTGAGGAGTGGGGACACCACCACCGAAGCATTGTAGAGAAGTGACTAAAATGGCCAGACAAATTTGATGGCTCATTTGAGATTTGCAGTTGTGAATTCAAAGTGAGAACTGTCAGTGTGCTTGTGGATTTTTCTCCAGCAACATCCAGCTGCTGTTCAGGCACAAATGTAAATATAGGATATATTAAGAGTGTCAAATCATTTTTATTAACATATATATTTTTTTCTTCAGAGAATCTTGACTCTTGAAAAAGATTTCTAAAAAAAGAAAGACAAGGTATGCATTGCAAAGTATTTAATAATTTTTTTTACAACATGCATAATTTCAGACTGGTGGTTAATTAGGAATTACTTCAATACTTGCAAACCCATCTGCCTCAGGATTTAGTCATAATGCACGAATCTAAGTCAGTAAAATTAAAGGACAGCAACAGCTCATCTAATCCTTTATATTCCTTCGTGATCAGCAAGATGCATAAAAGAATGCCTTAAAGGGCTAAAATAGACTGATGTGTAAAACGTGAATTTCTTTCTAAAGCAACATTTCTCAGGATATATTTAAACCAAAGGTCCCACTTTATAGAAGCAAAATTCTTAACTCAGGCTGCCTCTGTTTTTAGCCATTTGCCACAAAGCTCCTTTAAAAATGTTATATTCCCCAACAAAGAGTGTTTTTTGCTTTCTTGCTTTTTTTTACCATGTTTGGAGATGACGGAATACTTGAAGATGTCACGTGTATACAGCTGGCATTTTGCCTAAGATCAACTTGTTTTAAGATAATCTTTTGTTACATTTTTCTTTACTAGGGAGTACTTGTAGCATGCAAGATTAAGCCTGGGTTATTTGTTTGATCAATAACTGAATGTACACTAGAGATGTATTTGAGAGCTGAAATTTTGGATAAATTTTCACCAGCATTATTTCTTTCAGCAAATTGAAAAATGTGGGCTTAATTTCAAATAATAAACACATTAGTAAATAGTAAGCCTCGTAAAAGAAAGACCATATTTTGTTCCTGTTCGAAAGACTAAAACGTTTGTTTGAAAGAATGGTAGCATGAACTTTCCACTCAACTACTCCTCGTTTAATGTGGAAAAAGAGACAAAATACGCTGAGGGAATAGAACTGCATAGTTAAACGCGACAGTTCCGGACATACTTGGAGACATCTCGGTTTCGACAATGACTTCTCCACGCCACCCTGTAAAGAAAAGTCAAACAATGATAGGTTAAACCCTATCTTCATTAAATGTACATACTTCAAATCCTTTGGAAGAACAAAATATTTTATCACTAAATGAAATACAGGCTAAAAAATGGATTCAGGCACTGCTAGTTATTAAATGGAAATATGTAAACCAAGTACTTCACATCTCCCCAAAGTCCTCAGTCATGGAATTCTGAACATAAATGTTGAGTTATGTGTATCCTACAACAGCAACTGCAAAGTGCCTTCCCCATTTACATAATTCCAAAAATAATTTCAAGACATGACCCGGAACTGGTAGAGCGCTCAGAATCTTAAAAACTCTAGGAGTCCCATAAAATAAATCAAGGAGTTCAAGAGTCAAGATTCTAAATCAGTTAAAGTAGATTGTTTCTAGGTAATATATTGTTTGGCATAAGCCTTAAGCTGCAATTCTCAGCTCTCAGTAGCATGTTTTGGTCTTTGAAATCTCTTACTTCTCTCATAACAGTAAGGTAAAATAGTTTTCCCTTTTAATGCTTCAACATACCAGGCTTTAATGCCTTGTTCACTGACAATCCTCTTTGCACAGGTGATGGCTTGAGTGATGTCATCTTTCAGCAAAGCTGAAAAAGAAGTGGTGAGGAATGAAGACAACTTTCATAGAAATTTCATTTCAAGCTTAGGATTACCATTTTTAAGTTTAAGAGTAAGCCAGCTTTATTCTCTTAGGCTGAGGAAAGAACATTAAAATTATTTTCAAAGAGTCCATGTATCTGTGAATGTTAGGGAAAAACCTTTTCTTCATTCCATCCCATTTGACATGAAATAAAAGATTATTTCATTTACCGAAGTCATTGGAAGTTATGGAATATGTAAGTAATGTGATGGGGGTTCTCTTTATACTAAGCACATGAAAAAAACAGCTTAGCAACTTTTTAATCAGAAATTCTACTATAGGAATTTATCTGGAAATGCTCCCAAACATATATGCACAAGGCATTTCATAGCAATTAATAAAGGGGGAAAATGAAAAACAACCTAAGTGTTTAACAGTGAGAGTTAGGTCAATACATTATAGAATATTTATATAGTGGAATTCTATTCATCCTTCAAAATAATACAGATTTGTATTTAATGGCATAGAAATAATTCTGTGATAAAGAGAAAATTGGAAAACAGTATATATGTACAATTTCATTTTTTTAAATACATGGCTTACATGTTTGTATGTGTGTACATATGTACATGATAAAGCTTGATATTCATATACATGACTGATATATATTCTGGAAGAATATATACCAAAGGTCACCATGGTGATAAATGTCTGGGTAGTAACAATTTTTATATGATGACCTCAAATTATTATATAACACAAAATATTTTTTATATTAAATTAACTGGTTACAAAATAATATTCTAAGACTAATCTCTATTAGGAATTTTAACATTTAAAAATGTAACTATCAATTCTTCACTACTTCCCCAATATTTTATACACTAAAAAAAATCCACATTATTTCTATTTTTATAAGTTCAATAGAACATTTGTTTTACCCCAATTAAATAAATCCACAAATTAACTTGTTAGGTATAACAATGATTATATAAGAAGTGTAGTTTCTGGAGGTGCAAACTAAAGAATTTAGAAATGAAATGTTACCATGTTTCTAATTCACTTTTAAATTGTTCAGCAAAAAAAAAAAAAAATACATACATATATATATATATACATATACACACATAAAAGAAGTAAATATGACAAAATGCTAACTGTTAGAGTGCATGATGGGCATATGGCTGTTTATTATAATAATGTCTCCAAGTTTCTATTTAGACTATTTCATAATAAAAAGAAAAAACAATTTTTTAAAAAGGTCTGCACCATCAAATTATCCTTAAACCTCCCCAAAGTAGGTCGGAGGAATGGCATTAGTTTTGACAAAGCATCAAAAAGTTCGTTTGCAATAAATTAATAGGTCATTGCAGAAACTGTTGTATATTAGAAAAGAACACTCTTTTATAACAGCTCTACAACTTCTTAGGGAATTATGAGGAGGATAATAAAGAGGTGAGGACTTTTCATTTGTATAGAGTTTCTATTCTTGTAAGTATAACCAGATGAGGGTTATGCCATTACACAAATATTGTCTGGCCTTACCGCTGCAGGGTATGTGACAGGCGTTAACTGATCTTGGGGTTTTGCCGTCCTCACACCAGTAGCGGCTGTTGATCTGAAATATCCCATAATCAGTGCTTTTGCTTCGACGATTGTAGTTTGTAGCCCGTGTGTTATAGTTACTTTCCCATTTCATCAAACACATCCCTGAAAAGAAGTTATATTTAGTGATGAATGGCAATACCACGTGACTTTAAACTGCATATCATAATCAGACTATTTAGCTATTGTATTTCAATAATGACTTACTTATAACTATAAAGATGTATTTTACTTGTAAAATACTTTAACGTTTTAGTGTTAAAAGGCCCTTAAGGAGAATCTCTTTATTAGAAAATCATTTTCTGATATTAATGAAGCAAGATAACAGTTTATAAAATATCTGTTTTCTTTCATTGCTACTATCCTTTCCTGCTCCCATCCCTCAGGCAAGGTTCATCCTAGAATAGAAGAATCAACAGAGTTGTTGAGTGGATCTTTGTACTTAATAAAGATACCTATGCTGATGAGAAATACTTATTAGGAAAAATAAGGATTTTCTGGGAGAAAGCAATTTTCTTATGCTACCTGAAGGAGAATTTGGATATCAGGTTAGAATAGAGAAAGCAAGAGTTATGGAACAGGAAAGACTATTTCATCCATCCCTCTATCCCCCCATCCATCCATCCATCCATCCATCCATCCATCCCTTCACTCAGTCACTCAAAAATAATCATTAAGGGGAATTATTTGAATTCAATTTGAAAAATACAGTGATTTCATTGACATATATGGATTAAAATATAAGGTAACTTTTATTCAGGGAGTATCTTGAACTATATGGAAGAAAAGGAAGAAGAATTAATCAACTGGAGTAAGAAAACAAAATATCATTTCAAGCTACATTTCAGGGATCCTTATTTAAACAGTGATTGAGGGAAAGTAAGTTCCTATTGACCCTGTATTGAGAGTTCAACATTATTTTTTTGTTGTTGATTTTGCTGTTAAAAACTCCATGCCATGGCAGTGGAATTAAAAAAGAGAAAAATACTGCATTACTCTAGGCTCACAGAATTCACCTTCTAAACAGGAACTGGAGAGAGTCAGTACCCAGAACTTCACAGCTATCCCAGGTGCTCAACTGTATCTTCTAGGCAGCCTACATGTGCCACCGGGTCTGAGGCAACTGGCAAATGCAGAGATACTAGAGGGATACGATGGGTCCTGGCTTATAGAATAGGATCAAATTTTGTCCTCCCATGCCCTTATTCCTTCATTTGGTATGTCTGATTCTAAAGGAAAAAGTTGATGTTTTTAACCTGTTTTATGAGGTAGTATACAAACCCTCAAAAAAAATTAAGAACTCCATTCACTCAGAGCCCCTTTTATTATTCATCCTCTGTAAGTCTCTGTTCCACACCTGGCTAATTATTTGAATGGAGAAAGAAGAGTTAACTTACAGTTTGCCAGGCTGACGCCCTTAAAGCCATCCATTCCAAACCTTTTCACAGTTCTGGCCAACTCACACCTTTCAAAGACCTTGCCATGGACAGTAACAGAAAGGAGAAGACAGCCCAGAATAAGGAGAGCCTTCATGTGGGCTGGGAAAACAGACGTCTATGCCGACCAGAGTGAGCTGGTCCCAGTATTTAAAGTCTTTTAACTTCCGTCTCTTAGTGGTTTGGAGGCCCCACCCTTTGAGATATGTAGGAAATGGGAGCTATTTGCTCTGATGCCCTATGAACTAACCCATAGGAAAATGATGAAATGACATTGTTGAAGGAGCTGCTCACAAAGAATTGGGAGGTAGTACTGAGACAGGGACCGTGGGTATAGTCAGAGTAGGGAGAGCCCCACCAAAAAAAAAAAAGGCAATGGAAGATAATTACAGTCAGAACAATGTAACAATATGCAAAGAAGTCCCTATCAAAACTCTGTGTTAAGCATTATGCAAAGTCAGAGTCACATTCATTCTCTAGGGTAATGATTTGCATACATGATTAGGAATATAGACATTCTTCAGTGAAATCAGTTAAAGCTCAAAAGGCCAGGAGCAACTTGGCCTGGAATGTTTGTGTTCTGCAGATAAAGAAAAGTATCTCAGCATAAACCATCACTTTATTGTATCAATTACATCATGACAATGTAAAACTTACCTTAGCCTGCTAAAAGGCCGTTTATGTTAATTGTAACTATGTGCTGTTTTCCCTTCTCTAATCGTAATCAAGTAATCTGCAACCTAGGCAAAAGACTACTTTGGTAAGCAATCTCAACTATAAACAACCCAAGCAAACAGACAACAACCCAGCCCACCTTACGGGCAGGGCAGGCAGCCTTACAAGTCTGTACTCCTAACCCTTTACCCTCATTCCTGAAAATCCTCAACTGTGCATAAAACCCCTAGACAATGAGCAAACCACAGAATCTCTTGTCCCCTCCTGGAGAGAGCCAGGAACTCTGTCCTTTCACTTTATCTTTAAATAAAAGCCTCTACCTTGTTCTCCTATCTTGAGTGTTTGCAAAGTTCATTCTTTGGCTCCGTGAACAAGAACCCTGGCATCAAATTTGGGGGCTTGTCTGGGATAATTTTGGAGGTGAGTATCTGCATCCAAGGCTGCCTTTTTCTTTCATTGTCCTTATAGAAGGAAGCCGTCTACGGCACATAACATTGGGCACTCGTCAGCCACTTAAATAGGACTAGCCCGGCTGCCGATCTCAAAGTCTCAGACGACAGGTTCCCCAGCGTTTCCCTCAGTGGATCCCCGTCTCCCTTGGGAGCCAGGAAAGTCACCTGAGTGGAGGCCAGGATTCCCTTTCAGAGGCTCTCCTTGGATGCGAGGGGCTGAGGAAAGCCGTTGGCAACTGTGAGAGTCCAGGCTGAGGCTACACTTCAGCGGCTTCTCAAACGTCCGCATGTCTGGAATCAGACCCCGACAGCCTGACTGGGTGTCCGTGAGGAGTGTCTCTCTCTGTCTCTCTGACTTCCAGCCTGCTTCTTCAGGCCGCCCTGGCCTCTGGGTGAGGCAAGGATGCTCTTTATTTCCTTTACAGGCTCTATGTGTGCCTCTGTCAAATTTCATGGAATCCGATGCTCACCACTGCAAGGTAGGAGATCCATGCTTCCCTCTTATTCCCCACTAAATGCTGCACTTTTTATCTCATGAAATGTGTCTGGGCACCCGTTAGCCACTAAAAGATGGTTAGTGGTGGCTACCAGTCTTCTGTCTTGGGTGAAAGGTTTCCCGGTGTCTGCTGCTCCTTGATCCCCAGCCTCTGGATGGACAGGAATGTTGGGGAGTGGCTGTGCTGATTTCCTACTTTTCTATCCTAATCCGTGGGCTCCAAGGGCAGACCAGACTAGTACAGAGAAGTCATGGATCTCAGCTCAGGCCAATTCATTTGATGGCGCTGAGTGAACCTCCGGCTTGGTTGCAGCCTATGCAAGAGTCGCAGATGACCCCTGACCTCTTGTCTCACAGATCATATTTCTTACAATGAGTGACTAGCAGGATAATTACTATGCAGTGGCAAAAACAGGTGTTTAAGAGTATAGACTCCCCCCATAAATGTCTGTGACAGCCTCTGAATTTTAACTGTGGCCTTGGAAAAAATTCCCCTGCTCCTCATTCAAAGCAGTCCTCTTTGGGCCTGCACCACTTTCTCCTGCATAATGTAAATGAAGTCTGTGAAGTAGTCAAAAATGAAACCTGAGCCCAACAAGTAAATGGCTCTATTCTGTTGATCTCCCTTCCTTAGAGGCGGCCATCCTGAGGCTAGGCATTTCCTTTTCTGTGGCCCCAGGGAAGCAAAACAGGGTTGTGGCTCTGAACAAGGTTCTGGCAGTCAGAGGTCACACAGTCCCTGCACTTATTGGACAGGCAGGGGGCTTTCAAGGAATGATCCGAGTGTACTCTGCTAAAGTCCATGCAGAGAAACTAGGGTCTTGATCAGGACTCCCAGAAGGCTGAAAGTAAGAGCTTACTGGTGAGGTTCCCACTAGATCCAGGGCTCTGAAGCAACTCTTGCTGAATGGGAAGGCAAGAGGGAAATCAATGCAAGGTACAAGCCACACTGGTAAGGAGTGGTTAAGTCCAGTAGGCCTGGCAGAGGAGGTGATTGACCACTGTCACCCAGGCTGCAAGGCAAGGGGATGCCCACACAGAGGAAAGGCCGACAAGGCATTGCACACCTGTCTCTCTCGCTTAGGGATGGGAGTTTCCTCTTCAAGTTCAAAGCCGGACGCACCTCTGGCATGCATTGTAACGAACTGGGAGCAATTTGATCCCCAGACCCTGAAAAAGAAGAGTCTTATCTTCTGCACACAAGCCTGTCCTCAATACAAACTCTCTAATGAAGAGGCTTGGTCCCAGAGAGAAGTATACAATATAATGTTATTCAGCTAAATTAATTTTACCACAAGGAAGGAAAATGGTCAAAAGTCCCACAGACTACTACATTATGGAACTAGTTTTCTAAATTCTTTTGGTGGAAATCTATTCTACTTACTGGGTTCATCATTATCCTCAAAATTGGGAGGTTTTTAAACTAGACTTCTTGAGACAGAAAAAATTTATCTTCTGCAATACAGCCTGGCTTTAAAAGACTGGTGCTAAAATCGCACTTGCATTTCATTTCCAGCCCCCTGGACACACACAGTTCCCATCAGTTCAGAGCCTTCATTGGCCCTGTTAGTCTGGGGCCATCTAGATCTTAACCCAGTTATGTAAACCGATCACCCTTAGAGTATATTCTTAAAAATTGAGATACTTTTAATCAGATAAGCTAAATGAAAGAAGCTGATTTCCTTCTATAATGCCACTTGGCCTCAACACAAACTGCCAAGCAGGGAAAAATGGCCGGAAATGATATATTTAATTATAACATCATTTTGCAATTAGATATTGGTAACTGAAAAATCTTTATATCAGTTTGTCTGTGTATGTGTTCTTTTATGAACAGTACCTGTAGTCATTATGTCTCAAGCTGTATGTTGGTGTGTCTAAATGTATAAATGAAAGATATTTTTCTACCTCCGGATGGTATTAATAAAAATAGATTTAAAGACAAGCGCATGTAAAAATTGGCCATTCTAAAACTTACAGAAAATTCTAATAGAAAATATTAAGCATTAATGCTAATTTAAGTTGAACTGAAACAGACATGTCCTTATGGTTATCAGTTGCCTTAATTTACCTAGAGACATTTAAGTTGATGTTATCTGTCAAATCTTTCAAGAAAAAAATGGTTAAGAAGAGGCTTGACTTTGTGTAATGTTTGGTAAAAGTTTTGTGCATAACCTAGCATGGTTGTTAGGAATGAGTAAACTAAAAAAGTATAGCCAGTGAACATCTTAATAATAGTGTGTTACAGTGTATTACAGTGTGTATACCTACAAACAGCCTGAGAATCTTTGTGGTAACCTAAAACCTCAATGTTTTGCTAAGTAGACACATTTTGTGCTTAGAGAGAAATTGTGCCAGAAATTATAAAATGTGTTCATAAATTTGTCAATCTAAGAATGCTAGTGTAACAGTTTACAATAGTCTACTTCTCAGTGTTCACTAAAAATTAAGGTACCTAATGGTTTTAAATTCTAATTAAAACTACTTAAAGTAGTAAGTAAAACATTTCTGTATGCAAAAGAATGTGTCTTTTGATAAAAGAAGGTAATTTTGTTCTAAAGTAGAGCTGTTTATTTAAAGAGGGAGAACTATGAATGTAAAATTGTAGAATGTTTGTGGAAGAACTGATACGGTCATGCTATGTAAAATTAAAGCAAATGCGTCTCAATATCAAGTACACAGCAAAACTTTTTTTCTGTTTGTTAAAAGGACAAAGGTTTATTAGTCTACCATTAATGTTGAAAGATTGCAAAGGATTTTCTGATTGTTTTATCAAAGCAGTTTCTCATATCTACAGTCTCAGTGAGTTGTCTGAGTACTTAAGAAAATAAGGTCTTAATATTTAAAGGACTAAAAGCTAAGTTTTGCTAACAACTGTGTAACCTTCTGTATTTGCCTTTAAAATCTTTTATTGCCATTCTGGTTAAATAGAGAAGTATTGTTTCATAGTGACCTTCATACATTCTATTTAGGCAAGTGCCTTAAAAACTTTCTTACAGCTCCCCAAAATCAAATTCAAAAAGGTGCTTTTAGCTCTAATTAACTCTGATATATTCCAGATATTTTCCATGTTTCCCTGAAACATGTCAAAGGAATTTTTTCTCCTCATTGGGGAAAATATTTGGCTAATTTGGCTTATTTATCTGATATATAATAACCTGCTTAATTACCTGGAAAGCACTGTCAAAGGGTATGATGCTAAACTTTGTTATTGAAAGTTTTATGTTACAGAGATATCCAAATTTCCTTATGTCTACTGTTGTATAGTAACCTTTCATCAGATCTTTAACCATTGTCATTTATAGTCACTGTTTTATTACTCCTAAACTAGTAAAGAACTAGATTTCAGTAGAGCAAGTGTTAGTTACATAAGATTAAGTAAACTAAGGAAAATAATTTTATGACTTTTTGTTTCAAATGTTGCTAATAAAAAATGTTTTAAAATTTTCTTGTAAGCTGACAACAGTTTAGTAAATGACAATACCTTTATAAGCAAAATTGAAACATTTACCTTTCTATCTGATCCCTCCAAAATTTAAAAACTCTCAATGAGTATTTTTATATTTCATGGCAGTATGTTTATTTGCATAAGTCCAATAAGAATCTGCTTTCCTTGTAACAGGACCAATTAAAAACACTGGTTATATTACCAAGGCTTGCTTTAACTAGAAAGTCATACCTGAGAGACACGTGCATAAACTCAGATCTGAACAGACAGCTTTAAGTAACTAAGATTGACTTTGTAGAGCCAACAAAACTCCTTGGAAGAACTCGCCTGGTACCTTGCTTACAGGGTTCCCAGCAGCCTTACCGGGTGAGTAAGGAAGGTCACTTCCTGTCAAATGCAGGAACCTCAAAATGTCTTGGGGAACTCAAGAAGAGAGGAATTTACCTAAATCTACAGGTACTGCAGGAAAAACATGATGGCAAATCTGGTTTGGCTTTCTGGCCTCGAGAGGCCTTTAAAAGTCCAATCTGAAATTCTTTATAAAAAGTTGCAGCAGAGGGAGGAACCAAGATGGCGGCATGATAAGGGCAGCAGAAATCTCCTCCCAAAACCATATATATTTTTGAAAATACAACAAATACAACTATTCCTAAAAGTGAGACCAGAAGATACAGTACAACAGCCAGGCTACATCTACATCTGCGAGAACCCAGTGCCTCATGAAGGGGGTAAGATACAAGCCATGGCCTAGCGGGACCCAAGTGCCCACCCACTGCAGCTCCCCGATAGGAGGAAAGGAGTTGGAGCAGGGAGGGAATGGGAGCACAGGACTGCTAAATACCCAGCCCTAGTCATCCGCACAGGGAGCGCAAACACACAGTGAGTAGTGTGCTGGATATTAGGGAAATGGAACAGTGAAATCTGTGAGTGGGTCCCCGCAGCCGGTGCCCCTGGTACAAAAGAAAAGCGAGTGCTTTTTGAAAGTCTTAAAGGGACAGGGGCCTCACAGCTGGATGGAGGTGTCCTGAAACACTCAGCTCAGCAGATGGGAATCCTGGGGAACTACGGGCGCCCTAACCCCCTGGGAGACAGTGCAGCTCTGAGGACCATCGTGGTGATAAACAGCCTCCTATCCATTCCCCCTTTGGCATGGCCCCACCATAGCAGGGGAGAAGCCTGAGAGCAGCCATGCCCACAGCAACTGCCCAGAGCTGCCTTTGCAGCTGCCCAGGCCTGACTAAGAGGCCCCGTTGGCATGCAACTGTCCAGCACAAGCTGCCAGGGGTTGCCGTTCTCGCAGGAGAGGAAGGCAAACAGCAAGCAAAAAGGGACTTTTTCTCCCAGCTGACACATGTACCAACTGCCCACAACTACCTCTATCACCATGAAAAGGCAGAAGAATTTGATACAGTCAAGAATAACCCAGATAACCTCTGAGAGGGAACCTGGGGAGATAGATTTAACCAAATTTCCTGAAAAAGAATTCAAAATAAAGGTCACAACCATGCTGATGGAGCTGCAGAGAAATATGCAAGAACTAACGGATAAAGTTGGGAGGGAGAATACAGAAATAAAACAATCTCTGGAAGGACATAAGAGCAGACTGGATGAGGTGCAAGAGGCCATTAATGGAATAGAAATCAGAGAACAGGGAACACAGAAAGGCTGAGGCAGAGAGATAAAAGGATCTCCAGGAATGAAAGAATATTAAGAGAACTGTGTGTCCAATCCAAACAGAACAATATCTGCATTATAGGGGTACCAGAAGAAGAAGAGAGAGAAAAAGGGATAGAAAGTGTCTTTGAAGAAATAATTGCTGAAAACTTCCCCAAACTGGGGGAGGAAATAGTCCCTCAGACCACAGAAGCCCACAGAGCTCCCAACAGAAGGGACCCAAGGAGGACAACATCAAGACAAATAATAATTAAAGTGGCAAAGATCAAAGACAAGGACAGAGTATTAAAGACAGCCAGAGAGAGAAAAAGGTCACCTACAAAGGAAAACCCATCAGGCTGTCATCAGACTTCTCAACAGAAACCTTATAGGCCAGAAGAGAATGGCATGATATATTTAATGCAATGAAACAGAAGGGCCTTGAACCAAGGATACTGTATCCAGCATGATTATCATTTAAATATGAAGGAGGGATTAAACAATTCCCAGACAACCAAAAGTTAAGGGAAGTTGCCTCCCACAAACCACCTCTACAGGGTCTTTTAGAGGGACTGCTCTAGATGGAAGCATTTCTAAGGCTAAATAGATGTCACTAGAGAAAATAAAATCACAGCAAAGAAAGCAGATGAATGAAATACTAACTAAAGGCAAAAAATAAAATCAACTACTCACAAAAGCAGTCAAAGGAAACACAGAAGAACATAGAATAAAACACATAACATATAAAGAATGGAGGAGGAGGAATAAGAAGCGAGAGAAATAAAGAATCATCAGACTGTGTTTATAATAGCTCAATAAGTGAGTTAAGTTAGACAGTTGGATAGTAAAGAAGCTAACCTTGAACCTTTGGTAACCACAAATCGAAAGCCTGCAATGGCAATAAGTACATATCTTTCAATAATCACCCTAAATGTAAATGGACTGAATGCACCAATCAAAAGACACAGAGCAACAGACTGGATAAAAAAGCAAGACCCATCTATATGCTGCTTACAAGAGACTCACCTCAAACCCAAAGACATGCACAGACTAAAAGTCAAGTGATGGAAAAAGATATTATATGCAAACAACAGGGAGAAAAAAGCAGGAGTTGCAATACTTGTATCAGACAAAACAAACTTCAAAACAAAGAAAGTAACAAGAGATAAAGAAGGACATTACATAATGATAAAGGGGTCAGTCTAACAAAAGGATATAACCATTATAAATATATATGCACCCAATGCAGGAGCACCAGCATATGTGAAACAAATACTAACAGAATTAAAGGAGGAAATAGAATGCAATGCATTCATTCTAGGAGACTTCAACACATGACGCACTCCAAAGGACAGATCCACCAGACGGAAATAAGTAAGGACACAGAGGCACTGAACAACACAATGGAACAGATGGACTTAACAGACATCTACAGAACTCTACACCTGAAAACAGCAGGATACACATTCTTCTCAAGTGCATATGGAACATTTTCCAGAATAGACCACATACAAAGCTACAATAAGTCTCAGTAAATTCAAAAGATTAAAATTCTACCAACCAACATCTCAGACCACAAAGGTATAAAACTAGAAATAAATTTTACAAGGAAAGCAAACAGGCTCACAAACATATGGAGCCCTAACAACATGGTTCTAAATAATCAATGGATCAATGACCAAATTAAAATAGTGATCAAGCAATATATGGAGACAAATGACAACAACAACACAAAGCCCAAACTTCTGTGGGACACAGTGAAAGCAGTTCTAAGAGGAAAGTATACAGCAATCCAGGCATATTTAAAGATGGAAGAACAATCCCAAATGAATAGTCTAAAGTCAAAATTATTGAAATTCGAAAAAGA
The DNA here is from genome assembly GCF_040802235.1 of Manis javanica. NCBI lineage: Eukaryota > Metazoa > Chordata > Mammalia > Pholidota > Manidae > Manis > Manis javanica. Next base: position 87,023,524 of record NC_133165.1, read on the forward strand.
AGAACAAATGAGGCCTAAAGTGAGCAGAAGAAGGGACATAATAAAGATCAGAAAATAAATAAATAAAATTGAGAAGAATAAAACAACAGAAAAAAATCAATGAAACCAAGAGCTGGTTCTTTGAAAAAATTAACAAAATACATAAGCCCCTATCCAGACTTATTAAGAGAAAAAAAGAATCAACACACATCAACATAATCACAAATGAGAAAGGAAAAATCATGAGAGACCCCACAGAAATACAAAGAATTATTAGAGAATACTATGAAAACCTATATGCTAACAAGCTGGAAAACCTAGAAGAAATGGACAACTTCCTAGAAAAATACAACTTTCCAAGACTGACCAAGGAAGAAACAGAAAATCTAAACAGACCAATTAATTATCAGCAACAAAATTGAAGTGCTAATCAAAAACTACCCGAGAACAAAACCCCCAGACCAGATGGATTTACCTCGGAAATTTATCAGACATACAGAGAAGACATAATACCCATTCTCCTTAAAGTTTTCCAAGAAATAGAAGAGGAGGGAATACTCCCAAACTCATTCCATGAAGCCAGCATCACCCTAATACCAAAATGAAGCAAAGATCCCACCAAAAATGTAAATTACAGACCAATATCCCTGATGAACATAGATGCAAAAATACTCAACAAAATATTAGCAAACCAAATTCAAAATACATCAAGAGTATCATACACCATGACCAAGTGGGATTCATCCCAGGGATGCAAGGATGGCACATTAGAAAATCCATCAACATCATCCATCACATAAACAAAAGGACAAAACCACATAACCATCTCCATAGATGCTGAAAAAGAATTCAATAAAATTCAACATCCATTCATGATAAAAACTCTCAACATAATGGGTGTAGAAGGCAAGTACCTCAGCATAATAAAGGCTATATATGATAAACCCATTGTGAACATCATACTGAACAGTGAGAAGCTGAAAGCTTTTCCTCTAAGATCGGGAACAAGACAGGGATGCCCACAATCCCCACTGTTATTCAACATAGTACAGGAGGTCCTAGCCACGGCAAGTCGACAAAACAAAGAAATACAAGAAATCCAGATTGGTAAAGAAGAAGTCAAACTGTCACTATTTGAAGATGACATGATATTGTACATAAAAAAAACCCTAAACACTCCACTCCAAAACTACTAGAACTAATATCAGGATTAAGCAAAGTTGCAGGATACAAAATTAATACATAGAAATCTGTTGCTTTCCTATACACTAACAATGAACTAACAGAAAGAGAAATCAGTAAAACAATTCCATTCACAACTGCATCAAAAAGAATAAAATACTTAGGAATAAACCTAACCAAGGTAGTGAAAGACCTATACCGTGAAAACTACAAGACACCCTTAAGAGAAATTAAAGAGGACACTAACAAATGGAAACTCACCTGAAGCTCTTGGATAGGAAGAATTAATATTGTCAAAATGGCCATCCTGCCCAAAGCAATCTACAGATTCAATGCAATCCCTATAAAATTACCAACAGCATTATTCAAGGAACTGGAACAAATAGTTCAAAAATTTAATGGAACCACCAAAGACCCCGAATAGCCAAAGCAATCCTGAGAAAGAAGAATAAAGTGGGTGGGATCTCGCTCCCCCATTACAAGCTCTATTACAAAGTCACAGTAATCAAGACAATTTGGTACTGGCACAAGAACAGACCCACAGACCAATGTAACAGAATAGAGACTCCAGACATGGACCCAAACATATATAGTCAATTGATATACAATAAAGTAGCCATGGACATACAATGGGGAAATGACAGCTTCAACAGCTGGTGTTGGCAAAACTTGGAGAGCTACATGTAAGACAATGAAACTGGATCATTGTCTAACCCCATACAGAAAAGTAAATTTGAAATGGATCAAAAACCTGAATGTAAGTCATGAAACCATAAAACTCTTAGACAAAAACAGGCAAAAATCTCTTGGACATAAACATGAGCAACTTCTTCATTAACATATCTCCCCAGGCAAGGGAAACAAAAGCAAAAATAAACAAGTAGGACTATATCAAGCTGAAAAGCTTCTGTACAGCAAAGGACACCATCAATAGAACAAAAAGGCATTCTACAGTATGGGAGAATATATTCATAATTGACAGATCCAATAAAGGGCTGACATGCAAAATATATAAAGAGCTCACGCGCCTCAACAAACAAAAAGCAAATGATCCAATTAAAAAATGGGCAGAGGAGCTGAACAGACAGTTCTCCAAAGAAGAAATTCAGATGGCCAACAGACACATGACAAGATGCTCCACATCGCTAGTCATCACAGAAATGCAAATTAAAACCACAGTGTGATATCACCTCATACCAGTAAGGATCACCTATATACAAAACACAAACAACAACAAATATTGGTGCAGTTGTGGAGAAAGGGGAACCCTCCTACACTGCTGGTGGGAATGTAAATTACTTCAACCATTGTGGAAAGCAGTATTGAGGTTCCTCAAAAAGCTCAAAATAGAAATACCATTTGACCCAGGAATTCCACTTTTAGGAATTTACCCTAAGAATATAGCAGCCCAGTTTGGAAAAGACAGATGCACCCCTATGTTTATTACAGCACTATTTACAATAGCAAACAAATGGAAGCAACCTAAGTATCCATCAGTAGATGAATGGATAAAGAAGATGTGGTACATATACACAATGGAATCCTACTCAGCCATAAGAAGAAAACAAATCCTACCATTTGCAACAACATGGATGGATCTAGAGGGTATTATACTCAGTGAAATAAGCCAGGGGGAGAAAGAGAAGTACAAAATGATTTTACTCATATGTGGAGTATAAGAACAAAGAAAAAACTGAAGGAACTAAACAGTAGCAGAATCAGAGAACCCAAGAATGGACTAACAGTTACCAAAGGGAAAGGGACTGGGGAGGATTGGTGGCAAGGGAGGGATAAGGTGGTGGGATAAGGAAGGGTGCATTATGATTAGTATGTATAATGTGGTGGGAGGCACGGGAAAGGCAACACAGAGAAGATAAGTTGTGATTCTACAGCATGTTACTATGTTGATGGACAATGACTGTAATGGGGTTTGTGGGGGGGAACTTGGTAAAGGGAGGGTCTAATAAACATAATGTTCCTCATGTAATTGTAGATTAATGATACCAAAAGTTGCAGCAAAGCACATTTAAAAAGGCCCGTATAATCAACTGCTGTTTTGCAAATGATCAAGCCAAGTGTTAATTACTTTGTTAATCTGGTTACTTATAATAAAAATGAGCGTTTTAGAGGAAAGTATTGTTTCAGTAATGCAGCCTTATGTATACTAAATCCTAATACTAGTCATTGGGACGTATACTAAATCCAGAATTCTAGTTTCTCCAAAATATCTGGCTATAATTCTCCAGAAGTTTGTTTTCTCCCATCATTTCAATTAGAATCTTACTATTCTTAATGCTCATATTTAGCCATGCATTCTTTAATCTCCTTGTCAAGTTTGTTCTTCCAGAATGCAAAACCCAACTCCAAATGTTGCTACTTAACCTAATAACACAATTTGTTCTATCTTGCCTAGAAGCCATAAAACTGCAATTATTAATAGAAATGAAATTGGAATAGAAGTGCCCATTTTCCGAGACCCTCTCAACTAACCAGTGATGGAGACCTAGCTGCATCCCTAACTGTGCCCCTTCTCAGCATGAAGCAGCCAGAGCAGTTGTTGCGCCCTTTACCTACCAGCAGCTGGGGCCTCCATCTGTAGAGGGGAAAATGACAGGGACCGTGGGTGCAGTCAGAATAGGGTGAGAGCCTGTGAAAAAAAAGGCAATGCAAGATAATTACAGTCAGAACAATGTAACAATATGCAAAGAAGTCCCTATCAAAACTCTGTGTTAAGCATTATGCAAAGTCAGAGTCACATTCATTCTCTAGGGTAAAGATTTGCATACATGACTAGGAATATAGACATTCTTCAGTGAAATCAGTTAAAGCTCAAAAGGCCAGGAGCAACTTGGCCTGGAATGTTTGTGTTCTGCAGATAAAGAAAAGTATCTCAGCATAAATCATCACTTTATTGTATCAATTACATTATGACAATGTAAAATTTACCTTAACCTGCTAAAAGGTCCAGTTTATGTTAATTGTAACTAGGTGCTATTTTCCCTTCTCTAATCGTAATCAAGTAATCTGCAACCTAGGCAAAAGACTACTTTGGTAAGCAATCTCAACTATAAACAACCCAAGCAAACAGACAACAACCTAGCCCACCTTGGTGGCAGGGCAGACGGTCTTAAAAGTTTGCAACCCATAGCCCTTTACCCCCGTTCTTGAAAATCCTCAACCGACTGTAAAACCCCAACACAACAAGCCAGACATGGACTCTCTTGTCCCCTCCTGGCAGGAGCCAAGAGCTCTGTCCTTTCACTTATCTCTAAATAAAAGCCTCTACCTTGCTCTCCTACCCTGGGTGTTTGCAAAGTTCACTCTTTGGCTCTGTGAACAAAAACCCTGGTACCAGTACTGTATCCAAAACAAGAACTTTTTCCTATTATATTATGAATCTGAAAAACTGTTAAGGAAAAAAAATGAACATTTTACACAATGAAAAATGAGCTTTAATCCTGGACTAACATTTTCATCAAACTGCTTTGTGTGGATTCACTATATCTCCATATTTCTCCCTTAAACTTATTTAATACACACTTTTCACAAAAGAACATGACACAGTGCCTGCCATTTTAATAGGTATATAGCATGATACCATGCTATTCAGCCTGATTCCTGCTCTAATTTTGTTACTATTATAAATTTATTATTTACAAATTAATGTTATTACAAATAAGCTTCATGTAAACAAAATTCCTAACTCCTTTATAACAATGCAGAATCACTAAGATAAGTGTAATTCTTTTGAAATCTTCAACATTCCTCTGCATACATGAACTAAGTGATATGCTGAGATATTCTGTCATTTAACTTTTATAATCATCTTTCTCCAGTACAGCTCATCTGTACCCAAATCAGTGGCCTCTCAAATTTCAATTAAAATATTAATTTTCACTGAGCTTTATGACCTGCATTAAAATGGCAAATAAATTATATAAAAAGTAACTACAGAGAATATCTCAGTACAGTGCTGTTTCTGCCGGATCATTTTTATTGCATAGTTAATATTTTAAAACGACTAAAAACGACTCTCACAAGTTTGGCATTTTATTTCTTGGAATAAAACACAAGTTGCCAAACACATGGAACACCACATCCTATCCAGACTTTTGTGTTGTTTGTTTAGTTGTAGATACCCCAGCAGTTAATCTAGCTGTAATTTAGTTCCTGCTTAAGCTTAAACTACAGCCGACGAAACTAATCTAAGAGAAAGAACAATATGTTTTCTATTTAAGCTTGATTTGTAGCTGAAACTAATCTAACATAAAAGAATAATATGTGTTGCACCTTGGAATCTGGTGTGAGTCATAAGCAGTGTGTGACCAGAACTGCAAACAGTTCTCATGATTCTTCTGAAGCTTAAGGAACATGCTGTGAAACTCACCTAACCGGATGACTTGACTCAACATAATGATGCTGGGGTTCTTGTTTGCAGAGTCTAAGAATGAGCGTAGCAAACACCCAAGATAGGGAGCCAGGAAGAGGCTTTTATTGAGAGATACAGTGAGAGGACAGAGCTGCTGACTCACGCCAGGAGGGGACAAGAGAGCCCGTGATGGTGCGTTGTCTAGGGGTTTTATAGGCAACTGAGGATTTTTGGGAACGTGAAAAAAAGGCTTAAGGTGTGGACTTGTACCACTTGTGTTACCCTCAAGGTGGGCTGGGTTGTTGTCTGTTTGCTAGGGCTGTTTACAGTAAGTCACAGGTTATGCTGTGATACCTTCACTTGTGAAACACTCAAACATTCCAGGCCAAGTTGCTCCTGGCCTTTTGACATTTAACTGATCTCACTGAAGTTGTTTAAATTCCTAAGTCTGGTATCTTTACCCTAGAGAATTAGTGTGATCTTGACTTTGTATAATGCATAACACAGAGTTTCGGTAGGGACTTCTTTGCCCATTGTTACATTGCTCTGACTAAATATCCTACCCGGCTTTTACCGGAGGCCCTCACCCTACTCTGACTACACCCACAGTCCCTGTCTCAATAAGAGGGACTTAAAAAACACATATTTAGATTGCAGTTGTTTCGCTCGATGAAAAAAACACATCCTGTAATCATTAATAGATGCTTGTCTTTCTGCTTGCTGTAACACAATAAAAGCGCAGGGGAGCACCGACTTGGTCCTTAGTCTCCACAGAAAGTCTAAGCTCTCTGCTTAAAACGACATTTTGACTCGGTTTCTCATTTTCATGGTACCTAACTGCAAAATTTTATAAGTTCATTGCTGGAGGAAAACAGGAGGACATTCCCCTGAGAATATGGGTATTGACGGGGGGAGGCAAATCTGGCCATATCTAAGATGACAGTGGTAACAATAAGGAAAATATTCAACATGACCGTCAAGGTCAGCAAAACGCTATTTTCCTCCAGTTGGCAAAGTCAGCAGAGCACTCCCAGCTCCCTCATCCCCTCCTCTGGGCTCCTCTTTTGCCTTGCACACCCCGAAATGCCACATATCAAAATAATATAAACTGCTCCCCTTGCCTGGGCTCATGGCTCAGTGCTTGGGAGATTACTCCCCTCTGAGCCCGCCAGTGTACAATAAAACCTCAACCCTCTAAGGCCTCCGAGTGCCACTTGGTTCTTCCGTCAGTGATCCGCCCCAGGTTTTCCAGTTTTTTCCATAACAGTAGCACATTTGAATGGCAGGGCCGTGCATCCCATTCCCACATAGGACCCAGAGCAGTGGCAGGTGTGTTGAATGACATGTAGCTGCCGGGGAAATTGACCACTAATGACCCTGCCTTGGGAATCAGTGAAGCTCAAAAAAGGAGCGTCCTGCCTTTGAATGAGCCTCATCAGCTTGGGCAATAATCAGTGGTTGAACATCTCAGCCACAGCCGGGACAGGCAGGAGTTCTGAGGTCTTCCTGAAGTTTTCTGAACGTCATAATTGCTTGGAAGCTCCTAGGCAGGGTATCAGCTAAAGAAGTTAAAGACTGTCATTGCCGCATTACTGGGGAAGTGGGGCTTAGTGGCAAATTGCGCTTGGCTTAGAAAAGTAAAGCAAAGTGATGTTCCTTGCACCCATTTATGGAATCACATACTTACACCCAGGACACTGTTGTCATCTAGACTTGCCTGCTCTAATTAGAATGTGATTGGAGAGTGGAAAATGAGATGGTGCCTCAGACCCCTAGAAATTAAACTGTTTTCCTGAAAATGGCTCTTGGGTTCCATGATTCAGGCTTACCCTGGGGGTAAGCCGAAGTTTGTGCTTTTCCTTGACTTAGACCATTGGGACAGATCTATCTTTATGGCCTTACTTCACTATAATTCATGCCACCACTAATTTGTTATTGTTTTGTTCCTGCAATTTTGTTTTCTCTATTAATAATAAATAATTAAAATCCATTTGTGTTAGTACATGAGGGACATGAAAAACTATGAAAAAAACAGCCTCAGAATGTGGTAAATCAAAACTGCATTAATGGCAGGCATCAGCATCGGTGTTGTCACAGTGTATAAATAGCCTCTTGCCAAAGAAGCAGGGCCACTTCCTTGCAGCCCTTAAGGACCCAGGGAGACCTCATTACTCAGCTTGTGATGTCCCTGTGGGGTTGGCTCAGAGATGCCCAGAACCCAGGCTCATCACTGCTATGGGGCGTGGCTCCTCAGAGAACATGCAGGGAGGGGGAGCTTGTGGGAGGTATTGGGGCCGGAGGGGTGCATCTTCCGGCTGTTCCGGGAGCCCATATGCTAGAAGGTTAAGATGAATAATTTCTCACTCAACTATGGGAGCTGCCCTTCATCTAGCTGTGTATCAAACAGGACCAGCACCCCAGACAACTGCTCCCTGCAAGTCCAGTATGGGTCCTAGTGACTTTTTGTGGGAGCATTTCCTGCCGCAGAAACAGGGCTTGACCCCAATCCAAAGGTGGCATTTTCTTCACCCTTCTGGAAATGATTTCAGTTTGCCTAATCCAGACCAGTGTATTTTCCCCCAAAGCTTAGGGATTACTTTCTGTTCTTTTAACTCTCCATATCCGCATGATTCAAGCTCCTGTTTTTTGCAAAATAGATCAAGCAAGCAAGGTAATTTCTTCCCCAGTTCTCTGGATACCATCCAAACTCCAGAAATCATTTCACTTCCACATTTAATTTATCTCATAGTCTTGCTGTTGTATTTGGAGCCAGGTGACTGGGTCATATTCAGAGGAAATAGTACTATTTTAACATGCACCAGAGGAATTATTTCTACTATACTGCCAATACTATGTTACCTGAATCTGGAGTTCCTGTGCTGTGTCATAGAGCCACAAGTCACTGTGTTTGAAACCCATCACTTGATCACTAAGCCTAAGTCACAGCACTAGCCTAATGGGAATTGCTGTGGACTTAATGGCCAGCTACAGAGATTTTACCAGCCTGGTATTTGCCATGCTCTCACCCTCCTCTCTGCCTTCATGCCCCCTGTTTCCCCAATCTGCTGGGCAGACACAAAGAGAAGTGCAGAGGTATCTGGTGAAACATGACCAAGAGAATGTTGGAGTGGGCAGGGCAAGACTTCTGCTCTTAATCGCAAAGACAGTGAGATTTAGGCTTCACCCCAAAGGCAAAGGGAAGCTATCCATGAGTATTAAATTGGAGAGTAACAAGATCAAAGTATTTTTTTTTAAATCCCTCTAGCGCTGGACTTGGCGACTGCAGCTAGAGGACTGATAAGCAGGCCAGATGGCAATGATGGTGGCTGTGCAGGAAGTGAAGGCATTTGAGACACACTTAGGTTTGCATGATCAAGGCTGGTTTCTACCCAGACTCTTTGAGGCTAAAGGAAAAAAGGAGAGGTAAATAATACCAGCTTCTGTTTATCGAATGCTTATAAAGTATTAGTCACTTAATAACTATTACCTATAATTATTCCAGGAGTCTGATTGGTAGGTCTTATTTTCATTTTACAAGTGAAAACAATATGTGTTCCAGAGAAGTGAAGTCACATGCTTGGAGAAATACAGCAATTAGGGATTTGGACTCAGTTCCATGGTCTTTTCAGTCTACCACACTACCTTGTAACAATTGAAAAGGAAAGAGAAGAAATTCTATTGAAAACCAGTTCTCACCCCTTAAAGCTATAACTTCTTTGTCTACCTCTTACCTGACTTTAGAGCCTGTTAGATGTGTAAAACCATTTTATATACTTATGTTTAAAGTATGAGTTTTCTCTAAAAGGTTGGCCGGACACCTCTTAGATGCTACTGAACAATTAGAGGCTATTTTACAAATCAGTGTGCTTGGTGTATGAGCGACTAGTAAAATAATTTTGGATGGCTTTTGATTTTTTTGTGAATACTCTGAATACTCAATTATTTCTGCTATCTTCAAGCTTCAGGGCCAATGCAGTTAGACCTTTGGCTGGATCACACTTCCTCTTCTCACATTATAAAAAATTATATTCCTTCCCACATCAGTCAAGGCCAAAACTTGTTTCCTGATTTACACAATAATTGGTCATTCGACATTGAGAAACTATAACGAAATAGCTAACTGCTTTTTCAAATGAGATAAAATGTAGTCTTGTCTGCAAAGAGATGGAAATGTTCCCATTTTGACTTCCTCTTTCAGAAGAGTATTCTGATTTCATTTCTTTGTTAAGTATGATCCTTGGGTTTAAGGTACCGTATGCCCTGTTGTGCAAATGCAACTGCATATTCACTATATTTCTTTTGATTGAACTAGAAATCAGTGAATTCAGTCTGTAAATGAGCTCTGGTAACATCACAAAATGTTGGGGGAGAAGAAATTGTTGCAAATAGGGAAATGAGATCACATATGTGTATTTCTGCCCCCTTCTGGACGAATGAACATCTTATTGCCACCCTTAACAAGCAAAGAAGGTAATATGCTAAGTATCTTATTAATGATAATGTGTATGTACACATTTATTTGGATATAATGTTATTCTCTTTTTTGGCATCACTCTAAGTGGTTTGGGATGCAGCTCCTCCATCTTCTCACCCCCCTCTTCTAAAATACAAAAGTTTACTCACACACAAACTACTATTTGTGAAAAATAATGGGAATAAAATAAACCTAAATACAGAAGAACTGTATTTAAAATATCTTTCTTATGTAAGAAATTCAATTACACTGCAAGTTGAGTATCTCTGTGTACTGTGGTGTGTGAAAAATGGTTTAGACATGAATTTCATGATGGGGCCATGACATGGCTTTCTAAGTTGTCTCCTTACCTCCAGTTTCTCTCTCCTCCAACATATTCTGCAACCAGAGCATGCCAGTCTGGAACTCAGAGGACTCAGTGTTCATACCACACATTTGTCAGTCACATGTCATCCATAACATCATTGTCCTTTACTGTAGTTTACTATCACATTGTCCTTACATTCATCATCATGAGCTCTGAGGGCTTACACTGTAAGTCTTCTCCCCTGCCTTCTCAGTGTACAATGTAGATACTCAACAAAAGTGGTAAATCCACTGTGCAAAATATGCTTTCCACCTACTATTAAGGTGTTTCTCCTCTCTTGACCACATGAGCTGAAACAGGTTTCTGACATTACCACTGATTCAACAAAGCAAAACAAACTTGCAACTTAAAACCAACCACAAACTGTGGAAAGGATGTTCGTCTGAAACACTAGAATATGGCTACAAAAGGTAGCGCAGAATTTTGAAAAGTAAGAGAATAACTTTTTTATAGAGTTAATTCAAGCCCCTGGAATAAATCAGAAATAAGACCATATGTTTATTCCTCACGGGAAAGCAGGTTTAAAAAATTGAAGGCATGACTCAACACTTTATTTAAAGTTAACAAGGGAAAAAAGTTTTCTATTTCAATTGCCAAGAAATTATTTATGAGTAATGGTATTATGGAAGAAGGTTCTGTGTAGTTATAAAGCTGAGTTCTTTGTCCATTCATTAGTTAAGTACATAATAAATGCTGATTGAATATCTTCTATGGAATAGGCACTGTATCAATGCTGAGGATACCAAGGTGGAAAAGCATGATTGTTTTCCTCTATAGGACATACAGACCAGTAATTACAATCCAATGTAATATTTGCTTTAGTGTTGGTCTTAACAAAGGGCTGATGAAACATGCAGGGGATTTGACATCTGTGAGGAAGACACAGTGAAACCTTCACAGCATTTCAGCTGAATGAGAATTGGAGGAAGAATAGGATGATTGGTGGACAACTGAGGTAGGAGATGTGGTAGAAACTTCTAGTGCTCACCCATGTCTGGTTCTTTCTTCTAGGCACAGGTAGAATTATACTTCCCTATTCCCTTATAGTCAGGCAGAGCTATGTAACTAATTCTGGCCAATGAGATATGGGTAGATATGACAGGTGTCACTTCCAAGCTTAAGTATTTAATTACTAGTGCAAAACACTCTAGCGTTCTTTGTCTGCCTTAGCAACTGGTGAAATGGTATGTGTCAGAAATTGTAGCTACATAATGGTGGTGCATCTGTCAGCCAGGGTGCCTGAGTGACTACGTGGACCAGAACCACTTGCTGAGCTATGGTAGACATTGTGGTATGGACAAGAAGTAAATTGTGTTAAGCCATTCTAATTTGGAAATTGTTTTGTTATATAAACATTTGATAGAGGCAAACATTTAAAAATAAAAGGAAGGGAGAACAGATAAATTTCCCATGTGGAAGAATTTCAAGTAATTTATGTAGATACTCTACCCTCAAGGTAGTGGAATATAACTCCTCATTTCCTAAGTGGGTTTTGCATAGTGACTCTCTTCCTAAGAATACAGTAGGAAATACTGTAGGAAATGGAAAGGGGGAATATCATAATTTTGCACTGGAGAAGCCTGACAAATGCTACTTCATCCAGGGGACTAGGGCTAGTATCAACAGTGATAAATTGTATTGATAGTGTGTATCCTGGATATGATGTGACGAAAATGGTATGTTACCTCTGCAGCCTTCCGCCCCCAAACATTTAACTCTAGCTAATCATAAGAGACACATCAGACACATTCCAATCAAGGATCATTCTACAACGTACCTACTAAGTACTCAAAATTGTCAAGGTCATCAAAAACAAGGAAAGTCTGAGAAACTCTTTCATCCAAGAGGAGCCAAAAGAGACACAACAACTAAAGGCAGTACAGGACCCTGCATAGGGTCCTGGAACAGGAAAACAGCATATGGTAAAAACTAAGGATATCTGAATAAAGTATGAACTTTAGTTAGCAATAACAAATCAATATTGGCTCATTAATTGTAACAAGTATATCACACTGATGTAAGAACTTAATAGTAGAGGAACGTGGAGTGGAGTATATAGAAACTATCTGTACCATTGTTGCAATTTTTACATAAATCCCAAAGTATTCTAAAATTAAAAGATTTTTTTGTTTTACAAAAAGGAGGAATAAGAGATAACATAGAATGTTCTGGAAATTCCTTTGGAAGTAGGGAGTGAAAATGAGGAGTTTGGTAAGGTAAGCAAATGATATTTCATACTATTCAGAGATTCCATTTTTAAACTATGTTGACTGGCTGAGGGAATACCTAGAATATGGCTGGGCTTCATTGGTGTTACAAAATCTCTACAATTATACATAACATGTGAATTGTATATATATGTTTTTGTCAAATCAAACCAAAAATTTTGTTTATTATCCACTTATTCTTAAAGGGAAAAGTACCTAGAATCTGTTAATAATCATTGCTGAAAGCAATGTAAAAACTGAAATATTCTGAGCAGGACAATTTTTTTTTTCTGTAAAAACAATTACTGTTTGGTAGTTATAGACTAAAGTGATAGTGTGCATGTGTTTAGAGAAGAAAGGCAGGAATTAAAGGCAAGGTAATAGTAAAGATGGTGATCTTCAAACGTCCACTTTGCAGAGAGAAGAAATGACCCTATAACTTACATACCATACTGTTACCACTTCCTGAGTGAGAAGTAATCAGTCCTAAGGAAAAAGTACTGAGGATGAGACATTGTTTTTTTAAAACCAAAGTTTGGTGGGATTATATGTATATCTACTTTAGCATTAGGGCTGTGAATGATCACTATTTTAATCAAATGCACATACGCCTTCAAGTATTAGCTATAAACCTGAAGTTCAGTAGGATAAATCTACGTTTATGGGAAATTAGGATTAAAAAGCAGAAAGGCAGGAACTGAAAACCATGACACTAATAACAAGGGATCCTCTCTAAAAATTAGGTAATTCCACCTATTTATGTACCATAACATTGTAACCAGCTGGGCTTCTTTGTAGAATACAGTTTAGAGTAATCATTAAATCCTATTACTGTGCTAATTTTAGTTTACCAATACAAAGTTTCAGTAATACTTAGTAACTCACTTAGGTAGTTATTAACAATTAATCCTTTGGTGTATATACAAATACATGGAATTGTGTACCATTAGTCCATGAAAATGAAATCCTCATTTTTGATTCATTCATGGTCTCTTAGCAGGACTGTGGATTGCAAATCATTCTTAGAGGGGTTGCTGTTACAACAGATGAGAGAAACAGTGAAAGGCCAAGATAAAATAAGGAAGGAGGTACAGAGAGGAGGGGTCAGGTAAGAGATATGAGGGATCAGAATCAACAGAATTTTTTGATTGCTTGGGTGGGGAAATATAAGGTAGAAGGAAAAAAAACTAGCTTGATTTTTGAGTTTCTGGTGGGTCACTGATGGGGATGCAGGATAGTGGATAAACTTGGAGGATGAGAGGGTGCATGGGAGATGATGAGTCCAGTTTTGAGTGTGCTGTATTTGAGATCTCAAGTGGATATGCTCGGTAGGTGGCTGGATCCTGGGATTCTTCAGCTCAGAAAAAAAGGACCTGGGCTGGAACTGTAAGTTCCTAACTTAGAAAAGTGAAACATTCATACCACAGTTTGATTCCCCTAACATTTACAACAATAAATAGGAACTCCAATTTTCAAAAATATTTCTATTATATCTCCTGATAAATATAGACAACCAGGATTAGGGGAGGGAGAAGTCAGAGCCAATTAAAATTCCTGAGATACAGTGTTGGAGAGGAAAACTTTTTCTCTGCCCTCTACCTGGTCTAAGAATCAAATTGACATGAGGTGGCTTAACAGGAGAAAATCAGATCTCTGTACCTATGGGTAATCCATGCAGACATGAGATTCCAAAGTCAGCCAGGAAGAATGACATATATCTGTCATCTTGAACTAAGGAAAGGGAGCAGGGCTCTGGGACTTCAAAGGGAAAGGGAAGCAATTCACAGGAGTAAATGTTTGGCAAATAAATGTTTGAGGGGTCACAACTGCATACAGGAAGGAATTTTAACAGCTAGACTTTGTTAAATTCCTCCTTGTCTACCACTCGTAGTTCATATTACAACGTAGGTATCTATGGAGAGAGCGCTATTCATGGAGCAGGCCCTCTGTGTAAACTCTTTTTAGACTGTTAAGAGGAAGGACACAGAGGAAGGACACAGTTTCTTTCTGAGTCTTTTGGGCCTTGATTGTTTTCAGGTCTGACATAATCTGCCTGCCAAAATGGTGCATCTTGGGGCAGCCTGCCTTTGACCCCTATAACTGCAGGAACAACTACATATTTATAATCAGAAATTCTTGGTGAGTGAAGCCTCCACTGCCTTGTTTCTTGGAACTATATTCTACACATCCTTTTTTCTCCTTACCAACTTCTCCCTTTGTAAATCATGACATCTGAGTGGCCATTTATGTTGCTGCTCTTTGAATTTTCATTGCTGTATAACTTACATTTAGTAAAGTTTGCTAATTTTAAGTGTACAGCTGAAGGAATTCTTACATGTTTCTATGTAATCAACATGGGGACCAACATAGAGAATATATCCAGCAACCCAGAAGGTTCACATAGCCTCCTTCCAATCGACAGTTCTCCAAAGGTAGCTACTATTTGGATCTGATTTACTATTAGTTTTTCCTATTCTGAGCCTCATAAAAATGGAACCAGAGAGCAAGTTTTCTTCATGTGTGGCTCATCTCATTCCACCTGACGTCTTTGAGATTCATCATGTGTTACCACTCTGTAACAGTAGTTCGTTTTTTTCTGTGTTGTATTCTTTTGTATAAATATACAACTTATCCATTCTAATATTGATGGATTGTTTTTCATTTGTTTGTAAACATGAAGTTACTATGAACAGTCTTGCACATGTGTTTGATAGACATATGCACTTGCTTCTCTTGAGTATCATCTCAGAAGTGGAATTGTTCGGTCATGAGATAGGTTTGTTTACCTTTCATAAATCCTGTCAGTTTTCCAAAATAGTCGTGCATATTTAGGCTTTCCCCAACAATGATGAAAGTTCTCATTTCTCCACACTCTAGGTATTACCAAAACTTTTCATGGTAGCCTATCTGGTGAGTAGGAAGTGGTATCTTAGTGTTTCATTAAAACAGCTTTTTTGAGGTATAATATGCATGAAATAAGCTTCACCTATTTACAGTGTACAAGTTGACAAGTTTTGACATACATATACATCCTTGAAACAATGGAATGGAACATACCTGAAAGTGAGCCAGCATAGGAAATATCAAGAGGGACTACATTTTAAGTTAAACCTTGAGGCTCAAAGGTTAAAAGGTAAAATTCCTAAAATGTCTTTTAAGAAGAATTTATAGTAAGCTGTAAGCCAACCATATGGTCAACAATCAACTGACCATATAATGAGCCAAGGATAGGTGCTGGTGGGAATGTAAAATGGTATAACCACTTTGGAAAACAGTTTGGCAGCTCTAGAAAAAGTTAAACATACACTTATTA
The DNA here is from genome assembly GCF_040802235.1 of Manis javanica. Lineage (NCBI taxonomy): Eukaryota > Metazoa > Chordata > Mammalia > Pholidota > Manidae > Manis > Manis javanica. The sequence goes on from NC_133165.1 coordinate 87,039,415, forward strand.
TTCAATTCAGGCATTCTAATGTACCAAGGATCAACGACCAGTCCCTGTTTTAGCCAGGAGAATCATTGCCTTGGGGGAGAAAGAGACATTACAAAAATCATTTGCATCATCTTATCTTTTAAAAACATAAAAAAAGGTCCACTCCAAAATTACTAGATCTAATATCTGAATTCAGCAAAGTTGCAGGATACAAAATTAATACACTGAAATCAGTTGCATTCCTATGCAGTAATGGTGAACTAGCAGAAAGAGAAATCAGGAAAACAATTCCATTCACAATTGCATCAAAAAGAATAAAATACCTAGGAATAAATGTAACCAAGGAAGTGAAAGACCTATACCCTGAAAATGACAAGACACTCTTCAGAGAAATTAAAGAGGACACTAATAAGTGGAAATTCATCCCATGCTCCTGGCTAGGAAGAATTAATATTGTCAAAATGGCCATCCTGCCTAAACCAATCTACAGATTCAATGCAATCCCTATCAAAATACCAACAGCATTATTCAATGAACTAGAGCAAATGGTTCTAAAAATCATATGGAGCCACAAAAGATCCCGAATAGCCAAATCAATCCTGAGAAGGAAGAATAAAGCAGGGGGAATTATGCTCCCTGACTTCAAGCTCTACTACAAAGCCACAGTAATCAAGACAATTTGGTACTGGCACAAGAACAAACCCATAGACCCACAGGAACAGAATAGAGAGCCCAGATATAAACCCAAGCATATATGGCCAATTAATATATGATAAAGGAGACATGGACATACAATAGGAAAATGACAGCCTCTTCAACTCCTGGTGTTGGCAAATCTGGGTAGCTACATGTAAGAGAATGAAACTGGATTATTGTCTAACCCCATACACAAAAGTAAACTCAAAATGGATCACAGACCTGAATGTAAGTCATGAAAACATAAAACTTAGAAAAATTACAGGCAAAAATCTCGTGGACATAAACATGAGCAACTTCTTCATGAACATATCTCCCCGGGCAAGGGAAACAAAAGCAAAAATGAAGAAGTGGGACTATATCAAACTAAAAAGCTTCTGTGCAGCAAAGGACACCATCAGTAGAACAAAGAGACATCATACAGTATGGGAGAATATTAATAAATGACATATCCAATAAGGGATTGACATCCAAATTTTATAAAGAGCTCATGCATCTCAACAAGCAAATAAGCCTATTAAAAAATGGGCAGAGCAGCTGAACAGACACTTCTCCAAAGGAGAAATTCAGATGGCCAACAGGCACATGAAAAGATGCTCCATATCGCTAATCATCAGGGAAATGCAAATTAAAACCACAATGAGATATCCCCTCACACCAGTAAGGATGGCCAGCATCAAAAAGACTAAGAACAACAAATGCTGGCAGAGGATGTGGAGAAAGGGGAACCTTTCTACACTGCTGGTGGGAATGTAAGCTAGTTCAACCATTGTGGAAAGCAATATGGAAGTTTCTCAAAAAACTAAAAATAGAAATACTATTTGATCCAGGAAGCCCACTCCTTGGAATTTACCCATAGAATACAACTTCTCAGATTCAAAAGACATATGCATCCCTATGTCTACTGGAGCACTTTTTACAATAGCCAAGATATGGAAGCAACCTAAGTGTCCATCAGTAGATGAATGGCTAGAGAAGACGTGGTACATATACACAATGGAATATTATTCCGCCATAAGAAAGAAACAAATCCTACCATTTGCAACAACATGGTTGGAGTTGGAGGACATTATGCTCAGTGAAATAAGCTAGGCGGAGAAAGACAAATGCCAAATGATTTCCTTCCTTTGTGGTATATAGCAACGAAGCAAAACTGAAGGAACAAAATAGCAGCAGACTCAGAAACTCCAAGAAGGGACTAGCAGTTACCAAAAGGGTGTGGGAGGGTAGGTGGGGAGGGAGGGAGAAGGGGATTGAGGGAGGGAGTATGTTTAGTACACGTGGTGTGGAGGGTCACGGGGAAAACAGTGTAGCACAGAAGAGGCAAATAGTGGATCTGTGGCATCTTGCTGCACTGATGGACAGTGACTGTATTGTGGTATGGGTGGGACTTGATAATATGGGTAAATGTAGTAACCACATTGCTTATTCATGTGAAACCTTCATAAGAGTGTATCAATAATACCTTAATCAACAATAAAATAAAATAAAAATAAAAAAAATAAAAATGCAATCTCATAAGAAAAATAACTAAATAAATAAAGAGAGCAGAAGAAAACTTTGAGAGGTGATGTTTATAGCATAGCAAGTGGTGATGATTTCAAGGATGTTTCTGGATCTCCAAACTCATCAAGTTTATACAGTAAATATGTACAGCTTTGTATGTGTCAACTATATTTCACAAAATGCTTTTGAAAAAAGTAAAAAAATAAAATTGCAGCCTCATCCGTGCTCATCCCCAGCACTCCCAAATTCCTTGCCTTGCTCTAATTTTCTTTAACTTAACACTCCCAACTCAATACTTCAGTCAACTTACTTATTATTACTATGTTTAATGTTTATTTTCTGACTTTCTCTTCTAGAATGCGAGCACCATAGTGCAGAGACCTTTATTTACTCACTGATATACTTTCAAGTGCTGAGAACAGTACCTGGCACTCACCAGGTGCTTAATAAAGATTTTTGAAGAAATGTTTACAAATGCCTGCATATGTACATAGTACATAGTTTCAATTTATCATTACTATTAGGTTGGTAAGGTCAACCAGGAGGCCAACTCTTCTAGGTGAGAAAAGCAAGGAATTCTTCATTTGCAAGTTTGACATAATGCCCTATATAGATTACATCTAAATGGAGGTTTTCAACAAAGGGACTTTGCCCAAAGCCCTATCTTTGCGCAGTGTCAACACTGTCTTTGGCAGTAAGGATGCTCCGCTATCTGGGTGTGGCCCCGCCCATGTGGTCTTGACGTAATGTCCCGCTTAGTTTTCAGACGCGCCTGAGCAGCTCTGAGGAATGGCTTGTCGGTTCAGGTCTCACCACGGAGAAATGTTTCTCATTAGCAGGTATGGAGATCTTCCCTGGGCTGTTTATCCTCCTGCGACTCAAAAAAGGACTCTCCCTCATAATCTCTCTCTCTTTGTTTTTTAATTGAAATATAGTTGATATGCAATCCCTATAGTCTCTTTTGTCAATCTTTTTCCTTATCGATTGCTAAAAACAAAGTGATAACTTCTTAATTTATGATTACAATGGTGGTTTCGGCTATTTCAATCCCTTTTCAACTACTCTGTGGTACATAAAATAGTTTTTGACTTACTTATATTACAAATAGAAATATGTTACTGTGTATGTTATAGGACAGTAGATTTGGACTCAATATAAGAAGTTTTAACAAATAGACAATCAGGAGATAGAATGGGCTGACTCTTAATATATAAATTATCCTAATCATTGGAGACGATTTATATGAAATGCCCAGAAAAGGCAAATCTATAGAGACAGAGTGAAAATTAGTGGTTGCCTGGGCCTAAAGATGAGAATGGGGAGTGACTGTAAACTGGCTGCTTTCTTTTAGGAGTGATGAAAATATTCTAATATTAAAATAATACAACTCTGTTAGTTTACGGAAAGTCATTCAATTGTACACTAAAATGGTGACGTCTATGGGGTGCATATCAGTTCGCTAGGGCTGCTGTACCAAAGTGCCAAGCTCTGGAGGCTGGGTGTCTGAGGCCAAGGCGGCAGCTGGGTGGGCTCCCTCTGAGGGCTGGGAGGGTAAGGTCTGTTCCAGGCCCCTCACTGGCCTCTAGGTGGTCACTTTCCTCCTTCATCTGTACGGCGTCCTACTCCTGTACAAGTCTGTGTCCAGATGTCCTCTTCGCATGGGGACACCAGACATACTGGATTAGGGTTCACCCTAATTACCTCATTTTAAATTAATTCCACCTTTAAAGACCTTATCTCTGAATACACTTCCATTCTGAGGTACTGGGGTTAGGACGTCAACATATGGACTTTGTAGTTCAGCCCATAACCATACAGGCAGACCTTGGGGATGTGGATTTGGTTCCAGGCCACCCACCGCAATGAAGTAAAGATTGTAATGAAGTGAGTCAACTGAATTCTTTCATTTCTCTGTGCATAGAAAAGTTACATTTACACTACCCTGCAGTCTATTATGTGTGCTACTAAGTACACTCTTAGACATGGTATCATGTCTAAAAGAAGTTAAATCTTTTATTTAATTATTAATGTTAATTAAGTGATTTAAAAATACTTTATTGCTAAAAAAAAATGCTAACCATTATCTGAGCTTTCAGGGGGTCATCCTCTTTTTCCTGGCCTTGTCTCCACGCTGATGGCTGACTGATCAGGGTGGTGCCTGCTGAAGGCTGAGACGGCTGGATTAAGTTCTTAAAATAAGACAGCAGCAATGAGGTTTGTCACGCTGATTGACTCTCCCTTTCATGAACGACTCCTCTGCAGCACAAGATGCTGTTTGATAGCATTTCACCCACAGTAGAACTTCTTTCAAACTTAGAGTTAATCCTCTCAAACTCTGCCTCTGCTTCATCAACTAAATTTATGGAATATTCTAAATTGTTTCTTGTTATTTCAGCAATTGTCACAGAATCTTTACCAGGAGTAGTTTCCATCTCAAAAAACCACTTTCTCTGCTCATCCATAAGAAGCAACTCCTCATCCTTCAATTTTTACCATGAGAGGCAGCAATTCAGTCACATCTTCAAGCCCCACTTCCAGCTCTAGTCCTTTTGCTATTTCTACCTCACCTGCAGTTCCTTCCACACAGTAGCTGCACAGCATAATAAACCAAAGTGCAATACAGGGAGGTATGCAAATTATATAATAAAATTCTTTAAGAAAAATAACTAATATTAATTGAGCACTTAGTAGGTACTATGCTAAATACCTTACATTTATCGTCTAATTTGATCTACTCAATAACACTGTTAGGTAAGTATAATCATGTCCACTTTACCCAGGAGGGAAGTAAGGTTAAATAATTTGTCTGTGGTCATAAAGCCAGTAAGCAGTGCAAACATGATTCAAACCATATCAGTCAGACTAGATAGTCTACACTTTTAATCCCTATGTTAACATCTCCATGTGCTGGGCCGTCAGGTCCTCCAACATCAGTTTTGTAATCTCAATTGAATGCAAGAGTAAACTGAGACTCAGAAAAATTAAACAACCTGCCCAAGTTCACACAGTCTATAATTGGGCTTTCTCCAAAACTCAAGCCATTTCTAAGTATGATGGTATTTCTCGTTTGATATAACTGTGGCTCTCACCGTTTTGATGGGAGATCTCCAGGGCAAGAAAAAGCCTCTTGACACAGAACAGATTCTCAATAGATAGCTGTGGAATAAAGAGAACATATGGAAAAAGGGCTAGTCTATATTTTTAACTTCACAATGATGGTCAAAGGAATCTGCTCATGCTGGAGACTGAGCTGCCACAAGCCTGCAATTCTGGAAACTAATTGGGCAGCAAGTCAGGGGAATCACCTTACATGTAGTTCATGATACAGACCCCAGAAGGCATCTCTGGGCTGAATATCTTTGTATGGGGAAATGGGCATCCTCATAATCTGCTGGTACAAGTGCCAACTGGAGTGAACTTTTCATGGGGCAACCTGGCGATGCTTCTCAAAAACCTTACACACACACACACACACACACACACACGCACACACAAACCCTTATGTCCCAATAACACCTCATCTAAGAATTTGTGTTACGGAAAAGATTGGAAACAACCTAAACATTCAGTAATAAAAGAGTAATTATGGTATAGTCATAGAACACGGTAATTATGGTGCAGTGCTGATTGATGTTGCTTTTTATTATTGTTCTAGATAAAGGTCATGATATAAAGCAAAAAATAAAACCAGTTACAAGGCAGTTCACAGCAAGAGAAATGCAAGTGGCCAGTAGGTATATGAGAGGATAGTTAATCTCATTCAGAATGTAAAGTGATGCAAATGAAAGCAAGAAAACATTTTTCACTATGTTATTGACAGAGTTGCCCAGTGGGTAGGGAAATAGGCACTCTTAAGGCACAGAGTTGTTGAAAGTATAGATTCTGATACATTTTGGGGGCAATTTGGCAATTAAAATTAAATTTACATTTTTTAAATATATACCCCCTTTTTTGACCTAGCAATTTTACTTTGTCCTATAGAAATACATATATATACAGATATATTCATTACAGCACAAACTATGGTAGCAAAAAACTTGGAAACAAGTTAAATGTTCACCAATAGCCAAATGATTAAATAATGTTAGAACATTCATAGAACATTCAAACAGTGAAACATAGGAACACCTTTAGTGATGTCAACCTTGATGTGCTTTTTTGCAGAGGTGTTTATATTAGTCAGGGTGCAGCCAGGAACACAAAACTCACATTAGATGATCAAAAGAATTTAATACAAGAATTAACTATGAAAGTTTAGAGGCAACTATTTTATATCCAGAGGGTGGGGATCCAAGGACACAGGCAGCTTTCAGGCGAGGCACAGGCAGGCAGGGAGTTGGGAGGGCAGGGTCAAGTTTCCTCTATCCAAGAGATAACTCAAGCATCATTCTCTTATCCCTTTCCTTTGTGGGGCCTTCATAATGCTAGACAATCTATTTTCCTGAAAATTGTCTAGTTATGGTCTAAAGGAAAGATGCTTCAAACAAACATTAATACAAGCTTTATAATGTCTCAATAGAAAGTTATATGCATGGTTACTAATACTAGATTATTCTGTGTTAACTGTGAACTGTGACACTATGTATAAGCTGCTATACAGATAAAGGAACCAGAACAGAATATAGCATTGATTATTTCTATAATCATTATGATTTTCACAACCCTGAACATGCAATAGAAGTAGACAACAAACTTTTATTTCTGTTAGTAAAGTACTCAAACACATCCCTAAAATATTTAACTTTTGAACTAGACCTTTGAACTAAGCAGAAAGTAAGCATTTGCCCTCTCCCATACCTTAAAAAAACAATATTCATTATATCTACTAGATGAGTGTCAGAATAAAATCCATATTTGTCTCATTCTAGTATATTTATGTCTTTTAAAAGCCCAGAGGGATGTTAAAATATTCCATTAAGAATTTAAGTGACAGAAGTGGCAATTATTACTCTAAAGTTACAAAAAATCAATCTAGTTCTTAAGTAGAAGTAAGAATGTTCTTGATTGATACTTGGTCTTTGTTATCCAGAATCCCCAGCAACAGATTCTAAGACTTGTCATGTTAATACTTTTAACAGAATTACATACAACATGCATTTATCATACAGGCATACATTTTCTGATGGCTGAAGGAGACTTAAAATCACACATTAACTTGTTAAGTACTTCTAACCAATCACTGAAATAAGACACATTTAAAGACTTAAGCCTACGACATACCCTGCCCTTCTTTAAACTCCGTTTTTTCAGACATTTTTCCTTTCCTGCTCATTTTGGCATCTGGAACATGATAAACCCTTGCTCGATCATTTAGAAACATCGAGGTGCAGGAGTCCAGAAACAGTCAACCTAGTATGAAAAGTTTTAAAAAGCCTTCAATTTATGATTCATTTTAAAGAATCTCTGATGGTCATGTGACTTACATATATCAAAGTGTGGCCTATGGATACCTGGGCACCCCCAGGATGTTTTCAGCAGGTCCGTAACCTCAAAAACCATTCTTACAATACTACTAAGTCATTATTTGACTTTTTCCCACTGTATTGCCATTTCCAAAGATGGTGCAAAAGTGTTAGTGGATAACACTGCTAGTGCCTAAATACAATCATGGCACCAAAACCAAAGTGTGCTAGCAGTCAATGTATTTTTTAGTTCTAAGTGTTTGCAGTTTATTACTCATGAATGTTCCTGATGAAGCAGTAAAAATTATTAATTGTATTAAATCTTGGCCCCAGGGGCTCATGGACCACACTTTGAAAATCAATGATCTAACCAGTGACAGAAAACAGTGCGGGTAAATGTGGCTGAAAGGAAAACAAGATGGTGGCCAGTTGTATTTGTATGTTTCTCTTCCAATCAATCTCTCCTCTTCAGTCTTTAGCACTATAGCTAATGGCCCACACTCTCTGGCTGTTTCTTTGGAGAAAATGAATTTGAAGTTCTTAACAACTAAACTTCCAGAACACACCTATTTCTAAGTTGGGGCCTGCCTGTAATATGCAGTGTTTTCTAGAAATAAAATTGCCTGGAATGGATATGAATATTTATTATTATACAGAACAGACATTAAGTAAGTGGAAACATTAGCTATCAATAAAACCTACATCCTTGAGCTATGAACATAAAACTTAATTTGAAATCTTAGTATACCATGCAGTTGAATACAGTACTCCCCACACCTGATTCCCAAAAAAAACCCAGCACTGTATTCAAGTTAGTTCCTAAATAATATTAGCATTTTTATCTCCTACCTGAATTCTGACCAAAAGCCTTTTCTGCTGCTCTCAGAGATTCCAGGAGTTTAAGAAATGTGATACAATCATACTGAGAAAGATACTGCAGCAAAGTTCGTAGTATCTTCAAATCCTGAACCAAGGATTTAGTCTTGGCTCCAAGCTGGTGCCACAAAGGATCCAGATAATGGCAGATTGTCTAAAATAAGGGTAAAATTTAATATTGCTAAAAATATGTTCTATATAGCTACTGTTAACACTATAGTCTCAATAAACATTATCCCTGTGTACCGAAAAATGGTTAGAATAGTAAATTTTATGTTCACGTATATTTTGTCACACACATACAAAAAATTCAAAACATTATCTCCCAAGGAGGTGGACAGAAAATTTTAGTTCCTAAGATTCTAATAATGTTTTTCAAAAATGACAGAGTATCTTATCACTAGAATCTTTATGATCAGATAGTCAATTCATAATTATCTACATTTACTTTATTGGTCAGGAGAGAAAAGACCTGATAAGAATCAGATAATCAATTGTTTGTTTTTATGAAAAGTCAAAGCAGGTAGCTCAGAAACACTCAATTTCTGCCAAGGTGGGCTGAGATCTTATCCTGGATAGATAAAGATGTGGGATCCAGTCAGAGAGATGATGAAGCTGAAGGCATAAACCAGGGAAACAATGTGGTATCAAATTAAACAGCAATGTATCAAATTAAACAACAATGTATCTTAACTTGGTGGCATAAAATATTTGTTAATTTTTTTACCACTGTGCTTCATGGATGGGAAGATATTTGTTAAATTAACACTGGGTTAAGTTTGAATATCTTTTAAGATCCTAAAACGTTGCCTAAAACACAGAACAGCTTTTTGTATATACTATGTGGGTTATGTGGGTGTACAAACACACACACACACACACACACACACACACACACACACAGACACACACACATACACACACACTTGCTGTCCTTTACAAACTGACTCTGTAATTAAAAAAGATGATACACAACATGATAGGAAAGCAGTATCACTACATGGCATCTTATCTAACAAACTTAATACTGAGCAGGAATAATACTTAGAAGATTTATTGCTCAAAACACAACTCTTGTGAAAATGAAGTGCTACTACTAATGATTACTCCAGGACAATAGGCAGATACCAAGGCTGTCTTAGATATACTGGGACATATATTTGCATGCTTGTTTTATAAAACCATCTACAAAAATTAAATTTTCTAACAAGATCCAAGTTGTATGTAGATTTGGTTACTAAAAGTAACTTTGATTTTTACTAGCCAGGGGATGATAAACAGAGATTTAGTGCAAAACATACTAGGCTACATTTTGTTTTTCTAGGAATATACAGTCTATTAAAAGAATGTGAAGATGTGGGATTTTTTTTTGGTTTCACTATGCCCTAAGCTTTAAGAGTAGAGGAAGAAAATACATGAAATTAGTCTTATGTATCATTATTCCACAGTAAAATAATTTTTGGATGAATCAGAGAAATGAGGAGTTACATTTTTCCTTTTCCAGCCACAAAGGGATCGTTTCAGAGTTTAAAAAGGCAGGAACTTGTTCTACCAAAATATCTAAAGTAAGTTGCCTGGAATTTTTAAGAAGTCAGCATTTTCAGGATCTACAATTCAATCTTAGACATTTATGTGTCTGTATTAATATTAATCTATGATGAAAAAAATCAGTTAGAATAAAAATTCCTTGAACTAAAGTCTTACCATTTTCTCAATTCGGAATGTAATTTTAGGACAGAGCAAGTTTCACATTCCTCAATAGTGAAAACTCATCCAAATTATTTACTCGAAACAAGAGATCATAAATTACAAATGCACTTATGTAAAACTCTTCTACCTGAAGATATCCAAAGGTTGCTTCAGAGCAAAAAGATCTTTTTCTTCATTATACTTAAAATTAGAGTCATGCAGATATGCCAATCCATGTATGTCACTATAAATTATTACTTTCCACTAAACCAAAGAAGCTATACTTTAAATCACTTCCAATTTAATTTTAAAATAACAGCAAATTCCTATTAAGAACATGGCAATACTAAATTAACTTGCATTCTCTACGGTTTTAACAGGACAAGCTATGCTTAAAAGGGAAAAGAAACAGAATACCTTGTCAAAGGATTTTCCAATAGTGTTTTCTAAAGATAAATATTCAACTTCAAGTGACGAGTTATAGCACTTCAGTTCCTTCAAACATGCATTTAAGATGTTCAGTATGGCAGTCTGTATAGGAAGCATGGCTGGTGTCATAGAGACATGAATTTCTAGGACTTCAGGTTTGTGCTGTTCTAAAAATGAGTTTACTGCTACATGGAACCTAAAAAGACAAACGTTTTTGAAATATTTTCTAGAGTTTCAAGAGCTGCATATTTCTGGTTTAAAACTCTAATGGTTTCTCTGTAAATGCAATTAAGAAACAAAATGGAAGGCCAAATGGCAAAGTTTTCAGGAATACTTTTAATCTCAGTGAATGAAAGTATTATTCAAAACCCAGCACCTGTTTTTATTTTCTTACGAGAACACAGCTGCCCTCATTGTTTATGTATTCTCTATGGCTGCTTTCATGCTCTAACAGTAGACTTGAATAATTGTGGCAGATGGCAGAGCCTGCAAAGCCCAAAATATTTACTATCTGGCTTTTTATGGGAAAAGTACATTGATCCCTGAAAAAAGGTATCATCAAGAAAGAAAAAAGACCACAACCACCCTTAAATAAGATACAGTGTAACCAAAACACAAATTAGCATAGGCAGCAAAATGGTTGAAAGTTGAAACCTGTGGCTTTTTTCCTAGAAGTTATATAAAACTTCTTCAAGATCTTTGTTTTATTTCATTGTTTTCCAAATGGAAGTGGAAGTCTTAGCCCATATAAATCTCTAGTTCACTGGCCACTGTTGTGTATGTGTCTCTCGAGCCCTGAGGGTTCCACTAAATGTACAAGAAGTAATATAGTGGCTGCCCTTGGAGAGATTTGATGGGGTACCAGAAAAAGACTATCAAATCTCTCTCTCCTTTAAAAGAATCACAAATGTGGCACCCATACACTTAACTTTGGAAGCACTTGTTATGAGCCTGCCTACCACATGCCAAGCACAATCACAGTACATTTTACATTACATTCACTGAAGTGCAAAACTGAATTACAGCAGATGCGCTCACAGATGTCTGTCACATAATGCTGTTTAGCTTGGCCACAGATACAACTTCCTTACGAAGAGATTTCTCATGATTCTTTCCATGTGACAAAAACCAGTGTCAAAGGCGACAGCATTGTCTGTGAAAGCTTTAATGAAGCCACGTTTGTTTTTCTGGCAGCACAGGCGCAAGATGAATGCTTCTTGACAGGACTTGATGATTCTGTGAGCTCTGTACACCAAGATGCCTGAGGGAGGAAGTTACCATTTATTTCACAGAACAGACATGGAATTTTCCCGCTCGTGTTCATTCACTAACTTGTCCCATTTTTCTTCAGCACCTGCATAAACTTGGGCAGGAACTGTTCTAGGCTGGGGACACAGCCGTGGACTAACAGATGCAAACCCCTGTCCTCATGACACTTACGATAAGCAATATAAAGAAGTACATACAATATTTGGTAGCATACAAGGTGATGAGTGCTAAGTAGAAAAATTAACCAGAGGAGAAGAGGGAGTATGTGTGAGGTATGATGGTGGGCTGCAACTTTAGACAGGGGGGCCTCACATCTGAGTAGAGGCTTAGGTGAAGTCGAGGACGTGAGCTGTGGGCCAAGAGGGCTCCAGGCTGAGGAAGCAACAAAGAACAAAGGCCCTGGGGTGAGGAGTGTCTGAAATGGTGGAAGACTTTCTGAAAGCAAAGTGGGTCACTGATTTTCCTTTTATATCTGAATCAGCTGTGGGCTACATAAAAGAGTTGCATTTCAGAAGTCTGGGCAACATCTGTGTTGCCTACTAGAATAATTCAGTTATTAGAAGCAGAGTATATTCCATCAAGAGATAAATTAGTCTACTGAAAATACTAACCTTTAATGACTATATTATATTTAATACATCTGGTTTTTTTTGGAGATGGTATGATAGTGACACCTTTGAATCACAAGAACAAGCACAGTTATACATGTTTCCTTATTTATAAAATGAGAGCCCTCGACCAGATGATGGATCTACCTATCATCTATCTATAAAATGTCTATATAATGTATATATATGTGCCATTTTGGTGCAGTGTGATTAGTGATAAATTAGGGAGAGACATGTGATGATATACAAGTGCATAAAAGTCATCTCCAGATCAGAAGTGCAATTATTTATGACGATTCTGTCTTCTGGACTTAAATCAAGCCAGTTACCTTTTACATGTGTGTATAAATGTGCTCACGTGTTTTTGTTCCAGTTGTCATCATTCCTAGAGTTTGGAAAATGACACTAATAGTAATTTATGATTGCTTCTAGTAGTTCAATACACTCAATGCAGATTCTATATTTTGGTGTTTAAAGTTTGGATTGAGAGGATGGAGTTAAAATTTATTCTATCTAAACAAACTGGTTTCCAAATACAGTAAAAATAAAGAGTGTTACTTAGAGAATTTGTAGATAAAGGATTTAAAGTTTGGATTGAGAGGATGGAGTTAAAATTTATTCTATCTAAACAAACTGGTTTCCAAAATACAGTAAAAATAAAGAGTGTTACTTAGGAATTTGTAGATAAAGGATTTTGAGTTACCCATGTATATAGCTAATTTCCTACTCAGAAAAGATTTTCTACCCAGTAGGTGGGCTTTTCCAAGTATTGTACTGGGCCACATTTGCTGGCCTGCATTGAAATATTACGTGAAGTTAAAAATAATAAAAATGGACTTTTAAAGAAAAGGAGACCCTTAATTTAAGGAAATGTGCTCTAAAAGGTTGTCATTCTTTTAGAACCCAGAAGGAGGAAGAAGAGAATATTATATCCCAGGCACTGGGTTTGAGTACTTTTACAGTTTTTTATTTTATTTAACCCTTAGAATGATTCTATAGGGTAGGTATTATTATGTGACCACGGAAAGACAACTTGATCAAACAACTTGATCAAGGTCATCCAGCAAGTAATGGGAAACCAGAGGTTCCAAATCATGTGCAACTGACAAGCCAGGACCTTCCCTTTAAAATATAAAAATGAAAACACCATAAGCAGGTTATATTTCTGGAGGCAAGTCAAGAGTCCCACAAAAGCATACTTAAATTTTTATGCACCGATCACAGCTCCTATTTCATATTGTAATTACTTCTTTCCATCTATCTGCTCCACTAAACTGCTTGGGGACAAGAGCATTCTAACAAGCAGAAATCACACAAATGTTTGCAATGTGCCATGCATGATGCTAAGAATCTGACATGCATTATCTCATCTCACCATCACAACAACCTTAGAAGGGAGGTACTATTACTGTTGTCAATTGACAGATGAGTAAACTGAGTCACATGGAAATTAAGAAACTTGCCCAGGGTCACACATTTAGTTCACCGTGAAGATAAGCTCAAACTCAGGGGCAGCCCTAAAAGAGTTCAACCACACTGTGCAATTTATCTTTGTCTTCAGCACCTACCACATTCCTGCCAAACATGGGACACGTGGTGAACTACACGTTTGTTGAATAAATGCAAAGCCGAATTATGGCATGGTGGGCACAAATCTAACATGAGTTACTTTTTTTAAGTGTCCTATAGAAAGTGTGCTCTGAGTTCTGTTTGGAGCTGTTTTAGGAGGGAAAGCATCCTCCTGTCCTCACTCTTTTCAAAGTACAATCTGGGTAGATACACAGTTCTCTCATTGTTTAGGAGATGTGGTTGACAGGTGCCCCTAGGGTGGGCTGGGGGTGGTGATAATGGCTAGTAACAAGGGCAAGTTAGGGCTGGGGACATACAGCACTTCCCAAATGATCCATGCTTTGGGGACTGCTCTTTGGTCTGTAAAAGCTGGGGTGAAAGCACAAATAGGCTCCTGGGACATGATCCCAGGTGGTAGAGAATTTGAAGGAATTCCTTTTTTGCATTCATTTGCTTTCTATTCAGCTGAGCAGCAGTGGCAGCTCCAGCTTCATCACTGGTTGGAACTAATCAGAAATGGGCATGGAATCTGGCATTTTTAATCAGGAACTACCCATAAGCTATGGACATTGCTTTGATTCAAATTGCTCTCTGCCTCATTAGGTTGAACTGTTCCTGTATATCTGAGTAATACTGACATCTAGTGGTAGTTTCAACACTTTGTTTTCATTATACCAATTAAAAAACAGCTTATAAGCAGCAAACAGTAAAAGAATTTACCACATATTAAGATTTCTAGTTACAAAAAGACAATACTTTTTTTGCTGTTATTTATGAATTGTATATGATGTACCAGGCACCATTCTAACTAACTGATTTATTTTATCTGTCTTAGTCCTCATGATAACTCTAGGAGCACCTTAATCTCTCAATTTAAGACATGAGAAAGATGGAGGCTCACGCAATTAGGTAACTTGTCTGTCAGCAGTAGCATTACCAGTCAGAGCCAGGTAAGTCTGACCACACATGCTTGTGCCATAGCTTGTAACAATTAGTGATGCTATGAAAGTATAATGAAACTTTTCCTTCATCAGTTTATTATGAACCATATAAAGCATCCATTCATACATTTGCTTATTAACTATTTCTTCAGGATCATCTAAGTCTTGGGCAAGAAGATAGATACGGTGGGAAGTACAATTAAGAATTTCATTTTCTCTCTGCCCTCCAGAGGTTCACCAGATCCCAGGATAGCCATGAATCATTCATCCAACAGATATGTGTGTAGTACCTGCTTTGGACCAGTGACTTCGTCTGGGATGAGTAAGTTGTTCCTTGTGCTTACGAAGCTTATTATCTCATGAGTGAGACGAGCAAATAAACAGCAAATACAGTGTAGTGTTTTGAAGCACTATCACTAGGGAGAAGCACAAGGTAACTTGAGGTCACAGAAGCAGGGCCCCTGAATTAATTTTAGTTAAATCATCAAAGGTTTCTGAAAGGACAAATAATAACGAAAAATAATTCACGTTCTATGTGAATTCTAGCTAAGATTAAACCATTCCTCTCAAAATAACTAAGCAACTATATGGTTTAATTTCAAATGAAGGGACAAAACAGTATTTAAACAGGAAAACCAAATATTTTAGGAAATATACAAAGAATATTTAATAAATGCTTCAAGTCTGATCAGGTTTGAAAAGCAAAGGCCAGCCAACTACTATGTGTTTACTGGATATGAGCTGAGAAAACAAATAAAAGTCAGTCTCACATTAAGTTACTTATTCAGGCCACAAATATTTATTGAGCATCTAAAATGTGTCTGGTATTGTACTAATGCCTTGGACACACATGGTTGAGCAAAAACGCCTACTGCTACCCACAAGAAGATTCTAGTTTAGAGTAACAGAGGGGACAGACACTCCAAAAGTGCAGATTTATATACAAATAATAAGGTTTCTTACCAGTAATTAAATCTGAAGGAATTCTATCAGTCAAGAAATCAACCACAAGTATTCGACTGGTTGCAAATATCACACCGCCTTGTGTGTAACCCTCATAGCGACTGTTACTTGGGATTTCATTTGTTACATGGCGTGGGAGGTGTTCCTTCTATCTTCAGCTGATGGATAAAATATTCCTAAATCAAATCAAACTTGATTAGTAGGTTTAAAACTGGGCAGCTTTTATTAGGGGGCATCATTTGCATTTAAAATGATGGGCTGCCCTTTCTCAGAGATAACAAACAATAATAAATCCACAAATTAAGTTCCTCTTTCACGGTGATCAACCAACCACTCTACATTTAACCAGAGTTTTGTTTTTGGGTATGCATTAAGGAAATCATTGCCCTTGAGATTTTACTAGCATTTTAACAACAAAAAAGACTTTTTTAAAACCCTGGGTTCAAAGACTTCTGCTACCTAGAAATACTTCCCACCCAAGCCAGGTTTTGCAGGCAAGCTAGTACAGTGTGGGGAGGTAATAAGGAATCCTTTTCCCAGGCAGGGTTTAGTCTATTATCTGTCTCCATCCACCCTAGAGGGGATTTCATAACGCTAGTATATCCCCTTTCCGTCCTTCTCAGCGGCTCCATCCTCCTTACCCCCAGGTATCCCACCCCAATATCCTCAGCTTCCAGCTCCCTTCAATTCTGACCCCATGCCCCTCTTCCCACAGCCCGGGTGACCCCTTCAGTCCCTCCTCTTACCTGGAGGGCTCGTCCCAGCCTCCGCGGCTCCTTTCACACGTCCCCATTACCCCCCAGAGGTTCCTCCATCCCCATCATCGTTCCGTTTCACAGACCCTATCCCTCTGACCCCAGCAAGCCCTGAATATCCGGCTCTGGGATTCCCTCGCTATTCCTACGCACACCCACCTCCAGACAACCCCATCCCTTTCAGGGACCTCCCATTCTCCCGGCTTCCCTCCTCAAATGACTCCCATGACCCTCCCAGGTCTCCTCCGCCCCTCCTAGCGTCAGGGACCTGCACCCTCCCCGGGACCCTCCTACCCCATCTGTGTCCACGCACCATGTCAGGGACCTGCATCTGCCTCAGGGACCCCCCATTCAACGCCCTCCCGCCCGCGTCAGGCCCGGCCTCGCCCTCAGAGGCCTCGCGTCCGCTCAGGAGGCCCCGACGCAGCCGAGGTGACGGCACCGCACCTCCTCGGCCGGCTGCGTGTTGAGCACCAGCACCAGGCATGCCGTGTGGCAGCGCAGCCGGAGGAAGTGGTAGAGGAGTTGGTCCGCGCCGAGCCCGCGGGCGTACACGGCCAGCCGGTCCATGCCGAGCAGCTCCAGCACTAGCTGCCGCTCATACTCCAGCAGTGGTGCCATGGCCGTCGGGCGAGCCGGTATGCCCGGCTCCATTGGCGCCCTTCCGGGGCCGCGGCCGAGCTCAGCCGAAAAGAGCCGAGCCCTAAAGGGGAGAGCGGGCCGAGTTTAGCCGGAGAGCCGAGCCCGAGGACGAGAGCCGGCTGGAGGAAGCCGAGAAGAGAGTCGGTCGAAGGAAGCCGAAGAGAGCCGAGAACTGGCCGAGCTCAGCCGAAGAGAGCCGTGCTTGAGACAAGCGTCAGCCGAGCCCGAGAGGACCGGGGCTAGCCGGGCACAGCGGAAGAGCAGAGGCCGAGACGAGCCAATGCTTCGAGTCCCTGGGAGGTACTGGCGCCTCAGACAGGTGTCCCCTCCTGGCCTCAGGCTTCGCCCCCGAGCCTTTAGAGAGCCCACCTTGCTTGGTGGCTTGGGGCTGAGATGCGGGCCGCCTAGTCCTAGACCTAAAACGCAAGCTGCCAAAACGCAAGGAGAGGAGAATTAAATCCAAGGAGCTTAATCCTACGAACTTGACAACGGAAAAGCTAATTGTCAATCTTCCAGGTGAGCCTAGAATTAGTAGTACCTGTAGTGTAGGGTGAGATTTGATTCTTACCTTAGGATTTTTTTAAATAAGCAAAGTGGTTTAATACTTTCAGTTTCTTGTTTCTCTCAAGGTCTGGAATACAGTAAGCTATTTTAAAAAGTCGCCACCAGGTGTCGCCGCAGCAGCCGCATTCCCTCTTGCCGTGGAGGGACATTTTCTAGTACTTGGTCCGCACCACCTAGAAACGCTTGTCAGTCTAACACCCAACCTTCATTGTTAGAACGTAGGAAATAAAAATAAGTTAAAATAAAAATCTCTTGTTATTCCATTACACAGTAATAACCACTGTAACATCATGAAATTTGTACTTTTAGTCTCTTTTCCCCATGTACACACACTCACGGCACAGAGTTCTTATGTTAGGAGATAATAAATAACCTTGACTTAAGTCCTGACTTTGTCACTAACATTTGACAAAACTCTAGACAGGGTATATAATATTATTATACAAAATCCTTTTCTATGGCTGATGACATTCCTGTAATGAGTTTGTACCGTACTTCTTTACCTAATCCTTTACTAAGACATTTATTTTGTTTCCAAACCCCCACTCCAAGTATTATAAATGATACTTCACTGAATATCTTTGTATATAGATTCAACCATGTCCCTAAGACACACAACTTAGAAGTGCATAATTACTGGGATAAAGAGATCAAACATTTATAAGACTATTTATATTCACAGTGCCACATGGTTGGGAAGGGAGGGATAAGGGGGAAAAAGGGGCAGTACAATTAGTACACATAATGTAGCAGGGCTGGTGGATACGGGGAAGGCAGTATAACACAGAGAAGACAAGTAGTGATTCTATAGCATCTTACTACGCTGATGGACAGTGACTGTAATAAGGTATGTGCTGGGGACTTGATAATAGGGGGAGTCTAGTAACCATAATATTGCTCATGTAATTGTACATTAATAATAGCAAAACAAAAATAAAAATAAATGAAAGGCCTTATCCTACAGTAGGGGAAAATATATTTGTAAATGACTCATCTGATAAATGGTTAACATCCAAAATATCTGAAGAATTCATATACCTCAACACCCCCCAAAAAAAAACCCAATAAAAAAATGGACGAAGGAAATCAGGAAAACAATTCCATTCACAATTGCATCAAAAAGAATAAAATACCTAGGAATAAACTTAACCAAGGAAGTGAAAAACCTATGCCCTGAAAACTACAAGACACTCTTAAGAAAAATTAAAGAGGACACTAACAAATGGAAACTCATCCCATGCTCATGGCTAGGAAGAATTAATATTGTCAAAATGGCCATCCTGCCCAAAGCAATGTACAGATTCAATGCAATCCCTATCAAATTACCAACAGCATTCTTCAACAAACTGGAACAAATTTTTCAAAAATTCATATGGAACCACCAAAGACCCCGAATAGCCAAAGCAATCCTGAGAAGGAAGAATAAAGTGGGAGGGATCTCGCTCCCCAACTTCAAGCTCTACTACAAAGCCACAGTAATCAAGACAATTTGGTACTGGCACAAGAACAGAGCCACAGACCAGTGGAACAGAATAGAGACTCCAAACATTAACCCAAACATATATGGTCAATTAATATATGATAAAGGAGCCATGGACATACAATGGGGAAATGACAGTCTCTTCAACAGATGGTGCTGGGAAAACTGGACAGCTACATGTAAGAGAAGGAAACTGGATCACTGTCTAACCCCACACATAAAAGTAAACTCGAAATGGATCAAAGACCTGAATGTAAGTCATGAAACCATAAAACTCTTAGAAAGAAACACAGGCAAAAACCTCTTGGACATAAACATGAGCAACTTATTCATGAACATATCTCCCCAGGCAGGGGAAAGAAAAGCAAAAATGAAGAAATGGAAATATATCAAGCTGAAAATCTTCTGTACAGCAAAGGACACCATCAATAGAACAGAAAGGCATCCTACAATATGGGAGGATATATTCATAAATGACATATCCAACAAGGGGTTGACATCCAAAACACATAAAGAGCTCATGCACCTCAACAAACAAAAAGCAAATAATCCAATTTAAAAATGGGCACAGGGTCCGAACAGACACTTCTCCAAAGAAGAAACTCAGATGGCCAACAGGCCCATGAAAAGATCCTCCACATGGCTAATCATCAGAGAAATGGAAATTAAAACCACAATGAGATACACCTCACACCAGTTAGAACGCCACCATCCAAAAGACAAACAACACATGTTGGCGAGGTTGTGGAGAAAGGGGAACCCTCCTACACTGCTAGTGGAAATGTAAACTAGTTCAACCATTGTGGAAAGCAATATGGAGGTTCCTCAAAAAACTTAAAATAGAAATACCATTTGACCCTAGAATTCGTCTCCTAGGAATTTACCAAAACAAGATTCCAGTTCAAAAAGACATATGCACGCCTATGTTTATTGCAGCACTATTTACAATAGCCAAGAAATAGAAGCAACCTAAATGTCCATCAGTAGCTGAATGGACAAGGAAGAGGTGGTACATATACACAATGGAATATTATTCAGCCATAAGAAGAAAACAAATCCTACCATTTGCAGCAACATGGATGGAGCTAGGGGGTATTATGATTATGGTGAGTGAAATAAGCCAGGTGGAGAAACACAAGTACCAAATGATTTCCCTCCTTTGTGGAGTATAACAACAAAGCAAATCTGAAGGAACAACAGCAGCGGACTCACAGACTCCAAGAAGAGACTAGGGGTTACCAAAGGGGAGGGTTGTGGGAGGGAGAAGAGGATTCAGGGGTATTATGATTGGTGCACATGGAGTGTGTGGGGTCACGGGGAAACAGTGTAGCTCAGAAGACAAGTAGGGACTCCGTGGCATTGTGCTACGCTGGACAGCAGCGGCAATGGGGTCCTGGCGGCGCGGGGGGGAGGGGGCAGGGGGGGACTCGATAATACGGGTGAATGTACTACGCACATTGTTTCTCTTGTGAGACCTTCAGAGCAGTGTATATCAACGATACCTTAATAAAAAAGAAAAAAAGAAAAAAAAGTTCACATTACACCAACTGACTTTTATGAAAGACTTAAATGCTTTTTATTTTACTTTTCCTGTTTCTTTTTCGCCGTCTCGCCAACGGGTCTCGTGCTACCTGGTGCCCGCGGCGGCCGCGCTGGTCGAGCTGGCTGGGGGGCCGCCGCAGCCTGGGGGGGGGCCTGAGCCGCGAGCCCCGAGCTGCCTGCCATTCGCGGGCCGTCTCCCGGCAGCGGGAGCGCGCGCCGCCAGCGCACAATGCACG
Organism: Manis javanica; assembly: GCF_040802235.1. Taxonomy (NCBI): domain Eukaryota; kingdom Metazoa; phylum Chordata; class Mammalia; order Pholidota; family Manidae; genus Manis; species Manis javanica. Next base: position 87,060,561 of record NC_133165.1, read on the forward strand.
CTAGCGCACAATGCCCGACCGCCTCTAGCCCCGGCGCACTAGCGCAGGCAGGCAGTCTGGAGGAGAGAGCCGCGGAAGCCGCTCGCCCGCCGGACAGAGCTCGCTGGTCGCTTCAAATGGGAGGAGTTTGAGCAAGCTCCGCCCCCCGCAGCCCGCCCCCGATCCGGAGGCCAGGAGCCGGCGCCCACCCGCGCGCCCGGCCTTCCTCGCAAGCCGCGCCCGCCCCACAAGCCCCGCCCCGCCGGCCCCACGGGCCCGCCGTGATACCATTCAGCCCTCAGTCCCCACTCGTTTCGTCGGGTCCCGTCGGAGGACTTTCCGCCCGTAAGACACGCTGACCCTCCCCAGACGGAGGACTTGACTGAAAATTTTTTTTTCTCAAGTCCTCAGTGGGCTCTGTGCCGTTTTCACCTCTTCAAACACCTTGGTGCGCGTCCACCGTGTCCTGTCTCCATTTAGCCTCTGCTATGAGATGCTACCAGAACTGTTTCCTTCTTTCAGTTCTTCTTTTTTGGGGTCATTTTTCTATTCCTTTTATTTTTACTTTTCAATTTTTGCAGTGATCATTAGTGTACAGTTACATGAGCAACATTGTGGTCACTAGACTCCCCCTATTATCAAGTCCCCCCCTCATACCCCATTACAGTCACTGTCCATCAGCGTAGTGAGATGCTGTAGAGTCACTACTTGTCTTTTCTGTGTTCTATATTGCCCTCCCCATGCCCACCGCCCTACATCATGTATGCTGATCCTAATGCCCCTTATTCCCCTTCTCCCTCCCTTCCCGCCCACCCTTCCCAATCCCTTTCCTTTGGTATCTGTTAGTCCACTCTCGGGTTCTGTAAGTCTGCTGCTGTTTTGTACCCTCAGTTTTTTCTTTGTTCTTATGCTCCACAGATGAGTGAAATCATTTGATACTTGTCTTTCTCTGCCTGGCTTATTTCACTGAGCATAATACCCTCTATCCCCATCCACGTTGTTGCAAATCCTTCTTTCAGTTCTTAAAGCTCTGAACTTTAATACAGTATGGGTTTAGCAGAATACTTGGTAAATCACTTAAAATATCCCTGCTTCAGGTGAGACTACCTTCTGTCTGTAAAGTATAGTATTCTAAAAGGTTTTGTTACTTTTTTATCTTTGGACCAATAAATTGTATCAGCCGAACTCAAAGAGGTGTACCCAGGAAACTTCCTGGATGGATATAACTTGGCTGATAAAGATGATTAGATTAAAAAGATTTGTGTTTCATTTAGTCCCAGTTGAGTGATAACAAAATTCAAAACTTCTGTGACACTAGATCCTTGATAAGTACATTTATTTGAAAAGGTGAACATTCAGGTTTTTAAAATGTTTGACTTTGGGTGTATATTTCTGATGACTTAGCATAAGAAATTGAAGGATTCTTGTAAAATTTCTCCCTGCACGTCCTTACACACACTTTTCTTCCACTGTAGTTTTACTTGTGTGGGCAGTTTTTCAATTTCCCCCTCAAAGTTGTTGAATCCATTGCAGGGACAGCTGTCAAGTACCTGCCACTTTCTGCCCTTACGTGGAATGGGGAAAGTTGCCATAAAAATGCTGTGTTTTGTGTTGCTTAGAGGCTTAAGCTCTCTGGAAAATAACTGAACCCACATGGTTCTTAAGGAATTTAAACTTTCTGTCATTCTGCTAAGCTGCTTTGATTCCATAATGTGTCTCCCATTCTCCACAGGGTCTGTAGGACTTCACCACACCACTTTGGTATAACACGTCCAAGACGATACCCAGTCCAGCAGGCCCAGTATTCCTGTGTGCTTCCCACACTGTGCCGGAATGGCGGTCACAGGAAGCGTGTGCTGTCTCATGGTCATTCCAGAGTGGTGTGCAGGCCTTCGACAGTGAGGATCGCTCCTCCCGGGAGCAACCTGGCTCATTTTCCAATGTAAGCATTGCTGGAGGAAAAGACTCCCAGTGTGTCCACTTTATTCTCCTGCAATTGTTCATCTGAGAGAATAACTAACTCAAAGGAAAGGAAGAAGCTCCTTATGTGAAGGAGAAATCTCAAATTCCAGTTATTGAGCAGTTTTTTATTTTCTGGGTTTTTCCCAAGACTATAGCTTAACAGCTAAAGGCCATTTGTGTGAGTGTATAAGTTACCCTTTTGCTTGTTGGATAGCTTCTGATTTCCAGCGCCTGAAGTTCATGCTGTGTAGCATGATGATCAGAATATCTTAATGCTAGAATCCTGTTTTCTGTTACAGAGCAGCGCAGATCCCTAAGGCCCCAGACCCGTGGTCAAAGGAGGCTGTTCTGCTTGCCCTCGAACGTTGGAAGAGGAAGAAAAGGACAGTGGAGGAGGAGGAAGACCAAACATCTGCTGCTGGTCAGGAGGAGAAAAGAAGGTAACATGCCCTGCACAGTACTCAACGTGCCTCCCACATGGGCTCCTGGGATTTGTTGAAAGAGAGATCACTCCCCAAAAGAATCAGAGGCCACCTCCTGTGTGTGAATGGCAGGTCCCCTTCTTTGCCTTTCATGGAAGAGCTTGGTAACAAGAGCTTTAATGCTATGCATTTCATTAGGCACAGGTTACATACATTTTGTAATACACCTTTTCCATAAGTACTAGAGAAAAGCCAACAGTTACTGTCCACATCAGTTTCATACTTTTGATATAAATGTGTTAAATTTTATTTTGAGAGAATGCTGAAAGTCTTCCCCTTGTGGTGGTCAGTTATTTGGGTGACCATCACCTTAGGTGTCATGTTTGTGCCGAAGGAAATACTTAGCAAAGAACAGTGAAGACTGGAGTACGGTAGCTTTATGAGTAATGAGAATAAAACCAGTTTCATTATTTGGTTTTTGAAAATGTAACGAAAATAGAGGAAGCAGTCTGTTTCCTCGATGGAAAGAGAGGAAGTTGAAGGTGCTGAGTAAGCTGCAGAACTGCTTGTGGCTTTCCAAGGAGTCAGTTAAGGATTTTCTTGTAATTCAACAAATTCCAAGACCCACCATGTGCCAGAGCCTACTCCAGGTACTGTGGGTAGAGCACTGAGCTAGGCAAAGGTCTCCTGGGACTTGGGTAATCAATGAAACAGTCTAATTATAGATAGTAAGTATATGAAGATTTTTACAAAGTGCTATAAAAGGATCATGAGAAAGGGGGAGCTCTGTATATAAGGTGGTCAAGGAAACATGCTCTGAGGAGACAGTGGGCCCTACATTTGAGAAATGGAACCATTGTCCTCATCAGTTACACCAGGTTAGCCATAACCTGCAGGTTCACAGCTGGCCATCTTTGATACTGTAGATGGCAACATTAGGTAAGGAAATACTAATAAACACAAGTGTGTTCATTGGAAGATTGATTGGAAGTAACGTTGGAAGATTAGGTAATGAATACTAGGGATATGCTTTACAAGTGAGCAGTCTGAGCTCATGTCAGCCAACTAAGCAGGAGTGGCAGAGGGAGATGGTGTGTTGGAGGTCAAAGAGAAAATAACTATTCTTATGGTCAAAACAGGTTTCTCATGTTCTCCAGGTTGGTAATTTGTCTAGACCCCAGTGAGCCTGTAACTGAAGGCTCTGTGTTATCTTTCCCATAATTGGAATAAGCAGTGATTATGTGCACCATGTGCAGGCCCTTATCTGTGACCTGTGAAGTTCTTCTCTTACAGACTGAACTAAGTGAGAGCACTGGGGGATGTGTGTAGGTGGGTCGCTAAAGCATTTTTTTTGTCTTTAGTTTACAGATGGTAGGATATTAAATTTGTGATTACAGTGCTTTGGTGAGAAGTTAGCAAATAATCAGTACACCTGAATAGTTCAAAAGGTCTTGATGCATTTTTATACTTTTCTTATTAGATTAGGACAGTCCTAGAATAAATTGACCTTCCTGAATCTTTGAGATCTGAGGCAACCTTTTCTTGTCTAGCATGAACCTATGTTCTGTAGAAAGAGTATAAGATCCCAGGAATATGAGAGTATCCTTTCAAGGAGAGGTCGTATTATCTAACTGAGGGTTTGTGATTTGTCACAGGTGCCATGACAGCAGTGGGAGTGGCCATTTAGCTTTTAAGCCTGAGGTGGCCAACGGAGTCCCTGCTGCTTTCGTGCCAGAGTAAGTGAGAATCCATCTGGGTGAGGTTTCCTGTTTGGGAAAGGGTCATTATCAGACTTATTGACTTGAAAGTTTTCCTCTTTGAAGTCACAGAGGAACATTTTGAGTAACTTACCACAATAACTATTTTGTCTAATTCCTTTTACTATTTTTCTTTAATATGCATAAAATATGCTAAGGCTAAGAGGATTTGTAGATACACTGAATAACAAAGTATATAACAAAAAGATCACAAGGTTTGTGCAATGGAGAGAATGTAGCAGTATGAAATTTAAGAAAAATGTGAGATTTCTGCCTTTTAGCTTAATTATATTTGAGGAAGAATTGGCTGGGAGGGAAAAAGACTGGAAATGTGTGTGAAAAGGCTTGGGGTAAGTTACATTTTTAAATTGAGTCAGCACTATGATATGGCTGCCAAAAAAGCTTAACATGCTCCTCCTCTGGGCTGATGGCAGAACAAAGACCAGGAGGAGGCAGGTCAGCGGTGGTCCTGAATGCCTTAGTCCTGCTGTCAGCGGAGGGCTGCTGGTGGGCTGTGCTGCCCTGCAAGAGGAGGCAGACACAGACCGAAATTCAGTGTGAGAGAGTGAAACAACTCAAGATGTCATGGGGTGCTGGTGGGTGAGGGGGTTCTAAAGGAACATAAGCACTAGCCCAGACGAGAAAAACCTCAGGGGTGTAAAGAAATGAGGGAGGGAAAGATAATGGCCTCACATGAAAGGAGGACAATTGGCTTGGCTTGGCTCCAGATGGGATCGATAGGTGAAGTAAGTGAAAGAAAAAGTATGCTTGCATCTAGTGCAGGGATAAACTGCTCTGTGGTTGACATTCATCAGCCAGGAGACAGTGAGCTGTCTGTGCTGTCACAATGGTTGGATGACTATTTCACAGGAAAGATGTTTAGGGAATTTCTGTTTCAGTTTGAATCTTAGAAAAAGTGGTTGGTTCCTCCTAAACTTTTTTTAACACCTTTATTGAGGTATAATTGACATAGATAAACTGTGCCTCTTTGAAGTGTACCATTTGATCAATTTTGACATGTATCCTTATCAGAATTATTGTCCTATAAATTTTCCTCTTTGAAATCAGAGAAGAACATTTTGAGTAACTTGCCACAATAACTATTTTGTCTAAATTTCACACCCACGAAACCATCACCACAGTCAAGATAATGAACATGACCATCACTGCCAGAAGTTTCCCCATGCCCCTTGGTGAAGCCTTAAAATCTCCCTCTCATCCTGTCCCTGTTGCCAGGCATCCATTGGTCCCCATTGTGTCACTATAGATTTGTGTGCGTTTCTTAGAGTATATATAAGTAGAATCATACTTTTAATTTTTTAAATACTGAGCTTTCCCTTTCTGACTTTGTGAGACATGTTTAGCTGAATTAACAGTAAAATTAACAACATTATCCTTTTCCATTGCGTTAGAACGATTCTGTGACCGTGGATGAAGCCTTAAAACAATGTTGGTGTCTTTCAGTAGCACATCTGTGTTTTCCCCTTTTATTTCCCTATTAGGCCTGGGCCTCTGAAGAGAGGCCTCAGTTCCCAGGAGAGCTCAGACGGCGAGCTGTGTAAGAGAACCTGCAGCTCTGCTGTGAGCTGTTCGAAGGGCATGTGCACATGTGGCATCCGTATGTCCAGCCGCAATGCCATTACCAGTTCCTACACTTCTACTGGAGGCATCTCTCAGGTACACGCACCTGGTGGTGTGGCAGAAGTGGGTTCTTTGCATTTATTAGTTGATTATGCAGTGTTTACTAGCCACCTTCTGTCAGATGCTGAGATCACCTCTAAGCTAACAGCAGTTACCAACCCTTGAATGATCGCTATGGACCAGTGGAACAAACTAGAAAGCCCAGAATGCCTATGTGGAAACCTGATAACAAGCCAGAGCCATTATTATAGGTAAATAGACAGAGGATGAACAATTCAAAAAATGGTACTAATTCGATTAAAAAGGTAGATTGAGTCTGAATTGCATTGGGTCATAAATTCATCCTCTAGGCACTGGGAATTTAATGAAAGTTTTAAAAATAAGTGGTTATAATTATTTTTAGAAAGGATGTAATGTAGACTGGAGAACAGATCAAGTTTTGCTACCAGAATGACTTGAGTTCACATCTTGGCTTTGGCACTTAGTAGCTATAGACTCTTAGGCAGGTAAATGATTTAAACTCTCTTTTTCTCATCTCTAAAGGATTGTTACAAAGATTGAAGGTAATGTTTGAAAAGCACCCATTACAGTGCTTGTCAGTAAGAAGGCACCCAATATATAGGAGCTGTAAAAAAAGTTACACATGCGTGAAGGAGGTTTTTGAGAGGAGAAAGAATTTGACATAAGTTTTCATCCGTACAGAAGGCTCTTAGAGTAATATAAATGACACATTAATGATAAATGACAAATATAGGAGATGAAGGCCCCGGCCAAGCAGTTATGGCAATGCAGAGCATAATAGTACAAACCTTTGCCTGGATCTATTCTGCACTGGGCCCTCTGCTGAGCACAGTACACACATTTCCTCAATCAGTGATCACAACAGACCTGACATACATAGTCATTGCCCCTTCTTACAATTTTATGTCAAATGTCATACATACACAAAAGGAAAGAAAAATATCACAATGAACCTCCATGTGGCTCCAGTAGTTAACAGTGTTTTGTCAGCCTTGATCCATCAACACCCCCACCCCAAATTGGTTTTCCTCTTGTGTTTTAAAGTACAAACACGTTGTTTCACCTGTAGGTACTTCAGTGTATTTTTAAAACTTTTTGAACATTAATAACCACAATGCTTCTATTCCTCTGAATAATAATGACTTAATGTTAGTTATTATCACTCCAATTTGCCCTTCTTACCCTCCCTGTCTTATTATAGTTACTTTGAATCAGGGACCAAAAATCAACTCATTGAGTTTGGTTCACATGTTTCTTAGACTCTTTTTTTGAGCATTAAGGTATTTAATTAATATATGTAACAAAAAGTCTGAAGGTAAGGTTGTACACTTATGGAAATAATGATTTTGACCTACTTCGTAAGATAGTTGTGAGGCAGTACATGTAAAGTGTTCATGCGTCTACACTGTCCATAGTAAGCACTCCAGAGGTGCCACCAAAGTAAGTACCGAAATCTACATTTCAGGCGACTTAATTCACACTCAGAGCTTCAGACTTAGCATTATACAAGGTTGTATCTGATGGCCTAACAAGCAGACAGGGTAAAAATAATCAACTTTTTAACAGGCCTGGGCCGAGCCATGATGCTCAGAGCTCCGCGCCGGTGGCGGGCCGCCAGGGGCGGGGCGCCGGGACTCCGGGGGTGGGCGGGGAGAGGGACGACCCCTCCGCCGCCCATCGGTCCCCCGGGGGCGGGGCTCGCGTTCCCACGGCCCGCCACGCAGCCGGGCGGGAAGACACACCCGCGTCACGGGCAGCTGCGGGGTCGACCGCAGGAGGCGCGCGTGCACTGGTGCTTACGCCTCCCCGGGCGCGCTGCTCAGGCTGGCCTGCCGGCCGGGCGAGCTCCCCGCGGTGGCAGAACCCCTCCGCGGACCTGGGGCGTGCCAGACACAGCCCCTGGGTGCGCGGGCCCCTCCAGGATGCCGCCTATCCCATGTGCCGGCCCCGGCTCCCAGCGCCTCGGCCCCCCCGAGGAGCAGCAGGCGGCAGGTCGCCGGCCTCAGAGCGCGGCCTCCCCGGGCGCTCCGGGCCTGCGCGGCCGGCGCCCCCTTGCGGCCTCCAGCTGTCAGGCTTCCCCTGCAGCTGCTGCCGCCGCCGCCGCCACCGCAGGCGCGGAGCACACAGGCTGGGGCGCGGCCTCACGCTCCCTTCCCCGCAGCAGGGACGTCAGGCTTCTCTTAGACTCAATCAGCGGTACTACTACTACGCTTTTTCTTACTTTTGAAAAGTCTGAGTCATTATGTTCTATAGAATTTACTACATTCTGGATTTTGTTTTCGTCATGGTGCCATTTTGACAACTACTCTATCCCTATTTTCCCTGTAAATGGGCAGTTGGCTCCTGGGGCTTGAGTTTCAAGTTCAGTGATTTGGGCAGAGGTGCTGCTGTGCGCTTCTGATCGCATCACACGGGGAGCACTGCTGTGTGGTTGCCTCCCACTGGCCTCAGGTGTCAGTCTGATCCTTCCCTTTATTGTTCCTATGAGCTTTTCACCTGCTGATTTTAGTGGCCATTTTTCGCCTTTGTCTATGTCCATTGTGGCAAAATGGTGATGTTCTTCTGTCCTTCCCTCTGCATGTGTTAACTGAAGGTCTGTGTAATTCTAGATAGAAGAACAAACCCTATCTACAGGAGTGGCAGGATAATAAGCAGGCACTGATGCCGTAGTTAACACCAAAGATGACCAGTATGATTCTTGCTGTGTTATCTTTATGAACTGATGATATTTTATAAACATTTCTTGATTCTCAGTATCTTGATGATATTTTATAAACATATCATGATCCTCAGAAAGACTAGCTGCTCTTTCTGATGCAACTTTTCCAACTTTGGCCAATGACAACCCTTTCAAATACTGGCAATTGACTCACTTTTCAGAAACCCCACTTCACAAAGAAATGTTTTTTTAGTCACTTGAAAAGGAGACTTTATATACAGTGATGGATTAGAGCCACAGAATTATGTTGAAGGTCAGATCCTATGTTATTCCCAAGGGTCAGTCACGTGACTTGTGTTTGGCTTTTAGCTGTGGAAGAGGCGTCCCAGAGCCTCCCCCTTCTCCAGCCCAGCCTCATCACACTCACAGACACCAGAGAGTCCAGAAAAGAAAATGAGGTAATCGGTGATTTGCTGTGTGGATTAATGAGAGGGTGGGAAAGGAGGGAAATTTACTTGGCTCTTAGGCTGTCTGAGACTCCGATTTGGAGAATCAAAATGGTTCACATCTAAAGGGCAGAGACGGTGCCGCCCTGAATCGCTCTTGTCTCTTGCAGTCATCACACAGTGTGACCACACCGGCCTCTGCTTCCCCTCATGCTGCAGCGTGAGGGGCTGGGGCATAAGGGGAAGGGCTTGCATGGGACAGAGTGAACAGAGTGACCGATGGGGGTGGGCAGCAGGCTTCACATTCTAGACCCCAGCTGACCCCCTAGGTGCCCGACAAGAATGCTGCTTTCTTAGAGATAGAGGTGTGACTAGGACTCTCAGAAACTTGGCAGGTTGTATGTAAGGTTCTGAAGATTGTTTCCTGCTTGTTTTAAGACAAAGGTGTCTCTGTGGCCTCTGTGAACTGCCTCCCTTCATTTCTTTAGGAATTTTCTTTGCTTCTTTTTGTTGTCTTGACACACTGAGATCTTAGTCATGGTTGTTCTAGACTGGTCAGTTGGTAGTTAGGAGGGTGTAAGAAGTTATCCAGTGCTTTTCTAAACTTAATTGTGCCTCTTCCAACTACAGAGAAGAGGATGGTCCTCAGGGATCTGGCTCTTCCGCTCCGCCGGCAAACAAGGAGTCCCAGGGAGAACAGGGTAAGTTGATGAACTCATGGCATGTGTTGGCGGTATTGTATGGAGGGCGCATGGACCACAACCCACTGGAAACACGTTCTGAGCCTTGATTTGTGTGGGGCTTGGTAGTTACAGAGAGAGATGTTCCTGTCCTTCGGGGTTTATGGTCTGGTAAGGGAGAAAGGTTGCCCAGACTCGTATAGCATAACCCAGGCCACCTGGGGGGTTTGGGGTAAGGTAAGCCTAGGTGGGGGAATCTGAGCAGACCAGGCAATTTCTGTCCAGTAAGCAACCATGTGCATGCATTTGGAGCAATGACCACTTCACATCGTCTTGACTGTTAGAAATAATCTTGCCAACACCATCCAAGCACCCAAACCATAGAAGATAGAATCTCAGAGACACCTAGTGAAAGTTCAGTATTAAAAACTAGGCCGGGTAGACAAACCTCTCCATTTCTGGAAGAGAGCAGGAAGAAAGTAAGTCTGATACTTTATTTGCAGATACAACCACATGTAGGGAGCAGAACTCCTGGGATTTTCCAGCAACACCCAGCAGCTCCCAGCCACACAGACGCAAGTTTCCCCTGGTGCCCTCCAGGCGAGGGATCCTGCTGATCTCGGTATGGTCTGTCCACCCACCCCTGCCCACTCAGTCTGGCTCCCCTGCATCTCAGGAATGGAAGGGTCAGTACAAGTTTCTTTCAATTCCTTATGACTGGCTTGGCTTCTCCTTTTTCTCTTGGTAGCCTCCAGCTCCCTGGATCAGCCGCTCGATCACGGTTGAAGAGTATTACCAGGAGAAGCAAGCTCCGTCACAGTGGCTGAAGAGGATCTTCGAAGATAAGACTGGTAAGGAATATGGGTTAATTTCACACTCCAGAGACTGTTCCCAGAGTCATATTTGTTGACTCCTGAATCCCTGGCCCAGCAAGGCTTCTAGAGCACCAAATACCATCACGTTTTAGATACCATAGTTGCCATTTTCTGTTCTTCTTCCTAGAATCTGCTACAGTGGCAATGTTGAGGGGGAGGCATTGTGTATTTTACTCCGTTCTTGTCCCCGCTGTGAGGAAGAATTGAAGGGCAGAGACACAGTAGTGAAGCAGAGTAAAAGTTTTATTTAAAGTTACTTAGCCAGAAAGAAGTGCAGGTGACCTCAGAGAGGGAGGAGTGCCCTGAAAGGTTGGAGAGAAAGAGTTTAAGATTAAAAGGTCACACACTTAGAAAGTGTGGGTGACTTCAGAGAAAGGAGTGCCCTGTAAGGTTGGGTGGAGTTGAAGTTATGCACTTAGGAAGTGCAGGTGACCTCAGAGAGAGGAGTGCAGTACCCTGAAAGGTTGAAAAGAGGGAGTTTAAAGTTAAAAGGTTCCGCACTTAGAAAGTGCGGGTGACCTCACATAGGAGCACAGTGAAAGGTTGGGGGCTCTCTCTTTTAAGGATTTTTCAGGAATGTGACAGAGGGCTAGGGTGTGGGCTTGTTAAGTGGTCTCAAGTATCTTTGATGAGACATTAAGTTACTCATCAGTCCTCTAAGTAATTCTGCAAAATTAGCTTATCAAGACTGTCTGCCTTTCCTCCAAGGTGGGCAGAGTTATTTGTTTGCTAAAGAGTATGTTAAGAATCTTTCTTCTGAAACTTCCTAGTTTTTTTTTAAATACAATTTTGGCTTTAAGGTGGGATCTCCCTGTCTTTACTTTGCTGTTTATAGGTGGGCCTTTTAGCAGGCTAGAGTAAATCATACAGTGGTCTAATGGACACAGTGAAGACATGGGCTGTGTTCAGACACTTTTATCTGGGGAATATTCAAACGTCAAGGCCAAGGTTCTCTTGACCTTTTGAGCTTTAACTGATTAACTCACTAACTCTGAATCTTTTCTGGATTTCTAGATTTAACTGGTTAACCGAGTCCTTTCTAGGGGGCTTTGCTGACCCTGTACTCTTTCCACCCCACTCATATGTATTTCCCTGCCTAACAGCCACGCCCATGGCCCGTTTGCCCCTGCAGACACCTGGCCTTCTGGGCCCTCTTGGCTCTTCACAGCCAGGGCCCCTCCCCGACCCCTCCCCAGACTCCAGATCCACAGCCCCTTTCTTGGGGCTGACCCCTGCCTCTCCCGCAATACCAGCCAGTGACGCCACCAAGTCACCTCCGGCTTCTCAGGCTGAGACAGCTGCCAAACCCCAGGCCCCGCCTGCCCCAGGCCCCACCCTGAAGCCCAGTGTTCTCTTTGGAACGCTGGGCAGACCACCTGCTAACCCTTCTGCCTCGGCAGCTCCTGCTGTGTCTTCAGCACATCCCATGTTCAAGCCCATCTTTGTGGCTCCATCTAAAAGTGGGAAGGAGGGTCCTGTGCCATCCAGCCATTCCCAAGTCACAATGGAGGCATCTTCCAGCTCTGCCCACACCCCACCTACCAGCAGACTGCCCCTCACTTTCATTTCTGTTTTTAGCAGCACAGGGCTACCTACATCTTTGCCCTTGTCAACTCCTTCCTCCTTCAGTCAGACAACTACTTCAGGCACTAGCACGAATACCCCTCTGTTCCCTGGCCCGGCCAGTGTCAGCGTCCCCTCAGCAGCGGCTTGGGGGACCACCACCGGCACAGCTGCAGACTCCACCCGGAAGCCTGTCTTTGGCTCTGGTGTGAGCAGTGTGACCAGCACTGTGAGCATCATGACCAGCCCCACTGCTTCCACTGCCCAGCCTGTCCTCTTTGGGTCTCTCCTTGCCTCTACTGCCAGTTCTGCCCAGCCATGGGCTCCATAGCCCAGTTTGGCAGGCTCTGGCCACGCCTGCTCCAACAACAGCCATCACCTTCAGCCAGTCCCTGCCCGGCGCCATCCAGACAGCTGCTGGCAGCAGCACCGCCAGTTTCGGTGGCTTCAGTGGCACCCTCACGACCTCCGCCCCCATGGCCCTGAGCCAGCCTGCACTGACATTTAGCAGCACTACCACCCCAGCCTTCAACATTCCCTTTAGTTCTGGCACCAGGGCCCCCGTCCCATCCTATCCCAGAATCACGCCACAGCACACATTCGGAGCCACTGACAGACAGCAGATGTGGACTGCCAGCCAGCACTGGCCCCCAGCTTTGGCAGCTCCTTTCCTTTTGGAAGCTCAGCAGCCCTGGCCCCACCCCAGCCAGCCTTTGGCAGCACTGTGTGGTCAGGTTTTCGTGGGTTGAAACCTGCAGCCTCTCTTTTTGGCACCATCTCCAGCACCCAGACAGCCTTTGGCAGCACCACAGGTGTTTCCTCCAATTTTTTTATTTTGTGGTATCATTAATCTACAATTACTTGAGGAACATCATGTTTACTAGACTCCCCCCTTCACCAAGTCCCCCCCTCATACCTCATTAGTCCCTGTTCATCAGCGCAGTAAGATGCTGCAGAATCACTACTTGTCTACTATGTGTTGCACATCACTCCCCATGCCCGCCCCCACATTATACATGTTAATCATAAGACCCCCATTCTTCTTCTACCCCCTTCTCCCTCCCTTTCCACCTATCTTCCCCAGTCGCTTTCTATTTGGTAACTGTTGTCCTTTCTTGGGTTCTGTGATTCTGCTGCTGTTTTGTTCCTTCTGTTTTTCCTTTGTTCTTATACTCCTGAGATGAGTGAAATCATTTGGTACTTGTCTTTCTCCACCTGGCTTATTTCACTGACCATAATACCCTCTAGATCCATCCATGTTGTTGCAAATGGTAGGATTTGTTTTCTTCTTATGGCTGATTAATATTCCATTGTGTATATGTATCACATCTTCTTTATCCATTCATCTACTGATGGACACTTAGGTTCCTTCCATTTCTTGGCTATTGTAAATAGTGCTGTGATAAACATAGGGGTACATCTGTCTTTTTAAAATTGGGCTTCTGCATTCTTAGGGTAAATTCCTAGAGGTGGTATTCCTGGGTCAAATGGCATTTTCTATTTTGAATTTTTTGAGGTACCTCCATACTGCTTTCCACAGTGATTGAACTAAATTACATTCCCACCACCAGGGGAGGAGGATTCCCCTTTCTCCGAATCCTCGCCAGCATTTGTTGTTGTTTGTGTTTTCGATGGTGGCAATCCTTACTGGTGTGAGGTGATATCTCATTCTGGTTTTAATTTGCATTTTCTGATGACTAGCGATGTGGAGCATCTTTTCATGTGTCTGTTGGCCATCTGAATTTCTTCTTTGGAGAACTGTCTGTTCAGCTCCTCTGCCCATTTTTTAATTGGATTATTTGCTTTTTGTTTGTTGAGGTGTGTGAGCTCTTTATACATTGTTGATGTCAACCCTTTATTAGATCTGTCATTTATGAATATATTCTCTCATACTATAGGATGCCTTTTTGTTCTATTGATGGTGTCTTTCCCTGTACAGAAGCTTTTCAGCTTGATGTAGTCCTATTTGTTCATTTTTGCTTTTGTTTCCCTTGCCGGGGGAGATATGTTCATGAAATAGTCACTCATGTTCATGTCCAAGAGATTTTTGCTTATGTTTTTTCTAAGAGTTTAATGTTTCATGGCTTACATTCAGGTCTTTGATCCATTTCAAATATACTTTTGTGTATAGGGTTAGACAATGATCCTCATTTCCTCCTCTTTTGCAGCCACCACCTCGGACTTTGGAGCTATGACCCAGACCACCAGCAGCGGTGGCAGCACAACCTCATCACACTACACATCTAGGGTGTCAGCAGGCCGCGCTGGCAGTGGGGACTTTGGGATGAGCATGTCAGCCCCCCACAACAGCTCCACCACTGGGGCATTCGACTTTGTGGCTGGACGGAGTGGGAGAACTGGTGGCACGGCCCATTTCTGGGGATGCCTGAGTCAGAACTCCCTTGGTACAGCTGGCCAGAGCACACTGTTTGGCATCTATGTGGCCAGCACACCTCAGAACACGTCTGTGCTTGCAGGTGAGATTTGGAAGGGGCTCGGTCTGCAGAGGCAGGTGCTGTTTTAAATGCCAACATAGTCTACACTCTTGGAGCTCTATGCTGTGGTGAAGAGACAGATGTTATCTGTAAACAGCGTCAGGTAGCAGTGTAACTTATAACCGGAGGAGCTATTTAGGTAGGCAGTGGGAGCCTTTCTGAGACAATAGGAAACCAAGGCCATGACTGTAGTTCCAGAGTTGGGAGCAGGGACAGCGGCTGGGGGTGAGGGCGTTCAAGGCACAGGAGCAAAGACCCGAAGTCAGAAACGACCTTATGTTTTCATGAGCAGAGAACCAGGTGCGGCTAGAGGTTTAAAAAGGAAAGTGGGATAAAATGACGTTAAGAGACAGGCAGTAAGGAAGATCATTCACGGCCTTTTAAAATGCATTTTATTTTTTGGTATTAATCTGCAATTACATGAAGAACATTATGTTTACTAGGCTTCCCCCTTCAACAAGTCCCCCCCACGAACCCTATTATAGTCACTGTCCATCAGTGTAGTAAGATGCTGTAGAATGACCCATTGTCTTCTTTGTGTTGCCCAGCCCTCCCTTTCCCCCCTGCCCATATTATATATGCAATTTGTATGGCCCCCCTTCTTTTTCCTGCCCTTATTCCTCCCTTCTCACCCATCCTGCTCAGTCCCTTTCCCTTTAGTCCATTTCAATAGGTAGTCCATTCTTGGGTTCTGTGATTCTGCTGCTCTTTTGTTCCTTCAGTTTTTCTTTCTTCTATACTCCAGAGATGAGGGAAATCATTTGGTACTTGTCTTTCTCTGTCTGGGTTATTTCACTGAGCATAATATCAACCAGCTCCATCCCTATTGTTGCAAATGGTAGGATTTGTTTTATTCTCTTGACTGAATAATATTCCATTGCGTATATGTACCACACCTTCTTTATCCATTCATCTACTGATGGACACTTAGGTTGCTTCCATTTCATGGATATTATAAATAGTGCTGACATAAACATAGGGGTGCATCTGTCTTTTTCAAAATGGGCTCCTGTATTCTTAGGGTAAATACCTACGAGTGTTATTCCTGGGTCAAATGGTATTTCTATTTTGAGCTTTTTGAGGAACCTCCATCTTGCTTTCCACAATGTTGAACAAATTTACATTTCCACCAACAGTGTAGGAGGGTTTCCCTCTCTCCACAACCTTGCCAACATTAGTTCTGGTTTGTCTTTTGGATGGTGGACATCCTCACTGGTGTGAGATGATATCTCATTGTGGTTTTAATTTTCATTTCTCTGATGACAAGTGAAGTGGTACATCTTTTCACACCTGAATTTCTTCTTTGGAGAACTGCCTGTTGAGCTCCCCTGCCCACATTTTCATTGGAACATTTGCATTTTGTTTGTTGAGGTGTGTTAGCTCTTTATATATTTTGGATGTCAACCCTTTATTGGATGTGTCATTTATGAATATATTCTCCCATACTGTAGGATGCCCTTTTGTTCTGTTGATGGTGCCCTTAACTGTACAGAAGCTTTTAAGCTTGACATAGTCCCATTTGTTCATTTTTCCTTTCTTTCCCTGGAGAGATATGTTGACGAAGAAGTCGCTCATGTTCATGTCCAAGATATTTTCGCGTGTCTTTCTCTAAGTGTTTTATGGTTTCTTGGCTTACTTTCGGGTGTTCGATCAGTTTTGAATTTACATTTGTGTATGGGGTTAGACAATGATCCATGTTTGCTCCCTTTTTGCAGCCATCACCTCCGGCTTTGGAGCTGTGACCAAGCCCACCAGCTGTGGCACCAGGACATCCGGGTTCGGCAGCACCGTCTCAGCGCCCTTCACATCTATGGTGTCAGCAGGCCCCACTGGCAGTGGGGGCTTTGGGACACGCGTGCCTGCCCCCCACAGCAGCCCTGCCACTGGGGCATTTGGCAGTGCATCAGGACAGAGTGGGAGACCTG
Source organism: Manis javanica (assembly GCF_040802235.1). Lineage (NCBI taxonomy): Eukaryota > Metazoa > Chordata > Mammalia > Pholidota > Manidae > Manis > Manis javanica. The sequence goes on from NC_133165.1 coordinate 87,076,986, forward strand.
GTCTCAAGAACCCTTTTTGGGGAGCCTTAAAACCGAGCTCCCTGGGTGCAGGTGGCCAGAGCACACCATCTACTTTCCATGTGGCCACCGCACCTCAGAACACTCCTGGGTTTGCAGGTGAGATTTCGAATGGGCTTGGTCTGCAGTGCCAGGTGCTGTCTTAAGTGCTGACACAGTCTCCGCTCTCGGAGCGTAAACTGTGATGAAGATTTAGATATTATCACAAAAGTTATCCGTACACAGCATCAGATAGCAGTGAAACTCATAACCGGAGGAGCTATTACATAGTCAGCGGCAGCCTTTCTGAGACAATAACAAACTGAGGCCATGGCCGCAGCTCCAGAGTTGGGAGCAGGGACAGTGGCTGGGGGTGAGGACGTTACAGGCACAGGAGCATAGGCCCAAAGGCAGAAATGAGCTTATGTTTTCGTGAGCAGAGAAGAGCCAGGTTTGGCTAGAGGTTATAAAGGAAAGTGGGATAAACTGAGATTAAGAGACAGGCAGAAAGGAAGAACATTCACGGCCTTTTAAAATGTTTTTTTTTCCTTTGTATCTATCTACAGTTACCTTCAGAACATTATGTTTATTTGGCTCCCCTCTTCACCAAGTACTCTGCACAAACCCCATTAGAGTCACTGTCCATGAGCATAGTAACATGCTGTAGAATCACTACTTGTCTTCTGTGTGTAGCCTAGCCCTCCCTGTGCCCCCCCATCACATTATACATGCTAATCATAATGCCCCATTTCTTTTTCCCTGCCCTTATCCCTCCCTTCCCACCCATCCTCCTCAGTCCCTTTCTCTTTGGTAGCTGTTAGTCCATTCTTGGGTTCTGTGATTCTGCTGCTGTTTTGTTCCTTCAGGTTTTCCTTTGCTCCTATATTCCCGAGATGAGTGAAATCATTTGGTACTTGTCTTTCTCCACCTCGCTTATTTCACTGAGCATAATCCCCCCTAGCTCCGACCATGTTGTTGCAAATGGTAGGATTCGTTTTCTTCTTAAGGCTGAATCATATTCCATTGTGCATACATTCATCTACTGATGGACACGTAGGTTGTTTCCATTTCTTGGCTGTTGTAAATCGTGCTGTGATAAACATAAGGGTACGTCTGTCTTTTTCAAAATGGGCTGCTGTCTTCTTAGGGTAAATTCCTAGGAGCGGTATTCCTGGGTCACATGGTGTTTCTATTTTGAGCTTTTTGAGGAACCTCCATATTGCTTTCCACAATGGTTGAACGAATTTACATTGCCACCAACAGTGTAGGAGGGTTCACCTCTCTCCACAACCTTGCCAACATTTGTTGTGGTTTGTCTTTTGGATGGTGGCGATCCTTACTGGTGTGAGGTGATAACTCATTGTGGTTTTAATTTTCATTTCTCTAATGACAAGTGAAGTGGTACATCTTTTCACACCTGAATTTCTCCTTTGGAGAACTGCCTGTTGAGCTCCCCTACCCACATTTTCATTGGAACATTTGCATTTTGTTTGTTGAGGTGTGTTAGCTCTTTATATATTTTGGATGTCAACCCTTTATTGGATGTGTCATTTATGAATATATTCTCCCATACTGTAGGATGCCCTTTTGTTCTGTTGATGGTGCCCTTAACTGTACAGAAGCTTTTAAGCTTGACATAGTCCCATTTGTTCATTTTTCCTTTCTTTCCCTGGAGAGATATGTTGACGAAGAAGTCGCTCATGTTCATGTCCAAGATATTTTCGCGTGTCTTTCTCTAAGTGTTTTATGGTTTCTTGGCTTACTTTCGGGTGTTCGATCAGTTTTGAATTTACATTTGTGTATGGGGTTAGACAATGATCCATGTTTGCTCCTTTTTTGCAGCCATCACCTCCGGCTTTGGAGCTGTGACCAAGCCCACCAGCTGTGGCACCAGGACATCCGGGTTCGGCAGCACCGTCTCAGCGCCCTTCACATCTATGGTGTCAGCAGGCCCCACTGGCAGTGGGGGCTTTGGGACACGCGTGCCTGCCCCCCACAGCAGCCCTGCCACTGGGGCATTTGGCAGTGCATCAGGACAGAGTGGGAGACCTGGTCTCAAGAACCCTTTTTGGGGAGCCTTAAAACCGAGCTCCCTGGGTGCAGGTGGCCAGAGCACACCATCTACTTTCCATGTGGCCACCGCACCTCAGAACACTCCTGGGTTTGCAGGTGAGATTTCGAATGGGCTTGGTCTGCAGTGCCAGGTGCTGTCTTAAGTGCTGACACAGTCTCCGCTCTCGGAGCCGTACACTGTGATGAAGATTTAGATATTATCACAAAAGTTATCCGTACACAGCGTCAGATAGCAGTGAAACTCATAACCGGAGGAGCTATTACGTAGTCAGCGGCAGCCTTTCTGAGACAATAACAAACTGAGGCCATGGCCGCAGCTCCAGAGTTGGGAGCAGGGACAGTGGCTGGGGGTGAGGACGTTACAGGCACAGGAGCATAGGCCCAAAGGCAGAAATGAGCTTATGTTTTCGTGAGCAGAGAAGAGCCAGGTTTGGCTAGAGGTTATAAAGGAAAGTGGGATAAACTGAGATTAAGAGACAGGCAGAAAGGAAGAACATTCACGGCCTTTTAAAATGTTTTTTTTTCCTTTGTATCTATCTACAGTTACCTTCAGAACATTATGTTTATTTGGCTCCCCTCTTCACCAAGTACTCTGCACAAACCCCATTAGAGTCACTGTCCATGAGCATAGTAACATGCTATAGAATCACTACTTGTCTTCTGTGTGCATCCTAGCCCTCCCTGTGCCCCCCCACATTATACATTCTAATCATAATGCCCCCTTTCTTTTTCCTGCCCTTATCCCTCCCTTCCCACCCATCCTCCTCAGTCCCTTTCTTTTTGGTAGCTGTTAGTCCATTCTTGGGTTCTGTGATTCTGCTGCTGTTTTGTTCCTTCAGGTTTTCCTTTGCTCCTATACTCCCGAGATGAGTGAAATCATTTGGTACTTGTCTTTCTCCGCCTCACTTATTTCACTGAGCATAATCCCCCCTAGGTCCAACCATGTTGTTGCAAATGGTAGGATTTGTTTTCTTCTGAAGGCTGTATCATATTCCATTGTGCATACATTCATATACTGATGGACACGTAGGTTGTTTCCATTTCTTGGCTGTTGTAAGTAGTGCTGCGATAAACATAGGGGTATGTCTGTCGTTTTCAAAATTAGGCTGCTGTATTCTTAGGGTAAATTCCTAGCATCTGTATTCCTGGGTCAAACGGTATTTCCATTTTGAGGTTATTGAGGAACCTCCATATTGCTTCCCTCAATGGTTGACCGAATATTCAGTACCAGCAACCGTGTAGGATGATTCCTCTCTCTCCTCAACCTTGCTAAGATTGGTTTTTGGTTTGTGTTTTGGATGGTGGCGATCCTTACTGGTGTTAGGTGATATCTCATTTTGGTTTTAATATGCATTTCTGTGAATTCAAGCGATGTTGTGCATTTTTCATGTGTCTATTGGCCACCTGAATTTCTTCTTTGGGGAACTTCCTGTTCATGTCCGGTGCCCACATTCTTATTTGAGTATGTGCTTTTTATTTGTTGAGGTGTGTGAGTTGTTTATGTAGTTTGGAAGTCAACCGTTTATTGGATATGTCATTTATGAACATATTCTCTCATACTGTAGGACGCCCTTTTGTTTTGTTGATGGTGCCCTTGACTGTACAGAAGGTTTTAACCTTGACATAGTCCCATTTGTTCATTTTTCCTTTCTTTCCCTGGAGAGATATGTTGACGAAGAAGTCGCTCATGTTTATGTCCAAGATATTTTCGCCTGTCTTTCTCTAAGTATTTTATGGTTTCTTGGCTTACTTTCGGGGGTTCGATCAGTTTTGAATTTTCTTTTGTGTGTGGGGTAGACAATGATCCATGTTTGCTCTTTTTTTGCAGCTATCACCTCCCGCTTTAGAGCTGTGACCCAGCCCACCGGCTGTGGGACCAGGACATCAGGGTTCGGCAGCACCGTCTCAGTGCCCTTCACATCTATGGTGTCTGCAGGCTTTGGGACACGTGTGCCTGCCCCCCACAGCAGCCCCACTACTGGGGCATTTGGCTGTGGGTCAGGACAGAGTGGGAGAACTCATCTCAAGAACCCTTTTTGGGGAGCCTTAAAACCGAGCTCCCTGGGTACAGCTGGCCAGAGGACACCATCTTCCTTCCACATGGCCAGCATAGCCCAGAGCATGTCTGAGATTGCAGGTGAGATTTGGAATGAACTCGGTCTGCAGTGCCAGGTTCGGTTTTACGTGCTGACAGTGTCTCTGCTTTCGGAGCTGTATGCTGTGGTGAAGATTTAGATGTTATCAGAGAAGTTTTCTATAAAGAGCATCAGGTACCAGTGTAATTCATCACCAGAGGATCTATTTAGGTAGTCAGCGGCAGCCTTTCTGAGACAATAGGAAACTGAGATGATGACTGCAACTTCAGAGTTTGGAGCCGGTACCTCGTCTGGTGTTGAGGATTTTTCAGTCAGAGGAGCAAAGGCAGGAAGGCAGAGACAATGTTATATTTTTGTGAGCAGAGAAGAGCCAGTGTGGCTAGAGGTTTAAATAGGCAGATGGGATAAAATGACATTAAGAGGCAGGCAGAAAGGAAGATCATTGACGGCTTTTTAAAATAGCTTTTTTCATTGAAAAATGCCTTTTTCAAGGCAATCTACAATTACCTTAAGAACATTATTTTCATTTGGCCCCGCCCTTCGCATGTACCCTGCACCATCCCCATTAGAGTCCATCAGCATAGTAACATGCTGTAGAATCATTACTTGTCTTCTGTGTGTACCGTAGCCCTCCCTGTGCCCCCCCCCACATTATACATGCTAATCATAATGCCCCCTTTCTTTTTCCATGCCCTTATCCCTCCCTTCCCACCCATCCTCCTTGGTTCTTGTCCCTTTGGTAACTGTTAGTCCATTCTTGGGTTCTGTGATTCTGCTGCTGTTTTGTTCCTTCAGTTTTTCCTTTGCCCTTATACTCCCGAGATAAGTGAAATCATTTGGTACTTGTCTTTCTCCACCTCACTTATTTCACTGAAGATAACACCCTCTAGCTCCATCCATGTTGTTGCAAATGGTAGGATTTGTTTTCTTCTTATAGCTGAATTATATTCCATTGTGCATATGTATCAAATCTTTTTTATCCATTCGTCTACTAATGGACACTTAGTTTGTTTCCATTTCTTGGCTGTTTTGAATAGTGCTGCGATAAATATAGGGGTGCATCTGTCTTTTTTCGAACTGGGCATCTGTATTCTTAGGGTAAATTCCTTGGTGTTGAATTACTGGGTCAAATGGTATTTCTATTTTGAGCTTTTTGAGGAACCTCCATATTGCTTTTCACAATGGTTGAACGAATTTACATTCCCAGTGACAGGGTAGGAGGGTTCCGATTTCTCCACAACCTCGCCAACGTTTGCTGTTGTTTGTGTTTTGTATGGCGGCGATCCTTCCTGGTGTGAGGTGGTATCTCATTGTGGTCTTAATTGGCTTTTTTCTGATGACAAGTGATATGACACATGATTTCATGTGTCTGTTGGCCATCTGAATTTCTTCTTTGGAGAACTGTCTGTTTTACACCCATGCGTATTTTTTAATTGGATTATTTGCTTTTTGTTTGTTGAGCTGTGTTAGCTCATTATATATTGTGGTTGTTGACCCTTAATCAGATCTGTCATTTATAAATATATTCTCCCATACTGTAGGATGTCATTTTTTTCCATTGATGGTGTTCTTTACTTTACAGAAGCTTTTAAGCTTGATATAGTCCCATTTGCTCATTTTTGCTTTTGTTTCCCTTTCCTTGGGAGATACATTCATGAAGAAGTCACTCATGTTTATGTCCAACAGATTTTTGCCTGTCTTTGTCTAAGATTTTTCTGGTTTCATGGCTTACATTCAGGTCTTTGATCCATTTCGAATTTACTTTTATGTATTGGGTTAGACAATGATCCATGTCTCCACCTTTTTTGCAGCCATCACCTCGGCCTTTGCAGCTATGACCCTGACCAGCAGCAGCGGGACCAGTAGGTCAGTGGTCGGCAGCACTACTTTATCACCCATCACGTCCAGGGTGTCAGCAGGTTTGGCTGGCAGTGGGGGTTTTGTGATCAGCATGGCTGCCACCAACAGCAGCTCCAACACCGGGTCATTCGGATTTGGGTCTGGACAGAGTGGCAGAACTGGTCTCAAGAACCCTTTCTGGGGCGCCTTGAATGAGAACTCCCTCGGTGCAGCTGGCCAGAGCACACCCTCTCCCATCCACGTGGCCAGCACACCTCAGGATACGTCTGGGATTGCAGGTGAGATTTGGAATGGGCTCGGTCTGCTGTGCCAATCGCTCTTTTAAGTGCTGACACAGTCTCTGCTTTTGGAGCTGGACCCTGTGTTGAAGATTTAGATGTTATCACAGAAGTTATCCATAAAAAGCACTAGATAGCAGTGTAACTCAAGACCGGAAGTGCTATTTAGGTAGACAGCGGCAGTCTTTTGGAGACAGTAGATAACTGAGGCCATGGCTGCAGTTCCAGATTTGGGAGCAGGAGCTGCAGCTGGGGTGAGAACCTTGTAGGCACAGGATCAAAGGCACAAAGGCAGAGATGAGTTTATGTTGTCATGAGCAGATAAGAGCCAGGTGTGGCTACAGGTTTAAAAAGGAAAGTGAGATAAAATGACATTAAGAGACAGGCACAAAGGAAGATCATTTACAGCCTTTAAAAAACATTTTTTTTTGTTATCAATCTACAATTACCTTAAGAACATTATTTTGATTTGGCTTTCCCCTTCACCAAGTACCCCACACAAACTCCATCAGAGTCCCTGTCCATCAGCGTAGTAACATGCTGTAGAATCACTACTTATCTTCTGTGTGTAGCTTAGCCCTCCCCGTGCTCCCCACATTATACATGCTAAGCGTAATGCCCCTTTTCTTTTTCTCTGCCCTTATCGCTCCATTCCCATCCATCCTTCTCAGTCCCTTAGTCTTTGTAACTGTTAGTCCATTCTTGGATTCTGTGATTCTGCTGCTGTTTTGTTCCTTCAGTTTTTCCTTTGTTGTTATACTCCAGAGATGAGTGAAATCATTTGGTACTTGTATTTCTCCACCTCACTTATTTCACTGAGCACAATACCCTGTAGGTCCATCCATGTTGTTGCAAATGGTAGGACTTTTTTTCTTATTATGGCTGAATAATATTCCAGTGTGCATATATATCACATCTTTTTTATCCATTCATCTACTGATGGACACTTAGGTTGTTTCAATTTCTTGGCTGTTTTAAATAGTGCTGTGATAAACATAGGGGTGCATCTGTCTCTTTCACAATATAGGGGTGCTGTATTCTTAGAGTAAATTCCTAGGAGTGGAATTCCTTGTTCAAATGGTATTTCTATTTTGTGCTTTTTGAGGAACCTCCATATTGCTTTTCACAATGGTTGAATGAATTTACGTTCCCACCAACAGTGTAGTAAGGTTCCCCTTTCACCACAACCTTGCCAACATTTCTTGTTGTTTGTCTTTTGGATGGTGGTAATCCTTACTGGTGTGAGGTGACATCTCATTGTGGTTTTAATTTGCATTTGTCTGATGACAAGTGATGTGGTGCATCTCTTCATTTGTCTATTGGCCATCGGATTTTCTTCTTTGGAGAACTGTCTGTTCAGCGCCTCTGCCCATTTTTAATTGGATTATTTGCTTTTTGTTTGTTGAGCTGTGTTAGCTCATTATATATTTTGGATGTCACCTCTTTATCAGCTCTGTCATTTATGAATACATTCTCCCATACTGTAGGATGTCCTTTTCTTATATTGTTGGTGTTCTTTACTGTACAGAAGCTTTTAAGCTTGATATAGTACCATTTGTTCATATTTGCTTTTGTTTCCCTTGCCTGGGGAGATACGTTCATGAAGAAGTCACTCATGTTCATGTCCAAGAGATTTTTGCCTGTTTTTGTCTAAGAGTTTTATGATATCATGACTTAAATTCAGGTCTTTGATCCATTTTGAATTTACTTTTGTGTATAGTCTTAGACAATGATCCATGTTTCCTCCTTTTTTGCAGCCATCACCTCGGCCTTTGCAGCTATGACCCTGACCAGCAGCAGCGGGACCAGTACAACAGGATTTGGCAGGACTATCTCAGTGCCCTTCCCATCCAGGGTGTGAGCAGGTCCTGCTGGCAGTGGGGGCTTTAGTATGAGATGGCTGCCACCCCACAGCAGCTCCACCACTGCGACATTCAGCTTTGGGTTAGGACGGAGTGGGAGAACTGGTCTCAGGATCCCTTTCTGGGGAGCCTTGAATCCGAACTCCCTGGGTGCAGCTGGCCAGAGCACACCTTCTCCCTTCCACATGGCCAGGATGCCTCAGAACACGTCTGGGATTGCAGGTGAGATTCGGAATGGGCTCGGGGTGCATTGCCAGGTGCTGTCTTAAGTGCTGACACAGTCTCTGCTTTCGGAGCCGTATGCTGTGGTGAAGATTTAGATGTTATCACAAAAGTTATCTGTAAACAGCGTCATGTAGCAGTGTAACTCATCAACCAGAGGAGCTATTTAGGTAGACAGCGGCAGCCTTTCTGAGACAATAACAAAGTGAGGCCATGGCTGCATTTCCAGAGTTGGGAGAATGGACAGTGAGTCAGGATGAGAACGTTACCGGCACAGGAGCAAAAGTCCGAAGGCAGAGATGAGCTTATGTTTTCATGAGCAGAGAAGAGCCAGCTGTGGCTAGAGGTTATTAAGGAAAGTGGGATAAAATGACATTAAGAAACAGGCAGAAAGGAAGATCATTCACAGCCATTCAAATGCTTTTTTTTTTGGTATCTCTGTACAATTACCTTAAAAACATTATGTTTATTTGGCTCCCCTCTTCACCAAGTACCCCGCAGAAACCCCGTTAGAGTCACTGTCCGTCAGCATAGTAACATGCTGTAGAATCACTGCTTGTCTTCTCTGTGTAACCTAGCCCTCCCCGTGACCCACCACATTATACATGCTAATCATAATGTCCTCTTTCTTTTTCCCTGCCCTTATCCCTCCCTTACCACCCATCCTCCTCAGTCCCTTTCCCTTTGGTAACTGTTTGTCCATTCTTATTTTCTGTGATTCTGCTGCTGTTTTGTTCCTTCAGTTTTTCCTTTGCTCTTATACACCCGAGATGAGTGAAATCATTTGGTACTCCTCTTTCTCCGCCTCACTTATTTCACTGAACATAAGTCCCTCGAGCTCCATCCATGTTGTTGCAAATGGTAGGATTTGTTTTCTTCTTATAGCTGAATTATATTCCATTATGCATATGTATCAAATCTTTTTTATCCATTCGTGTACTTATGGACACTTTGTTTCCATTTCTTGGCTGTTTTGAATAGTGCTGCGATAAATATAGGGGTGCATCTGTCTTTTTTCAAACTGGGCATCTGTATTCTTAGGGTAAATTCCTTGGTGTTGAATTACTGGGTCAAATGGTATTTCTATTTTGAGCTTTTTGAGGAACCTCCATATTGCTTTTCACAATGGTTGAACGAATTTACATTCCCACTAACAGTGTAGGAGGGTTCCCTTTCTCCACAACCTCGCACACATTTGTTGTTTGTGTTTTGTATGGTGGCGATCCTTCCTGGTGTGAGGTGGTATCTCATTGTGGTCTTAATTGGCATTTCTCTGATGATAAGCGATATGATACATGATTTCATGTGTCTATTGGCCATCTGAATTTCTTCTTTGGAGAACTGTCTGTTTAGCTCCCATGCCCATTTTTTAATTGGAATATTTGCTTTTTGTTTGTTGAGCTGTGTTAGCTCATTATATATTTTGGATGTCGACCTTTAATCAGATCTGTCATTTATGAATATATTCTCCCATACTGTAGGATGTCCTTTTCTTCTGTTGATGGTGTTCTTTACTGTACAGAAGCTTTTAAGCTTGATATAGTCCCATTTGTTCATTTTTGCTTTTGTTTCCCTTTCCTTGGGAGATACGTTCATGAAGAAGTCACTCATGTTTATGTCCAACAGATTTTTGCCTGTCTTTGTCTAAGAGTTTTCTGGTTTCATGGTTTACATTCAGGTGTTTGATCCATTTCAAATTTACTTTTATGTATTGGGTTAGACAATGATCCATGTCTCCTCCTTTTTTGCAGCCATCACCTTGGCCTTTGCACCTATGACCCTGACCACCAGCAGCGGGACCAGTCGCTCAGTGTTCGGCGGTACTACTTTATCGCCTATCACGTCTGGGGTGTCAGCAGGCCCCACTGGCAATGGGGGTTTTGTGATCAGCACGGCGGCCCCCCACAGGAGCTCCACCACTGGGTCATTCGTATTTGAGTCAGGACGGAGTGGGAGAAGTGGTCTCAATAACCCTTTCTGGGGAGCCTTGAATCCGAACTCCCTGGGTGCAGCTGGCCAGAGCACACCCTCTCCCTTCCACGTGGCCAGCACAACTCAGAACATGTCTGGAATTGCAGGTGAGATTTTGAATGATCTCGGTGTGCAGTGCAGGCACTGTCTTCAGTGCTGACACAGTCTCTGCTTTTGGAGCTGTATCCTGTGTTGAAGATTTAGATGTTATCACAGAAGTTATCCATAAATAGCACCAGGTAGCAGTGTAACTCATGACTGGAGGAGCTATTTAGGTAGACAGCGGCAACTTTTTAGAGACAGTAGATAACTGAGGCCATGGCTGCAGTTCCAGATTTGGGAGCAGGGGCTGTGGCTGGGGTGAGAACCTTGTAGGCACAGGAGCAAAGGCCCAAAGGCAGAGATGAGTTTATGTTGTCATGAGCCGATAAGAGCCAGGTGTGGCTACAGGTTTAAAAAGGAAAGTGAGATAAAATGACATTAAGAGACAGGCACAAAGGAAGATCATTCATGGCCTTTTAAAATGTTTTTTTTTTGTTATCAATCTACAATTACCTTAAGAACATTATGTTTATTTGACTTCCCCCTTCACCAAGTACCCCACACAAACTCCATCAGAGTCCCTGTCCATCAGCGTAGTAACATGAGGTAGAATCACTACTTATCTTCTGTGTGTAGCCTAGCCCTGCCCGTGTCCCCCACATTATACATGCTAAGCATAATGCCACTTGTCTTTTTCCCTGCCCTTATCCCTCCATTCCCATCCATCCTTCTCAGTCCCTTAGTCTTTGTAACTGTTAGTCCATTCTTGGATTCTGTGATTCTGCTGCTGTTTTGTTCCTTCAGTTTTTCCTTTGTTGTTATACTCCAGAGATGAGTGAAATCATTTGGTACTTGTATTTCTCTACCTCACTTATTTCACTGAGCACAATACCCTGTAGTTCCATCCATGTTGTTGCAAATGGTAGGACTTTTTTTCTTATTATGGCTGAATAATATTCCAGTGTGCATATATATCACATCTTTTTTATCCATTCATCTACTGATGGACACTTAGGTTGTTTCAATTTCTTGGCTGTTTTTAATAGTGCTGTGATAAACATAGGGGTGCATCTGTCTCTTTCAAAATATAGGGGTGCTGTATTCTTAGAGTAAATTCCTAGGAGTGGAATTCCTTGTTCAAATGGTATTTCTATTTTGAGCTTTTTGAGGAACCTCCATGTTGCTTTTCACAATGATTGAACGAATTTACATTCCCACCAACAGTGTAGTAAGGTTCCCCTTTCACCACAATCTCGTCAACATTTCTTGTTGTTTGTCTTTTGGATGGCGGCAATCCTTCCTGGTGTGAGGTGATATCTCATTGTGGTTTTAATTTGCATTTGTCTGATGACAAGCAATGTGGTGCATCTCTTCATTTGTCTATTGGCCATCGGATTTTCTTCTTTGGAGAACTGTGTGTTCAGCTACCCCGCCCATTTTTTAATTGGATTTGCTTTTTGTTTGTTGAGCTGTGTTAGCTCATTATATATTTTGAATGTCAACTCTTTATCAGCTCTGTCATTTATGAATATATTCTCCCATACTGTAGGATGTCCTTTTCTTATGTTGTTGGTGTTCTTTACTGTACAGAAGCTTTTAAGCTTGGTATAGTCCCATTTGTTCATTTTTGCTTTTGTTTCCTTTTCCTTGGGAGATACATTCATGAAGAAGTCACTCATGTTTATGTCCAAGAGATTTTTGCCTGTTTTTGTCTAAGAGTTTTATGGTTTCATGACTTACATTCAGGTCTCTTATCCATTTCAAATTTACTTTTTCATATGGGGTTAGACAATGATCCATGTTTCCTCCTTTTTTGCAGCCATCACCTCGGCCTTTGCAGCTATGACCCTGACCACCAGCAGCGGGACCAGCACAACAGGGTTTGGCAGCACCATCTCAGTGCCCTTCATGTCCAGGGTGTTAGCAGGTCCCACTGGCACTGTGGGCTTTAGGATGAGCATGGCTCACCCCCACAGCAGCTCCACCACTGGGACATTCAGCTTGGTTCAGGACAGAGTGGGAGAACTGGTCTCAAGAACCCTTTGTTGGGAGGGTTGAATCCGAACTCCCTGGGTGCAGGTGGCCCGAGCACACCCTTTGCCTTCCACGTGGCCAGCATGCCTCAGAACACGTCTGTGTTTGCACATCAGATTTGGAATGGGCTCGTGCCGGAGTCCCGCTCCAGCTGATGTGTGGGTCATGAAGGAAAGGACAGCGTCACCGAGTGAGATCAGTGAGGAGACAAAACACCCAATTAAAGTTGTAACATCTGACATCAAGCAGCAGGATCTTTATTTTTGTATCTTTTTATGGTTTACATAATGTTGAACATTTTTTTAAATTATGAATAATACAATCCTTTTTCTGTCAGTTTACATAATTTCAGCTTATTACCCTTAATTAAATATCATTATTTCTTCTTATAGTAGCCATTTAACATTTAATTTTTAACTTTCCCCTAGTCTATTGTGATTAGTAACTCATGTAAGCTACATGCTAGGTTCTAAACAGAAAATGGTGTAAGACAGCATGTGGGTTAAGTGTGTGGGTATGATTTTTACTTTAAGCGTGTAAGATTATATAGACTTTTAGATATGTGTCTAAGGTATGTGTCTAAGCCTATGTAAAGTTTAAGCAGGTTATATAAAATGCAAGCGATATGTCTTTTAGTTATTAAGTGTAGCTATATTAGTGGCCATATTTAAAGAAGTATTAGAATGATCACAAATGCCTAATAAATGATTTTTCACACTGTCCCAAGAAGTTTCAGTGGAATTATATAAGTAGGGAGTCATGCAGATTTATTATACTGACTGTATCATGTGGTGATCAAGCGGGTTTTTTAATTTTGGACTTGATTTTCTACATACAGCAGGGTTTTTTCTAAAACAGTAATTCATACCTCAATTTTTAAATTAATCTGCTCTTGTAAATATAAAGCTACTGAAACATTTTTGCTTAAAGTGTCTACGTGGTTGGGTGTGTGAATTTCTTGTACTAAAGCAGTAGTGGATAATGCAAGTGAGCTGATGAGTGTAATTAATGCAGTGATTCCTAATATTAAGGCAGCTACAAACTGCTTTGGGTGGCTTAAAGCATGATTAATAAACTGAAGAACTTGTATTTCTGGATCATTATACTAGGGCTCTTTTAAAACTACAGGAAGAATAACATAAGAAAGCTGATGTACAAGCATAAAAACATTAGGACCGTAAATAGGGTCTCTTTAAGGGCATTAACTTTAGACTTTAATTTTTGATCAATAAACTTTTGAGTGGCTAAAGCCAGTGATACATTTTTAGACAACTAATCAGTAAGCGGCAGTGTGGGTCTCTTGTACTAGGGCTACAGCTGAAAAAGAAAGGAAAGTTGCTAAGGTAATGAGTGCAGCAATACCAAGAATGAAAGTTGCCACAAAACGCTTTCCCAAAGTAAGAGAGTGCTGGTACCACGAAGTGCTTGTAGCCCATAATCATTAAACTACATAGAGTTTAAAGCAACAGAAATTATCAAATATGGGGGATGGTGCACAATAAAAATGACTTTTGCATTAGGTTTTACAAAAATACGAGTACAATTATTACAATTTATAATGAATTTATAATTTTGCTAATATTTATAGATACATAATTTTGAAATAGCGAAAAGGCATATAAAGTTAACCAACAGGCTTGAAATTGATAAACAGCTTTTTTTGTGGGTCTATGCAGTGTTGCTGGTCTGACAGAAGCTACAACTCGCCATAATTCAGACTGTAGGAAAGATTTTTCATTTAGAGATATAGTTAATGTGGGTGGGACCTAAGCATAGCTATAAACAGAGTTTTACGAGTAATAGGCAAACCCTGAAGGCGATCTACAGCTTCAGCTTTCTCCATCAGGTTCTTTATTTGGTCTCAGGTCAGAGGGTCACTTCCTGGAGTTGATCTTGCTAATCGCTGCTGCTGCGGGGGGAAAACTTGGTTGCGACTGGCGAGCTTTTCAGGAATCTTGCAGAGCGAGGTTCTATAAATGCTGTGCTAAAGTTCTTCAAGGTTTTTCTTGGGCGGGGACTTTCACTTCGTCTCAGGAAGTTGTGTGGGGGAGGAGGTGGTGGTTGAGACTTGTCTGATGAGTTTGTCTGGTACCCACACGGGTGTATCTGGGTCCTGTTTAAAAATACAAGCATATCCTTTCCCACAGGTTATTAAAATATCAGGCTCTTTCTATTGCCCTGTAAACAGGTGTTTTTATTTTGCTAAAGGTTTGGAATTAATTGAAGACAAAAAGCCACAAAATCGTTTTCTTTAGTTTACTTAATCTTATGTAACCAATACCTGTTCTGCTAAAATCTATTTCTTTACTAATTTAGAAATAATTAGTGACTATAAATGACAGCAAACTTATAAATGACGATGTTTAAAGATTTGATAAGAGCTTACTATAGGACAGTTGACATAAGAAAATTTGGATACTTTTGTAACATAAAACATTTAGTTATAAGGTTTAGCATTATCTTCTTTGACAGTGTTTTCCAGGTAAATATAAATTAGATAAATAAGCCAAATTAGCCAAATATTTTTTCAATAAGAAAAAAAATTCCTCTGACACGTTCCAGAGTTAACTAGAGGTAAAAGCACTTTCTTAAAATCTGATTTTGGTAAGCTGTCAGAAAAATTTTAAGGCACTTGCCTAAACAGCCTAAATAAAATTATGTTACTATGAAACAATACTTATCTATTTAACTAGAATGGCAAGAAAAGATTTTAAAAGCAAATACAAAAGGCTACACAGTTAGTAAAATTTAGCTTTTAGTTCTTTTAATATTAAGATCTTATTTTAAGTACTTAGATAATTTATTGAAATTTTAAGCATGAGAAACTTTGATAAAACAATTAAAAAACTTTTTGCAATTTTTTAACATTAAAGCAGACTAATAATTAAAACAAACTTTGTCCTTATAGCTAAGAACAAAATTTTAATTTTGCTGTGTACCTGATATCAAGACTCATTTGCTTTAATTTTATATAGTATGACCATATTAATTTTTCCACAAAATTTCTATTGCTGTTTGTAGGTATACACACTGTAACACACAATTATTAAGATGTTTACCTGCTACACTTAGTTTACTTATTCTTAACAACGATGCTAGATTACTCACAAAACTTTTACCAAAACAATAGACAAGGTTAAGCCTCTCTTTAAGCATTTTTTCTTGAAAGATTTAACAGATAAAGTAGCTTCAGTGACCTTAGGCAGCTGACGACCATAAGGACATGTCTGTTTTAGTTTAACTTAAATTAGCATTAATGCTTAGTATCTTTTATTAGAATTTTCTGAAAGTTTTAGAATGCCCAACTTTTATAAGCGCTTGTCTTTAAATCAACTGTTATTAATACCACCTGGACGTTAAAAATATATTTTTTTATTTACACACTTAGACATATAAACAAACAGATTGAGACACAATGACTACAGTTAGCAACACTTCACAAAAGAACATATACACAGACAGACAAACTGACACAAAAACTTGAGTTACTAATATTTAATTGCCTTCTTTCTTTTTAGTTTGCTCGATTATAGATATTTTGGAATCTGGAGGCTTTTTAACTAGTTGAGCAGCACCTGTTCTAAAAGGATTATATTGGGCTGCATTTTCTCCTAAATTTCCTTCTTTTATGGAGTTAATCTTTCATCATAAAGGGGAGCAGAGGCCAGCATCACTTGAAGTTTTGCTACAGTGAGGAGCGCTGTTACCCATCTACCGGATAAGGCCTCAACTAATGTCAAAGTGTAAGGTGTTAAGAGACAATGGCTTTTGCAGGCAACCTTTAATTTTTTAAAATAATTTATATGGGATGGGCTCCCAGGAGATGCTTTTATTGTTAAATTCTCCTCCAAAAATAATTAGGTAACACACAAATTCTATGTTCCCTTCTTGTTCTGCTTGCTTTAAGGCAGCCCTTACTCCGGTAGGAGTCGTTTGATCAAATCTGGGAGGAGGAGGCTGGAACGGTGGTGGTCTCTGAGTTTTGCTAATAGGAGTAGACTCAGAAGGTCTTACAAAGGGATTCTTGGAGGAAGGGTTTTTCTTTAAAGTAGGGGGAATTAATTTAGGTGGATAATTCTCATTATTATATTTGGCAGCTTCCTCCTCCAAATCTGCCTGATCTGTGGGTCAGGAATGTTATCATCTGGAGGAGCTGATGCCAGCATGACTTTAGGTGGTGTTTGTTTCTCCTTTTTGGTAACTAAAGGAGTAGCCTTATCAGTTTCCCCAAGGGGATCTTCCTTTTTGTCTTTTACTTCATTAGTGCCATATCCTTTCCTATTACCTTTTGTTTTCTGCCTGTTGCCTTCCTCTTGAGACCTAGAGTTGGATGGCTTTTATGGGAGGGTCTCTACCTGCTGTTTAGGTTTTAAAACCTCTTTGATTAAATTCCACAATGCAAAGGCATCTGTAGGGACCTTCTCAGGTCCATGGCTGGCATAATATTCCCTTTTCTCTTCTCCAACCTTCTGCCAGGTTGCGAGACTCACTGTGCCTTGGTCAGGAAACCAAGGACAACATTCCTGGACAAAATGTAAGAATCTTGCTAATTGTCTATTGGTGACTTTTATACTTCTACCTACAAGCATATGCATTAAAACTTCAATAAAGAGTCCTTTTCTTTAGACTCAGTATGGCCCATGGCTTCTCAAAGTTCTGATATATCTGCCCTTTCTCACCCTGCCTTCCTTCACAGAGGGGTCTCGAGCACCCTGAGCAGAATCCTATCTGTCCCTGGAAATGCCGTAGTATAAAGAGCTTACCTTTGTGCCCCACCATGGGCGCCACTTGCCGGAGTCCAGCTCCAGCCGAGGTGTGGGTCACGAAGGAAAGGACAGCGTCGGCAAGTGAGATGAATGAGGAGACGAAACACCCAATTCAAGTTGTAACATCTCCTGACATCAAGCAGCAGGGCCTTTATTTTAATATCTTTTTAAGGTTTACATAATGTTAAACATTTTTTTAATCATGAATAATACAATCATTTTTCTGTCAGTTTACATAATTTCAGCTTATTACCCTTAAGTAAATATCATTATTTCTTCTAATAGTAGCCGTTTAACATTTAATTTTTAACTTTCCCCTAGTCTATTGTGATCAGTAATTCATGGAAGCTATGTGCTAGGTGCTAAACAGAAAATGGCATAAGACAGCGTGTGGGTTAAGCATGTGGGCTATGATTTTTACTTTAAGTGTGTAAGATTATATAGACTTTTAGATATGTGTCTAAGGCTATATAAAGTTTAAGCAGGTTATATAAAATGCAAGCTATATGTCTTTTGGTTATTAAGTGTAACTATATTATTAATTAAATCCTATCCTACACATGTGGGTTGAGACTGACATCTAAAATCTAGGGACGGTACTCCTATCACCCATTCCTTAACATTCCTATGATAATAATGTAAAGTTATGCTCTTTATAGTCTGCACCAGCAGTTCTCAAAGTGGCCTGCGAACCCTGGGGAACTCCACGACCCTTTCAAGGGACACACTGGGGTCAAAATTATTCTCACCAAATGCTATGGTGTTACTCTCCCTTTTCACTCTCACTCTCACTCAAGACTAGGAGTGGAGTTTACTAATGGGTGTGAAAGTTCAACAAATCAGATGCAGAAGCAGGTAAGAATCCAGCTGTCTTCGATTAAGGCAGGCACTGAAGAGATTCCCAAGTATGGAAGGATGCCACTCTTCTTACTAAATTGATTTGGGTACACATGGCTATTTTTCAACAAAAATGCCTTCATATTATTTTTAACTTAATTTATAAACATTTTTTAAATGTCTCAGTTTTAATTTCCCATACAGTAAATACCATTAATACATATAGCTGACAGAAAGAAAAGCTCCTTGGGTCAGGTTGAGAACCATAGGAGCAGAAATTAAATTTTAATACAGAATTTATTCTGAGTCATATCTACATGTACATTATTTTAAATAAGAAGATACTGGCTTGGGGTTGGAGAGAGGGAAATGATCCAATTAGCTCAGGTAACTGAATTTTTGTACCAAAAGCAAACTTCAAGCTTCAGCACAAATAATCCAATCCATCAATGAACTAAATCATAGATTGTGCCTAATTCTATAATGCTTTAGCTGTGCACAAAGGAAGGATTGACAGGTAGATGCCTTATGAATATAGCAAAAAAAATCTATCATCAAGGAAAGAAAAGGAGGTAGAGAAAAAAATGCTAAGCAGGTGAGAGGGCAGAATTACTAATGTTCAAAAACTTCAGTGGGGCTCTGAACTTGGTATCTATACAGACTTCCTATCCCCAGCCACTCATTCATATATACCAAGAAATCTACTTTGTCTAGCAGGTATGTTTACCACTTACCTCCAGCTAAGAGTCAGAAAGTTAGATGTATTTGTTTCCATTTCCCCATAGGGCAGCCCAGATGTGGAGAATACCATGCAAGGCCTTCAACATTTGAGCAAATGATTGTCTGATATTTCTGTTAGGCAGGAAAATAGGCATGAGCGGGGTGGAAAGAGAAAAAAGCCATGAAAGTCCATTAAAAAGACCCAGAGTTTATCAATTAAAGCTCAAAAAGCCAGGAGCAACTTGGCCTGGAATGTTTGAATAGTCCCCAAATAAAGGAGGGTACCTCAGCATAGCCCATGTCTTTATTGTGTTAATCATGCAGGCTCACCTTATTTCTTACCTTTACCTATATGCTGTTTTTTGTATTTTTTTTCTCCTTCTAGTTCTAATAAAGTAGTTTGTAACCTGAAGGGTCCCCACCAGTAAGATGGCAAACTTCCGGCTTCTCTTCGGGGTCCTCAGTTCCCGCCG
The DNA here is from genome assembly GCF_040802235.1 of Manis javanica. NCBI lineage: Eukaryota > Metazoa > Chordata > Mammalia > Pholidota > Manidae > Manis > Manis javanica. Next base: position 87,096,217 of record NC_133165.1, read on the forward strand.
GCGCCACCTGAAGCCCAATCACCTCTCGCCCCCCTCCCAATCCCAGCACCTAGCCAACAGCCACCAGCCCCGTAGAAGTGACACCTCAATCAATTCATGCCCCCTCCTATATAACCCAGCACCTTTCCCTAATAAAGCGGAACTCTCCGGTGAATTGCTGCTATGTGTCGCTCCTTTCCTTTCATTGGTGCTGAAACCCGGGAGACGGGACACCCCAACTGGGCCCCGTCTTCCCCCAACACCAGCAGCAGCTTGCCCTCATCCTCTTTTTCCGGCGCTGGCTCATCACACTCACCACTCCTCTCTGGCCTTTAGGTAAGTTTTCCCCCTGGAGTGGGCCACTCTTCCCCGAGCTATCGCAGTGCCATTGACCATGATCGTCCGGCAAGGCCCTGACGCTCGGGGATGAGGAGGGAACGCTCCCTGCCTCAGGCCTTCACGGCTGCGGCGGACCCTCAGGCCCCTCCTCCAAAAGCCATAAATCCCCGCCTCAAGCCTTTACGGCTGCAGCAGATGCTCAGGCCCCTCCTCCGACAGTCAAATGCATTCACCATCCCTTCCATCAGTGCTGAAAGTTTTTAAGCAAAATTTCCCCGGGGTGGGCCACTCTTCCCCAAGCTATCGCAGTGCCATTGACCGTGATCGTCCGGCAAGGCCCTGACGCCCGGGGATGAGGAGGGAACTCTCCCCGCCTCAGGCCTTCACGGCTGCGGCGGACCCTCAGGCCCCTCCCCAAACAGCCATAAATCCCCGCCTCAAGCCTTTACGGCTGTGGCGGACGCTCAGGCCCCTCCTCTGACAGTCATAAATCCCCACCTCAGGCCTTCACGGCTGCGGCTGACTCTCAGGCACCCCCCTCCAACAGCCATAAACGAGGTGACTCCTTTGTGGATGAGAACGCTCCCTTTTCCCCCCCTCCTCCTTCTGTTCCGTCCGCCGAAAACGCCTAGCGCTAGGTACCTCGAGACTCCGGCACTCTGCCTTCTTAGGGAAGTCTGGGTGACGACCCACACTTTCCAAGAAATTCTGACTCGTATACGAGTTTCCGCAGACCACCAAGGATCATCGGGGATGCCCTTTGTCTCCATGTGGTCTGCTTCCAGTCTGAGGATCTCCTTTCGTCTTCCCCTGTTTGTCTCCTTCTCTGTCCTTTATCCATGGGAGCCTCCTCATCCCTCCCTGAAAGTTCACCTCTTGAATGCCCGCTTAAGCATCTGGCTACCCTCTCCCTGATGCCTGATATAAAACCAAAACTTCTCCGTAAATATTGCTCCCAAGATTGGCCGACATACCCCCTAGACAATAAAAACCAATGGCCTGCAGGGGGAACTCTTGATCCTAACATCACTCGCGATCTTTTTAACTACTGCCAGCGCCTGCAAAAATGGAAGGAGATTCCCTATATCGAAGCTTTCTGCCTCCTCCTCTCCCCGCCCCCTCCCAAGTTCTCCTAGCCTGCAAGCCGCCGCCCCCGCAGAAGCCTCCTGTTCACTCCCTTCCCCTTCTTCTCCTACAACAGCCCTTCTCCCTTCCTCCCCAACCATCTCCTCCCCCATCTCACCTCCTCCACCTTCATTCCCTGCAGATTAAGCCTGAGCCTTTCAGCCCCCCTTTAACTAGGTCCCAGGGGCCTCCTCCGTCTTTGCCCTCATCACCTGTTTCTCCCCTGTTAGGGACCGCCTTTGTCTTCTCACATGTTTGTAGAGAGAATGGGAAAGCACCTCCCCCCATGTCTGAACGCAGCATGGGAAAGCACAAGCTAGAGAACAACCGGTGCAGTCCTTAGAAGTTATCTGTCCACAAAAACATATCTTGCCAAGACTCCTCACTCTGAAAATAGGGAGACCTTGAAGATGTGTAGAAACACCACCCCTGCTTCTAGCTATGCCCTTCCCCCACTTGCCGATGTGGCAGGAATAGAAAACGCATTCCATAAGCAATTAACTGGAGCCCTGCTGTAGCTCAGTAGAGCATGGGACTCTTAATTCAGAGTCATGAGTTCAAGCCCAACTAGAGCGGCAGAAGTAAGCAGCTGGGCTGCTAACTGGCGACATGTGGGTCCGATTCTATCTTTCTTTATTTTCTTTGCCCCCCTTCTGCACTTCAGGACCTGCTCGACTAGGCACGGCTAGACCGCGTCACTCTCCCACAGACTGAGCCAGAACCCTTCAGTCCCCCTCAGACTCAGTCCTGAGAGCCTCCCAAAATTATTGCCCCCCTCCGGGAGGTAGCAGGGTCCAAAGGCAGCGTGCGCGTTCACATCCCTTTCTCCTTAAGAGATTTAGCCCAACTAGAGAAACGCCTAAGTTCCTTTTCCACTGATCCCATGACATACATTAGGGAGTTTCAATACACCCTCCAGTCTTACAGCCTCACACATCACGACATTTTCATGCTCCTGGCCAATACTCTCCTCCCTGAAGAGCGTAGACGAGTTTAGGACTTCGCCCAAATGCAGGCTACTGAAACCCACAGGACTGACCCCACCTATTCCCCTGGCCCCACTGCTGTCCCCGAACAAGACCCACACTGAAATTATAACACCACCATGAGTCTCCGCTCTCGAGATATTTTTGCCTCCTGCTTAATAGCAGGTCTGAAAAAGGGCAGCTTGTAAAGTAGTCAATTTTCAAAAGCTCCAAGACATAATTCAAAAGAGAGATGAAATCCCCTCCGAGTTCTTAGACAGACTCACTCAAGCCCTATTACAGTATACCAGCCTGGACCCAGAAACACCTGAAGGAAGACATGTCCTTATGACATACTTCCTAGCTCAAGGCTACCCCGACATTAAAGCTAAACTCAAAAAGTTAGAACAGGGCCCCGCTACCCCACAGACTGAGATCCTAACAGTGGCCTTTAAAGTCTTCCATAAGCGGGAGGAGGAGAAAGAATGCCGTAAACAAAAGGCTGATCAGGCCAATTTCCAGATGTTGGCCCAGCTGATAAAACCACAACCTGGGCGTCCCTCTACAAACAAGCCCCCCCAAGAGCTTGTTTCAAGTGCAGAAAAGAGGGACATTGGTCAAGGGCGTGCCCCTCCCCCAGATCTCCTACCACCCCATGCCCCAGATGCCACAAAAAGGGCCACTGGGGGTCTGATTGCCCAACCACCCGAAGGGGAGGCTGGACGAACAACCCCCATCCTAAGCCCGCCGTAGTGGGGCTGGCAGAAGAAGATTGATGGGGCCCGGGGGCTTCTTGCCCGACCATTTCCATCACCAAACAGGAGCCCAGGGTTACTTTAACAGTAGACGGTCACCCCATCTCCTTCCTCCTAGATACAGGAGCCACCTTCTCAGTCTTGTGAGAATACCGGGGCCCTACCACGCCAGCCATTACTCCTATAGTCAGAGTAGGAGGTAAACAGATTTTCCCATTAAACCCCCCACCCACCCTTTTATGCACAATCCAAGACAATCCCATACCTTTCTCCCACTCCTTCCTGGTTATGCCCCAGTGTCCCATCCCTTTACTAGGACGAGACATCCTTTCCCTCCTCCACGTTTCCATAACTATATCCACTCCCACAGCCCCCAGTACTCCCTTTCTGATGGCCCTCATAGCCGATGACCCCCCTCTACCCAATGAAAGCTCCGGTTCTGCCCTCATACACCCTGTAAATCCCAAAGTTTGGGACATTACAAGCCCCTCTGTGGCCCTATGTCCCCCTGCCTCTATCAAATTATGTGACCCCTCTCAGTATATCTGTCAGGCCCAATACCCCCTAACCACTTCAGCCCTCATAGGCCTCCAACCCATCATTCAAGCAGACCCACTCACTCCCCATTTAATACCCCCATATTAGCTGTTAAAAAAACCAACGGATCTTGCCGCCTTGTCCAAGACCTTCGCCTCATCAACATAGCCATTGTCCCTATCCATCCCTTAGTTCCAAATCCATACAGCCTCAGCATCCCACTTCTCAGTCCTAGATCTCAAAGACCCATTTTTCTATCCCTCTAGACCCCTGCTCCCAAGATTTTTTCATCTTCACCTGGACGGACCCATACACAAGACATTCTAAACAACTCACTTGGTCAGTTTTGCCACAAAGCTTCCGAGATAGTCCCCATATTTTTAGACAGGTCCTAGCTCAGGACCTCAAACAGTTTCATCATGATCACTCCAAGTCCACCTTATAATACATAGACAATCTTCTACTCTGCAGTCTCTCGTGGGAACAGTCTCAACTTGACACTGCCTCCCTACTTAACCTTCTAGCTTCCAGAAGTTACCGAGTATCCCCCGTCAAAGCTCAAATCTCTTCCCCTCCTATCACTTACCTCAGATTCCTTCTATCTCAACAAAGAAAGTCCATTACCTTAGACAGAAAATGGCTCCTCTCTGACCTGCCCATTCCCAAAACCAAGACAAAAATCCTTTCCTTTCTAGGCCCTTTCTAAGCCTAGCTAGATATTTTAGAACATAGATCCCTAACTTCTCCCTGCACCCTGTTGGAAAGACCCCTATACAACCTCAGCAAGAGCCCCCCTAAAAAACCATTATCCTCCTCACCCCGACACTCCTTCATTAAGCTCCGTCAAACCCTTGTAGAAGCCCCAGCTCTCCATCTTCCTGATTTGTCGAAGCCCTTCTCATTATACATTCATGAGAGGTCCAGTCAAGCTTTAAGAGTCCTAGGCCAATATTATGGCTCATCCTTTGCCCCAGTAGCTTATATCTCCAAGCAATTAGACCCCACAGTTCAGGGATGGGCCCCCTGCCTACGAGCATTAGCCGCTAGACAGCTCTTGCAGAAAGAAGCTCATAAACTGACATTCAGAGCGCCCCTTACCATTCTGTCCCCACATCACCTAAAAGATCTCTTAACCTACAAAAGTTTACAGACTCTCCCTCCCTCCAGACTCCTGACCTTACTGTCCTCTTTCCTCCAAAATCCTGTTCACCCCCTTTGCCATCCATACCCGAATCATGACTTTTTCCTCCTTTACTGCTCTCTTGCTTTTTTCCTCATTCCTATTGTCTTCCCCACCACCCCAGCCTCCTTTGTATGGCGATTCAAAGTCAGACAGACTTACACACAGCATCAAACAAAAGTTACTGCCCTCATTGCCACACCAGACTGCCCTCTGAAAAGCTGCTCTGAGCCTTTATACCTCCACTTTCCTCCCTCCACTGAAGTGTTCACTAGCAGCTACCCTTATTCTCCCTACCTCTGCTTCCTCTATGACCAAAAACAAGCCTATTGCAGGCGATGGCCAGATACCTACAGGAGATGTCCCTACTGGTCTTGCGCCATTCACTACATGGGTAACTCCCAGTACCCACAGTATTACTCCTCGAACCGTTTCATGAAATATCCCAATGGCTCATTCTCCTTATCAATCCCAGATCCCTGGGACTCTTGATGGGCTGCCAGAGTCACAGCCTCAGTTTACTAAGGGGGGTCCTCAACCCCCCACAGTACCCTTCATATCTCTCGAAAGTATGTTCCCTCTCATTCCCAGATCTCTCAAGTTGCATCAGATAGCAGACATTCTGAAAAAGTCATTATCCAAACTCTTAATAGTGCCTCTTCATCTTCTTATCCCCACCCCTCTTCCCATTTCTCCTACTCTTCATTACAGCTCATTCAGGACACCACCATCTTTCTCAACCACACCCTTAACACAGCCAATTGTTTCTTGTGCGCATCACTACAGCGCCCACTGCTGGCCGCCGTGCCCCTTAATATTTCCAACTACTCCTTCCATGCAGAAAGACAACCCCTCTGCCCCCTGGCAGACATACCCCTATGTGAACCAGAATACGCAGATAATCTCACCATCCACCACTGTGTAGGCCCAACTCCACCCCCTTCCAGCGCACTTCACTGCCTCTCTATCTACACCCCTACCTCCGGCTCTAAGACTTTTATGCAACCGGGACACTTCTTTTAGTGTAATGGCAGTCTTTTCAACTCACTGCCTCTCAACTCCGATACACCCTGCATTCTTGTCACCCTAATCCCACAGTTAACACTTTACAGCATGGCAGAATTCCTTGAGCTCCAACCTCCCTTGCCCTCGCGCACAAAAAGAGCTGCTTTCCTTCCCATCATGGTCAGTAGCTCTTTGATCACCTCAGCCATTGGGGCAGGGTTTTCGGGAGAAGCCTTGGGTCACTCTCTATAGGCAGTTAGAGATCTCAATGCCAAACTTGAGGGAGCCCTGACATCCACTGCCGATTCTCTAACCTCTCTCCAAAGACAGGTCACTTTGCTAGCTAAAGTCACCCTTCAAAACCGGCGGGCCCTAGATCTGCTTACAGCCGAGAAGGGCGGCACCTGCGTCTTCCTCTGGGAAGAGTGCTGCTATTACATCAACGAATCCGGCATTGTAGAAACTGACATTACCAAACTCACCGACCTTGCCTCCAGTCTCCACTCTGCTTCCAATTCCAACCCATTCTCGTCAATACTAACAAACCCCCTCCTCACCTGGCTCTGGCCCATTGCAGGCCCCATAATAATCATTCTTCTTGCCTGTCTCTTCTTACCCTGTATAATAAAGTTCACCAAATCCCAAGTCAGAAAAATCTCTAATCAAGCTTTCAACCAGCTTTTACTCAGGAACTACCAGCTTCTGGCCACAGAAGATCCCTCACCCTCACGTGACCTCCTCACCACACGCTGAGATGGACCCCTCTCTCCACTGGAAACTGTTCCTGGAAACAATAGCCGCAGACGCCTGGCTCCTGACACCCATATCCTCTTGGCCAACCTATGGTTACAGGGAACCTTCATTGATTTCCAACCTGAAGAAGTCCACATCTACTCGTCCTTACTGTGGGGAGTCCTATCAACCCTTTCCTCCCAATCCTCAAGCCCTCACTCCCTTCTCCGCCCCTGTTCAGCAGGAAGCAGCCAGAGAGAAAGCAACATCCACAAACCCATAGAGGAGAAAGGGGGGAATGAAGGGTCCCCACCAGTAAGATGGCAAACTTCCGGCTTCTCTTCGGGGTCCTCGGTTCCCGCCGGCGCCACCTGAAGCCCAATCACCTCTCGCCCCCCTCCCAATCCCAGCACCTAGCCAACAGCCACCAGCCCCGTAGAAGTGACACCTCAATCAATTCATGCCCCCTCCTATATAACCCAGCACCTTTCCCTAATAAAGCGGAACTCTCCGGTGAATTGCTGCTATGTGTCGCTCCTTTCCTTTCATAACCTAGGCAACTAATTTAGTATGCAGGCCCAGCCATAAACAACATATAGTAAAAGGCAGGAAGGATTCCATCTTAAAGATTGTATTTTAATAAACAGGAAGTTAAGAAGTAAGATTCTTAACTTACTTTAGCAAACAGACAAAAGTAGCAGTACTTATATCAGACAAAAGTGATTTCAAAGCAAATAAAGTACCAAGAAATAAAGGAGGATATTACATAATGATAAAGGGGTCAGTTCAACAAGAGGATATAACCATTATAAATATATGTGCTCCCAACATAGGAGCACCTAAATATGTAAAACAAATACTAACAGAATTAGAGGGGAAAATAAACTGCAACTCATTCATATTCAGAGATGTTAACATACCACTGACATCAATAAACAGATCAGTCAGACAGCAAATAAATAAGGAAACAGCCACTGAATAACACATTAGATCAAATGAACCTAACTGATATCTACAGAAAATTCCACTCAAAAGCAGCAGGATACACATTTTTCTCAAATGTGCATGGGATATTCTCTAGAACAGATCATATACTAGGCCACAAAAAGAGACTCAATAAATTTAAAAAAGACTGAAATTGTATCAAGCAACTTCTCAGACCACAATATGAAACGGCAGTAAATTACACAGAACAAAAACAAACACATGGAGGCTAAACAACATGCTTCTACATAACCAATAAATCAATGAACAAATCAAAACAAATCGAGCAATACATGGAATAAATGAAAACAAAAACTCAACAGCCCAAAATCTGTGGAACACCACAAAAGTGCTTCTAAGAGGGAAGTACATAGCAATATAGGCCTACCTGAGGAAACAAGAAAAATCCCAAATGAAGCCTAAACTCACAATTAAGGAAACTATGAAAAGAAAAACAAATGAAACCCAAAGTTAGAAGGAAGAATAACACTACAGAAAAAAATGAGTGAAACCAAGAGCTGGTTCTTTCAGAAGTCAAACAAAATAGAAAGACCTCTAGCCACACTTACCAAGAAAAAAAGAGAGAGGATTCAAACAAAATCAGAAATTAAGAAGTAATAGGCACAACAGATATGGTAGAAATATAAAGAATTATTAGATAATTCTATGAAAGATTATATGCCAATAAATTAGACAACCTAGAAATAATGGACAAATACCTAGAAAAACATAACCTTCCAAGAATGACCCAGGAAGAAATAGAAAATCTGAACAGACCAATTACCAATAATGAAATTGAACAGGTAATCAAAACCTACCAACAGACAAAACTGCAAAACCAGATGGCTTCATAGCTGAATTCTACCAAACATTTAAAGAAGAGCTAATACCCATCCTTCTTACAGTATTAGAAAATTTAGAAAAGGAGGGACTACTTCCAAACTCAGTTCTGTGAGAGAACACTCGAATAACAAAACCAGACAAAAACACTACACAAAAAGAAAATTTTAGAATGGTATCTGTGATGAACATACATGCAAAAGTCCTCAACAAAAGATTAGTAAAATAAATTCAAAAATGCATCAAAAGGACCATCCACCACAACCAAGGGGGATTTACTCCAGGGATGCAAGGATGGTATATCTGTAAATCAATCACTATAATACACCACATTAACAAAAAGAAGGATAAAAACCACATGACTGTTAGGGAAAAAAGATGGCAGTGTGAGAAGTGAGGCAGAAACCTCCTCCCAAAATCACATAAAACATGAAAATATAGCAAATACAAGTAACCCTGAAAAAGCAACCTGAAGGTTGCAAAACAGACTGCCTACATCTGGCGAAGAAGAGAAGACATCACAGAAAAAGGGAAAGTAGCAAAGCTGCAATCTGGTGGGATGCAATCTTTCCCCTCACCCCAGCTCACAGGTAGGAAGAAGAGGAACAGAGTGGGGAGGGAGCAGAAGCCCAGGACCACTGAACAACAAGCCCTGGATATCTGCTCTGGGAGCACAAACCCACATTACATTGTGCCATGGAGATTAGTGGAGTTGGAAAGCAAAGATGGGTGGAATACTTGGAGAGACTGAGACTCCAGCCATTTGTAAACAGATATGCACAACCAGCCCCCTGGGACAAAAGAAAGGCGGCCAGTTTGAAGTGTGAGAGGGGTGCTACAGGGGCAATGATTACACGGAGCTTTCTGCTCAGGAGAAAGTGCAGGTGGACAAAACCTTCCTAGCATGCTCAACTGAGCAGGTTGGGAAGTCTTAGGAGCTTCAGAAGCTCCATCCCCATGGCTGGCAGTGTACCCCAAGGCCCCCCACTGCAGTATGCAGCCTGCCTCTCCTTCCTCAGCAGGCTCCCACTCCCCTGCCACCCTGCCATTGAGCCAGACCTGCTGCAGGGTGGCCCCACCCATGGCAGCTACCAGGGCATAGCGTACTCTCCTTCCTGGACTCATGGCCCCCTGGCCCTGTCAATGGAGGCAGGCATTACAGCTGGGAAGGCAGGAAACCCTCCAAGCCAAGCTCTTTCCTCCCAACAGGTGCCAGTTCCACTTGTGTGTGACCCCCACCATTGCTGCAGCTGCATGGCAGCTCCAGAGAGTATTTTCCCTGCTCATGCAATCAGCTGACAGCCCACACAGCTTACTACAAACAAGGCAAAAGGCATACAACCACTGCTCGCCAGCAGCTGCGCTCATGCACAGGAAATTGACCTGGGCACCAGAGGGCGCCACCTACACAAAGTTATTGTTCCATAGGAAATGCTTAAAAAATGAAGCAGCAAAGGAATTTGGTCCAAACAAAATTACAAGAAAGAATGGAAGAAAGAGGGCTTAGTGAAACTGAAATCACCAATCACCTTGACAAATATATTTCAAAATAAAAGTCATAAACATGCTCACAGAACTATAGAAAAATATTCAAGATCTCAGGGAGAAATTTTGAAAAATACAGTATCTGAAATTAAACATACAATGCAGGGATTTAAAATCAGATTAGATGAGGTAGAGGAGAAGGTAAATGAAATAGAAACTAGAGAACAGAAATATAAAGAAGCTGAGGCACAGAGAGAAAAAAGGATCTCTAGGAATGAAAGAATATTGAGAACTGTGTGACCAATCCAAATGGAACAATATCTGCATTATAGGAGTACCGGAAGAAGAAGATAGAGACAAAGGGACAGAAAGTCTCTTTGAGGAAATAATTGCTGAAAAATTCCCCAATCTGGGCAAGGAAATAGTCATTCAGTTCATGAAAATGTAGGAATCCTAGAAGACAACTCCAAGACATAATAATTAAAATGGCAAAGATCAAGGACAAGAAGAGAGTATTGAAAGCAACCAGAGAGAGAAAAAGACCACTTAAAAAGAAACCAATCAGGCTATCAGCAGATTTCTCAGCAGAAACCATACAGGCCAGAAGGGAGTGGCATGATAGATATAATGCAATGAAACAGAAGGCCTCAAACCTAGAATACACTATCTGGCATGATTATCATTTAAATTTGAAGCAGGGATTAAACAATTTCCAGTTAAGCAAAAGTTGAGGGAATTCACCACCAACAAACCATATCTACAAGATATTTTTAACAGATGACTCTAGATGGAAATACTCCTAGGGCTAAATAGCTGTCACCAGCAAACATAAACCCACAGTAAAGGAAGTAGAACAATTAATTACTAAGCAAATGCAAAATTAAACCAACTACCCAAAAAGTTAGTCAAGGGATACACAAAAACTACAGAATTGACACTTAATATATAAAGAGTGGAGGAGGAAGAAGAAGAAGGAGAAGGGAAAAAAGAATCTTCAGACTGTGTTTGAAATAGAGTAATAAGCAATGTTTTTTAATTTTTAATTTTGGAATCATTAATGTACAATTACTTGAACAACATTATGGTTGCTAGACTCCCCCTATTATCAAGTCCCCCCCCACATACCCCATTACAGTCACTGTCCATCAGCATAGTAAGATGCTATAGAATCATTACTTGTCTTCTCTGTATACACTGCCTTTCCCATGTTCCCCCACCTGCTACATTATGTGTGCTAATCATAATGCCCCTTTTCACCCCTTATCCTTCCTTTCTCACCCATCCTCCCCAGTCCCTTTCCCTTTGGTAACTGTTAGTCCATTCGTGGTTCTGTGAGTCTGATGCTGTTTTATTCCTTCAGTTTTTTCTTTGTTGTTATACTCCACAGATAAGTGAAATCATTTGATACTTGTCTTTCTCTGCCTGCCTTATTTCACTGAGGATAATACCCTCTAGCTCCATCCATATTGTTGCAAATGGTAGGATTTATTTTCCTCTTATGGTTCAATAATATTCCATTGTGTATATGTGCCACATCTTCTTTATCCATTCATCTACTGACAGTCACTTAGGTTGCTTCCATTTCTTGGCTATTGTAAATAGTGCTGTGATAAACATAGGAGTGAAGATGTCTTTTTGAAACTGGGCTCCTGCATTCTTGTGTAAATTCCTAGGAGTGGAATTCCTGGGTCAAATGGTATTTCTATTTTTAGTTTTTTGAGGACTCTCCATACTTCATTCTGCAATGGTTGAACTAGTTTACATTCCTGCCAGCAGTATAGGAGGGATCGCCTTTCTCCACATCCTTGCCAACATTTGATGTTGTTTGCCTTTTGGATGTTGGCCATCCTAACTGGTGTGAGGTGGTATCTCTTTATGGTTTTAATTTGCATTTCTCTGATGCTTAGTGCTGTGGAGCATCTTTTCATGTGCCTGTTGCCCATCTGAATTTCTTCTTTGGAGAAGTGTCTGTTGAGATCCTCTGCCATTTTTTAATTGGATTATTTGCTTTTTGTTTGTTGAGGTACATGAGCTCTTTATATAATTTGGATGTCAACCCCTTATTGGATATGTCATTATGAATATATTCTCCAATACTGTAGGATGTCTTTTTGTTCTACTGATGGTGTCCTTTCCTGTACAGAAGCTTTTTTAGTTTGATACAGTCCTACTTGTTCATTTTTGCTTTTGTTTCCCTTGCCCGGGGAGATATGTTCATGAATAAGTTGCTCATGTTTATGTCCAAGAGATTTTTGCCTATGTTTTTTTCTAAGAAGTTTTATGGATTCATGACTTACATTCAGGTCTTTGATCCATTTTGAGTTTACTTTTGTGTATGGGGTTAAACAATGATTCAGTTTCATTCTTACATGTAGCTGTCCAGTTCTGCCAACACGAGCTGTTTAAGAGGCTGTGATTTCCCCATTGTATTTCTTTGGCTACTTAACTGACCATATATGTTTGGATTTATATCTTGGCTCTCTGTTCTGTTCCACTGGTCTATGGGTCTGTTCTTGTGCCAGTACCAAATTGTCTTGATTACTATGGCTCTGTAGTAAAGCTTGAAGTCAGGGAGCATAATTTCCCCCTGCTTTATTCTTCCTTCTCTGGATTGCTTTGGCTACTCAAGGTCTTTTGTGGTTCCATATGAATTTTAGAACTACTTGCTCTAGTTTATTGAAGAATGCTCTTGGTATTTTGATAAGGATTGCATTGAATCTGTAGATTGCTTTAGGCAGGATGGCCATTTTGACAATATTAATTCTTCCTACCCAAGAGCATGGGATGAATTTCCATTTATTAGTGTCCTCTTTAATTTCTCTTAAGAGTGCCCCATAGTTTTCAGGCTGTAGGTCTTTCACTTCCTTGGTTAGGTTTATTCCTAAGTATTTTATTCTTTTTGATGCAATTGTGAATGGAATTGTTTTCCTGATTTCTCTATCTGCAAGTTCATTGTTAGTGTGTAGGAATGCCACAGATTTCTGTGTATTAATTTTGTATCCCGCAACTTTGCTGAATTCAAATATTAGATCTATTAGTTTTGGATTGGACTCTTTAGGGTTTTTTATGTACAATACCATATCATCTGCAAACAGGGACAGTTTGACTTTTTCCTTGCTAATCTGGATGCCTTTTATTTCTTTGTGTTGTCTTATTGCCATGGCTAGGACCTCCAGAACTATGTTGAATAAAAATGGGGAGAGTGGGCCTCCTTGTCTTGTTCGCGATCTTAGGTGAAAAGCTTTCAGCTTCTCGATGTTAAGTATGATGTTGGCTGTGAGTTTGTCATACATGGCCTTTACTATGTTGAGGTCCTTGCCTTTATACCCATTTTGCTGAGAGTTTTTACCATGAATGGCTGCTGAATGTTGTCAAATACTTTCTCAGCATCTATGGAGATTATCATGTGGTTTTTGTCCTTTTTGTTGATGCAGTGGATGATGATGGATTTTTTAATGTTGTACCATCCTTGCATCTCTGGGATGAATTCCACTTGAACATGATGGATGACTTTTTCAAATGTATCTTTGAATTCCGTTTGCTAATATTTTTTTTTTGAGAGGGCATCTCTCATATTTATTGATCAAATGGTTGTTAACAACAATAAAATTCTGTATAGGGGAGTCAATGCTCAATGCACAATCCTCAATCCACCCCCAAGCCTGATTTTCATCAGTCTCCAATCTTCTGAAGCATAACGAACAAGTTCTTACATGGTGAACAAATTCTTACATAGTGAATAAGTTCTTACATGGTGAACAGTACAAGGGCAGTCATCACAGAAACTTTCGGTTTTGATCACTCATTATGAACTATAAACAATCAGGTCAAATATGAATATTTATTTGATTTTTATACTTGATTTATATGTGAATCCCATATTTCTCCCTTTATCATTATTATTATTATTATTATTATTATTATTATTATTATTATTTTAATAAAATGCTGAAGTGGTAGGTAGATGCAAGATAAAGGTAGAAAACATAGTTTAGTGTTGTAAGAGAGCAAATGTAGATGATCAGGTGTGTGCCTGTAGACTATGTGTTATATCCAAGCTAGACAAGGGCAATAATACATACACATATGCAGAAGATTTCTCTCAAAACAGGGGTGGTGAGGTTCTAAGCCTCACCTCTGTTGATCCCCAATTTCTCACCTGATGGCCCCCCTGCGACTGTGCCTGTCTTAGGTTGTTCCTCCCTTGAGGAATCTTACCCATCTCTGGCTAACCAGTCATCTTCCAGGGCCATACAGGGGAATGTAAAGTTGGTAAGTGAGAGAGAAGCCATATTGTTTGAAAAGCTTAGCTTTTTACTTCTTTGCAGATTTATGCCCTGTGGCTTCTTTGCCCAGCATTTGTCTTGAGGTATCTTTACCACTTGGAGGAGTTATGATACTTGGTGAATTCGATATGAGGCACGAATTCTATTTAAGGGTTGTACTTAGGAAGGAAGAAGAAAAGCTATAGAGGTAGCAGATGGAAGAAAACATGGGAAGATTATTTCTTTGACATATCTTCTTCTGGAGTAACTTAAGCATGTATAGGTTTTGAATTCCTAATTAAATTGTACACACACATTAACATAATAGGAATACAGTTGCATAACCAAAGCAGATCTATAATTACCAGCTATCTCCAGTGAAGCCAAGAAAACCAGTTAGGCACCCTAGGCATTTGTGAAAATTTGTCTCAGATATAATGGATATTGTCCAACTGTATTTGAACAGTCTGAGAGAAATGAGACAAATTAAAACAACCTATTCCTGGGAACTGATCACATCCCATATTGTCCTTTAACAGTAGATACTCTGTAGTTGTAAGATTCTGGAGCACTACAACTTGCACTTCTCCTAATTCTTGGCTGAGTTCCCACAGTATAGATCCAGTCAAATTTGTTGTTTTACTGTATGCACAGGCCAGCTTAGATATCTCCTTCATTCCAATGGCAAGTCCAGAAACCGGTGGGATAAATGCAGCTACACCTGCAGCATTGCCTGGATCTTTGTTGAGGTTTTTCGATGATCATCTTCTGGTATGTCTCTTCCAGAGAGTGCTGAAGTTGGAAGTTCTTCTTCATATCATATCTTAGTTCGTTTTCTGGGTAGCCAAATTAGGCTTTGATTCTCTGTATAAACACAAACAGACCCTTTCCCCACACTTTGATATGCCCTTTATACCATTGTGTAGAGAAAGGAATATTATCACAAAAGTGTACATCCATAGCCAATCCTCTGACACCCTTTAAGTGATCAAAATTAAGGATATTTAAAGGATGCATTAATCATTGATTTACAGTTAGTTTTATCCTATCAGGGAGTAATCCCCCTTCTCTTTCTTTCTTTTTTTTTTGTTATCTTTAATCTACACTTACATGAAGAATATTATGTTTACTAGGCTTCATTCTGCAATGGTTGAACTAGTTTACATTCCCCTAAAAACCCCTTTATCACTGTCCATCAGCATAGCAAAATGTTGTAGAATCACTATTTGTCTTCTCTGTCTTACATAGCCCTCCCCTTTCTCCCACCCCCCCTATGCATGCTAATCTTAATAACCCTCTTCTTCTTCCCCCCTCATTATCCCTCCCTACCCACCCATCCTCCCCAGTCCCTTTCCCTTTGGTACCTGTTAGTCCATTCTTGGGTTCTGTGATTCTGCTGCTATTTTGTTCCTTCAGTTTTTTTCTTTGTTCTTATACTCCACAGATGAGTGAAATCATTTGGTATTTCTCTTTCTCCACTTGGCTTATTTCACTGAGCATAATACCCTCCAGGTGATCCATGTTGCTGCAAATGGTAGGATTTGTCCTCTTATTATGGCTGAGTAGTATTCCATTGTGTATATGTACAACATCTTCTTTATCCAATCATCTACTGATGGATATTTAGGTTGCTTCCAATTCTTGGCTATATTATGCACCACATCTTCTTTATCCATTCATCTACCGATGGATATTTAGGTTGCTTCCAATTCTTGGCTATTGTAAATAGTGCTGCGATAAACATAGGGGTGCATTTGTCTTTCTCAAACTTGATTGCTGCGTTCTTAGGGTCAATTCCTAGGAGTGGAATTCCTGGGTCAAATGGTAAGTCTGTTTTGAGCATTTTGATGAACCTCCACACTGCTTTTCACAATGGTTGAACTAATTTACATTCCCACCAGCAGTGTAGGAGGGTTCCCCTTTCTCCACAGCCTTGCCAACATTTGTTGTTGTTTGTCTTTTGGATGGCAGCCATCCTTACTGGTGTGAGGTGATACCTCATTGTAGTTTTAATTTGCATTTCTCTGATAATTAGTGATGTGGAGCATCTTTTCATGTGTCTGTTGGCTATCTGTATTTCTTTTTTGGAGAACTGTTCAGATCCTCTGCCCATTTTTTAATTGGATTATTTGATTTTTGTTTGTTGAGGCTTGTGAGCTCTTTATATATTTTGGATGTCAACCCTTTATTGGATCTGTCATTTACAAATATATTTTCCCATACTGTAGGGCTCCTTTTTGTTCTACTAATGGTGTCTTTTGCTGTACAGAAGCTTTTCAGCTTAATATAGTCCCACTTGTTCATTTTTGCTGTTGTTTTTCTTGCCCAGGGAGATATGTTTAAGAAGAGGTCACTCATGTTTATGTCTAAGAGGTTTTTGCCTATGTTTTTTTCCACGAGTTTAAGGGTTTCATGACTTACATTCAGGTCTTTGATCCATTTTGAATTTACTTTTGTGTATGGGGTTAGACAATGGTCCAGTCTCATTCTCCTACATGTAGCTGTCCAGTTTTGCCAGCACCACCTGTTGAAGAGACTGTCATTTCGCCATTGTATGTCCATGGCTCCTTTATCAAGTATTAATTGACCATATATGTTTGGGTTAATGTCTGGAGTCTCTAGTCTGTTCCACTGGTCTGTGGCTCTGTTCTTGTGCCAGTACCAAATTGTCTTGATTACTATGGCTTTATAGTAGAGCTTGAAGTTGGGGAGTGAGATGCCCCCTACTTTATTCTTCTTTCTCAGGATTGCTTTGGCTATTCTGGGTCTTTGGTGTTTCCATATGAATTTTTGAATTATTTGTTCCAGTTCATTGAAGAATGTTGCTGGTAATTTGATAGGGATTGCATCAAATCTGTATATTGCTTTGGGCAGGATGGCCATTTTGACAATATTGATTCTTCCTATCCATGAGCATGGGATGAGTTTCCATTTGTTAGTGTCCCCTTTGATTTCTCTTAAGAATGACTTGTAGTTTTCAGAGTATAGGTCATTCACTTCTTTGGTTAGATTTATTCCTAGGTATATTAGTCTTTTTGATGCAATTGTGAATGGAATTGTTTTCCTGATTTCTCTTTCTATTGGTTCATTGTTAGTGTATAGGAAAGCTACAGATTTCTGTGTGTTAATTTTGTATCCTGCAACTTTGCTGTATTCTGGTATCAGTTCTAGTAGTTTTGGGTTGGAGGCTTTAGGGTTTTTTATGTACAATATCATGTCATTTGCAAATAGTGACAGTTTAACTTCTTCTTTACCAATCTGGGTTCCTTGTATTTCTTTGTTTTGTCTGATTGCTGTGGCTAGGACCTCCAGTACTATGTTAAATAGCAGTGGGAAGAGTGGGCATCCCTGTCTAGTTCCCGATCTCAGAGGAAAAGCTTTCAGCTTCTCGCTGTTCAGTATAATGTTGGCTGTGGGTTTATGATATATGGCCTTTATTATGTTGAGGTACTTGCCCTCTATTCCCATTTTGCAGAGAATTTTTATCATGAATGGATGTTGAATTTTATCAAATGCTTTTTCAGCATCTATGGAGATGATCATATGGTTTTTGTCTTTCTTTTTGTTGATGTGGTGGACGATGTTGATGGATTTTCGAATGTTGTACCATCCTTGCATCCCTGGGATGAATCCCACTTAGTCATGGTATATGATCCTTTTGATATACTTTTGAATTCTGTTTGCTAATATTTTATTAAGTATTTTTTCATCTACATTCAGCAGGGATATTGGTCTGTAATTTTGTTTTTTGGTGGGGTCTTTGCCTGGTTTTGGTATTAGGGTGATGTTGGCTTTATAGAATGAGTTTGGGAGTATTCCCTCCTCTTCTATTTTTTGGAGAACTTTAAGGAGAATGGGTATTATGTCTTCTCTGTGTGTCTGATAAAATTCTGAGGTAAATCCGTCTGGCCCGGGTGCTTTGTTCTTGGGTAGTTTTTTGATTACCCTTTCAATTTCTTTGCTCATAATTGGTTTGTTTAACTTTTGTGTTTCTTCCTTGGTCAGTCTTGGAAGGTTGTATTTTTCTAGGAAGTTGTCCATTTCTTCTATGCTTTCCAGCTTGTTGGCATATAGGTTTTCATAGTAGTCTTTAATAATTCTTTGTATTTCTGTGGAGTCTGTCGTGATTTTTCCATTCTCATTTCTGATTCTGTTGATTTGTGTTGATTCTCTTTTTCTATTAATAAGTTTGGCTAGAGGCTTATCTATTTTGTTTATTTTCTCAAAGAACCAGCTCTTGGTTTCATTGATTTTTGCTATTGTTTTATTCTTCTCAATTTTGTTTATTTCTTCTCTGATCTTTATTATGTCCCTCCTTCTGCTGACTTTAGGCCTCATTTGTTCTTCTTTTTGCAATTTCAATAATTGTGATGTTAAGACTATTCATTTGGGATTGTTCTTCGTACTTCAAGTGTGCCTGGATCACTAGATACTTTCCTTTTAGGATGGCTTTCGCTGCGTCTCACAGATTTTGGGGCTTTGTGTTGTTGTTGTCATTTGTTTCTATATATTCCTTGATCTCTATTTTAATTCGGTCATTGATCCGTTGATTATTTAGGAGCCTGTTGTTAAGCCTCCATGTGTTTATGTGCCTTTTTGTTTTCTTTGTAGAATTTATTTATACTTTTATACCTTTGTGGTCTGAAATATTGGTTGGTAGAATTTCAATATTTTGGATTTTGCTGAGGCTTTTTTTGTGGGCTAGTATGTGGTCTATTCTGGAGAATGTTCCATGTGCACTTGAGAAGAATGTATATCCTGTTGCTTTTGGATGTAGAGTTCTATAGATGTCTATTAGGTCCATCTGCTCTACTGTGTTGTTCAGTGCTTCCATGTCCTTACTTATTTTCTGCCCGGTGGATCTATCTTTTGGGGTGAGTGGTGTGTTGAAGTCTCCTAAAATGAATGCATTGCAGTCTATTTCCCCCTTTAGTTCTGTTAGTATTTGTTTCACAAATGCTGGTGCTCCTGTGTTGGGTGCATATATATTTAGAATGGTTATATCCTCTTGTTGGACTGAGCCCTTTATCATTATGTAGTGTCCTTCTTTATCTCTTGTTATTTTCTTTGTTTTGAAGTCTATTTTGTGTGATATTAGTACTGCAACCCCTGCTTTCTTCTCGCTGTTGTTTGCCTGAAATATGTTTTTCCATCCCTTGACTTTTAGTCTGTGCATGTCTTTGGGTTTGAAGTGAGTCTCTTGTAAGCAGCATATAGATGGGTCTTGTTTTTTTATCCATTCAGTAACTCTATGTCTTTTGGTTGGTGCATTCAAACCTTTTATATTTAGGGTGATTATCAATTGGATGTACTTATTGCCATTGGAGCCTTTAGATTCATGGTTACCAAAGGTTCAAGGGCAATTCTCTTACTATCTAAGTCTAATTTAACTCACTTCATGTGCTACTACAAACACAACCTAAAGGCTTTTTTTCCCCCCTTTTTCTTCTTCCTTCATTCTTTGTATTTTATGCATCATATTCTGTAGTCTTGTCTATTCCTTGGGTGACATCTATTGAGAGTTGGGAATACTTTCATCTATAGGAGTCCCTCCAAAATGCACTGTAGATGTGGTTTGTGAGAGGTAAATTCTCTCAGCTTTTGCTTATCTGAAAATTGTTTAATCCCTCTTTCAAATTTATATTTAAATGATAACCTTGCCGGGTAGAGTATATCATGCCACTCCCTTCTGGACTGTAAGGTTTCTGTTGAGAAGTCTGATGATAGCCTGATGGCTTTTCCTTTATATGTGATCTTTTTTCTCTCTCTAGCCTCTTTTAAAAGTCTTGTCTTTATCCTTCATCTTTTCCATTTTAATTATTATATGACTCAGTGTGTTATCATCCTTGGGTCCCTTGTGTTGGGAGATCTGTGCACCTCCATGGCTTGAGAGACTCCTTCCCCAGATTGGGGAAATTTTCAGCAATTACCTCCTCAATGACACTTTCTATCCCTTTTTCTTTCTCTTCTTCTTCTGGTACCCCTGTAATGCAAATAGTGTTCCATTTGGATTGGTCGCACACTTCTCTCAATATTCTTTCATTCTTAGAGATTCCTTTTTCTCTCTGTGCCTCAGCTTCTTTGTGTTCCTATTCTCTAATTTCTATTCCATTTACTGTCTCTTCTACTACATCTAATCTGCTTTTAAATCCCTCCATTGTATGTTCCATTTCAGATATGGGATTTCTTAATGTTTGAATCTCTGACTTAAATTTGTTCCTGGTTCTTGAATGTTTTTCTGTACCTCCATAAGCAAGTTTATAATTTTTGTTTTTAACTGTCTTTCAGGAATTTTGTTAAGTTTCATTTGGCCCTTTTCCTGGGGTTTGTGAGACTTTGGTCTGAAGCATGTTCTTTTGATGTTTCATATTTCTGTGTGGTGCCCACTAGTGCCCAGAAGCTCCAGTCTCTGGAGTTGCTCAGCTCCTAGAGTGAGGTTGGGGGTTGTAGGGGAGCAGAGCTGGTGCCTTGGGGGAGAGGAAAGATTTGTTTCCTGATTCCCATCTGCAGTGCCTGTCTCCAGTGTCAGAGCCAGTGGGATAAGCACACAGGTTTAAGCCTCTGTGTTTTGTTTCTCTAGTTATTGTAGGTGGGGCCTCCCTCTGGCTGGCCTGATGCCAGCATAGTGACTGCCAGTTTGTGAACTAGAGCCGGCAGGCTAGGAGAAAGGTGCAGCAGGCTGTGTGTCACAGTGTGGGGCCTCAGAGCAGAGTAGGCAGCCAGGGGGATGGAGTGCCTGAAGCTCCTCAAAGTTCCCAACCTGCTGGCAGAGCATGCCCAGACAACCTTGTCTAGCTTCCTTCTCCCATGCAGCAAGCTCCTTGCAAACCCCACTCCTTCAGCAGCCCTCTGCTGCTAGGAAGCCTCTGACTGCCTGCCTTTCATCTGACACAGAGCGGCCGGATGTGGATTCCCTCTTCCACAAACGGCCAGAATCTCAGTCTTTCAAGCATTCCACCTGTCTGAGCTTCCCAATATCCAGAGTCCCACACAATATAGGCTTCTACTTACAAAGCAGATATCCAGGGTTTGGTGTTCAGCAGTCCCAGGCTTCCACCCTTTCCCTGCTCCATTTCTCTTCCTCCCGCTGGTGAGCTGGGGTGGGGGAAGGGCTTGGGTCTCACAGGATTAAGGCTTTTGTACATTACCCTGTTTCATGAGATCTGCTCTGTTCGTGAGGTCTGTATGTAGTCTGGTTCAGCCTTCTTTCTTGTTACTCTTTTAGGGTTAGTTGTATTATTTAACTATATTTTTGTACTATTTGTGGTTTTGGGAGGAGTTCTCCTTCTCACCTCTCATGCCGCCATCTTGAATCCTGTCTGAGTAATTAGCTATTTAAGATAGACTGTTAGATAATAAGGAAGCTGCCCTTGAACCTTTGGTAACTACAAATCTAATGCCTACAATGGCAGTAAGTACATATCTATCAATAATCACCCTAAATGTGAATGGACTGAATGCACCAATGAAAAGACATAGAGTTGCAGAATAGATAAAAAAATGAGACCCATCTATGTGCTGCTTAGAAGCCACTCCTTTTAAACCCAAAGACATACACAGACTAAATGTGAAGGGATGGAAAAAGATATTTCATGCAAATAAGAAGGAAAAAAGCAGGAGTAGCAATACTTATATCAGACAAAATAGATTTCAAAACAAAGAAAGTAAGGAGACAAAGAAGGACATTATATAATGGTAAAGGAGTCAATCCAATAAGAGGATGTAACCAGTATAAATATATATGCACCCAATATAGGAGCACCTAAATATGTGAAACTAATACTAACAGAATTGGAGGGGAAAACAGAATGCAGCACATTCATTTTAGGAGACTTCAACACACCACTCACACCAAAAGACAGATCAACCAGACAGAAAATAAGTAAGGAGAAAGAGGCACTGAACAATCCTCTAGAACAGACGGATCTAACAGACATCTACAGAACACTCCCAAAAACAGAATACACATTCTTCTCAAGTGTACATGGAATGTTTTCCAGAATAGATCACATACTAGGTCACAAAAAGAGCCTTCATAAATTCGAAAGATTAAAATTGTGCCAACAAGCTTTTAGACCACAAAGGTATGAAACTAGAAATAAACTGTCAAACAAAAAAGCTCACAAACACATGGAGGCTTAACAATATGCTCTAATTAATGAATGGATCAGTGACCATTTTAAAAGAGATCACACAATATATGGAGACAAATGAAGACAACTCAATACCCTAAAACCTTTGGGATGCAGTGAAGGCAGTTTTAAGAGGAAAATATATAGCAATACAGGCTTACCTCATGAAGCAAGAATAATCCCAAATGAACAGTCTAAACTCAAAATTAAGGAAACTAGAAAAAGAAGAACAAATAAGGCCCAAAGTCAGTAGAAGGAGGGACATAATAAAGACAAGAGTAGAAATAAATAAAATTGAGAAGAATAAAACAATAGAAAGAATCAATGAAACCAGGAGCTAGTTCTTTGAGAAAATAAAATAGATAAATCCCTAGCCAGACTTATTACAAAAAAAAGAGAGTGTACACACATAAACAGAATCAGAAATGAAAAAGGCAAAATCACTACAGACACCATGGAAAACAAAGAATTATGAGAGACTACTATGAAAAATTGTATGTCAACAAATTGGATAACCTAGAAGAAATGGACAACTTTGTAGAAAAATACAACCTTCCAAGACTGACCCAGAAAGAAACAGAGTATCTTAACAGACCAATTACCAGCAATGAAATCAAACTGGTAATAAAAAAATTACCTAAGAACAAAACTCCTGGCACAGATGGCTTCATATCTGAATTTTATGAAACATTTAAAGAAGAGCTAATACTCATTCTCCTTAAAGTTTTCCAAAAATTAAAAGAGGAGGGAATACTTCCAAACTCATTCTCTGAGGTCAGCATCACTCTAGTACCAAAACCAAACAAAGACATTATGTAAAAAGAAATTACATACAAAAATCCCCGATGAACATAGGTGCAAAAATCCTCAACAAAATATTAGCAAACTGAATTCAATACATCAAGAAGATCATGCATCATGACCAAGTCAGATATATTCCAGAGATGTAAGTATGATACAATATTTGAAAATCAATTAAACATACACCACATCAACAAAAAGGACAGAAAACACACAATCATCTCCATAGAGGCTGAGAAAGCTTTGATGAAATTCAACATCCATTCATGATAAAAACTCTCAACAAAATGAGTACAGAGGGTAAGGACCTCAACATAATAAAGGCCATATATAACAAGCCCACAGCCAACATCATACTTAAAAGCAAAAAGCTGAAAGCTTTTCCTCTACATCTGGAGCAAGACAAGGTTGCCCACTCTCACTACTTTTATTCAACATAGTGCTGGATGTCCTAGCCACAGCAATCAGACAACACAAAGTAATAAAAATCATCTAAATTGGTAAGAAAGAAGTTAAACTTATCATTTGTATGACAAGATATTGTACATAGAAAACCCTAAATACTCCACCAAAAAACTGTTAGATATAATATCTGAATTCAGCAAAGTTGAAGGATACAAAATTAATACACAGAAATCTGTTGCATTCCTATATACTAAAAATGAATTAGCAGAAAGAGAAATCAGGGAAATAACTCCATTTACAATGGCATCAAAAAGAATAAAATACCTAGGAACAAAACTATCCAAGGAGGTGAAAGACCTGTACCCTGAAAACTACAAGACACTCATGAGAGAAATTAGACAGAAATAAATGGAAATACATCCCACACTCATGAATAGGAATTAATATTGTACTGGCACAAGCACACACCCATAGATCAATGGGACAGAATAGAGAGCCCAGATACAAACCCACACATACACGGCCAATTAATATATGATAAAGGAGCCATGGATATACAATGGAGAAAAGACAGCTTCTTCAAAAACTGGTGTTGGCAAAACTGGGCTGCTACGTGTATGAGAATGAAACTGGATTGTTGTGTAACTCCATACACAAAAGAAAACTCGAAATGGATCAAAGACCTGAATGTAAGTCATGAAACCATAAAACTCTTAGACGAAAATATAGGCAAAAATCTCTTGAATATAAACATGAGCAACTTTTTCCTGAACACATCTCCTCAGGCAAGGGAAACAAAAGCAAAAATGAACAAATGGGACTACATCAAACAAAAAAGCTTCTGTACAGCCAAGGGCACCATCAGCAGAACAAAAAGGAATCCTACAATATGGGAGAATATATTCATAAATGAGTTATCTGATAAGGGGTTAACATGCAAAATATATAAGGAATTCATATGCCTTAACACCGAAAAAGCAAGTAATCTGATTAAAAAATGGGCAAAGGATCTGAACAGACACTTCTCCAAAGAAGAAATTTGGATGGCCTAACAGACACATGAAAAGATGCTCCACATTGCTAATCATCAGGGAAATGCAAATTAAAACCACACTGAGATATCACCTCACACCAGTTAGGATGGCAAACATCCAAAAGACAAGAAACAACAAATGCTGGAGAGATGCAGAGAAAGGGGAAAACCCTGCACTTGGTGGGAATGTAAATTAGTTCAACCATTGTGGAAAGCAATATGGAGGTTTCTCAAAAAATTAACAATAGAAACATCAGTCGACCCAGTAATGCCACTTCTAGGAATTTACCTGAAGAAAACAAAATCCTTGTTTTGAAAAGATGTATCAACCTTGTGTTTATTGCTGCATTATTTACAATAGCCACAACGTGGAAGCATCCTAAGTGTCCATCAGTAGATGAATGGATAAAGAATATGTACATATACACAATTGAATATTAGCTATAAAAAAGAACAAAATATTACCATTTGCAATAACACGGATGGACCTCAAAGGTATTATGCTCAGTGAAATAAACCAGGTGGAGAAAGATATGATTTCATTTATTTGTGTAATATAAAAAACAAAAGAAAACAAAATGAATAAAATAGCAGTAGACTCATAGACACTGAGAAGTGACTTGTGGTTACCATGGGGAGTATTGGGATGGGTGGGTTAAGAGGAGGGTGAGAGGCATAAAACAGCACAAAAAATTTCAATCGTAATATTAGTTGGTCACAGGGATGGTAGTACAGCATGGAGAATATAGCCAATGACTCTTTAACATCTTCCTATATTGATAGACAGGAGCTGCATTAGTGGGGGTGAGATTTAATAATATGGGTAACTGTTGACCTACTATGTTATACACTTGAAACCAATATAAGATTGTGTATCAATGATACTTCAGAAAAAGAAAAGAACTTCATATAATCAAATTAGTCAATACTGACAGCAATACTCTAAGTATTAATAATTGTCCAAACTCTTGTTCCAGAAAAAAAGTAAAAATAGAAATACCAATCAACCCAGTAATGTCACTTCTAGGAATTTACCTGAAGAAACAAAATCCCTGTTTCCAAAAGATAAATGCACCCCTGGGTTTATTGCTGCATTATTTACAATAGCCAAGGTGTGGAAGCACCCTAAGTGTCCATCAATAGATGAATGGGTAAAGAAGATGTACATATACACAGCGGATAAGTAACTACTAAGTTATGGGTAAGTAATTACCAAGTAACAGGATGATATTTGAAAGAAAGTCGGTCTTAAATCGCAAGGTCTATAGTCTACTGGTCTGTGGTAGTGGAGAGAAATGTTGTATAACTGAATTCTGGTTAGTGGAATAAGTGAACTAAGCTACCTGACTAGAAATGCAGACCTAAAGAGCAATCAGGACATACCTTTGAAGTGGAATGCAAGACCTTCCCCTCTAATGGCGTGAATATATTTTAGAAGAGTTTTTTTTAGTATTAACATTCAGGGCTATCAGGTGAATATGAATGCTCAGAATAAATAGGAAAAGACTAATACATTATGTTGATTTCTGTACAAGCATTACCAACTAATTCCTTATAAGACGGTCAGTGGATAATCTAGGGTCTCTTTCAAGAAAGAACAGTCAATATCCCCTCAGTGTTGCTCGCAAATCTGTAAAACAGTGTTTTACCCTTTGAGTGTTAAACTACTAATGATCCCTAAGGGAGTTAATAGATGGAAAACTCATGCTTTCTTTCAGTAAAAACCTGAAATTAGGTTAAAACAAAGCAGAACAACAATCTCAAAACATTTGGTTTTAGCTGGTTGAACATACACAAGAAAGATGAGAAAATTATTTCTCAGCTTCATGGGTTCTCCAAAGTTGATTCTTAGTAGATACTAATTTGGTCAACATTTTCTTGATAATATTAATAACTCATTCTATACTTTGGTCATTGTAAAGTTTATTCTAGGTCGGCGACCCTCTTTTCCCGCCTTGCTTGTCAGTCACCTCTCCTCACAATTAATCTGGAAGGTCCAAGGAATGCAAACTTTTAGCATGGGCTTCAAGAAAATAAAGTTCCAAAAGCAGGTTAAAGTGCTGCAAAAATGTCACATCATAAATTTCTAAATAAAAAGTGCATTATTTTGAAAAAAAAAAGTACATTATTTTGGGGTATCTGCACTGCAGTTCTCTTGGCATAGGAAAGGAAGTACTGATATGAAGTAAACTATTATAATTAACATTTAAATAATAAGAAAATGCTTATTTCTCCAAATAGACTTTGAGAACCAGAAACAAGATGTTAATTTGAAAAATGATAAACAGACAAGTGTTTTTGAGTAAAATAAAGTGTAACTTAAAAGGAAAGAGTTCTGATTAATAAAAAGTAGCTTTTGTTTTAATTACAAGCTCTTTATTATTCGGCACTATATACATAAAGTATATTTTTAATTTTATATATAAACTCTAGGAAGGTATTCCAAATTCAAAATTATGATTACAAAGTAAAAGAGGGCACATCAAGGAAGCATGTGATTTAGTACCAAATTTACAATTACATATCTAGTAAGTCACAACTCTTTTATTCCAAAAATGTCCACATAGGAACTCTAACATGGATACTTACTAATCAAAAGAATAAATGATTTTCATTATATACAACATGGAAAGGGATGCAATACAAAGTAAACATTCTTCAGAATTTCTCTATGGAATAGCTAGTAATACAATAGAACCTAGAGCTGCAAGGATCTGTCCCAGTAGAATATTTATATTAAATATGCCTTTATTGCTTGCCTGGTAGAGATGATCTGTCAGCCATTTTTGATAGAAGGATGGCCCACAATAGACACCAGGAAAATTTTTTCAACCGCAGCCATATCCATAACTGGTAATTCCCATTACAAAAAATTGTTTCTGGTCTGGTAAGTAGCACATTAATGGTCCACCACTATCACCCTATTTAAAAAGTCCCAAAATAGCCTTAGTTACTTCTAGATGTCTTTATACAACAGCAAATCTGGAATGAATCTATCATAATCACATTAAACATAATTTACATAAATATATACTTTCAATATTATCTTCAAGTTTTAGAGATCTATAGAGTTTCAGTTTTACTCCAACTTAAACTGGAGGTATTTGTCTGGCCTGGTATTTAGAAGAACTATATAGCTGGTAGATAAACTTTCATCTGAATAGTTTTGAACCAGAATACTATAAACCAAATTGTTTGCATTTTTTAGTATAATTACTCAGGAGAAATATAATTTAAAAGTGTACTTCTAGTAGAATACTATTAGAATACTTCTGCCTAATGCCATGTGTGAAAAGTATAATTTTAAGATATAAGAGGGATTCTTTTAGGTGTGTGTATGGTTTGCTAGCTAATGGAGAGGAGTAAACTGGCATCTTGCAAGAGATGGCATCTTTCTAAGTGTTGACAGTGGCTGGTGCAGGATAGCAGGAATAAATAGGGCTAAGCCTCTCAATAGTATTATAAATCACAAATGTCTGTCATAGTTCCTATAAGGCTGTCAATGTACCAAAACATAACCAAGGACTACTAATCTCTCAAAACAAGGACACTGAGATAACTCTTCCAGTATCTAAAGGTTAAGGATCGTGTTCCTAAAGTGTTTTCAAATTCTCTATATAAGATAGGCACTGAATAATTATTTTTTGACAATAAGTGCATTTCAATTTAATTAGATTCTTTACTATTTTACTCACCAAGATTTTTAAGGGAAAGGACACAGGAAAAATAAGCCCTGAGTTGCAGAAATCAGAAGGAGTAGGAAAAGATCAGAGCATGGGGTACTGTTTGGGAGTGAAGTGCTGGTAAATTTAGAAGTAGGAAAGACAAGGAATAAAGAAAGATTCAAAAGCACAAGAGCCAAAACAAAAACAGAGATAAATTTGACTTCATAAAAAATAAAAAGGTTTTGTGCTACAAATAATGACATCAGGAAAGTGAAAAGACAGTCCACAGAAGGGGAGAAAATATTTGCTGACCATATATCTGGTAAGGGACCTGTATTCAGAATATGTAAAGAATGTTAATGACTCAATAAATAAAAGATAAATAACAATTTTAAAATGGGCAAAGGATCTAAATAGACATTTTACCAAAGCGGATACACAAATGGCCAATAAGCTTAGCATCAAAGATGCTTAACATCATTAGTCATCAGAGAGATGTACATTAAAACCACAAGGAGATACCACTTCACACCTGCAAGGGTGGCTATAATCTAAAAGACAGACAATACAAATGCTGGCAAGGATATGGGGATATCGGAGTGCTCACACATTGCTGGTGAGAAGGTAAAATGGCGCAGTCACTTTGGAATATAGTTTAGCAGTTCTTCAAAATGTTTGATATTGACTTGGCAATTCTACCTCTAGGTGGAATTTTGAAGAGAAATGAAAACATATGTCCACACAAAATATTATACTTGAGTGTTTATGATAACATTGTTTGTAATAGACCTGAAGTGTAAATAGCTCACATGTTCATCAACCACTGAATGGATGAATAAAATGTGGCATGTCCATTCAATGGTATATTATTCAGCAATAAAATTAGTAAAGTATTAATACATGCTACAGTGTGGACGAACCTTAAAAATCTAGTAATAAGTGAAAGAAGCAATAATAAAAGACCACATATTGAATGATTCCATTCCCATGATATTTCCCTTAGTAGATGAATCTACAGAGACTAGTGTTTTCCTAGGGCTGGAGGTGGATGGGAGGAAAATGGGAAGTAACTTACAATGAGTAGAGATTTGTTTTGGAGTTGAAAAAAGCATTCTAAAACTGGATTATGATCATGGGTATACTATCCATAAATATACTAAAAGCCCATTGAATTGTATACTTAATTTTTTTAGTATTGATGAATTTATTTTTAATATTCATTGATACATCTTAATAACTGGTTATATTCTCAGTGCCACTGTGCACATCTCTCATTAACTTGTTTTAAATTCTCTCATTCCCCCACAGATGAAACTATCCTGTTTGGATCCCTGGATGCCTTACTTTTTTTATCATTCACCTGAACTTTCAGGTAGGCAAATACTCTAATTTCAAATTCCACACTGAAACTAAAACCAAACAAAATAAACTATTGTGTACCAACAACCCAACTGAGAACTATTTCTTCTGAAGCCACCAGGACTTTTCAGTTACACATGATTATGGATAGGAAGTTTAGAAGGTTTACATAAAATCCAGAGTGTTTTTATTAACAACCAAAACCAAAGGGTAATATTGCCATTTCCCTATAAAGCTTCATCCTCTCCTAAAGTTTATTTTCCTCCATCCATTTCCCCATTTCTCCTTTCTGAACTCTTTCTCTTAAACAAAAGTTAGAAAAGCATAATTTGCAAGGTCAAATTCCATTGAGTTGTTATATACTTTAAAGGATGAACTGTATATATATGTGTATATATATATATAAAACTCAATAAAGGTGGTAATTAAAAGATTCAAGACAGATTTTGCCTATTGCTGGCTATGACTGTAGAAACTAAGGAAACAGGAAAACAAGAGGATTTGGATTGTTGGAATAGTTAAAAAGCAGAAAAAGGAATTTAGCACTTTTAGACTTGAATTATGCCTTCACAGAAAGTGATCAAAGGCCTGTTCAGGTTCCCATCTGGCTTTAGAAAATATTTCTAAGGAAAATTACTTGGTCTTACCCTGCAAGTATCAAAAACTCCATCTTCATCACCTGCACAAAAGGAAGTGCTAGGAATTATGTTTCCATAACTCTTCTCAGAATTACAAATGTTTCGAGAAATATAATGTACTTCTGCTTCCTGTAACATATTTGTAACATTACCTGTTAACAACAAAAAAATCAATTATTTTGGAGGACAGGCATTTTGACAGTGATATAAAATGTTCGTGTTGAATAGGTTTTCTTTCCAAAATGACTGATTCAACAATTATGTAAAATGGTATTCATATGTGTATGTACGTGTATATATGCCAAGGAAGATTGTGGAAGGATGTTCACCAAAATGTTAATGACAGGTGCCTCCAGATGATAGGAATTTCAGGTTATTTTTAGTGTTATTGTCATGTATGTCTTGAAGGTCTCACAAAACGACCTATTGTTTTTACAAAATAAAGCTGTATAAAAATTGTTGAGGACTAAAGAGGTAAATGTTAGGTCTATCTTTCTTATGTTGCAAATAATTTTTATTATATTTTCTAATGATTCTAAGTCTTGAAGGATGGTGAACATGACAATAAAACATTCATAATTCTTATACTCCCCTGACTTCTCTGCTAATTCCTGAACATAAAGTGGTTCTTTGCTACAGAAAAGATAGGAAAATATAAGACAACACTTCAGGAACCATTGAAGAACACATTATTGTAAGATTTATCCATAGAAAACCTGCTCTAACAGCTTCTGATCCCATCAGTCTGTCTGACTTGCAGCTGTTATGGGTGATAGCTGAATCTGTGGTGTGCCCCACATCTTCCCTAACTTTTCTAGTAAGAGACTCTGTCCCCTTGGCTGCAGATGAGTGGATGACTCAGTGTTCCATTCACAGAATTCCATTCTCCTGATGACACTCATTGCTCTCAGGGTGACTACATTTGGTATAAGTCTAGTCAGTTAAAACACTTCTCCAGCAGTCTTTTTAACTGGAGCTGCCAGAGAAGAACCTTTCACACCATAGTCACGTGTCTGTTTAGATGTAAGTCCAAAGCAGCCTGCGGCCATAATTCCAGCCTCCTGAGAACAAGCAGCCTGAGAAAGTAAGTCAACACGCAGAGAATAGGAATAGGAAACAGAAATGTAGTGGATCCCAGGTGCGTTCAGATTCCTGGATCGAGCCTTCCTAGAGGCCAGACACATTCTGCCCTTTATTTGGGAACCATTTCAAGTAATACTGGGTACCTAGAAGAGAATTAATACTAGGTACCTAGAAGAGAATATATGTACCATACAAGTTATAGAATAAAGTAACCAAATGAAGACCTGTGAACTTACTGCCCAATTTATGAATCTGAACAGTTCTAATGCCAGTGTGGTATTGGTAGAGGGCTATTCAAAATGACCAGAGATTTTCAAAGTGAATAGAAAAGAGAGTCCAGAAACAGATGTCTGGATTTTCTATTCTGTTACACTGGTCACTGAGAATATCCTTGCTTAAATATAACACTGACTAATTACTATAGCTTTAGAATGAACAATTTCTGGATGGCAACTCCTCCAATGTATTTTTCTTCTGTAGAAGTGCTTTGACGTGTTAGGTCTTTTACAATGAGCTTTTCAATTGTCTCAAATTTGATGTTAGGGTTTATTATCCCGTTTTTTTTTTTCAGGTAAAATTGACATCTTTATAATACTGAGTCTTTGAAATCCATTTTCTTAGGTATTTATCAATGTCTTTTAAAAATGTACTAGGAATCTTTTTTCCATAAAAGGCCTGCAATCTCTTGTTAGATTTGTTTTTAGCTACCTAATCATTTGCATATTTATTGTAAATGTAAATTTCTGTTCACTTTCTTTTCTAACATTTTATTATGAAAAATTTCAAACACAAGCACAGATGAAAGAATTTCTCAGGAAACAGCCCATATGCCCATTCCCAGATTCTTTAGTACCATTGTTTCCTCTGTTAACTGCTTTTCTTTTTTTTTCCTATAGCTATTTGGCAACTTTTTATTTAGATAAAATTTCAAAGTTATATATAGAAAAGTAGCAAGAATAGTACAGAGAACTGTCAAATACCCTTTACTCAGAATCACCAGTTTTTTTACTTTTTGTCACACATTGTATTCCGCTGGTGTGTGTGTATGTGTATACATTTTTCTGAGTGAATGGCAGACATTGTGCCTGTGTCCTTAAATATTCTAGTATGTCCATTTATCAAGATTGGGAAATTTAACAGTGGTTAAATAACATACTATGTTCCAACTCACATTTAATTTCTATGTATTTTTGGATTTTCCAGATATGTTTCTGTTACCTATTTGTAGTTAATATCATTGATAGTTTAATTCCAACCACTGACCTACTTTCTGTCTTTGTCTTTTCTGGACATCATATAAATGAATCACAAAATATGCGGGCTTTTGTGTCTGTTTTATTTCACTTAGCATAATGTTGAAGCTTATATCAGTACTTCATTGCTCTTTACGGCTTGATAATATTCCACTGTATGAATATATAACACTTTATCTCATTGGTTTTTTTTTGTTATTAAGAGTAATGTTGCCAGGAACATTCAAATACAGGTTTCTGTGGACACCCGCTATCATTTCTCTTGGGCATATATCTAGGAATGGAATTTCTGATTCATGATAACTGTGTATTTACATTTTTGAGGAACTGCCGAACTGTATTCCAAAGCAGCTGCACCATTTTTATATTTTCAACAGCAGTGTGTGAGGTTCCATTTTTTTCACATCCTTGTCAATACTTACTTTTTGATTATCCTCATCCCTGTGGGTGTGACATATGTTAACTTTTTAAATTATGTTTTCTAACTATCAGTAATATATAGAAATGATATAGATTTTGGTATATTGGTTTCATATCTGGCCATTTTACTAGACTTAATTCTGATGGATTATAGGTTATTTTTTATGTAGTCATGTGATCTGTAAAAAATTAATGTTTTGTTAGGCCCTTTCTCCATTGTATGTCTTCTGCATCTTTTTCTAGTATTACTATACTTCCTGGAAACTCTATTCCAATACTGAATATAAGTAGTGAAGGTGGGGAAAATAATTCCTGATTTTAAAGGAAATATTTTTCTATGATAATGATGCTTGCTGTAGTTTGGGGGTAGATAACCTTGGTCAGGTCAAGGATGTTCCCTTCTGTGTTGTTGTGAGCTTTTAACAATGCTTCTATCCCTATTGAGATAATCATATATTTAAAAAATCCTTTAATCAGTTAAAATGGTCAATTATATTAAGAGACTTCTAATATTAAGCCACCTTTGAGTTCCTTAGATACACTTGTCTATATTAAATTGTTTATCCTATTCTTTTTTTTAATGTTTTTATTTTATTTTTTTAGTTTGGTATCATTAATATAATGATATATTGTCACATGGACAAAACTGTAGTTACTAGATTCACTTGTTTATCCTATTCTTTATAGATTCGGTGTGCTGATAATTTGTTTGGAATGATGCACTTATGATACTGGCCTCTCTTGTATTATACTTAATCTGACTTGGTCATCAAGATGATTACTGTCCTCATACACTGAGTTGGGGCATGTTCTCTCTTTTTGGATTCTTTGATATATTTCTATAGGTTTAAATAATCTGTCTCTGGTAATTATGGTGGACTTCTTCTGCATTCTCATGTTTTATTTTTGAAAACAATATTTCAGTTACTGATTTATTTCCTTTACTCTCCATAGGACTATTCTTTTTTAGTCAGTTTGGGTTGGTTAGAATTTTCTAGGGATTTATCCATTTTATCTAAGCATTACAATTCAGAACATTACATTGTTTAAAGTATTAATTACCTTTTACTTCATAATATTATTTATATTTGTGCCTTGTCTCCTTCTCTCATCAGTCTTACCAGGAGTCTGTTGTTTTTTTCAACAATTGTAGCTTTGTTGGTCCTCTTTTTCCTGATTTTATTTTCTATCATTAATTGCTGTGCGTATCTATTTCTTTTCTTCTACTTTCTGTGGGTCATGTAATGTTCTTTAAAGCTTTTTTTTTAAGTTGGACATTAATGCATAATGTTCAGCCTTCTCTAGTAGGTCAAATATTTATTCTTCCACATGACTGAACCTAAAAGTATACTTATTTAGAGCTTTAAGTTTCCCTTTATTACCTTAGTTGCAACACTCAAGTTTTGCTATGTAGTATATACATTATGGATTAGTTTTTAATTTTTTAAATTTATTCTTTAAAATTGAACTATCCTTGTACAATCTTAAATAAGTTTCAAGTATACATATACAACACAGTGGTTCAATAGTTACCAATATTATTAAATTCTTACCCTCTCTAAAGCAGTTCCTGTCTGTCAACACAGGAAGATGTTACAGAATCACTGGCTATATTCTCCACATTGTACTACTATCCCTGTGACCAACTTATAATTGAGAATTTTTGTGCCGTTTAATCTCCCTCACCCTTCCCACTCACCCCTTCCATCTCCTTCCCCATGGTAACCACCATTCCCTTCTCCGTGTCTATGAGTCTACTGCTATTCTGTTCATTCTGTTTTGCTTTGTTTTTATATTCCACAAATAAATGAAATCATGGTATTTGTCTCCCTCTGCCTGACTTATTTCACTGAGCATAATACACTCTAGGTCCATCCATGTTGTTGTAAATAGCAGGATTTTTAAATTTTTTATGGCTGAATAATATTCCATTGTGTATATGTACCACCTCATCTTTATCCATTCATTTATTAATGGACACTTAGGTCGCTTCTGTATCTTGGCTATTGTAAATAATGCAGCAATAAACATAGGAGTGCATATATCATCAAAACAGGGATTTTGTATTCTTTGGGTAAATTCCTAGTAGAATTACTGGGTTGATTGGTATTTCTATTTTTAGTTTTTTGAGGAACCTCCATACTGCTTTCCACAGTGGCTGTACCAGTTGATATTCCCACCAACAGTGTAGGAGGGTTCCCATATCTCCACATCCTTGCCAACACTTGTTATTTCCTGTCTTTTGGATAATGGCCATTCTGATTTGTGTGAGGTGACTATCTCATTGTGGTTTTGATTTGCATTTCCCTGATGATTAGCCATGTGAAGCATGTTTTCATGTGCCTTATGGCCATCTGTATTTCTTCTTTAGAGAAATGTCTGTTCAGGTCCTCCACCCATTTTTTAACTGGATTACTTACTTTTTTGGTGTTGAGGCATATAAGCTCTTATATATTTTGGATGTTAATCCCTTATTGGATAAATAATTTACAAATATATCTTTCCATACTGTAGGTTGCCTTCTTGTTCTTCTGATAAGTGTCCTTTGCTGTACAGAAGCTTTTTAGTTTGATGTAGTCTGACTTGTTCAGTTTGATTTTGTTTCCCTTGCCCAAGGAGATGTGTCCAGGGAAAAACTGTTCATACTTTTACTCAGAAGATTTTTGCCTATGTTTTCTTCTAAGAGTTTTAAGGTTTCATGACTTACATTCAGGTCTTTGATCCATTTCAAGTTTACTTTTGTGTCTGAAGTAAGGCAATAACCCAGTTTCATTCTTTTGCATGTAGCTGTCCAGTTTTCCCAATACCATTTGTTGAAGAGGCTGTCTTTTCCCTTTGTATAATCAAGGCTCCTTTATTATATACTAATTGACCATATATGCATGGGTTTATATCTGGGCTCTTATTCTGTTCCTTGATCTACAGGTCTGTTCTTGTGCCAGTACCAACTTGTTTTGTTTACTGTAGCTTTGGAGTAGATCTTCAAGCCAGAGAGTATAATCCCCCAAGCTTTGCTCTTCTTTCTCAGGATTGATTTGGCTATTTAGGGTCTTTTGTGGTTCCATATGAATTTTAGAACTATTTTTTCTAGTTAACTGAAAAATGATATTGGTACATTAACAGGGATTGCATTGAGTCTATAAATTCCTTTGGGCAAGATGGCCATTTTGACAATATTACTTCTTCCTATTCATGAGCACGGGATCAATTTCCACATACTGGTGTCTTTAATTTCTCTCATGAGTGCCTTATAGTTTTCAGAGAATAGGTCTTTCATGTCCTTAGTTAGATTGATTGCTAGGTATTTTATTCTTTTTGATGCAATTGTAAATGTAATTGTTTTCCTGATTTCTATTTCTGCTAATTCATTGTGAGTATACATGAATGCACAGACTTCTATGTATTAATTTCATATCCTGTTTTTTGCTGAATCCAGTTATTCTAATCATTATTTTGGTGGAGTCTTTAGGTTTTTCTATGCATAATATCATGTCATCTCAATAGTGAGAGTTTAACTTCTTCCTTACCAATTTGGATGCCTTTTACCTATTTGTGTTGTCTGATTATGTTGAATAAAAGTGGTGAGAGTGGACATCCTTGACTTGTTCCTGATCCTAGAGGAAAAGCTTTTAGGTTTTCACCAGTATTGTTTAGTTTCAAGGTTTTAAAATATCATGATTTCCTCTTTCACATGTGAGTTTGGTAGTTATTTTTTATGTTCCAAATATGGTTTAAAATCTTTTGTCATTTTTTGCAAAGCTTTATTGATGTTTACTTTATAAAACATAAAACTCTCACATTGTAAGCATACAGGTCAGTGATTTCAAGTAAATTTATACCAGCACCATAATACAGTTTTAGAATTCCTTCAACTTCCAAGAGTCCTCTTGTGGCGACTTACAGTCAATGCCTGCCTCTAGCCCCACACTCAGGAAATGGTTGATATGATTTCTGTCTATATGAGCTCACCTTTTCTAGAAAGTTTGTATAAATGAATCAATTAGCCATAAATATATGTTGGGTTTGGATGCTATTGTGTTCTATTGATCAATCTCTATGCTCTCTTTAAACCAATACAACGCAGTCTTAATTTTTTTATTTTTACTTTTTTTATTTTTTATTTTTGTATCATTAATCTACAATTACATGAGCAACATTATGGCTACTAGATGCCCCCCATCACCAAGTCCCCCCCACATACCCCATTAGTCACTCTCCATTAGCATAGTAATATGCTGGAGAATCACTACTTCTCTTCCCTGTGTTGTACAGCCCTCCCCATTCCCCCCACCCCCTTCATTATGTCTGGTAATTGTAATGCCCCTTTTTGTCCCTTGTCCCTCCCTACCCACCCATCCTTTCCAGTCCCTTTCCTTTGGTAACTGTTAGTCTATTCTTGGGTTCTGTGAGTCTGCTGCTGTTTTGTTCCTTCAGTTTTTTTCTTCATTCTCATACCCCACATATGAGTGAAATCAATTGATGCTTGTCTTTTTCCACCTGGCTTATTTCACTAAGCATAATACCTCCTAGCTCCATCCATGCTGTTGCAAATGGTAGGATTTGTTTTCTTCTTATGGCTGAATAATATTCCATTGTGTATATGTACCACATCTTCTTGATCCATTCATCTACTGATGGACACTTAGGTTGCTTCCATTTCTTGGCTATTGTAAATAGTGCTGTGATAAAGACAGGGGAGCATATGTCTTTTTCATACTGGGCTCCTGCATTCTTTGTGTAAATTCCTAGGAGTGGAATTCCTGGGTCAAATGGTATTTCTATTTTCAGTTTTTTGAGGAACCTCCATACTGCTTTCCACAATGGTTGAACTAATTTACATTCCCGCCAGCAGTGTAGGAGGGTCCCCCGTTCTCCACATCCTCACCAACATTTGTTATTATTTGTCTTTTGGATGGTGGCCATCATTACTGGTGTTAGGTGATATCTTATTGTGGTTTTGATTTTCATTTCTCTGATGGTTAGTGATATGGAGCATCTTTTCATGTGCCTGTTGGCCATCTGAATTTCTTCTTTGGATAAGTGTCTGTTCAGCTCCTCTACCCATTAATTTAATTGGATTATTTGCTTTTTGTTGTTGAGGGGCATGAGCTCTTTATATATTTTGGATGTCAATCCTTTATCAGATATGTCATTTATGAATATATTCTCCTGTACTGTAGGATGTCTTTTAGTTCTATTGATGATGTCCTTTGCTGTGCAGAAGCTTTTCAGCTTGATTTAGTCCATTTGTTCATCTTTGCTTTTGTTTCACTCGCCCAGGGAGATATGTTCATGAAGAAGATGCTCATGTTTATGTCCAAGAGATTTTTGCCTTTTTTTTCTAAGAGTTTTATGGTTTCATGACTTACATTCAGGTCTTTGATCCATTTCAAATTTACTTTTGTGTATGGGGTTAGACAATGATCCAGTTTCATTCTTTTACATGTAGCTGTCCTGTTTTACCAACATCAGCTACTAAAGAGGCTGTCATTTCCCCATTGTATATCCATGGCTCCTTTATCATATGTTAATTGACAGTATATGTTTGGGTTAATATCTGGACTCTGTATTCTGTTCCACTGGTCTGTGGGTCTATTCTTGTGCCACTACCAAATTGTATTAATTGCTGTGGCTTTGTAGTAGAGCTTGAAGTTGGGAAGTAAGATCCCCCCTGCTTGATTCTTTCTTCCCAGGATTGCTTTGGATATTTGGGGTCTTTTGTGGTTCCATATGAATTTTTGAACTATTTGTTCCAGTTCATTGAAGAATGCTCTTGGTACTTTCATAAGGATTGCACTGAAACCATACATTGCTTTAGGCAGGATGGCCATTTTGACTATATTAATTCTTTCTACCCAAGAGCATGGGATGAGTTTCCATTTGTTAGTGTCCTCTTTAATTTCTCTTAAGAGTGTCTTGTTTTCAGGGTATAGGTCTTCCACTTCCTTGCTTAGGTTTATTTCTATGTATTTTATTCTTTTTGATGCAATTGTGAGTGGAATTGTTCTCCTGGTTTCTCTTTCTACTAGTTCATCATTAGTGTAGAGGAAAGCAATAGATTTCTGTGTATTAATTTAATTTCCTGCAACTTTGCTGAATTCAGATATTAGTTCTAGTAGTTTTGGAGTGGAGTCTTCAGGGTTTTTTATGTACAATATTATGTCATCTGCAAATAGTGGCAGTTTAACTTCTTCTTTACCAATCTGGATTCCTTGTATTTATTTGTTTTGTCTAATTGCCATGGCTAGGACCTCCAGTACTATGTTGAATAACAGTGGGTAGAGTGGGTATCCCCTTCTTGTTCCCGATCTTAGAGGAAAAGCTTTCAGCTTCTCGCTCTTCAGTATGATGTTTGCTGTGGGTTTATCATATATGGCCTTTATTATGTTGAGGTACTTGCCCTCTATACCCATTTTGTTGAGAGTTCTTATCATGGATGGATGTTGAATTTTGTCAAATGCTTATTCAGCATCTATGGAGATGATCATGTGGTTTTTGTCCTTCATTTTGTTGATGTGGTGGATGTTGATGGATTTTTTAATATTGTACTAATCTTGCATCCCTGAGATGAATCCCACTAGGTCATGGTGTATTGATTCGCTTGATGTATTTTTGAATTCAGATTGCTAATATTTTGTTGAGTATTTCTGCATCTATGTTCATCAGGGATATTGGTCTGTAATTTTCTTTTTTTGTGGGGTCTTTTCCTGGTTTTGGTATTAGAGTGATGCTGGCTTCATAGAATGAGTTTGGAAGTATTCCTTCCTCTTCTATTTTTTGGAAAACTTTAAGGAGAATGAGTATTATTTCCTCTCTATATGTCTGATAAAATTCAGCAGTGAATCCATCTGGTATGAGGGTTTTGTTCTTGGGTTGTTTTTTGATTACCAATTCAATTTCGTTGCTGGTAATTGGTCTGTTTAGATTTTCTATTTATTCCTTGGTCAGTCTTGGAAGGCTGTATTTTTCTAGGAAGTTGTCCATTTCTTCTAGGTTATCCAGATTGTTAGCATACATATTTTCATAGTATTCTCTAATAATTCTTTGTATTTCGTGGTATCCATTGTAATTTTTTTCTTTATCATTTCTGATTCTGTTTATGTGTATAGATTCCCTTTTTCTCTTAATAAGTCTGGCTAGAGGCTTGTCTATTTTGTTTATTTTCTCAAAGAACCAGCTGTTGATTTCATTGATTTTTTCTATTGTTTTATTCTTCTCAATTTTATTTATTTCTTCTCTGATCTTTTATTATGTCCCTCCTTCTGCTGACTTTGCGTGTCATTTGTTCTTTTTCCAGTTTCAATAATTGTGACTGTAGACTATTCATTTGGGATTTTTCTTCCTTCTTTAAATAGGCCTGAATTGCTATATACTTTCCTCTTAGAACTGCCTTCGTTGTGTCCCACAGAAGTTGGGGCTTCGTGCTGTTATTGTCATTTGTCTCCATATACTGCTCGATCTCTGTTTTAATTTGGTCATTGACCCATTAATTATTTATGAGCATGTTGTTAAGCCTCCATGTGCTTGTGAGCCTTTGTTTTATTTGTACAATTTATTTCTAGTTTTATACCTTTGTGATCTGAAGTTGGTTGGTAGAATTTCAGTATTTTTGAATTTACTGAGGTTCTTCTTGTGGCCAGTATGTGGTCTATTCTGGAAAATGTTCCATGTGCACTTGGGAAGAATGTGTATCCTGCTGCTTTTGGGTGTAGAGTTCTGTAGATGTCTGTTAGGCCCATCTGTTCTAGTGTGTTGTTCAGTGCCTCTGTGTCCTTACTTATTTTCTGTCTAGTGGATCTGTCCTTTGGAGTGAGTGGTGTGTTGAATTCTCCTAGAATGAATGCATTACATTCTATTTCCTCCTTTAATTGTTAGTATTTGTTTCACATATGTTGGTGCTCCTGTGTTGGGTGCATATATATATATAATGGTTATATCCTCTTGTTGGACTGCCCCCTTTATCTTTATGCAATGTCCTTCTGTAGCTCTTGTTACTTTCTTTTTTGAAGTCTATTTTGTCTGACATAAGTACTGCAACACCTGCTTTTTTCTCCCCATTGTTTCCATGAAGTATCTTTTTCCATCCCTTTACTTTTAGTCTGTGTATATCTTTGGATTTGAGGTGAGTCTCTTGTAAGCAGCATATAGATGGGTCTTGCTTTTTTATCCATTCTATTACTCTGTGTCTTTTTATTGTGCATTCAGTCCATTCACTTTTAGGGTGATTATTGATAATGTACATTTTGCCATCACAGGCTTTGGATTCGTAGTTACCAAATGTTCTAGGGAAGCTTCTTTACTATATAACCATCTAACTTATCTCTCTTATTAAGCTATTATAAACACAGTCTGATGATTCTCTATTTCTCCCTTCTTGTTCTTCCTCCTCCATTCTTTATATGTTAGGTGTTTTATTCTGTACTCTTTTGTGTTTCCTCTGACTATTTTTGTGGATAGTTGATTTTATTTTTTGTCTTTAGTTAGTATTTGGTTGATCTGCTTTCTTTGCTGTGGTTTTATTTTCTCTGGTGACATATATTTAGTCTTACAAGTGCTTCCATCTAGAGCAATCCCTTTAAAATACCATGTAGAGGTGGTTTGTGGGAGGTAAATTCCCTCAACTTTTGCTTGTCTGGAAATTGTTTAATCCCTCCTTCAAATTTAAATAATAGTCATGCTGGATACAGTATTCTTGCTTCAAGACCCTTCTGTTTCATTGCATTAAATATATCATGCCATTCTTTTCTGGCCTGTAAGGTTTCTGTTGAGAAGTCTGATGATAGCCTGATGGGTTTTCCTTTGTAGGTAATCTTTTTTCTCTCTCTGGCTGCCTTTAATACTCTGTCCTTGTCTTTGATCTTTGCCATTTTAATTATTATATGTCTTGGTATTGACCTCTTTGGGTCCTTTGGGTTGGGAGATCTGTGGGCTTCCATGGTCTGAGAAACGATTTCCTTTCCTAGCTTAAGGAAGTTTTCAGCAATTATTTCTTCAAAGACACTTTCTATCCCTTTTTCTCTCTCTTCTTCTGGTACCCCTATAATATGAATATTGTTCTGCTTGAATTGGTCACACAGTTCTCTTAATATTCTTTCATTTCTAGGGATCCTTTCATCTCTCTCTGCCTCAGCTTCTCTGTATTCCTTTTCTCTCATTTCTATTCCATTAACAGTCTCTTGCATCTCATCCAGTCTGCTCTTAAACCATTCTATCAATTATTTCTTTTCTGTTATCTCCTTCTGGACTTCATTCCTTAGCTCTTACATATTTCTCTGCAGGTCCATCAGCATGGTTATGACTTTTATTTTTAATTCTTTTTCAGGAAGATTGGTTATATCTATCTCACAAGGCCCTCTCACTGGGATTGTCTGAGTGATTTTGACTGGACCAGATTCTTCCACGTTTTCATGGTGATAGAAGTGGTCACAGGCAGGTGGCACGTGTGTCAGCTGGGAGAGCAAAGCCCCTTACTGCTTGTTGGTCGCCTTGCTCTTCTCTGCTGCCTATGCTGGTTACCTGCACCCCGGGAGCAGACTCTGGGACAATCTCCTGAACTGCTGTGGGTAGGGCCACCCTCAGGCTAGCATAAAGCACTGTGGGGCGTCGCAGTCATGCCGGGTGTGTTCTCCTGTGAGAACAGCGCCCCTTCATGCCTTCCCTACCTTGCTCTGGGTTCTGCTGCCTGTGCCAGTTACTCACACACCAGGAGACGACTCTGGGACAATCTCCTGAGCTGTCATGGGCAGGGCCACCCTCGGGCTAGCCTTGAGCACTACACGGAGTCACAGCCATGCTGGGTGTGTTCTCCTGTGAGAATGGTGTCCCTTCGTGCCTTCAGGTCCTGCTCCAGCTTTTGCTGCCTGTGCCGGTTAGCTGAGCACTGGGAGGAGACTCTGGGTGGTTCCTGTGGGTGGGGCTGCTCTCTGGCTGCTCCACAGGTGTGGCAGATCACCCGGTTTGCTTGTAGCACCATCAGGGGGGAACAAATGGCAGGCTGCTTATTGCCGTGAAGGGCTTTGGGGCTACTTTACCCCCTAGATGGTTTGGGGGCCTGAAGTTTTTCAAGATTCCCAGCCTTCTGGGCTGAGTGTGCTGGGATGATTTTGTTCAAGTGTCGAGCCCTTGTCCCTTTAAGACTTTGAAAAAGCACCCGCTTTTCTTTTGTCCCAGGGGAGCTGGCTGTGGGGACCTGCTCGGGGTCTCTGTCTTGGACCCTACCCTTCCATTTCTCTAATATCCAGCACACCATACAATGTGTGTCTGTGCTCCTGCTGCAGATTACTGGGGCTGGTTATTTAGCAGTCCTGCCCTTCCACTCCCTCCCCACTCTGATTCCTTTCCTCCCGCCGGTGAGCTGGGGTGGGAGAAATGCTCGGGTCCTGCCAGGTCCCGGCTTTGTATCTTACCCCCTTCGTGAGATGCTGAGTTCTCGCAGATATAGGTGTAGTCTGGCTGTTGTACTGTATCCTCTGGTCTCTCTTTTAGGAATAGTTGTATTTGTTGTATTTTAGGAAATATATATGGTTTGGGGAGATTTCCACCACCCTACACACACTGCTATCTTGAGCCCACTGTCTTAGTTTTTTGAAAGATTGACATACTATTAAAGATGGTGGCGTGAGAGGTGAGACAGAGACCTCCTCCCAGAACCACATATAAATTGAAAATATAATTAATAACAACTAATCTTGAAAGAGCAACAGGAAAGACAGCTGCACCAGACTGCATACACCTGGAGTAAAGAACAAACCTCACAGAACAGGGTAACATACCAAAGCTGTGATCCAACAGGACCCAAGCCCTTGCCCCACCCCAGCTCACTGGCAGGAGGAAGATAAACAGAGTGCGGAGGGAGAGAAGGCCTAGGAGTGCTGAATAACCAGCACTGGAGACCTGCTCTGGGAGCAGGAACCTATATTGCATGGTGCTGTGGAGATTAGTGGGGTTGGAATGCTAAGACAGCTGGAATACCTGGAGAGACTGAGATTCCAACCACTTGTGGAAAAAGGATGCACATCCAGCTGCTCTGGGACAAAAGAAAGGGAGGCAGTCTGAGAGACTTCCTCACAGTGAGAAGGCTGCTAAAGGGGCAAGGATTTCACAGAGCTTACTGCTCAGGAGAAAGGACAGGTGGACAAAGTTGTCCGGGCACACTCTGCCCAGCAGGTTGGGAACTTTCAGAAGCTTCAGGTGCTCCATCCCCTGGCTGGCTATGCAGCTCCAAGGCCCCCAACCATGATATGCAGCCTGCTGAGCCTTCCTCCCAGCCTGACCCAACCAGGC
This sequence comes from Manis javanica, assembly GCF_040802235.1. Classification (NCBI taxonomy): domain Eukaryota; kingdom Metazoa; phylum Chordata; class Mammalia; order Pholidota; family Manidae; genus Manis; species Manis javanica. The sequence goes on from NC_133165.1 coordinate 87,140,480, forward strand.
TTGCAAACTGGCCGCCACTTCCCTGGAGTCAGGCCAGCGAGAGGGAAGCCCCACCTATGGCAGCTACAAATGCCAAGCATAGAGGCTTATACCTGTGTGCTCCACCCACTGATTCTGGCAGTGGAGACAGGCATAGAGGTGGGAAGCAGGACACACCTTTCCTCCTCCCAAGCACCATCGCTGCTCCCCTAAAACCCCTGATAATGCTCCAGGGGCTGAGTGGCCAGGAGAGTAAAGCTTTTGAGCACTAGAGGGTGCTACATACAAATATGAAATCTCAAAGGGATGTGGTTCAAATCAAAATCCCACAAACACCAGAAAAAGGGCCAAGTGAAACTGAACTAATCAATCTTCCTGAAAGAGATTTCAAAATAAATATAAACCTGCTCATGGAGGTACAGAAAAATATTCAAGAACTCAGGGAAGAATTCCCGATGGAGATTCAATCATTACAGAATACAGTATCAGAAACAAAACATACAATGGAGGGATTTAAAAGCAGATTAGATAAAGTGGAGGAGACTATAAATAGAATAGAAATTAGAGAAGAGGAATACAAAGAAGCCGAGGCACAGAGAGAAAGAAGGATCTCTAGGAATGAAATAATATTGAGAGAGCTGTGTGACCAATCCAAATGGAACAATATTCGAATTACAGGGGTACCAGAGAAAGAAGAGCGAAAAAGGAATAAAAGGTGTCTTTGAGGAGGTGATTGCTGAAAAATTCCCAAATATGGGGAAGGAGATAGTCTCTTAGGCCATGGAGGTGCACAGATCTCCCAAAACAAGGGACTTAAGGAAGACAACACCAAGACAAATAGTAATAAACAAGGCCAAGATCAAGGATAAGGATAGAGTCTTAAAAGAAGCCAGAGAAAGATGATCACATACAAAGGAAAATCCATCAGGCTGTCATCAGATTTCTTAACAGAAACCTTCAGGCCAGAAGGGAGTGGCATGATGTATTTAATGCAATGAAGCAAAAGGGCCTCACACCAAGAATACACTACCCAGAAGATTATCATTTAAATTTGAAGGAGGGATTAAACAATTTCCAGAAAGCAAAAGCTGAGAGAATTTTCCTCCCACAAACTGTCTCTACAGTGTATTTTGGATGGACTGCTCTAGATGGAAGTGTTCCTAAGGCTAAATAGCTGTCACCAGAGGAAATTAAATGCAAAATTAAATTAACCATTCCCAAAGTCACTCATGGGATAGACAAAGAGTACAGAATATGATACCTAATATATAAAGAATGGAGGAAGAAGAAAAAGGAGAAAAAGAAAAGAACCCTTAGATTGTGTTTGTAATAGCATGCTAAGTGAGTTCAGTTAGACTGCTAGATAGTAAGGAAGTAACGCTTGAACCTTTGTAACCATGAATCTAAAGCCTGCAATGGCAATAAGTACATACCTATTGATAATCACCCTAAATGTAAATGGTCTGAATGTACCAATTAAAAGACACAGAGTCACTGAATGGATAAGAAACAAGAACCATCTACATACTGCCTTCAAGAGACTCACTTCAAACCCACGGACATACACAGATTGAAAGTGAAGGGATGGAAAAAGATATTTCATGCAACTAATAGGAAGAAAAAATCAGGAGTTGCAGTACTTGCATCACAGAAAAGACTTCAAAACAAAGAAAGTAACAAGAGACAAAGAAGGACATTACATAAGGACAAAGTGGTCAATCCAACAAGAGGATATAACCATTATAAATATCTATGCACACAACATAGGTGCACCTACATATGTGAAACAAATACTAACAGAATTAAAGGGGGGAATAGAATGCAATGCATTTATTTCCAGAGACTTCAACACACTATTCACTCCAAAGGACAGATCAACTAGACAGAAAATAAGAAAAGAGAGAGCAGCACTGAACAACACACTAGAACAGATGGACCTAACAGATATCTACAGAACACTCCATCCTAAAGCAACAGGATACACATTCTTCTCATGTGCACATGGAACATTTTCCAGAATAGATCATATACTAGGACACAAAAGGAGCTTCAGTAAATTCAGAAGGATTGAAATTGTACCAACCAGCTTCTCCAACCACAAAGGTATGAAACTAAAAATAAATTATGCAAAGAAAACAAAAAAGCCCACAAACACACGGACTCTAAATAATCAATGGAGCAATGACCAATTGAAAACAGAGATCAAGCAATATATGGAGACAAGTGAAAACAACAACTCAACACCTCAAAACATGTGGGACTCAATAAAGGCTGTGCTAAGAGGGAAGTATACTGCAATACAGGCCTACCTCAGGAAAGAAAAACAATGCCATATGAAGTCTAAACTCATAGTTAATTAAATTAGAAAAAGAAGAACAAATGAGGCCCAAGGTCAGTAGGAGGAGGGATGTAATATAAATTAGAGCATAAATAAATAAAATCGAGAATAAAACAATAGAAAGAATCAATGAAAGCAGAAGCTGGTTCTTCGAGAAAATAAACAAAACAGATAATCCATTAGCCAGACTTAGCAAGAAAAAAAGATAGTCTACACACATAAACAGAATCAGAAATGAGAAAGGAAAAGTCACTATGGACACCACAGAAATACAAAGAATTATTAGAGAATACTATGAAAAATTATATGCTAAAAAACTGGATAACCTAGAAGAAATGGACACCTTTCTAGAAAAATACAACCTTCCAAGGCTGACCCAGGAAGAAGCAGAAAATATGAAAAGACCAATTACCAGCAAAAAAACTGAATTGGTAATCAAAAAACGACTTAAGAACAAAACTCCTGAACCAGATGGCTTCATTTCTGAATTTTACCAAACATTTAGTGAAGACCTAATACCCATCCTCCTTAAAGTTTCCCAAAAAGTAGAAGAGGTCTATGAGGCCTCATTCTATGAGGCCAGCACAGAATCCCAAATCAAGCAGAGACAAAAAAAAGAAAACTACAAACCAAGAAACCTGATAAACATAGATGCAAATATACTCAAAAGAATATTAGCAAAGTGAATTCAAAAATACATTAAAAAGATCATCATCCACCTTGACCAAGTCAGATTTATTCCAGGGATTCAAGGATGGTGCAATATTTGAAAATCCATCAACATCAGAAACCAAATCAACAAAAAGGACAAAAATCACACGATCATCTCCATAGATGCTGAAAAAGCATTCAACAGGATTGAACATCCATTCATGATAAAAACTCTCAATGAAATGGGTAAAGATGGCAAGTATCTCAACATAATAAAGGCCACATATGACAAACCCATAGTCAACATACACACTTCAAACCCAAGGACATACACAGATTGATACTTAACAGCGAAAAGCTGAAAGCTTTTCCTTTAAGATCAGGAATAAGACAAGGATTCCCACTTTTATTCAACAGAGTACTGGAGCTCCTATCCACAGCAATCAGACAACACAGAGAAATAAAAGGCATCCATATTGGTAAGGAACATATTGAACTGTCACTGTTTGCAGATGACATGATATTGTACATAAAAAACCCTGAGGAATCCACCCCAAAACTATTAGAACTAATAACTGAATTCATCAATGTGGCAGGATGCAAAATCAATACACAGAAATCTGTTGCATTCCTACATACTAATGATGAACTAGCAGAGAGGGAAATCATAAAGACAATTCCATTCACTATTGCATCAAAAAGAATAAAATACCTAGGAATAAACTTAACCAAGGTGGTAAAAGACTTATACCATGAAAACTAGAAGACACTCATGAGAGAAATTAAAGAAGACACCAATAAATGGAAACACATCTATGCTCATGGATAGGAAGAATTAATATTTTCAAAATGGCCATCCTGCCTAAAGTAGTCTACAGAATCAATGCAATTCCTATCAAAATACCAATGGCATTCCTCAGCAAACTAGAACAAATAGTTCTAAAATTCATATGGAACCACAAAAGACCCTGAATAGCCAAAGCACTCCTGAGAAGGAAGAATAAAGCTGGGGGATTATGCTCCCCAACTTCAAGCTCTACTACAAAGCCATAGTAATCAAGACAATTTGGTACTGGCACAAGAACATACCCATAGATCAATGGAACATAATAGAGAGTCCAGATATAAACCCAAGCATATATGGTCAATTAATATACAATAAAGGAGCCATGGATATACAATGGGGAAAAGACAGCCTCTTCAACAGCTGGTATTGGCAAAACTGGACAGCTACATGCAAGAGAATGAAACTGGATTATTGTGTAACTCCATACACAAAAGAAAACTCAAAATGGATCAAATACCTGAATGTAAATCATGAAACCATGAACCTCTTAGAAGAAAACATAGGCAAAAATCTCTTGAATATAAACATGAGAGCAACTTTTTCCTGAAGTATCTCCTTGGGCATGGGAAACAAATAAAAAGTGAACAAATAGTACTACATCAAACTAAAAAGCTTCTGTACAGCAAAGGACACCATCAGCAGAACAAAAAGGCATAGTACAATATGGGAGAATATATTCATAAATGACATATCCGACATGGATTAACATCCAAATTATATAAAGAGCTCACGCACCTCAACACACAAAAAGCAAATAACCTGATTAAAAAATCAGCAGTGGATCTGAACGGATACTTCTCCAAAGAAGAAAGTCAGATGGCCAACAGACACATGAAAAGATGCTCCACATCACTAATCATCAAGGAAATGCAAATTAAAACCACAATGAGGTATCACCTCCCACCAGTTAGGATGGCCAACATCCAAAAGACAAAGAACAACAAATGTTGGCAAGGTGTGGAGAAAGGGAAACCCTCCAATCTGTTGGTGGGAATGTAAACTAGTTCAACCATTGTGGAAAGCGATATGGAGGTTCCTCAAAAAACTAAAAATAGAAATACCATTTGACACAGGAATTCCAATGTTAGGAATTTACCCAAGATCTCAGATTCAAAAAGACATATGCACCCCTGTTTATCGCAGTACTATTTACAGTAGCCAAGATACGGAGGCAACCTAAGTGTCCATCAGTAGGTGAATGGATAAAGAAGAGGTGGTACATATGCATGATGGAATATTATTCAGCCATAAGAAGAAAACAGATCCTATCATTTGCAACAACATGGATGGAGGTAGAGGGTATTATGCTCAGTGAAATAAGCCAGGCAGAGAAAGACAAGTACCAAATGATTTCCCTCATTTGTGGAGTATAACGACAAAGCAAAACTGAAGGAACAAAACAGCAGCAGACTCACAGACTCCAAGAAGCGACTAGCATCTACCAAAGGTGAGTGGTGGGGGAGGGTGGGAGAAGTGGATTGAGGTGTATTATGATTAGTGCACTGTGTGTGTGTGTTCACAGGGAAGACAGTGTAGCACAGAAAAGACAAGTAGTGACTCTGTGGCATCTTACTATGCTGATGGACAGTGACTACAATGGAGTGTGGGGGAGGACTTGATAATATTGGTGAATGTAGTAACCAGCATGTTTTTCATGTGAAACCTTCATAAAAGTGTATATCGATGGTACCTTAATGAAAATAAATAGATTTTTAAAAATGCAGTTCTGCCATCACCCGTAAGTCTCAGAAACTACAAATATACTTAGAACCATCAGTCTCTTTAAGACTGACTAAAGGTTCAAGTCTCTTGGCATGTATAATGGGAGAAAGTCTTTATCTCTGCTTTGACAGATAATTTTCTCTCTCCCACAGAGAAGAAAAAGATACAAGAGGATACTTCCTTTTCACTGGTTTATAAAGACCTATTGTTCAAACTCATGACATAGATAAATATATAAAAGAGTTTTCCCTCTCCAATAATCAGAAAGATTTATATCAATAAAATCTAGACTATAATTACCTTCTTCCATTGTTCTTCCCCAGCCACTTACAAAACACTTTGTGTTTGGGTCCAGGTTTTGGAAAACATCAAAAGGGAGACAGATAGGCTGAATATAGTCATCATATGTCACTGCTCTTTGTAAATGAAAAAGAGCAATATCATTTACATAAGATTCTATTTCAAAGTCTGGATGGATAATGATTGTTTTAACTTTTATCTTCTTGGTATTTGGATGTTTCTCATGTATATTATTAGTTCCAATCACAGCTCTCCACATTAAAGGATCTCTGAAAGAAAGCAAATGTTCCCATTACAAACATATTTATTTAAGTAAGTAAATATTCTTAATCTCACTAGTTTTTGTTATTTCTCATATTAGGTGATTAACAAAAAAAATTGAATCCTACTTTCATGCAACATAAAGTCCCATCAAATAAAAACCTAAATATTATGATGGAGGAAAGGAGAAAAAGAACAATGGACAGAAAGTCCAAAAACAGATTCAAGTACATGAGAAATTAATATATGATAAAGGTAGCACTTCTTAACAATGGACAAAAAGATGAATTATTCAATAAATGGTATTGGAATAACTATCTACCTAACTAGTCTTAACAGTGAAATAAAATTAAATCCTCCAAACATACTAAACACTAAAAAAACCCCTCAAAATTGATTATTTAAATACCCAAGTCTTTTAAATAAATATTTCATACTTTTAGAGGTACATAAAATGGTATATCTGAGACTTGCATCAAAATAATTGGAGGGGGGAATCGGTGAGATTAAGATGAAATAAGATCAGGAATGAGCTGATAACTTGAAATGGGGTGATAGTTCTAATAGGAGTTCACTAAACTATTCCCTCTGCTTTTATAAATTTTTGAAATTTTAGAATAAAACATTTGGATATTAAATTACACAAGAATTACAAAAATTAAACCAGAAAGAAAATGTAGTTGAATACATAACATTGATATGAGAAGGGACTTTATAAAACATAACAGTAAATATAAAATAAGCAACTAATGGATCTTGATATACAAAAACCAAAAGGAAGCAAAAAATCAAACCACACCAAAAAATCTTCTGTGGATCAAAAATCAACAAGTAAACCCCTAAATGTTTAATTGTTATTACATCTGGAATTGAATTGGTAATGAGAAACTGTTGTCTACAAATGCTGAAATTTTTTTTTATTGAAGTGTAGTTGATATACAATCTTATATTGGTTCCAGATATATAACACAGTGGTTCATCAGTTAACCATATGATTAAATCCTCACCCCCATGAGTGCAGTTACTGTCTGTCATCTGACGAAGATATTACTGAATCATTGACTGTATTTCCATGCTGTATTCTACTGTCCCCATGACCAACTTTTATGTTTGAGAATTTTAGTGCTCTTTTATCCCCCTCAACCTCCCCAACCCCTCCCCCATGGTAACCATCAATCACTTCTGTGTCTATGAGTCGACTTACAAATGCTGAAATTCTTTTCACCCTCACATTGGCAAAGATTATGTATGTGTGTGATGATAATGCTCAGTATAGACAAGAGTCAGAGGAACAAAGGCACACTCATTCATTGTAGAAAGTGTAAGTAAATGGGTACTTTGGCAATATGTATCAATAGTCTGTAACAATTGCATTTTATTTTACCCTGCAATTCTATTTCCTAGAATTTCTCTCAAGGAAATAGAACATATTTGGTTATCATGAAAGTGGAGATTAGGCCACCTCTAAAAAGGTTGTGAAAAATTTTAAGGTGCTAGTGCTATTTATTTCAAAAAGAAATCACTGCTTTAAGCTACTTTGACATATTTCCTTTCTTTTCCAAACTTACTCAATTTACATTATTTATCCACTGCAGTTTATATTCAGATCATAAGATTATAAAACAAGTTGTATACACTGAAAACTACAAAACATTGCTGAAAGAAATTAAAGACGTAAGTAAATGAAAAGACATGGAATGTTCATGGATTGAAAGACTTAATAATATTAGGATAACAATACTACCCAAAGCAATATATAGATTCAATGCAATCCCTATAAAAATCCCAATGAGGTTTTTTGCAGAAATAGAAAAACCCATGCTAAAATTCATAAACTATTAAGGGACCCCCAAATAACCAACATAATCTTGAAAAAGAAGAATAAAGTTGGAGGACTCACACTTCCTTATTTCAAAACTTGCTGCAAAGCTACAGTAATGAAAACAGTGTGTGCTGGCGTAAGGACAAGTAGAAAAGAATAGAGAGCCTAGAAATACACCCTTTTATATGGGATCTATTGATTTTCACTGAGAGTGCCAAGATAATTCAATGGGGAAAGGACAAGGTTTTCAATAAATTGTGCTGGGAAAATTGAATATACATATTCAAAAGAATGAAGTTGGACTCTTACCTTTTGTCATACGCAAAAATTAACTGAAAACAGATAAAGACCTAAAAATAACAGTAATAAAAGTCTTTAAAGAAAACACAGGGGAAACCCTTCGTGATATTGGATTTGGCAATAATTTCTTGGGTACGACGTGAAAATCACAGCCAACAAAAGAAAAAATAGATAAATTTGACTTCACTGAAACTAAAGACTTTTGTGCATCAAAGGACACTCAAAAGAGTGAAAAAACAACCTATAGGAGAGTGTATTTGCAAATTATATTTGATAAAGGTTTAATATCCTGAATATATTATATAAAGAACCCCTACAACTCAACAAAAAAATTGACAGCCCACTTCAAAAATGGGCAAAGGACTTGAATAGACATTTCCCCAAAAAAGATATACAAATGGCCAAAAAGCACATGGAAAGATGCTCAACATCACTAATCATTAGGGAAACGTGAATCAAAACCAAAGCAAGATACCACTTCACTCATTCACATAGTTATAGGAGCAGTGTAAGTGATGAGCTAGGGATATGGGGACTGATACTCTGAATTTACTTCTGATCAGTGGGGGGTATTGGGGACAGAAAAAACAGGTTTCAGAGATACTACAGAGAGTCAGCTAGCCTTCTGGGTAATAGAGCTATTGGTGATGTTATTATGAGAAAATAGAGAAGGAATAGGATTAAAGGAAAGATTTTTAAAAATTCATTTTTGGACTTGTTGAGAATGTGACTCCAATATATATGTATAGTTGGGAGCTGGAAATATGACTCAGCTGGAGAGACTTTGGAGTTGCCAGCACACAAACTGCTGAAACAGAAGTAGATGAGACATCTCTAGAAAAGAGCACAGATGATAAGGCCAAGAGGATAGAAAGTAGAAGTGTAGAAAATATTGCCATTTAAAAGATGACAAAGGCTTATTAAGGAGGAGGAGAAAAGATAAAAAGAGACAGAACGTGGTATCTTAGAAATCAACAAAAGATAATTTCAAGGAGAGCAGCAGTCAACTTTGGCAAGTGTTCTAGAGATCAAACAGGACGGGGATGGAGAGAGGTCATTGACTTTGGCACGGATGTGGATCTTTAATAGTATATTTTGGCCACAAAAATCAGATTGCAATTGGGATTTTCTGAGTCAATGAGCAAAAAGGAAGTATCACTTTCAAGGAGTCTCCCAGTAAAGGGAAGAACAAGAACAGGTAAAGTTTGTTTGTTAAATAATGATGAGGTGATCTAAATATGATTGAAGTATATAGGGAAGAAACGAACAGATTGAAAAATAGCAGAGACATTGAGGCAGCATAGGTTTGAGACCTAGGCTTAAATCAGTGGGCTGCCTCTTAAGAGCAATGCGATCTTTGGCAAGTTAGCAAATCTGTCTGGTCTTTGGATTCCTCAAGTGTAAAATGGAGATTGTAATAGCTTTGCAGAGGGGTACCACTGAGAAGGGCTTTTTAAATTTAGAATTATATGTAACATCCTTAGACAAAACCTAATCTTAGAGCAAGTCTTTGATAAATGGTTGTTATAAAAGGGAATAAGGAATAATTGATGTGCAAGGAAGGGAACAGGAATAGAAAGTGACAGTCCTCTGAGACAGGAGGAAACTCCTGAAACTCATAGAGACTGTGCCTCAGTAATATCTACTTCCTCAGCACGGAGTCCTGTTCTAGTGTATTACATACATTCACTAAATACTTGTTGAGTAAAGGGGTAAAAACATCAATAAGATTTAGTCTTGAGAACTGTTAAGTGGAATATGGACATTATATTCAAATGCTTGGAAGAAGAATCAGGTTTTTATATACATGGCTTCAGAAGGCAGAACAAAAACCAAGACAATACAACATAAGGAAAAACTTACTTAAGAATTAAGGCTGTCTGAAATGGAAATGAGATTCTTCCTAAGACAATTCAACCTCACAAGAGGTATTTCAAGTACAGAACCATATGATACAATTATGGTTATGTGGGTGGGTTTCAGTCTGACAAACCTGGATTTGATTCCTGATTTTGTTGCTTTCCAGCATGGAACCATGAGCAAATACTTAAGAATGCTAAAGTCTCAGGTCTCCCTAAAGAGCAGTTGTGAAGATTAGTGGAAATTACGTATGAAAGAATGCCTGCCTCAGTACATTGAAGCAATAATTATTTCTGACTAGAGAATACATTATTTTAATATTGTAGTTAGTTTTCATATACAGGACAGAGGATTGAACTAGACCTTTAAAATGCCTCTTTGATTCTACGATTCTCTGACAACATAGTGAACCTATATTATTTGACCAAGGTCATACAAATAAGCAGGTTTTTGAGTCTTAACACCACTGCACCACAAAGTGTCAGGGGAGGACTAAGATACAGGTCTACTTCAAACTCCTTGTTCTCCCTACTGTGTCAAAGGAATAGACCAGTAAAGGTACAATGTCAGGACTTAGTAGGCAAGAGGACCTTTTCCAAGACTCTTCATACCAAGTAGGTCTTTCCTCCCTTGGTTTAAGGTTTGAAAGCTGTTGAAAAGCAGTTTTTAAAGATAGCATGTTAGAAAGTAGTTGTTGAACACCCACACCTGAAAGAACAGAATTGACCTCTTTCTTGGTATAAACCCTTGGTTTATACCTTAGTATCTTCCCATTTTTCTAATCCCTAGTCCTCAAAAGGCCAATTCATAGTACCAAAATGTTTTTAAAATGTAGTATATAAATGGAAAACTTTAGGTACTCCATTAGGCCACTTTACCTTGATTGGATTTTGAAATTCTTGTTAGTTCTTCCTAAAGACTTTTCTAAGACAGCTAGTCTCTTAAAAATTAAAGACTAAACAGAGACCGTATGACAGGTTCCATGGTTTCCTAAAGGATTTATTATAGAGCTTCATATTAAATAGGTTAGGAGGGTTGTAAAGTTTTATTCTAACTGATAAATCCTACTTCTCCAAGACTGACATCATCCATAAACTCAATAAACATTTACCATGTCTCCTATAAAGTATGCCAAGTCCTATACTTGTACCAGGAATATAAAATAAAACATGCAGTCCTTGTCTTCAAAGAACTCATGATCTAATGGTGAGAAAGACAAACACCTGATTACAATATAATTTTAAAAGCTTCATTATTTAAAGAAAGGCCTAAGAAACTCCAACCCACAGTCCAAAAATCTGGCCTGTCTCCTTTTTATATTGCTCATGAACAAAGAATGATTTTTACACTTATAAATGATTAGGAAAAAAACCAAATAACAAAATAATATTTTGTTCAAATTCCAATATTCATAAATGGTTTTATAGGGTCACAGTGAACTTATTCAATTGTTTTGTCTACAGCTGATTTGGTTCTACAGAGGCAGACTTGAGTAGTTGTGACAGAGACCGTATGGGCTGCAAAGCCTTAAACATTTCTTTACAGAAAAGGTTTGTTGACCTCTGATTTAAAGGATTTATTTCAACAAATATTCAGGGTACTGTGTATAAGACATTATGGCTACTTGCAAACATACAGCTTAACTGAATAGGGCTGGAGTCAAATGATTCTCTACATTTCAAGATATCCCCTGAGGATAAACAGGAGGTGTGTTTTGTATACATACCTAAAATCCTTAGTGCAGTGGGCGGCTGTGAGGATCCACTTATTTTTCACTAAGCTTCCCCCACAGACATGAGTAGAAATTTTACCAGGCTGAATTTGCAGGCTAACTACCCACGGCCAGGCGCCACTTTGAGCTACCGTGCCCCCTGTAATGCGAGGCCCTTTCAGCACATCCGCAAGTGGTGCTTTTCCACAATCTAAAAATAAAAATGATATATTATTTGGCTGAACACCTAATAATATTAATTTCTAATCTTAACACATTAATCTTTGAAACTCCTATTTAAAAAACTGATGAATCCAGAGCTACAAGTTCTAATACTTCCTGTTTAACTTGTTGGGTTAGTCTTTCTCAACTGTAGTATGAAGTCACCTAATAGCCCTTTCAACTCTGAATTCCAATGAATCATTAATCTGTAAAATGGGAATAACAAACCGCAGAATGCTTTGAGGAGTATATACAGATGCCCCACATAAGTGAACGGCATCTTTACCATTACCGCTACTTCTACTACTACAGTCTCCTCATAATTGGACTGCTTAGGTCTATAAATTTTTAAGACAGTCGGAACAGAAAAGAAGGGACCCACGTCCCAGCCCTACAAGTGGGGAAAAGGCCAAGGGGGACCGTCCGAAGATACTGCCCTTTGCATCCAACCTTTCCTTCGCCAGGACCTGGCGGCCCTTCTGCCCGAGCCTCCACCGCATGGCCGCCGGCCGGGTCCCAGGAGGGGCCGCGCCTGCTCCTCTCGGAGCGCGAGTGGTCTGCGAACAGGAGAGCGTTGCCCACAAACAGCGCCGCGCTCAGGAGCCCCGGCCCCATGTCGGAACTCCGGGGGCGCAAAATGGCTGCCAGCACACCCCGCCCGCGCCGCGGTGTGTGAGGCGGAGAGGCGCGAGGGCTGCTCGCAAAGCAGGCGAGGGGCGAGCGGGCGCCGGCGGCCTGTGAGGCGGGCGGGTGCCCGGATGACCCTGGCCTCCGGGGGTAAACCAGCGGGCGTCCGCTTACCGGGCAGCAATACGGGAAGCGCCTGGCGCTCGGCCGCCTCGCCTCGCCTCGCCGGTCAGAGCTGTGCGCTTGCACAGGCCGGCAGGGGCGGGCGGTGCTGGAACCTGGGGGCCGCTAACTCAGATTTGTAGGGCCTTCGACGGAGGCTTGGATTCGAGACCATATAGCCATTATACACACACAGATTGATCTCATTATCAGTTGGTTTGTAGTAGCTTGCCTTCAACCAATCACTTCAGGATAAGCTGATAAAATCAAATTTAAAGACATGCAAAGTTAAGGACAAAGCCTGACTGATGGTGATTGCACCACCACCACCCACAAACGCACTTGCGCATACACCCTCTCCCTCCCTCTCTTTTTTTCTCTTCATCCCCCAGCCTGAGAGATGCATTATTCTTTGCCCTTGTCAGAACCCCTGAAGTGCCCCCTGGCATTCAAAACTGTGAGGGGAGAGGGCACAGATAAATGGCTCCAGTTAATCCACCAAACACACATAGGTATTAACCTCACACTATGTACCAAACACCCGAAATAAGTACCACATCACTGGAGGTGTGTTAAGACCTGGTCCTCTGACCCAGAGAACTTAACAAGTTGGCCAGTGGAGAAAATCAGGACTAATTCACGTGGGGAGCAAAGAAATAAATGGTGACCCTCAAGCCTAATGTTAATTCAGACATAAGATATTGGTGTGAGCTGTGGCGGTCTTGTTGGGGGCAAGTCGGTACAGAGACGCAGGGAAGTCAGAGTACAAGGTGAGGAAAGAATTTATTAAAGTAAGAGTGCCAGGGAATGACAGAACAGAATGATAAAGGAAGTTCATTGAACTGCTACTTAGCATGGGGCACATCCCACACCAACTTCTAAAGCCAATGTCACCTGGGGTTCAGTGTCTGCTTGGATCTGCATGGCGTGGGAACTGAGTCCCTGCCACCCGAAGATTTGGGGGAGCCACAGAGCACTGGATGGAGTGAGATTATGTTCTGCGAACTCCCTAGAGGCAAAGAAAGGAGACTTTCAGGCAGGCTACTAAAGAGTATGGCCTTAAACTACAGTTCTGTCTGGGTCACCCAGGAGACGGTAATTTGCAAGCCCAGATCTGAGCTCTCAGTAGCCCCTCCCAATTTATCTGAAATAGGGCAGAGAGAGTGAAGGTTTGAACTGAAATCCAGGGGATTAGAATGAAAAAGCAGAGTAACAAAGAAGACACCATGGGAGAAGCGCAGAGACAAAACGTTATAAATTGAGCAGTGAGAGGTTTATTTAAAGCAAAAAAGTGCACACTCAAAGAAAGGGGAGTGTAGGCTACCTCAGAGAAGAGGCGCCTGCCCCTAAATTTTAGGGTCTGGGGATTTATAGGTGGTTGAGGATTTTCAAAGGACTATGGGTGTGGACTTGTTAAGTGCTCCCAGAATGTTCATCCTAGATGAGTCATTAAGTTTCTTTTCTTATTAGTTCTCCAGGTAATTCTGCAAAATTAACATAAGAAATTTACTGCTGATTTCTTCCCAGAATAGCAGCTTCCTGGTCTGAGGGCTTATCAATTAAGACAACCTGCCCTGCCCCCAGGGTGGGCCGAGTTATTGTGTTTGCTAAACAGTATGTTAAGAATCTTCTTAACTTGGTGGATTTTTTAAAATGCAATTTTGACTTTAAAGTAAAATCTTCCTATCTTTAATATGGTGTTTATAGCTGGGCCTTTTAGCAGGCTGAAGTAAATTTTACAATGGCATGATCTAATTGGTACAATGAAGACATGGGTTATACTGAGATACTTCTCTTTATCTGGGGAATATTCAAACATTTAAGGCCAAGTTGCTCCTGACCTTTTGAGCCTTGACTGATTAACTGATTAACTCTGAGTCTTTTCTCGCTTTCTAGTTTTAACTGGTTAACTGAGTCCTTTCTAGTGGGCTCTACTGGCCTATTCTCTTTCTACTCCGCTCATATCTATTTTCTTGCCTTACAGTCTGGGAAGGCAACTTGCAGGAGAGGAATGTGAACGTGGCCTAAACTGAAGCTCATGAAGTGGAAGAAGATGTAGTGAGGACAGGCTGGGCAAAGACAGAGGTGTGGGTATGTATCCATGCTTGTTTCTCTAGAGAAACAAAACCAGTTACATATATAGAGGTATCGAAAGGGAGATTATGGGAATTAGCTTATGCAGTGGGGGCTGAGAAGTCCCAGGATGTTGAAAGGGCGAGCTCCCAGATTCTATTTCAGCCAATTGGGACCCGGATCCTACCTCAGCCAATCAGGACCTGGATCCTATTTCACCCAATCGGAGCTTGGTCTCTCTCCTCTCCATTCAGCAGAGCTCACCCACCACCCTTAGATTCTGCCAATTGACCAGAGCCACGACCTATCACCCCACCAACCACCCCTAGATCCAGCCAATCAGCCAGAGCCATGACCTATCACCCCACCAACTGCCCTAGAACCCCATAAAACCTTTGTGGTATTGAAACTCGCTCTCTTTCTCTGGCGTCTTGCCACTGCGTTGGTGTAGATGAAAGATTGAGCTCGAACTAGCTCGAATACAGGCTCTTTGCTTTTGCATGGGTGTTGGCTCCTTGGTGGTCTTCTGGGATTCGCAGCTTTGGGCACAACAATGTGTCATAAACTGGAGACCTAGAAAAACCAGTGCTGTAATTCAGTCCAACCCAAAGGCTCAAGAACCAGGAGCTCTGATGTGTGAGGGAAGGAGAGATGGCCGTCCCAGCTCAAGAAGAAAGAGGGAGAATTTGCTCTTCTTCTTCTTTTTTGTTCTATTTGGGCCTTTAGGGGATTGGATTCGATGATACCTGCCCACGTTGGGGAGGGTGGATCTTTATTCAGTCTACCAGTTCAAAAGCTAATCTCTCCCAAAAACACCCTCACAGGCACACCTAGAAAGAATATGTTACCAGCCTTAGCCCAGTTAAGTTGACACATAAAATTACCTAGCACAATAATAATCAATGTGTGTATATAATTTTATTTTTACTCTTTTCTGTTATCTTATGGAGACTGAAGAGAGAAACCATGCCTTAAAATTTTTTATCAAAATATGGAAGAGAAAAAGCTAAATTGAAGCCTTTTTCCTGGTTTTGTATTTGACTTGAATCTGCTTTGAGTTCAGAGTCAACATATATGGCTCTTCCCTTTAGATGAGCCATTTAAGATGGCTCTTGTGGAGCCCGCTTCATACATCTGGTGAAGGGCACTGATTGCTCAGCATAGTGAAGATAAATTTGTCAGTATGCAAAGGAAGCTGGGAGAGAAGGAGGAAGGAAAGAAGCAGGCAGCCCAACAAGATGGCATACGACCGACCAGGCCTGAGCCTCAGAGATGTCTGTGAGTGTCAGTGAGCCGGGTCGACCCTGGGTTTTTAAGGAACAATGATGTCTACTGTTCCATTTAAATTGTTTCATCCTTGCTCTCTTGAGCTGTGCTGAAGCTTGCCTCTGTTAACCCCATGCCTTTAGTAACAAGGGGACAGTGTGGGCTGTAGTAGCCTGGTCACATGGTAGAGGATTAAAGTAGGGGCCAGTTGAAGGACAGCCGCCCTGCTCCTGCCGTCCCTCTGAGGTTGTCGTGGTAAGCAGCATTAAATCGAAGGAGGCTATTAATTGGGGCTTACAGGTGGTACCGGTGGGAAAGGGAACAGAAGCTCAGGGCTGAGCTGAAATCAGTGGGTGGGAGGCAGGTGATATTAGAGAAATAAGTTTCAGCATGACATGACCCAGGGGCAGACAAGAAACAAAGTCCCTGTTCCCCGAATAGTTTAGTGGAAGATGATACTTAAAAGGGGTGGTGGGGGGTAGAATAGTTTGGGGGTGTTTCTGTGTGTTAGGATGTGATCAGATTGGCTTTGTAAACTGACCAAGATGACAGGTCTTGCTGCGACAGACAGTAGATTTAACAGATTTCTTTTATACACCTGTTGAAAAACAAGTGCATACACCCAAGTCACAAGGACAATGAAAAATGCAGTGGGTCAGTAAACACAAAGCTTCAATGGTTGGCTTTCCTCTGCTTTTTCTAGGTCTTCACTCTTCTCTCCTGCACTGTCACTTCCTTTCTTTGTGGGATCATTCCCACCAGCAGACAAATATCCTCTGGTGTGGTAGGCAGTCTCTGAAATGGCCTCTAATTAGCCCTGTCTCCCAGTAAGGTATGAACCTTTGTCGAGTCCCCTCCCCTTTAGCATGGGTTGGATTTAGTGACACACTTCTAGCAAATAGAAAGTGACAGAGGTGATGGGCTGTCACTTCCATGATTAGGTTATAAAAAGATTGTAACTTCTGCCTTGACTTTTTCTCGAGCTCTCTTGCTACAGAAGGGAAGCTGGCTGCCACATTGTGAGCAGCTCTGTGTCCCTATGGAGTGGCCTCTAGCAGCAGGCGGTGAGGACCTGAAGTCCTCAGTCTATTGGCCCGTGAAGAATCCAGTCATACCACATCACATGAGCAAACCGGGCAACAGATCTTCCTGTGGACAGTTCTTCAGATGAGACCACAGTTCTGGCTAACACCCTAACCACAACCTCCTGAGAGACCTTAACCCAAAGGTACCCTGCTAAATTACACTCAAGATTCCTGACCCACAGAAACTGTGAGATAACACTTTTTTTTTTAAGCCACTAAGTTGCAGCAGCAGAGAATACATCTTGTTTCTCCTACCCTTGAAGGAGAATGGGGGCATTATGCTGGGGTCTGGGGTGGCCAGGGGCACCCATGGAGGGGCAGGGTTGACAGGGTCTGGAGTTGGGAGTGGTTTTATTCTTCCTATTTGTTCCCTGCTCCACTTGGGATACGTCTAAGTTAGCGCTATGAACCCTTAAATAATTGTTTTCATTATGTAGACTTTTAAACAATAATAACAATGTAAATATCCACATTCCAATCACCTCATTCACTGTTTCTGTTTTGTCAAATGTTTCATCCACATGAAAGAATAGTTACAGTGCAGTTTGTGTAGGATTTAAAGAATGAAAATACAAGGATACCCATTTAAGAAAAAGAACATTATTGTTGCATTTGAAATCCTCTTCGCACCCCTCCCTGAATCTGTCCCTTTCACTTTCCCTTAGAAGTAAACAATATTTTGCATTTCATATTTGTTATTTAATTGATTCTCTTTATAAACCTGGCTGTACAATATGGTAGCAACTAGCCATGGGTGACAATTTAAGTTTAACTTTCAGTTGAATAAAAGTTCAGTTCCTCAGTAAAGTTAGCCATATTTTAAGTGTCCAACAGCCACGTGTAGCTTGTGATGATCACACTGGACAGCAAAGTTATAGAATATTTGCATCATTGCAGAGAGTTCTATTGGACAGATCCAAACATTATTCAGTTTTGCATGTTTTTGAACTTTAAATAAGTTGAATCACACAATGAATTTTCTTTTGCAGCTAGCTTTATGTTTGTTTTGGATTTTTTAAAATTGAAGTATAGTTGACATACATACAATGACATACAAGCTACATGTGGTTGTTAGACACTGAAAATATGGCTAACGTTACTGAGGAACTGAACCTTTTTTTTTTTTTTTTGAGAGGGCATCTCTCATATTTATTGATCAAATGGTTGTTAACAACAATAAAATTCTGTATAGGGGGGTCAGTGCTCAGTGCACAATCATAATCCATCTCAAGCCTAATTCTCATCAGTCTCCAATCTTCTGAAGCATAACGAACAAGTTCTTACATGGTGAACGAATTCTTACATAGTGGAAAAGTTCTTACGTGGTGAACAGTACAAGGGCATTCATCACAGAAACTTTCGGTTTTGATCACGCATTATGAATTATAAACAATCAGGTCAAATATGAATATTCGTTTGATTTTTATACTTGATTTATATGTGGATCCCACATTTCTCCCTTTATTATTATTATTATTATTTTTAATAAAATGCTGAAGTGCTAGGTAGATGCAAGATAAAGGTAGAAAACATAGTTTAGTGTTGTAAGAGAGCAATTGTAGATGATAAGGTGTGTGCCTGTAGACTATGTGTTAATCCAAGCTAGACAAGGGCATTAAAACATCCACAGATGCAGAAGATTTCTCTCAAAACAGTGGGGGTGAGGTTCTAAGCCTCACCACTGTTGATCCCCAATTTCTCACCTGATGGCCCCCCTGCGACTGTGCCTGTCTTAGGTTGTTTGAGGAACTGAACTTTTATTCAACTGAAAGTTAAACTTAAATTGTATGTCAACATACAAAGTTATTACAATATTATTGACTATATTCCCCATACTGTACTTTGTATTCCCATGACCTATTTATTTCGTAACTGGAAATTTGTACCTCTTGATCCTCTTCACTTATTTTACCCATCCTCCCAATCCCCTTCCCTCTGTTAACCACTAGCTTGTTCTGTGTATTTCTGAGTCTTTCTGTTTTGTTTGTTCAATTGTTTTGCTTTTTAGATTCCACATGTAAGTGAAATCATATGGTATTTGCCTTTCTCTGTCTGACATATTTAACTTAGCATAATATTCTCTAGGTCCACCTATGTTGGCTAAAATGGCAAAATTTCATTCTCTTTTATGGCTGAGTAATGCTCCATTATATATATATACCACATGTTTATCTGTCAGTGGGTACTTCAGTTGCGTCTGTATCTTGGCTATTCTGAGTAATACTGCAGTGAACATTAGATAGGGGTGCATATATCTTTTTGAATTGGTGGTGTTATTTTCTTCAGAAAATACCCAGAGTGGGATTGCTGGATCATATGGTAGTTTTTTGGGGAACCCCACACTGTTTTCCACTGTGGCTGCCCCAATTTACATTCCCACCAACTGCACAAGGGCTCTCTTCTCTCCATATACTCACGAACACTTGTTACTCCTTGTCTGATATTAGCCATTCTGACAGGTGAGGTGCTACCTTATTGGGGTTTTGATTTGCAGTTTCCTGCTGATTAGTGATGTTGAGCATCTTTTCACATGTCTGTTGGCTATCTGTATGTCTTCTTTGGAGAAGTGTCTATTCAGGTCCTCTGCCCATTTTTAAATTGGATTCTTTGCTTTTTTTGTAGTGGATATTAACCCCTTCTTCGATATATCATTTGCAGATGTTGCTGGGGCAGGTGGGTTGGGCTGGGAATGTCCATACTGGAATACAACGTAGGGCAAGTGGTGCTAGCAGTGTAGCTGGAAGGTGTCAGAACAGATACCTGTCAGTGTTGGGCCAGCTAGGCTGGACGAGGGCAAAAGAAATGGTGTCCATCAGCACTTCTGTTCCCTGAGAAGGCTCTCACAGATCCCTGTCCCTCTAGCTCACACTCTAAACTTAGTAAATCTTACCCAAGTATGGCCCAGGCACTTTTGAAACTGCCACCTCTGTGCTTGGTCTCAGAATCAGTGAAACTGTGTGCGGGCTCTTTATAAGCAAAGGGCCCTTGGTTTCCTGTAACTCTGGTTCTTCCAGAAGTAAGCCCAGCTATTTTTCAAAGTTCCCTGTGTTAGGCTCTGCTGGTTTTCTAAACCAGATGTTTCAGGGGTTTGTCTTCCTGCTGTAGATCCCCAGGGTGGGTGTTGCCCAGAGTGGGGCTTGAAACCCTTCCTCCTCAGGGAGGACCTCCGTGCCGGTGCCATTCCTTCTGTTTGTGGGGCATGCTAGGCTTTGTTCAAACTGCTGTATTTCAGTTGGTCTCCAAGCAAGACTGCACACCAGCCCTCCAAGAGGGGACTCTCAGGTTCCTATGGCATTTGGGACCCGCAGATATCAGCCCTGTGGGCTTTCCAATTCAGACGTTCTGGGGGCTCATCTCTCTGGCGCAGATCCTAGGGGCTGGGGTGCCTGATACAGTGCAGCAGCCCCTTGCCCCTCAGGGAGAAGTGCCTGTCTGGTGAGAGCCCAGTGTATTATATCCCCTAGAAAGGGAAAAACTATGAAGACAGTACAAAGCTGTCTTTTTGAGAGATCATGTCTCTGTCTCTTCTACTGTCTCAGTGGTTCTTTCATCCTTTGTTGTGGAGAGCAGTTCATCAAGTTTTTAGATCTGTTTCACGGGGAAGTAGTCCATATGTAGCTGTAGAATTGGTGGGGCTGTGGGAGATGGCAAGTTCAGGATCTTCCTCTGCCTCTTTCCTCCCAGATCCTGTTTTGCAGCTAGCTTTGTTCAATCCAGTATTAGGTTCTTGATTTTCATTCATGTAGTTATCTATATCTGTAATTCATGCATTTTTACTTACACACTGTGTGACTATGTATTTATCAACATTGGAATCTATTATTGATGGACATTTGAATTCTTTCCGGATTTTTGCTAACAAGTATTATGCATATAAGCGTGAGTTTCTCTGGATTATATACCAGGTTGGGATTGCTGGCTCACAGAGGATTTATACCATTGCCTTATTATATGCCAAATTGTTTTCTGAAATGTCTTATCAATATGCTCTAATGAGCAGCATTGGTCCATTGTTCATATTATCACCAATGCTTAATTTTTTGCCAGTCTTGTGGGTATGCATTGAGAAATCATGGTTTCAATCTGCATTTTCCTAATTTTGAATGAGTTTGTATATTTGTCTCTCATATTTTTAAGGAATATTTTATGAAATATATTTTCATATATTTAGGGGACATTCATTAATTATATTAAGTACCCATTTGGGTAATTTATCTATCTTTGTTGTATTCATGTCCTTAACTGGCAGCCACCGAGATTTTTACTGTCTCCATAGTTTTGCCTTTTCTAGAATGTCATGACTGTATCATACAGTTATGTACTCTTTCAGATTGACTTCTTTCACTTAATAATAATGCATTTAACGTTCTTGCACATCTTTTCATGGCTTGATAGCTTCTTTTTAGTGCTCACTATTCCATTGTCTGGATGTACCACTGTTTATTTATCCATTATACCTGTTTGAGGACATCTTGGTGACTTCCAAGTTTTGTCAATCATGAATAAAGCTGCTGTAAACATCTGCATGCAGCCTTTTGTGTGAATGTTTTCAACTCCTTTGGAAAAATACCCAAAGTTGTGCAGTTGCTGGATCTTGTGATAAGAGTACATTTAGTTTTGTACGAAACTGCCAAGCTGTTTTCCAAACTGGCTGTACTGCCTTTTTTTTTTTTGCATTTCTCCTAGCAATAAATAAGAATTTCTGTTGTAGCACGTCCTTGCTAGTATTTGGTGTTATCGTTCTGGATTTTGGCCATTCTAATAGGTGTACAGTGGTATCTCATTTTGATTTGAATTTCTCTGATGACATGTGATATGGAGCATCTTTTCATGGTTTTTTTTTTTTTCCATTTATGTATGTGAGATCTCTTTTAAGGTCTTTGGGTCATTTTTTGAATCA
This sequence comes from Manis javanica, assembly GCF_040802235.1. NCBI lineage: Eukaryota > Metazoa > Chordata > Mammalia > Pholidota > Manidae > Manis > Manis javanica. Next base: position 87,162,606 of record NC_133165.1, read on the forward strand.
GGTTATTTGTGTTTTTATTATTGAGTTTTAAGAGTTCTTTGTGTATTTTGGTTAACAGTTCTTTATCAGATGTCTTTGGCAAATATTTTCTCCCAGTCTGTGACTTGTCTTTCCATTGTCTTCACATTGACTTTCACAGAGCAGAAAATTTTAATTTTGGTGAAATCTGGCTTACCAGTTCATTCTTTTATGGATCATAATTTCAGGGTTGCATCTATAAAGTCATTGCCAAGACCAAGGTCATCTAGACTTTCTCCTATATTATTTTGTAAAGTTTTATACTTTTGTGTTTTACATTTAGATCTGTGATCCAGTCTGAGTTAATTTTTATGAGGTATGTAAAATCTGTGTCTAGATTCATTTTTTTTCATGTGGATGTACAATTGTTCCATCATCATTTGTTGAAAAGACTTTGTTGCCTTTGCTCATTTGTGGAACATCAGTTGGCTATATTTATGTATATGTGTCTATATCTGTGTTCTCTGTTCTGTTCCATTGACCTGTTTATCTGTTCTTTTGCCATTACCACCGTGTCTTCATTACTGTAGCTTTATAGTATTTGTTGACGTTGGGTACTGTCAATCTTCCAACTTTGCTCTCCTTCAACACTGTATTGCCTCTTCTGAGTCTTTTTCCTCTCTTTTTAACCTTTAGAATAAGTTTGTTGATATCCACAGTGTATTTTGCTGGGATTTTATTTGTGCTTGCATTAAGTCTGCAGATTAAGTAGGTAAGAACTGCCATCTTGGCAATATTGTCTTTCTAGCCATTAATATAGAATACCTCTCCTTTTATTTACTTCTTTATCAGAGTTTTATCATTTTACTCATACAGATCTTATACATATTTTGTTAGATTCATACCTAAGTATTTCATTTTTGGGGGGTGCTAATATATAATGGTCTTGTATTTTTTAATTTCAGATTCCAATTGTTTATTGCTGGTATATATGAAAGTAATTGACTTTTATTAACCTTGTATCTTTCAACCCTACTATAATCACTTACTGAGTTTCAGGAATTCCCTTTTACAATCTTTTGTTTTTTCTACACAGATGAACATGTCATTTGTGAACAAAGATAATTTTATTTCTTCCTTTCCAACCTGTATACACCTTTTATTTCCTTTTCTTGTCTTATTGCATTAGCTAGAACTTACAACATAATGTTGAAAAGCAGTGGTGAGAGGGGATAACCTTGTCTTATTCCTCAGTTTAGTGGAAAAGCTTTGAATTTCTCACCAGTGTGATGTTACTTGTAGGCTTATTTGTAGATATTTATCTAATTGTGGAAGTTCCCCTTTATTCCTTTTTACTGACAGTTTTTTAAAAATCATACATGGGTGTTTGATTTTCTCAAATGCTTTTTCTGTATCAATAGGATTGTGTGACTTTTCTTCTTTAGCCCATTGTGGTGGGTTGCATTGATTTTTGAATGTTGAAGTACCTTGCATACTTGCGATAACTCTTACTTGGTAATGTATAATTCTTTTTGTATAACTGTTGGATTTGATTTGTTAATATTTTATTATTGAGGATTTTTGCATCTGTTCATGAGAGATATTGGTCTGTAGTTTTCTTGTCTATCTTTGTCTGGTTTGGTTTTAGGATGCTAACCTTATAGAATGGGTCAGGAAATATTCTGTTTATACCTTTTGAAAGAGATTGTGGAGAACTGGTGTAATATCTTCCTTAAGGGTTTGGTAGAATCTTGTAATGAACCCATTTGGGTCTGGTGATTTCTCTTTTGGAATGTTACTCATTATTAACTCAATTTCTTTAACAGGTATAGGCCTATTCAAATTGTAGTTTTTCTTGTGTGGGTTTTGTCAGATTCCATCTTTCAAGGAATTGGTCCATTTTATCTAATTATTAAATTTGCTGGCATATTCAAAGTGTTCCTTTATTATTTTAATGCCTTTGAGATCTGTAATGATGTCCCCTCTTTCAGTTCTAAAATTAATTTATGCCTTCTCTTTTTCTCTTAGACATGTTAAAGGCTTATCAATTTTACTGATATTTTCAAAGAACCAGCTTTTGGTTTCCTTACTTTATTCATTGATTTTCCTTTTTAAAAATTTTATTGATTTCTGCTCTAATTTATTATTTATTTTCTTCTGCTTATCTTCTGATGAAATTCTTAATTTTAACATAACTGAATCTAGCACTGTTTCCTTTTGCTTTGTACTTTGTGACTTGTCTAAAAATCCTTCCCTAAGTTGAAGTCATAAAGCTAATTCTTACATTATCTTTTAAAGGTTTTATTGTTTTTGACTTGTATATTCCAGGTGGACAAATTCATCCACCTGGAATTGAATTGTGTGTATGGTGTGATGTAGGAACTCAATTTCCTATGTAAATAACCAATAGTTCTAGCGCCATTTATTTAGTTTTTAAACCTTTTGTATTGAAAATGTCAAATATATACAACAAAAGAATAATAAAATCCATGTGCCCATTATATAGCTTTGACAATTATCATTTCATGGCCAGTCTTGCTATATTTATATCCCTACCTACTTTCCCCAATTATCAAAATTATTTTGAAGTAAATACCAAAAATTATATCATTTTATCTATTTTTTAATTTATTTAAAAAATATTAACATTTTAAAACATTGAAACCCCATTATCTCACTTAAAATATTAATTAAAATTCTTTAATAGCAACTCATTAGAGGCTAGCATTACCCTGAACCCAAAACCTGAAGACATCCAAGAACAAAAACATCTGCAGTCCAATATCCCTCATGAACAGAGACAGGAAAATCTTCAATAAAATATTAGCAAAATAAGTCCAGAATTATATTAAAAAGATTATACATCATGACTAAATGGTAGTTATCCTGAGAATGCAAGACTGGTTCAACATTAGAAAATCAATTAGTAAAATCTATCATATAAAGAGAGTAATGAAGAAAGCCATATGATAATACCAATGGGTGTAGAAAAAGCATTTGATAAGTCAGCATCTATCCTTGATTAAAAAAAAAAATCTCAGGAACTAGGAATAGAAGAGGACATCACTACAGATCTCATGAACTGAGAAAGGACTTCTATTTTAAAAACCCTATAGCTGATATTATATTTAATGGTGAAAGACTGAGTCATTTCTAAGATTGGGAACAAATTAAGAAATCCCATTCTTACCAATCCTGTTTAACATTATAGTAGAAAGCATGGGCAGTACAATAGAGCAAGATACATTAAAGGCATACAGATTTTTTTTTAATAATTCAGAGAATATATTAGAAGAACTCTTCATAATTTCCCCAAGCTACATTTAGTATCCTCAGAAACATATAAAACAATATATTATTCACTGGAAAACAACAGGTTGAGTTTTGTTTTTTTTTTGAAACTCTTCTAGACTTTTTATTGTCATTGTAAAGGCATACAGATTTTAAAGAAAGATAAAACTGCCTATATTCAAAAATGACATTATCTAGTAGGAAACCCCCTAAAATCTACCAAAAACTCCTAGAATTAGTAAGTGAATTTAGTAAGGTTGCAGAACACAGGCCTCCTTCTATTTACTAGCCCGAAACAACTGAAAACTGAAGTTTAAATATTTCAAATAGTTGTAACAAAAAAGGAAAAGGAATACTGACATACATCGGAGATATTGTAGATCTGGTTCCAGACCACTGTAGTAAAGCACATGTTACAGTAAAGTGAGTCAGATGAATTCTCTGGTTTCCCAGTGCATAGAGAAGCTGTATTTACACTATCCTGTATTCTATTAGATATAGTGCAATAACATCTTTTTAAAATGTACATACTTCATTTAAAAATAACATCTTGCTAAAAAATGCTAATCACCTCCTGAGCTTTCAGCAAATCATAATCACTTGTCACAGATCACTGTACAAATATAATAATGAAAAAGCTTGAAATATGAAAATTACCAAAATGTGTTGGAGACATGAAATGAGGAAATGCTGTTGGAAAAATGGTGCTGACAGCCTTGCTCAGCACAGGGTTGCCACAAAACTTCAATAAAAAAAAAAAGATCTGCAAAGTGCAATAAAGTAAAGTGCAATAAAACAAGGTATGCCTGTGGTAATGAAGTATAATTCTAACAACACACATGCGTGGTCACTATTATGAAAATGACAAAACACTGAAAAAAATTTTTAAAGACCTAAATGAGATATATTGTGTTTATGGATTAGAAGCTTCACTACTGTTAAGATGATAGTTTTTCCCCAATTGATCTATACGTTGGTATAACACAACCCCAATCAAAATTTCAGCAGAATCTTTTTTTTTTTTGGTAGATAAAGACAAGCTGATTGTAAAGTCCTTATAGAAAGCCAAAGGAACTAGAATAACCAAAACAATTTGGGGGGAAAAACTCAAAAAAATTACACTTGGAAGAATTCATACTACCTGATTTCAAGACTTAGGTATAAAACTACAGTAATCAAGACAGTGTAGAATTGGTGAAAAGGACAGACACCCAGAGATCAATGCAACAGTCTGTATGAAGCCAATCCTTTGAAAATTTGTTGAGACTTAATCTATTACCCAGTATATGGTTCTGTTTTTATAAACACTCGTTTGAAAAGAACTATTTCTAAGTCTGTATTGTACATCAAATTTCATTGGTTATAAGATGCACATTTTTCACAAACATCGGTAAAATCAGTAAGCCTCTGGCCATCAGTGAGATGTCATAGTTTACCTGGCAGTGTTTTTTTCTTTTAGTGGTTTTTAAGGTAATAGTGTGCCTTATCAGTGGTAACTTACAGTTGATGAAATTCAATAAATCAGGTCAAGATTTTTAATCATTCAAATCTGTCTTGATTATTTTCCTTTTCTGTCAATTATGAGAGGTATATTAAAAACCTAGTATTTTGAATTTTTATATTTCTGCATTTTTCTTCAGAAAATGATCTTAAGATAAAAAGTTAACAGTTTTGAATTCTAGATGGTAGGTTACAAGGATTTGATAGATTAATGTGAGTTTTCTGTGTATTTTTAAAAGGTTGTAAAACTGATTTTAAAATGGAAGTCGCCACCTGGTGGACACATCTAAATAATTTAAAAATCGATACAGGTGCATAAAGATGAGGGAATAAAGCTTTTCAGACTCTTCAACACATGGTAAGAAAGGTACATTCTGGTGGTTAAGGCCACAGATTTCGGAGTTGATCAGACCTAGGTCTGAACCCTAGTTTTTTTATTTACAGTGTTACCTTAGGCAAAGTATCAACTCTTTGTGCCTTGGTGAGTTTGAATCCCAGACCCTCATTCATTTGACAAGCATGGCACACTCTAGGGCGCCAGGTAAGCACTGCCCTAAACTGGGGGGATACAGAAGAGCACAAAACAGTCTCCCCCTCGATTTAATAAAGGTGTGTTGTGGGGTGGGGAGAGACTACAATTTTAGATTGAATGATTAGAGATTGGGTTAAAATCCCAGACCCCTAGTTATTAATACTCATAATCTTAGACAAGATTGACAAGTATCACAGAATGACATTAATATCTAAGTGCCACAAAAGCTGTAACACTACCTTGTTCATTGCTTTTTTCCTAGGAATGCTTGGCATTAAAAGACCTTCAATTGATATTTGCTGAGTGAAATGAATGCAATTACTCTTAATAGTTTCTGGTGCATATACATAGCAATAAATAGTATCTACTTATTATTTGACTATCTACCTAATAGTCAAACTATTAAGGAAATAGTATGACTGTGTAGATTATGTAAATAGGTAACCTGGATTTATTAGCAATGTAAATTGGTATTTACATAACTTACCAGTTAAAAACTATTATATATACTTACTGAAGGCAGCGAACTGTACTACATATATCCTGTCAATTTTGGGCAAATGCATCTCAACCATGAAATAGCAAGGACTTAGTCTCTAGTGCTTATCCATTTGCTGCAAAGAAACTTACACTGGTAAAATGTTATAGTTTCAGAACCTCTCTCTTTTCTAAAAAAGCATTACATGGCTAAAACTCCCTCCAAATGACTGTCCCTCAAAGATTCCTGCCAAAGTCTCTCTAGAGCAGGCTTCTGAATTGTACAATCTTGAAAATTTTATAGTAAAAACAAGCAGTATCAAAAGGAAAAACTTATTTTGTATAGCAGAGTAAATGTATGATTACTGCAGTAAGATTTTTATAAACTTTGACATTATTTTGTATAACCCGTGACCTTTCCTTTTAATTAGCTACTAAGCCCTCAAGTCCAATTTCCCTCACTTTTTATCAATTATAGCATCTTTCCTGGGAAGATGAACTGTCATTATGGTAACTATGTAATCCCAAGCCATAATATGTAATTTTATATCCTTTCTATGTCCACTTATGTTAAGAGAAAAACAAAGATTTAACCAGTAACTTTGATATAACTGCTGAATCAATAATCATGTAGTAAGATTTCCAAAGCTCTAACACATGCCTGCCCTTCAAAATAATAACCATCTTATTTTATATGCTCCAGGTCTGTTTATGGGCCATAATGTACTTCCATCAATATAATGTATAAATTAGTAAGTTTATGTAAAACAGCAAATTGAGCTAAGAAAGTAACTTTTATGGTCTATTGAACTTTTGAAGTCTAATTTCAGATTTGGGCTATAATCACCTTTAAAATGTCATAAGCTCCACATTGGATTCAAATAAGGAAAACACCTAGGAAGATAATTTCGTATGTATTTATGGAATCATCAGTGGCTTGTCCATGCCTGTTATACACACTACAGTAGGTAATTTGGACTAGTGAGAGCAAGACACTACACCAGCAGTGGAGAGTTTACAAGTATTTGTGTGTCCAGCTGTTAAAGCATTAAGAGCTTGACTTTCTCTACTGAAGCCAACCATAACATCTACCCAGTATTACCTTCAAAATGCTCTTGATACATATGACCCACACCTCCTCATATTTTTCAGGCCTAATGGGCCAATAGTTTGAGACTCTGGCTTTTTACACAATTAAGTAATATAAGTAATCCCATTCTGGTGATTAACCTTTCTTTCTTTTCATAAACTGCTGTCATGTCAGCAGAGTCCCATTTAAAAAAATCCTGTTAATGAAATTTTTCATTAAGATTAATTACAAGTTTACCAATTGGGTTAAGATTTTCATATAACATGAGCCTTAACCATGTCCTAAACAAAAACTTTAGTTTGTTATATATAATTGATTCTGACTGAATCAAAACAAATAAACATGTCTCCTCTTGAGAGACTGTATAGACCAAAATTGTAAATTCATCCTCATTTTAAAATCATAAATACACTGTAATTAGCATAATTAATAGAATGGCTATCAGGAAGCTTGTCTTTCATGTATCAAGCAACATAATTTTACATCCAGCAAACTTAATGTTATCAGATGTTCTTTAATTTCATAGACAACAATACATTAAGCACACAATAGTTTTGCAGAACAATTTCAAAGTGTATACAAATTGGAATACAGAGGTTCAACACTGGTGTACTGACAGCATTTTTGAATTTTGGATAAACTGCATATGAAACTTACAATTCAAATATTAGCCAATCTGGGAACTTCCCGTTATATATAAAAACGATACATTTGAGATGCAAAATATTTTTTTTACTAAACACACTATATAAAAATTTAATCATTAAAAACTCAACTTTAGAATTTATAAAGATTAGCTATAAAAATATATTGGCAGTCACTTTCTTATAAATGTACCATTCACTGCATTACAAAATAGTCTCTAACGTAAAATTGCCTTAAATAACTGTACTATTTTAGAATCTTACATTAAATTGATAAACCTTACATTAAATTGATTAAAATCCTCTTGGAAAACTTTGGTATGCATCTTCAGGTTTTAAAAAATACTCTAATATTATCTCAAGGGCCTGTAAACATTCTATTAAAGCACAACAGAATAAGTAATGTATATTCAAATGCATACAGAATATAGAATCAAAAAACAATTTCTTATATATTTGTAAAAAATCATCATTCCCAGAGTAACCAGAAAACAAACTGTTTAAAAGGGCTGTAGTTTTAAACATTTTATTTCCATTCTGATAAAAAAAATATTACCAAGTCACCACACTTCATTCAGGTACCTTAGATGCCTTGTAGGGCAAGGCCTCAAAAATAGTTGACCGAGTCTCAAAACCCTCTCAAGCCCAATAAACAAACTTTTAAAAACCAATTTAAAAGACCTGACAATAGAACAAGTATACATAATCAGAACACATAATTTATATAGTTGTTTTAGCTTTTATTTTGTTATTTAGGATTTGTTGCAGAAATAAAATACACAACTGAAAAGGTAGATTTTAGGAAACAGTAAGAAATGCAAACCTATAGGGTAAACTGATTTATTTTTAAAAATTCAATTAACCAAATTTCATCTTATCTATTTTTGGATTATTGACAGCTATTGTTATTTGGAAATTTTAAATGTGCGAGTTCATTTCCTGTTTCCTGAGTTTGTGTTGTTTAAGTTTACAGAGCTTCCGGTTGTGCCAGTAACTTCCTTGAGGTCATTCTCCACTTGATCCTCTGTCACCAGATCTCTTGCATAAGATAGTTATCTTTCAGTTGCAAAAGCCTAAATAAAAGGCTTCATTTTTGACCTTTTAACTTATAAAACTCCACTAAAAAGAAAAAAAATCCATCTAATTTTTAGGCAAGTCCACAAAAATATTTTCTTTCTGAAGAATCAAACACTTTTATGGGAATAAAGATCTTTCAAAGTTTTTAACTCTTCGATTAGAGTCTTATTTTGATTTTCCAGGACAGCAACTCGATTTTCCAGGCATTTCACGTATTCTTTCTTCTTTCTGCGACATTCTCGAGCAGCTTCTCTAAATATAAGTATTAAAAGTCAGTGTTAGATAAGTTTACATTCTTTAAATGGTAAATGCACTTTAGTAATTTTCCCTGGTTACCTTTTATTCCCCCTTGTTTAAAAAACTAAGATCTGTATACAGCAAATTCACAGATCTCAAGTGTAGAATGCAATCAGTTTTGGTAAATAACATATAACCTACATACCTATCAAGACGGAACATTTTTATTGCCCCAGGATGTTTCCCCATGCCTATTCCTGATCAGTCCTCGCCCCAAGCAACCACTGTTCTGATTTTTATCACCACAGAAGTTTTTTCTATTCTAGAACTTCATACAGCAGAGTCATATGTGTATTCCTGCATCTGGCCTCCTTTTACTCAGTATATTTTCAAGGCTCACCTCTGTTGCTGCACAGCAGCTTGTTCCTTTATACTGTTGAGTGAATTCCACTCTATGAGTACGCCCATTTACTGATTAATTCTCGTGGGCTCTTTATAGTTTTAGCTGCTATTCATGTTCTTGTGCCATTCTCTTTGTGAACGTTTGTCTTTTCTTGAATAAATACCAATGAGTGATATTTATGGGTCCTCTGGTTAACTTAAGGCATAGACTCTTTGAATTTTATTCACTGACTTTTAATTATAAACAGTTGACAGTGTTTTGTACGTCCTCTAAGGATATTTTGAAGAAGTCACATACAAGTATTATGTACATATAGAAGTTATAAAGTGATATTTTGAATATTTTTTATTGTAATTGCTACACAATATTATATTAGTTTCAGGTGTACCACATAGTGATTTGACATTTATATTTATCACAAAATGTTACCATCTGTCCCCATACAAAGTTACTACCATTATTAACTATATTCCCTATGCTGCACTTTACATCCCTGTGACTTATTTAGTAACTAGCAGTTTGTACTTAATTCCCTTCACCTATTTTGCCCATCTGCCCAACCACCAGTTTTTTCTCGATTTTTATGAGTCTGTTCTATTTTTTAGATTCCCCTGTAAATGAAATCATATTGTATGTCTTTCTCTGACATATTTTAACTTAGCATAATATGGCTCTAGGTCCACACAGGTTGTCAAATTCAAGATTTCATTTTTTATGGCTGAATAATACTCCACTGTGTATATATACCACATCTTATTCATTTATCAGAGGACACTTAGGTTGCTTGTGTATCTTGGCTACTGTAATTAATGCTGCAGTAAATATGGAGGTGCACATATCTTTTTGAATTCATGTTTTTGTTTTCTTTGGAAAATACCCACAGTGGAATTGCTGGATTGTATGATATTTCTATTTTTATTTTCTGAGCAATCTCCATACTGCTTTCAATAGTGGCTGTACCAATTTACATTACCACCAACAGTGCATAAGGACTCTCTTTTCTCCACATCCTCACAAACACTTGTTATTTCTTGTCTGATACTAGCCACTCTGACAGGTGAGGTGCATCTAATTGTGGTTTTGATTTGCAGTTCTCTGCTGATTAGTGATGTTGAGCATCTTCTCATGTCTCTGTTGGCTACCTGGTTTCTTTGGAACTGTCTTTGCAGGCCCTCTGCCCATTTTTTAAATGGATTTTTTTGTGTGGTGAGTTGTATGAGTTCTTTATATATTTTGGATTATTAAACCCTTATTGGCTATATTATTTGTACATGTCTTCTCCCATCTAGTAGCTTGCCTTTCCATTTGTTGATGCTTTTCCTTCTTTGTGCAAAAACTTTAGTTTGTTGAAGTCCCAATGGGTTTCCCCCCACTTTTGCTGTCCTTGCCTGAGAGGCCAGATTAAAAAACAACAACAAAAAAACTCTGCTAAGACTGACGTCCAAGAGTTTACTGCCTATAGTTTTCTTTTAGGAGTCTTACAGTTTCAGATTTCATATTTAGATCCTCAATCCATTTTGAGTTTACTTTTGTATATGCTGTGAGAAAGCAGTCAGATTTCACTCTTTTGCACATAGCTGTCCAGTTTTCCCAGTGACACTACTGAAGAGATTTTCTTCCCATTTTATATCCTTGTCTTTTTTATAGATTAAATGACTACATAAGTGTGATTTACCTCTGCACTATTCTGTTCCATTGACCTGTGTGTTCATTTTTGTGCCAGTACTATACTGTTTTAATTACTGTAACTTTGTTGTATAGTTTGAAGTCTTGAGAGCGTGATACCTACAGCTTTGTTCTTCATTCTTAAGACCACTTTGGCTATTTGGGGTCTTTAGTGGTTCCATATAAATTTTAGGATTATTTGTTCTAGTTCTGTGAAAAATGCTGGCATTTTGAATCTACAGATTGCATTGACTCTATAGATTGCTCTGAGTGTATGGACATTTTACAGTGTTTTTCCAATCCACAAGCATCGTGTATTTTACCATTTATTTGTGTCATTTTTGATTTCTTTCATCAATGTCTTATACTTTTCAAAGTACAGGTCTTTCACCTCCTTGGTTATATTTATTCCTAAGTATTTTATTCTTTTTGGTGCAATTTTAGATGAGATTGTTTTCTCATTTCTTTGTTCATTATTAGTATATAGTGATACAATAGATTTTTGTATATTAATTTTGTACCTACAATTTTAATGAATTCAGTAGTTTTTTGGTGAAGTCTTTAATGTTTTCTATATATAATATCATTACTTCCTTACTAATTAGATACCTTTTATTTCTTTTTCTTGTGTGATTGCTGTGGTGAGGACATTCAATGCTTTGTACTCCATCACTGAGTATGTTAGCTATGGATCTGTCACATATGGCCTTTATTATGTTGATGTATGCTCCCTCTATACCCACTTTGCTGTTGAGTTTTTATCATAAAGGGATGTTGAATTTTTGGCGTATTTATTATACTATGTATTGATATTATTTGCAACTTTTTTACACACATTTTTAGTGATGTTTGTTTTTGCAGATCTCTTTCATTTCTCTACTGGTAAGCCTGAGCATCTTTCTAAAAGTTTATTGGTCTTTTGGATCTACTCTTATATACACTGCCTATTCATATACTTTATCCATTCATACCTTTTGCCCATTTTACAAGTAGAAATTATTAAGACAAACCTAAGAACTTTGTGCATTATACATACTAATCCTTTATCTGGTTTTACATTATTTTCTAGCCTACATTATTTGACTTCTCATATTTTTGTATCTTATGCCATACTCTAAGTCTCTTTTGTAGCTGCCATAAAAATGCCATACACTATATATTATGGCTTAATTTTTCTCAAAGTCTTTAATCCACCTGGAATTACTTTTGAAATGGTTTAAAATAGTCCAATTTAATTTTTTCCAGATATGGAGTTGACTGTTTTAGTAGTTAACTAGCACAAGCAGCTATTTCTGGGCTCTATATCCTGTTTGCTAATATTACTGTCCTTCCCCTTACTTGATATCAAGTTTTGATTACAATGGCTTTAGATTGTATTTGAATGCCTCATAAGACAAGCACCCTCTTTATAAGCAACTGATTTCTTCCATGTAAATTTTCAGATTTCGTCCAATTCCATGAAGATCTAGAAAGATTCTAATTTGAATTACATAAAGTTTGTATGTGATTTTGGAAGAACTGAAATTTAATATTAATTGTCTTTGTCTTCTAAGAACACAGTGTATTTTCTATTTATTCAGATATTGTTCAGCTCTCAAGATGATTTTTTTAAATGTGGATCTTGGTCTTTCCTGTTAAGTTTACTAAGTATTTTGTGGTTTTTGTCACTAATATGATAACATCACTTCTCATATTATTTGCAAGATGGTAATTCTAGTAGAAAAACACTCTAATAAATTTCCTTATAAATTGTTGTTTTAAAAAAATTTATTATGAAGGATACAAAAAAAACATGTGAGATAGAAATTATGAAGCATAATAAGTAACTGGACACATTAAGTCCAATACCCAATTTCATAAGAGAAAATACTATCCATACTGTTGAAAGGCCCTCTGTCCTGATTCCATACCCCTGCTTCTTCTCAGAGGCAATTATCAGATTCAATCTTCTGCTTATTTTTATGATTTTAACATATATGTATATATGCCCATAAAATTTACTTTTATGTATTGTTGCAACTTTTTCTAATATTTGTTCATGCTAAAGTGATAATTCACTCAATTGTTACAAATGAATATTATCACATTGTATAAAAACAGCCACAATTTATGTACCCATTCTATTATTGGATATTTAGATGGTTTCCTATTTTTTGCTATGAAATAGCATAAAATCTTATGCATAGTTCCTGCAAACGCTCTCTCATCACACACACAGAGTAAAACAGCTGAGTCACAGAGCATATCCAGGTTGACTGTACAAAATAATTTCCAGTGTGGTTGTACCAATTTACTCCCATAAGCAGTATTTGAGTTCCATTACACTGTTCCAAATTCTTGCCAACTCCTGGTTAGACTTTAAGATTTTTGCCAGTTGGGTGGGGATAAATGGTATCTCAGTGTATGATATTACTTTGCATTTCTTTGATTACTGATAAGGGTGCACAGTTTTTTATGTGATTATTAACCACTTCTGTTTTATGGGACATGCCTATTCATATATTTGCCGGTACTATTCATATATTTGCCAGATACTTTTACAAGTATCTTCTATAGGTTTAAAGTTTATATTTTCACTTGCTCTACGTTATCTTTTGATGAATAGAAGTTATTAATTTTAATGGAGATTCATTAGTCTTTTAATATTTGCGTGTGGTTTCAAGGAACCTTTCCCTATACCTCTATGAAATTACGTATTTTCACCTTAAAGTTAAAAAATTTCATCTTCTACATTTGTGTTTTTAATCCATCTGGAATGATTTTTATGTATGGTGGGAGGAAGAGAGAAAATATTTGTTCATGTATTATTATCCTAGCACCATTTATTGAGGAGTCCCTCATTCACCCAATAATCTTTCCTGTCATATCAAGGTTTCACGTAGTCATGGATCTGTTTCTGAGCTCTGTACTCTACTTCACTGGTTTATTTCATTTATCTCAATGCCAGTATCACACTATTTTAATTAACACAGATTTAAATTAAACTTGGTATCTCCTCATGTTACCCTTACGTCTGGAATATTTTAGCTGTTCTTAGCCCTTTACTCTTCTATATATTTTAGTATCAACTTATCAGCTCTTCAAGCAACCTGTTTGGATCAGTTGAGAGGAAAATAGTCATCTTTATAATACTGAGTTTCTGTATCTGTATATGTAGTGCATTTCTCCACTTATTTAGATCTTCCTTAATGTCTTTTAAACATTTTATAGTATTTTCCATAAAAGTCCCATTTTTTTAGCTTTCTCAGTTATTTTATTCATTGGTAACATAAATGCTATCTTTTTTATAACTATTACCAAAATCTTTATTGCTGATGTAAAGAAATTGTTGATTTTTGAAAACTGACTTTGTATGTAGTAACCTTTTAAAATCATTACTTCTAATAATTTTTCTGTAAGTTCATTTGTTTTTTTCCCCAAGGCAATCATACAAAAAATAGTAATAAGTTTACTTCTTTCATCTAAATCCTTTTATTCTTTTTTTCTGTTTTATACTGGTTTTTCTTCAAGCTTTTAAATAAATATCTTCCAGATGATTCCCTGGATATTCTAGGCAGATGAATCTATCTGTTGAATGTCAGTGACATCTTTTTCTTTACATGTAGCAGACATACTTCTTTCCCTTTCTTCATTAAATAACTGGAGACTTTACAAAACTTGTTCTCTGCCCTTTCTGCTAACTCTTGTTCCTGATGTGTAATGTAGTATTATCTAAGATTCTGGAACCTGGATATAGCCCAAGTTTAAATCCTACCTCTACCACATACTAAGCAGTACAACCATGGGCAAATAACCTTTCTAGGCCTCAGTTTCATCATCTCAAAAAATACGTATGTATTATTATTCACACCTCAAAAGATTTATATCATGATGGAGACCTAAATCCTTGGGTAGTCTGATTTTTCAACTTGTATTTGTTAAAACTCAATGTATAGGAACTCACTAAAGCCTATGTTGAGAAGCCTAACTTTCTTCGAGATAATTAGGAGCAGTATGGACTTGGACCCATTTTTAAACAATTCTCAGTTTACAGACGTAGTACTTTTTGGGTCTTGACTTCTGGGATTCCTAATCTAACAGATTTCTCTTTTCTGTAGGCTCATCCAATCATTTAAAAGGGTGGTTTTTCTATTTCATCAAGCTTTTAAAAAATGTAGCTGAGGTCACACTGTCAGAAAGAGAAGTCTCATTCTAGTAATTTTTAAAGTCTATTGGGTTTTCTAGGTACATAATCACATCATTAGCAAAGAAGTATCATTCTTGTACTTCATTTCCTTAACTTAGTGCATTTGTTGGCACTTCCAAACGACAGTCCCTGCATTGTTACCAAGTTCATTTACAATGATGCTTGCTCTTAGTTTTTAGTAAAGGAATACTTTATCTTGAATATGGTCCTTTCATGACAATTTTTATTGCTCTAGAAAATCATCCTTTTATCCTAATTTTATAATTTATAGCTGAGTAACCAAAAATAGAATCCTATGGTAATTTAAAAAATTTGTATCTGGCTAATTACACCCTTTTTTGTTCTTAGTATAGTTTATTAGTATCTTTAAAAAAAATCTTGAAAACATTGAAGAAGGCTATCCATTATATTCTTTTTTTCTCAAGGAACCAGTGGTTTTTTTAATACCTAATAAACACAGAAAGCATATATCAGTGTTTAAAATGAAAGTAAATGTTTCTGGGAGTTAAATCACTGCTGTACTTTCATGATCAAAACTAGTTTTTAAAAGCATTTCTATATTAGTTCCAAGTATGCTAGGTATTATGCACATTCCCACTAATTCTTTCCTCTTCTTGCTCTAATCAATGATGAGCAGCAAGAATGGGACTAACTAGACAATCTAACACTCAGTAAAATAAAGCTAACATAATCCTCCTTCTTTCTAATATAGAATTCCAACTAACATCTGGTTATGTTTTGAAATTAGCAAAACATCACCCATTCTGGTAGGATAATTCTACCTACCTGTTTTTCATCAATCTTATTTCTCTTTTCAATTGGGGGTCATCTGTCTTAGTTGTCTGAGATGTAAGAGTCACAGGAGATGTCATCACCACAGTTTGTGGCAGTGAAGTAGCTGAAGGTGTGGTACGGATCTGATATGTCTGCATATCTCCTGATGCAGCTGTGTGGTCAAAAGAATGAGTTAATTCCTAAGTGCTTTTGAAATGACTTTGGGATGCTTCCAATAGACAAACATACTTACTCTGTACAACCACCTGGTTGCTGGGCACAAGTATTTGCTGTCCATCAGAGGTCTGTGCATACTGGAGAATTGTTGTGCCTTGCTGAGTACTGCCCGAATTTGTCATGCTTAATGTCTGAAGTCCCTGTACTCCATCTGTGCCTGGACTGGCCAGCTGTAAGGCTCCATTTGGGGCAATGGCAACTTTAATGAAGGAGACAACATAGTTATTGTGAGGCTATGCAATATACTAATTGCAAAGGACTGGTGAAAGAAACAAGCACTACTTGTTAAAGCAGGTTTGAATGCAGTCCCACTTGGTAACTATTGACTACTTTGGGTGAGCTATACATAAAAGAAAGAAAATGGCATTTCTTTATAAAATGTTTATGGTTCAGGTGTGCTCATCTTCACTTGGTCTCATATTGTACAACGTAACTGGTCAAAACATTTTGGACTCCATGTAGCACTCCATGCTAATTGCTAACACTGTTACAGCAGTTCTGGGGCATTAGAAGAAGGTACTGAGGGCTAACTTTTAAAGGAAAAATAAGTAGAAGGAAACGTTAACACAGTTTGTAATTTTTATTCAAAAGAAGCACTGAGTATGTAAGTGTGCCTATGGGGAAAAAATCCAAATCAGATAAAGTTTGCATAATGAAAAAATAATTCTTCATATTGTTTCTTACCTCCACTCCCTAGCAGTAACACCTCTTAAATGTAAGCTCCCCACAAGCACTTTTCACTGAATTATATTTAGGTTAATGCTTTCTCCTCAAACCTTAAATGAAACACCCATCAGCATAGCCAAATAGAAAACTTTTAGCAATATGTAATTTCCACATAATAAATCCCCTTAAGAATCTAATGCCTGTATCCTCTTTTCACATTGTAATTATGCAACACTTTTCCCCCCTTTAATGCTTTGGCTACCAGGAAGCCAAAATACACTTCTCTCTGTGTTTTAACTGAAAATTTTTTTCAGAAGTTCCCAGTTATGCTCCCTCACTGCCATAAATATTCCCACATACTTTTTGACTTAGAAGACAAGACATTAAAACTTTCTAGATGCAGAGATTTGTATTGAATTTACATTAGCAATTGCTTTCAATCTCCTTCCCTGAAAATGTAAATATATAAAAAGTCCCATTACGTATCCCTATTTCTTCCATTGTCCACCTGTCACTCTCATCCTGAGGTAACCGTTACTTTTGGTACACATCCTTCCTAATCCTTTTCTATGCTCCTAGGAGACTGACATATTAAATGCATATCAAAATATGTGTATCTATACACACATATGTATAGGTATACATCTTTTGATGTTAAATATGTTATAATACAGAATTGTTTCCATTTTTTCAACCTGTCTTCCTATTCTTAACATGTATATTTACCTGAATATAAATATGCACTGTCCAATATGGTAGTCACATGTAGCTATTTAACTAAAATTAAACCAAATAAAAAATTCAGTTCTTTACTCATACCAGTCAATTTCAGTGCTCAACACTCACACTTAGCAGCTATTTGTTGGACAATGAAAATATAGGACATTTCCATCATCAGGGAAGTTCTACTCAGTGCTGCCCTAAATACTAGTTTGTACTGTACTTTTCTCAATTATAATATATACAATATTTGTCTGAGTTTCTATGTACTTTTCATAATTTAGTGGTTTTAGTAAGTCATATTAGTATGTCATAATTTTTAACTTGTGAATATGTTGCCTCAGCAAACAGTAATACATGTGTACGTTAAAAAAAAAAAGTTTTGCTTAACTGCCTCCTTTCTGTCCTTACAACCAGTCCCAGTTTTTTTGTCTCCTCAGAGGTATTCTATATATATTCTTTAAATCAGAAAGCCTACTCTGTGTCAGGTTCTATATATCAAGGGAACAGCTGCAAAGTTCTTTCCCTCAAGGAACTTACATTCCTTAAAAACGAAACAAGCTCACCCATAATTATAAAGAGTGGTCTCTTTGAGGAGGTGACACTTAAGCAGGGCAGAGGTGAGGATGGGAGAAGAATGTGCCAGGCAGGAGGGATGACAACTACAAAAATCAGGCAGAGCTTCATGTGTCTGAGCAACAGCAAGAAAGTGTCAGAATGCCATCGAGTGGCAGGAGATGGACTCAGTGAGGTGGGCAAGGCCAGATCCTGAATGTAATGCCTTGCAGGATTTACTCTAAGTGTGATGCAAAGTCACAGGAGGATTCTGAGCAAGAGTGACGTGATTGAATTGACATTTTAAATCAATCCAACTGAGGTATGTAAAAGTATGAGAGCCAGAATGGAAGCAGGATGACCTACTATAGTAGTTCAGGCTAAAGTGTAAACCAACGTGGTGGTAGTGACTGGAGATGGTGGGAGGTAGTCAAATGGGACGTGTATTTCACACTTGTCAAAACTCCAAAGTGTATCATTAACAAGCTCTGTCACTTTAGGGACACTGTCTAATTCTCTAAGCCTGAGTTCCCTCACAAAGTGATAACTGCCTACACTTCCCAAAGTTGTAAAGAGTATATGAAATAATGCTGAAAAATGTACTCTGTATTACTTTTGGCTCAAAATGTTATCCTTTAATAATCATCACTTTTGAAGCATGACAGTCTTTCTGCACACCACTTCTTTACATGGGAAGGTTAGTTTTTGTGTATCTGTCATGTGGAAATTTATTCCTATACATACTGTACTGTCCGGTGCTAGTCTGGTAGATGGAAGTTGGAACAGACATAGACGTGACAGCAGAAACTCCAGGGTTTTCTCCGTTTCCTTTTCTGCCCCGCGTATCTTCAGAAGATAGGTCTTTCAAAATTTTTCTGTGAAAAATAGAACTCTTAATGCTGGTAATGAGAATAGCTTTAGAAAAAGAAATTGTTCAACCTTTTTCAATCTCAGGTTAAAAGTACTATAATCTACTAGATACCTGAACTGGTGTGTCAAGGAATCCTTTGGTTAAGCACACACTATTGTAATTATGTACTGCAGTTAGTTATATTTTAGTTTATGCCTACTTGAAAAGACACACTGAACATATTTTCAAAGTACAAGGCCCTTGTAGAAGTATAAAATGTCTCTTCCCCTGCAGAGATGACTCCGTTGTAAAGTATTTCATTAATTAATAAGGTACTATTCATTTTCTAAATAATGTCAGTGACCTTCATTTAAAAAGATCAAAAGTTTTTTCTTAAATTAAGTATGATAGCTATCAGGTGGAGGAAGCTTCCTTCTATTAGATGAGCATTTTTATCACTAAAGGGTATTGGATTTTGTTAAATGCTTTCTCTGTGTCTGTTGAGATGGTTGTATTACATTAATTGACTTAAACCAATCTTGCATTCTGGCATAAATCCTACTTGATTATGGTGTATGCTTTTTATATGTTAGATTCTGTTTGCCAGTATTTTCTGGAGGACTTTTGTGTCTACATTCATGATGAATACTGGTCTATAGTTTTATAATCTTTTAATTAGTTTAAACCATGTCTTATTAATGAAATTATTGTTACTGATCTAATACCATTTTTAAAAAAAATTCTGATGCATTACGTTGACTATGTGAAGATTTTTCAGAATTCATTTTATTTTTTATATTGCATATTTCACTAAATCTTTGTACAGTATTTTTTGTAGTTGTTCTAGGTGTTACAGACACCTAGTCTACTTAGAATTACTATTTTACCACTTTAAGTGAACCTTGGAAACCATACCACATTAAATCTCTTTATCTTCCCCCCTTGCAGTTGTCTCATATATTACATCTCTATAAACTGAAAACCCCACCAGAAAAATATCATTTTTTTCAACCATCAAATATAGTTTAAGGAATTCAGTAAGACAAGAATAGTCCATTCTATTTGCCTAGACCTTGCTACTGTTGTGCCTTCATTCCTAACTTTCCAGATCTCCTGTCTTAGCAGTTTAAAGCAGGGCTGCTTGCTGTCAGTGACTTCTCTGGGTTTTCCTTCACCTAGATAGATAATATTTATTTTCCCTCCATTTCTGAGGGACTTTTTCAACAGACACAGAATTCTGAATTGACAGTTTTTTTTTTCCAGCACTTAAAAAATCCTATTTCATTTCCTTTTAGCCTTCTTGGTTTTTGATAAGAAATTTGTAGTGATTCACATTGTTCCCTTGAAAATAATGTGTCATTTTTCTCTGGCTGCTCACAAGATTTTTGTCTTTAGTTTTCAGCAGTTTATGATCTATCTGGGCAGGGATTTCTCTGCACTTATCCTGTTTAGGGTTTGCTGAGATTTCTTAATCTGTAGGTTTCACCAAATTTGGGAACATTTCAGCCATTACTTCTTCAAATATTTTCTCTGCAACATACTTCTCTCCCAACTGTAGTGACACAAATATTAGATCTTTTGCTATTGATTTCCAAGTCCCTGAGAACTAATTTTTCCAATCTCTATTGTTCAGATTGGAGAATCTCCATTAAACTAATTCCTTATCTCATTTCTTCTATTAAACACATCCAGTGAGGTTCTATTTGTTACTGTACTTCTTAGCTCCAAAATTTCCATTTGGTTTTTGCTGAGAGTTCCTATCTTTCCATTCATTTAAACAGAATTAAAATCTTTGTCATGTACTCACAGAACACAAGAATGGACTAACAGTTACCAAGGGGAAAGGGACTGGGGAGGATGGGTAGGAAGGGAGGAATAAGGGGGAAAATGGGGCATTACGATTAGCACACATAATGTAGGGGGCAGGACACGGGAAAGGCAGTATATACAGAGAAGACAAGTAATGATTCTATAGCATCTTACTATGCTGATGACAGTGAGTGTAATGGGTTATGTGGGGGGGACATGATAATGGGGGGAGTCTAGTAACCATAATGTTCAAGTAATTATACATTAATGATATCAAAATTAAAAAATTAAAAAAAAACCTTTGTCATGTAATTCCAATATTCGTGTCATCTAGGAGATAACATCTGAAGTCTTTTCCCATGCAAGTTGATCATTCCAGCTTTGTTGTATACCAAGTAATTTTGGACATCTTTAATATTATGATATCAGACTCTCAAGTTTTGTTTAAATCCTATGAAGAATTTTTGATATTGTTTTAAGCCGGCTGTCAACCTGGTTGTGTCCAGGATGCAAGTTTTGACCAGCTGCCTCTAGGTTTTGGTTCCAATGTCAGTTCAGTTTTTTAAGCCTCTGTAGTGCCAGTGTGTACTGTATAGAGGCCAGTCTGGAACTTGAGGCAATGTCTGCCCTATATATATATAGCTCAGTTCTCAAAGTTTATGAATGCCAAGGAAGCCCATTTTATTCATGAAGGGGTACTAAATTTGATGAAATACTTTTTCTGCTTTGTTGAGCTTGAAGTGGGTGTATCTTGGTTTTCATGCGTCTGGCTTCAGGTCAGTATTTGTATGTACATAGCTTTTATGTTTACTGGGGGAGGGACTCAAGATATTTCTATTATTTCCTAATTGTGTGCTGGGAGAGTCCCATTGTTTGGAAATTAAATTTTTTATTTGTATTTTGGTGACTGCCTCTAGCAGTCTGAGGTAAGTCTAAAGGTAATCAATAGAAGACTCTAATAGGCCATTCCTGTCTGATATATTTCTTTGCCTTTTGAACTATCCAATTAATCATTACTGTTATAAACAGTCAATTGTCACAAATGAATCTTAGGTTCACTTTTCTTTATTTTTACATTCCTTCCATTTAGTAATTTCTTAAATTAGTTTCAAATAATTTTTTATAATTATTAAAATATAGTTGATACAGAATACTATATTGGTTTCAGATGTACAACATAGTGATTCAATAATACACAGTTAGAAATACCACAGTAAGTATAGCTGCTGTCCGTCACCATACAAAGATACTACAGTATTATTGGCTGAATTCCCTATGCTATACTTCCATTCCTGTGACTGAAATGATCGTGTTTTTTTGGTATCATTAATCTACAATTACATGAGCAACATTATGGTTACTAGATGCCCCTCATCATCAAGTCCCCACCACATACCCCATTATAGTCACTGTCCATCAGTGTAGTATGATGCTATAGAATCACTACTTGTCTTCTCTGTGTTGTACAGCTCTCCTCATGGCCCCCACCTTCACATTATGTCTGCTCATCATAATGCCCCTTTTTCCCCCTTATCCCTCCCTTCCCACCCATCCTCCCCAGTCCCTTACCCTTTGGTAACTATTAGTCCATTCTTGGGTTCTGTGAGTCTGCTGCTGTTTGTTCCTTCTGTTTTTTCTTTGTTCTTATACTCCACAGATGAGTGAAATCATTTGATACTTGTGTTTCTCTGACTGGCTTATTTCACTGAGCATAATACCCTCTAGCTCCATCCATGTTGTTGCAAATGATAGGATTTATTTTCTTCTTATGGCTGAATAATATTCCATTGTGTATATGTACCACATCTTTATCCATTCATCTACTGATGGACACTTAGGTTGCTTCCATTTCTTCGCTATTGTAAGTAGTGCTGCGATGAACATAGGGGTGCATATGTCTTTTTCAAACTAGGCTGCTGCATTCTTAGGGTAAATTTCCAGGAGTGGAATTCCTGGGTCAAATGGTATTTCTATTTTTAGCTTTTTGAGAAACCTCCATACTGCTTTCCACAATGGTTGAACTAATTTACATTCCCACCAGCAGTGTAGGAGGGTTCCCCTTTCTCCATATCCTTGACAACATTTGTTGTTGTTTGCCTTTTGGATGGTGGCCATCCTAACTGGTGTGAGGTGTTATCTCATTGTGGTTTTAATTTGCATTTCTCTGATGATTAGCGATGTGGAGCATCTTTTCATGTGTCTGTTGGCCATCTGAATTTCTTCTTTGGAGAAGTGTCTGTTCAGATCATCTGCCCATTTTTTAACTGAATTATTTGCTTTTTTGTTGAGGTGCATGAGCTCTTTATATTTTTGGATGTCAACCCTTTATCTGATACGTCATTTATGAATATATTCTCCCATACTGTAGGATGTCTTTGTGTTCTATTGATGGTGTCCTTTGCTGTACAGAAGAAGCTTTTCAGCTTGATATAGTCCCACTTGTTCATTTTTGCTTTTGTTTCCCTTGCCTAGGGAGATATGTTCATGAAGAAGTTGCTCATGTTTATGTCCAAGAGATTTTTTCCTATGTTTTTTCCTAAGAGTTTTATGGTTTCATGACTTCCATTCAGGTCTTTGATCCATTTTGAATTTACTTTTGTGTGTGGCATTAGACAGTGATCTAGTTTCATTCTCTTACATGTAGCTGTTCAGTTTTGCCAACACCAGCTGTTGAAGAGGCTGTCATTTCCCATTGTATGTCCATGGCTCCTTTACCGTATATTAATTGACCATATATTTTGGGTTTATATCTGGGCTCTCAATTCTATTCCATTGATCTATGAGTCTGTACTTGTGCCAGTACAAAATTGTTTTGATTACTGTGGCTTTGTAGTAGAGCTTGAAGTTGTGGAGCATAATCCCCCCAGCTTTATTCTTCCTTCTCAGGATTGCTTTGGCTATTTGGGGTCTTTTGTGGTTCCATATGAATTTTAGATCTATTTGCTCTAGTTTGCTGAAGAATGTTGCTGATATTTTGATAGGGATTGCACTGAATCTGTAGATTGCTTTAGGCAGGATGGCAAGTTGTACTTATTTTTTACATCCCTCACAGTCTTTTACTGTAGTATTATTAGGGTTTTATGACTTTAATAATTATCTGAAGTTCTTCAGAGGTTTGATTCCATTTATTGTATATGCTTGCCAATAATGGATTATGAGCTCATTTTAGTAGGGTTTATTTTTCATCCCCAAAAAACTCTGGACAAAATTTTGTCTGTTTGTTAACATGGTTCTAAGTAATCTCACTCCTGCCTACCTTTTCTTACAGAACCTCTTCTTCCTCCCTGCACCTTAAGTTCCCAATTCCATTACAGGCCACAGGCCAACCTCTTCATTATCATATAATCTATCTTTGATATCAGATTGGTGGTGATCCAAATCATCTCTCTTATGAAGTCTTTCCTTGCTCATTCCACCAAGCAGGAATGTTCTTTCATAACATCTGAAATCTTATTGCATTTATTTATACATTCCAAAGACAGCATTTTATCCTTTTCTCTCCTCCTTTCCTCCTACCATCTAGTCACCAGGCTTGGTCACTTCTACCATAGCGGTATCTCAAATCCACACACTCCAAGGATCTCTCACTATCCATATGCAATCCCCCAGGTTATTTCAACAGCTTCTGTCAACTAGTTATATTACTTCCAGTTCTTCATTCACCAATTATTAAGTATTTACTCTTGTATGGTCACTTTGCTAGTCCTTGAGATCACAAAATGTAACAATACATGGGCTATGCTCTTAAATAAACTAGAATTCCAACAGGATGAGATAAGTAGTGTTAACAGGGGTCAGTAAAAGGATGCTACACCAGGAAGACCTAACCTGGTCTGGGGGAGCTGGAGAGAATGTAATCCGAGAAAGCTTCCAGGAGGAAATGGGGCCTAAAAAAACATGCAGAATGTGTTTCAGTAAAGGGACACACAGGGCCCAGAGTTAGGAAGCTAAGAAAAGAAACACAAAGTAGCTCAATTCCTAAAATCTACAGTCTTTTTTCCTACTGGTATTAAAGTTAACTATCAAAAAGTAAATGTGGAAATCAAATACTTTGCCAGAAGAAAATCTAAATTTCTCCCAGCATACCAATTTGGGCCCTTCCTAATCTGGCTTGAATTTCTCTCTCAACACTTCTTTTTCCATACAAATACATGCAAGGTTTGATACAAGAGCACTTACCTGTAAGATGGACGCCGTGCTAGGATCCCGTGGGCTTTCTGGGAGGAGCCTATACTGTCAGATGAGTCCTGAGACTCTTCACTTTCTGATAAAGATGATACCTGAAAAACAGAACTGGTTTTTATGATGATGAACAATCAGATGGAAAACAAATTGAACTGAATTTCTACTTTCAGAAAAAGATGATCTGTCTTCTGCCACCAAATTCATTTATCATTAACTCTAAGGTCTAAAAGAAAGGAAGAAAAGGACAAAGTTTATTTTAGTAACACACAATACAGCAGGTTCAAACTAAGAAGTCTATCCCCAAAATAAAGCAATATTATTTCACTGGAGTTGTAAAATCCAGTCTCTGAGCTCCACCCTATTTTTGTATGACTCACATTACTCAAAAGTTTTTTAAATCATTAATGCTATCTGGTTTGGGTTTCAGACTTGGTAACTTTGAAATACTACTAGATGATGACATTGAGGACACTGCTGAATATACAAGCCTGGGAGTCAGGGAAGAGGTCTGGCCCAGACACAGAAACTTCAGATTCTTTAGATAGCCTTTAAAACCATAAGACTAGATGAGCTCAATTGGGACACAGAGAAGGGAACCAAGGACACTAACATTAAGGGGTTGGGAAGGAGGGGAGGAACCAACAAATGAGACCAAGACCAAGCCACCACTGAGGCAGGAGGGTAACAAATGAGTGAGGTGGCCTGGAAAACCAGTGAAGACAGTATTTTGAGGAGAAAAGAATAATCAACTGTGACGAGTGCTGCTAACAGGTGAGGCCAAGAACAAACCATTAGATTTGGCAAGGACAGGTATAACATAATTAGCTTTACCTCACCTTCACCATTAAATGAATTAATATGTGTAAAGCATTTAGTGCATGGATATGGCCAAGCACACATTAAATGTTAACTTATTAATAATAAACCCTTTAAAAATATGTCAACACAATATGCAAGGTTTATTATAACTGAGAAAACAAGTTATTTTCAATTTTTAAAATGTATTAAATTTCCCAACATTTGTCCATTGTTCTATTATGATGCCAGACTTCATCTTCACTTAAAAATATCTCCAAATATCCCAAACAGCCTTCAAGAAAGGATGTAACAAATCAATTCTCTACATTACTTACTATGCACAGAAAAGCCTTCCTCTATTTAGACTTAGATTTTAAATTTTCAGAGTTTGTTTTATATCCTATAATCTCCTTAAAAAACAAATTCTATTGTATAACTATTTATTTGTATCTATGTTCAATCTTCAAATAAGAAAAAATTCACAGCTTATAACTAGGAAATAACACTAATAAGTATGTCACTTCCATGTTTCCTCAAGTATTATAGATATGCCATTTCTAATTGACACCTTTAACTATTTTCACTGCTTGTTCCTCAATTCATCCCAAAGCCTCACACTAAAGGCAAATAAGAAAATTTCTAAAACTAAGAGATTACTCATAATTAAGATCAACTATTTCTCTTTCATGACATTAGCAAATAAAAGTAAATCTTCATATTAAACTCAAAAAACCACACAGCAGCGACCTTTCATATAGGAAAATCACAGAAAGATGTAGTCCTAGAGCTGATAACACTGCGAAACACTACATATCCAGGAGGAAAAAATGAGGTATACAGCTTTTGTTCCAGAATTATCACTTCTAAAAATGAGAGAGGACCAAAGGCATCCTGACACTCTCAGGGGCCAGAAGATAAAATGAGAAAGAGTAGTAAAAAAAGGAACCCAGGGTAGCTCCTTCCTTCCTACTGTTATCAGGTGTTAATATGAAGGTTGATGATAGATATAAATGAAAACATCCTCTTCCATGAGAAAATTCTCTTTTATCTGACCTCCATAAAGCGTTGTTAGGTATTTTCTTACTTTGCTAAGATGCTCACATTATCACCCTTCAGAATTCTCTTTTTCGTGAAGGATACCACTGGGATAAAAAGGTGCTCTCCCTTAAGAAAGCCTTTAACGTCCTTAAATTCTAAGCCATAACCTTCCCCCAAATTGTCTTCTGTTTGCTTTAATTGTTCTGCTGGTTTATAATAGCATAACTACAGAAACTTCAATGTGTCTGAAGACTCAGATATAAAAATCTCCTCTCTCAACCACTAATTCTTTGAATAGCTATACCTATACACATAGGACAGCTGAGATCTACACTGGAAAACACATTTCAGAGAGTATTGTATTTAACCACATCCATTAACCAAATGTTAGAGGTATTTCTATGGGCCACACTAGGGGTTTCATAGAAAGTACTGTACTGTGGGAGCAAAGCAAGTGCTACTTCAGCTGGGTCTTGAAGGATAAACAATTCTTTGAAGGTGTGTATGAGGAGGGGGTCAAAAGGTATTTTGGGCAGAGAAGTTATATAAAAAAAGGGGAGCCTCTTTAGAACGTGTTACTGAAGAGATCTGGTTGAAAACCAAGAATTGAAAAGGAGAAAAGGAGAAAAATCAAGTCAAGAGGGAGAAAATATACCAATTTTGGGCAATGACTTTAAGGAAAAATCAGTAATTACAAATAAAAAATTGAATCGTGAAATTATAATTTATTTCTGTGGAAATTAGATGGGTTTCATGGAAATACCAAAATAAAGTGCTAAACCAAGAAAAGCCTGCCCATCAGCCGTCAAGGCTCAGCTCAGGTTCTACTTCTTCCAAGAAGCTTTGTCAGATAGAAATCTCTCATCATCCTCTGGCCCACTCTGGGTCACACCATTCTTCTTGGACTTAAGTTGCAAAATAAAATCCAAGGCTGCTTCTAAGGTACTGCAAGTCATTTTCCCAATGCTTCCCTCTTTTCTTTGTTTGCATAGGACCCCCAAAACAATGCCTTATTCTCTTTCACTGAAGATTCTGTGATAAAAATTCCAGTTTTGTCATCCCTTGGTCATGAAATTTTAGATAAAAAATTTTATCCAGGTACTAGGAACTGCCAATGCAAACCACTCCATCCAACCTCCCCTGGCCCACACACAAAACCAAATTCTATCACAGTTGCTCTGTGGAAGGCCATGTGCCTTAGGATGACCCCAGCCTCCTTAAATGCTGCCGAAGAATTAGTATCCTGTTCAGTCAAAACCTGAGTATAGGCCCCTGACCTTACTTTTCTTAAAGGATTTACTTTAGAAAACTTGCAGTTATAAATAAATCCTTTCTCTGACCCGAGATGTAAATCTACACCCAGAAATGTCTTTCTCAAGGACTTGGGAACCATTCTTTTGAAATGGAATCACCAGGGAGGCTAGGACCCTAACTTTGATAAGCGCCAATTAGCAAACACAGATGACTTAATGAACCTGACCAACCTCCCCGACTAACATCTTCAGCACTTTTTCTTTAGCACACCCCAGCAGTTTAAAAGGCTCCCACCCATAGCAGAGCTCGATTTATGCTGCAGTCTCCCTTCTCTACTGCATTAGTCTGAATAAAATGTCTTGCTACCTTTAACAAATATCTGGCTGTTTCTCCTTGACAGTACCCCAAAAGGTGCTTTCCCTTAAGAAAGCCTTTAACTTCCTTACTGTACCAAATGTACAGTATCTATGGGGATACAGAAATTAAAAAGTTAAAAATAGAATTCACAAATCTTAAGTCTGGCTCTAGAGTTATCATTACATTCACAGAAAATAAATGAGAGGTCCCCTTACCTTTCAGACCCTAGCTGAAGTCAATCACTTAACTAATTAATGGGGAGAGCTTCTGATGGGATTAATTTACATTTCTGAAAGGATAAAAGTAATCATTCAGACGTCCTGACGGTACTTGTGATTTTGTGCATATTGAGTTCTGGCAGGTAGAAAAGGAAGATGACACTAGAATTTGTTTTAGCTAGTAGTAGGTAGTTCCTCTCCTTTATTATCACTGATCAAACCTCACAAATGCTCATTACTCAGGGTCCTAAAGTCTGGTGTCTTCCCATCCCTACTTTCAAAACTTGATAATCTAAATCCCAAGATCTCTCTCAAAGGAGAAAAATGATCTGGTCTGCCAACTTTAACCTGAGACTGAAACATACATGACTGCCTCCACCCAATGCTTTTCAGCACTAACAGCTTTCTAGAAAGTAATGATGAAATGTTCTGTATCTGTACTATCCAATATGGTAGTCACTTAGGCACATGTGAATATCAAACATCTGAAATGTGACTAGTGTAACTGAGGGAGCTTGAGACCACCTCCTCCCACGTACACACCAAATCTACACCTACGCAGAACACTTCATCCACTGGGAAAACAGACACCTGAGGGAACAGCTTCTGCACAATGAGAGATAAAAAAGACTTGTAAAAACAGCAGGAGAAAAGGAGGCAGGGTAGTAGAGGGAGCCCCAGCCCCAGCAAGGCCATGCAGTAGGAGGGGACACCACTGAGCTACTGGAGTGAGTGCAGACTCACCTGGCTAGGGGCACAAAATAAAAGCCTCAAAGTAGGAGGGTTTTAACCTGACCACATTGATGGTGTGGACAAAAGCAGGGTCAGAGTGCACAGAGTAGCTCCAGAAGGGCCTCCTGCCCCTGCCATACCCAAACACACTTGTCAGAAATCCTGTCTCACTAAGGTGGTACTAGCATAATGTTCATGTGGATTCACTCTTCCCATGTCCCTTTTGTCCCCAGGCACCCCATTTGCACCCCGTCAGCCTCAGTCAGGTGCCAAACTGGAAGACACTCAGAGAGTGCTGAGCCCACGGTGCACCTGGGAGCCCCCCCGACTGTTTGCCTTTGTCATTGGCCCAACAGGATGGCCCCAGCTGGCAATCACACAGGAGACCACCAGTCCATGCCCTGGCACCAGAACACACACATTTCTCACCCACTTGGCCTCCAACCATCCCAAACCACCAGGCATAGACAGTCTACAAAGGAGCCCTTCCTATACAGGGCCAATCCTTCAAGACTGGGAAAGGCAGCCTATTTGACCAATTCACAGAATCAAGCACAGTTAAGCCAAACAAAATGAGGAAACAAATGAATATGCTCCAAATAACAGAACAAGACAAAACTTCAGGAAAAAACCTAAATGAAATGGAGTCAACCAACTTACCTGATAGTTCAAAGCAATAGTTATAAAGATGCTCACTGGACTTCAGAGAAGAATGGATGAGCTCAGAGAAAACTTTCACAAAAAACTGATCAGACATTAAGAACACAATAAATGAAATAAAAAATACACTACAGGGAATCAATAACAGGTGAGAGGATGCAGAACATATCAGAGACTTGGAAGACAGAATAAAATAGAAAGAAATGAGGATAGACTGAGGAATCTCTGGGACATCACAGCCTAATATTTGCATTATTAGGAGTCCCAGAATGAGATGAGAGTGTGAAAGGGAGTGGAAAACATTCCTAACCTAGGGAAGGAAACAGACATCCATATCCAGAAATCACAGGAAGTCCCAAATTAGATGAACCCAAGAGGTTCACACCAACATACATAATAATTACAGTGTCAAAGATTAAAGACAAAGACTATTACAAGCAGGAAGAGAAAAGCACTGTTACTTACAAAGGAAACTCGATAAGGCTATCAGCTGATTTTTCAGCAGACACTCCACAGACCAGAGGGAGCAGCATGATATATTCAAAACGCTAAGAGAGATCTACAATCAAGAATATTCTACCACCACAGCTATCACTCAGGGATTGAAGAAGAGATACAGAGCTTCTCAGAAAAACACAAGTTAAAGGAGTTCACCACCACTAAGGGTTACAAGAAATGTTAAGGGAACTTCTTTAAGAGGAAAAGGAAAGGTCGCTAGAATCAAAAAAATTATGAAAAGAAAATATTTCACTGGTAAGGGCTAACAGCAAATACAGTAGACCAATCACTTAAAAACTAGTATGAAGAGTAAAAGACAAAAATAGTAAAATCAACTACTTTTAAAAATTAAGAGCATCACTAAATAGAAGATGTTAAAGAAGACATCTATCCATAAAATGTGGAGGAGTTAAAAAAGCAGTGCTGTTAGAATGCAATTGAACTTATTAAGCAACTACCAACTTAACACAGACTGTTCTATATGTCAGATGTCATATATAAACCACATGGTAAACATAAACCAAAAGCCTGTAATAGATACACAAGAAATAACAAAATCCAACCATAAAACTAAAAATGTCATCACTCACAAGGGAAGAGACCAAAGAAAAAGAACCAGAAATAAACAACAAAAACCAGAAAAGGTTTAACAAAATGGCAGCAAGTACACATGTATCAATAACTGCTTTAAATGGACTAAATTCCTCAGTCAAAAGACAGAAGGTGACTAAACAGATAAAAAAAAAAAACAACCACCTCTGTGCTGCCTGCCAGAGACTCACTTCAGACCTAAGGACACACAGGGAAACTGAAGGTATGGAAAAAGATCTCCACGCAAAAAGAAACCACCACCACCACCACGAGACAAAACAGACTTTATAACAAAGACTATAATAAGAAACAAAGACATTAAATGATGATTAAGGGCTCAGTCGAGCAAGAAGATATAAAGATATAACAACTGTAAATATACACACACACAACAGAGTAGCACCTAAATACATACGGTAAATATTAACTCACGAAGGGAGAATTCTGTCCACAGTAATAGTAGGGCACTTTAATACCCCAGTTAATCAATGGACAGATTTCATGCAAACAATAGGGAGAAAAAAGCAGGTGTTGAAGTACTTATATCAGACAAAATAGACTTTAAAACAAAGAAAGTAACAAGAGATAAGAGGACATTACATAATGATAAAGGGGGCAGTCCAACAAGAGGATATAATCATTATAAATATATATGCACCCAACACAGGAGCAACAACATATGTGAAATAAACACTAACAGAATTAAAGGAGGAAATAGAATGCAATGCATTCATTTTAGACTTCAACACACCACTCACTCCAAAGGACAGATCAACCAGACAGAAAATAAGTAATGAGGCACTGAAAAACACACTAGAACAGATGGGCCTAACAGACATCTACAGAACTCTACACTCAAAAGCAGCAGGATACACATTCTTCTCAAGAGCACATGGAACATACCAGAATAGACAACATACTAGGCAACAAAAAGAACCTCAGTAAATTCAAAAAGATTGAAATTCTACTAACCAACTTCTGAGATCACATAGATCTAGTTTTATACTATATAAAACTAGAAATAAATTGTACAAAGAAAGCAAAAAGGCTCACAAACACATGGAGGCTTAACAACATGCTCCTAAATAATCAATGGATCAACGACCAAATTAAAACAGAGATCAAGCAATATATGGAGACAAATGACAACAAGAGCACAAAGCCCCAATATCTGTGGGACACAGCGAAGGCAGTTCTAAAAGGAAAGCATACAGCAATTCAGGCCTACTTAAAGAAGGAAGAATCCCAAATGAGTAGTCTACAGTCACAATTACTGAAACAGGAAAAAGAAGAACAAATGAGGCCTGAAGTCAGCAGGAGGACATAATAAAGAACAGAGAAGAAATAAAATTGAGAAGAATAAAACAATAGAAAAAAATCAACAAAATCAACAGTTCGTTCTTTGAGAAAATAAACAAAATAGATAAACCCCTAGCCAGACTTATTAAGAGAAAAAGAGAATCTACACACATCAACAGAATCAGAAATGAGAAAGGAAATATCACGACGGACCCCACAGAAATACAAAGAATTATTAGAGATTATGAAAATCTATGTGCTAACAAGCTGGATAACCTAGAAGAAATGGACAACTTCCTAGAAACATACAACCTTCCAAGACAGACCAAGGAAGAAACAGAAAATCTAAACAGACCAATTACCAGCAACGAAATTGAATCGGTAATCAAAAAACCACCAGATCAGATGGATTCACCTCTGAATTTTATCAGACATATAGAGAAGACATAATACCCATTCTCTTAAAGTTTTCCAAAAAATAGAAGAGGAGGGAATACTTCCAAACTCTTCTATGAAGCCAGCATCACTCTAATACCAAAACCAGGCAAAGACACCACAAAAAAAGAAAATTATAGACCAATATCCCTGATGAACATACACGCAAAAATACTCAACAAAGAATTAGCAAACCGAATTCAAAAATACATCAAGAGGATCATACACCATGATCAAGTGGGATTCACCTCAGAGATGCAAGATTGGTACAACATTCGAAAATCCATCAACATCATCCACCACATTAACAAAAAGAAGGACAAAAACCACATGATCATCTCCATAGATGCTGAAAAAGCATTTGACAAAGTTCAACATCCATTCATGATAAAAACTCTCAACAAAATGGGTATAGAAGGCAAGTACCTCAACATAATAAAGGCCATATATAACAAACCTACAGGCAACATTATACTTAACAGTGAGAAACTGAAATCTTTTCACTAAGATCAGGAACAAGACAGGGATGCCCACTTTCCCCACTGTTATTCAACATAGTAATGGAGGTCGTGGCCATGGCAATAAGACAACACAAATAAATAAAAGGCATCCAGATTAGTAAAGAAGTCAAACTGTATTTGCAAATGACATATTGTACATAAAAAACCCTAAAGACTCCACTACAAAACTACTAGAAATAATATCTGAATTGAGCAAAGTTGCAGGATACAAAATTAATACACAGAAATCTGTTGCTTTCCTATACACTAACGATGAACTAGCAGAAAGAGAAATCAGGAAAAGAATTTCATTCACAATTGCATCAAAAAGAATAAAATACCTAAGAATAAACCTAACCAAGGAAATGAAAGACTTATACTCTGAAAACTACAAGACACTCATGAGAGAAATTAAAGAAGAAACCAATAAATGCAAACACATCCCATGGTCATTGATAGGAAGAATTAATATTGTCAAAATGGCCAACCTGCCTAAAGCAATCTACAGATTCAATGCAATCCCTATCAAAATGCCAACAGCATTCTTTAATGAACTAGAGCAAATAGTTCTAAAATTCATATGGAACCACATAAGACCCCAAATAGCCAAAGCAATCCTGAGAAGAATAAAGTGGGACGGATTACGTTCCCTGACCTCAAGCTCTACTACAAAGCCACAGTAATCAAGACAATTTGGTACTGGCACACAAACAGACTCACAGACCCGTAGAACAGAATAGAGAGTCCAGATATTAACCCAAACATATATGGTCAATTAATAAATGATAAACGAGCCATGGACATACAATGGGAAATGACAGCCTCTTCAACAGCTGGTGTTGGCAAAACTGGACAGCTACATGTAAGAGAATGAAACTGGATCATTGTCTAATGCCACACACAAAAGTAAATTCGAAATGGATTAAAGACCTGAATCTAACTCATGAAACCATAAAACTCTTAGGAAAAAACATAGGAAAAAATCTCTTGGACATAAACATGAGCAACTTCTTCATGAACATATCTCCCCGGGCAAGGGAAACAAAAGCAAAAATGAACAAGTGGGACTATATCAAGCTGAAAAGCTTCTGTACAGCAAAGGACACCATCAATAGAACACAAAGGCATCCTACAGTATGGGAGAATATATTCATAAATGACATATCTGATGAAGGGTTGACATCCAAAATATATAAAGAGCTCACGCACCTCAACAAACAAAAAGCAAATGATCCAATTCAAAAATGGACAGACGATCTGAACAGACACTTCTCCAAAGAAGAAATTCAGATGGCCAACAGACACATGAAAAGATGCTCCATATCACTAATCATCAGAGAAATGCAAATTAAAACCACAATGAGATATCACCTCACACCAGTTAGGATGGCCACAATCCAAAAGACAATCAACAACAAATGTTGGCAAGGATATGGAGAAAGGGGAACCCTCCTACACTGCTGGTGGGAATGTAAATTAGTTCAACCATTGTGGAAAGCAGTATGGAGGTTTCTCAAAAAGCTAAAAATAGAAATACCATTTGACCCAGGAATTCCACTCCTGGGAATTTACCCTAAGAATGCAGCAGCCTAGTTTGAAAAAGACATATGCACCCCTATGTTCATCGCAGCACTACTTACAATAGCGAAGAAATGGAAGCAACCTAAGTGTCCATCAGTAGATGAATGGATAAAGATGTGGTACATATACACAATGGAATATTATTCAGCCATAAGAAGAAAATAAATCCTATCATTTGCAACAACATGGATGGAGCTAGAGGGTATTATGCTCAGTGAAATAAGCCAGTCAGAGAAACACAAGTATCAAATGATTTCACTCATCTGTGGAGTATAAGAACAAAGAAAAAACAGAAGGAACAAACAGCAGCAGACTCACAGAACCCAAGAATGGACTAATAGTTACCAAAGGGTAAGGGACTGGGGAGGATGGGTGGGAAGGGAGGGGTAAGGGGGAAAAAGGGGCATTATGATGAGCAGACATAATGTGGAGGTGGGGGCCATGAGGAGAGCTGTACAACACAGAGAAGACAAGTAGTGATTCTTTAGCACCTTACTACGCTGATGGACAGTAACTGCAATGGGGTATGTGGTGGGGACTTGATGATGCGGGGTGTCTAGTATCCATACTGTTGCTCATGTAATTATAGATTAATGACAACAAAATAAAAATAAAAAAACAAAAAAAAGAATGAATGCTTTCTTTTTGGAACAAAGTAAGTACGTCTATTCTCACCACTCTAGTCAACATAATTCTGGAAGTTCTAGCCAGTGCAATAAGGCAAGAAAGAGAAATAAAATGCATATAGATTAAAAAAGAAAGAAAACCACCTCTACTTGCAGATGACTGTCTACACAGAAAATACCAAGGGTTATTAAAACTAACAAAAACAAATCATGTGTCCTAGAACTAACATTTGAGTTCAGCAATGTTACAAGATATAAGATTAATAAACAAAAAATCAAATGCATTTGTATATCCTGACAACAAACAAGTGAAATCCAAAATCAACAGAATATCATTGGAGTAGCTCCAAAGAAAATATGAATATTAAATACAATTGCTCAAAAAAACTTAAATGCTTAGGTGTAAGTCTAACAGAGCATGAATCTGTGCACTGAAAATGATAAAATGCTATGGAAAGAAATCAAAGAAGATTAAATAATTAGATATACTATATTCAAGGATTGGTAGGTTCAACAAGTAAAACTTCAATTTCTCCCAAATTGATTAGGTTTGTAGATGTAGAGAAGCTTATCCTAAAATTTCTATGGAGAGGGAAAGACCCCAAAATAGCCAAAAGAGTTTTGAAAAAGAAGAATAAAATGGGAGGAATCATTCCTCCTGATTTTAAGGTCACAGTAATCAAGATAATGTAGTACTGGAAGAGGGATAGCATACAGATCAATGGAACACAGTAGAGAATCCAGAAACAAACAAATATGCCCAAATGTTTTCTGACAAAAGTGCAAAAGCAATTCAATGTAGGAGCAATACTCTTTTCAACAAATGGTGCTGTAGCAATTGTACATCCATAGGTGATAACAAACAGAACATCCCCCAAAACCCTCAAATCTACAAAAAATTTAATTTAAAATGGATTATGGACTTAAATGTAAAGTATAAACTATGAAACTTTTAGAAAGAAACAGGAAAAATATGTTTGAAATGTAGAGCTAGGTGAAAAGTTCTTAAGACTCCAAAAGCACACTCCTTACAAGGAACATTGATAAATTGAACCTAATCAAAATTTAAAACTTTTGGATTTGTGATAGACCCTATTAAAGAGAATAAAAATGAAAAATTATTTTTCTATGTATACTACCCCATACCGTCCATGCTGGGACCATCCAAATAAATTCACCCAGATTTCTAACTTACTCTATAGGAGAATCTTTCTTTACAAATAAGTAAAACACAGATGACATTAGATGGAGAGTCTCCAAGTAAGAATTACCCAATAGGCTAATGCACACACAGATTCTTAGCTTAGCCCTAGATGAATCTTGGGTTCAACTGTCATGTCAAAAATATGAATGGAATGAAGATCACTTGGTTTTAGAAGTGTTTTGGAGCCAAGCCTACTTGTAATTTCTTCAGCTATTCCCATTTATCCTCATCTTCTGCCGGGAGGCAACAATGGACTATGTTAATTATGGACTGGAGTAGTTATGGACACTACGATGCCACTCCCAGATCCCCTATCACTAGTAAAAGACTTATTCCCCTTCTGCTGGAGGACAGCTGCTGGTAGACAGGGTTCAATTGTCAACACTCTTTAGAACCGCCTTGGATGATGAGAGTCAAATATACCCCTTCCCATGTCAGTCCAGATCCAGTGGCTGGCGCATTCAGGAATATAAAGGGCTGGCTGGCCCCTTACCCCAGTTATGAAACGCTATCTCAGCTTCAAAGCTCCCTAAGGTGTTGGCGGAATCCTTTATCAAGACTTAATCACAGTTCAACTTCTCTCTCTGCCCAATCCTGCTTCCTTCTCTTCCTTTCTTTCTCTTCCATGGTTAGTAATCCCAAGAGGACTTCATAATAAACCTCCTGCGTGCTAACCTGCATCTCAAAGTCTGCTTCCTGGGAAACCCAAACTAGCAGAAATCAAATTGCTGGAATTCAAGCCATCTTTCTAGCCTTACTAGTTGTGTGACCTCTAAAATGGGGATTAGAAGAGCACAATAGATTGATATGAGGTTTGAAGGCACTAAAACATGTAAAACGCTCAGGAATGCTCCCGGCAACACAGTGGACACTCAATAAATGTTACCTGTTACTATCATTATTTTGCCCATTCACACATAAAGTATACAAACTTCTCTACAATATGAGAATTACTAAAAGTTGTAAGTAGAAAACGACCTTAGAGATCACCAAGTCTGACACCCTAATAAACATTAAGTCTAAGTAACTGACTTAGTTGATGTTCTAGAGTCACTAAGTGACAAAACCCGGATTCAGATCAGATCTTCTGACTATATCTATTGTTCTTTCCACTAAACAAGGCTACCTGTCAATCTATATATATACTTTGCAATTAAATTCAACAAGTACTGAGTACCTCCCCTTCACCTTCCTGACATAACTGAGCTTCAGCTCTCCTCTAAAGAACACTGCCTCTCCTGTAGCCCTCTGCTACTCTCCTCATCCCATCAGCCTACAGACAGGGTGGGTGTTCCCTTCACTCTTCATTGCTACTTCCAGACCATTATCCCTTAAAGTCCTCCCAAAACCCCCAAATTTGAGACTCACAGCAACAGACTCTCCTGGCAATCATGCCCCTCATTTAAATCTTTAGCATCTATTAGGATCTGTGGTGGTTTCAATATGCAACATTCAGTATCCTTCCATGCCTGAGCCTCTGGTTTTTTATACCTCTCCAAAACCCTGTCATCCACCCTTCTCTGCCACCCACTCCCATTGTCATACCCTGTATTTGGGCAGAGCAATTTTTCCATGTATAGGAATAACATGTTCAATGCCAAACATTCAGCCCTTCCCATTAAATGCCAGTGGAAGCCCCCTACACACACACACACACACACACACACACACACAATTTCCAGACACCTTGGTGGGGAAGCAGAACCACTCCAGTTGAAAAGCACATACTTAAAC
The DNA here is from genome assembly GCF_040802235.1 of Manis javanica. Lineage (NCBI taxonomy): Eukaryota > Metazoa > Chordata > Mammalia > Pholidota > Manidae > Manis > Manis javanica. The sequence goes on from NC_133165.1 coordinate 87,200,987, forward strand.
ATTACATTAACCAGTAAATGCATCCCTCCATAATCTCAAATTCAAGTTCTTTCTTTCTCTCTCTCATACCACCTACTTCCAACTCACTTCCTCTGCTATCTGGACTCTCAACAATTCTTGAACTCCACAGGAAACTATAATCCATTGAGCCTTTTTCCTGTTCTTGAACCCATCAAGGCCCCACTCTTTTCCTTGTATAGCTTAAATTTCATGGCACAGCACTTGAATCACTGTTCATACACCTTCAATGTTCTTGTCTTTTTTTGCTTCACTGTAGCCCTTTAACAGCAACCCTGTTTACCCTATGTCTGTAACCTGCATGCAAGTACCTGAATCTAACTGGAGAAATACATATAACTAAACCTAATGGTCTCACTGTAAATTCATTATTAGTAACCTCAAGTGAACTGTTCAAGCTCTCCAGCAATCCTACTGCATGTTCCTAGTCCACTTATGTCTCCTACTGTCCTAGCAGACTATTTCATACTCCTTCCTATCCTCTCAAGGCATCTTACTTTCACTGGGGAAAAAAAAAGAAGTTATAAGAAGAAAAATCTCAAAGTATCTCACTTCTAATCTACTTACCTAACCTGTGTTTACTTATTTTCTTCTTATGAATTATGCACTTCTGCTCATATAAATTTTTTCAATTGTAATTTTCACCCCCTCCCCTCCTCAAGGACATCATCCCAAGATAGACCTCTCTCTCCCGAATCATCAAATTTTTCCCTTTCATTGCATCATTTCCATTGGTATACAAACATGTGGTTTATTCCTCCCATCTTAAAAAGTAATAATACTTCCATGACCTACAACCTCCTCTAGAATATTCATTTCTTAGCTCCCTTTTGCAGCAAAACTCCTTGAAGGAGTTACCTATTCATTTTGTTGTCAATGAGTTTGTCTACTTATTTTCTCACCCCTCTTCTTCCATGTTTTCTTGGACAGCTCTTAGATGCTGTGTTCTATTTTTCCCCTCACTTTTTTTCTCTTTGTTTTTAGCCTGGATAATTTCCACTGACCTATCCTGACGTTTACTGATTCTTTCCTTGGCTGTTATCAAGTCCAGTAATAAGCCCCAAAACATACTTCATATACTTCACAATATTAATTTCTAGCACTTCTATTTGACTCTTTCATATAGCTTCCATTCCTAAGCTGAAATTTGCCATCTGTTCACACATGTTCACCTTTTCCACTAGAGTCATTATTGTATTTTTCACTGTTATATTCAATTCAATATCTGATAGTTCTAACTGGATCTTCAGTCTACTGATTAGTTTGATTTTTGACAGTGGTTGGATTTTTGACAGTGGATGATTTTTTTCTTGCTTTTTTGTATGTGTTTCCTAATTTTTGCCTGAATGGTGGACATCATGGATAAGACAGCGATTGACTGAATTGTATTTATGCCTAAAAGTGGACACGTCTTTGTCCATTGCTCAGCCAATCTATTCAGGAATTGACTGGGTTTGGGTTTTATTATATTAACTTAAATGCACTACCAGCTTCAAATTCCTCGTGTGACCTTCTGCTTAGTGAGGCGGCTGGTGTGCTAGAGGGTTTTTAATCCAGGTTCTTGCTCCACCCTCAGCTTTAGGCTTTCTCTGAGCACCTGCCCCAGAGGTAAACTGTTGTTTCTTTACTTGCTAGCAGAGAACAAAGAGATTCTTTGTTGTTCTGGCCTGGTATCAGCCTCAGGCCAGCCATATATGCCTGGGCCTTAGTGGGTGAGGTTTTCTCCCAGCAGTAGAACTAATGGTCTGAACCCAGGAGATTTCCTGCCTTTCTCTCAGGGTTTTGTTTGGATTTTCATTTTCTTTTTACTTCTCCCAACCACAAGGGAAAATGGGGTCTACTCTCTTCCCCTAGCAGCTTAGAGCTCTTTTCCTCAGAAAAAAAGGGTCCAGGCAGACCTGTTCTACCAAGTCAGGCTTTCTCAGTCTCCCTTGCTTTCCCCAATCTTTCTCATGTGCAACTGCTTGAGGTCCTTGGAGAAAAGCCTACAAGTGGGTGTTACCTATCCTTGAGTCTGCAGCTCACAAGGTTTCAATAGTCTCATACTAGCCTACACTTAGACTTTAGCAACTCATTAAAAATTTAGCTGAATTTTCTTTCCCTCTGTTTAACAACACTGCCCTCTTCCCTTTGGTGAGTCACACCCATCTCTGATGGGTTGAGATGTTATGATTTTGTATATTTTAGTTTATTGTTTTAGGGTGGGAACAGTATTCTTTCCAGCTCTCTATATCCTAAGTGGAAGCCAGAAATCACCCCATGAAGTTTAAATACCACCTGCATGTCCACAACTCTTAAATTTACATTTCCAGTCTGGATCTCTCCCTTGGTCTTCATACAAATACCTGTTTTTATTCAAAGCAGACCACATAAACCCAACTGCCTCTTGGGCAAATCTAAAATCTACTTGTATGGGTTTGCAGGCACACTCTAAGGTGGCCCCCACAATTCCCCACCTCTTGGTATCCGTATCTTTGAGTAATCCTCTCCCTCTGAGTGGGGGAGGGACCTGTGACTTGCTCCTAACAGAATAAGGCAAAAATGATAGGATGTCATTCTCATGATCATGTTACGTTTAATGGCAAAGGAATAGGATATAATTCCCTTGATTATGTTATGTAAAACTGTCCTGCTAGCAGACTCACTCTCATTCTCTTGCTGGACTTAAAAACAGACTGCCATGTGAACTGTTTATGGAGAGGGCCACATGGCAGCAAAATGGAGGTGACCTCTAAGAGCAATAGTCAACAAAAAACTGATGCTCTCAGCCCTACACTTGCAATAAAATGAATTCTGCCAACAACCTGAGAAAGCTTGGAAGAGGTTTCTTCTCTAGTCTAGCCTACAAATAAGAACTCGGTCCTAGCCAATACCTCAAATGCAGCATGGTGAAACTGAAGCAGAGAGCCCTTGTGACCAGACCCCACAGAAACTGCAAGATAATAAATGTGTTGTTTTAAATCACTAAATTTGTGATAGTTTGTTTTTGCAGCATAGAAAACTAATACAGATAGTACTACAAACTTAATATGTATAAAAGCCAAATTCCTGATTGCTAACATCCTCCAAAAAAGAAAAACATACTAATGTGGTCCATCTTAATAAATGCCAGCTCTACTCTTAACAGCTGAAGCCCAAACTGTATAGCCAACCTCCCTCGACTCCTTTTCTTCTCTAATACCTACACACCCAAAATCTAAAAGCAAACACTGATGGCTTTACAACCAAATTACATCCAGACTCTAACTTTACCTGACCACCACCACTGCTACAACCTTGGTCCAAGACAGTATCATCTCTTATGCACGTAACTGACAGGCCAGCTGGCTTTCCTGCTTCCACTCCACAAAGCAACTAGAGTGATCCTACTGACAGATGATGTTTTTCCTCAAAACACTCGAAAGGTTCCCCATCTCACCAAGAGTAAAAGTCAAAAATCTAGTGGCAGAGAAGGCCTACCTTGCCTGGCACTCTCCTTTCTACCCAAGCCCCTCTGCTTCATCTTGTATCCCTCTACCCTCTCAGTCACCCCTTTCCTCACCACACTTACCCCCTTGCTGTTCCTAACCACACCACACATGTATTTGTCTCAGAGTTTTTACCCTTGTTGGGCCATAAAATTGTGAGGTATTTTCACAGACAGGAGTTCTCTGACCACTTTACACACAAAGGCATGTCCCCTATCTCCACCAAAAACCACCTACCCTCCTAGCATGGCTTTATTAGTTTCCATAGTACATACTACCAACAATATCTTATTTTTTAATTGAAGTACAATTGATAGCATTATACTGGTTTCAAGTATACAACTTAATGATTCGACAACTACATAACTACTGAAATATTTTATATCTGATACATATTTATTGCCTATTTATTATCTGATACATGTCCTTATCCAAAAGGAATGTAAGTTCCATGAGAGCTGAGGATTTTGTTCATTACTTTATCCCCAACTTACACTGAAGACTGAATAAATATCCCTACATTAGATACTGTTTCTTTACAGAATTTAGAGTCTAATAAAGTAGTCAAGCCACAATAAATTAGATACAAATTCAGTGATGTTATTTTTTTAAATCATTATAAAATTATTTACCACCAGAAATACACTTATTCTACCTCATAGTAAGTATGCTTCTGAGCAAACCTGGAAATATTCACATCTAACCAAAATAACTGAAATACACAAGAAATCAAACTAAATTAAAACATTTCTATAAAGGATTCTATTAACAGAAAGGTAACTGAAAGAAAGACTCCATCATGTTTTCCAGCACCATCAGAAGATACCATTATTCTTCACAGACAGTCAAATAATACAGAAGGATGCATCAAGCTGGAAGGATTAACCCTTTAAGTTCTTAGCTCTCAGATTTTTGTGATCTCAAGGCCCTTTTATACTCTTAAATTTATTAAGGACCGTACAGAACTTTTACTTATGTGGGTTTTTATCTACTAATACATTTCAAATTAAAATAGAAATTTTTAAAATACTTAACAGTTCATTTAAAAATAACCATAAATCCATTACATGTTAACATAAATATTTTCATTGACATAACTAAATTTCCCCCCCCAAAAAACTAGTGAGAGATATGGCATTGTTTTCCTTTTCTACAAATTTTAATATTTGAGTTAACAGCAAATAATTCTCTTATATGCTTTCTTATATGAATTCTCTTACATGCTTCTACATCATCTTGCCCTATTGTTTTGGTTGAGGTACATGAAGAAAAGTCTGGCCCCACATAGATATGGAGTTAGAAAAGGGAGGACTGTTTTAATGGTCTTTTCAGATAGTTGTGGGTATTCTTTCATACCCCACCAAAACTCAACGGGTTGTAGCTTCTTCAAGATTGTTGGCAATGTACAATCTGAACTTTGTGTGTTAACATTAAAATCCATTTGTACTCTGAATGGATATTATACCCATGCATGCATGATTTTGTAACACAATTTTTAAACTGTAAAGTCTGTAACTACTGGAAAGCAGTCAAATTCACTATGGTAAACACAAATTTTCCAAAATTCTAATTTTTGCTTCAAAGTTCATTATCTTCTCTGGCAATAGATACTGTCAGTTGTTTTCCTTGAAATGCACCAGGTGCATGGATCAATTTGAAATAAAAAAAGTATCATCAGTTCTGCAATATGAATATCTGTCTATTTACATTCTCTGGTCTTTTTCCAATTTAGCAAAAAATATATATTTCCTATACATCCACAATAAATCTACTGAATTGAAGATAGTTAACCTGTAAAAGCTATTCATCTCTGTTTCCAGTTAGCTCTAAAAGCCAAGTAGTTTTTCATTTTTCTTATGTAGCAACAAAATGAGTCTGACAAAAATCTAAATAATCATGTACCACATTTTTCCAAGTTTGAGAAGTACATACATAACAAAACACTAAATATATTTTGTATGAAAGAAAATAAAACGGAATGATCTTGACAAGATATTTAAATCAGTCCTACCTTCCTGCCATACATTTCAACACTTTACAGGTTTTTGGGGTCTTTTTTGGCTTAGTTCTTTTTTTGAACATTAGTAACGAGATCTGAAACAACAGATTACTCTGCATACAAAATATTCCTAACCAGCTTGATATTTTGTTTGGTTCTACCTTACCTGTTGAGCAATATGTGAAATATGAGTTCCCTGAACTGCTGAACCAGGTTGAGGTGCTGTCTCTGGAGTGTTACGCTTGTGGGAATCTTCCATAATCAGCTATAAGGGGAAAAAAGTCCATTAAAAGATGCTTTCTAACTTCATTTTCAAGAACTCTTAAGATACTTCTTGGCATGCAAGCTTTTTAAGAGAAAGAAAAAGCTTTTATATACTATGGGCTGAGCTCAGTTTATTCAGCCTCAGTACGTTCTCAATACTCTGCTCCAGATGTGTAGCAGTCTAATTATAAGACCTTAAAAAATGGCAAATAAAAGTGCTGCAGAATATGTATAGTATATACTGCTTAGTAGTGTAAAAACTGATAATTTGGTTGCCTCCCTGGAAGACAACTGGCAGCTATGGGACAGAGCCAGAAAAGAGACTTTACCGTGTATATTGTTTTTTTTTTGAATTTTGATCCACCTGAACTTGTTTAAATTTAATAAATGGCATGTAAGTACATAAATTATTCTAAGTTCTCAAATATCTTCCCACCTAAGAAGTCTGATACTCTTCCTGAACATGGAAACAAACATTCCTTTCTTCAGTGTAGGGAACAGTTTCTAATTGCACATATAGATTTATATGAAGAATTTATTGGTTAAGAGTTGAACTAAGTAAATAAAACTATACCTAAGGAAGTTCTGAATGTCTAGATGATCTAGAATATCAACTGTAGGATATGCAGGCTAAGTAAGAATGAGAATAAATGGATTATGAGATGGAATATGTCAAATGGGAGAACCATGTAGAAAGAGATTAGTAGAAGATTTGGTTAGAATTGAAGGTTTTATGGTTATGTATAAAGACACAAAAAAAGAAAGGGCTGGGCAGCAAACATGAAAAGATGCTCAATATCACTAATCATTAGGGTAAAATGCAAATCAAAGTTACAATAGGATATCACTTCACACCCATTAGGAAGGCTAATATAAAAAAATAAGTGTTGGTAAGGATGTGGATAAATCAGAACACTTGTGAACTATGGTTGGGAACATAAAAAGGTGCAGTCACTATGAAAAGCAGTATGGTGGTTACTCAATAGAAGGTAGAATTCTACATATGATTCAACAATACCACTTCTGGGTTTATATACAAAAGAATTGAAAGCAGGGTCTTAAAGAGATATTTTAAACCCAGGTGTACAGCAGTATTCAAAATAGCCAAAAGGTGGAATCAACCCAAGTGTCCATCAACAGATGCATATACAAAATGTGGTATATACACACAATGGAATACTGTTCAGTGTTAAAAAGGAAGCAAATTGTGACACCTACCAAAACACCTTTAGGCATTATGCTAAGTGAAATCAGCCAGTCACGAAAAACAAATACTGTATGATTTCACTTACATAAGTTACAGAGAGCAATCAGAACCATAGAAACAGAAAGTAGAGTGGTGGTTGCCAGGGACTGGAAAAAGAGGAAATAGAGTTGTTTAAAGGGTATGAAAAAGTTCTGTAGATCGCTTGCACCAAGGTGATGTACTTAACACTACTGAACTGTATGAAAATAATTATGATAATACATTTTATGTTATGTGTATTTTACCATTAAAGATTTTTTTTGGAGAGAGAGGGCAACTAGGTACTTGCCCTTTAGCAACACTGACAATAACTGTGAAGCTTAAGCCTACATCTTTTATCTTTTTTTTTTTTGAGATCAGCAAACTGAAATTCCTTCTAACATCTGGATTGAAGCTACTGTTTTTAGTAATTAAGAGAAGGTATGCAACATCACCTCAAATATAAAGTGTTTTGAATTTTTTTCCATTTGAATATGTCATTAGGCTTTTTTTCTAACATATAGCAAAGTACACAATAGAAAGATAAAAGGATGACAAAATCTTAAGAACAATGTTGTCTAATTTCTTTTGTCTTCTTTCCACTTCCAAAAAATTATAAACATACTATATGTACAATTTTGTATCACTCCGGTTTTTATCTTGTTTTATCATTAATATTTTCTAGGTTTTAAATAGAAACTTACTTAAAAGCTACATATTTCATCTACTGAATGTACGTACCTTACAAAAAAAACTACACAATACTGTGATTGAATCAAATTTCCATAGGATATATTCCACAAAGGAGAATTACTTGATCAAGGAGTATGATTAAGGTTTTTTGAAAAATGTATAGGCCAATGAGAAACATGAGACAGCAATGGAAATTTTTTTAAGTTATTACTAACATGATAGATGAAAAATGGTTCACTGTTTTAATTCTCCATTAGTTGTATGAGCTGATACTATTTGTCTATCCATCTACCAGATCTTAGTGTTTTCATTACCCTATTTCTTCATGTAAATTTTATTTCTATCATGTAGATACAAATAGTATTCCAGTACGACCTGATTATTTAAAAACTTTTAATTTTGACAAATTCAGCTAGTGTTTTCCTTTGCTGTTTCTTCAACTGCTTTTAAGCTATATATAGTCCTTTCTTCTACAAGAGTGCATTGATTTTTAATCTACAGTAATACAAGTATAATCTCACAGACTAAACATACAACACCAAAAATGGAATATTTTCTACATACTACCTCTATTGAGAATGTGTCTTTTTAAACAATTTCAGAAAATACGTTAGAATATAGAGTAAAGAAGAAAAAAATGTAATGCTAAGCACTGGAAGAAACCATAAAACATTTTTTAAAATCTTGTTACATTACTGGAAATGATACTTTTCTGTCTCGCTGTGACTCAGATTTTTCTTTCATCCCATAACAATATTAAGAAATCCTGTATCTAATGAAAACTAACATGATCAACAAACCAACACACATTCCCTAGTAAAAGCTGCTACAGTTAGCAAATAACATTTTGGACAGTTATTACAACTACATTGCCTATGGAAAATGAGCTAACCTATTTTCTACAATTTTTAAAGAGGAATCAACTTATCTGTCCTTTTTTTCCCAAAATGAAAACAACTTTACATTTCATCTCATTATAAACAATACATATTCTCTGTATTTTCTAATGATGTTATCAAGGTGTGACCTTTATTTGCTTACTTGTTTTTTGGCTATCATTCCTAAAATTAAGATTCAGATGAACAATCTGTTAAAAACTTGCTCAATATAGAATAAATGCGATGTCTACACAGGGATTTATGTAAAAACACAGTACTGGAAGTTTAACACAAGATACCCTCTAAAGATGTGATGTGAATACAAGACCTGAACCCAGAATTGTTTTAATCCAAAAGTCATGTTCTTTTATTTCCTATTGCCCCTCTTCCAGAATGCCCTCACATTTCCAACTTGTCCACCTGGCAAACTCCTACTCTCAAGTTTCATCTGAAACATTAAGTTACCAACTGCTCTAGGTTCTTCCTTCCTCAGCATTTCCACTGGGCCTTGCAGATACTTCTAGTGAAGTTACTTAACACTCTGAACTGTACTGGCATGTCTGTCCCCCCAGCCTTAAGGCGCCTAGGGACAGGGCCTGTATCATGTGAATGAATGCTCAGTGCCCAGCGGAGACCCTTACATATGCAAATTGTGAACATCTACAATACAAGGTATTCTCAGCTGATAAAAAGAGGGTCGTTCCCACACCTGTAGAGGATGATGAAGTAGGGTAAGCTTAAGGGCAAGGAGTCTCTTGATCAACATTTCCATAACTGAACTCATGATCTCCCCTCAAAATTGATCCTATTAGTTATACTGAATTTCTTTCAGATATTCAAATGTGAGAGCCTGCTTTGCTCTCTTCAGGCTTTCACACACATTATTTCCTCTGCCAGAAAAACTGCTGCCTATTCCTGTGTGACCTATTCCTGAGTTATTCTTACAGGCCAACTTTCATGACTGCCCTGGACTGTCTAGAAGCTCTGGCTGTATCCCCACAGTACATGTTTACCCTCTTCCCGTGGTACTTACTACAGTATTGTAATGCTTGTTATCTGTCTCCCGACCAGAATGCAAACTCTAGGGAATCAAAGGCTGCATCCTGTCCTCAAGTATAGCCCTGATACCTTGCACATTGCTGCTGAATAAATCAATGGCTTTAGTCAGGTCTACCTACTTAAAATCGACAGAATTAATAGTTAATGAAATGTTCAAACAATTACTTTAACCCACCTTTAGAAACGGGACAATTCAGGCACAAGAAACCCTCTACTTGAGAGTTGGAAATTCATTATAAATGAGATGACGTGGAAAAAGGTATCTTTAGAAGGGACTACCACCTACTGGTAATAACGTAGTACTGCACAGACGTATCAGACCAAAGAAAACCTTCAAGGATAACTTAAAAATACTATAGCTAACACATTCAGCTTTTAGGATTAACAGTATCGATTCTTATTGAGACACTGAGGTAACTGCACATTATAAAACCTACAGAAAAAAAGGCATTTTAATGAAACTGCTTATTTATGTTAGTAATAAATTTATCAGGGTAAAATGCATTTTGCAAATATAAAACAGTGTAAGAACTCTGATCACAAAGGAGGCTGGTTTGACGAAAATGCTTGCCAAATCTATGCTGAAAAGCCTCCAAAGAGCAAAGGCCTTCAATGAATATTTGCAGCTATCCTGTGCTTTTTGAAAGTTTGCATTACACCGCTTCAATTTTACATAAGATCTACATTATTATCTGTTTTCACTAACCAAAATAAATCCGAAGAGGGCTTCTGCTTTTACAAAAAAAGGTGAGAAGCAATAATAGCGTTTGGCCATTTTTTTTTTTTTTTAACAGCAAGCTCCTTCCCCAGGAACCACACTCAGCACAGCCGCCGCCAGAGCTTTCAGCTGTGTCGAGAGCCCTGTGCCTGTAGCACCTGTGCTTTATCTCGATTTATTTAACAAGATGTGTCCCTCAGGGATCAGAAAAGCCTGAGAAGTTCTTTTTGGGCCCTGAGATGCTCAAACTTTTTTCCACATAAATTCACAGTAATCACTTCTTTGCTTTATGCCATTTCAGTTAGGAAAGGTTTCACGGGAACACTTCATACTTTTGGTTGGGGTAGGGGGCCCTACATTAGGCCACTGCTTCTCAAAACTTAACAGAAAATATATTATTTAACGCCTACAATAATTTTAAAGCGATTAAACTAGTGCTTAGTTTTATGATACAGAAGAAAATAAAAAAGGTTTCCGGGGTTTGATCGTCTCCCAGGGGAAACAGACGAACTTTCGTCTTTCCACACTCCCCTCCTCCGCTCACGGGCTGCACCTTCCCAAGATCCTTTCGTGCGCCTGTGTGATTACTTGACTTTCTCCCCACTCCACTGTAAGCTGTGGGAAGGTAAGGGCTATTTTTGCTATTCACGGCCGGGCGGCCCAGGCCTAGCACCCCAGGATGCCCGCTGCGCTGTGGGCTCCGGGGAAGAGAAAACCGTTCTGGGGCCCCGGGTGGTGGGCGGCGGGACAACGCACGGAGACGGAGGCCAAGGCCACGCAGCTCTCCCCACACTCCCCTTCGACCCCGGGCGCCCGCCGCCAGTCACCGGAGGGCAGCTTCCAGGAAAACGCCACGCGACGACGTAAGATCCCCACTTTTACCGGGGGAGCGGGGAACAGGAAGGAGGAGACCGACGAAGGGGAACAACCCGGCTGGGGCACGAGAACCGGAAGCGCGCTCGGGGGGTGGGGCGGGCAGCGGCAGCCCCTCCTCCTTCCGCCGCGCCCCTCCCCCACTGCAGGCTCCCCGCGCGCGACCCCCACCGGCGCGAGACCCAGCTCAGCGTCCCCGCTGGCGCCGCATCCCCGCGTCCTCTCCCTTCCCAGGGACATGAGAGCACGTCCCACCCCCGTCCCCCGCTTACCTGTGGCTGCCGCCTCGCCGCTGTCCGGGGCGGGAACTTCCACTCCCCCCTCCCAGGTGGATCCGAATTTACTACCCACTTCCCCACCCCCTCACGCGGCGGGGGCCGTGCCTCTCTCTCGGGGGTCAGGCGGGGCAGGGAGAAGCAGTGTCACTTTACAGCACACTCTCCTAGGCTACCGTTTCCTCGGCATCAGGGCCGCCACTGGCGGCATGATCTACACCAGGCCGAGGGCGGGGGAGAGAAGGGGGGGTAATGGAGTAGGAGAGCGTAGGGGGTGAGGTTATAGCCGTCCCTCCGTGAGGGGCGCCGTTGCGTCATCACGCTGCGTACGTGACGCGCCGCCATCTTGTGCCGGGTCTCGGACGGTGAGTCCGTCACGTAAAGCTGTTACGCTGTCGAGAGTAGGTGAGAATTTCCTGCTTCTCCTCCCTTCTGGAGCTCTGTTCCCACTCCTCCCACACAGCTGTGTTTGGAGACCACCACCAGCTTGGTGTGTCAGGAGGCCTCTTGATTGAGGCCGTTTTCCTCGGTTAGTGGCGTTACTCTCACCCCAGCTCCTGGCTCTGGGTTGGGTGAGCCGGCTCAGCGCTGTCATCCCCGCCTCACCGGTCCGCTGCTGGGCGAGAGAAGCGACGCCAAGCGTGGAGGTTTACACTCCTCAGTTTCTCTTAGTTCACGCAGACTCTTTAACCCATACGTTGCGTTGAGTTGTATTCTTTATCCCATATGAAAGGATTTCTACAAAGACCTATTTAAAACACAAGGTGCCTATCGGGTGTTGAACTCCACTTCGTGTGTCACGCAGAAGCACAGATTTACCGTTAAAACTATTTAGAAAAAAATTACATAACAGTGTAGTGTCGTGAAATAAAATGTTACCGTCATTTTAATACATTACAAAGTCTAAAACGTTTGTTTTTCAATATATGTCTACCTTTCTGGAGAAAGAATTCTCAATTCTGAATTTTTGTCTTCTTGCAAAATATTCTGTTACGGCTTTGAGTGATAATGAACAAATGATAAGTGATAAACCTTTCAGTATGCTCTTGACACAAGTACCAGAATTTTTCTGAAATTTTACGACTTTGAGATCTCCAATGTAGGAAACTGATTTAGTGGAGTCTTCCTAGTTTTGACCTTTAGAGCCAGATAATGTGATTTAAAGCTCAGGAGTTACTCTGCCAGACACCCATAAGAACTCTTAACAGTTTAGCCATTTTCATTCATTCAGCAAACATTGACAACCTGTTAAAAGCTAAAACAAGTAACTGCCCTTATTCTAGATTTTTGATTCGCAGATTACCCAACCTCTCTCAGATTGTCTTCTAGTTACCAAAATTGATGAAAGTACAATACTCAGCCCATGTCCCAGCATTATTTAATCAAAATGTCATATATCATAGGAAAGCAAGATAGGGAGGAAGAGGTTCTCAGACATTAGTCTTTTTTTCTGTAACCCATAATATTAATGACTGGAAGCCTGGTTATAATTTTGTTCTTTTGTGTTATCTTATTTCTTCCTGGGAACTCAAGAATGCTTAACAAGTGTTAATCAGTAAAAGGGGGGTGGATGGACTAAAAAATGTTACCATCAAAAGGAACTAAGTCATACTGAAATCTTCAAAATGTTCCTGGACTACTCCCTCTTTAGCTCTTTTTCCACCTGTAAAGCATCTTGAGTTTAAATCAATATTATGCTCCACAACACTGCCACTCAAAGATTTCCACCATGCTTGTTTCTTATGTGAGTGTTGAACTACGCACCACTTTTCTGAACCTTGAGGAATAAGTGTAGATGAAGAAAAAAAGTCTTGGTTATGACGCTGAGTAGTAAGAGTTTTGTAAACCAGATGCACAGGTCTTTGACTTTAGAAGTGAGGAGATAACACAAAACAAAGAAACCTAACTTTCAAGAGCCAAAGGTAATATGTTTTAAAGCGAGGTGGTAATCCTCTTTCGCTTTTCTGCTACACTATTTTTGTCTTGTTGCAAAATAAGGAGACATTATAATAAGATGGGTTTAATAAAAATACCTGTCCTTATCTCAGATTGTGTGGATTGAATTTGTTTGATACATGTAAAGTTAGAGCCATGCCTGGCACAGAGGAAGCACTAAATGTATGTCGGTGTTAATATGGAAAACACTGCGCAGTGTAACTACTGTCTGCAAGGATTGTATGAACTACAACTGTATTATTTCAGTTAACACTCCTGAAAAAGGGTTATCCCAGATAACTTAGCTAAGCTTTGTTTCTTCATGTTAACTGTGCTTGAACTGAAAGCATGGAAGTAGACTGTGAGGCCCTTGGAAAACTACAAGTGGACAGCTACAGGGCTGTCCATATATCCCTCCTTTTTACGGGAGCTTCTCATAGTCTTACATATCTGACTAACAGTGGGCAAGCTGGGCGGGCCATCAGTCTCCCTTATGGAAATTTGTCTTTGGACAACAATTAGTCTTTCTCTAGATAAATGTACCTAAAGGTTAGGAATTTTGTATTGTGCGTCTTCTATCTTCAAACAATGCAGATGAGCTGAGAGAGCAACCCAGTAGCTTTTTAGGCCCCAGTTCTAGAATCTGCCTGAGACATCGTTGCCTGCCATGGCCCATATGTCCCATGAGCCACCTTTGTCCTTTTAATCAATAGCACTTTTTATTTTAAGCTAGTGTTGGTTCCTGTTATTTCTAGAATCCCGAATAGACCTAGATACAATAGAAATTATTTCCTTGTGATCTCCTGCCCTTCTCTGTACCCAGCCATGACCACCTTAGTTCAAACTATCATGTCTTGCATCATATATTGCAGTACCCTCCTAGCTGGTTCCACTAGTAAAACCCTATAATGGACAATTACTGGTTACTGCTGTGTTAGTGGGATTGTATAAGCAAACAAATTGTTTACCTTCAAGATTATGATTCAGAAATTGTAGCAAGACAGCTTAGAACTGAAATTCAGCTTACTGGAGGAAACAGCAGCCTACAAATATCATGAACCTTAGTAAGACCCCAGGCAGTGATGCTAAGGAGGATCTGAGGGCAGGAAAGTCAAATCCTTAACCAGAAAAGGTGAGTCTATTCATGTGAAAACACAACACTGGCCCTTCTGGGATGGGATGGGAAGAAGCCCAATGTTGTCAATTTATTGTTAAGTGGCCAATTAGTCTCCTAGAGAAATAATAACATTGGGAGCTCAGTGTTGTTTTCTGTCAATGTTTAGTTGAAGATGAGAGCAGGAGCTAAAGCAGCCTTGGTAAGTAGGAGTCCATACTATTGGGCCCATGCATACCCTCCGTCTCTGCCACTGTGGCTATTCCATGATGGGCTCATTGTGTTGATTCTGAGATGGTCAGTGGATAGCTGGCTGACATTAGCCAAGTTATTTTATCTGGATGTTCACTGTCTCTCCCATGCTTTTTGGGAGAGGCCAGGCCATTTGCCACTGCCCACAAGTCCACATATATTGTCACTTTGAGACACTTCACTTTCTCCATAGAATGGGTAATTAATATCTGCCCACTGGGAAGATTCCCTTGCAACTGCCTTTCAAAGTCACCTGAGAGAATGGACCCAACCTACCCATAAAGTGAATTTGGGCTTTTTCCATCTGCTTCAGTTGAACACTCCGCCATGCACTACTATGGCCATAGGTGTGAGCTGAGTGAAGAATGCTGGTGCAACTGTAGTAACATAAGGTTCTTGGTTGCCTGATCATGCAGTTGCTTGTGTCCTCTGATCCTGCTTAGGCTTGATTCGAGGTGTAACATTTCCATCTTATGAGGATTGGTGCTGGACTCATCTGACTGTATGACTTTATGACAGAATACAGCCAATGACGGGCAGTTACTTGGTGCCCCCTGCTCAAGTTTTCCATGGCCCTGTAGCATACCAGAAGCTGTTTTTCAAAAGGCTTATAATTCTTTGCTATAGCTGGCATGTTCTTACTCCAGAATTGCAATAGCTTGCATTGTGATTCTCCCACTGGGTCTTGCCATAAACTTCATAACTGTTTATTTTCCCACAACTGTCACCTCTTCCATCAGGGAATCTGTCAGCTCATATGGCTCCAAACCTTTCTTAAAGCTTTCATCTGGTGTTGTCCAGAGTACTATTACTAGACATTGAATGTGTTGTCTCCAGAACCTGAAGAGGCCTACAGTGGATGGGGTTTCCTTCCTTGAGAAAGAGGATGCAAGATGCAGTAATTTGTTTTTTATGTCATAGGGGATATGTCACCTTGGCTCTGATCACAGGACCTCTGACTCTTCACAGAATTTATTTCTCATTCTCTGGATTGCATATGGCTTACCAAGACCTTCAGAGTACTTCTTGTTCCATGTGTCTGATCAGAGTGATGTCATATAATGTAACTCTGGGGCAAAACTATTAATGAATATTCTTGTCTCTTCTATGTGAATGTGAACTATTTTTGATTATTTTATCTTTTATTAGAAAAATGAGATATAGTTGACATATAGCATATTAGTATCAGATTTACATGATTCAATAACATGTATATTGCAAAATGATTGCCACAGTAAGTCTAATTAACATCCATAACCACACATACTGTAGTTATGAGAAATTTTTTTCTTGTGATGAGAACTGATTCTCTTCCTTGATTGAAATAGAAAAGGACACATTTGTTAAATCAATGGGTACATACCATGTACCTGAGACCCTATTAATCTGATCTAGCAGAGATAATCAGATCAAGTACAACAGCTACAACTGGGGCTACTATTTGATTGAACTTGCAGCAGTGTACAGGATCCATGAGTTTCTGCAGAGACCAGACTGGTGATTTAATCAGAGCTTACCTTCTGGATCCTGACATCCTCTGAATCCTGACATCCTCACAGGTGGCACTAATCTCCACCATTCCCTCCTGAGAAGCAATATTAATATTGTTATTTATCTTGGCTGGGTTCGGAGCAGTTTCAGAGGCTTCCCCATTTCCGAACTTTCAGTTCTATTCCACTGATTAGTAGGTCTATCTTTAAGCCAGTACCACACTGTTCTTATAACATTGTAGTAGTTTTGAAATATGGAAGTGTGAATACTTCAGCTTTGTTTTTTTCCAAAGTTGTTTTGACTCTTCTGAGTCCCTTGCATTTCCATATGAATTTTAGGATCAACCTATCCATTTCTACAAAATGGGGCTGGGATTTTGATAGAAATTGTACTGAATCTGTAGATCAATTTGGGGAGTACTGACATCTTAATAATGCTTAATATTCCAAACCATGAACATGGGGATGACTTTCCATTTAGCTATTTAGTTTATTTCAATGATTTTGTAGTTTTCAGGGTAAAAGTTTGCAGTTTGGTTAAATTAAGTATTTTATTCTTTTTGATGCTATTTTACATAGAATTGGTTTTTAAATTTCATTTTTGGAATTTTCATGGCTAGAAAATAGAAATAAAATAGATATAATGTATTGATTTTGTATTCTGCAACCTTGCTGAATTCATTTAATAGTTTGTGTGTATTTCCTTGGGATTTTGTAAATATAAGTCATTTCATTTGTAACTAGAGCTTGCTTTAATTCTTTGTCCAATCTGGATGTGTTTTGTTTCTTTTTCTTGCCCAGTTGTCCTGGATAGAACTCTCTGTACACTGTTGAATCCAAGTGGTGAGAACACTTTATTCCTTAGTCCCCAGCCTTAGTGAAAGGACATTTAGTTTTTCACTATTAAGTGCAGTGTAAACAGTGAGCTTTTCATAGATTGCCTTTATCAGATTGAGGATTTACCTTCATTTTTAAAAGATAGTTCTATTGGATATAGAAGTCTTAGTTGACAGTTCTTTTTCTTCCAACACTCAGAATATATCATTCTGTGTTTTGGCTTGCATTATTTCTAATGAGAAGTTGGCTAACATTTGTGCATTGTTCTGTACAATGTGCCACTTATCCTTGGCTTCTTTGAAGACTTTTGCTTTATTGGAGTTAGCAATTTGCCCATGATTATGCCTAAGTATGGCTTTCTTTATATTTATACTACCTGAGTTTCTTAAGCTTCTACAGTCTGTAAATTTATGTCTTTCCAACTTTTAGGAGCTTTTGCCATTATTCAAGTATTTTTTAAGTCCCATTCTGTTTCTTTTATCTGGAATTCCAATTGCAGACATGTTAGACCACTTGATATTTTCCCATAGGACTCTGAGCCTTTATTTATTTTCTCCTTTCAATCTTTTTTCTCTGTTCTTCAATTACATAATCGATCGAACTGTCTTCAAGTCAACTTACTCTTTATTATGCCGTCTTCAAACTGCTGTTAAGCTCATTAAGTCCCTGAATTTTTCATTTCAATTGTACTTTCTCAGTTCTGGAATTTCCACTTGATTCTTTTTTATCATTTCTATTTTTTCTGCTCGGTTCTCTGTTCATTCATTGTGTCTATATTTTCCTTTAAGTCCCTATATATATATGTATGTGTGTGTGTGTGTGTGTGTGTATATATATATATATATATATAATAACTGACTTAAAGCTCTTGACTGCTACTTGCAACATCTGAGTGATGTTGCAGTTGGTATCTATTGACTGGTTTTCTTCTTCCTTGAGTGTGGGTCATAGTATTCTGTTTCTTCACATTTCTAGTAGTTTTATCATTGGAATGGATTATATTGTTTTACAGAGTGATTTTTATTCCAGAAGGCAGTTAACTTGATTTCCTGTCTCTTTTTCTTCATGGACAATGGCTGAAATCTCTGCTTAACAATTTCTACTTCCAGCTGATGTTTTATTTCACCTGGAACTTTGGATTTTTCTCCATATAATTAAGTTCAGCCATCAGTCAAATATTTTGATAGATTCTTTAAGCAGATTTGGGTAACTACACTTTCTGGGGCTCTCCCCTTCATATATTTCCCACCTACTCTCTGGCTGCTCTGCCAACCTGAAACTCTTCTATCTTCTTAAGGTCCTTCTAAACCTTAAGCCAGTAGGCTGTGGCTCTCTACCACTCACACTGAGTTATGGGGGTGTCCTCAAAATCACAAACACACAAATGCCACCTACTCATCTTTCAGAGGCAGTTACTCTCTAATTTCTATCTCCTGTGGGACATTTTTCAGTGCCTTCAAAATAGGTGAAAAAAATATTTTGTCCAAATTTTTAAAATCCTATCTTTAGGAGGGTTAATGTGACCAAATTATCCCAACACTATCATTAACTACAGACTCATGCTTTTGGTTTTTATGTTTATCTTGTATTTAGCAATCGTGATAAACTCATTAAATTTGTAGATTCTCTTGTATTTTCTACAGACTAACATACTGTCTCCAAGTATTATTTTTGTTCCTTTGTATCCGATTCATATAGATTCTTTCCCTAATTATGCTATCTATACTCTCAAAGTACAAGGCTGAATAGTAACAGTGTTAGAAAGTAAGCATTCTCATCATAGTCTTGTCTTTACTGTAGATTTTTGATAAATATTGTATCGATTAAAGAAGTCTTCTATTCCTTGCTTGTTGGATTTTTTCATAGTCAATGTTGAACTTTTACCTTTTCTTAGAATTCTGATATGAGATGATCATATGGCTTTCTCCTTTAAGAAGTTGATAAAGGTGTATTATATAAATAGATTTTTCTAATATTGGACCATCCTTGGTTCATCCTTGGTTTGACCTCACATATTATTTCTTATATGCTGAGTTTGATTTGCTAGTGTGGGAAATTATATTTTCCATTATATTTCCACATATATCCACCATGGTATCTCCCTTCTCCATTGCCTTTTTGTAATGTGACTTTGCCTGTCTCTGATCAAAACAGTCCTCTCTCTTGAATCTGGGCTCAGAATTCAACAGAAGTGATGCATATGACTGAAGAGTAGATGAGAAGTTTACCACTTAACATGCTCTTTCTTCTGATGCTCCTTTTCAGAACCCAGCTGCCAGTTGGAGAAGCTCAAGCAATGAAGAGAGGATACATTGATGGGCTTTGATCAGCAGTTCCAGCTGAGCCTGGGCTTTCACTATGTGAGTAAATAAGTCCAGATGATTCTAGCCCTGAGTTGTTTAAATTACCCCACAGACATTTGAATTCTTGCAGTTGAGGCCAGACATTTTGGAGCAGAGAAGTCATTCTTCCTGTGCTCTAATTCATGATGCATAGAATATACATTCATGGCTGTTTTATGCCACTAAGTTGGGGTGGTGTACTTTCTCAGCAATAGATAACTGAAACAGCTAGACTTTGCATCTTTTCACAAGTGACAATGATTTAGAATTTTTAAAAACTGCCTTTATGTGATTTTGCTATCAAGGTTATACTTTGTAAGATGAGTTAAGTGGTTTTAAAAAATACATACATACATATATATATATATATGTGTGTGTGTGTATATATATACACATATATATATATATATATAGGAAAAAGATTATCTGTTCCTTGTGAGTTTGGTAAAATTCAGATTTTCTATTTCTTGAATTTTGAAATTACATACTTTCTAGAAAATTATCCATTTCATTTAAAATTCAAATATATTGTAAAATTATAATCCCTTAAAACTTGAAAAAAATACTATAGCTATCGTTACAGTCTTCATTGTGCTTCCTACTAGTCTATGTGTGTGTACACATGAGTTTTACTAGAGATTGTTATTTTTAAGAAATCAGCTTCTGGTTCTATTGAACCTTTTCTATTTCTTTTATTTTCTATTTATTAGTTGTTTTTCTCTTAAGTATCTCCCTCCTTCCACTTTCTTAGAGGGTAATTTTTTTTTCTTTTACTGAATACAACTAACTTATTTTTAGTCCTTTTTTTAATAAGTGCATTTAATGTAAATTTTCCCTCATATCTGCTTCTTAGGAATTTTCATTATTTGCAGATTCCATGTTATATTTTGCCAGCACTATTACATTTATTAATAGAAGTTTTCTCAGAAATGACTATTCACCTTTGTAGGCTGAGAATGGAGGTACAGAGAAGTGAATGAGGTGATCAGATAGGCCTCTAGCAATCTCCCACTATCAGGATCTTGCTGCTACCCAGTTTTATTTGAAAAAATGTGCTTTCTCCCCTCAAAGGCTAATCCTTCCTGTTTTCTGGACCTACCACTCCTGCTTCCTTAGTGACCTTGCTTTGTGAATTGTCCTTCATTGCTATATTTGGCAACTTTCCCTCTCTACTGTCTCTTTCCCCTGTCACAGTATTTTATTTCTTCCATCTTTAAAACAGACTTCCTTGATTCTACATCCCTCTTTTAACTAGTGTCCCATCTCTTTCCTATGTGCAGATAAGCTTCCGGGAAGAATAGCCTGTTCAGCCACATCTCCCATCATTACTCTTCTGAACCAGTTTTCAGGCTTCTGCCCCTATAGTAACAACCGAAAACACCCTGACCAAGGTCACCAGTGACTGCCTAGTTGCCAGACACAGCAGATGCTAGACAGCCCATGTTTTTCTCAGCTTCAGTGTAGCCTTTGGCATTGTCGATCACTCCTTATTTAAAACTCTTTCTACAATTTTGTACCCGTGCTCTTTCTTGATTTTGCCCCTACCTCCCCAGTCATTCCTTCTCCCTTCTTTCCTTCTCCCTCCATCAGTTTTTAAATGTTGTTGTTCCCCATGACCCTCTTACTGATCCTTCCTCACTCTATATGCTTTTCCTTGGTAGTAACATCCACTTCCTGGCTTCAGTTACTACTTTCAGAAGGATGTCTCCCAAATATCCAGTTCTTGGCCAGCGCTCTCGTGAGGCAAAGACCTAAATATTCAGCTGCCTACTGTACCTCTTCACTTGCATGTTTCACAGCACCTCAAATGAACATGACCAAAATGGACCACATCTTCTTTCCCAAGTCTTTTCCTCCTCTTTTGATTCCCTGCCTTGATTAAATGGCCCCACATCTACATAACTATCCAAGTCAGAAACCTGGAAGTTATTTTGGAGCCCTTTCCTTATCCTGAACATTCTGTGGTTGAATTCTGTCTGTCTCCCAGGTTTGCACACTCTCTCTCATCTCCATCCTGTTGCTGCCTTGCCTGAAGTGCTCTTCACCGCACTTAACTGCAGAGGCCTCCCAACTGCTCTCCTGGCCTCAGGCTTTACTTCACTTTCCCTCCCCAAACCAATCCATTTCTGTATGACTACCAGAATAATCTATGTTGCAAATCTGAGCATGTTATTCCCTTGCCACAAATCCCTCATTGGTTCTCTTTGGCCTTCTGGATACAAGTCCAAAGTTCTTGGCATGAAATGCAAGACCCTTAGTAATCTGTCCATATATATATATTGCTTTTTTTTCCTTCAAACCCTACATTCTAATAATGAATCGCAGTTCCCAGAATATGCAACCCTACCTTCCAGCTTATTGTCTGTATCTTATCTGGCTGTCCCATTCTTCACAATTCAGTTCAGATGTTGTCTCTTCTAGCACACATCCCTCACTATTCTCCCTCATCACTAGATTGGGTGCCTATCCTACCTGCTCCCACAGCCCACCTCTACTTGTAACCCGTAATGCAGAGTAGTATTTTCCTGTACCTCTGAGGTTGGTGACTCAATTATTTTCTCTCCCTAGCTTCAGCTCTTACTGCCTTGTGGGTAGGCACTCAATAAATGTTAAATGAGAAGATGTCAGCTGCCTTTAAGCTTGGACAATAATTTAAGGACCAGTTTTAGTGTCCGAGAACATGCACAATTTGATGCGCTCCCATCAAGTTTCTTGAAACCAGTAAATGGAAGAGCAAGTGAAGTACCACTTTAGGAAAAGTTGAAATCCAGCTCTATTATAGATTAAAAAAAAAATTATAATTTATGATCAATAATTTGAAACTACCAAATGCTACATGGGTAGAAGGAAAACCAAGCTATAATTGTTCCTGACAAAAATCTTCTTTGTTTTCAAAATGACTCCCTACTGTTCCCTGATGTGGTCTTCTTTTATAGCATTGATTTGCTATAATTTTGGGTCTCTTGTGTTCCTCAGACTACTACAACTATCTTTGGGTCTTACCATCTGAAGTGAAATTTAAGATTTATCAGTTCCAGTTTATCAGTTCTCCCAATGTGTCAAGCATTAAACACAATCAGGCATCAATATTTATTAACACAAGACAAAGGAAACACATTCAATGAGTTAATAGAACACTGTCCAGCCAGATGTTAAATTTAAAAATGTATATCTAGTCTAATTTCAAATAAATAAAAAAAACTTTATACATAATTACACAGTACTGCAGTTTGAATTTGACACTGGTAAGTATCTTGACAGAAAGTAAACAAAACAGCATTTAGAACTAAAAAATTATTCTTATATCTTTACACTCCCTTCCTCTGGACAAACAACATGGCCCAGCTACATATACCTAAACCAGAAATGTTGTATGGATGATAAAGAAAAGGCCTACTGTCTAGCTGGAGTACTACGGCTTCTTGCTGCAGATACTCTTGCTTTTTACATCAAAGCAGACAACAAAAATAACACTAAGGCATAGACCATGTTGGAGTTTGAGGGGTGAGGTGATAACTCCTCATTGCTTTAGTCTAAAAGATTCCTGGATATTAAAGGAAAGTAACTTACTCGGACAAGATATTGAGCACCATGCCTGGGGCGGAGACCTTAACAAAAAAATCCTAAGGCCTCAGGCCCTTTGTTGATTCAACAAAAGCATTAAGCAAGCATTGCCCAGAGTTAAAGGAGATGCACTCATATGATCAATAGACAGGCGATGGTCCCTAAACAGCCGAGGCAGCACAACTTCCAGAGGAAAGGACTTGGTCCTGGGGGAACCCAGACCCTTTATGAGGCAGGAAGTGAGTAAAGACTGGGGATTCACTGATACCCTAAATTAGCAAACTGGTCATGCCCAGGGTGACACTGATGCCAGAGATGGCATTTATGCAGCTCTAAAAAATACTCAGGGCCTAGGAATTTTCCCGAGGCAGCCCCTTCCTTATCTACCTCAATTATTTCTGCTGAGAGACAGGAGGAAGTCAAAAAACTTTCAGATGAACAAATTTCTCTTAACTGAAATGGGGGCTTGCTATTAAGTTGTTTTCTTTTTCACAGGCATAAAAACCCAGACAGAAGGTGTTCCAGAATTTTGGCAAGGCTGTTCCTATCAATAATGGCCCTTTGGGCCTGTCTTAAGAATCGGTTCTACCACAAAGGTTCTACTTAATGTGAAAAGAGCAGAAGCATTGTGTCATCAAGAGAAAGTTTTCTAATCCAAGTCTACAACAGACTAGGGATTCAATCTGCAGCTGACCTCACCAACACTGCTAAGTCAATGACTAGACTCTTCCCCTGTCAGTGAATACTTTACCAGAGTTACTGATGAAGTTCTCCAAAGACACAGCTCAGCTTTCTTGTACTAGTATATTCTTGTCTTGGGTGATATGCAAAAGATGAATAAAGCAGCCAGCCACAAGGCAGAAAGCGAATACTAAGGATAAATCAGAGGCTTGGGGAACTACAGAACTAGATAATCAGCCCCTAAGTATCTGGGAATTGGCCACACTCTGAGATTAATGAAATATTTTATTTGAAGGAATGAGTATAGGATGTACACTGTCCAATATCATAGCTACTGGCCACGTGTGGCTACTGAAAACTTGAAATACAGCTAGCCTAAACTGAGATATGCTTAATAAACACTGGATTTCAAAGACTTAATATGAAAAAAAGAAAGTAAAATATCTCAGTAATTCTTATATTGATTCCATATTGAAACAGTATTTTTGATATACTGGGTTCAATAAACATATTAAAACTAATTAAACCTGTTTCTTTTTACTTTTAAAAGTATAATTACTAGGACATTTTGAAAGACAGATGTGGCTTATATTGTATATCTAGTAGACACCCTAACTTGTATAGTGAGAATTATCAAAGTAATAGGATAACCTCTGCCAATATTTTCTTCTTACAACTTATGATAATGGAGATAGTCCAATTTAACCCTCAGGACTCCTTGTCCTGTTTAGTGAATCATTAAAACTGTTTTAAGAAAATTACTTTCCAAAGAAACAGGCTGCTTTCTCTGCAAACTAAACCACTGCAGTCACTGGGATTTCTTGCCCCAGTATTAAGGGCTTTCTTTCTTTATACCCTAGAACCTCTCCTATCGCATGTACACTAATTTCATCCAAAATGTTGAAAAAGAGATCTGGAACTGGAAAATGCCTTGAGTTTTCCCCTCTGTGGAGAATGAGTTGGAAGAAAGGAGGATTATGTAAAAGGGAGTCAATAAAGTGGCTTTGAGTCACAAGACTGTGTAAAGGCAGCCCCCAAGAGTGCTGCCATGGTGAAGGGTCTGGTCTTTGCATTATAAACCTTATTTTCAGGGTAATTACAAGTCTTAAAAATTGTTTAAAAACATATTTAGCTTACATGATGTTACAGTGGGGTAAATAATATGTTTTATTAAAATAGTCTAAATAAATATTTACACATTAGACCAGAGTGGGTCAAAGAGAACCATTCTGATTTAACAAGTTAACTCTGTTTACTTTGAGGTTTTTTTTTTAATTTTTAAAAATATTTCTGTAAGAAAAAAATAATAAAATTCAACTATATTCAAATACATGAAGCATCATCAGACCAAAGAAAGGAAACCGAGCCAGAGACAAACTCACTCCCAGGCTCAGTCCGCTTGGCCTGGGCACCAGTTATTTCAAAAGAGTTTCTTGCATACATCAGACTTCCCCTATTTCAGCATAAGCCTGGCTATTTTGGCAAAATCAAAATGGTCAGATTTAAGATATACAGTTATGTGGCCTTACGGTTTCATGTGACTGTCGATCTCATTGCCTTCCCAGCCTGTCATTCTTGTTCCTAAAATCCCTGCCCCCATGAACTGGAATAACAGGGCGCTCTTCAGTTTCCAGAAAAGAGAAGCTATATGTATAAACTGTAGACGCAGTTTACAATGGGCCTGGAAAAAGAGGAAATCCTAAATTCTTACAAAGTCACTCTAAATTTGAAAGACAATTTCAACACTGGGGGCCAGAGTGAATTACTGTGTTTCCGCAGAATAGGGTGGGATCTAATGAATCTTAGTTTTTTCGTAACATTTTGATTTTTAAAGTGAGATTTTCAACTTGTAGAAAATAGGTTGAATTCTTAAAAGCTTAAGCTGATTCTGGGGATGCAAGCTTCAAAAACAAACAAAGGCAGCTTTAGTTTATAAAATACACCCGCCAACAGAGACATAGTACAATGTGCAGCGAAACCTGCAAACAATTTGCACTTTCTAGTTACCTATTCAGTTATAACACAGCAAGAGAATACTGAAATTCTCTCAAAGTATAAACATTTCTGCTTTAGTTGTTACAACTATACAAGCCAATTCTTCAACTTTTTAGCTGGATTATGTGTTTTCTTATTTACATGTTTAAAATACTGGTCAAAATGTTTTACAGTCAATTAGGTATATAAAGTAATTCTCATTCAGTGGGTTATCTGATTTGTTTATGGGTCAACTGAAAGCTGAGTAGTTTCATGTTAACAAAACCTGCAGTATGTCTAGCTCTGGTAAAATGGCAAGATACAGTACAGAGCGGGGAACTGTGTGACTCAGACTACCTGCTTCATGTGAATTCATTAAACTCCCTTAGAAAAATCTAAAACAGCATTAGATAAAAATACACATATATACAACAGATGAAAAAATGCAACATGCATGTAATTGCTTTAGTAACAGTGCTGTTCACACTATGCCAAAGCTCATGACTAATAGACTGTTAACATTTTTTCCATTTGCCACCACAGCAATCCCCTTTCCTGTGTGCCTTGGGACTGCAGAATCCCACAGGATGAGATGAAGGATATAATGTAGCCATCCTAGCTTATTTCTCATCATCTGAAAGCTTGTTCCTAGATGGTCTTTGGTCCTTGCGGTTTTTCAGGTTGGCCCCCCCGGAATCCCCACAAGGCTGGTTACATGTTATAAGCCACATAGATGGGGTCTAACTGGTCAGCTAGAAAGCTGTCACGGAGGTGCATCCTCTGCTTCTCTCCCCTGGAGTTGATGGGGATGACACCTGGGTCCACCACCACCACAACGCCAACAATGAGGTAATGCTCTTCCAGGACCACGTTTGTCACCAAGGGAACCAGATCTAGGGCTTCCTGTTCAGAGCCACACAGTTCCACCACCACAACAAGCAAGTTGGTCCACGTGAACACAGCACTGAAATTTCAAGGACATTTGGTTAACATGTCATTACATCTACCAGTCCTCTTTTATAGTACCTGCCCAAGACTTACCCCTGTTCTCCTGAGAACTGCCCTCCCTCTCAGAGCCAGTCAGATAAGCAGCCACACCTATGATATATGACCTTGCCCCTGTGATCACTGCTGATTAACTGAGCCACCAGAATCTCCTGGGAGTTTGGAAGTGGGATTAAACATTATTAGCTGGTCACTTGAACTGAGGACATGTAGATCTGCAAGTTCTGGGCTAGCTAGGTGTGCAGGGAAGCACAGAGAATGGCTTTTCAGGGAGAAGAGAAAGAATGAATGAAGTAGATGCTCATGTGGCTCTAGAAAGTGAGAGGACAGTGGTTCCCAATGACCTTCCTGTCCCTTATTTCTACCTGTCTTGAGATCCAGAATTAGGTAGAGACTTTGGGGAACCTCTGAGATAGCCAGATATTCTTCCCATTAACTCTCTCTTTTGCTTAGGTTTTTTTTTTTTAAGAGAGTTTCTGTTATCTGTCATATAAAAGCTTTGACTAAGATATTCTTACACCCAACAGGAAAGGAATTGACCTGGCCCCGTCTGAGCTCAGTGCCCTGTACAGATGTATCTCCTGCTGTGCCATAAAAGTGCTATCAGAATGTCACCTTACATTGAGGGGGACTGCTGGGTTATGGGACCTGTGTAGGAGTGCTAAGACTACTTAAAAAATAGATTCCAATCATTAAAGAAAGATGTATACAATAATAGGTCACATTAAAAGTCAAATGCCTAAAATTAGAGGGTAATCATGGTACCCAACCTCTCTGCATTGCTTACCCCTCATGGACATTGTTCAGCTCTGGGAAGCCTGACCAAAGTGAGACAAAGATGCTGACAAAGCAGCATCTGGAAAGTATGAGCAATCCTTAACAGATCTGTGGTTATTTAGCATGGGGGTAAAAAAAACCTGAAGAACAACAAACTGACTTAAATATGCAGAAAAGAAACTGGATGGATTCTGTGTTGTCAAGAATCCAGAATGAAAGTCAATAGGTAAAAACTATTTAGTTTTAAGGAATTTTTAGTCAATGTGATGCTGGATGATCCTTTACCTGTGGTGATGTAGGGGGATTTCCTGCAATGAGAGGGAAATCAGAGAGAGAATAATGATCCTTTTCATCTGCTTACCACCAGACAGTCTGTGAAGCACATTCTCATCTGATCCTTCCGATCATCAGGAAGCAGCACAGAAAGTGTGTCCCAGATGAGGAAAGCAGCTTGACGGGGGAGCTGGCTCTTCTGACCTTGAAGTCATGGTTCTTCCCACCATGGGACACTGACTCTCTAGTGGCAGCTCATCTCTTATATCCCTTCCAATGATATGAGTCTATCATTAAAAGGGACTCAGCTCCACAGTGGATCCATGGAGCCTTTCTTAGCATCTCCAAGGCCTCACCTGCCGCCAAGAGTTCATCCCTTTATTCTTATTCTCCTTAGAGTTCTACATCTGTAGGTGGCATTTGGTATAGATGGCTGACTACTTATATCAGTTTTAACTGATACTACAGCAGAGGTGGAAAACATATTCTGAGCAGAGGAATTTACCATTCAGCAATGCTCCTGTGGATCCGAGACACTGAGGTCTCGATATCGATTGGGTGGTATCGTAATCCTCGCAGCTCCAATGTTTCATCCAGTGCTCCCACCACATATAATGCATCATGCCGTTCTGACAGAGAGAGAGAAATGTGGCTCATCAGACATGCTGAGTGCAATCAGTGTTTACAATCCAGTTTGTGAGTCAGGGGTAATAATAAATGGCTGCTGTGAAGACTAAATGAGATAATCTATGTTAGGGAAGTCAATATGAGGCTTGATACATTATAAATGCTAAAAAAAATTAGCTTTGATTATTACTACTACTATGTCCCAGGAAATTTTTGTGCCAAGTGCTAGGGGAGATAAAGATACCAAAACATTTTTCCTGCTCTGAAGATACTGTCTAGGCACACAGCAGTCACTGCACTGTAACACGCAAGCTCAGTGCAAAGAATGCGCACGAGGTGCGAGAGGAGCAGAGGGCACCCCTAGCTCAGCTCAGGGGTCAGAGAGGAAAAGCTGAAGCCAGACTGAACTTTTAAGGATAAACAGGAATTAGCCAGATGATGGCTGGGGGAGGGGAGGAGAGAGGAAAGGATTTGAGACAGAGAAGAAATGAACATGTGTTACTATTTCTAGACATCTTTAAGGAATCCAGACATAAGGAGGATGATTATAGAATATGGATGAACTAGTCCTGGTTATTATTAATAGGCTTGTCATTCAGCTAGAACATGGCAGAAATCATTTCTTTTAAAGATTTTATGGACACACTGCATATACAAGGCTATATAGTTTCTGTCCATACAGATACTGCATTTTGAAGAGAGAGGTCTACTGAATGCACTATTTTCAGGGAAAGGTAGATTGCTGAAAAATTTAGTAAAACAAGTGCTAAAAGCTGTTGAAGAGAGAGGGATGAAGAGGTCTGGCAGAGTTTCCATCATATAAGAAGAGCTCATTAAGATTAAAATAACAAAAATAAAGGAACACAGTAGTTAATTAGTTGGGAGCACTTTCTTTGTGCCAAGGCACTATTCTAGGCACCTCAACGCATCATGTCA
This sequence comes from Manis javanica, assembly GCF_040802235.1. Lineage (NCBI taxonomy): Eukaryota > Metazoa > Chordata > Mammalia > Pholidota > Manidae > Manis > Manis javanica. Next base: position 87,230,263 of record NC_133165.1, read on the forward strand.
TTTAATCTCATGTCATTTCCACAAGGCAGAAAACATTAGCACCCCCATCTTCCAAGTAGGAAACTGAGAGGCTCAGTGACTGCTCAAGGTCACAGAGCCAGTGGCAGAGGTAGGCCTTGAAACCAGGGTACCTGGCAAGGGATGCCTCCCTCTTCTCCAGTATGTTATCTGCTTCCCCAGGAAATATGGAGAAATTATGGATGCTAGTCAGTATACAGCAGATGCAAAGAACTAAGGAGAAATGACTTGGTTCAATTCAGGATGCTAAAGTCCAGTGAGTTATCAGTTCTTAAAATACAGGACACAGTTATTGTTGAGCTACTAAATGGCTATTAATGCCATCAGGGAGGAAGGCTGAAGGCACTAGCAGTGAAGCCATGACAACCAATGGACAGAGGATGACTGGGGCACTGCTTCGACTACAGCCTTCCCAAGCAGTCTTGTATCCATCGTGAGATGCCACAGGGATAGGGTGCTTCAGCAAGGTGGTTCCTCTGCATGGATTCCCCGCTCAGGGATCAGGGCTGTTCTCCTGCTCCCAGAATGGTATGCAGGAGTCGAAGAGCTAGATGAAATACCCATCCCAGGAGCTTGTTCAGGGGCCAGAGTCAGGGGCTGAGGGTCTTTGCTCTGTCAGAGGCAGCTGCCCACCATCAGGCACATTTTCATGATGGCCTGGCCATGCTGACCCACAGGTCAGGAGGGATGGGATGTTCATGGGTTTCTGGATGCTTACTTCCTAGGTGCTCTCGATGGGGCAGTCTGATTTCAAATGAATATAAATCCACATATGTATTCAAGAGTCAAAGAAGAGAGTAATTATATCCATACATTCCACAACCCAAAGGCAGGTGGAGAAAGGCCAGGCATGCTATTGGCTGAAATGCAAAGCAGAATGAAGGGGAAGAGCTGGAATGGATGATACCTCCAGTGGCCGCTGTAAGTTCAGTCCGGCGGACAAAACCAAGGTATCCTGTCCGAGCCCAGAGTGTCTGAGCTGCATCCCCGAAGCTGAGGCGAGTGTTGAAATGATCAGCTTGAAGTGTCTCGCTATCGTAGATGGTGTAATAGCCACTGGCTGTATGGGGACTGTTCACCCAAATCTACGACAAGAAAAGGGTACTGGTCACATTTCACCCGGAATATACAACTTTATCAATTCAATTCTCTAGGGACAGATTTTAGTTTTTTAATCTCATTTTTATATTAATAACAAAGGCAGCTAATATTCATTAAGTGTTCATTGTGTGTTGGACAGTAAGGTAAGTACTTTATGTGCCATATCACTATCAATCCTGACATAGGTGACATGACAACATAGTTTACACTACTGTTATTCACAACTTACAGATGAAACAACAGTTACATAACTAGCCTATGATGCATAAACCAGAAGGCTCACGCCCAAGCCTGTGTGGCTACAGAGGCCATGCTTTTAACCATGAGCCTACACTGCCTTCTGGATCATTTCTCAGCCTTGTCCAGAGTCCCACAAATGCATCCAGGGATCATTTCTGTGTTTCTGAAACTAAGGTATAATGTCCTCAGGAAAACACTACAGGGTATTTGAATTTACAGTGTAAACACAGCAGTAGCTAACAATGGAAGTAACACTAGTATTTATAACTTATTACATGATAGGCCCTGTTGCATGTGCATTACAGATACAGGTATTAATGCATTTAATTGGCACACAGTTCTACTAGGTAGGCGGTGTAGGTCCAATTATTATTTGTGGATGATAAAATTGAGGCCTAGAGAGGTTATGTAACTTGCCCAGTACTGAGAAGCTGGTAACTGACACAGCCCAGATCACCTGGCTCCTGCACCTACCACATTCCTCCCAGTAAGCTATGGGATGGAAATATCAGTGTCCCTCAGAGATTTGGAGGAAGAAAGAATAACGTTGTGTAAATACTTTCATACTAATACTAAATGGATAACTTTTGGAAAAGAATGTAAAATTTGCATCAATTTTTTAAGATGAAATATTCATGGCTCCTTTCAGTCTCACTCCTAATAGACGGGAGAGGCAGGATGTGCCCATTTTTCTTCTCAGTTAAGGGAACAAAGCTGGGACTAGTTCTAGTTTGGGTGCCTAAATCTTCTCTATCCTGGTCTCAGTCTCCCCCTTCTGTCTATTTCAGTCTTGTGCCTTACAGAGAAAGATTAAAACTCTTTAAAAGATGAAAATTCACAATGGGGGGAAGCTAATTCCAGTTTTGCTGACCTCTAGAATGCGATCCCTAAAGTTTCTCACTGCTGACTCTGCAGAGAAAGGCTCAAATTAAACATACCTCTCCAAGATGAGAGTCTCCAACAGGCCCTTTAGTCTCAGGATTAACAATAACCACTTTCACTCCAGGTAAAATCTAAGAATCAAAGGGAAAACACAAACACAGGGTTCAATTAAATCTAATGACCTTTAGGAAATGCAGTTATTCTTCCCTTGTCCCTTACTGAGGTGAGGGAGTGCACAGATGCCGTAGCTAATAACTAGGATGGCGTTTACCGGATCATCCTCAGTGGAGACCAAAGGCATAAGATTCATCCACAAAATAAACCAGAGTGTCAACCAGCTTAACTTCTCTGTAAAGGGATGAGAAACTGCATACAGAACCATAACAGAATGTGGAATAAGTTAACCATGTAACTGCCCCTTTCATGATCTATCTTGTTCACTGGAGTGATGGCAGCAGGGAGGGATGCCTGAGACTCCGCTCCAGTCCCCAGTGATTGCTAGGGTTAGAGGAGCCAGAAGAGTAAGGGGACAGTGGCAGCTCTGCAGGGAAAGGAAAGATGCCAATGTCCCTGAAGACATAACGTGCCCAGAAACAACTCAGAGGGGAGAGGAAGAATGGGCCAGCTGAGAGAATGGCTCAGGGCCTCTCTGGGTATCTGTGCCCTGCCCTTAAACCTCCCTTTTCCTCTTGGGTTTCCAGAGTGTTTGGTTAGTTGAGAAACCCTACAAAGAGTATCTGGGCTTGTACATCTAAAACTCAAGGAAGTAAGAGAAAAGACCATTCCCACTAGTCTGGGTCCTGAGAAGCCCTAATTGCCAGCTGAGGAAGGTGGAGATTTGACAAGATGGTAAGAAGATGTGCCCAACTCCATGTCAGAGTTTAAACTGGAGAGTGAAACTGGAGTGAGAACCCCATGGGGTTGGTCCCTCCTGAACAGGTTAGGCAGGATTCTTTATTTCCTTCCTCCATCTTTCAGAATTACTAGAAGGGATTCTCAGGCATCATCACTATTTCTTCAGAAGGATGAGAAACTTGATGGTATATGCTAATGTTCTATCAACCTTAGGAAACTGTTCAAAACTGCTAGAGGGGGATTCAATTAGATGGCGGCAGGAGAAATGAGGCAGGAACATCCTCCCAAAACCACATATACCACGAAAATGCAGCAAATACAACTAATTCTGAAAGAGCAATCGGAAAGAAGACTGCAACAGATGGCCTACATCTGGGGAAGAGAAGACCGCATGGAAAAGGGTAAAGTAGGGGTTCATCCCAGGGATGCAAGGATGGTACAACATTCGAAAATCCATCAACATCATCCACCACATCAACAAAAAGAAAGACAAAAACCACATGATCATCTCCATAGATGCTGAAAAAGCATTTGACAAAATTCAACATCCATTCATGATAAAAACTCTCAGCAAAATGGGAATAGAGGGCAAGTACCTCAACATAATAAAGGCCATATATGATAAACCCACAGCCAGCATTATACTGAACAGCGAGAAGCTGAAAGCATTTCCACTGAGATCGGGAACCAGACAGGGATGCCCACTCTCCCCACTGTTATTTAACATAGTACTGGAGGTCCTAGCCACGGCAATCAGACAAAACAAAGAAATACAAGGAATCCAGATTGGTAAAGAAGAAGTTAAACTGTCACTATTTGCAGATGATATGATACTGTACATAAAAAACCCTAAAGACTCCACTCCAAAACTACTAGAACTGATATCGGAATACAGCAAAGTTGCAGGATACAAAATCAACACACAGAAATCTGTAGCTTTCCTATACACTAACAACGAATCAATAGAAAGAGAAATCAGGAAAACAATTCCATTCACCATTGCATCAAAAAGAATAAAATACCTAGGAATAAACCTAACCAAGGAAGTGAAAGACTTATACTCTGAAAACTACAAGTCACTCTTAAGAGAAATTAAAGGGGACACTAATAAATGGAAACTCATCCCATGCTCATGGCTAGGAAGAATTAATATCGTCAAAATGGCCATCCTGCCGAAAGCAATATACAAATTTGATGCAATCCCTCTCAAATTACCAGCAACATTCTTCAATGAATTGGAACAAATAATTCAAAAATTCATATGGAAACACCAAAGACCCCGAATAGCCAAAGCAATCCTGAAAAAGAAGAATAAAGTAGGGGGGATCTCACTCCCCAACTTCAAGCTCTACTACAAAGCCATAGTAATCAAGACAATTTGGTACTGGCACAAGAACAGAGCCACAGACCAGTGGAACAGATTAGAGACCCCAGAAATTAACCCAAACATATATGGTCAATTAATATTTGATAAAGGAGCCATGGACATACAATGGCAAAATGACAGTCTCTTCAACAGATGGTGCTGGCAAAACTGGACAGCTACATGTAGGAGAATGAAACTGGACCATTGTCTAACCCCATATACAAAGGTAAACTCAAAATGGATCAAAGACCTGAATGTAAGTCACGAAACCATTAAACTCTTGGAAAAAAACATAGGCAAAAACCTCTTAGACATAAACATGAGTGATCTCTTCTTGAACATATCTCCCCGGGCAAGGAAAACAACAGCAAAAATGAGCAAGTGGGACTACATTAAGCTGAAAAGCTTCTGTACAGCGAAAGACACCATCAATAGAACAAAAAGGAACCCTACAGTATGGGAGAATATATTTGAAAATGACAGATCTGATAAAGGCTTGACGTCCAGAATATATAAAGAGCTCACATGCCTCAACAAACAAAAAACAAATAACCCAATTAAAAAATGGGCAGAGGAACTGAACAGACAGTTCTCCAAAAAAGAAATACAGATGGCCAAGAGACACATGAAAAGATGCTCCACATCGCTAATTATCAGAGAAATGCAAATTAAAACTACAATGAGGTATCACCTCACACCAGTAAGGATAGCTGCCATCCAAAAGACAAACAACAACAAATGTTGGCGAGGCTGTGGAGAAAGGGGAACCCTCCTACACTGCTGGTGGGAATGTAAATTAGTTCAACCATTGTGGAAAGCAGTATGGAGGTGCATCAAAATGCTCAAAACAGACCTACCATTTGACCCAGGAATTCCACTCCTAGGAATTTACCCTAAGAACGCAGCAATCAAGTTTGAGAAAGACAGATGCACTCCTATGTTTATCGCAGCACTATTTACAATAGCCAAGAATTGGAAGCAACCTAAATGTCCATCTGTAGATGAATGGATAAAGAAGATGTGGTACATATACACAATGGAATACTACTCAGCCATAAGAAGTGGAAAAATCCAACCATTTGCAGCAACATGGATGGAGCTGGAGAGTATTATGCTCAGTGAAATAAGCCAAGTGGAGAAAGAGAAATACCAAATGATTTCACTCATCTGAGGAGTATAGGAACAAAGGAAAAACTGAAGGAACAAAACAGCAGCAGAATTACAGAACCCAAAAATGGACTAACAGGTACCAAAGGGAAAGGAACTGGGGAGGATGGGTGGGCAGGGAGGGATAAGGGGGGGCAACAAGAAGGGGGGTATTAAGATTAGCATGCAAGGGGGGGAGGGAGAAAGGGGAGGGTGGGCTGCACAACACAGAGAGGACAAGTAGTGACTCTACCACATTTTGCTAAGCTGATGGACAGTAACCGTAATGTGGTTGTTAGGGGGGACCTGATATAGGGGAGAGCATAGTAAACATAGTATTCTTCAGGTAAGTGTAGATTAAAAATTTAAAAAAAAAAAGAAAGAAAGAAAGAAAAGGGGGATTACTCCTTAACAGGATAAAACTATTGGTAAATCAAAGATCAACGCATGCTTTAAATATCCTTAATGTTGATCACTTAAAGGGTGTCAGATGATCAGCTATGGAGGTACTCTTTTCTGATAATATTCCTTTCTCTTAATTAAAAAAAAAAAAAAAAAAAAAAGCAGTTACTGTGTGCTGACCTCCAATGAGTTCTGCACAGTGGTATAGAGGGCATGTCAAAGTGTGGGCAAAGGGTCTGTTTGTTTCTACGCAGAAGATCAAGGCCTAGCTTGGATACCCAGAAAATGAACTAAGATACGATATGAGGAGGAGCTTCCGGCATCAGCACTCTCTGGAGGACTCGTGCCGGGGGATGATCATCAAAAAGCCTCCACAGGGATCCGGACGATGCTGCGGTTGTGGCTGCATCCAGCCCACCGTCTCCTGGACTTGCCATAAGAAGGAGGAGGGAGATGTCTAGGCTGGCATGTGCATACAGTGAGACAACGAATTTGACTGGATCTGTACTGTTGGAACTCAACCAGGAGTTGGGAGGGGTGCAAGTTGTAGCACCCCAAAATCTCATGACTATAGACTATCTATGGTTAAAAGAACATATGGGATGTGAACAGATCCCAGAAATGGGCTGCTTTAATTTGTCTGATGGTTCAAGTACAGTTGGAAAATATCCATCATATCATAGATAAATTTTCACAAATGCCTAGGGTGCCTAAAAGGTTTTCTTGGCTTCACTGGAGATGGCTGGTAATTATAGATTTGCTTTGTTTATGTCACCGTATTCCTATTATGTTAATATGTGTGTGCAAATTAGTTAGTAGTTTAAAACCTATACATACTTAAGGTACTATACAAGAAGATATGTCAAAGAAATAATCAATCCTCCCAAGTTTCCTTCATATGCTACATCTATAGCTTTTCTTCTTCCTTCCTAATTACAAACCTTAAATAGAATTCGTGCCTCATATCGAATTTACCGAGTATCATAATTCCTCCAGGTGGTAAAGATACCTCGAGACAAGTGCTGGGCATAGAAGCCACAGGGCATAAATCTGTAAAGAAGTAAAAAGCTAACCTTTGCAAACAATATGGCTTCTCTCTCACTTACCAACTTTACATTTCCCTGTATGGCCCCGGAAGATGACTGGTTAGCCAGAGACGGGTAAGATTCCTCAAGGGAGGAACAACCTAAGACAGGCACAGTCGCAGGGGGGCCATCAGGTGAGAATTTGGGGATCAACAGAGGTGAGGCTCAGAACCTCACCCCCCCTGCTTTGAGAGAAATCTTCTGCATCCGTGGATGTCTTGCTGCCCTTGTCTAGCCTGGATTAATACTTAGTCCATAGGCACACACCTGATCATCTGATCATCTACATTTGCCTTCTTACAGCACTAAACTATGTTTTCTACCTTTATCTTGCATCTACCTACCACTTCAGCATTTTATTAAAAATAATAATAATAATAATAATAATAGGAGAAATGTGGGATCAACATATAAATCAAGTACAAAAATCAAATGAATATTCATATTTGACCTGATGGTTTATAGGTCATATTGCATGATCAAAACCGAAAGTTTCTGTGATGAATGCCCTTGTACTGTTCACCATGTAAGAATTTATTCACTCTGTAAGAATTCGTTCACCATGTAAGAACTTGTTCGTTATGCTTCAGAAGATTGGAGACTGACGAGAATTAGGCTTGAGATGGATTAATGATTGTACATTGAGCATTGACCCCCCTATACTGAATTTTATTGTTGTTAACAACCATTTGATCAATAAATATGAGAGATGCCCTCTCAAAAAAAAAAAAAAAAAAAAAAAAAAGGGTAAAGTAGCAAAGTCATGATCCAGTGGGACCCAAGCCCTCCCCCCACCCCAGCTCACCAGTGGGAGGAAAAGAAATGGAGCAGGGAGGGAATAGAAACCCAGGACTGCTAAATACCCACCCCTAGAAAACTACTCGAGGAGCACGAACCCACATTACATGATGCTCTGGAGATTAGAGAAGTTGGAAAGCAAAGAGAAGTGGAATTCTCAGAGGGACTGAGATTCCAGCCACTTGTTGAGAACAGGTACCCATAACTGGCTGCTCTGGGACAAAAGAAAGGCAGGGATTTTGAAAGACTTCCCAACAGTGAGAGGGCTGCTAAAGGGGCAAGGATTGCACAAAGCTTGCTGCTCAGGAGAAAGGGCAGGTAGACAAAATTGTTCCAACACACAAAGCCCAAAAGCTTGGGAACTTTCAGGAGCTTCAGGCACTCAATCCCTCTGGCTGGTGACATGTGCTGAGGCTCCCCACTGTGATACGCAATGCAGCCTGCTGCACCTTCATCCCAGCTGGCACCAGTTCACAAACCTGTTGCCCCCGCCACTGCGCCAGGCAAGCCAGAGGGCAGCTCCGCCTACAGCAGCTACAAGGGTGTAGCATAAAGGCTCCTTCCAGCACACTTGGCCCATTGGCCTGATAGTGGAAGCAGGCACTGTGGCCAGGAAGCAGGACAGAGCTCTTTCCTCCGGGCAGGCCCTGCCTGTGACACCCACCATGGCTCCAGAGGCTGGGCAGCTCCAGACAGTAGAGCTTCGGGGCACTAGAGGGCACTGCGGACACAAAGTTATTATTCCATAGTAATCACTGGAAATACGAAATGGCAAAAGAACCTGGTACGAACCAAAATCCCTCAAACACCAGAAAGAGAGCAAAGTGAAACCAAAATCACCAATCTTCCTGATAAAGATTTCAAAATAAAAATCATAAACATGCGCATGGAGCTACAGACCTCAGGGGAGCGCAAGACCTCAGGGAGGGCGTCAAGAAAGAGATAGAAACTTTGAAAAATACAGTATATGAAATGAAACAATTGAGGGATTTAAAAGCAGATTAGATGAAGTAGAGGAGACAGTAAATTAAACAGAAACTAGAGAACAGAAATATAAAGAAGCTGAGGCACAGAGAGATAAAAGGATCTCTAAGAATGAAAGAATATTAAGAGAACTGTGTGCGCAATCCAAACGGAAAAATATTCACATTATAGGGGTACCAGAGGAAGAGAGAGAAAAAGGGATAGAAAGCCTCTTTGAGGAAATAATTGCTGAAAACTTCCCCAATCTGGAAAAAGAAATATACTCTCAGGCCATGGAGGTGCACAGATCTCCTAACACAAGGGACCCAAGGAAGACAACACCAAGACACATAGTAATTAAAATGGCAAAGATTAAGGACAAGCACAGAGTATTAAAAGCAGCCAGAGAGAGAAAAAAGATCACACACAAAGGAAAGCCCATCAGGCTATCATCAGACTTCTCAGCAGGAACCTTACAGGTCAGAAGGGAGTGGCATGATATATTAAATGCAATGAAACAGAAGGGCTTTAAATCAAGAATACTCTACCTGGCAAGATTATCATGTAAATTTGAAGGAAGGATTAAACAATTTCCAGTTAAGCAAAAGTTGAGGGAATTTACCTCCCACAAACTGTCTCTACAGTGTATTTTGGAGGGAGTGCTCTAGATGGAAGTGCTCCTAAGGCTAAAGGGCATCACCAGAGAAAATAAAACCATAGTAAAGGAAGCAAACCAATTAATTACTAAGCAGATGCAAAATCAAATCAACTATCCCCAAAGTCAGTCAAGGGATAGACAAAGAATACAGAATATGACACCTAATATATAAACAGAGGAGGAGGAAGAAAAAGATGGGAGGGAAAAAAAAGAACCTTTAGATTGTATTTGAAATAAAGTAATAAGCAATTTAAGAAAGATTGTTAGATAATAAGGAAGCTGCCCTTGCACTTTTGGTAACCACAAATATAAAGCCTGCAATGGCAATAAGTACATATCTATCGATAATCACCCTAAATGTAAATGGTCTGAATGTACCAATTAAAAGACACAGAGTCACTGAATGGATAAAAAACAAGACCCATCTATATACTGCCTACAAGAGACTTCAAACCCAAAGACATACACAGACTAAAAGTGAAGGGATGGAAAAAGCTATTTCATACAACTAAAAGGGAGAAAAAAGCAGGAGTTGCAGTCCTTGTATCAGACAAAATAGACTTCAAAACAAAGTAACAAGAGACAAAGAAGGACATTACGTAATGATAAAGGGGTCAGTCCAACAAGAGGATATAACCATTCTAAATATATATGCAACCAACATAGAGGCATGTACATACATAAACAAATACTAACAGATTTAAAGGGGGAAATAGAATGCAATGCATTCATTTTAGGAGACTTCAACACACCACTCACTCCAAAGGACAGATCAACCAGACAGTTAATAAGGAGACAGAGGCACTGAACAACACATTAGAACAGATGGACCTAACAGACATCTACAGAACACTCCACCCAAAAGCAGCAAGATACACATTCTTCTCAAGTGCACATGGAACATTTTCCAGAATAGATCACATACTAGGACACAAAAATAGCCTCAGTAAATTCAGTAGGACTGAAATTGTACGAACCAGCTTCTCAAACCACAAAGACATGAAACTAGGAATAAATTATGCAAAGATGGGAGACTTAACAACATGTTCCTAAATAATCAATGGGTCACTGAGCAAATAAAAACAGAAATCAAGTAATATATGGAGACAAATGAAAACAACTCAACACCCCGAAACCTGTGGGATGCAGCGAAGGTAGTTCTAAGAGGAACGTATACAGCAATTCAAGTCTATTCAAAGAAGGAAGAACAATCCCAAATGAACAGTCTGAATTCACAATTAATGAAACTGGAAAAAGAAGAAATGAGGCCCAAAGTCAGTAGAACAAGGGACGTATTAAAGATCAGAGAAGAAATAAATAAAATTGAGAAAAATGATAGAAAGAATGAAACCAAGAGAAAATAAACAAAACAGGTAAAACCCTAGCCAGACTTAAAGAGAATCAGAAATGAGAAGGGAAAAATCCCTACAGACACCACTGAAATACACAGAATTATAAGAGAATACTATGAACAATTATATGCTAACAAATTTGATAATCTAGAAGAAATGGACAACTTTATAGAAAAATACAACCTTCCAAGTCTGACCCAGGAAGAAACAGAAAGTCTGAATAGACCAATTACCAGTAATAAAATTGAATTGGTAATCAGAAAACTACCCAAGAACAAAACACCCAGACCAGAGGGCTTCACCACTGAAATTTATTATACATTTAGAGAAGACCTAATATTCAACCTCCTCAAAGTTTTCCAAAAAGTAGAAGAGGAGGAAATACTTCCAAATTCATTCTATGAAGCCAGCATCACTCTAATACCAAAACCAGACAAAGACACCACAAAAAGAGAAAATTACACACGAGTATCTCTGATGAACATAGATGGAAAAATACTCAACAAAATATTAGCAAACCAAATTCAAAAATATATCAAAAAGATCATCCATCATGATCATGATCAAGTGGGATTTATTCCAGGGATGCAAGGATGGTACAATATTAGAAAATCCATCAACATCATACACATCAACAAAAAAGACAAAAATCACATGATCATCTCCATAGATGCTGAAAAAGCATTCGACAAAATTCAACATCCATTCATGATTAAAACTCTCAACAAAATGGACATAAAGAACAAGTACCTCAACATAATAAAGGCCATATATGACAAACCTACAGCCAACATTATACTTAATGGTGAAAAGCTGAAAGCTTTTCCTCTAAGATTGGGAACAAGAGAAGGTTGCCTACTCTCCCCACTTTTTTCAACATAGTATTGGAGGTCCTAGCCATGGCAATCAGACAACACAAAGAAATAAAAGGCATCCAGATTGGTAAGAAAGAAGTTAAACTGTCACTGTTTGCAGGTGACATGATGTTGTACATAAAAAACCCTAAAGAATCCACCCAAAACTACTAGAACTAATAACTAAATCCAGCAAAGTTGCAGGATACAAAATTAATATGCAGAAATCTGTGGCATTCCTATATACTAAAGATGAACTAGCAGAAACAGAAATCAAGAAAATAATTCCATTCACAGTTACATCAAAAAGAATAAAATACCTAGGAATAAACTTAACCAAGGAGGTGAAAGACCTATACCCTGAAAACTAGAAGACACACATCAGAGAAATTAAAGAAGACACCAATAAAGGGAAACACATCCTGTGCTCAGGGATAGGAATGATTAATATTGTTAAAATGGCCATCCTGCCTAAAGCAGTCTACAGAGTCAATGCAATTCCTATCAAAATACCAACAGCATTTTTCAGTGAACTAGAACAAATAATCCCAAAGTTCATATGGAACCACAAAGACCCTGAAGAGCCAAAGCAATCTTGAGAGTAAAGCAGAGGGATTATGCTCCTCAACTTCAAGCTCTACTAGAAAGCCATAGTAATCAAAACAATGTGTACTGGCACAAGAACAGACCCATAGATCAATGGAACAGAATAGAGAGCCCTGATATAAACCCAAACATATACAGCCAATTAATATATGATAAAGGAGCCATGGATATACAAGGGGGAAACGACAGCCTCTTCAACAACTGGTGTTGGCAAAACTGGACAGCTACATGTAAGAGAATGACACTGGATTACTGTTTAACTCCGTACACAAAAGTAAACTCGAAATGGATCAAAGACCTCAATGTAAGTCATGAAACCATAAAACTCTTAGAAGAAAACATATGCAAAACTCTTGAAATAAACATGAGCAACTTTTTCCTGATCGCATCTCTTCGGGCAAGGGAAACAAAAGCCAAAATGAACAAATGGGACTATATCAATCTAAAAAACTTCTGTACAGCAAAGGATGCCATCAGCAGAACAAAAAGGCATCGTACAATATGGGAGAATATTTTCGTTAACAACATATTCGACAAGGGGTTAACATCTAAAATATATAAAGAGCTCAAATGCATCAACACCCAAAAAGCAAATAACCTGATTAAAAAACAGGCAAAGGATCTTAACAAACACTTCTCCAAAGAAATTCAGGTGGCCAACAGGCACATGAAAAGATGCTCCACATCACTAATTATCAGGGGAAATGCAAATTAAAACCACAATGAGATATCACCTCACATTAGTTAGGATGGCCAACATTCAAGAGACAAGGAACAATAAATGCTGGTGGGGATGCAGAGAAAGGGGAACCCTCCTACACGGCTGGTGGTAATGTAAATTAGTTCAACTATTGTGGGAAGCAATATGGAGGTTCCTCAAAAAACTACAAATAGAAATACCATTTGACCCAGGAATTCCACTCCTTGGAATTTACCCAAAGATAACAAGATCTATGATTTAAAAGAGATGCATCCCTATGTTTATCACAGCACTATTTACAATAGCCAACATATGGAAGCAACCTACTGTCCATCAGTAGATGAATAAAGAAGATGTAAATATACACAATGGAATATTATTCAGCCATAAGAAGAAAAGAAATCCTACCATTTGCAACAACATGGATGGAGCTAGAGGGTATTAGGCTCAGTGAAATAAGCCAGGCAGAGAAAGAGAAGTACCAAATGATTTCACTCATTGGTGGAGTATAACAACAAAGCAAATCTGAAGGAACAAAACAGCAGCAGACTCACAGAATCTAAGGAACTAGCGGTTACCAAAGGAAAGAGGTGGGACTGCTAGAGAGTGAAGATCTGTGAAACGCGCCCTCCTCCCCTGTCTCCGCGCCGCCAAATTTGTGTATTGAAACCTAATCCCCATTGTGATGGTATTAGGAACTGGGGCTTTAGAGAGTAATGCAGTCATGAGGGCAGAGCCCCCATGAATGGGAAGAGTGACCTTATAAAAGACAGCCAGAGCTTTTCCTCACCCCTTCTGCCATGTGAGGACACAGAAACAAGACGGCCATCTATGAACCAGAAACCCCTTACCAGAATCTACCGGCACCTTGATCTTGGACTTCCAGCCTCTAAACATTGAGAACTAAGTCTCTGTTGTTTGTAAGCCACCCAGTCTGTGGTGTCCTGTTGTAGCAGCCTGAATGGATTACCGCAATTACAAAATCTCTCCTGGAATTTTTTTTTGGTGAGCTCTTCCTAACTTCCTGGCACTACAATAACCAGGAGTTCATTGTGATACCTTTTCCAGGGTTCTATTTTTTTTTTAATCATTTTTTTTCAGACTCTGTTATTTTACTGAGGTATAACTGACATGCAGCAGAGGCTTGAAGTAGTTTCTAGTGCACAACAAAGTGATTGGACAATTATATACATCACAAAATGCTCGCCATCCTAAGTGTAGGTACTACCTGTCACCATACAGTCATTCCAGTATTACTGCACACCTTATGTTGTACTTTTATTTATTTTATAATTGGAAGTTTGTACTCTTTATACCCATCCTCGCCCCCACCCCCATGTCAGCCACCAGTTTTGTACATTTTAAAGCCTCATTCTAAGAAATTTTATCCCCATAATCACTCTTGAATATCTTTAATCTCTTCCCCATTTTGACTTCTTTTTCAACTTTAAATATGTGTGTCTTCCCTGATCTGAAACCACTGCCACCTTACATTTCTCCTTGTAACATTTATAAAGATAAAACTGGCTCTTTGTAACTGTTGCTCATCTCTCCACCTAGAATATAACAAACATTGAATTTTGCTGGTTGTCAAATAAGCCTAACACAACACTGCTTGTTGGATTTTTTTAAAAAAATCTATGGAAATAAAAGTTTCAAATCTAGTATTGTTCTTATCTATGAGCTTTGAATTCGCTAAATTGAAATTACAGAATTATCTTTAGATTTCAATTTAGTCTTGGTGTAATTACTAATACATTATATGGCTTAAGTCTTCTTTAAAACGAACTACTTCTCCACACAGACCACCTTCCCCAAGTTTAACAGAAGAAATCACCTTTCCAGACTCTGAGAGGAGCAAGCTCTGTGGGGCACCCCGTTCCACGAGACGGACCCTGCAGAAGAACAGTAGTTACTTTAAGTAAGCCTTTTTAAAAATAACTGCACCGTGTCTACTACAACTGCACACTGCCTTTCTGAGACCTCTAACTTGGCTCTCCTCCTCAGCTAGAGCAGAGTTTCTCACACTCAGCTGACTGACGCTTTAGGTCAGGGAGTGTTTCGTTAAGATTTTGGGGGAAGGGTTGTCCTGTACACTGTAGGGTGTTTGGCAACATCCCAGGCTTCTGTCCACTAGATGTCAGTAGTAACCCCCTTGTTATTATAACCTGAAGTCTGCAGACATTGTCAGATGCCCTCTGGAGGGCAGAATCGCCCAGACTGAGAATCACTGCACACGAGATGCTGTAGCTGGGCACGCTAGTCACCACCCAGGAGGCCCCAATGACCACGGCTAATGTCAGCAGGACCTGGAAATGGTCCCCGAGCCCGTGGGCCAGTGCTTTCCTTGGGACACAGCTGACATTTCCTGTAAGCTGAGGAGGAGGGAGGCTTTTTACCCTTAGGGCTAGTAAAGTGCTGTTACAAAAACCCTATTCTGCTTTATTTATCTTGTCTGTCCCATCTTTTATTTTTAAACTCCAGAGATAATAGTCTATCCATTTTTTTTTTAGTGTACAGCTTGATGAATTTTGAGATGTATGCACTCTCATGTGGACCACTGCCCGGATCAAGAAGAAATCAAACATTCTCACTGATTTTTTTCCCTCCTTCGCCTATTTCACCCATCCCTCAAACCCCCTCCCCACTGGCAACCACCAGTCTGTTCTCTGTGTTTATGAGCCTACTTCAGTTTTGTTCGTTTGCTGACTTGTTTTTTGTTTTTTTAGATTCCACATACAAGTGAAATTGTGTGGTATTTGTTTTTGAGAGTCTACCCGTTTTGGTTTAATTTACATCAAATGTCACAGAACACTTTTATACAGGTAGGAATTAAACATTATATCTCAACATTAAAGAATAGTGCAGTGACTGTGAGAATTCAGGCTTTCTTCTTATAAATGTAAACCTTATCAGGTATTAATACTGAAAACACATTCTTACCCTCTCCTGGAATGAGGGAGAGCGCTGGCTTTCTTGAGACTCAAACTTTTTATGCTTTGGAACTCTAACACAGAATGAGCATAATAAATCTACTGTACCTGTCATGTCGTAATGACTTCAGATCTACATACACAGTAGTTGGATCAGGCCCTGAAGTTCCCTAAGGAAAAATAAGTCAATACCTTATTTATTTAAAAGTTAAATGAACTGTTTTTCCATTTTTCTTATTTTTGAATCAAGAAATAGACAATTTAGCCATGTACATGATAATCCAAACTATTTGGAAAGCTCACTTTCTTCAACCAGATGAGGCAGGGTTGCAGTCAACACCTGAAAGAAACTCATGGCCTGGCTCTCTTCTCAAGCTTCTTTCTCTTCCTTCCCTGGGGGAGTGTGCCAGAACTGAAAGATTTCCAGGCTGAGGAGGGTCCTCATCCCTGGATTCAAGCAGGGACAAGACAGGCCAGCATCACGGAACTGTGAACACCAGCACTGGCCCAAGGTAACACCAAGAAGCCCGTGATAGGGTCCAAGGTTAAAACATCATGACGCTACTTCAAAGTCACTTGAGCACAGTCACAGAAGGCCTGAGAGTACCCGCCCGCACATGCCACCTTCTTGTACTCTCACTCTTGTCCACATCTGCATTTACCTTGTTAGTCTCTACACTACATAAAATCAGACTCAGTTCTTCTCTATTATTTCAGTCTCTTTCTTGTTATTTACCCACCAAGAATACCATGGCAAAGTTGCCATCTGGCTAGAGAAAAGAATGTAGCCTCATTTGTAATTTGTTTAAATATATATATATATATATATATATATATATATATATATATATATATATATATATATATACACACAATATGGAGGAGACAGAAAAACAGAAGGTAAGATATAAATAAAATTCAAATGGGACTCAGAAATCTTGATTCATCATCACAGAGCATAAAACTACTACTAAGAGTAAACGTTTACGCTGGTGCTCTACTGCTGGGCATGGCTCCCAGGGTGTGGCACCTAGGAACTCAGTGATTCTGCAAAATGACCCTGTGAAGGATCAAACTATTATCTACACCTCATAGATGAGCAAAGTCCAAATGAAAAGCCCAGGGTCTCTTGCAAGTAAGTGGAACCGGGGCTCACAGTAGGTAGTCTGGCTTCCAAGCCTCTGCTGCAGAGCACCACACATTCCTCTTACATTTGTTACCAAGCAAGATTGCCTGATAGTCACCTGTAAACATACTGCTACATTGACTCTAGATCCAAAAGTGGTGCTGACGGCCCGAGGGGACAGACCAATGTCTTTAAAGAGCTTGGAGAAGGACTGCTGGAGGGCAATGCGGGGCCGCTCCTCAGCCACCACCACACACGTCCGGATGCAGGATAGGTTGATCCCTCTGGTCTGTAAGACAACATGCAGGTAAGCTGTAGTTAGTAGTATCATAAAGGCAATGAAGAGGTAGGGCCATTGCTCTGTCTCTTTGTTCATGAAAAGCCAAGGCACCGTGTATTAAAATCCATTTTCTCTCTCCGTGTTTCAAAATGGAGAGATGGGACTGTGAGAAGAAGAAATCTAGCCCCTGAAGAATGAATCACTTGTTTTTTTTTTACTTAAGGTTGTATTTCTCTATTAAAGATAATTCAGTGTTTTCTGACTCTCATATGCCAGTCAGGTATCTATCCTTGGATACACACATGAATGAGTTACCCTTATCTATGAGGCAGTCCCAAGCTCTAATATTCTGAGGTTGCAAATTCTACTGGGAAAAATCCTACTGGGGGTTACAATTCCCTTGCATCTTTACATGAAGTCATTTCCATTCAGCTTCCCAATCCGTTTCACCTTCATCTCCACAAAGTAGGACTTAGAATAAATTCTGCAAGAGTGCATTAAATTAGAGTCTGAAGAGATAAATTTCCTGAGATTTACAAAATACCCTTTTGACAGGCTACAAAAAAAATGGCAGATGTCTGTCAACTGCTACTCGGGTATCATCATGCCTGGCCCACTTCTTTAAAGCCTCTCAGGACTGGTCCCTTGTGGCTGCTTATTACCTTTAGCACCTCCACTTGGTTTCCAAGCCCTTTGGTGCAGAGCTCCATTACTGAATAGGAGCAGAAAGTATCTCTTATTTTGTACTGGTTGACGGTGGACAGCCAGAGGAAAAGGTTGTTTTCTAACTCCATAGGAGGAATTAAGATGGACTGGTGGCCTGAATAGACACTGCAATGAAAAAAGGCAAGAGCTGACATGATCAATTCATCCTAGACAGCTTGATGTTTTACAACACTATCAATTCAACACATATTTACTGAGCATGAAGGACAGCATGGGGGTCACATTAGATGTAAAGGTCTAAGAATCGGCCTTGTTCCTGTGTAACTCACAAGACACAGTAACTCTAAGTATAAAGCAGACTGCAGTACAGAAAGTAACTGAGATATGAACTGGACACAGATCACAGAATAAAGAGCAGGCAAGTCATTCAACCTGGGAAAGCTGGGGTGGGCAGTTTTTCACTGAGGTGTTACTTGAGCTGGGGCTTGAAGAATGAGCAGTAATTAAGATAGTGGCCGAAGAAGTGGGGATGGTGGAGGGAGCACTTCAGGCAGAGGAAAAGCCTGTGCAAAGGAACAAAGGTATAAAAGTACACGATATGCTTACGGTCGTCAGAAATAATATCCCAGGATGAAATGCTTGGGCACAGGATGCATGGGAAGTGGTGCGAAGCAAGGCCAAAAGGCTTGGGGCCAAACTGTGCCAGGGCTTAACTACCATATGAAGAAGTTTAGACTTTACCCAGCAGGTGGTCATTGCAGCTCTAAGTTGGGGCAAAACTAGCAACATAGAGGAGAAATGGGAGACACAGGACACAGAAGGCTGAGAGACAGGGAGGCTGCAGTAGTTCAAATGAGAGATGATGAGGGCTTGAACCCCAACAATTCAGCCAGGAGAAAAAGGAAGGAATGGCAGAGTCATGTGTCATATATATAACCTATGGCTCTGAGTCCTCAAACTTCCAAAATCTGAGTATATATCAGAATCACCAGAAGCCCAAGAATCCTGTATTTAAAAATACTGGAATTATGGTTTCCACCCTTGGAGATTTAAGTTAAAAGGTCAGGGAAGGGCATTAATTTGTTTGCTCTTTTTTTTTTTTTTAAAGACCTCCCCTCCCCTGGTGATTCTTGTGTATAGACAGGCTTAGGCACAGCTGAACCAAAGGACATGCCATTTAAGTGCAAGTGAGACATAAATGTGCAGCAGTTAAAGATAATGCCTGAGTGCCTCGTTTGGGCCCCTGGGTCAACGGTCCCATCCTAATAGAGATGGGGACCCAGGAGGAGGTGGAGTTGCGGGCATCTGTGAAGCCTCCATGGAGATGGATGGCCACTGAGGAAGTGAGAATGAAGGTCTGATGTAGGGTTCCATGGGAGGACAGTGCAAGGAGTGGGGGTCTGCTGTTCCACAAGAGACCATCTGGCCAGGACACACATGTTCCTTTCCAGCCACATGCTGTCATCCCATCTCTTCATATTCCTTCTGCCAGGCCTAGCGGGTGCGTTCTGGCTGGCAAAGCATGACATATTTCACCCAAGTTCATCCTCCTGCCTGGATCCACTCCTAAAATGAGGATGACAGGATGGAGCAGAGAGCAGGTAGCAAGACCACTGACCTTTTGTAAGAGGTATAAAATAAACAGAAAAGAGAAAAAAGGGAATACAAAAAAACTAAATGTACATAGAATATGTCAGGTGCACAAATTCTGAAAACATCAGCATTTTACTGAAACTTTACCACAGTAAGGGAGCAAAGGGAAGATGTCAGAGCCAAGACATCCCCCCACATTTGTTTGCTTTTCCATTCCTACCTGCAGAGACACCAAAGTGCAAAGCCAAGTCCACAGTAAGGGTCAAGGCAGATGGCGATCTGCCGAGAAGAATACAACTCACACTGGAGCTTGATGGCTCTACACAGAGCATTGACTGCGGAATGGGACATCTGCAAGGTAAGGAACGTGGAACAGGATGGAACTGGCATCAAGCTCTAATGATAGTTCTGGGAAGTTTCGATTTCCCTAGACTCCTCAAAATGATATATATTTTTCATTGTTTCAAAAAGACTGATCTAAGTCTAACTTAACAGTAATATAATTCTGTTCATTAGTCAATACTGAGTTTCACGAAATATGAATATATGATTTCATGCTGGCTTTCACTGTAACTCTTATCTGTTAGCTTCTATGCTAGGTTCAGAACACTTCATAACACAAATTCTTTGGGATAACTTATTCCGGAAGAGTCAATGCTTTTATTTAAATATAGCAGGGACCCTTGATCCTTCGCCTACAGGTCTCTGGTACACCCACTTGGCCTCTATATCTCAGTCCCTGGAGCAGTGGTCATCTCTATTTTTTGCAGACCTGGCATCTTCCCAGCATCAGCGAGTGAGAGAACATATCCAGACTACTGTACCTTCACTCCTGTAAGCATGCCAGTTGTGGAGACACTGAAATCAAGGTACGCCAACATCTCTGGAGTGGGTGGTTTATAAAGCTGAGGTAACCTTTTCCTGGGTAAATCATCTGCAGAAAAGAAAACACCATATATCAATCAGACATGCTGGAGCATGAAAATCATAACACGTCACGGCGCTTCTTGTGGCTTTGCTATGGCCAAATTTAGTGTCTGGGATTTGCTAAAGCTTAGGCTTCTTAGTATTTAAACAAGCAGCTCACAAATGGCACTCCTAGAGGTGGACTTGGGTTGCGGACACCACCAAGTAACATAAAACAAGCAAATCTCCATCAGGTAAATGCATTTACTAGAAGGTTAGTGAGGGTAACATAACATAGTACTTGAAAACATGGACTAAGGAAAGCAGATTACTGGTGTTCAAATCCCAGCTCTGCCATTTATTGGGATGTGACTTTAGTTATGTAACCTCCTTGTGTCTGTTTGCTTAGCTCTAAAATGGTAATAGTATCTACCCTCACGGAATTGTTATGAAGTTAATTCACCCAAAAACTTTTAAAACAACTCAAAAAACTCAAAAAACTTTAGTTGTTATCACACTGGTTCCAAGTTAAAGTTCACTACAGTTTAGTATATGTAATACTAATCAAGGACTGCTTTAAAAGTTGTTTTTCTCCAGGTTAACATGGAGATTTTTAAGAATGATAACCTAGAACTAGGAGTTATTTCCTTGCTCATTTATTTACATACCTCTCCCTTCCTCCAAATCTGCTTTATAAGTAAGTCAAAACCAAGGATGTCAAAGATGTCCCTGGCCCCAACCACGCCTCTTTAATGGCTGCTTTGGCTTTCTGGGTCAAGAAATAATTCTGACTCTGACTCTTAAATCTCTGTGTCACTGGGCGCCCACCTCTGGTCAAACCAAAGATTTTCTCTGTCACTTTCTACCCCCACCTTGTGTAGGGTAGGTAGGGTCAGTCATGTGCCTAAGAAACCTTTCTTTTGTCTATATCCCAGCCCACAATTCAGAATATCAAGTACAATAATCATAGTAGATCTGTCTGCATCATTACCACCAACTCAGTCCATCTGCGTCACACATTATTATGACTGTGCCTATGTCCTTAAGTAACAAATGCAAAAAATATGAGTTCAGCACCTGGCAGCCAATATGTGTCACCCTGCACGGAAACCCATATACACATCCTGATGTGACACTGTGGTCCACAAAAGGTAGGGAGGAGATTAATGGTTAAAAGGATGGGAATGGAGCCCAACTGACTGGGTTTGAATTTCAGCTCTGCCACTTACTTCCCCTCCCTCCCTGTACCTCAGTTTTCTTATCTGTAAAATGAAGATAAAAATAGCTCCAACTAGAGCCAGGTCTTATGACTCCTAGTCCAATGCTGTTTCAACTATATCACATCTGGAAGTCAAGGATCATCAGATCTTCTCAATATTTTATATGGCCTCATGTGTATATGGTCACATCGACAGAACCTAACCACTATTTGCTGGTGCCAAGAATAACAGCAGACATTTTTTGTTTCAAGAGTTCTTAGCATACTGCAGTCTGCTTCTTGGGACCTAGTTCCATAGTATCCAGCTCTTTGGAAACACAAGTTGACTAGGTAATTAAGTTTTGCCTCTGTCTTAGCAGATGGAATATGCTGCAACCGAAGAGCTATAAAAACATCTTTGGCATGAGAATCTAGGAAGTCTCAGGGAGTGAATGTTCTTTCTCCTTCAATAGCTCTAGACAAATCTCCTTGTCACCTGTATCAATGATGGTCGGCCAGGTTTTCACATCCACAGCTGCTGCTGCCTCTCGGGACCTCAGTAACCTCATTAAGGTCTGTGTGGTGAGAATGCACGCTGCTTTGCTCACCTAGAACACATGAACAGAAATAAGCACCAGGAGGCTTAGCCCCCAGGGAGCACCACAGGTTCTGGCTGCTGCTAAGAGCCACTCACACACCATACTGGACAGTATCAGTTTTCAAAGAACATTCACAGGAGCTCAGTGTTTCCCCTTACACTTGTCCTTCTGGAAATGTGTTATGCTTCACTGTCTCAGAATGATGCACTTGTTCACAATGCAAGTTAATGTTTACAACAGTGATTCCAAAATATTTCATAGCTATAATCTTAGTATGAATCTCCAAATCTCTTGGATTCACGAAGCCCAAAATAAAACGAAGAAGACGGATTCTGTGGTGCCTCAAGGAAGGGAAGGAGTCAGGGGATCATCTCCAAAGGAGTTGGTGTCTCCGGAGATCTGGTAAATGGTGAGACTCAGGGACCCAGAGCATATCCTGCATCTGAGTGGCTCTGTGTGCCCACAGAAACGAAGCTCTCCTGCACACACACTTCCACAGGGAAATGCAAGTGACCAGCTTCCCCCATCAACTGCGTCAACGGAAGGAAACCCTTCTCCCTGCTGTTCTGGCCTATTTTGCAGAATATAACCAGGGCATTTTGCTGAATTGGATTTTGTAATGACATCACCTATGGTTTTTCTAGTACAGACTCCAGCTGCTGATGGAGCAGCAGTTCTAAGAGAAACAAATATTACCTAAATTGGGATTTTGTAACTCTTTGCTCTAAAGTACATTAGGATATGACATACAGATTTGTCTTACTTTCCTCCATTTTCATATCCTGTAGAAATGTCTACCACCTCCAGAGCAAGATTTGGACATCTTTCAGCACTATACCAAGTGAATTTATAAAGCCAAACAAAATAAAAATGACCTAACACTGGGGAGAATTCAGTTTGGCATATAAAATTATCTTGGTTACTATGCAGAAAAAATATCAGAACATTTTTTATGAAGGGGAAAAAAACAAGGCTAATGGAGAATTACAAATGATGGCTTCGCCCCCTTTTAATGTTCATGATGAAGAAACAATTTTATAGCTTACCAATAACTATATTCCCATACTCCTTCACTGAGAGTGCTGGTTGGCCAGATAAAGGAAAAGGATGTAGTTTTCAGAAAACAGATTTGATTTGCTGACTCAACAGAATTGGAAAATTAGTAAGGATCCTTAGTTGATGACACAAAGATAAGGCAAGATACATTCGGCACTTACGTCAACAATCATGCGGACAGTGGGCAATGTGGCAGTGAGGTTCTGAGCATGAGGAGGCCGGACGGTCACAGGTATGCACCCCGCATACAGGCAGCCATAGAACGCAGCGATTAACTCGATGCCTGCCAGACAGAATCACTTAGCTGCCTATAGTCACCAAGAAACTAATAGGCAGATCTTTTATTTATGCAGTTTATTAAATCATGTGCCAGGTGGGTTATTTAGACCACAACTTAACAGAGACACTAGCAGAAGAAACTATTTAAATTAAGAAGGAATTGAAGGTAAAAAAGGAAGCATCAAATAAAACTTTGACTATAGAGAAGCCAAGAATAAATAAAAAGAAAGGAAGTCAGAAGTAAAGAAAACTCTTAAAAGGTTTCTTATGGAAGGTATTTTGGTATCATTACTTGGTACTACTTGGGAGGCAAAAACTGCAGAAATTAGGCTGCTTTAATGTGGGAAATAAAAGAATGGAGAAAGAAGGGATGAGGAACACCTCGGCTTTCTTGAAGTATCTAGAAGGCTGCTACATAGTGAAGAGCAATGAGACTTCTGCGATGTTGCTCCCTCAGTGGGTGCAGGCGTTAGGGAGGCAGAGCGTGATTCACTGTGAAGAAGACTACAGTATCAGGATGTGGAGGGTGGTTTCCTTGGGAAGTGCTCTGCTCCATCACCTTTGTCATTAACTGGTGGATGGAAGACAATCTCACAGGAATACTGCAGGAGGGATTCCTTTGCCAGATGACCTTTTCAGAAATCTTAGTATCATTGTCAATAAAATAGCATAGGGAGGGTCACAGAACAAAAAGAAGTAAGGGGGGATAAAAAACCAAAAGAAGGCTAGACATACGAGAGGGTTAGGTAGCATGAGAGAATAAAGAAAGGGACAATTCAAGTATTTCACTGGAAGTCTGAATATTTACACCAAACTGTCATCCAACGATTCTGAGTCCCTGTTACTGTGAAAAAGTTACTGAATTAAATTAGAGCAAGGAAGAAGAAAACAGCAATAATCTTGGAATGCTAAATGTCAAGCATATGAAGAATGTGGTGTCAAAAGAGGCTGTGCACATTTGGACCTGGGTGAAATGGTTCAGTTCCTGAACAATCCTAGAAACAAGGCATCTCTTTTGAGGGTTTCCAAAGGTCAGGAAGTCTTTTCATTCACTCATTCAATAGTTAACAGAATGCCAGGAATTATGCTAGATAGCATACAGAAAATATTAGAGGAGATGCGACCCATGTGGTTCCAGCAGAGCCACTGCGGCCGGGCTCCCATGTGCCTGTGTGCCTGTCTCCTGGGACTGGGAAGCGCTCAGCCTACGTGGTCCTGTCTGCTGGCCCCAAATCTCTGTCCTCTTACAGTTTGTCATCTGGCAGTGGGGCTTACGGGCTTAAGTTTAGTCTACCAACCCAACACTTACCAGGCGGATAGAGCAACACCACGTTGTCTCCCGCATTCAGATGTCCCTTATCACCAAGGACTGACGCGATCCTCTCTGCTCGCTTGTGAAGCTGAAGGCAACTGGCTGTGCACACTGTAGTTCCCTTTAAACACAAAACACATAAGTGGGTCAAAACTCAGGAAATATAACAGTAACAAGTAGAGCCAACTTGACATTTAAAAGGAAAGGATTATGCCTGGTAGATTCCTTAGCAAGGAAATCAATTCCAGTGAAAATTCCCTGGTACCAAAGACATATGTGGTATATTCCTTTTCTTGTTCAATGTCTGAAGGTACTTAGGGAATATTGATATTAACTTAAATCAAACATATGTATTTATAGTCTTTCTTGTAAGGTAGCTTCAAATATATAAATATAGAAATTATTTATTTAAATGAGGAAATAATAGTAAAGGGAAGGAAAATAAAGGAAATAAAAGTAGGATGAGGGCAGGAGTAAGCTCCAGACAATAAATGCTGGTCATGTGATTTGCTGCACACATAACACAAATTTGGCTGAGTTTCCAATGCAAAGACATAACAAAGACAGTAACAAGGAATCAGAGTCTACTAGCTAATAATAAAGATTAGCACATTAGGGGATGGCCAACTATTTCTGATCCTGAGAATACCTTCTCCTGCAGGCCTTCATAAATATCCTTACTGTTAATTCAAGTTTCACTGCACTGGGCTTTCTGACCCCCATTTCACGTGTAGAATATAGCACACATGTGAAAGGGCTTAAAATATGGACGTACAGTTAATGGGAAATTACAAAGCAAGCATCTGTGTAAGGAACCAGCATGACATGAAAAAGACCACTGCCAGCTGCTCAAAAGCACCCCCACAGGTGGCCTCCCTGCCACCCCAGCCTTCTCTTTCCCTCCTTAGCTAACTACTATCTTGACTTTGTAATGTTAACCACTGATTTCTTTCTTTTTTTCTCATTTTACCACCTGTGAAATACTCAACTTTATGTAAATAAATTGTGCTGTATATACTTTCATGTTTTGCTTCCTTCTCCCAAAATTATTTTAAGAGTCACCTATGCCACATCTACAGAATTCATTCATATTTGTTCCTATATAGTATTTAACTGCATGAACAATATATGACAATTTATTTATCCATTCTACTGTTGATGATAATGCCATTCCTAAACATGTATCCTGGCGCATAAATATATCAGTTTTTGTAGGGTGCAGACCTAGAAATGGAATTGCTGGGTCATTGGGTATGCCCATCTTCAAGTTTAATGGATAATACCAAATGATTTAATGTGCTGTTTCTTTTAAAAATGACTTTTTTATTTCACTAATACTAAGTAGTACATGTTCAACGTAGAAAATATAGATAAGTAAATATAAGATGAAATCACTTTAGCAGTTTGATTTTCCTGTTTTTCTTTAAAAAATTAGTATATATCATATATAAATTCACATGCAACAGTTTTTTAAGGGATTATATTATACTACCTGCCAGAGGCTGTGTAGCACATTAGTTAAGAATGTGGGCTCAGAACCAAGTTTGGGTTCATATAAAAGAGCTGATTTCCCAATCCTACTACTTTTTAGCCCTGTGACATCAGCCAAGTTACTTTATGTCTCTGTGTCTCTGTTTCCTCAACCTTAAAATGAACTACAAAATATAAAGCACCCAGCAAAGAGCTTTCAGTAATTATTCAATTATTTTTAAAGTTTTATACCCTACTTTTTTCCACTTATACATATATTGTATGAATATTTTCTGGGTCATCAAATATTCTTCTATAACACTGTTTTGAATGGCTGCATAGTATTTCATCATGTTGATATGCCATAATTTATTTAGCTAATTGTCTATTGTTGGACATTTAGGCTATAACACTAAGATGAGTATTCCTTTGGCTAAAGTCAAGGTTAAATTATAAAGCCATTTCTTACAACATTCCTCTTTTTGGTTCACGGTACAGCAGCAAATTAAACTTTAGTAAAAATAATTTTCTGGGCATGAGGGAATAATGTTGTATGGTTACTAAGCTTTCTGGTGATCTGGGCTATTTCAAGGTAAAATGTTGGAATATGCAGGAGAATAAACAGACTACCTGTCTTTTAGTCATCCCTACGTACTATTTTTCTGACCAAGAAACAAATTTAACCTTATGCTCACTAACAAATACCTGGGGGGTATAGAATTCACGGGGCTGTAGCTTTAATTGTAGCCAACCTGGGAGATGGAGAGGGGAAGCAAGCTGGATTGACATGGCCTCTAATGAATCCATGGGCATAAAGAGAAGCCCACTTCATGCAGAGGTGGAGCAAGGAAATCTCAAAGTTTTTTGCCAGAGCAATGATTCTCAAGATTTTTAACAACTTTTCACCATGTGTGAAAATTACTATCATTAATTTTATCATATAAATGCTAAAGGTGTGTGTATATGTGTATGTGTATGTGTATAAAATATATCAGAATCTAGGGGGGCCCTGGCAGCAGGGGACAATTTGGAAAAATCCCCTGAGATTCCAAAGGCCCTCCAATATTGCCCCTGCTGGTGAGAAACACTGTTATATGCCATGGTCACAGTACTTTTAAACCTCTGACTCAGCCATTAACATAAATAACAGCAGACTCCAACAGAATGCATAACTTAAAAAATATAGTACTATGGTGAACTATCTATTAGAAAGTAGTAATTAAATGTACTCTTGAATAATATTCAATTTACTTTTTAATCTTTTAGCAATAAATCATTTAAGTGTATTCTAAGAATAACTGTGTCTATTGAGATGTTGGTCTAAAGTAATTTTCCTTCTGGTGGAAATCAAAGAATTAAAAGTCAAATTGGGTAAAAAAGTATTATGACATAATGTATTCCATACATCTGCAGATCTATGTAATTGCACTGTTGGTCCCACTGTTCCTATCAGAACTGAATAAAGATGACGCGTTTGTAACACAAGAAGAGGCAGTATTAAATAACACTCCAAAAGGCCTCCTTTCAACCTTGGAGTCGATTGCACAATTAGTCCTCCTATGTCAAAACAAGGAAAAAGCAATAAAGTAGTTGGCAACAGAAATTTTCTGATAAAAGAGATCATGAGTGCCTAAGGGACTCCCCCAATATGTGACTGATTAGATACACAACTGAATTTTTAATACCTTGGCATTCAACAGCATGAAGAGTACATGGTCAGGAGTTGCCTGGGCTCGCCACTGTAAAATCTCTGCCAGAAACTGGTGCTGAGGTCATAAAGCAGAAAAAAGAATCAGGATCAGCAACTTTTTAGAAGTTGGGTAATGCATCTCCCATCTACTTCTTGAAGTGTCAGTTTCTGTCCTTGAGTTGTTTGTAAAAATCAACATTTCTTGAACACTTACCTTCCTCACTAAATCATTCTCTTCAATTTGTCCAAGATCCCTTCCTGCAGCTTGTGCTATGCGTTTTCCAGCAACCAGATTCCCAACCATCACAGAAGCAGGGCCCACACCTGTAAGTAAAGGTGACAATCAACTCTCTGGAGATGGTAATTCAAGCTACATACCTCCAAAGCATTTCCAGACTGACCCAACCTAGTGCAAATGTTTATTCAACAATACTGACTGGGGACTCTTCAGAGCACTGGGACAGGAGCAAACGTGACACCAGCTTGTATTCCAGTGGGGAGGCCAAGTAGAAAGTTATACACAAATAAATCATCTCAGGGAGGAGTAAGTACTAGAAAAACACAAAACAGACCCATGGGAGAGACCCTGTCTGGAGCGGAGGGGAGCAGATGGGCTCCTGCAGCGGGGTATAGGGAGGTTTTCACTACAAGGAGGTGACCAGTGACTGCATTGGTTCCTACTGAGAAGTAATGCTACCTGCTCTGATCACGATATAATCCTAAAGGTGGGTTTAACAGTAATGAATATCTGGCCTAGAAAGAAATCTGCGATTTATGAGGATTGAGTGAGTTCATTAGAAATATCAGAAGTGCTTTATTAAAAGCGACTAGTAACACCCATATTGTGGGACATTCTACAGGACAATTGGCTGGGACTCTCTGAAAACATCCATGTCTTGAGGACAAAATAAGGCTGGGAACTTCTAAATTAAAGCAAATTTAGTCAAATCTAATACATGACCTTCACTGGATGCTGGATCTTTAAAAAAATAAACTACAATGAACAAGTGGAGAAATCGGAATATGGACTGTGTATCATTAGATGATACCATTACATTAAGGTTAAATTTCTTAACAGGATAGCTAACGGCTTTGTGGTTGATTAGGAAAATTTCAGGAGAATGTTTCTGTTCACTGCAGGTACACTGCTGAAGTACTTACACTGAAATGTCATGCTGCCTGCAATTCACTTTGAAAAAGTTCATTAAAAGCAATGTTAACAATTGGTAAATCTAGGGGAAGGCTTATAGGTATTGATTACAGTATTCTTTCAGTTTTTCCATTGGTTTGACACTTTGAAATAAAAAGGGAGAACTCTCACTCTCAAGAAAACAGTGTTAGGTTGCTGTACGCCTTTCCTGGTGGCCACTTAAAGATTCTATTGTACCCAATTAAGATGGCTCAAATATAACAAAACTTACTGCCAGCTGGGTTTTCAAATATGCTGATGCTACACTTGGGTTAATAACCAAATTAATTTACCAAATATGTTGATTCAGTTGAATATACGGAAACAGCTGGAACAAAATCACTTAAATCACAGAATCATTTGAAATATTGGGTGGGGAAGCTGGGTAAAGAGTATAGGGAATCCTTTACACTATTTGGCAACTTTTTATAAGTGTAAAATTAATTCAAAATGAATAGTTTAAAAAAATACTCAAAAATGGTTCAAGTACTCCAACACTGTGACTGTTGGACTTCAGTCTACAAAGCATCTACTGCAATTTTAAGTATAATAAGCTAAATTCCTTTCTAAGAAACCACATAATGAGTTACAGATATATCATACTGGAGGTAGCCTTTTATGTAGCCAGGACTCAGAACGTATTTGACTGTATAAATTGCCCAATCCTGGATTCACTCTGGAAAATTAATGAAGGCGTGACATTTAAAAAAATGAAATTTTCAGAGTGGTTTAAAACAACAAAAATAATTGAACAGCAAGTTCTTAAGGTCTTCTGTGTGTATTTCTTGAGTCTGGAGGTCACAGGGAATGAAAAATAACTGAAAGCAGTTAACATCTAGGAGGTGAACTGCTAATACTCTGCTGTCCCTATAAATATGCATTCTTATTTTTCCCACAAAATTCTGTATATTTCCTGTGGCAAAGACTGGTAGTCATCAATCCCAATATCCAGTCTCCTCTTCTTCCTCAGTAACAGAACCCCCAGTTTTTCATTGGGCAAGTGCCTGGAATAAAGACTATATTCTTTAGTGTGGGAGAATAATATGTAAAAGAAAGGAGTATATACAATTTCTTGAAAATATGCTTCAAATACGTTCTTTGCCTTGTCCTCCCACCTGTAACTGGAATGCAGGAATGACGGCTGGAGGTCAAGGAGCCTGACTGGACTCACAGGCGGTATGGTCAGGATGGCTGTGGCATGTTGCTTTATTGTCTCACAACCCTACCTTACCTCCCTGTCCCTGCTGAGATTATAGAGAGGAGTACACCTCTGCTCCACTGACCCTGGACATGGTCTGACTTGTTTTGGACAATGAAATGTTAGGAGACATGACACAAACAGAAGCTTGAAATATGCTTCTGCGGTTTGGCTCACCTTCTTGCTTTTGCCATCTGCCTTAAGAAAAATACGATCCAGTAGCCATAAAATGGCCCAGGACCAAAAATATGGTCCTATGAAGAGGAGACACATGGAACAGCTCCAACCCAACCTTCAACCTGAAGCCCAGCCAAGCCCAGCTGGTTTCAGCCAAGCCCAGCAGATCCACATTCCCCAGTAAAAAATAACTGTTCTTATTTTCAGCCACTGAATTTTAGGGTTACTTGTTGGGCAGTATGTCTGTAATAGCTGTTGACTGATACAATGTCAGAGCAAAAAGACGGGAAGCTGAAAGCACAATGACTGAAGAGCTGTCATCCTAGCTCTGGATTTTTTTGCCTGAGAGAAAAATAAACTTGTCTCTTGTTCAAGCAGCCGTCATGTTTTTCTGGAACTTACAGGGAAAACCAACCTGAACAGATTCTCTTTCTTTATACCACAGCTCTACGGCATCTCAGTGACATTTTTGTCACTGGGTCACCTTAACACGTTTTCCATCTTCCTTTTCCTCTCCTTTCCTTCCTTACCTCATTCCTGCCCATCTTCACTTCCCTGCATCCTGCTAAGCCCAATCTCCCATGCTATCTCCACACATCATCTCCACCTCACCTATGCCAGGACTTCAAACTGCTTTGGCTCAACCCATGTGCAGCCCACTAAGATCTCAGCAGGCAATCCCAACAGATAGCAAAGATACAGAATCCAAACCCAGAGCTGCCTCCAGACAGAGGGGTGCTGGAGCTTTGGAGTACATTTTTATACAGGCTTATCATTTAACAAAATTGGTTTAAATCTGACTGGCAAAGCAATGTTTTCAGAATCTTCTTTCTATGTAAGTAGCATCTTTTCAGCATCTACTATGACATGAATGTTTTGTTAAAAGAATCCTAGATTAAATGCTATTTAAAAT
Organism: Manis javanica; assembly: GCF_040802235.1. Lineage (NCBI taxonomy): Eukaryota > Metazoa > Chordata > Mammalia > Pholidota > Manidae > Manis > Manis javanica. The sequence continues at coordinate 87,261,874 of NC_133165.1, forward strand.
AGGATTTCCCTCAAATGACAATGACTGTAGGATTTCAGTGTAACAGGATTTGTGATGGAGAATGATTTGTGTGTTACACATCTGTCAGGCATTTAGGCAGGTAATATGAAAATACTTCTTTTTATACATCTTGATTAGTAATATATGGGATTCTTGATTTTGACTGGCCCTTTATAGAGTATTAGTCTCCATAAACTCTTATTTCCACTAGCAGAAACTGATAAATATCAGATATACTTTAGGTCCATACACACTGTTACTAAGATAACGTTAGCTGATGAGGTAACAATAATATGGAAGCAAACAACTGTGATGTGACCTTCATCCACCAGACCACTGAAGTAATGGCTGTAGAGCAGAGTATGTTAATATTTTGTCATCCTGATCAATATATCCTAGCAAGTCAGAAGCTTACCTTGTATTTTAGAATTGTACATTGTGTTAACCTTTCAGCAAAAACCTTCTTACAGAAATAGAGTTAAGTGCCATACTTCCCCTTCCCTTGCTAATCTTGCCACTGTCACCTTCTCTTCCCAACGTATTTGGAAGCCGACATGCTACATGTACAGAGAGAGAGAGAGAGAGAGAGAGAGAGAGAGAGAGAGAGAGAGAGAGAGAGAGAGAGAGAGTGTGTGTGTGTGTAAAGGCCAGATTTTGGCTCCCACATGTTTTCAGACACATAGGAAACTTAGATGTCTCTTATTAACTTCTCTATTAAAATGAAAATCATCAATAAAATGTAATGATTTCACATTGGATAGAAGAGCTATTTTACCATGATTGGCCATTAATCAATTACTCCTGCCTTTAGCCTCCCACACAGCCCTGTAACCTATGCTGCTTTTAATAGGCAAAAAGGTTAAACTATTTAGCTTTTTTCTTTTTTCCATATGGAGATTCACATACTCTTATTTGCATCTTGAATTCATAGGAATATGGCAAATGCAAAGCATTCCATTTATCTTGTGCTTAAAAACCAGAAAATTTCTGAAGTAAGCATCTTGCTGCCCAGAGGTGGTACAGGCCCCGATCAGACCCCTGAAGCTTTGAAAAAGGAATGAGGAGGAATCTAAGTAAGAGATTCCCAACAGAAAGGCTTCATATAACATAGTGATTCAGAGTGTGGATTTTTAGAATCAGAATTAGTGTGCATCTCAGTTCTGGCCACTATCTATATTTTGGGCACAATTCTTAACTTTTCTGAACTTTACTTTCTAGAGCTGGGTGCAAAACTTTAGGATCACATATGCACAATGCTGAGCTAGTATTTGGCTTTCAGTAAGCACTCCATCAACACTAGTGTTTATTATTACCAGAACTTTCTCTCATAGGACTTACCTTATTCTAGTTCCACAAGTGGGATTTTGATCATCTTAACCCCATACCTTACACCCAGAGGAAACAGAGGCACACTACTGACAATTACTCAGTGAGGGGAGCCAAAAGTAAACCCGGAGAACCTATTCAGCAGGGTCTTGATCCTCCCTGCTTTTGGTTAGCTGATGCCATTTTTGTATTAACTAGTTTTTGTAAAATCTAATTCTAGAGAGAGAATCATGCTTTCCTAAAAAAACTCAGCTTCTTCAAGTTACGATTTTAATGTTATGTCTTCAAAGGCAGCATAGTACCTGGTTGCTTTTGCCGGGGTTTTGGCAAGTTGGTCACACATGTATGTGGGCACATGAGGATATTGCAAGGATGCAGTGATCCCTCCAGAAAGAGCTGTTTTGTCTGAGATATGTGGATCCCTCCTAGTGGAGTTTTTGGCAATGTATTGGCAGGCACCAAAGCAAGGCAATAAACCCCGACCTGATGAATGCTATCAATTGCCTAGAAAATACAAAGAAAAATACTGAGATTAATTTTACTACATTTGACATCCTCCTAACATAGTCCAGTATTCTACTTCAGGATTTTTCTTTCTCTATCCATTCTAGGTCTAGCATCTGGTAGATTATTAAGAGCCCATACATCTAAAGCAATGGTAGAGATCAACAGAAGAGGGATAAGATACAATCCAAATGGATAGGGCTGGATACTGATTTGCAAGTGTCCATATGTATCTTAAGTGATAATGTCAAAAACCTAGAAGTTTGTTTTGGTTCTTTTAACTTTTTAGCTGTTCAACACAGCTCAAGTACATAGAAGCAAAGTGTATGAACACAACAGAAGTGGCTCCTTAAGTGACTCACCAAGTTATCAGGAATCCCCTCTGCAAAACTCCTGGGCAAGGCCACCGGCTCCCTCAGTACACTTTCGCTCCCAGCTGCATACCGGTGCACATGCCGAGCATCGCTGTGCCTGCTTCTATACCTTTTATGCCAGTTCTTATTACTTATTCAAATAACTTAACTATTATATTAATTGATAAAATGAGTACAAAATGACAGACTTACACTTTGAAAAGGCACATTAAAGGTGAGCTCCTAAAAAAACTACATATGGTTGAAATATATAGGCAAGCTAGTTCTAAAAGGTAAGGATTATGTACTGAATCCTAGTCCCATTTCAAATACTTGCATTCTAGTCTAACTTAAAGGAAGTAAAGGCATAAACCAAAGACCATGCATTCTCATATAGTTTATGGAAGTAAACTGACATGGAACTCAAACTGGCGCATTCATATACACACTACTCTACAGCAAAAGAATGCACATTATTTATAGGTTTTATGTTGAAATATAGTACTTGAAGAATTTCTCATTTTTTGATTTTCTGCTTCACCACCTTTTAAAATGAACTGACCAGCTATTAATATTGGTCCCAAACATAACCAGTTGAGAGGGTTTTATTGTATTACCCATAAGTCTTACTGAAAAGGAACCTTGGAAGAATGGACCAATAGTCATAAAAGACTTACATTAAAACAACTTGAAAGGGCAAAGGAAGAACTTGAACATCATTCCTCACACTACCCTACTAATCAGCAGAGACAACTGGGAAGTGGAGAGTCTGGCAGAGTCCCTAAATCTCTGTATTTTATAAAATACAGAACACTGGCAAATGTATGACATGTAACCTGGATGCCCCTGGAAGCATACCATCTGGTAAGTCATCTACTGTCCACTTTCCTTAAAAGGTGCTGAGCTAGGTATTTAGTTTGTATTATACATAGACCTGGAATTAAACCTCTGGGCTCTAACCTACCAAAACATATGGTGTCCTTACTGTTCTACAGATCTGAATGCTCCAAGCTGAGAAGCTACAAAAACCAGGAAAATAATGCCCTCTTCTTTCATGCCCATATCAGACCCAAAGTGACTTTTACAAGAATTTGGATGAGTAAGTTAGCACTGCATTTAATTCCTATGGCTGCGTTCCAGGGAAAATTAACAAATATCTTGGGGATTTTCAGTTTTCTCTAATTTTCAGGAAAAAATGTATAATTCACCACAACATTCTACCATTATGCCCCAAAGTTCACTCTGAATAAGCATATTTTTTGTTTGAAAATATGAATGGCATGAAAACTATTCTCTTTGCAGGTCTGATTCTCAGCTGTCTTTCAGAAATCTGCCCAGTCCTACCTTCTTCATACTCTTTTCTGGCTAGTCTAACTTCAGTAGATTATCTTTCTCTTCTTTCCACTACAGATGACCTCTGCTATACCAGCTGATGGTTAAGAATCACAGATGCCTAGGACAGGAAGAAATCTTAAGCCATCTCTCCCTACCACTCATCTCATGTTTGCATCATTCCTATATTAACAATTAGCTGGCAGGGAATACATCCAAATGCCCGAAGCAGATGAAGCATAGATGCTGGCAACACCTCCAAGTAACATATAAGTTTCTCTGGCAAGGATTGTCCATGTTTTCTTTGGACTGTACGTTTACCTACTGAGCCTACTAGATGACATGTGGGCAGAGCTGTCAGGCTCAGGGACTGAGCAGTGAACACAAGAGATAAAGTCTTGGCTCTCATGGGTCTTAACAGTAGGTATGGAAAACAATAAATACAAACATACTTAAATAGTGATAAATACCAAGTAGAAAAATACAGAAGAGAGGGTCAAACAGTAAAAGGGAGTGTTATTTAACATACACTGGGCCTCTGTATGGGAGATTATACTCATGAGGCTGATTTCTGATGTTAAAAATAGTCACTATATCATTTACTGAATGCACACCATATACCCAAAATAATTATCTCATTTAATCTTTCCAGTATCTCTGTAGGGTAATTTTATCCCCATGGTACAGGTTAGGGAATAAGATCAGTGAGGTTAAGTAACTTGCTTAAAGGCACTTATCTGGTAAGGAGTGGAGCTGAGATTCAAAATCTATCATTCTAAATGAAGATGAGGCTCTTCTTCGTCATTCCATCCTGCCCCACAACAAAAAACACATCCTTATACTGAGCCCAGACTTTTCTCCTTCTAGGTAGTTTATTATACCTAGATCTCTAAATGTACAGCAAAGCTCCTTCAGAGCAAGAGTAACATCTTCTTGGGTCCCTTGTAGTCTAGACACCACTTAGAGCAGTCAGACCACCGCCATTGGTAAGTGGATGCATGACTGTCACGGATGTGTTCCTCACATGGACAGGTAAAAACTTCTATGGGGAGTAAACACTCAGGCACATAAAAAGTGGAAGACTTTGCCAAGGCAAATCGATTCAACTGCTGTTGGCAACCTGACCAGAGAAATACATATGGTCCACAGGGAGACATGTTATCAATTACCTGATTTTGCTAATGGCACCCAGAATACCTGAGTCGTGATTGGTGAGAGAAAAATAAGGTAGCACGACTGGCCCTCGGAGAAAACGCTTACACAGTGGCTGCTGCCACCCCGGTGACGAGGCCAGCCTGCCCGGACCCCCAGGTGGGCTCACCTGCAGCACACGGCTCATCCACTGGAAACTGTCTTCCTCTGAGGCGTCGGGTCTTTGTTCCGCAACCACCACAATGCGCTCATCATAAAACACAGACACAGAAAACACAGCAATTCTAAGAGAGACAGATCAAACACGTCAGGACTCCTTTCACAACCAGTCCTACTTGCTTTGCTCAACTGGAATCACAGAGGACACATCCCCACCACACTACCCAGAAATGGGCAGTTTAGAAAAGAAAATGTCTCCATCAGTATCATCAAAACAAGGACTCAGAAAACACGTATTAATAGTGGGACATAGTGATAAATAAGACAAAGTCCCTGTCTTCATGGAGTTTGCATGTCAGAGAGACTGAACAAATAAATAGAAAAGAATGTCATGTTGAAATATACACTAGGAAGAAAACCAGGGCAGGGCAAGGGGTGGAGCGCCCTGCTGAAGGCAGGGTGGTTGGGGAGCGCCTCCCCGAGGAGTGGACACTGAGCAGAGACCTGAATGAAGTGAGGACGCGAGCCATGCGAAGATCTGGAGGAAGAGGTTTCCGGGCAGAAGGAACGGAAAGCGAAAAGGTTCTGAGGTAGGAACGAGCTTGGCAGGTTTGAGGAACAGCAAGAAGGCCAGTGTGCCTGGAGGAGTGGTGAAGCAGAGAGTGGTGGGGAGAGGTCAGAGCACGGCCAGGGCGTCCAGAGGGCCCGGTCAGCCAAGGGGTAGGGGATGTTCTGAGTGAGGTCTCCGCTCAAACGTCCCCTTACGAGTGAGGCATTCCCAGACCACCCTATACAAACTGGCAAGCACACTCCCACCCACCCCATCTTTTCTACACAGCATTATTGCCACCTCACATGTTACCTAGTTCCCTGTCTCTGTGGTTACTGCCTGCTTCCCCCAGTGAGAACGCGAACTTCCCAAGGGCAGAAGCTTGGCCTGCTTTGTTTATTGCCACACTCAGCATCTAGAACAGGGGCATACAGTTGGCACCCAATAAATAATTGTTAAATGACTGCATGAAAGAATGGGAAGCCATTGAAACACTTAAATGTCAGGACACCTAAGCTTCCTCCTTCATCCACACATATTTATTGAACACCTACTGTGTGCCAGGCACTGTGCTGGAATATAACTAAACCAAAGACAGAATGTCTAGTGCTCCATAGACTTTACATCTTCTAGGAAGCTGCACCATTACAAAAAACTACATATTTCAAGAACTTGTTCTTTACTGGTTTCATTAATTCTTCCTAATTTCTTAAAAAACTAATGGGACACCAAGATTAATTTAAAGTATACACCCATGATTGTAAACTACAGAACAGACATTAGCTACTCAAATATGTACCATATATCTTTCTTGCTTTAATAAGCAAAGAAAAAAGGATATCTACTTGACTTTATCCATGGAATTTGAAATTAGCACTAATGTCCTCTATCAATCTCTGCATTAAAATGGTATAATAATTTAAAGATGAGTAAGAGAAACAATCCTCAGATGTAAAATTCCTATACAGTAGCATCTACCTTAATTAGTCTGAATGGCACTACTTCTGTTTGGAAGGACTGTAGGAAATTCAGTGTTTTAGAATTCCCCTCAATCCTCAGGATTCAACAAATAGTAATAATACAAATTGAAATACAGGGTATGGTTGTGTCTTATTCCTCTCAATTACAGCCTAAGAACCAGACATTTAAAGATAAATATTAAAAGTCCAATGTCTGCTATGCTTAACCAAAAATAACCCAACCACTTGGAAAGAGACTCTACAACTCAAATCACCCTGTGAAGATATACTTAGGTTCTACTGGAAGTGCTAACTAACATCTGAGTTCTGTACTACTCACCTTCCTCTATAAACAGTCTTTATCGATTCAACAGCCAATCCGGTGGCAACAATGTCGTCAGCATTATGTCTTCGACCACTAACCATCAGTAACCCATCCATTTTTCCAACCACGAACACCAAACTTCCCTGAAAGATAATAACAATTTACCCTGATTTCTATGATTTAAACAGTAAAGCAGACATTTTACGTCCTGCCTTGAGAACACAAGAAAACAATACCCTATTTTATAGATTCTGTGAAAGTGTCTTACATCTTGTCATCTTGGAAATCAGAAGAGAAATCAGTGGCATATTATAATTAATGGTGTCTTACAGTATATAAGAAAAACTATCTGTTCATATTTATTCTTAGGGAGGAATGTTAAAAGAAAGCAACTAGGATTCCACATAAGCACAGTTTATTCTCCCAGCCAGGATTATGTATTAGTTTATTTCTTACGCCTATTCACAGGAGAGATGCAAATGGAAAAGAGTCAATTAATTTAACACCGGAATTAGGAAGAGATGAAAACAGGTTTTAATGTAAGGATGACTGTTTCAGGGTTATATAAGGGTAATGCTGCTTCCATTTGGCAAGATAAGAAATAGGCCAGTAAAGAAAGGTCTAAGGAACACTGCAGGAGTATTTCCTTTCCAAGAAGGTAACAGAGTTGCAGGAATCTCTACTGTTGATACCCTAAAAAGCATCACTGTATAAATAGTACTTGCCAATAATTATCCTAGACCCTTTGCAGTAAATTAACTTCTCCATTCATTTCAGAATTCTTGAATTTCTTGGACCACTTACACATTCAATTATCTAGTAGTCCTCCCCATGTGAATGTTGCTCATTGATATGCTTACTGAGCATATCACACTGCCATACACTGATTAGGTGACATAAGACCTGACCTCTAGCTTCAAGAAGCTACTGGTCTATCCCAGAAGACAGAAAAGAACCCAGCCATTTCCAACACAGTCTGAAAAGTGCTATGGTGGAAGAAAATAAAGAGAACTAGACAGTCACTGCTAATTCCCCAAAGCCCATTTCTCCATTTCTTGCACAGTTAAGAATTTTTAGTTCAGCATAAACTAAAACAAAGACTTGTCATAATAAAGACTGCATTTCAGCTCCCACTTGCAGCTAGGTATGGCTATGTGACTAGTTCGGACCAACAAGATATAAGTGGAAGTGCTGCTTAGCCGCTTCGGGGAATCTTCCTCAAGAAATGGTAGGACTGCACACTTTCCTCTGTCCTGTTCTTGAAATGCAGATGTGAAGGCTGGAGCTCCATCTTGGACCTGAGTGGTGGAGTGGTAAGCTAAGGGTCTCTGAGAATTTCTTGGTGCTAAGTGAAGAAGTTACGACAGTAGGTACAGACTTCTCTTTCTAGGAAATTGATTCCTTTAGAAATACACCCTTATCCTCCATCCCCTTTAATGAATGGTGGGGAAGAAATCAACCAAAATCAGATCTTTTCTTACATAACTTAAGCTGTTAAGAGAATAAAGAGTGGGTAAGGAGGTAATCAGAGATGGAAGGAGATACGTGGGACTAACTATGATCATGAATGCCTAATACAAAATAAGACCCAAACTTCCCATCACGCCGTGCAAAGCCCTTCACAATCTGGCCCTCTGCCTTCTTGTTGGCTTACGAAACTGTGAGCTCTTTGAAAACAGGTTTTGTATTCTGACTGTCTCTGTAAAACCAGTGCCTGTAAAACCATTTGCTAGTTTTTCACTCAAAGAATTTACTATTACACATGGTGTAGTGTTGTTAATTTGTATGAAGATGCTCTGTACACTATCACAGTTTCCCTTTGCTATTGAGGGTAACTTTTTCAGAACTTTTCTAAACCTATTGGAACATATTAATCAAACCAAAGAAAGGTAACAAGAGTAAGTGAAAAGAGTATTTGAAAATAAAAAATATCTTAATTTGAAGGAGTCAAATGAACTTGGGTAACAGAAGCAATAAACATTAACTCATTTTATGACATTCTTATAGGAATGGCTCTAAATATAAAAGCATCCCTGTAATACTCTTGAACTAATCAGAATTTGTTCTGTTCTATGAACTAAAATACAAGTATTTGGGCCAGATGCACCAAAACAAACATGAAAGCATCACTTACTGGCCCCACAAAGCCCAGCAATCCTGACCGGATGAATGGCACATCCCCAACAGGAGAGCCTGCAAAATTCACAGGAATTACCTACAAGACAAAAGGAAGAAAGTGAAATCTTAGCTTTTTCTTCAATAATGTATTTGATTTTTAAAAAGTCTTTAAAAAAATTATAACAATACATGCTTATTGAAAACCTAAAATGCTGTAAATACTAAATCCAGTAATCCTATCCCCTTAAGAGATAGCAAACATTTAGCTTGTTTATCTCTCTAGATTTATTTTAGATGCAAATGTTAACTTATAAAGGGATCATATTATATATACTGTTTTGCAACTTGCTTTCCACATAATATATTTTATATTACATATTTTTCACTAATATAGGTACTTTGGATACCTTTACAGGTTGATAATAGTTGACCTCACTCCCTTTATACAATATACATCTCATGGAGGGACAGGATAGCATGGTCTTTGGAGTCAGATTTCTGACTCTGCTACTTACTAGTAATGTGGACATAGGGCAAGTTCCTGGACTTCTCTAAACTTCAATTTCTTTTTTTTTTTTTTTGAGAGGGCATCTCTCATATTTATTGATCATATGGTTGTTAACAACAATAGAATTCTGTATAGGGGACTCAATGCACAATCATTAATCAACCCCAAGCCTAATTCTCAACAGTCTCCAATCTTCTGAAGCATAGTGAACATAAACTTCAATTTCTTTGTCCATAAGATGGAACTCACAGTGCCTCTCACAGGCTTAGGGTAAAGAATAAAGGAGTGTAAACAGATCTGCAGACATAAGTATAGTGCTTGGCCCGGAGTCTGCAGTCAGGAAGCTAGCAGAATTAATATTATGAGAATGTAACCACTCTTTCTAGGTAGGTCATTCCAGTTTTTGCTATTACAAACAGTACTTTACTGAATTTTGCTGTACATATTTCTGTGTATTTGTACAAAAGGCATGAGCCTTTTCAATTTTAAGAGACTGTCCTATAAAATTACAGCAATTTATATCCCCACCAATATCATGATTAAAAATTTTCCTATACTATGTCTAATATTATGCATTAACAAATTTTCCAAACTTTGCCAATGTGCTTAGTCAAAAAAAGATAGCCAACTATTTTTTGTCTTTTATTTTGATATAGTTAATGTACAATTACTCCCCCTATTATCAAGTTCCCACCACATTCCCCATTACAGTCACTGTCCATCAGCATAGTAAGATGCTGTAGAATCACTACTTGTCTTCTCTGTATATACTGCCTTTCCCATGTCCCCCTCTGCTACATTATGTGTGCTAATCGTAATGCCCCTTTTTTCCCTTATTCCTCCCCAGTCCCCTTCCCTTTGGTAACTGTTAGTCCATTCTTGGGTTCTGTGAGTCTGCTGCTGAGCCAACTATTATTTTAATTGCATTTTCTTGATCACTAATATGGATGTTTTTCTTTTCCTTTGTTAATGGCTGTTTTTGTATTTCTTTTGTAGTCTACTATTCATGTCTCGGTCCATTTTTTTTCTATGTGATTGGGGTCTTCCCCTTTAATCTTTAAGATTTCTTTTTTTATATGGGGAACAATTATAACAAGAGGTAAGATTTATTAAATGCTTATCATGTGCCAGGCATGGGTCCAATTTCTTTACAGTTAATCCTCAAAATCCTATGAAAAAGAACAATCATTTCCATTGTACAGATGAGAAAGTGTGGCACAGAGAGTTTCTTCGGGCTCATATCAAACAGCTAGTAAGTGGTGGCGATGGAAAATCAGCTCTCTGCTTGCATATGTGTTTCAAAAGTTCTTCTTACCAGTAGCTTATTTTTAAAATACACTTTTATTTTCCTACTAGGTCTTTGGTCCTAGTGAAATGTTAATCACACTGGGAAATTCTCTCAGGGTTTAAATTAAGAATCAGGTTAAGAAAAATACTAGAAACTTTAATTTGCAAAACCAAGGCAATAATTTTCCCCTTTTCTGGTTAGGATTTTTATGCTAGCATTTTATTTTCACTATCATTAAATTTATGCTGCAGATTTCAAAATTTCCTTATCACTATGGACTAAGCAGTTTGGTACTGAATCTGAGAATTTGGGCTAGGCAGTTGTTCCTGTAGGAAAGGCAACATAATAAAATATTATGAGTATCTTCAAACAATACTTGAAGCTTTTATTTTTAAGTAAAGAAAATGCCATGATGAAAAACTCAGGTAATGGAAACATACGCAGTCTAGGCACTTAAAAATAAGAGAAACAGGGTGAGACTTAAATTAGTAAAATGTATATACAGTCAGCAGAGGTTTTCACCACTGAAAATGAGCCTAGAGACTGGCATTAACATACGCTATAAAGGTCTATGAATGTCCACTCTGATCAAGGTGAACAGCTTCTGAAGGTAGGCCAAGAATGCAATAGTAATAATGATGATGACGATGGTGACAATACATAGATAACTACTCATTGATATTCTACCATTTTAGGCTGTGTAAACACACAGTCAGCTCAGGAATTCTTAACCTTTTTTAGCCACCACACCACTCATATAGGTAACACCCTCCCACCAGTTACATCTATTATTATGTAAAATGAATGCATTGATTCTTTTTATCAAAAGTGTATTTTTTTATAAAAGGAAGGTCAAAGGACTAAAAATTGGCAGTGGTCACATAAGCCCTGTCTAGTGTAATGGCCCATAAGCTGCAGTTCTATGTTCCCTACCAAGGTACCCCAAGGTAGGTTAATACCAATTATGAAATACAATTAATTATGCCTGTTCTGATTTCCAAACTGATCAGGCAAGCTTTCATTACAGTATGGCTACAGACGCAGAAAAACAATGTACTATTCCACTAGGTGAGCTATTTCAGGAGCTTGATTGGCTTTCCTGATGAACCGGAAGGATCTAGAATAGTGCCAGACACACAGAGGTGCTCAATATGCGACTGGAATACTGAATAATCAGAGTAATCTGCCCCTGTGACTGGACAGTTCCGTATTTTTCATTAGTAACCTGGCATTCTGGTCCACATTGGTCTTTGTAAGCTCAGTTAACTTGAGTTTACTCTTGAGAGATGATCTATTCTCACTGTACTCTCAAAATTAAATTTTTGAGCTTATAAAACTCAAAGCATGGTATATATACCAGAGTAAGTTTTTGTGTGGCCTCTCACATTTTATTCATTTGCAGGAAAACAATACCACTTCCTGTGTACCAGGTGCTATTCTAAGCACTTTATAAACATTAACTCATTCACACAATCCCATGAGGTAGGTACTATGATTACTCCCATTTTAAAGATAAGGAAATTGGGGCACAGAGAGGTTAAACAACTCGCCCAAGGTCAGCTAGTGAGTGGCAGAGTTAGGATTTGAACTCGGGCAGTATAGCTCTAGAGTACACACCCTCAAACACTGTATTATGCTGTTTCCTATCAGTCAGCTTATCTGACTGAGCGACACCCTGACCTCACCAGACATTTTCTCCTCAAACCTCTAATATCAAGTACCTCAAATGTATTTTTTGTCACACCAGCAAGCCCAAAGTACATCATGCCTCCTGCTCTGGAGCTGACACAGATTTCTCCAATTTCATCCGTTTTGCAGAGGTGGGGAGGTCCATCAGGTTTCACAATGCACATCATCCCTAAGTACAGAAAACAGAGTTATGAAACAGAGATTCTGAAAAATCTTTGCAAAATAACACCTTCATCCTTATGAACCCAGGAAAGTTTTGCATTTACTGAGTGACATTAAATAAAAATACATAACTGGAATGTTAAAAATGGACCCGAAACTACATAGGTATATCTGAGATTCCCATCTTTTAGCCCCAATGATAAACAAACAACTTTTTAATTAGGCAAATAATATATAGACGGATGCAAACCAAAACTTTTAAAGACAGTGACATATTAAAAATAATCGCAAAGTCCAAAGAAACAGGTTAAATTATTTTACCCCTGGGCAGATCAAACTCACTCACAGAAGCAGTGTGCTCTAACCTTCTGCAAGCCCCTATGTCTTGGCAATCACAGTGAAACTTTATGTCACTCAGTACTTAACTTTTCATGTGAACAACTTAAAATGAAGCATTCAAAATTAAATCATACAATACTGCTGGAAGGTAAGTAAAATTACAATCACTTAACTGTTAGAGAGGCTTTATGAAGTTAAGGGACTAAGTACTAAATTTTGGGTTCTGGTTTTGGATCTCATATTCTTATCAGGCTCTAATATCTGTAAAGACAAATCTTTTTGAAAATCCAAATGGTGCTCCTGAGAACTCACCACCGGGCATTACATGCCCCACATCCTGGACTGTCAGCGCTGAATTTTTATCTTCAGTATTGACCCGTATTACCCCATAGCTCAATCCATTCATTGAGAGAATGGCTCTTCCTGGCAGAGGGGCCCCTGGAACTCCAGGTCTGAAAGCAAAATAAACTCATCAAGTTTGGCAAATTAAATGATATTAAGAGAAAAGTAAGAATTTATAGGAAAACAAATTCCTTCTGGCTCCAAAAAATCCTCATTTTTTTCCTACCAAAAACATGCCAAATTCATATGCACAAAGCACAGCCAACTTTCATTTAGGTGTAAAAAAAGTAAATTTTAATTACTTGGATGTACTATAGATGTACTTTCCATACTTAAGTTGGAATCAAGAACAGCCTATTTCTAGTCTAAGATACTAACTAAGGATTCTAAAGAGCAAACAGCACACAGCACAGAAAAAGAATTAATTCACAAATACTATCCAGTTATACTTAGGGCAAGAGCGGGAATAATAAACATGATGCTTCCAACTGTTTTAGAAGGCCATTTTCACTTTAGGCTGATTAAGCAGAAAATTAGCACCTCTTGTCATCGCCTGGTGAATATTGCACATTTGAGCAAAGCTGTAGCACGCGTCAAGAGCACTGAGGGTCTGAACAATACCTGCGGATTGCCACAGTCATGGCTTCAGCAGAAGTAGCACATGGACAGATGGCCTCAGGTTTCAGTCCATGGCTTTGGAACAGACTCAAGAAGGCATCACAGGATGACACAGACCCTAAGGAGTTGAAACAGATCAACCTGAAAGCTGAAACTGTGATTTTCATTACTGCAGGAAACTGGTAAAGAACAGAAAGCCAACATATTTGTTTCTCATGAGAATTCTCACTGTAAATCACTAATTCCACACAATGTTGTATTGCACCTATGAGAAGACTGATATATGTTTCAAGGACAAATGAATGCTCATCCAGCCCAAAAGGTCACTCACACAATTTTAAGTTGCAACTTGGAATAAGGCTGTTCACCAAACTGTCCAATCAGTATTAGAAATGCACTATACATAATAGACAACCAGTTTGGAACTGAGCAACTCTCCCAAAGTAACTATTTCAACCAGTGCAGTACTAATAATCTGGCTTAGTTCCACCTTCTTCCATGTGATAATTCTTTGACTTGTTTCTTATTAAGGTCAAGCCCTGTTTGTATTTATACAGGATGATCACTGTGAATACTGACAAAAATACATTTCACATAGCACAGTATCTAATGCTTTACCTGATTCTACTGAGTAGAGGCTCAAGATATTTGTGCTAATGGGAAAAAGCGGTAGTGCAGTAAGATCTAGCAAAGATTTGATTTCCTAATGGGGGAGTTTACATTAAGTCCAGACACTTGGTTACATCTAGTCACCTCCTTCTGATCACTCGTTTCAGTTACATGGTAGAAAAAGGAAATAAATGAGTGAGAAGGAATGGTTTTAGAAGTTCATGGATCCATCAAACGATGAACAGATAAATAAAAGGTGGTATATTTATACAATGGAGTATCATATGGCAACAAAAAGGAATGAAGTACAGACACATGCTACAACCTAGATGAACCCTGAACACATGCTAAGTGAACAAAGCCCAGCACAAAAGACCACATATAGTATGAGGGCATTTATATGAAATGTCCAGAATAGGTAAATCTTTGGAAACAAAAAGTAGATGAGCAATGGCCTAGGTCTGGTGGACAGAGGGGGTTAAATGGGGAGTGACTAATGGGTATGGAGTTTCTTTTTGGGTCATGATGTTCTAAACTAGGTTATGGTAACAGTTGCATAATTCTGTGAATATACTGAAACCACTGAATCAAATACTTAAAATGTGTGTGTTTTATTGTATGTGAATTATGTCTCAATGTAGGTGTTAAAAAAAGTGCTTAATGTAAAGGGGGAAAAAACTTCAATCTACCTAAGGAGAGGATATTCCAGACCCACACTCCAGAAATACTCACAGGGATTAGCACCATCTGTCACAATTAGCATACGGAGGGAACTCAAGCTCACATCTCTTTGGTCCCGATGTGCCATCATAGCCCAGTGCAAGTCTCGACATTTTACTAAAGCTACCTTGGCTATAAATTCAAAAGGGATAAAGTTAATAAACATATATGCATTAAATTTGGTAGATACTTAATATACTATAATAAAAAGAGTTTTACTTATTTTAGGGATCATGATTTTCACTTAGAGATAATGAAAAAGGTTTCAAAGAAATTGTGCCAGGTGTTCTGAGGCAGCAGTGGTTGCTGGCTGGACACCCATTTATTTTGCTCACTATGACCTGTAGGCAGGCCACATATCCCAGCCAAGGAAGCTTGGAACACTGAAGCACCCAGTAAATCTAGATCAGAGTTCAGATTCAGGCAAATTCATCTCAATTCTTAAGAAAGGATGTCAAGTGAGATGAAACAGACAACATACCTAATTTTTAGTAACTGAACTCCACATACAATTTGTCAAGCCTCCAAGGAACAGAATTATGTCTTTACAGGGCAATTTGAAGATCCCTGAAATCTTAGTTCAAACAGTCACATAATCAAAGCTTAGAGGCTATGTGTAACTACCTTTGTGGGCATGTACTCTTTGGACCCAAGAGAGAGGACACGTCTTCATAACAGAGTAGGGTACGCTAATCGTATGCATCTTATTCATCACATTCTGAAAAGCAGAGAAAGATAAAAAGTAATAATACCTAATACATACTTAGCATTTTAAAATTGAATTGATAGTTTAACAATTTTAATCATACAAGTAATACTCAAATACATGCTCTTTGCAAAAACTCTGAAATATTAATTATAAGGTTGAAGTCTCTTTTGCTATCTACCCTCAGACACAGTTCCCTCCTCTCCTCCTTATAGAGCGCCACTGTTAAGAATCTGGCATGTATTCCAGTCCTTTTTCTCTATATTTACATATGCTGTCCCCATAGAAACATAAACGTATGTTTAACACAAAAGGCATCAGACTGTATATACACATGTACATATATATGTGTGTGTGTATATACGTGCACACACACACACATTTGCAACTTGCTTTTTTTCACTTAAATTGTTTTAGAGCTAAATCTATGCACATCAGTGTAAGGGATCTACATATGTTTTTGAACAGCTGCACAGTATTCCATAGTATGACAATACCACACACTACTGAGGCACATCCCTGTTACTAACAAATTTTTTTGCTATTACAATGTTCCAAGGAACACATGTATACTAACTTCCCTGGGCACACATTCAAGTGTTTCTCTAGCATAGATAGAGGAAAGGGGTACTGCTGGGTTACAGGAGACATGCTTTTTAAATCGAACAGATACTGCCAAACTGGCCTCTAGTGCACTAAGTGCTCTCACCATGCTCATGCTGGCCACACACCACAAAGGGCTGGCCATTACAAAGCAAGAAATCCAAGGTTGTCTGTTGCCTGCAGGAGGTCCTGCCCAGACCTGTCAGGTGTTTGGGTAGATAGAACTGAGTGAGCTGAAGGGGTCATGCAATTTGGTGTCTCTCCAGACACCCAAACCAAACATATGCAGGACCCTATGTCTCCAGCCTGGTAGAGTAACTAAGTCTTGGTGTTTAGACTGGCCATTTTATTTACCACCTAAGTGGCCCAAAGAAACCAAGATACCCCTTTTACACCTTTTTCCTCTCTCCCCCATGTTTCTGGGTATGCCAACAAGCTTTTGGGCTTCAGGGAAAGCATGGTGTTTACAAAGAAATTACTAATTCTTGACACGTGTCCCTGTCTTGTTCTTTATATCACAAGCGAAGATTCCTTCTAACTTCTCACAGAGGTTTTTTAGCCTCTGATAAAAAACAAATTGGGTAGGGCTTCAGAAAAGTGCTGTAAAGTATGTGTACGCAAGGAATAAAGCTCTCACTAAGCTGATGGCTCCTGGGTGATGAAGGGTCCTCTCCCTCTTCCCCAATGCTTCCTCTTCTGCTCTTTCTCAGACTCCGACACTATCGAAGGAACTTGGACAAGATATTCCTGAAGATCCTTTTGAATGCTAGGATCCTGTGTCTCTTCCCTCTCCCCTCCTAATCAGCATGCTATACAGGGGAGCTTTTAACACTTGAAATGTCTCCCCTCTCTACCTCCACCCCAAAGATCTCTCTATGTGGCTAAATTCTACCAGTTTTCCAAAGCCCAACTCACTGTCACCTCTTTTATAAAAACAGCCTTGATGCCAGAGCTGGGAGGGACTCCCCTTTTTCTAACTCCCATAGCATAACCTGTTCCTCTATTATAGAAAGCAGCCCAATCGTGGGCATTACTTAATTTGTTACTTGTTATTCTATTCTTAATTTCAGCATTGAGTTATTCAATACATTTTGTTCAAAGGAATGGATAGATGTCATTAACCACAGTTGCCAAGTTCTAAATATATTTATGTAATCTTTTCTTAACAGAAGAGGTCTCAAAATATTTTTTAAAATCACAAATAAGTATATAGCCATTTGTAGAATCTTTTAGACTTTGAGCCATCATAGCAGATGTTTTAAAATTATTGATCCTAAGTTGTCCCATACACTTATTATGTAAAGGGTATGCCCAACTACACAATGAAGAGAAAAGAGAAATACATTCTCCTTCAAAAAAAATTTACTATTTGTATTAGAAAATCTTATTCCTTTGGAAAATATGACTGATCTTTTGGGACTTAAGTTTTAAACAAGTGACTGACAAATACTCTGGTTACACAGCATGCGTACGAACTTGAAATCATAAGCGTAATTTACACTAAAGGCCTTAATTCTGAGTAGCTTACCGCGAACATGCCATGCCACAGCCCAGCATCCTTCTTAAAATCTAACACATTTACTACTATTTCCCCTAAAATAGAAAAAAAATAGGAGAAAGCACAAGGATATCATCTTTAGTGTTAAGCAGCAAAATCACGTCACCTGCCTCTATTAAAGAACTGATTTGGTACTTTTAAAGAAATCACTAAAAGCTTTTGGGAAGGTCCCCACAAATAAGATGGGGGACTGACCATAGGGCGATGTAGTCACAGCAGAGACAATGAGTTCTAAACTTCTTATGACTTATGCACTATCTTCAGAGAGATAATATTTTTTCCTAATTATATAAAGAGCATATGTTTATTTTAGGAACTTTGGAAGTTTCACAAACACATGTAAGAAAGCTATACTACAGAGAAAATTTTTTAAAAAGTTGCTATATATATATATCTCTATATTATATCTACATATACATCTAAGCATCTTAATACAGGGAGAGATACTGTAACAATTTCCCCATATCTTTAATTATCAAGAACATGAGTTTTAATGCCTCAGGGTATAACCCATTATTCAAACACATTATAATTTAATCAATTCATATTTTTGGTATTTTGATTGTTCCATTATTTTATATATACATATATTTTAATAACAAAAATGCTGCTCTATAATGAACATGTATCAACCTGTTTCATTCTATAAAAGGAAAATAAAACACTCAAAAATTAATATTGTACATTCTAAAGCTAGTCATTACACAAAATACATCAGCACATCTAAGTTTCAACAACATAGAATACATTTTTGTGTTTCAATTTGTGCTTCTGGTAGCTGAATTTCTTTGACTCTTATTCCAAACATACAGCTAGTGTTAGCTCTATACACATGAGAAGATGGAGATACATAACACTCCATAGCTAATAAACACATGGTTTAATTAGTTTTCTATTTCTGCACTCTAGAAACCATGCTTTACATATTTCGTTTCCCCAGAATTTTAGTTCCTTAAATTACAGCATATTTGTGAAAAAGAAGAAAGTGAAAGCAAGCCAAGAATGTGTCTCTTAGAAGATCTCACTCTCAATTTGGTTATTAACTGGAATCCAATCATCGAGCACTCTGCGCATAGTCACATATAGCTGAAGCTTACAATGAGGCAGTCATGGGATGAGGTCTGACCTTCAGAATAATTGCAGGCCTGGGACAGAGCTTGGCAGTGAGACAACATTGCAAGGCGGGACACTGTAACTCCCATTACACTTCCTTCTTTGCTTGTTTTATACTAGAAAAAAAACCCACAGAAATAAAAGTGTCAGAAACACAATAAAAGGGGTTATTTCAAGTGACAAAACCAGAATCTAAAAATGAAACTGAGATAAGCCATCATAATGGGCTGAATTTAGCATGTTTCATATGAATATATGAGGCTGTGCACTTGGGCCCCAAACTCTAATCACACAGATAGGATTGGGGAATGACAAAGCTCAACAGAAGTATGTGTGAAAAATTCTTAAAAGTTTAAGTAGTCATCGGTGTGAAGTGGCTGCTAAAGAAGCTAAAACAAACAAGTGCCTTGCTTTGCATTAATGGAAGCACAGTATCAAATAAACGCAAGTGTGGTGCTGCACAGCTGCAGGTGTGTAAGAGGCCGTCCCTCAGTCAGAAGCCAGGTTGGGGAGAGGACCTAGAAATGGCCTACTCACTCCTAATAATTCAGTCTACCATAATTTTGCTTTTGCTTCAAGGTTCCATTCAAGATGCTTTCTACCAAGATTAGCAACTTCTTGATTGTTAAATTAAAAAGTCATACTGCATACTTTATTTTATCAGGGCTTTCTGTAACATCTCTCACTTCCTTTCTTGATACTTTCTCCTTTCCCAGCTTTTGTGACACTCCTCTCTCCTATTTATACTCTCTCTCCCCTCCCCTTTCTCTGCCCATCCCTTAAATGCTGGCATTCCTGAAAGTTCTGTCCTTCCTCTTCTCTTTCCACTTTATTCAGTCAGGGTACCACATTCCTGATGACTCCCAATTCTCCATCTCTGACCCAGAGCTCTCTCCAGAGATCCAACTCATAGAGTCAACTGTTCCCCTTGAGCGACCTGTGGTCTTGTGAATCCAGTATATCCAACACACTTTGCCCACAAAAATTCTTCTTGCTGTATTTTCTATCTTAGTGAAAGATGCTGCCATCTACCCATGTGTCCAAGTAAGAAATCCGAGGGCCTTTCCTTGCCTCTTCCCTCTCCAGAGTCAGTTACTAACTCCTGCCTCTTCTGCTTCCTTCCTGTCTCTCAACTCCATCCATGTTTCTCTATCTCCATCACCACAAGCTTGGGCTCACCTGTAGATGCTGGTCATCCTATTTCCCTTCTTAACCTAACAGAATGAGATAAATCTTTTAACAGCACAGTTATTCTTATCACTCTTCTGCTGACACTCCTGAGTCCAAAAGCATGTCAGGTCAGAACAAAAAGTATCGCCAGGATGTTTTAAACTCACTGGCAATGTCCTGTGGGTAATAAGAAGGTCCCAAATGAAAACTGTAAGTCAATTCAGAACAGCAGAAATCTAGAAACGTAGAGGTCAGTGGTTCCACATGAGGCCAGAGAACTAAGCAGGGGCCATGTAATGAACAGCCCTTTACCTTTCAGGAATGACCAATAAAGAAGATTAAAAAGGAGTGGTCAGTGAGGCACGAGAACTGAGAGTAGTCAGGGAAGCCAGTGAGCAATTTTAAGGAGGATGGCATGATAAACCATATCATCACTGAGAGATGATGGCTAAATTTGGATTTTAATTGCCTCCTTACTTATCTGTCACTTAATCATATTCAGATTTGACTCTTCTATCTTCAAAAGCAATTCTCCTTGCTTCCAACATTACCACATCACCTCTCAAAGCTATTAACCCACTCTCTTTTCTTTTATAGCCAAAGTTATCACCACAGGGATCAAGGTTGGGTGGATATTTTTCCCCAAGGCTTTTTATAAGTTTATTGATTTTTTAATTCATTAATTTAGCAGTGAGCATTTACTAATGAATATGTCTCAAGCAGGATGTGCAGCTTTTAGAGTGAAACAGATGTGAGTCTGAGTCCCAACTGCCATTTTTGAGTAATATGACCCTTGATCTGTTACTTAAATTTGTTTAAGTCTTAGTCTCCTCATCTCTATTGCAAGTTTAATAACAGCCCCCACTGCAAGGGTACTGGTGAGAACTGACTGAGATAATGCGTTTAAAGCACTTAGCCTGGTGGCTGGTATGCAGTAGGACTTAGTCCCTCAACAGGATCATGTTATCAATCAATCAATCATGTTATCGATAATGTTATCAAGTTCCTACAACCTTCAATACCAAACCCTCGAGCCATTTGTTTCTTCTTGCTCTCTCTCTTTTATCTGTTAAATTTTTTCTTTTCAAGCACAGCTCTTTGCCCTCCTCATTTCTCCATTCTCTTACTTCCCACCCCTTACCTCAAGCAGCAGAGAAATATCCGCGCCAGTTTGTCTGCTAGCACTTCATGTCTTAAACCTCTATACTTCTCTAAGTCTTTTGTAACTTTCCTACATGGACAGATCAATTTCTTTGCTGTCTTTCTCTTGAATGTATATTTATGTTAAAAATAATTAGAATTGATTGTTCCTATGAGGCATTTTACAAACTAAAAGATGGAATTCTAACAAACCAGCAGAATCTTCTAACACTAAAACTGCAAAAAAGTTAGTTTTAAATTTTGTAAGAGCAACTGAAACCAGAGGAAAAGCTGGAATAAATGTTCAAGGCTCAGGACTCACCTCAATGTACGCCGGCTCCACCCCGGCAGGCGGGGTGTGAGGCTGCCAGTCTTTGGGTGGCTTGGAAAGATACTTGGAATCTGTTACAACCCATTTGAGCCGGGGCCAACCTAAATCAAACCCAAAATAAAAACTGATTTGCCTAAGCCTTGAGGGGAGGAGTTCACACTGAACTGGTCATTTTAAGTATTAAGATACCAAACCAAGGTCATCTTATATAATCAGTAAAATACTTTATTTGTATTCGTTTTTGGTGACAAATCACCAGACAATTACACCTTCTTTCAAAAGAACAACTGTTTCACATTCTAATTCCAGGCCTTGACATTACGTCAACAACTGGGAGGTCCATTGGCAGTGGATGTACACTGATAGTGGTCTATCCTCTGTCTTTATATGTAGCATTCAGCTTTAGTGAACAGAATGGTAGCTTTTTCCAATCATCACCATAAAGGTTAAGGGTGTGGGCTGTGGAGTCAGATTTGGGTTCAGATAGCTGCTCTGCCATTTGTTAGCTATGACTTTGGCAAGTTACTTAACCTCTCTGTGTTTCCTCACCTGTAAAATGGGGATAATAATGGTACCTACTTCATAAAATCGTGAAAATTAACTAAGAAAATTATGTTAAGCACTTAACTATTACTAAAACACTAATTAAAGCAATCAGCTTTAAGTTTTAACTGATAATTCAGGTACAAATATTACTAACCTTTGAACTGTACAATTTCCCCATTCTGGGTTTTTGGCAGCCCCTTTAGACAAACCTCACTGGTAAGAGCTAAGGCAATGCCACAACTTCCCAGCAAGAAGCCAATCTGCTGCCCTCCAGCGTCCTGTGGAGAAAAGATAATGAGCACGGTAGGGGAGTGAACGTGAGCACACCTTTGCCCAGAATCTAACACTTGTAATGCTCAGGCACTTGTGTGGTCACATTCATGGAACCCCACTGATATCTGGCAATTGTCAAAATTCCGTGACAATATGTCCTTCCAAATAATGTCTACAATACAGTGATTGCCTGAGTGTAAATCAAATATTTTATTGATCTGACATTGCTAATGATTAATTCTATCAGCCAAATGTGAGCATTTTATTCAAAGATAAGCAGTGCTCCTCTTTTATTAATTTCAGGCAAATGAAATAAATGCAAACATGGTTAAGTTGTCTTGACCTAGCCACATTCCTGAATCCAAAAGCAAAGCACGTCAGGTCAGAACAAAATCAACAATGTAAACGGACACCAAATGTCCAAATTTACAATGAAAGTGAATGGACAATTATATCCAAATTATATACTCCTTCTTTCTATTTTAAAAGGAGGCAGATTTAAGCCTTTCAACAATAGTAAACAAAAAATATAGTCTAAAGAATTTTCATTAAAATATAATCTTTAAAGTATCATTATGGAACTACTCAAACATGGCCAACTTAAAAATTTAAGAACAACCCTATGATTTCCTGACTAAAGATATTATATCCCATCAACCCATTTCAGGGATATTACCAATTTTTTTAATTCCCTTCAGAAAACGGTTTTTTTCTTGTAAATCCACAGTGTCCACCAGCTTTGTCTTTATTATCAACTCTCAATAATGGACTGCATGAGTCCAACATTTCATGGAGAAACCATTCAGTTAAACTCAGAAATCTGCTATTAGGCTTCACTTCGGGCTCAGGTGTTGTCCGAACACAATCCTGTTCTCCAGAGTGGGAACATGCCTTCACTGCACTGCCTCAGACTTCATGGGAATCCTGGGTAATACACTTAAAGGAAACCCCTTTACAAGAGGGTCTCACTTACTGTTCATGTGGATTATCTATAATCTCTGAAGCAAGAGTGGTACTCTTTATAAATTGTAATTATGAAAAGTCAAGTATGTCCTCATGATTTTTAAGTGACACATGTAATATCCATCTTAGTTGAAAAAAAATGTTATTTTCATGAAATTCATAAACACTAATAAATAACTTTTTAAACAACTTTTGTGTTTTTAGAAAGTGAAGCTGAGTACTTAAGAAAATGTTCAGACTATTCCTATAGGTCATGACCGAGTCAACCGATCCAAGAACCTGATGCCTGCCTGCCATGTCACCCCAGGCTACATTCCTCTTAAATTTAGCAATGTTACCTTTCTGGTAAGAGGTACCTCTATAGGCACTGGAATCACTTCTGCCAGGAGACACCCATAAAAAGCCACCATAAACATGACTGGATCATTGTTGGGGTAAACCAGGGCTACCTAAAATGCATAACAGTATTCAGTAACAGGAATAAAAAAGGAAGAATGCTTTCAGTGTCACTCTCTAAGATGCACATTTATATATAATATTTATCCTGACCACAAAAAAATCAAACCATTTAATAGCCTAAAGGAAATTAAGTTATTGAGAAGTATGCACAAATCTAAAAAGATCTCTTTCATTCCCATGACTATACTAGAGTCATTCCGGAAACTATTATGCAATTCAACCACCATCATCACTATAACATTTTTTCACTTAATTCTACTTGTGATTGAGCAGCAAGCAACTCACCTTAAGTAGTAAATTACTTGTGAAGCCTAAGACAGTTTACTTAATGTAATGAATCTCTCTAGATAGGCCAGCCTATTAGATAACTCTTACATCTCTCAAAGAGACTCTACAAGCATTATTGCCTTGATTAACACCTTACAGCCAAACTAAGGTTTCTTACTCTTCAATGAATTAATTGCATTAATCTTCACTCACTTAACCAACAGTCAAGTATTCTAGCATGAAAGCATTTGGTAATAGGTGTAAAAATTACTGGCAGGAACCATTACAATGTTAATTCATTTACAAAAGATAAACAATGAAACCTATAAAATGTGTTCAAACCGGTAATAGCGCCTGTCATGCATTTCAGGGATAACTGACTCTTCCTAATTTACTCAAGGAATGCAAAAACATAAAAGTCACCATCATTGTGGAATTTGTTACTTGGCTTAGAAATTCACAGATTAACACTGGAAACTTAATTATATCACCAGACTCTAGTTTTCCTTTCTTTCATTTTCAAATCCTCTTAACTCACTCCCAAGGTAAGTTTCTCTGAACCTGCTAAACTTTCTTAGAATTCTAAAAAAATATTAATTCCATAAGACATTTAAAACAACCTATTTCTTTCCTGCACACAAGTGTTCATGTTGCTAGGAAGACACAAAATTATCTTCTTGGGGTTCTGTGAGGACTAGGAAATACTCACTTGTTATATTTATAAGTGAAAGCCATCCTTAGGTGCCCTTTACCACTATGTAAAAGTATTCTTATAAGGCTAGTCTAGATTCTGTAATCAGAGCCTACTAAAAAGAAGTCTGTTACAGCCTCTTCAACAACTGGTGTTGGCAAAACTGGACAGCTCAGGTAAGAGAATGAAACTGGATTATTGTCTAACCCCATACACAAAAGTAAACTCAAAATGGATCAAAGACCTGAATGTAAGTCATGTAAGTCATGAAACCATAAAACTCTTAGAAGAAAACATAGGCAAACATCTCTTGAATATAAACATGAGCAACTTTTTCATGAACACATCTCCTTGAGCAAGGGAAACAAAATAAAAAATGAACAAATGGGACTACATCATGCTAAAAAGCTTCTGTACAGCAAAGGACATCATCAACAGAACAAAAAGGCATCCTACAGTATGGGAGAATATATTTGTAAATGACCTATCCGACAAAGGGTTAACATCCAAAATTTATAAACTCACACACGCCTCAACACCCAAAAAGCAAATAACCCTATTAAAAAATGGGTAGAGCATATGAACAGACACTTTTACAAAGAAGAAATTCAGATGGCCAACAGGCACATGAAAACATGTTCCACATCTCTAATTATGAGGAAAATGCAAAAAAAAACTACAATGTGATATTACCTCACACCAGTTAGGATGGCCAACATAGAAAAGACTAGAAACAACAAATGCTGGCAAGGATGCGGAGAAAGGGGAGCCCTGCTACACTGCTGGTGGGAATGTAAACTAGTTCAACCACTGTGGAAAGCAGTACGGAGGTTCCTCAAAAAACTAAAAATAGAAATACCATTTGACCCAGGAATTCCACTTCTAGGAATTTACCCAAAGAAAACAACTCAGATTCAAAAAGACATATGCACCCCTATGTTTATTGCAGCACGATTTACAATAGCCAAGATATGGAGGCAACCTAAGTATCCATCAGTAGATGAATAGATAAAGAAGATGTGATACATATACACAATGGAATACTACTCAGCCATAAGAAAGAAACAAATGCTACCATTTGCAACAACATGGATGGAGCCAGAGGGTATTATGCTCAGTGAAATAAGCCAGGCGGAGAAAGACACGTACCAATGATTTCCCTCATTTGTGGAGTATAGCAATGAAGCAAAACTGAAGGAACAAAACTACAGGAGACTCACAGACTCCAAGAAGGGACTAGTGGTTACCAAAGGGGAGGGGTCAGGGAGGTCTGGTGGGGAAGGAGGGAGAAAGGGATTGTGAGGTATAATGATTGGTGCACATGGTAAAAAATAAAAAATCATATCCTCTGCAAATAGAGATAGTTTAATAAAAAAAAAGTCTGTTGTGTAGTTGGTATTTCATTATATAAATTCCAAATGAAAAGTAAGTTTAAGGTAAGAAGTAATATTTAGGAAGTCATTAAGAGGAGAAAACCTCCATATATCAAAAAAGAAAAACTTTTAATGTCACTTCCAATTAAAGAAGTAGTTAAATGATGCCAATCTGTTTCTTCTTGGAAGTCACCTAGGGTGTCCTTCCCTTTTCTATATAATACCACAGAAAATTGTTTTAAAAAAGTTTTATGGGGCATTTTCTAAAGAAAAAAAAAACATAATAAACTTTGTTGCTATTTTTGTTGTCTGAATATTGAAATATTTCTTTGCAGAAAGACTGGTTTCTCTTTCTTTTTATTAGCACTTCAAGAGTTTACTGATTAACAGCTACAGAAAGGGACATGTGAATTTCCTTTAATCTCTGAATGCAAGAATTATCACCTGGCATTGCCTAACATGGATTAAAACCAAAACAGTTTCATTTTCTAAGAGTTATATAAATTCAGTTGTACATTAAAAATCCAGAATGTGCATATTAGAAAACAATAAAACACCACCTCCTTAAAAACAAAAAACGAATTACCCTGTCTCCAGGTTTTAACACAGGCTCATTTTTGGTTCCCAGTTTATTAAGCAGTGTGTAGGCCAACTTTAAACTTCTGCTCCACAACTTTCCTGGAGAAAGAAAAGAAAACAGTCATATAGAAAAACACAAGCATATGTCAGTGAGAGTAAGAGGGCATTCAGTTCATCAGCACATTTCATGAGACAGCGGCCACTTCCAAGCGACGAACAAGGCATCACCCTAACATGCGGCCCTGCCCCTAACACAGTGCTTCCCAGTCACCCTAGTTTACAAAAGCCAGCCCTGTTTCCAAACAAAAAGAAAACATCACCAGATGCTAATTCTGATTTAGATAATACTGCAAATTCTTTTATGAAGTAATCTGAATATCTTTAGAAATAATTCAGTGTGAGTTGATCACATTTAAAGGGAGGGAAATAGTTTATCATAGGACTAGAAATCAGAACCCTACGTCTGTTCTAAGCTTTTTCTGTAGAACCACTTCATATATGGTGTTATATATTTGAAATCACCTGTGAAGTCACCCTCAAATGGTTAAGCATTTCATTATACTGTATTTCAGTGACAACAGACAATAAAATGGAAATTAACTATGTGAAACCTGGATATATTCATAGATGTCAAATAAACATATAAAGATTTGGCCAGCTAATTGCTTTCTTCATGGATTATATGTATGAAATTAATGTACAGCTTCTGAAATGAATGCTGAAAACTGTTTTTTTTTTTGGCGGGAAAAAGCATTTTCTCCCCCTCTTCCTGCTCCCTCTCCACAAACACCTTTAGAAATTCTGATTTTAGATTTTGAAGAAAGTAAAAAGAGAAACCATCTTATTTTGAATAGATGTTAGTTTATATACGACTCATTCGGAGAAGCATCTAAGGTTTAAACTCATGTCAATGTGCACAATTCTTCAAAGAAAAGCTGGTTTCAATTTTTAGATAAAACTGTCTGATTTTTACCCTACAGTTTTAATCCTGCCCAAATGTCTCCCCCAGATCCTCTTCTAATATAAATCATCAATGGATCTACAAAGTCTCCTTCTTCTTTTTGCTCTTTTATATAATAGCAGGCCTGCAAAGGTCAATTTAGCAAATGAAAACATCTGGCAATAGCTGTACTTAGAACTTAGGATCCTATTATGAGATTTATTGAAACATAATCATCAGCAATTGCTAAATATCAAGATAGAAACACTATGCATGAAAATCTGAAGAACTATTGGGAGAAAAGGAAGGAGTTAAGACTCTTGTAAACTCACCATAAGTAAGAGTGTAAACCGGTTTTCCTGTCACATCCAGTGCTGTCAGACAGGGGCATTTTGCTTGAGTGGTGCCCCAGCGCTGCAGGGCAGACTCAAGAGCAGGAGGCCAGTTACAGATGACTCCCAGCGGCTCTCCCTTCACAGGCGTCATCTGCCGTCCCTCAGGCTTGGGCTGATTGGGGTCTGGCTGAGGTACTGCACCACAGAAAAAAACCTCAATGGGTTATGAAAGTAAGTACAAATACAAATAAATGAAGTAAACAAAATATATTTATATATTTAATATATACAATATATTGAAATAAATGCAAACACCAACTAACATGCCTTAGGTCTCTAATCTCAAATATATTTCCTCCTTCTCTTCATCTGATATAAACTCACTCTGAGAAAAGAAAGGACATAGATGGATAGATATGGTAATCCACAAACTGGGCCTTTATTCATTTTTCCATGTAACTGTGAAATCATATTTAACATATTGTAGGCAAAAATCCTGACCCTGACAAAGCAAATTACTGAACATACAGAAAAGCACAAATATAAATTTCTTTTTAGAAATTTTACAGATTTTAGTAAATCTGGTTTTAAATTCTTGCAGTTTGTGTCCAATGCTTGAGAGCCAGGTTCCTCTTCACCAGGTTATGTTTAATGAAAAAGCATTCAACTGTGAGTCAGAAAACCCAAGTTTACATTCACTTTTTACTAGTGTGATGGTAGCAAACTGAGTTACTTGAACCTTATTTCCTGTTGTCTATAAAACGATGATAGGAACAGGTACACCACAGGGTCATTAGACTCAAACACATCATGGGTACAAATGACAGTGTTCCATGAGGCCACATCTCATGTGGCCAATCCGTTTGCTTCCCAGTCACCTTATCATACTCACCCTTCTCAGGGGGCCGATGAACAGCACACTCCCTGGGGAGCCGTCCCAGCCCCTCCCTCCTTAGTGTCCCTGCACGGAGTGGCAGTCTGCCCTTATGGAAGCACTGACATCCTCAAGGGTTTCTATTACTGTCCAAGTTTTTCTCCTCCATGAAGGGCAGCTTCTTGAGACAAGGCATGCTTCTTATTCCCCCTATTGCCTATAGTGCCTGATATATAATGTTAATTAAATTGAACTGAATTTGGGGGGAACAGTAGCACTACATTATTAACATGGTCATTTCAGAAATCGGAGGTGAACAATATTTCATATTCTTTCACACAGGTAAAACTAAAGTCCTCTTAATTTTTCTACAATAAACAATTACTATTCAAATAATAAAAAGGGGGAAAAACCCACATTTTCATAGCAGGAAAGATAGTTTGCACATGGAGCAAAAAGTCAAGTATTTACTGAGTGCCAATTATGTGTGTGAGATATAATAAACACTGAGGACATAAATGGTACACAAACATTTGTCATTTCTAATAGTGCTATGTGCAAGGAGTACAGAGTCTGTGCCCTCATGGAGTATCTACCGTGCAGAAGGGACACATACACAGATTAAGTAGAGTAAATGTGAGCAGAGCATGACAGAGATTTTATAGGGAGGGCAGAAGAGGGCCAAGTCACCCAGCTTAGGGCTGGAGTCCCCTAACTAAGCTGAGTCTTAAAGGAAGGGCAGGAAATTAGGTGAACAGAGGATGAGAGAAGAGACACAGAGGGGAGATGGGATCAGATGGATAATGAAATATGAAATAAATTTTATTTTATAGCTCAATTTAATGACAGAATTGGGAGACTTACTTGAAATGTCTTGATTCAACTTTCTGCTAACGAGACTAATGAAATGGTTTCATTTCTCAATTCACTGCCCTAGGTAAATAACACTTCAGCTGCCCTTCTACTTTGTATATTCCTGGACCCTAAACTACTAGATGAATTAAAAAAAAAAAAACCATGGGTGATTCTACATAAATAGTTTTGTTTTGGGGGCAGACTGTATATATGATAGGCATAGTCTTCTGGTCATAACAGTCTGTATATTATTGCCAATGCAGACCCTGGGGCACACTCTTTCAGGCATCCAGATAGACAGGTATTTTTTTTTCCCCCAAAGGTAATCATTGTTCAAAAAAGCAACTGTCCCCTGTTTATAATTAGTAGAAAGCTGTAAGTAGTAGAAAGTTGCCAGTGAAAACTGTTCAAGGATGATTCCTGTTAAACCTTGGCCTTCATTTATCTGGTCAATACACAATGCTACAAAGTCTGAAGGGACTATTATTGGCATGAGCATCTTGTGTAACAGTGCATCTAGAGAGATGTCAGTGGTAATGAGTTAGTGACTCCTAAAGAAACAGAAATTCATCTCAACCTCCTATGTCAGGGTGCTTGTTGTTTGTGGTTGCATAAAGTGGGCTGGACCAGATCTATTTTACTAATGTGCCTAGTTCATTAACAGGTCTGATGTGCTCAAAGCCTGTTATTACTCTCAGGGCATAAAAACAGTCTACAAAGCTACCAAGGCTTCCTTCTTTTGACAAAAGCTGTTGTTAAGTAGACTTATTTGTCACCTAGCTTCAATAATTATCAAATGGTCACCCTTATTTCATCTATATTCCCACAAATTCACCTCCCAAACCTTCCTACTAAATTCTAGACATTGTATGATTTCATGCTTATTTTTAAGTTATGGAATTAGGTAAGTCCTGACTTACTACCTCCTCTACAAAGCCTTCTCTTGCCGCACAGATGGAAGTGATTCTGTTCTTCAAACTGCCTATATTCACTGACACACACTTATTGGCTGAACTATGTTTTTACATGTAATATTTTAGTACCAGTCTAAGTTGTAAACAACATGAAGGAAGTGACTGTATTTTCATAAAGCTTTGAACCTTTTTCGCCACCTACCCCACTGTCTTGTGAAAAGCAGACATGTATGTGTTGACTGGTTGATTTAATGAAAGCACTATGCTATATCGAGAAAGACCAGGCAAACTTCTGAGGTTGAATTTGACATACAAATTCTAGGATAATGACAAATACAATAATTAAAATAATTATGTATTTGGGAAATTACCTAATTTCATAGAGCATATTCCCAAGGATAGTTCTATGCTCCCTAATTACCTCTTTGCCTTTTTCTCCCCTCCCTCCCTCCTTATTTTTCATCTGTGATCTAAAATATAAATGATCCTTAGGAGAAAAACAGCAGAGAACTATGAACTCCTTCAACCAAAATGATGCCATGTTCATCCTTAAATCCTGCCATATCTGACAGGTAGTAATTATTTCAGAAATGTTTGTCTAAGGAATATAGTTTTTGGTATTATTACTACTACCTTCCACAATTTCTTCAGAGTCATCCACAAAAAATTCTTTTAAGGGAGGCCTTTTGGGTCGTTTTAGAGTGTTGAGGAGTTGCTGGATTTTTGTGGATACTCTGCTATTGACAGGAACACCTATAAGGGAAAAAATGCTAAGTTAAAATCATTGCTTTTAGGGCTATTTAGTTCTTCAATTCTCTTAAGAGCTTTTATTTCTAATGATGGTTGGTTGGCCTTTGTCCCGTCTCATTCTATTTCATTTGGACCAAATAGGTACAGGACAAGATTTATAACAACACAGAACAAATATGGTGCTATTATTAGGACACTGCTTAAATATTTCATCTAATTTCCCTTTTCACTTACAGCATTCTTTGCTTTTCCCACACTCAGTTTTTCCCTCAAGTTATCTCTTGAAAAGAAGACTAAGTCTGAACAAGTGTCTGTGCTGTCACAGTGGAAATGGTAGAGAAGAGCAAGCTCAAGATGACTCATGTTGGAGGCACTGCAGTCTAGCTCTGCAACTGCTGCACGGGGCGGGCACTATGGTTTATAATTTGAAGTTTTCCAGTTTAACAAACATGCCCTAATTAGCTACAACTCCCTACCGTCGGCTGTATCCATAAGGCTGGACCTGTTGGATCCTTTGTGCATGCCTTTTACTATCCCCGAGGGGGGCAGGTCAATATTTGCTGGGCGTACTGAGGAAGATGACGATGAAGAAGAGGTAGTTGCAGTGACGTCAGGGGGAGCAGAGAAATTCTCTAAGAGGAGAAAAAACAAAATGTACAATTACATTATATGAGCAGTAAAAATAAGAATCTTTCCATCTTTTTTGTTTTTTACTGATGGAAAAAAACTACATAAATAGGGTATTAGCTTGTGTAAAACAACCTTTAAACCGAATTCTACTAGCAAGATATAATGAGAGGGTGTATGAGCTTTCCAAAATTATTATTTTAAAAAACTCGAGTAGCCTTAGTAAGACCAAATCACAAATCAGACGTTTCTCAAAACATTCTTTTCTACACAGAAAGTCTGACAGAAATTCAGTGTTATAAAAATAATCATAATAAAATAAAAATCTCCAGTAACTTCAAAAGGAAACCAAAGTATGATTGTAATACTACTCATATTCCAGTCCCTTGAGCATTTCTTCATGTTTATGTTGCTTTATCTATAATGTTTCCTTTTTCATTAGAGACAGAAGTAGTGTCTTGGGAGCACATCAGACAGCTCAAGTTTCCCAGTGAAGAAAACACAATGAAGATAAGCCGACTTTAAATTTTTTGTAAAATAACCCATAGGTAGAAACTTGGATCTACTTGATAGACAAGGTTCTTCCCTTC
Organism: Manis javanica; assembly: GCF_040802235.1. Taxonomy (NCBI): domain Eukaryota; kingdom Metazoa; phylum Chordata; class Mammalia; order Pholidota; family Manidae; genus Manis; species Manis javanica. The sequence continues at coordinate 87,294,584 of NC_133165.1, forward strand.
TCTAAGTGTGTTTAAACACTATTATTGTACTCGCTTCACCTAGGGATTCTTAATAAAGAGAAACTGAATGACCTAAGTTGGAAGAGAGCCATTCAATAGGGATATGTTACAAAAAACTTAAAAGAAGAAAACATCTGGAAAGAAAAATAAAATTAGAGGAAGTGAAATACATGATTCATGAGAATAATAAAAAGCCACTCAAAACTATGAAAAAGGAGAAAACCATAGTGTAAGTAATTTCTAAAATCAATTCAGGAATTAAGGTCTCCATGCCCAAAAGGTCTGTAATTACTAGTTCAATAGTTTTTAAAGTTTTACACATACTAGCACAAGTATATTGAGGTATATCTTTCAGAAGAGGTGGTGAGCGTACTTATCTGTAGCTGCTTTAGGAGGGCTGGTGAATTACAGGGCAGAGCTATTAGCTATTGGCACTTGGCTTTTCAATGTGGGCAGTTCAAGATAGCCATTTTCTTTAAAAATTATAGGACAGAATTGAAAATTTTGTAAGTTTTTCTTTTCAGAAATTAGTTAATAGACAAAATATAAATATATATATATATGATACAGAAAGGTCACTGGTATGAGAAACAGAACACTAAATGCAACTGATTGTCAAGAAAAAAAGGAAAGGTATTACAGACACATGATATTCAAATACATTACTTAGTGCAATATGTGCCGACCGGTTTAGCAAACACAGAGATGAGCCATGCTTGTTTGCAGAGGTCACAACTCTTAAAAAAGCACACACAGAAACATAAAGCAGAACCAGGCAAAAGCTACGCTTCCTAAGCAAGCACTGGCAGCAGGTAGCAGTTGACAGAGTACCAACACCTTCAACCTGCACACTCCAGTTGCAGCAATAACCCAGCAGCAAGGACAATAAATCCAGTCTTTATGATAAAGACAAAAAGGCCTCACCAATATTACCTTCATGCAGAATTTGCTCAGGTTTAATGTTCTTGTTTGAGAAATCAGACAATAATCCTGAGGAAATCTAAGATGTTACATATTTTAATACCTTTTAATATGTGGAATATTCTTCAACAGGTATAAATCCATACTAAGACTGGTGTTGTATCTTGCAGCTTGAGTATTGCTTTGGAAATAGCTATGGCTTCAGGTGGGCAATGCAATGCACCAATAATGCAGATGACACATATCACTCCAAATGTATTGCTGGGGTCCCCTTCTTTGCCTCCCTGTTATATTCTTTCTGATTCTATTTCTTAGGCCACTCTGAAAAGCCTAATACAATTCATAAACTATTTCCTAGAAGCTAGGAACATAACTTGGGCTTCCTCCAGCTCCTACCTATTCGAGTACTGGCAAATACATCAGCTAGAGACCCACTGGTTCCTTTGACCTCTCCATGGGACAGCGTAGAAGATGCGGATGAAGAAGTGGACGATCCCTGAATTGAACGGTTGATCCAGGACTCAGCATTCTGTAAACTCTGTTGCAAGGCAGCAGAGAGCGCAGCTTGGCGTCTCAGAGAGCCCTCATCCTCAGAGGCCGAAGACGTGTCTGTGTGGAATTAGAAAAAAAGAAGTTCTCGAGCCTGCCTAGAACAGAGACCTTTCAGTTCCTGCTCATTGATCACACATTCAATTTTGACACCAGCAAAACATTCACATTCTCAAGGTAGATTAATATGTAATTCACAATATTAATATGTAATTAATATGAGATTCACTCAAGAATCTCAAGGAAAGGTCTATGGACCAAAGCCTGTACAAATGAAACAACCTAAATCTATAGGTAATTTTAAGTTCTTTAAAAAAAAACAAACTTTTAGAACATTTAAGCTACATTTCACTCTTTTTTCTGCTCTGAGCTTAGTCGGTATCTAAATTCTAGCTTACCTCTACTTATGTTCAAATAATACTGAAATGCTTTATCTTCCTCTATCTCTTAATTAGAGAACCTTGTGATAGGGTGCTACACTGATTTTTGACAATTATTTATTAATTAGTGTCTACCTAAAGGGAAATTTGTCTTGATAAGGAGATACAAAAACTTATTTTTGTTAACCACCTGAGAGTCAGTGAGCTAGGCTGGGGAACAGAAACAGTAATTAGCCTGGAGGCATTCGTGGTTTTAGTGGGAAAGCCAGCTGGTCACTCAGCACAGTAAGCTCTCCAAACAGGACAGGAGAAGGCATTGATCTGTATCTCTCTCCTTAATTCTCAGGGAAGAATTGTGAGAAATACACTGATGTCTGTATTTAGCCTGGCTCTGACTTCAGGAAAATAAGGCCTAAATTAGAAAAGGATGTTGAAAAGAAGAAAAAAAGAAAAGTTTAACCAAATACAGGATAGCCAAGGGAGGCAGAAGTCAGGAATTTATTTCAAGGCTCTAAGCTTATGAGGCTACAAGGTAAAAGAGCATTTGGTCTATGTGAGACAAACCCTCAGGTTATAATGATATGGGGGGTTATAATTCATGGCCCATAAAACAATTTCATTCAATTTTTTAAGTTATATATTCTGTGGTTAGTCCTGCCAAACACTGTGCCCTAACTCAGGTGAAACTGTATGTATGTGTTCTACTTTGGTACAAAGAACGAAAGAGATAATCAGCAGGGCTAAAACACTGCTTATACCCACCAATGGAAACTTGAACACAAAGGACTGACTGAATCTAGAAGTCAAATTTTGAAGGTCCAGAACAAGAAAGTAAGTTAAAATAATGACTATATCCTTGCTTTCTGCTCTGAACGATCTCCAATTTATCATCTCATGTTGAAGGAGATACGAGGCCCAAGCCTGATTGTTTTTGTTTATTATGTATTACATAACTGCAACATGTGCCAGAAACTGTCAGGTTCCAGGGATTCTGAGACATATTAAGTTCTGAGCTAAATAGTGACCAGATCCTAAATGGATAATACCATGAGGTTCTTTAAAGGGGAGAGAGTTCTACAATGCAAAAGGAGGTTGATTTAAGGAAAATATAGGGAAAGAAAAGTGACAGCATCTGTTAACTTTTTATTTAAGGGAAGTGTTTTGCATAATTTCCAGAAAATATTCTAGCATTTCAACTGTACCTTGGGAGGCAGAGATTTATGTCTTTGAAAATACACTAAAGAAAAAAAGGTGGAGGTCAGGGAGGATGGGACAGGTGAATCTGACCCTAAGAATAAAGTATTTTCAGGATCCCATACTGAACACATTTCAGGATCCCACAAACTCCATTGAATTTGCAAGCTGTCTTTATTACATCATTTATTTTAATCTTGTAAATCTAAAATCAAAATAACCCAATTTTCAAAAGAGAGTAAAACTAGTATTTTCATGATTAGGTTTATAGAAAATTGGCTTCATTATGTTTCTATATTGGATCAGTTATGTCATTAGGTGTATTGTTACAATTCAATTACCTCATTATCCTGCCAGTCCTCCTCAGAGTGTTTAGTGATTATACTGCGGGGTAACTTTAGTGTAGTGGAAAAAACATGGCTTTGGTGTCCATGTTCCCTTTGAACTCTGATGTCTGTGCAACTTGGGGACAGAATTACCCATCTGAGAAGGTTGTTTGCTTGTTCATATAGTCAACAAATATTACCAAGCACTATGCGAGCTGGTAGGAATAAAATGGTGAGCAAGAACATACAGTCCCTACTCGACAGGACTTAGAGCATTATAGTTCAGGGCAGGCACCCAAGTAGTGAGCCCTAAACCCAGGCCCGAAGGGTAAGTAGGAATTCACTGTGAGCGGCACAGAGTGGGGAGAGCAGACTCAGGTAGAGAGAGGGCACAGGAGAAAACTCAGAGGGCAGAGAAAACAAGGCACATATGAAGATTCAAAAGGAAGGAGACTGGCTGAAGCACAGGATGCAAAACTGATGAAATTCTGATGAAAGATGAGGCTGGACATCTTTAGCACCACTGGGTTGCTAAAGAGCCTTTATGCATAGGCAGTGGGAGACCCCAGGATGAGACCGTGCAGTATGCACCCCAGCAGTGCCAGCACAGAGCAGTTGGCCAATCAACATTAGTTCCCCTCCTCCTCCCCAAAGAACCTACCCTATGTTAGCTCACAGACACAAAACTGCAGCTGTGCAAAGCTGAGAGCTGATCATGTGTTAAGATCACAGAAAATGTAAGCAGCTCTGAAACTACATTTAAAGAAAAATTTAAAAAAGCTCCCTTACATATTTATATGTTTATCTAGTAGCTTTTTTTTAAAGTAACTTTCACCCAGGAAATTACTATGGATCAGTAGAAATTTGGGCAAGTTTAATATTAATTAATATTAATTTAATTATTTTATTGGCAGCAACATTAAATATTGATAAAATTATATTATAATTAATGATAACATTTAATTGATATTAGTAAAAATAAAGCTATCATTTCCCCATGGATTCTGCTCTGGTTGAACAAGAACTCACAACTCTTATCCATTGTTAACTAAAGTCCCTGGCTTAAGAGCTTATATATGATAAATACAATAGTTTACACAACAGAAAACAATTTTGAAAACATAGTTTGCTCTTCAGTTTATAATTGGTGTCAAGTTCTCTTGCATTGGGGGAATTAAGGACTTCAGAACCTTCAAGAGAGGCAAGGGAACTTTCTATGTAGGCAGGGGAAGAGTCTGAAACTTAGGAAGTAAAATCTTTAAAGAGCCAAGAGGTAGCCTAGGAGTAAAAGCATATATGGAAGAGAAGATTAAAAGGTTAATTCTGGAAGCAGGCCATTCTGAACCTATACTGGGCTACAAATTCTGAGCAGCTTAATCTAGAACTAAACCCAATCAGGGTGAGTAACCACCTGTCAAGTGATTAACCAGACAAGGGTTAAGGAGACTTTCAGAACTACCAAGAGATTTTCAGCATCCCACAATAATCAGTCTATGTGTACAGAGAGCTGGCTGAGACTGAAAATCATGAAGGAGAGCCTAATTAACAGGAATCCATGATTGCTTGAACATTAATATCTAAACAGGGATTCTTCTGAGAGAAGAGGCACTCACTATTAATAATTACTCCAGGGTGACTTTACCTACAAGAGATCTCCAAACACTGTTTTTCTAGATATTTTCCCATGTCTATGAAAAAACAGTTCACAAAACAAATTAATATTACAATTAATATTGGAGTAACAAGAGAGATTTTTTTTTAAATTTATTGCCCTTCTGAAAAGTTAGATAAAATATGCCACAACTGTTAGGCTGCAAATTAACCAGAAACACTTAATTGACAGTATGGTAGACTGAGCCGCACTATGCCAAGTAGTTTCAAGAATGGGCGTTTAAAGTCAGACTGCTGTGAATTCCAATCTTAGCTCTGCCACTAATAGCTTTTGGGCATATCTATTCTAAGGGTCTTAATCCTGCTGTTTGCTGTTGTTCTTTTCATATTGATTCTCTCTCAGGGTGAGTGTTTTCTATTTTTGGACTGTTTGCTTATAAAATCCATTGGATCTTTATCTGTGGGACTTCTAAGACCCTGGGTTGAGGCTGTATCCAACTGAAAACCATTTGTACCCCAGGGTTATCATTGGCCTAGAAATACTTTTTAATGTTAGTTCTTACCAGGCAGGATAATGAAATCCAGACCTTGAACCCACTGACCACTAATTCTTAGGAAAGGTTCCTGCCTCCATTATCCCAAGACTAGGCACAAGGCAAGCTTTCTTGACATCTTCTTTTGCTGGCAGGTTAATTTTCCCTAGTTTACTCTTCTGCTGAAGAAGTGAACCTCTCCAGGGATCTCAATCCCAACATTATATGGGTCCAAGGTTTTATCTTTTCTACCCATACAGTAATTAAGATTAGGCCCCTTGCATACTGCCTCCCCTCTCCCCAGCACAGTCAAAGTGAGCCCCATCTCACTGCTCTGATTTTCAGTGAGCATTCTCTCCCTCTCTTGCTCCTGAACATATTTAAAAGGAAGCTGGTTATATTCTACCCAGCATTTCTTAAGGGAAGGTTTCCTACCTGCATTTCTAGAAGAGAATTTTCAGGTTATCTAACTGACTCTAGCAGCTAGAAACAAAAGTCTGGGCAAGTTACTGAATATCTCTAAACCTGTTTTCTCACTGGTAAAATGGGACAGAGGGTTGTCGAGGGAACAGAAAGTGAAAAATATGAATTAAGCATTTAGCCCTTTGACTAGTACACAAAGGGTACTCAATAATAATAACTATGAATTTATTTTTATTAGCAACCTTAAGTTTTGCAATCAGCTATTGAAATAAATGAGTTCAATCTGACAATGTGGGTTTTTATTGCGCTTTGACTTAAAGAATATTGAATACTAGTCTCCCAAGTGACCATCGCTCATAACCATACAAAGAATGGAAGTATGTTATTACAATGATTCAAATCTATTAATTAGAGCACGCTTATAGAGGTCTGATTTGTCAACTTTGTTTACTTTGTGGTCTTGAATAAAATTAGAATACTTGGGAAAAACTCTCCTAATTGGTAATTCAGACAGGTATTCTCTTTTAAAGTTAATGGCCTGTTTTGGGCTATAAGCTCTCAGAAGACAAGGGCTATTCAATTTGTCTGTAATACCCCTTCCAGTACCATGCACACAGGAGTATTTATTAAGTAAAAAAGGATTTCTCAAATATTACACTATAGTAGAATAAAAAACAAAATCAAAATCAAGAAGACTTGAGTTTGACCTGGGGCAAATCACTTAGTGACTATGTCCCTGTTTGTTTTCTCATCTTTAAAGAAATCTGCCCTTTCTACTTCACAGTGTGGCACTGTGGCATAAAGGCAAAGAGGAACAAATGAGGCTGGGCAGCCATTGGTATGCACAAGTCCTTTATATACTGTAATGCACCACAATTCTGTAAAGCATTACAAAAGGATGTTTATAGTATAACAATATCCCCAAGTCTGTTCATGGGCAACACTTTCATATACAGAAATACAAAACGGTAAATGTCTCCTTGCCTGGCCTTATCAACTACTACAGTCCAGCAGGGTCTGTGTAAGACAGATGTCTAAGTTCAAGCTTCATTCTATCCCAGCCAATCAAAAGAGCTTACGGTGCTTTTGGGTCATTATGGGGTCTATTTGGTCACCTGTGCACCCTCAGAATACAGTGTAGGGTTAAGTCCACATGGGTGCAGAAAAAGCTTAGAGCAGAAAGAAATACATGCTGCAGTTTTTGCACTGTGTTTATCCATATGAATGAGAAACAGCATTACACAAAGAATGCCTACAAAGAGTGGGCTGAGGTAATTGCCTCATGACATTAGTAAATGATTTCAGCACATAAAGGGAACTGGATGGCAGTAATTCAAGCAGGCTAAAAGACTCTGAAAAAGGCCACAGGCACTAAAAGAACCACAGATTGTTACCCACTTGGAGAACTTAAAATTTCCAATCCACAAGACAGAAATTAGTGTACACAGCAGTAAGCAAAGTTTAGACTGACTGATATTTTATTATTTGAGAATGATTTATGACAAAAGATGAATCATTTCCCATGCCAACTATTTACTGTATTTTCCAGACTATATGATACTATGAATAAAGCCAAGACTCATGACATATTTACTCCTTAAATCCTCTTTATTAAATCCTTCCAAAAACAGCTCTAAATTTTCATCAGTTCAGTAATCCCAACAGTTATTTGTTGGGTGCCTCCCAAAGCTGACTGGCCAGCACGCTTCCATAGGCATCCCAGAATCTAGGTTCACACAGGACAGTGCATGCAGAGTGAGGGCCCTGACTGGGGCCATGCTCAGAAAGTGTGGTATGACCTCCCAGATAATGCACAAAAGACAACATGACTACAATGCTGTGAAACAGTGGGGGGTGGGGGTGGTAATTCTGCCCAGCAAGAGTGGTACAACTTCTCTAAAAAGAGTCATAGCAAGGTTACTTTTACAAACAGCCTATAACCAGCAAAAATTAATGTCATTCTCTTCCTCCTTTCCATCCTGTTAGTGCAGCCTCAATATTCTTTTAAAGACCAGTGTTTCAGGGATGCTCAGAGTAAATATGCGAGACATAACATACCTGCCATCCCTGACTCAGGCTGTCACAGGTTCTGAGAGAGGGATACAGGATTAAAGTGCAATAGGAAGAGGAGACAGCCAAGTCTCTAATGTGGCTCTCACAGCTTAGAGAGAACGGAATCCAAACCCCAACTTGGAAACAGGAAACTGCGTTCTCTGAACTGAAAGGCACTCGTGGACACCTTGCCACGCAGTTCCCATGAGCACATAGTGTGTGAGGCACGCGCATGACTATGGAACGAGGGCACAAAGGCCTGGCTCCATGCGGGGCCCTGTGGGAAGTCCCTGTGGGATGCTCTCAGTGTTTCTTCATGATGTGAGAGACTTCTGTCTGACAGCGCTGATATCCCTAATAGCACATTGAGGCTTCTCATATGCTAGTCAGAGATCCCTGGACAGGAGATAAATGGATAGGAACCTTTTTATCACTCTGCTTTGCTGAATAAAGATCTTAGGAGAGAGGATCATATCTTTATAATACTGAAATTACTAAAATAGTAAGGTGATCAGGAACATTATGCCACATCTTTAAGGCTGCCAACAGAGTGGAACATCCGTGTTTGGAAATACAGAGGCCTGTAGGGAATTCCAGAGGACTATGATCTCATTCAGCAATGAACAGCCACCATTTGTTTCTAGAGTTGGTAAAATCCCCTTAGGCAGTGACTTTTGTAAGGGGATAAAAAAGGTTTCCATTCCTTCAGAGCATTCTCAAGATCCCTTGCTGCACTCTCATATTTAACCCGAGGCCATGAGAGCAGACCATTTTCTCTGAAACTGCATTTCTTTAATACAGCTTTGGAGAGGATTGTTTCTAAGAACTGCAAGTCACACTGCTCCTTACCCTTTGCCATTTACTACAACTGAGACCTCAGCCGTGCCTCAGCAGGATCTGCCAACAAGGAACAGCTACTAATCTGAGAGCCCCCTTTGTCTGTGAGGGCCCAACCGATGCTGTATACTAATGCAGAAGGGAACCCATCCAAGACCTTGAATGAGTGGGCTGGAAGTATGTGCCATTATAGATACAAAATGTCTTTCTGTGATGGTCTGCTAGAGGTATCCTGTGTTACATTTTGAAAAACACTTGAAGCCACAGAGCTATTTCTCTTTCAAACATATTGACACCACAGATATAAAGAAAACAAAGCACACTCAGTTAATGAGCCCATAGCACACCCAAATGCTTGGAGAAGTTAGCCAAAACCTAGGAGAAAACAATTAACATGAACCTGGACCAGGGAACAGGATCAGTGTGAATAGTTCAACTTGATAGCTCTGAACCAAAGTCAAATGTGCCTTCCTGGGCCTCCTCCCCAAAAGAAATGGTAAGTCATTTAGACCAAAACAGTTCAGGGAAAAATTTTTTCCCCAAAGATTTCATTACCGGTCACATGACAGTAGAGAGACAGACACTGAACTGAGGCTCTGAAATAGATTTACTATGTTTAGTCTCAGAGGCCTAGATGGAGATCTGGTCTGGGATTTCAGCTAAAAAAAATTTTTTAAGGTTTTTAAAAACATTGGGAAACATTCTGAAGAGACAACTTAAAGGTGTTTCAATTGTTTTCAAACATGAAATTTTAACTCTTAAATTTACTTTAGTTGGGGTAGGATGAAGATGTTTAGGTCCCACTGATCTCAGGATCCCATTTTAAAACATGGATTTTTAAAAATAAATAAATGCATACAAACTATATTCACACACATACACATACTCCACACACATAAACACACTAACATACATTTTTCACATCTATTACAATTTTGCATTGCTGCTCTCCAATCATCTTTAACAACACACAAAATTGTGTCCCAAGTCCACTTATACCTACGTTACAGAGACAAAGCATCAGATTTAGGAGTATAAATTTGTTAAAGAAATATATGTCTATGGGTCATATTTTGGATGTCAATGAAAATAGCTATTTAACCACAGAAGGATATTTTTTGAGACCCTAGGCTTTGGCTTGTGTTTATTTAAGACTACATGAGTTTGGGGGTTACATCAAGGAAATGCTAGAAAATCAGCAGTAAACTTAAAATGACACAGCTATACTCTTAAGGCTTCTTTTTTGTGTGTTTACAATGCAACAATAAAATCCTGCCACCTTCAATGAGTATTCCTTTATACCTCTGATGATAATGAAAGAGTTCCAGCTCCTATTTCAGAAACAAGAAAGTAGAACTTACTTCAAGGTACATCAAAGTAGTAACTATCAGAGAGAAAGGTTCTGACAAACCTACCAGGAGGTGTGCAGGCATCTGCAGGAGACTGCACAAACGTGGACCGCCTCTTGGTTGGCATGGGCAAAGCCATTTTCTGTTCTTTATGCTTTGCCAGTGCAGCTTGAACTGCTTCTGTGTGGATATCTGAAAAAGCAAACATTTTTACTTATTAGCTCCTGGCTCTTAAAACGTTTACTTCTGTGGGCTAAACTATTACTGTCACAATCGTTGAAAAGGGGGTGTTTAGGTGATTTTTATCATTTATAACAATTAAAAATAAAAATGAAAAATACAGAGGAGGAAAATGAAGCCTAGAAAGATTATATGACTGTTTAACCCAACAGGCAAGGGGCTGACGGAGATGGGGGTGGCAGAGGCAACAGGTGTGGGAGAGTAAAGAGTTAGGCATGCATCTGTGCCAGGCAGAGAATCCCACCTAAAATGGAATGAATGCTGTATAGGTACCTAGAGGACACTGTTCTTCAAGGAAAGCAGCTTAGGATTTGCTTGACTGTCTAAAAGGGGTTGGGTCCCCTCCATGCAGAAACAGAAGAGCTGATTTTGACCTAGAAAAATGTAAGAGTTGATGGTACTTATTTGCTACTTTGGCCACAAAAGAATTTAATTCTCCGCTTGAATGCCTAATAGGAATCTCAGAATTAACATATCCAACCAGAACTCTTGATTCTCCATTCTCACCCCAAAACTTACTCTATATTTGTACAATATAGGATCATACTATACACAGTATTTTGTGTTCTGCTTTTTTGTTAAAACTTACAAAATCCTACCAAGGTAGATAACAACTGAGGTGGCTTCCTAGTTCACAATTTCTTCTTCTCGAGGACTGGGCCCCATCTATGGCAAACTATCCTTAAAGGCCTGTCTGTGCTACGTAAATGTGCCCCTTGGAGGAGCAGGACCACTCAGCTCCTTTCTTTGGGTTGAAATTCAACTCTGAATCAGGAAACTGTAGTCTACAGGGAGTCACACAAATCACAGTGCCCTAGAAAGAAGGGACATTCTTGAACTTTAATGTTGAGATCACCAGAGCTTTCTCTCCTTTTCTAGGGATTTCTGAGCCATTTATTTGTAAGACCTACCTCAGCTTGTTTCATATAACCAAAAAAGCCTAATATATATATAATATATGTAATAATATATATATAGTATGTATTTTTATAATGTATTGTATATATTATTATATTTATATATCTAATATAATGTAACTAGAAACATTTCTCTATTTACATAGAGACCTACAACATAACTTTAAAGGGCTGCATAGTATTTCACTTTCTGACTGTGACATAATTTATTTAAGCAACCTTGTTTCCAAATTTTTGCTACTATTTCACAGCATCTACTGACAGCAAGAATAATTTAGAATTTTTACCTTAGCACACGTCTCATCCTATTCCGCAAGATTAATTCCAACAATTGCTGAAATGCATTTCCTAAGAACAAGGATGTCTCTTACATAGCCAGTCTGTTTATCAAAATCCAGAAATTCAAAATTGATACAAAATATTACCTAACCCAGCTGTTCTTTTAAGACCCTAAGCAAATGTATCCCTGACAAACTGCTCTGACATGCTGATTAACACAGCCAATATTGTAAAAGCTGTGTTCACCAAGAGGATTAAAGATGGTATGAGAGATGAGACAGAGACCGCCTCCTAAACCAGAAGTAATATGAAAATATAATTAATACAACTAATCCTGAAAAAGCAACAGGAAATAAGGCAGCACCAGACTGCATATGCCTGGAGAAAAGAACAGACCTCACGGAACAGGGTAACGTACAAAAGCCATGACCCGGCAGGACCCAAGCCCTTCCCCCACCTCTGCTCACCAGCAGGAGGAAGAGAAACAGAGTTGGGAGGGAGTGGAGGCCTGGGACTACTTAACACCTAGCCCTGGAGATGTGCTCTGGGAGCATGAACCTGCACTGCATGGTGCTCTGGTGAGTACTGGGGTTGGAAAGCTAAAATAGGCAGAATACCTGGAGAGATTGAGATTCCACCTGCTTGTGGAAAACAGGGTTCCATATCTGGCTGATCTGGGCAGGCAGTCTGAGAGACTTCCTAAAAGGAAGAGGGCTGCTAAAGGGGCAAGGATTGCACAGAGCTTACTGCTCAGGAGAAAGGGCAGACAGAATTGTCCGGGTGCACTTTGCCCCGTAGGTTGGGAACTTTCACAATCTTCAGGCACTCCATCCCCCTGGCTGGCTACACAGCTCCAAGGACCCCCTGCGTGATAGGTAGCCTACTGCACCTTCCTTCTGGCCAGCCCACACCTGGCTCACAAACCGGCAAACCCTGCCCTGGCATCAGGCCAGCAAGAGGGAAGCCCCACCTATAGTAGCTACAAATGCAGACCAGCTCCAGAGAGTAGAGCTTCTGGGGACTAGGGGGCGACACATAAAAATATGAAACATCAAAGGAATCTGGTTCAAAGCAAAACCTCAACACCAACAGAAAAAGAGTCAAGTGAGACTGAACTAATCAATCTTGCCGAAAGAGATTTCAAAATAAAAATCATAAATATGCTCCTGGAGGTACAGAAAAATATTCAAGAACTCAGGAATGAATTTAGGACTGAGATCCAATCATTGAGGAAAACAATGGAGGGTATTAAAAAGCAGATTATATATGGTTGAGGAGACGATAAATGAAATAGAAATTAGAGAAGAGGAATACAAAGAAGCTGAGGCACAGAGAGGAAAAAGGATCTCCAGGAATGAAAGAATACTGAGAGAACTGTGTGACCAATCCAAACGGAACAATATTCATCTTATGGGGTACCAGAAGAAGAAGAGACAGAAAAAGGGATAGAAAGTGTCTTTGAGGAAGTAATTGCTGAAAACATCCCCAATCTGAGGAAGGAGATAAGTCTCTCAGGCCATGGAGGTGCACAGATCTTCCAACACAAGGGACCCAAGGACAACAACACCAAGACATAGTAATTAAAACAGCAAAGAACAAGGATAAGAAGAGACTATTAAAAGCAGCCAGAGAGAGAAAAAAGATCACATACAAAGGAAAACCCATCAGGCTATCATCAGACTTCTCAGCAGAAACCTTACAGGCCAGAAGGGAATGACGTGATATATTTAATGCAATGAAGCAGAAGGGCCTCAAACCAATAATACTTTATCCAGCAAGATTATCATTTAAATTTGAAGGAGGGATTAAAGAACTTCCAGGTAAGCAAAAGCTGAGAGAATTCACCTCCCACAAACCATCTCCAATGTGTATTTTGGAGGGACTTCTATAGATGGAAGTGTTCCTAAGGTTAAATAACTGTCACTAGAGGTAATAAAAAGGAATAGACAAAGAGTACAGAATATGATACCTAATACATAAAGAATGGAGGAGGGAAGAAAGGAGGGGAAAAAAAAGAACCTTTACATTGTACTTGTAAATAACATACTAAGTGAGTTAAGCTAGACTCTTACATAGTAAGGAAGTTACCCTTGTACCTTTGGTAACCAAGAATCTAAAGCCTCCAATGGCAATAAGTTCATACCTATCGATAATCACCCTGAATGTAAATGGTCTGAATGCACCAATCGACATAGAGCTACTGAATGGATAAAAAAACAAGACCCATCTATATGGTGCCTACAAGAGACTCACGTCAACCCCCAAAGACATACACAGACTAAAAGTGAAGGGATGGAAAAATATATTTCATGCAACTAACAGGGAGAAAAAAGCAGGTGTTGAAGTACTTGTATCAGACAAAATACACTTTAAAACAAAGAAAGTCACAAGAGAGAAAGAAGGTTATTACATAATGATAAAAGGGTCAATAGAACAAAAGGATATAACCATTATAAATATCTATGAACTCAACACAGGATCACCTACATATGTGAAACAAATACTAACAGAATTAAAGGGGGAAATAGAATGTAATGCATTCATTCTAGGTGACTTCAACACTCCACTCACTCCAAAGGACAGATCAACGACACAGAAAATAAGTGAGGAGATAGAGGTAGTGAACAACACATTAGAACAGATGGACCTAACAGACATCTACAGAACTCTCCACCCAAAAGCAGCAGGATACACATCCTTCTCAACAGCATATGAAACATTTTCAAGAATAGATCACATACTAGGCCACAAAAAGAGACTCAGTAAATTTAAAAAGATTTAATTTGTATTAACCAGCTTCTCAGACCACAAAGGTATGAAAACTAGAAATAAATTACACAAATAAAATGAAAAATCCCACAAACACATGGAGGCTTAACAACATATTCCTAAATAACCAAAGGATCAATGACCAAATAAAAACAGAGATCAAGCAATATATAGAGACAAATGACAACAATAATTCAACACTGCAAAATCTGTGGGATGCAGCAAAGTCCGTGCTAAGAAGGAAGTATATTGCAATACAGGCCTAACTCAGGAAAGAAGAACAATTCCATAAGAACAGTCTAAACTCAGAATTAACAAAACTAGGAAAAGAAAGAACAAATGAAGCCTAAAGTCAGTAAAAGGAGGGACATAATAAAGATTAGAGCAGAAAAAAATAAAATCAAGAAGAATAAAACAATAGAAAGAATCAAAGAAAGCAAGAGCTGGTTCTTTGAGAAAATAAACAAAATAGATAAGCCCCTAGCCAGACTTGTCAAGAAAAAAAGAGAGTCTACACACATAAACTGAATCAGAAATGAGAAGGGAAAAATCACTACGGACACCAGGGAGATACAAAGAATTATTAGAGAATACTATGAAAAATTATATACTAACAAACTGGATAACCTAGAAGAAATAGACAACTTTCTAGAAAAATACAACCTTCCAAGGATGACCCAGAAAGAAACAAATTATCTGAACAGCCCAATTACCAGCAACGAAATTGAATTGGTAATCAAAAAACTACCTAAGAACAAAACCCCTGGACCAGATGGTTTTACACTGAATTTTATCAAACATTTAGTGAAGACCTAATACCCATTCTCCTTAAAGTTTTCCAAAAAGTAGAAGAGGAGAGAATACTTCCAAACTCATTCTATGAAGCCAGCATCACCTTAATACCAAAACCATGCAGAGACACCACAAAAAAGAAAATCCAGACCAATATCCCTGATGAACATAGATGCAAAAATCTTCAACAAAATATTAGCAAACTGAATCCAAAAATACATCAAAAGGATCATCCATCATGATCAAGTAGGATTTATTCCAGGGATGCAAGGACAGTACAATATTAGAAAATCTATCAACATCATCCACCATATCAACAAAAAGGACAAAAAACACATGATCATCTCCACAGATGCTGAAAAAGCATTCGACAAAATTCAACTTCCATTCATGATAAAAAGTCTCGATTAAATGGGTAAAGATGGCAAGCACCTGAACACAATAAAGGCCATATATGACAAACACACAGTCAACGTTATACTTAACAGTGAGAAGCTGAAAGCCTTTCCTTTAAGATCGGGAACAAAACAAGGATGCCCACTCTACTTCTTTTATTCAACATAGTTCTGGAGGTCCTGGCCATGGTAATGAGACAGCACAAAGAAATAAAAGGCATCCAGATTGGTAAAGTAGCAGTTAAACTGTCACTGTTGCAGATGCCATGATATTGTACATAAAAACCCTAAAGACTCCAAAACTACTACAACTAATACCGGAATTCAGCAAAGTTGCAGGATACAAAATTAATACACAGAAATCTGTTGCATTCCTATACACTAAGGATGAACTAGCAGAAAGAGAAATCAGGAAAACACTTCCACTCATAATTGCATCAAAAATAATAAAATACCTAGGAATAAACCTAACCAAGGAAGTGAAAGACCTATACTCTGAAAACTACAAGATACTCATGAGAGAGATTAAAGAAGATATCAATAAATGGAAACACATCCCGTGCTCATGGATGGGAAGAATTAATATTGTCAAAAATGGTCATCATGCCTAAAGCAATCTACAGATTCAATGCAATTCCTATCAAAATACCAACAGCATTCTTCAACGAAGTAGAGAAAATAGTTCTAAAATTCATATGGAACCACAAAAGACCCTGAGTAGCCAAAGCAATCCTGAGAAGGAAGAATAGGCGGGGGTGATTACACTCCCTGACTTAAAACTCTACTACAAAGCCACAGTAATCAAGACAATTTGGCACTGGCACAAGAACAGACCCATAGACCAATGGGACAGAATAAAGAGCCTAGATATAAACCCAAGCATATATGGTCAATTAATACATGCTAAAGAAGCCATGGACATACAATGGGGAAATGACAGCCTCTTCAACAACTGGTGTTGGCAAAACTGGATAGCTACATGGAAGAGAATGAAACTGGATTATTGTCTATCCCCATACATAAAAGCAAACTTGAAATGGATCAAAGGCCTGAATGTAAGTCATGAAACCATAAAACTCTTAGACGACAACTTAAGCAAAAATCTCTTGAATATAAACATGAGCAACTTTTTTCTGAATGCATCTCCTTGAGCAAGGGAAATAAAAGCAAAAATGAACACATAGGACTACATCAAACAAAAAAGCTTCTGTACAGCAAAGAACACCATCAACAGAACAAAAAGGCATCTTACAGTATGGGAGAATATATTTGTAAACAACATATCTGACAAGGGGTTAACATCCAAAATATACAAAGAACTCACATGCCTCAACACCCAAAAAGCAAATAACCTGATTAAAAAATGGGTGGAGGATATGTACAGACACTTCTACAAAGAAGAAATTCAGATGGCCAACAGGCACATGAAAAGATGCTGCACATCGCTAATTATGAGGGAAATGCAAATAAAATCCACAATGAGATATCACCTTACACCAGTTAGGATGGCCAGTATTGAAAAGACTAAGAACAATAAATGCTGGCGAGCATGTGGAAAAAGGGGAACCGTCCTACACTGCTGGTGGGAATGTAAGCTAGTTCAACCATTGTGGAAAGGAATATGGAGGTTCTTCAAAATACTAAAAATAGAAATACCATTTGACCCAGGAATTCCATTCCTAGGAATTTACCCAAAGAAAACAACTTCTTATATTCAAAGGACATACGCACCCCTATGTTTACTGCAACACTATTTACAATAGCCAACATATGGAAGCAACCTAAGTGTCCATCAGTAGATGAATGGATAAAGAAGATGTGATACATATACACAGTGGAATACTATTCAGCCATAAGAAAGAAACAAATCCTACCATTTGCAACATGGATGGAGCTGGAGGATATTATGCTCGGTGAAATAAGCCAAGCAGAGAAATACAAGTACTAAATGATTTCCCTCATTTAAGGAGTATAACAACATAGCAAAACTAAAGGAACAAAACAGCAACAGGCCCACAGACTCCAAGAAGGGACTAGCAGTTACCAAAAGGGGAGGGGTGTGTGAGGGCGGGTGGGGTGGGAAGTAGAATGGGATTGAGGAGTATTATGATTGGCACACATGGTATGATGGGGATCAAGGGGAAGACAGTATAGCACATAGAAGGCAAATAGTAGTGACTGTGTGGCACCTTACTATACTGTTGGGCAGTGACTGCAGTGGGGTATGGATGGGACACGATAATGTGGGTGAATGTAGTGGCCACATTATTTTTTCATGTGAAACCTTCATAAGAGTGTATATCAATAATACCTTAATAAAAAAAAATTACCTAACCCATAACCCATAATCCAACTTAGTCAATTGTCCCAATATTGTCTTTTATAGTTTTCCCCCTTTGTTCCTGATCCAGGACTCAATACAGAATCACACATTACACTTAATTGTCATGTCTCTTTATGGTTCTATAATCTGAAAGAGTTACGTTCTCAACCTTTGTCTTCATTAACTTGACACTTTTGGACAGACTAGCTACATTGTAGAATGTGCCTCAATTTTGATTTATTGATATTTCCACATAATTAGAGTCAGAGGACACATTTCAGCAGGAATACCATAAAAGTAATGTTATCTTCTCAAAACATGATGTCAGAATGCATCTGCCCCATTACTGGTGATAGTAACTTGGATTACTTGGTTAAGATAGTATCTGCTAAGACAATCCATTATAAAGATACTATTCTCCTTTTGTTTAACTAATAAATAATTTATGGATAAATACTTTTGAGACTATTTAAATGTTATATTCATCATTAAACTTTCACCCATTAGTTCAAGCATTCATTGGTGATTCTTGGCTGAATCAATTACTACTATAATGGTTACCAAAAAGGTGATTTTACAACTCTATCAGTCCTTCTGTATTTATTAATTTGTATTCTAAGAAAAGGCTTTTCTTTTCTCCCATTTATTTATTTATATTAGTGTGGCCTTATTGATTCTCATTTTATTCCATGAGTATTCTGCTATCATTTCTTATTTTGATGCTCATATTATTACAGATTCCAATAGGAGGTCCTTCCAAATGGCTCTTATGTCCTTGTGACACATTCCTGTCATTTTGAGAAGTTCTTTGTTTTCGAAGACAAGATGTTCCAATCCCATCTTGTACATTCCTTGCTCCAGCACTGGAATTGTACATTTCTCCAAGAAGCCCTGGCTCCTCTTAGTGGAAAATGGTATTTAGAAACTAACATCTTAGAACTAGGAGTGATCAGTGTGGTTGGAGTATCTTTCTTCTAAGCCTTTTCAGTGAATAAAAGAATACAAACATAAACACAAATATTCACAAATATATGTCTATCTATATTAAAAACCAGGAGTTTGCATTAATACCTCCAATTCAACACCACATAATTCATTCCCCTTTTCTATTTGTAACTCCTTGAACAGTAAGAAACCTGGTTCACAATATCCTCAATATGTTTTACTCATTCACTGACTCAATCCTACAAAACATAAAAAATAGTTTCAAAATTGCTATCCTATATTGTAATGAAAAATACATCTAACTAGAGTTCAATATTTGTTTGCAGTTCTTTATGACTTTAAACTGAGTTAAAGTATGTTAAAAAGCTATCTGGATTAGTTCTTCCTGCTTTCCCCTTTGGTAGGTATATTATTCTATTGAATAATATAGTTAGATTCATTTGTTTTTCTTCATATTTCATAGGTCTCTATGCAGAATAAACATTATATGACATGATAAGAAATGTACATTTGGTCTCTGCCCTGGTTCTTGGCACTGAGCTCCTTGTGATATTCTGAGTGATAGGAGTGCCTACTGTTCTAAGGAGGCAACTCTTGGTGGGTCTCCTGGGCTTTGGGATACGCACTGGTTACCAGAAAGACCAAGGCATGATTAGAAGATTGGAAGTTTCAGCCACATCCTTCCATCCTTCAGGGAAAGGAGAGTGGTTGGGCACTGAGCTAATCACCAAGGGCCAATGATTAAAGCAAGTACATCCATTTAATGAAGCTTCCATAAAAACCTTAAATAAATGAGTTTGGAGAGCTTCTGTATAGGTGAACACATCCACATGCCAGCCAGGTGGTACATCCCAAACTCCATAGGGACAGAACTTCCCAGACTTTGGACCCTTCTGGACTTCACCCTATGTACCCCTTCATTGGACAATCATTTGTATCTTTTATAATAACCATTATAATAACTGCTAATAGTAAGTGAAGTATTTCCGTGGGTTTTGTGACCCATAATAGCAAATTACTGAACCTAAGGAGGGGAGTTATGGGAACCCTGATACAGCCAAGTTGAACACAAGTGTGGGTAATGTGGTAATTCACTACTTATGATTGGTGTCTGAAGGTGGGGGCAGTCTTGTGGAATGTGCCCTCCCTTAAACCATGAGGTCTGCACTAATTCCAGGTAAGGTCATGATTAAGTTAATTTTCATGAAACCTAATTTGTTTGGTGCGGAACTGAAGACTTGCTTGGTGCGGAAAACGCACAGATTGGTGTCAGACATGGTGTGCGATGAGAAACAGTTTTCCTTTAACATGGTTCTAAAAGCCAAAACTATATACCAAAGGGTAAACTTAAAAATGTGTCACTGCCCCCAATTCCACCCACTCCCTATAAGCAACCAATCCCCTTAGTTATTGCTTTATCCTTCCGCTAACCAGGTACTTGTCTGTCTTCTTACTTCCCTTGTCTTTCATCAAAAGGTAGCATATAATAGATATTTTTTTACACTGCTTTTTTCACTTATCAATATATCCTGGAAATCATTGTGTCTCAGCTACCAGAGATCTTCATCTACTTTTAAAGCTGCATGGAAGTTTATTACATACCATAGTTCATTTAACTACTACCCTACATGTGGACATTTAAGTGTTTCCAGTATTTTACAATTACAAATAATGATACAACAGCCTTGTGTAAATATACTTACATACTGATGAGAGTACATCTTCAGGGTAAATTCCTACAAGTGAACCTCTTAAACCAAAAGGTGGATATATTTTTTACTTTGTTACATCTTGTCAAATTCCCTCCAAGAGTTTTATCATATTGTATTATTATCAGCAATGTATAGATGTGCCTATTTCCCCATAACCTTACCTTCAGAGTGTTATCTAGCTTTTTGATTGTTGCCAGTTCAGTAGCTGAGAAATGGGATCTCAGTATACTTTTAATATGTACTTTTATATTAGTGAGATTAAACATTTTTATAGAGGAATTAAGGGCCATTTAACACTTGTGTGTAAGTCAAATGAATGTTAATGTCACTTGACTATTTTGCCATTGGATTTCTTAATTTATTTTCTCTTAATTTTTAAGAGTTCCTCCAATGTAAGGGATATTAGCTCTTTATCTCTAAGATATATAGAAATATTTTCTTTCAGTCTGTCATTTGTCTTTTGACATTGTTTGTGGTGGTTTATTGACAAGCAAAAGGGTTTTTTGTGTGTATCTTAGTTGAATTTATATAATTTACCCATCTAATTTTGAAAACAATCCTTTCTGACATACATCTATATGAATTTTTGATGAGTCATCTCAAACTGTACAGAAACCGCTGATACTTGCCTAAAACTAAGACAGAAAGAGAATTATTTAACATATTAACACTTCAACTTTCCAATATAAAAGAACTTTTTCCAACTTTTACATTTTTTTCTACCTTGGTTTATCTATATTTAACATTTGGGGTATATGTGCATATAAAAGCAGACATGTTCCTCAAACTGACCATAAACCAACATACAAGTATCCTTCTTTCTAGATATAATTAAATTTCTGGAGGCAAAGTGGTTCAACTGGGAGCAAATAAGATGACTTTCTTAAGAAATAAACTAGACAATGAGAAATTATTACAGATACTAAAGATTAAATTCCATAAATCTTTCCTAGCTCTTTAATATACACGTGTACACTATGAGTGTGAATTAACACTTCCCATCTAGCATGTCCAAGGAAAGGCCTGGCACAGAGGTAGTGCAGGGAGTAGAAGGCATTCATTGTTGTTACGTTCACAAACTTAGGGAAGAAGAAAAGCAGATTTCTTTTAAGTCTCCATGGGCTGAGATGCTGACCTGGGCCTTAAAGTAATGTTCTACTTCATTATGCTCTATTTTATTGTTCTATTTCATTTGCTCTACTATTTTTGTAACTGGGGCAAAGTGGAAGGCTCAGCTAGTCTAAGAACATTTAATGTTCCCATAAACTGTCTGAATCAAAAAGTTTTATTTATTCTTCTGACAAACACAACTGAGTTCCAACTATAATTATTTTTTAAGATAAGAACCACTAAGTCACTGAAGAAATAGCCACGGCCTTGAGCCACAGAAGTTATTACACTATGACACTTGACCGGGAAGCACAGAGTCCGTGGGGATGGCCTGCCTAGTGAATCTTCTCCAGGAAGGCTCTGCATCACCTCACATGCTGCTGGTACACCATCTCAAAGTCAGAGTCATTCCCGTAACAGGGATCTTCAATAGTAAGTTGTTTTTGCGGATCATAGCTCCCAAGTAGTTTGATTTTAGCTTTGCGGTTTTTAACTTGATTACCTTTTTCTAGTCAAATCTCTCAGATTGCTTTCATGCATACATAGTATATAATCAAATGTAAGAAAGTCTTCTTTGGTTACGTGCCAGGCAATGTGATCCATGGGAACGCTATGCTTCCTCTTGCAAGTCTGCCCTCAGTAATCTGGAGGGTTTCCTGTTTCATACATGGATGTCGCTGCACTGAAACAATTACCTGAAATGTTTTGGTCAGTTACAAGTTTCTGAAAAATGCTTCTGCAATAGGTGATTGACAGATGTTACCCAGGAACATGAACATCACGGACTTGGGCACCAGCTCTACCATCTTCCTGTGCATGCTGCAAAAGGTTTTTTTGTTTGTTTTGTTTTTTTAATTCTTATGAAAGATCTCTAGTCAAAAATCTAACTTTACACCTGAAGGAACTCAAAAAAGAACAAACTAAAATCAAAGTTAGCAAGAGGAGGAAATTACAAGGATTACAGCAAAAATTAACAAAATACAGAATTTTTAAAGAGCAATAGAAAACTAACAAAAATAAGAGTTGTTTTTTTTTTAAATGAACAAATGTGACTTTTAGCTGTATTAACTAAGAAAAAGAAAAGACCCAAATAACTAAAATCAGAACTAAAAGAGGAAATATTTTATTTGATGCCACAGAAATGAAAAATGATTATAAGAGACCACTATGAATAACTGTGTACCACAAATTGTATGACCTAAAAGAAATGGATAAATTTCTAGAAATATAAACTTACCATGATTGAATCACAAAGAAATAGAAAATCAGAACAGACCAATTACTAATAAAGAAATTGAATTAATAATTAAAAACCTCCCAACAAAAGCTCAGGTTTCACTGGAGAACTCTACAAAACAAAGAAAAATTAAACCAATCCTTCTCAAATTCCTCCAAAAAATTGAAGAGGAGGGAACACTTCTAAACTCATTTTATGAGGCCAGCATTATCCTGATACCTAAGCCAGACAAAGATACAACAAAAAAAACTACAGACCAGTATCCTTGATGAATACTGATGCAAAAATCCTCAACAAAGTACTAACAAAGACAATTCAACAGCACATTAAAAGGACCATATACCATGACCAAGTGCTGTAAGGATGGTTCAACATAGGAAAATCAATAAATGTAGTACTCTCTATCAACAGAACAAAAGAAAAAATAATAGTATCATCTCAATAGATGTATAAAAAGCATTTGACAAAATTCAATACCTTTTCATAATAAAAACATTGCACAAACTAGAAATAGAAGGAAATTACCTCAACATAATAAATAACATATATGAAAAGCCCACAAACAGCATGATACTCAACAGGGAAAAACTGAAAGCTTTTCCTCCTAACATCAGGAAAAACGCAAGGATGTCCACTGTCACCACTTCTAGTCAACATAAGACTGGATGTTCTAGCCAGAGCAATTAGGCAAGAAAAAGAAAAAAGACATCCAAATTGGGAAGGAAAAAGTAAAACTCTGTTTGCAAATGACACGATCTTATATGTAGAAAACCCTAATGATTTCATACACACACAAAAAAAAACAAACAACAACAACAACAAAAAACCTTTTAGAACCAATAAACAAATTCAGTAATTGCAGGACAGAAAATCAACATACAAACAGCTTTATTTTTCAGTACTAATAATGAAACATCTGACAAGTAAAAGAAAGAAAAATCTCATTTACTATAGCATCAAAAAGAATACTTAATGGAATAAACATAATCAAGGAGGTGAAAGACTTGCACCTTATGAAACATTGCTGAAAGAAATTAAAGATGGCACAAATAAATGGAAAAATATCCTATGTGCATAGATCAGAAAACCTAATATTGTTAATATTGTGAAAATGTCCTTACTACCCACATGATCTACAGATGTGGTGCAATCCCTACCAAAATCCCAATGGCACTATTTCAAGAAATGTAAAAACCATCCTAAAATCATATGTAATCTCAAAGGACCCCAAATAACCAAAGGACCTCAAATAGCCAAAACAATCTTGAGAAAGAAGAACAAAGCTAGAGGCCTCACATGTCCTGATTTCAAAGCATATTACAAAGCTACAGTAACCATAACAGTATAATATTGGCATAAAGACAGATGTATAGACCAATGCAACAAAACAGATAGCTCAGAAATTAACCCTCACATATAAGGTCACATGGTATTTGGCAAGGGTGTCAAGACTATACAATGGGGAAATGATAGTCTCTTCAACAAATGGTGTTGGGGAAACTAGGCTATCCACATGAGGAAGAATGAAGTTGGACCCTTATCTTACATCACATACAAAAATAAACTCAAAATACATTAAAGACCTAAACAAAAGACCTGAAACTAGAAAACAAGAGGAAAAGGCTTCATATCCTTGGAACAGGTACTATTTTTTGCATACAACACCAAAAGCACAGGTAACAAAAGCAAAAAATAGACAAATGGAACTGCATCCATTCTCTTGGGTTTTCTAAATAAATTATCATATCAACTGCATATGTACCTTTTCTAATTCTTACATCTCGAATTGATTTCTCTCGTCTATTTGCAGTCTTTAACACCTCTAAAATGATTCAAATATTAACATCCTTAGGATTAAAAAACCTCCTGCAAATAAATAAGGAAAAAAAGAACAAACAACCCAGTTTAAAAAAAATAGGCCTAGGCAATGGACACGTAGTTTACACAAGAAGCATATATGGTCACTAAATACACTCCAAAATATCCAACTGTATTAGTAATAAAAAAAAAATAACACTTCTACCAACAAGGTAGGAAGAGTATCCAAAATTCCCCACATCTGTGGACAACGGATGACTTTTTTCATCTTTCCCAGAAAGATATGTGGAAAACATTACTTTACAGTTTTAAAGTAGCTGCTCCTATTTTTCGATTGCTTTTGTGAACTAGTTAAGACATAGTACATAAGTGGTAGAGCTGGGCTTTAAGGACCAGTGGTGCAGATACCAAGTGCCCTTACCTGTTAGGATAAATAGAAGAATGATAGAAAGACAGGTAGACAGACAGAGACAGACTGAAAAGCAAATGTCTGGGTAGGTTGAGTTAATTAAGTAGAGATGTACAATTAAAGGAGCTACCTCCAAGCCAACAAGTAGGCATGCCGTATTTACCAATATGTAAGGTACCAAACCACCTTAACATTTTTCAATATGGAAGAGGCAGCAACTCTTAAGTTCTGGAACATTAGGGTAACACATTAATTTTGGCACTACCTGGTATGCAGATGGGGAAAATTTAGTTTTGCATTTCACATTCTTCTGCCTTTACAAATGATATTTCTTTAGTCTAAAATATCTCTATAGCAAATAGCTATTCATTCTTCAAAATGGCTCAGACTTCACCATCTTCATGAAGCCTGCTGTTGACAGTACCCATGTCCAGGCTCCTTCCTGTCAGCCCTTCTTCCATGTTGTCACCACCTTATATAAAAGATTCTGTGTTTCGTCTGTGTTGCACTAGCATCTAAATTGTGCTCAAATCACAGCAAGTCAACAAGAAATGCTTGCTGAGCTGAACTGACATCAATCTAAGTTCTTTGGTTCGAGGGAAGATTATTAATAAAGAAATGAAATGATTGTGGTGCAACAGTGACAGTCACCTTAACAAATGTCACTATTCCAGATTTAGACAGAAAAAATTCTCAATTAAGGTGACAGGAAATTAGCATTGTGTTTAGCTACCAACATCACATTAAAAAAAAAACCATACTTGGGAGAATATAGTCATAAATGACATATCCAATAAGCGGTTGACATTCAAAATATACAAAGAGCTCACATACCTCAACAAACAAAAAGCAAAAATCCAATTAAAAAATGGGCAGAGGATCTGAACAGACACTTCTCCAAAGAAGAAATTCAGATGGCCAACAGGCACATGAAAAGATGCTCCACATCGCTAATCATCAGGGAAATGCAAATTAAAACCACATTGAGGTATCACCTCACACCATTTAGGATAGCCAACATCCAAAAAACAAACAACAAATGTTGGTGAGGTTGTGGAGAAAGGGGAACCCTCCTACACTGCTGGTGGGAATGCAAATTAGTTCAACCATTATGGAAAGCAGTATGAAGGTTCCTCAAAAAACTCAAAATAGAAATACCATTTGCCTCAGGAATTCCACTCCTAGGAATTTGCCCTAAGAATGCAGGAGCCTAGTTTCAAAAAGACATATGCACCCCTATGTTTATCACAGTGCTATTTACAATAGCCAAGAAATGGAAGCAACCTAAGCGTCCATCAGTAGATGAATGGACAAAGAAGATGTGGTGCATATACATAACGGAATACTATTCATCCATAAGAAGAAAACAAATCCTACCATTTGCAACAACACGGATGGAGCTGGAGGGTATTATGCTCAGTGAAATAAGCCAGGTGGAAAAAGACAAGTATCAAATGATTTCACTCACCTGTGGAGTGTATGAACAAAGAAAAACTGAAGGAACAAAATAGCAGCGGACTCCTAGAACCCAAGAATGGACTAACAGTTACCAAAGGGAAAGGGACTGGGGAGGATGGGTAGGAAGGGAGGGGTAAGAGGAAAAGGGACATTATGATTAGCACACATAATGTAGCGGGGGTAGGGGGTGCCACAGGGAAGGCAATATAGCACAGAGAAGACAAGTAGTGATTCTATAGCATCTTACTCTGCTGATGGACAGTGACTGTAATGGGGTATGTGGTGAGGACTTGATGATGGGGGGAGTCTAGTAACCACAATGGTGCTTATGTAACTGTATATTAATGATAGCAAAATTAAAAAAAACCATACTTCAGAGTAAAAATCATTTAGAACAATAATTGACTTAAGGCTTTAAATCATTTATCCAGGGCTATCACTTTAAAAACTATGCTTTACAAATTTCCAATCATAAAATAAGTCATGGGGATGTAATGACAGTATCATGACTATAGTTAATAATAGTGTATTACACATTTGAAAGTTGTTAGGAGAGTAAATCTTAAGTCCTCATCACACACACAAATTTTTTTGTAACTATATGTGGAGATGGACTAATTGTGGTGATCATTTCACAATATATACAATATATACAAATATTGAAATCATGTTACACACCTGAAACTAAAATTATGTTATGTGTTAATTACATTTCAATAAAAAGAAGCTTTTGTTATTGTTCTTTAAAATTAATATGTATTTTGTTATGTGTATTTTGTATTTTACCACAAAGGGAAAAAATATTAATGTACATATTGAGAAAAACATCTAAACACATAATGATGAAGTGAAAATTTTCCCCAGACCCACTTCCCAAAAATAATCCCACCTCAATACTTTAGTACATACTAAACATAGATTTCAGTATTTGTAAACCTAACAATTTATGTAACTATTATTAATAATTTACAAAAATTGGATTATATGCTACGTACTATCTTGCACTTATTTCCTAAAAATATATTTTGTACATCTCTCCATATCTGCACAAATAAATGTATCTCATTGCTTTCTATGAATTTTTAAATCAGTTTTCATAGAATTCCATTGTGTAGACCTACTATAACTTATTTAACCACTGTGTTGTTATGAACAATACTACAACAAACATTCTTGTATATGTATCTTTGTGTACATCTGTTAGGTGTTTGTATAAAATAAATTCCTAAAGGTGCAATTTCTGGGTCAAAGTGTATGAATATTTGAGGTTTAAAAGATACTGCCAAACTGTTGTACTGGTACTTTTAAGACCACAGTACACCTTACTTTTGGCTCTGAAATGAAATAATTTCATGCTGCCTTCATTTTTACTATGCCATTTTAGTGTCCCTGAGGTTTATTTAGTTGAAGCAAGATTGTCACATTTTACTGAACCAATGATGTTGTCATCATATATTAGAACATATCCTGATTTCAGATAGCTAAAATGTGGAAATTATCCTTCTTATGTAGATAGAATTATGGTTCTTAGCTGTCTTGAAAACAAACGATTAACTGCTTATACTGAGGAAAAGCACTTTCTCAACAACAGAACAGCAGCATATCAAATGCTCACACTTACTGATCAAAAAATACTACATTTCCAAAAGTATTCTTGCATGAGATATGAAACATGTGATAGAAACCTTGCTAAACTAGGAAATTATTCGTGCTTAATCAAGCTTTAGAAAGCCCATAACACTTGGATAATTAATAATTATGGAGCATGTCATGTTGCTTTTTGCCATAAGAATTCACAGCATCAGACGATAAAACTAATCGAACCACCCATCTATTTTCCAACACGATAAGCTCTGGCCCATGTCAAAAGGAGGTGTTGACAGTTACTGTATTGATAAGAACAGGCACCTCTCTTAACAGGATTTGACTCATTCACCAGCATGCAATTCATCTTGATCATTGATAAAGAAATCACTTAGAAAGTTCAGTCCCCAGACACGACTGACACTGGACATCTCTGCCAGAACACATGAAAGCTGGGTGTCATTTCCCAGCACTAATGTTTGAGCTGAGTAAAGTGATACAAATTCTCCTTTTAAAAGTCCTGTTTTGTTTTTGTTGTTTGAAGTAGCTAATTGCTCAAAAGATTAACATTAAAGGAGTTGTCAGAATGACTTACCATCAATCAGATCACTTTTCATCTTAGGCATCAACTCTGTATTTTCTACAAATGTGACCATAACACTTAGGTGTAGAAAGGTATGGCATGCCTTGACGTGCAGGAAAATTAAGGTACTGAATAAGTGTATTTGAAATGTCAGACATTCTTGGCTAAGCTCAAACAACAGAATCGGGTCAGATGTTCTGAACTCTGAATAAATATAAATTCTTTGCACAATGTCTGAAACATGAAACAATAAGCCTATTTAGAGTTGATTATGATTGGTTGAAATATCATAGGTGTTAATAAGCCTCCATCAAGTAAGAGAATTTTCCAGTTATACTCACTGATATGCATATTAAATCCTTTCTGTGTACCCATCACTTTATTCTGAATGCTTGTAATTTTTACTAAGCATACCCTACATTCTTAATCCAGTTTGCATGTGACATGTAAACAGAACCCTTCCTGAAATGAATGGAATGGCAAAAAGGTGAAGTTTAACTTTCCTAAATTTCTTCAACTTATTTGCTCTACTTCTGCTACTGTTGTTGGTTTCTTCTTACTTATAGAAGCTACAATTCTCAGAATGTGCTGAGATTTCCTTTGCTACTGAGTCGAGCAATTCCTAATGTACTGAAAACCGATTTTTCATCCAAATCCATGCTTGCATGCCTCCTCTTTCATGTTCCCCCTCATGACAGTATTTCAACACTTGCATAGCTTTAAATATCTTCACGGTGTTTAAATCACCTTTTCTTCCTTACTTTTATCTCTGGCCTTTTTGCTTCTACCCTAAAAAAAAAGTCCTAGTGAGATAAATATCCAAAACCCCACTATTAAACCTTCTTCAATACCCATGGCAACCTAACCAAGAGAATCCACAGTCTGATAAATAGTATCAGATCCACATATCAGATATGTGATATACTTTCTGCTGTGTGGGTAAATCTGAAAGAATTAGTGTAAAAGAACAGGGGCTGGATATCACAGATGAGTTTTAGTAGGTGACGGTCAAAATTTTACACTACTGACTGAGCCCATAAAACTTTATTCTGTATGTGGTAAACCTGGACCTAGGATGTAGAGAATCATCTTTTTGATTCCTTCCTAATCCTTTTATTATTTGCTGTAAAAACAAACGAACAAAAAAAAACAACTCCCAGAAGGCCAGGGATGAGAACTGTAGAGGCTTAAGCCTCTCTGCACTGCTTGAAACCTGATGCTGCTGTACCTGGACACCAGCCTCAAAAGGCAACACTACGTGCCAGAGAAATCAGGTTTGGGTCTTAGCAACAAATAGGAGCTCCTGATACACTTTTCCATATCTACCCTTACCTCCCTCTAATTCATTCGTAAACAAATAAATTACATTTATTCCTTCCTTTCTCCAAAATACCAATTTACTTATTATATATAGTAGGCCCAGTGGCAGGCACTGGGACACAGTAGTGGTAGTGTGGAGTCTACAGCTGGCACAAGCTACTAGAACAAACTCAAATCGATGTTACTGCTCTGCCAAAAATCCTTCAGTGGTATTCAACATTCCTCAAGGTTTGGTCCCTGGTAATTTTTCCAGCCTCATTCGCCATATCTTTCTGGGCTGTTGCATTCTAAGTTCTAGCCATAATGAACTCATTTCAGGTCTACTATCTGATGCCATTTCCCTAACTCTTGCTGTCTCCCATGACATGGTTTAGCTGACTCTGTGGGAAAGCCTCCCCTGATCACACAAAACCAGGGTAAGTATAAGGGGGAAATTCTGGTGTGCCATACAACTTCTTTTTTTTTGATCAAACACTTCTCATTCTTTCCTTCCAACTTGTAAAAATATGCATCTAATAAAATCAGCTCACAAAAAGGCTGATGTGGCTCTGCAGCCATGTCCTTTCTTCATATTCTCTAAAGCAGTTTCTGAGAAGATGTGATATACACCCTGCTTTTCAATTCAGTGAAAGGTTAAGGCAACCTTGGCAAGCACAAGGGAGAAAAAATCTGGAGCAGTAAAATAGCATTCCAGTTAGTCTTCTGACTTAATTCCGCTACTTCTTAAAATAATAAATGTGTCATCCAGACTCAGTGCAGTGGACAGTAGATGGGCATGGGTCAGGCTTGCCGCACCACACATCCTCCTGAGGGTCTGTAATTTGTTTCTCTGCTTGTCAGTCCCAGCCAGGGTATGGCAAGAGCATGCTTCCTTTGTCAGCCACAGCATGTTGCCTGTCCCTTCCCAGGGGTACACTTTGGGTCTGAGGAAATAAAGTTTAAGGGTTTACTAATTCGAAATTTCATTGTTGAGTTTTTGTTTCAGTGCCAAGAAACTAGTTTATCAACAGCTCTGGCAAATACACAGAAAGACCAGCTTCTTCCAACAGTGCTCACAGAGCTCCGCCCTTTCTTTCTTAGTTGTGCACATTGCCTTTGTACTTGTCTGGCTCCCCTTGTCCTTGTGGGCAGAAATCTCTTATTTGCGGATATATCCCAAGCAAATACTGAGTGTCTACTACATCTGGCACATCATAGGTACTCAATAAATGGCTGATGAATTAATTACTATAGACCTGTTGGCACTTCAAACACTGGAAGTTCTCCGGATACACAGTTCACGCTACAAGTCAGTAGAAACTATTGCACTGGTAATTTTCAGTTCTTCTCACCTGATCGATATCGCTCATCCCTGGCTCCCCCAGATCGAGTTCGGTGGTACTTAGAAGGAGCGGAAGTCTGAGCTGCAGATGAAGCAGGGGTCTGGTTTCTATGTTCTTTCTGTACTGCTGAATCAGTTTCTAAAAAAGAAAGTTTGGAAGATGGTTATCCAATAAAAGTACAGCTACTGTTTTCTGAGCACAATCCAGCATTCCCACACTTTGAGGTAGGTACTATTACCCCTATCTACAGTAAAGGGTTACAGAACTTTTAATATACATGCAAAGATATCCAGGCTAAAAAAAAATCACCTTAGAACTATGACTATCAACAGGTGATAGGAGAGAAATAGCAAGAAGATTTATGTAAAGTGAAAAGGCCCTTTCAGAGACTCCAAGGATAGGTAGCACAGGGGAATGGGGGTGGATTTGATCCCCTAATCCTACAGTGGTACAAAGAACAGTTTGGGCAGTTTTAGCCTCCCAACTATAAGTTATTCCAAATAAGCATATCATTTCAGCAGAACTAGTGTGCTTCTTATGAAACATAGCATCAAGTAGAGTCTATGAGCCTTCCTCTAACTGGAACTGCCACTGAACCTGTCCTTGTCCAGTCCCTGGCATGCCCCCCTATTCTGCCTTCCCAAGAATTCAGTTTTCTCAAGAATATGGGAAAGGAGTAAATAAGCAGGAGAAAGACCTCTGATACTTTACTGCCTTCTTTTCCAAATGGTGATAGTTCCTAAGTCATTTTTTTAACTGTAGCAAGAACATTTAACATGAAATACACCCTTTAAACAAAAATTTAAGTGTATAATACAGTATTGTAAATTATAGGCATGATTCTGTACAGCAGAGCTCTAGAATGGACTCAACTTGCAACTAAAACTTTTTACACTTTGAGTAGCAACTCCCTGTTTTCCCCTTCTCCCAGCCTCTGGCAACCAGCATTCTACTCTCTGCTACCCTGAGTATGACTATTTTAGATTCGACATATAAATGGTATCACACAGGATTTGTGCTGTGACTTATTTCACTGAGTATCATATCCTCCAGATTCTTCCATGTTGTCACATCCATATTGTAGGATTTTCTTCTTTTTTAAGGAGTATTTTGTTTCTCAATCAGTACTTAGTTGTGCCGAGCAAGGCAGTTTACACACAGCAAATTAAGTGCCTGCTGTAGTAAGACGTCACCTATCCAGCAAATGCACTGCTCCATACCACAGCTGACAATCAGCTTATAAAGCCAAAAAGTTAAAAAGCAGACTGAAAGCCCAGTGGTTTAGGGAGTGCAAGCAATAGTCCCAATAATAGTTGAGGACATTACAGTACTACAGGAACTGAGACTCATCATGACATCAGAGCATTCAGAAAATGGGCAGCATGATGGAGAGCCCATGAGTAAGAGCTCCAGTCCACAGTCCCTGCTGAGCCCTGCACCTGCCAAGGCATCAGAGTGACACCATCCTGCACCCTCCGCACCAGCCCATCCACCAGGTGAAGAGCACTTGACAAATTCGGTTGGCACCAAGTGGAGTGTAAGAATCTCCCAACGGAGCCCTGCCAAATTCCTGAGCCCCAAAATCATGACACAATTTAAAAGACTGTTTTTTTTTTAGTGGTTAGGTTATTTTTTTTTACTATTTTTAAGAAGTCAAGGGAGAGTGTATTTTAGGACACTCTCCACTGAAGTGTTTTTATGAATCTAGAAATGTTGTTTTTAATGGGTTTTGGTAACTGAGATTTTTATTATAAAATATATTAACTGAGCAGAACACTTTAACATGGAGATTTTGAAATGTAATGTCTGGAATTGTAAATGGAAGTCTTTAATCAACTTGATTTTCTTGATAATCTATTTCACAGAAGAGCTATACTGAGTTCTTAATATTTTCATACCTTGTTCCATTCGTTAGTTTTACTACTCTAAAACAGGAATCAACAAACTATAGCCCGTATCTGTTTTGACAGTTTTATCAGAACACAGCCATGCTCATCTGTTTACATATTGTGTATGGGAACTTTCACACTACAGAGGCAGAGCTCAGTAGTGCCATCAGAGACTATATGGTCCTCCAGACCTGAAATAATTACTACATGGCCCTTTACAGCAAAAGCTTACCAACTCAGCTATAACTATAAAAGCTAACATTTAAGTGTTTGTTTTGTGCTGGGCACTGTGCATATAGAAATTTTCACATTTTATCTCACTTATTTCTTACAACAACTCTACAAGTCAGCACTGTCACTAACAACTTATTACAGAAAAGGTCTCAGAAATATGGATTATTTTATCCAAAGTCACAGAGCCAGGGAATGACAGAGCCACAATTTTAACCAGGGTCTGTCTAACTTCACCAGTTCTCAACCTGTCTCACAAGACTCTTAAGAGGAAAGCAGTCAAAATTAATAAGTTAGTTTAGGAGCTTCTAAATGCTTCAGGATTTACAGTGAACAGACAACAGTTTAAAAAAAGAAAACCACCTGCCTTCATGTGAAATATTCTGCAAAAAGCCCCTCCAAATAAAGTTGTCAGCCATTCAGCCAGAGAAATTATTTAAAACATATTCCAATTAACTTTAAATAGAGAACAAAAAAATAGAAAGGGGCTATTTTTATTTACAGGGTCAGATGATAAATACAGGAAGGAAATCAGATTAGCACACATGAGCTACTTTGCTTGTAACTATGCACAGAGAAAAAGGTTTGACTTAAGAGTACCAAGTTTAAAACATTAGCATTGTATTCCTTGTGTGTGTGTGTGTGGGGGGGGGGGTTATAATGAATATATAACTGAATTATCCATCACTGATTATTTTTTAATTAAATAAGCAATTTGCTAGGACAGACCAAACCACCCTAAGAAACATGGTGCTTCCGAATTAGTTAGCTAGTAATCCAAAGGATGAAAAGAATGAGTATGGATTCTCATTTCACAAAACATGGACACAAAAGGTTTATGTATGCTTTACCACTCCTCTCTCATTTATGCTTTTGTTTTGTATTTTTCAAGGTAATTAATTAAGAGAAAGAAGATAATGTAGACTAAAGAATTAAAATGGTTACAATGACATGACAGGGAGCAGGGAAACTGGGAGTTGACACATTTGTTGGAGGCAGAAATTATAGAAAATGAACATTTCCACTCAGGATTACTTAGAGGTTATCAGAGATCAAGCCAAAAGGCAATATTAACCCAAATACAGATATCTGAAGAGAATTAAGAATCAGACAAAAGTGAAGAGATCCACTGAACTGGTTCTGAAGACAAAAAACAAAAAACGCCTCACTACACACTGTTCGCGGAGGCTCATTTATTTGCACAACACCCTGCAGTGCTTCTCTCGGTCCACTCAGGGATTTAGCTATCCAAGCATACCAGGTCTCTTTGGGGTCTAAAATCATGACAAACATTTCATTGTGACTTGGAAGAAGTGAAACCAAAAGGTTGATTTGCAGTTTCTGTAGGTGGTTGGTGACAGGTTTGTTCAGTGGACATTCCTGAGGTGCCCAAAGAACAGTGCGGCAACGACATGGATTTCTGAGAGGACAACCTTAGTCCAAATGTGCAGTGTACCTGCTTCTGGTTCAACAGTCTGTCTAAAAGATATGTAAAAGGAAAAAATAGTAAAATGAATTCTTAGGAATTAAATCACTTTAAGTAGAATTGGAGGGAGGGGGTTCTTAATAGTGAAACCCTGTAGATTACTTTTCGCATGTGAATAATCACTCTCCAATTCATAAGAATTCTATAAATTTTTATTTCCATGTATTGAAGTTTATGTTTTAAGAGATAAGATTTACAAATATATTTTATATGTGCACTGAAAAAACTGGAAGCAATACAGTAAGATGTAAAATGTTAATAACAATTATCTCTAAGTGATCAGATTTTGGATGTTTCATGTTTTTCCATAGGCTTTACTGGGTTTCCATAATTTAGAAAGTTCTATTTTCAGAATACAAAAATAACACATGTTCATTACAGAACACCAAGGAAATAGTTAAATGTAAAGAAGAAAATAAAAATGATATTGGATTTTCTTACTTTGAAGGTCATACCACATTGAGCAGTTGCTTACCAAAATAAAGTAAAATAACATTCAGTTTTCAGCTCCCTAAATAAACTATGACTTGATGACCAGGATTTCCTAATCTTCTAAAATCAATTGTCTCCTTTTTCTTTGACCAAAAGCAATCGGCAAATCAATACATATCTGGAGGTGAGGGGGAGGAAACTATGTCCTGGATGGATTAAAAGAATTTTGGAAGGCTATTTCCACTTTAGCTTACTTGCCAGGCAAGGTAATTCATCATGGAAGAGGGCAGGAAACAATGTACCCCCAAGTCTCCTCAAAGAGAGGGCACAATATGGGGACATAGGAGCACAGCAGGACATTATTTAACAGCATGTCCAATGTCAGATGGGCAGACAAGATGCTGCTTAAAGATGAATCATTCCCTGGCCAGGGTTTCACACTCCAACCAGATCTCAGGAATCACCTGGAGCCCCAAAAGAGAGATTTCTATATTTTGAGTAGATACGCAGTTTTACTACCAAGAAACTAAAACTAAAGACAGAATTAATATATGTACCAACATGAGATACTACATGCCACATAAAATGAAAAATATGTTGCCTATGCAGACACATGAAAGTCTAAATGAAATAACGTCAAGTGATAAAAGATTAAAATATGCACATGACTGCAACTATATATATATATATATATATATATACACACAAATTGTTTATATATAATTACAAGGATCAAATGGAACATAAAATCCCTTAAGTAGCTGGAATGAGGTAATGATGAGGTATTCTGTAGTTCTTTACTATTTCTTTTGTCTGTAGAAAGAGTTACGTATTAATCAAAGTAATCTTAAAAGACACTAACTACAGGTAACTGCTGTAATGAGCACTGCTAACCTCACAAATTAAGTCATCATCAAAACTTCTAAATTCTAGTGTGAAATATACTTGAAATCCAAAGAAAATGATTATTACACAGTGACAGCGCCAGTTTGGGGGTTCCTGATCTTCTGGTCTCTTGTACAGAATATCCACTAGGGGTCACCATTATGTTTAAATAGTGATGATGCTATAGGCTTATAACCACTAAGTTTAAGACAAACCATGACTTTTAATTTCTTCTATAACACAAAGCCTTCCTTCTCAATGATCTGTATGTATATACAGAGAGAGACATCAGAGTCTTCTATGATTCTACTGTTTGAACACAATAACAGTGATAACCTGAAATGGCTGATATTTGGTAGTATAAAACTATGCAAAACTTCCATTCAGGAAGATGGAAGAGAGCCAGGCTTTCAACTCTGCCTATGATTTAACAGATATTCTCACCTGTAAGAGTATTGGAGTGAAACAGGAAGTGCTCTGAGAATCAAGTAACATAATAACTCAACTTTTAGAGTGAGCAGAGCAGACATGCTCACAAGGCTTGGTGCTGGGGTCCAGAGAAGAAATATATTAAATAAGCGATCACCAGCTCATGTAGATCTTTTACATTGTGCTATGCGCTGAGAAGGAAAAGAACAAAGCCCTCAGTCCAAATAATGGGGAATTCAATTTGAATGTGAGTTTCAGGGAAGGTTTGTTCAAGGGAGACATTTATGCAGGCTTTAGCCAGACAGAGAGGGGGAAAAGCCACTTTACACAAAAGCATGGCATTTGTAGAAGTCCAGTGAGGGAGAAAAACCTTGACAAGTCTGAGAAAGACTGGTGGGGTTAAAGCACAGTGGAGAGAGAGAGTGATACAAAATAAAGCTGGAGAATAAAAGTGGGGTCAGGTCACTTGTCTTAAGCCAAAGGAGCAGTCTTTGAAGGGATTTAAACAGGAAAACAGAGTAACAATGATAATAACATTTCTAGGCTCTTTAAACTTTCATCACACCATCTCATTTTATCTTCACACTAACACTATTTGATAGATACCATTAAGGAAGCAGGAGATCACAGGTTAAGTCTGCTTTTCTATAGTGAGACTGTGTCAATAATCACCTTGAATCATTATAAACAGAACCTCTACTCCTACTCCCACCCCCTGGAAGGGTATTTTGAATCACTTGGGGAATTTCCATGGAAGCTAAAGTCACAGAGTCACTGAGGACAGCCGTCCTTAGAAGGAGAGGTGATTAACTTCACTACCTGGGAAGAAGGAGGAATGACAGTGTTTGCATGTGGTTTCAGGAAAGGGGCCACCTGTCTGATGGCTAGAGGTGCATCTGGGCTTT
Source organism: Manis javanica (assembly GCF_040802235.1). NCBI lineage: Eukaryota > Metazoa > Chordata > Mammalia > Pholidota > Manidae > Manis > Manis javanica. The sequence continues at coordinate 87,332,229 of NC_133165.1, forward strand.
AGAGGTTCTGGGTCTGAAACGGGGGATGGGGGGGTGGGGAGGGGGTGTGTGAACAGACCCTGACCCAGAGCTTCCCAAGAAAATTGCTGTATGTGACACTGAAGAGCACAGTACAAGAACTCTGTCCTGAGAATCCAAGTGCGGTCTTTGCTGAACTGAGCAGAATGGGTTCTTCCACCAGCGTGGCTTACCTGTAAGTCAGCATTACTGGTCACAAGGCAAGCACCAGTTTTCAGTAACACCCCATAAGGCACTGAGAACCAGCAGCAGTCTATGGGGCTCTTCTCTTTTGGGCATGGAAGCTGCACTGAACACCTCTCCTTCTGCACTACCTATTTCCCAGGGTGTTCTTGGACAATTTAAGAGGAAAAGAGAAGCCCCAAGAGAAAGATAATGGACTTCCTTCTGATAAGATTTGTGGAGATAGATTTAACTGCAGGGTGCGCTCCCATTCACAGTAACAGAATACTATCAAAACGTAGGAAATGAAAGAGCAGAACTGGGACTGGAATAAAAAATACCATGTTCTTTCCATTATGCTGTGATCCTCACTTGGGAAGGAACTTTTAAATCAAAATGCGGTAGATAAAGTAGATCCCACTTCCCTCCTCACTATAGCCTTACACAGAGAGGCATACTCCCTACTTCATATTTACATAGTTGGAAACGTTCTATAGCATTCCTGATTTCAATATCTGGTTTCATATTCACACCCCTTTGAATTTCCACAGTACTTTGTTTAGAACTCTCTTATAGTGCTTATTTAACTCTATCTGTTATGATCCTCATTTGTGTCTCATGTTGTGTATGCGTCTTATCTCTCTTACTACAGCATATATATTACTTGATATCAGAGTCTGTTCTTAATGCATCTTATATTTCCTGCAGTAATTGGCTCTGAGTCTCATACACTCCAGGCACCCAATTTTGGTTAAAATAAACAAACAAATGAGATCTTGTCACCTCCACCAGTGATAGTGAACGGCTGAGAAAAACAAAGACAAAAATGAAGAGATACCAATTTAAAGGGTATGGTTAAATGTTAATTTGAAAAGCCTGCTTATTTCTGTATCTCTAATCCATACAGTTTTATACAAAACTGTGTACCTTTGCCTTTCATGATTTTCATACATCTACACAAGGTCATTAAGAAAAATAGGGTCACATACTATACTCAAGAGGAGTTATCAGAGGCTTTAGAGAGCAGATAAAACCTAAGGTTCTTTTGTTTCATTTTACCTCAGTCACATACACTTGTCCAATCTCACTTGCACATATACACTTGCACAATCTTAAAGGCAGGACTGAGCTTAGAAGAACTATGACGACAGGGGTGTGGAGCAGCTGGCACATGCATTGTACGTATCGCTACTGGAATACTGGTGAGTAAATACCCTCTAGCAAAATAAGCAGCAATTACAAAAGAAATCCAAGTCTGGGAAAAGCCTTTGGGTCGCCACAATTTCCTACTATGACAAGGTGGAGAATGTCAACACATAACCATATTCATAAACTAATAGGTCTTATCCCTAGAAGGGCAGTAGGTGAGGGTCTGGGGAAAATTAATATGGAAACCTAGGCCAAGAGGGAATATGTGAAAGGTGAGGTGCTATTCTGAAGCAGGAGACAAACAGATTTAAATATACAGAAAGTAGAGCAAAATCAAAGGATGAAGGAAGAAAAACAAATACACAAAGGTCACAAATAATCTCAATACACAAAGGCAGAATGGAATGTTTATACCAATGCCATCAAAAACAGAAGCTGCAATAATGTCCTAAAGCAAAAGATGTGGGCCCAAGAAAAGATGTCACCACTGACCTCTAAGGGCACTTTTAAAGAGTGGAGAGTTGCCAAAAGAGCTGAGGCAGAGCTCTTCCCAGACCAACCCAGAGGAAGGAGGCCTCCAGTTTCAATACTTCATGGAGCTGTTGTGGAGACCATATGAGCAGCTTGCTGGTGAAAAGCCAAGATGAAATACTAGGGTCTCTGAGATCTTTTAGCTTCATAGAAATTATTTTTGTACAAATTTGGAACAACCCTTATATAGAAAAGTTAGAATAAAGAATTCTGATTAAACGTGGCAGGATAAAAACTTCTATCTATCCCCACACTTTCCCAAAATGCCACTAGAATGATAATGAAGGCATGTGGCAGGACAAGAAAATAGTCAACTCAGATACATGCAGGTAGATAGATGACAGCAAGATCTGTCTCTACAAAAATAAAATTGATGGATTAACTATGAAAAAAAGCAAATGGCTTATCTGGAAGCAATATTTACATAATCATAATAATGTAAGCACTGAATGTTGACTGAGCAACACAAAAGTAATATATGAAGCATACAGTCCCAAATAAGTGTGAGATGGGAGATGTGAATCATGGGGCAAAGGGGAGGAGAGAACGTATGGTGACCATATGGTTAAGGGAGGAATATGTAAGGGAAAAAGTCTAATCTTTTACAGTAGAAAAATCAATAAATGATGCCTCAAATTGAAAAAAGGTCAAGAGACAGCACTGAAATGTTACTTAGAAATACAGAGGTAACTGCCAGAAGAAAGTTTTAAGAAGCTGAAAGTCTTTCCTTTAAGATCGGGAACAAGACAAGGATGCCCACTCTCTTTACTTTTATTCAACATAGTTCTGGAGGTCCTAGCCACAGCAGACAACACAAAGAAATAAAAGGCATTCAGATTGGTAAAGAAGAAGTTAAACTGTCACTGTTGCAGATGACACGATATTGTACATAAAAAAACACTAAAGAATACACTCCAAAACTACTAGATCTAATATCTGAATTCAGCAAAGTTGCAGGATACAAAATTAATATACAGAAATATGTTGCATTCCTACACACTAAGGATGAACTAGCAGAAAGAGAAATCCAGAAAACACTTCCATTCATAATTGCATCAAAAACAATAAAATACCTAGGAATAAACCTAACCAAGGATGTGAAAGACCTATACTCTGAAAACTACAAGATACTCACGAGAGAAATTAAAGAAGATACCAATAGATGGAAACACATCCCATGCTCATGGGTAGGAAGAATAAATACTGTCAAAATGGACATCCTGCCTAAAGCAATCTACAGATTTAATGCAATCCCTATCAAAATACAAATAGCATTCTTCAACAAACTAGAGAAAATAGTTCTAAAATTCATATGGAACAACAAAAGACCCTGAATAGCCAAAGCAATCCTGAGAAGGAAGAATAAAAAGGGGAGGATTACACTCCCTGACTTCAAGCTCTACTACAAAGCCACAGTAATCAAGACAATTTGGTACTGGCACAAGAACAGACCCATAGACCAGTGGAACAGACTAGAAAGCCCTGATATAAACCGAAGCATATATGGTCAATTAATATATGATAAAGGAGCCGTGGATATGCAATGGGGAAATGACAGCCTCTTCAACAACTGGTGTTGGCAAACTGGACAGCTACATGCAAGAGAATGAAACTGGATTACTATCTAACCCCATACACAAAAGTAAACTCAAAATGGATCAAACACCTGAATGTAAGTCATGAAACCATAAAATTCTTAGAAGACAACATAGGCAAAAATTTCTTAAGTATAAACATGAGCAACTTTTTCTGAACATATGCCCTCAGGCAAGGGAAACAAAATAAAAAATGAACAAATGGGACTACATCATGCTAAAAAGCTTCTGTACAGCAAAGGTCACCATCAGCAGAACAAAAAGGCACCCTACAGTATGGGAGAATATATTTGTAAATGACATATCTGACAAGGGGTTAACATGCCTCAACACCCAAAAAACAAATAACCCTATTAAATAACGGGTGGAGGATATGAACAGACACTTCTCCAAAAAGAAATTCAGATGGCCAACAGGCACATGAAAAGGTGCTCCACATCACTAATCATCAGAGAAATGCAAATTAAAACCACAATGAGATATCACCTCACACCAGTTAGGACAGCCAACATCCAAAAGACAACCAACAACAAATATTGGTAAAGATGTGGAGAAAGGGGAACCCTACTACACTGCTGGAGGGAATGTAAATTAATTCAACTGTTGTGGAAAGCCATATGGAGGTTCCTCAAAATAGAAATACCATTTGACCCAGGAATTCCACTCCTGGGAATTTACCCTAAGAATGCAGGAGCCCAGTTTGAAAAAGACATGCGCACCCCTATGTTTAACGCAGCACTATTTAGGATAGCCAAGAAATGGAAGCAACCTAAGGGTCCATCAGTAGATGAATGGATAAAGAAGATGTGACACATATACACAATGGAGAACTATTCAGTCATAAGAAGAAAACAAATCTTACCATTTGCAATGACATGGACGGAGCTAGAGGGTATTATGCTCAGTGAAATAAGCCAGATGGAGAAAGACAAGTATCAAATGATTTCACTCACCAGCAGAGTATAAGAACAAAGAAAAACTGAAGGAACAGAACAGCAGCAGACTCACAGAGCCCAAGAATAGACTAACAGTTACCAAAGGGAAAGGAACTGGGGAGGATGGGTGGGAAGGGACGGATAAGGGGATTAACGGGCATTATGATTAGCACACATGATGTAGGGGTGGGGCACGGGGAAGGCAGTATAGCTCAGAGAAGACAAGTAGTGATTCTATAGCATCTTACTCCACTGATGGACAGTGACTGTAATGGAGTATGTGGTGGGGACTTGATAATAGGGGAAATCTAGTAACCACAATGTTGTTCATGTAAGTGTATATTAATGATACCAAAATTAAATTAAATTAAATTAAAAAAGACAAATGGGGGTAAATATGCTAAGGGTGGTCACTTTTTTAGCTACAGAACCTATATACCTTAGATGACCGAGCCTCACAACTGATCCCTTTTTTGGGGAAAGACATAAATAGATTGAAGATCAAAACTGGGTAAAGAAAGTGATCAATGTGAATTAGAGAATTTACCACTAAGACACCCTCACTAAAAAATCTAAGTAAAATAGAATGGACTTTGGGAAGAAAGAAATTGAACTTAGAGTAAGGAATGAAATACAGAGGAATAACAAAGAAGCAGATATTAACAATCATTGGCTACATAAAACAATAATAATAACAATAATTCATGATTGAGGTGGTATGTAAAAAACAATAATAAATTTATATGTGGAGTGATGTTAGCTGACATTAAAGCATTAACATACTTGTGCTGGCTGGGAGGAGAATAAAGATGTCTAATAACTCTAGACAGTTGAGATTTTTTTTTTAAGTCTTAGGATTAAAAACACTACTGGGACAGTTACTGATGATAAAAGGAACAATTCACAAATGTAATTAATTTGCCTATACGTAGTAACATAGCTTTAAAATACATAAAGCCAAACTTGACAGAACCACAAGGAAAACTGACAAACCCATAGTGAAGGTGCAGGTTTTTCAACACAGTTCTCCCAGAAATGACAGAAAGGTTACTAAGAACAGATAAGAGCTGAACAACACAACTAACTACTTTGAATTAATGGACCAGAACCATCCACTCAACAAACAGGAATAGGTGAGTTATAGAAATTTACTAAATACTAGGCATGTCTTAACAAATAACAAAGAATAGATTTTGTACAGGCATGTTCTTTGACCACAGTGAAATCAAGTAACACTTTTCTTAGGAAAGAAAGCAGAAAATTTAAGCACCCAATTCAGGAATTAAAGAGTACAAAAGAGTCAGCAAAAAGAGTACAAGGAAGGAAATACATATGGGAGCCGAAAATATATCAGAAAACAATGCCATACTAAAAAAAGATCAACAAAATCAAAAGCTTGCTCTTTGAACAGACAAACTTCTGGGAAGACAGATTATGAGAAAAGAGATATAAGTAAACAATATAAACAAAGCAGGGGCTTTAAAAATAGAATACTGTGAATAACTTCATAAATTTGAATATTTATAAAAACAGACCATTTCCTAGAAAAATTAAACCTACCAAAAATGAAGAAACAGAAAACTGACAGAACTTGGTAACAGACAAGTGATGGGGAATGAAGGAGATGCTGAGGATGATTTTTAAGTCTCCAAATTGGATTTAAGAGGCGAGTTCTATTCACTCCAAGGGGGGAAAACTAGAATCATAGAAGTAGGCTGGATGTCCTAGAGCTGGATTTTTGTGTTTTTATTTTTTGTTTTCTGTGTGTGTGTGTGTGTGTGTGTGTGTGTGTGTGTGTGTGTGTGTGTGTGTGTGTGTGTGTGTGTGTGTGTGTGTGTGTATGGAGGGGTTGATGGTGTAGGGATGGTGTGCAGAAGACAGAAATTTAATGGATATATTGAAATGGAGAGTCCTTCAAGCAATATAAATGGAGATGTTAAGTATGTAGATGGATCTATGGATCTGGAGCTCAAGAAAGATCTGGGTTGAAGAAACATATTTAGAAGTTACCCTATTTAAACAAAAATTAAAGCCACAGGTATGTCTGAAATACTCTAGAGAGACAGAACATTGATTTTCTAAGTGTGGTCTGGTCCCAGCAAGCTCAGAATCCCCTGGGAACCTGATAAAATGCAAATTCTCAGACCCTACCCTGGACCTACTGAATTAGAAACCCTGAGAATGGGGTCCTACAATCAATTAACAAGCCCTCTAGTGATTCTGATGCAGGCTATAATTTGCAAACCACCCATATAGAGCGAGAAGTCAAGAGTGCTTGGGCCCTGCCTTGAGAATTTCAACATTTAACAGGGGAGAATAAGTCTGCAAGGGTGACTAGGAGCAAAAGGAAGAAGTAGGTAAAAAAAAGAGGAGTTTTTCAAGTGTTTCAAGAGGCAGAGTGGTGACCACTAAGACAGCTCCAGAAAGGACTGGAATGGGTTGAGCAGTGAGCAGGAGTTGAGAACACAGAGACAGTAAATATAGACAGTTCTGAGCAGTTTGGTCATAAAGGGGAGATACACACATAGGAGAGGCTGACAAGGGAGGATTTTTTTTAACAGAACAGTAATGAGCATGATGAACTACTGAGGGGAAGCATCTGGTTGAGAAGAAGAGCACGACTGTACGAGAGAGGCAGGGGGCTGACAGCAACGGCATGCCAAGGGGGCAACGCAGCTGTCTGTAACAGCAGGAGGAGCATTTTATTACTTACACTGCTTAGAATTGCTAGACATTGTGGTAATAATAAGCAAACCAACTTTTTGTTGGTTTTATTAATGCTTTTTTAGTTTCTACAGATACTGCACCCCTCATTGCCTGTACCAGGGGTGGCCCACTCCCACTGCCACGTCCTTGGTGTCACTGGATGACAGAACAAGGTTTCTGAAAAGGGAGCAGGGGATGGGATCCAAAGCACAGGTGGAAGGACTGTTCTTGGATTAGAGGGTTAGGTCACCTTTTTAACCCAAAGGAGGTAAACGTGAGGGGCACGGATGAGAAAGTGTGAAAGGTGGTAGCAGGAAGACGCAGGAGCTCGAATGGCTTCTATTTCCCCTGGGAGGTCATGGGCAAGACCATCCTGCTTGTGAGATGGCTCTGTCACATTTCTTGACCTGTTGTGATTAAATGTCTGATTTGTCAAATTCATACTCACTAAGCCAACTTTGTTAGTGATTTGGCTCCCCTTGTAGGCCTGCCCATGGGGCAAGAAGGCGCTGACCACACAGACCTGAGTATGTCTCAGAGGTTTCTCAGCAGAAACTAATAAAATGGTTCTTGAACATGATCTGGTTTCTATATAGCCTGAACAGATAATGAACAGACATTGGTCCTTTTTATAGTTACATTTCTTATCGAGTTATTTTTTCAGGACTTAATTGCTTTTGTATAAAGTGACTAAAGTAAATCTCTGGGCCTGCAGAGAGGCATGATCCACAGTTAAGCAGCAAGCACCCTCCCTTTCTCTGTCACGCCTTGCTCAGCAAAAGGTGGCTTTTCACTAGCTGCCACTGGCCCAATTTCTACCTCTTCTCTCTTAATTCATTTCTATATCCATCTGGTTTACTTAAGATATTTTAAAATAGCCATTGCTGCTCTGACCTTCTAGTTTCTGTAGGGAAGAATTTCCAAGAACAATGCAAGAAATAAAACAGGACTGCAGTGGAATATATTGGTATAAAACCATTATTCATTTATTTATTCCATTATTCATTCAACAAATATTTACAGACTATATACCCTGTGCAAGGCTTGATATTAGAACTGTGGCAGGTACAAAGTCCTCAAGGAATTTACAGTCCAGAACTAAAAGCAATTGGCTCCAGAAACAGCCAGGCCATGGAAACAGACTTTGCATGTAGGGGGAAATTAGAAATAAAGAAAAAATTCTTTATAGTAAAAGTGATTAAAGCAGAAATAGGCTATCAAAGGAAATCCTGCAATCTGAGTAAGTATAAAAATATGACGACTTAGAGACAGACTGTGTTGCCTAGAAACAAAGGTTCCAGCAACCAACCGCTCTGGATTTAAGCACAAACGTGACTCAGGACTTTCTGATCCATGAAGAACACAGTCTCTATGCAGAAGGAGTAAGTCAGGCTGTGGATTAACTTAAAAGATTGTTGAGGGTTCTTATCCCCAAATTTTCAGGTTCTGGAATCCTTGAGTTACCTGGAAAAACCGATCTGTCCTTGCTTCTTGCCTCTCCTCCCTTTGCTCCTCTCCATCACAGTCTGTGTTCAGGCAAAAATAAGAAGCAGTTTCTCCATGACCTGGAATTTTCTGCCATTGAATCATGTCAGCTATGCACAGACTATCACCCAAGCTTTGTGTGAATGATTTGATGACCTTGGGCATTTTAAAAATGCCTAGCACACAGCAGATGCTCAGTTAAGATTCATTTCCTCCTTTCTTTCCTTCTGTTTTTTCTCTCTTCTGGTGAGGAAGGGAGGGAAAAAACAGGAGCCAACAAAAGACAGATCTCTTGTAAGACAACATTCTTCAGTACAAAAACACTGAAAAGGTTTAAACCATTTCACATTACCTACCTTGTGTCTGTGGGATGTAAGGTGAGAGGAGTTTTGACCTTTTCTTTTCATATCCCTTCTGGGTGATGTCCCCTAAAATAGCAAGAAACAGAAATAGGTTATGCATTATTCTTACTCTGTGGTTGTTCCTGTAAAAATAAAATTAATTACAGAGTATTATAGATTACCACATAAAGAGTAGGAAAATATGTATATAGTTCTTTGCCAGGGATTTTTATATGTGTGATTTCCCACAGGCTGGGAGCTGACTTCTTGTGGAAAATTGTAGGGCTTGTCCCTAAACCAATCGAGCATAGCAATACTGCATACCATGTCAGAGACTGCTGAGTTCCTAGACACCCCTCGTTTCCTTGGTATTTAACATATGCCAAAATGGAATGCTGCAAGGATGGCAGACTGGTCTCTCAAAAGTGTCAATTTCATCAAATGAATGCAATTGACTGGGGAGGTATTCAAGTACACTGCCATATAGAACCACATAAAATCAAAAGCCTAGTTAAGGGAAGAAGTCAAGATTTACGCACTGAGATGGGAAATTTGAAAGGCCCTTCTGCACCCTAATACCTGTGACTAGAACCTGGGTTTGGAATTCCCACATCTTTTTCCCTTAGTTCACTTTTATTGGTTTGTATTATTTATACATATATGTATATGCTTTTTTCACAAAGTTAAGTTAAAAAGTATACATGAAGCACAAAGTATGTATACAATAAATGTAATAAGGATAAACTGACCAATAGAGAAAATGTGTTGTTGAAATGTTAAGAAATATGCTAGGTACTAAAGGAAGGGTAGCAAACGGATGGGAGTAGAGCAGGGTTCAAAGGAACAGGAAATTCAGAACAAAAGGACATTTAAGAAAGAATGAGTAACTCAAAGCGGGAGGAATAAATATATGTGGTGAGGAGACATGACAGCATTGTTTCCCAAAAAATAATAATTTTTTATTCAAAGAAAACTTTAAAAGTTTAAATTTAAGGTAAGAAGTAATTTGCATATTCAAATTCATAATATTTACTTATTATACAATTAATTTCAGAGGGAAGCATATTTTGATGGACACAGAGTTGAAATCAAGGGTAAGGAATGTCAGCTGCTGTTGGCCTCAGCATGTGGCTGATGGAATAGATGAGGGAGAGCTAGCAGGCCTCACTGAAGGGCTTAAGCAGGGGAATAACAGAAGGGACAGAAAGAAGTGAAGGAGTAAGAGAAATTAGGAAGGAAGACTGCTTAGGATTTGATGACTGGCTGGAGGTAGGGTGAAAAGGGTTGCTGGCCTGAGCAACCAGGCAGATGGTGGTAATAGTCTTTGACAGAAATTCAGCAAGAAGTATGTGTCTGGCAGGTTGAAGAAGAGCTGAACTTAGGAAAGGCCTATGAGAACTACACAAGAGAAGTCGTCCAATCAATAGTTGCATATATGGACCTAGAACTCTGGTAAGAAAGACATAGATCTGGAATTACCAGGAGATAGGTGAAAAATAAGCTGATAAAATTTCTTTGGAGTAATTTGGCAATTTCTATCAAAATTTTGATTCAGCACCTGCACTTCTAGGAATCTATTCATGACAATATTCACACAGGTATACCAAAAAACTCAATGTAAGATAATTCCCTTACTCATTCTTTGTAATGAAAAATACTGCAAAGACTCTAGAAGTTTATATTATAGACCATCTATATTACAGACATCTTTCAACAAGGGGTGATTTTGTCCTCCACCCTGGGAGAAAATGTCTACAGACATCTTTGTCACAGCCAGAGGAAAGGGTGCTACTGGCATCTAAGGGATAGGGGCCAGGGATGCTGCTCAGCATTGTGCAGTGCACAGGACAGTCCTCAACAAGAATTACCCAGTCCAAAATGCCTATAAGTGCTGAAGGTAAGAAACCCTCATCTACATAATAATATGCGGTATTCCAAACTTTCTGGCACAGAAGATGTCTGAAATATATTAAGGTTGCAGAACAGTAGATGTAATAGTATTGAGTCGAGAAAGACAGTTACAGATAGGTTTGCGTATCACTGGTATCTTAATTATGACATCTGTGTCCCTATTAGGTGCTGTCCTGTGTGCTGAAGGGTAAGGGTTGTGTCCTGCCCACAGCCTGGCACAGTAGCACTTGTTGAGTGACTGAATGAATTAATAAAATGGGAACAGTGAGAGAATGATAAATAAATCAAATATATAAATATTTATATTCATATTATATGTAACTATAATGAATAAATCAAAGTGTACTTAGGGGGAAAACTGGACATGTAAGAAAAAGAGATCTTTACATTAGCAGGAGGCCCAACCAAAAATTTACTGAAACTTGACAGCCAGGCCTCAAAGGTAGCTGGAAAAGCAACACTTACCCTCCCTGAGGAGAGGAATAGTACATAAATCACTGGGCACTAGGCCACTAAGGAACTCAAGCAGAGTGCAATGTGCCCCTTAACCAGATAGCAAGACCAGACAGAAGGAACTCAGTTATTCCACACTTTGCATTTGTTACTCCACATTTCTATCACTGCCCACTTACAGGTTGTGCTCTTAGCATTCTCACTACCTGTAGGTAAGCAGTTTTTGCTGCACTAAAGCAGTATTTTCTAAACTTGCCCAATTTTTAAGAATCACCTGAGGTACTTGTAAAAATATAAATTCCACGGCTCCTCCCATGAAGATTCTGATTCACTAAATCTGGATTAAGACTCAGACACCTGTATTTCTAACAAGTGCCTTCCAATAAGTCTTAAAATTCAGGCAAGTTTGGAAACTGCTGCACTGAATAATCGTGTCTGGAGTCTCGTGGCTCTGCTGACTTGATGCGAGGGGGGTACAAGAAGAAGGGAAGAATGCTGTCTTGGCAGATACAGCCTCGAGGGAGAGCACAGAACTTCGGGAGTTCACAGACACTAGGTCACATCATAGGCATTCTTACTCAGGACAGATTTTTGCCATCTGGCATATAAAACAAAAAGGAGTGTCATAACTATACCCGTATAAAATTTGCATTAAAATGGCATAGATCTAAGTTAAACCTGTTGTTCAAGTTTTTTTGAGAACTAAACAAATAAAGGGAGGATTAGCCTTCTGCTCCCACTAGGGTAACATATTTCTCCACTCACAAGCATGCTCAAAAGAGCAGCCAATCCCAAGGGTCGCAGCAGCTGGCAGGTGTGGAATCACCTAGCCTGATAAAAAGGTAACGACCCAAACAACCAAGAGACATGCCCCAAGCAGTCACGGACCCACATGACTTAGAACTGTCCAGTTGCTTTGGCACTACCACAACCCTGAATAGCCAACACTGGACATAGGGAAAGATACACATACGGGGTGCAACAGAAAGCAAATATATTCCTAACTTCTCTCCCCATCACCTGGATCAATGAAAGCAGCTTGGCCTAGGTAGCCCACAAATTATCTTCAAACTGACTAATAGAGCAGGCCAGAGGAGGAGGTGCGTGTGAGCCTGCCAGCCAATCCAAACCTCCTAACAGGCAGCAGTGAGAGGAAGAGCAGTCCTACAGATTGGTTAGCCATGGGTGTGCACACTGACAATGGGAAGGTGGCACGGTGCTATGGTTAAGCACTTTAAAGTCTGATCTGGGCAGAACCACATCTGGAGCACAGACTGCTACTTCCTGACTATCTGAGTCTAGATAAGTTTTACTTAACTCTTGATAAATCTTGGTTTCCATGTCTGTAAAATGGGGAATAATAATATCTACCTGCAGGTTTTTATTGTGATTACAAGTATTTAGTACAGAGTCAGGGCTATAGAAAGTACCAATCAATATCAATAAAGTTTTACTGAAGCCTACTGGTCAGGTGTGGGTAGAGGTAGGCAACTATGTCCCAAAAAGAGAAGACGAAGGCAAACAGCATTACTAACACTCCAAAATTAAGACCCTGGGAGAGATGCACATCAAAAGCAATACAGAACCCAAAAGGAAGCAGCATGATCTATGCCTGGATGGGGAAAGGAAACCTTTACAGAGAGGGTGACATTTTGATTTGGGGCGGGCCTTTCATTCTATATCAGAAATATGACATAAACTCCTCCTGACGCAGTCACTTAGCAGTTTACAAGCTTTCCTCTGCTGCCAACTGGCTGTTTAGTATGGCCATGTTTGAATGGGTCTTCAGAATTCTGATCTCCCAGAGAGAAGTAGGGCAATGCTAAGCAATTTTCATAGATGACCTTGTACGGAACCCTGAGCAATTACGTGCTAAACAAACACAGGGCTTGAGAAATTCTGGAGGGTCACCAAGTCATATATATGGAAAATCTTGATGACCAGAGAGTAAGAATTCCAGCTGCAGCCATAAATCCTTTCTGTCTCAATGGAAATAAAAAGGTATGTGCCACTACAGCCCTGCCTCAAAGTCACAGTGACTCAGTCAGATGCAGCTATGGCTTGGGGGACTACGGGGTTGCCACGGAAAACATTTTTGAGAACCTAACTGATGGTATGCAGAGTGCTCAGCAAAGATGAAACAATATTTATGTTTTCAAGAAGTTCTCAGTCTACACAAATGACAATAAAAGTGGCAAGTGCTACTCTAGAGAACAGTACCAAGTGTTATGGGGAGTACAAAAGAAGCAATGGTGATAAAGAAGAATTGTAATACTCAAGAATAAGTAATAACACCACTTACAGAGGGCTTACAATGAACCAGTCTCTGTTTCCAGAGCCTCACAACAGGTGCTAGTATCATCCCCACTTTACAGATGAGGCTGCTCAGATGCAGTTTAAGCCATGTGCCACAGTCATACCCACCAAGTGCTATGATCAGGATCTGAACCCAAGCAGACATGGCTCCAGGACCCCATCTCTTAAATACTACTTTCTATTCATTTTCAGAGAGAAGCCCCAAATTCCCAGAAACACCAGGAAGCTTTGCAGGAGTGGCCCTTAAATTGGGTCTTAGAGGATAACTGTCAGGAGACACAGAACTGAAGGTAAAGACACAGTTTCTCAAACCCACAGCTATGGAAGACAGTGGCATGCTTGAACACAGAGAATATAAAAGCTGTAAGTTCAGTCCAGTCTCTGATGAACAGGACACTGGCCCCACTGCTGCTCCTGCAGGCCCAGCCAGAGGTGAGGTCACCATCATTTCTGCCTCAACGTGCACATGGAATCTTCAGACACTTGAAGTTTAGGGCTGATATTTAAATCATATGTCATCAATTTACTCCCTCTTCATTAAATGCCTCTATATAACACAACCATCATTCTAACTTTTCAAAATATTCTGACATTAGTTCACTTGATTTCCCTAAAAATCCTCTTAAATAAACAGAAAAGACATCACCTTTACGAGAGAACAAGAAACTGTGACATTAAAAAGTAAACATCTCATTTAAAGAAAAACAGTAGACTAGAATCTGGGTTTTGGGCCTTTTCTTGCTATTCTTTGTCCATTGTTTGATTTGTAGGTGGCCCCCAATCAAATGCAATGAAAATACAAAACTAATCTATTGTTACTAAAATGAACAACGTGGGATAAACAATTTTTGCGGCTCACTCCAAAATATAGGCGACTTTTCTAGAAGACATGAAAAACACCCCTTCCCTCCCAAACAGGACCCTATGAGAATTGCCTCTTTTAATCACCTTTTAAGTGAGACAGCTAACTATGGAAACTATGTCCAAATGCAGTCAAAAAACAGTCAGAAAAGTCATTATACCTCATTACTAATATTCAGATAACAGAGAATGTGTTAGGACAAAATATAGCTGAGAAGGTGAATGAGGTCGATCTTAGCAAAATTGCAAAAGGCAGAGAATGTGGATCCTAGCCAGCAAAGCAAATTTTTTATTATTAAATTATGAAATTTCATCATGTCCTCCTTACAATGGTAATTCCACTCATTGGATTACATATACCAAGCCAAACATCTTCCTTCTAAGGGTGATACACAAAGGCTCACAAACACATGTGCTTTCCTTCCAAAGCACTTTCAAAGTTTTTTTAATGTTGAGCCCTAACCACTTCAGTGGCAAGAGTGGGAGAGGTTCAGAGTCACAAAAAAACAGTGGTCTTACCCCTTAAGCCAGCTACATGGCATTTTGGCCCCTCCCTGTCTATTTTCCTTGTCATATCTGAACTGAAAGTAGCTAGCAGGAATCCAAAAAATTAAAAACCTTCAATTATTTTAAAAACTCCCCATAGTTTCTTTCTAGATAGGTAGAATTAATCTTACATTGAAATGAAGCTGAAAAGATATAATATTTTCACAGTTTAGCCAGAAATAAACCTCTGTTAAAATACTTCAATCTGTTGAAAAATTTAGAACTTGAATTTTCTCTAACTTTTGGGGGGGAAAAATTAGCATAAAAAGACTATAAAAGCTATAGTCTTATTTTAACTCAACCTTGCTAATCTTAAAAAAGACTTTCAAGGAAATTAACTTCAGGACATTCAAATTTCCATTCTCAGTAGATGCCCTCTCACCTCATTTAGAACAATAACTAGACACTTTCCATGTCAAACATTTGAGAATAAGCCCAGATCGCTTTCTCCCAAAACTCAAATCATAGAATTGTTTTGGCTGCACAGTTCGGTTTTCTAGGTCAAATATATATGACTTTTTACAGATGGTATTTCACCTAAGGCACGAGGCAAGTTCAAACAAATAAAAAGCAACAGAGTAAAACACTTGAAACACACTGAGAAACTGAACTCTACTCTGACTACATCAGCAGGCAGCTGGCTAAATTAACCCACCTAATGCCAGAGGTAAGTTCATCTGTCCATAGAGGCATTTACCAAGCTACCCAGACGCCAAACATCTTCCTTCTAAAGGTGATACACAAAGGCTCACAAATTTTTTTATTATTAAATTATGAAATTTAGTAATTTAAGAAACACTATGTCTGCATGTAAGAAATCTGCTGTATAAAATGACCTGAATGCCTAAATGGAACAGGAGAAATCCTGCGGTGGTTCAGCTGGTGAAAAAACACAGGTTCTAGCATTAGGCAGACCTGGGTTTAGACCTTGAATTGGCTGATTTACTGGCTCCTCGACAAGTTCCTGAACAACTCTGCCTCAGTTTCGTAATAGGTAAAACTGGAATATCTCCTACTTGTAGAGCTTATGGTGAGTCTTAAATAGGAGAATAAATGCAAAAGTTCTTGGCACATAGGACACAATCAACTCGTTTTAGTTGACACCACCCCAGCCCCAGCTCCACCCTTAAGTGTTAACAACAACTTTATCCTTAAAAGGGTTATTTAAAAAATTCTGGGTGGTAGGTTCTCTTTAAGAAGAAAAAGAGAATGAAGAGGGAGTGCATCCCGTTTCTCTGATGACACCTCATGGAGCAAAACCCGGGGCAAGAAGAGCAAACAACAGGGCCTTCAGGTGCTAACCATCTAAAAGAGGGAGAATTGACATCAAGAGGAGGTACAAATACTTAAACCAGAAATGAGCAGAGATGAGCTTAAATGAATATAGGTAAATGCATGTCAATAAACAGTGCGACTATGCACAGAACAGGATTACATGCATCTAACTATGGACATTGAAATTTAAGTTAGGGCTAAAACCACAAATACCTAGAAAAAGAACCTCCTAGAAAAAAGGGGAGAAATAATTTTCTTCAGATTTTTCTTTTACCTGACTTCTATTTTTAATTTTCCTCAGAAAAGCAGAAAACTGTTTCTTATGAGAACTAGGTACATTGATTACTCTGTCTTTATTCTGGCATCCATCAGGATAATTTTTAAAAAAGGCAGTAAGTAATACCATCACTGAATCTGAATTGAGGAGTGCAAGTGACAGGCATTCTTTATCAATGATATAGAAAAACTTAACTGATCAAATCAAAATACATCCACTTGCTAGTGAAGAAATAGAGAGAAAATGTGTGAACAGATAAAGGAATTTTGTTGGTAGACCAAAGACGCACAGGGGAAAACATAAGTAGAGAGAATTTTGCGATTGCTATTGTCTGTGGGTCACAAAGCAAGCAGCTCGTTTAGGTTAGAGTGGAAAAGCCTTTTCCATGAGACAGAAAACAGATTATCTTTATGTGTTCAGCATAGATATATGATCTCAGATTCCAGGTTGTTCTTTCCCTCCCTCTTTTACTCTACTAGCTCTCTGACCCTGAGCGAGCCACTATAGTTCTCTGGGCCTCAGTTTCTTGCCTGTAGGATGAGTATCAAATGAGCTCTAAGGCCGTTTTTGGTCAATGTGCGAGGAATGTCACTTGCCTGGCATTGTTCTGTGTGGCAAGCTAAAACCAAGGGAAAATATCCAGTAGGTGACAGGGCAGATGAGCTCTGGGACAGACAGAGATTTTCACCTTTGGTGCAGGAGGTGGTCACTAAAGACTTGGGTGTGAAGGATGTCATCAGAAGGAGTGCAACATGAGAGAGAAGGAGTGCAACATGAGAGAGAAGGAGTGCAACATGAGAGAGAAGGAGTGCAACATGAGAGAGAAGGAGGACATAAAAGGAATTCTGGAGAAAACTAACACTTCAAGAATGGGCAATGGCAAAAGACATGGTCCAGGGACAGAGCAGGAGACCAGGAGGGGATGGAGGGTCAGGATAGGGAGAGGGAAGGGAGAAGAGAGAGAGCTGAATAATGTGTACTGTAACAACATTAAATAAGGATCAAAAAATACCTGCCCAATTTGGCAACTAGATCCCAGTGAACCCAGGTAAGAACAGTTGTAAAAGAACAGCTAAGGAAGAAGAGTATTTAGGGTACTGAAGAATGGGTATGAGGCCAAGTGAGAAGAACAGATGTATGTTTCAGTATGTTTTGTTCTAAAGTGAACAAGAAATGGGGTAGTATCTACAGAACCCTACAGATTCCAGGAGAGTGAGTCTTTCTTTTTCTCAAAGGTGAACAAAGTTGCATGTTACAGACAAGGAGCTATCAGAAAGAGGCTGGAACATGGATTCAACCAACCAACACTAAGAACTCCTACCTGCAAAGCACTACTTCAGAGGTACAGACGGAAGATGGGCATGGCCCAGAAATTTATGGTCATGGTGATGAAGTTTACAGTCCCTTACAGCACAGAGACATATCCAAAAAAAATTACAAAATTAATGTGTAAGTTTGGTAAGGGCCACACAGAAGTTGTCCAGGGGGCTGAGAGAGCTCTGGCAGAGACTTCAGCAATTCACTGCTCAGCATAAACCTGCGAGGTTTAAACCCCAGACCTAACCTAGTCTGGGCAGTAGGGCAAGGCTGCTCTGAGGAAGTGGCATTTAAGCTGAGATCTAAAAAAAATTGAATATGTTTATGTATTTTGAAAATGAAACAGGCACTGGGGGGCAGAAGGCTGGGGCCAGCAGTGGTATGCTAAGTAGAAACCCTGTGAAGATCCGAGTGGGAAGACTCTAGGTGGGCATGCAGCTGAAAGCCAGTGCAGCAAGTGGGTTGAGATGTGGCTGGAGAGGCAGCAGGCCCCACGGGGGGAGACCATATGAAGGATTTGGGGTTTTCCTATAAATGACAGAAAACTATTGAAGGATTTTAAGCAGGAGAGTAACACTATCAAATACAGCAAAGGAACAGGGTAACTGATAAAGACTGAAGTTCCTAAAGAGATTAGCAGGGGTAAGGGCGGCCTCATGGGTTCACTCCAGGGTTTCTCGGCCTGTGCTGGGAAGGTGGTATGTGTCCTCGATCTGTGAGGCTTTATGGGTGTAGAGATATCCGTCCTCAGCCCCTAAGGGAGCCTGGCAGAGCTTGGAGGAGCTGGAAGCCCTGGAGTAGTCAGTCGCCCCAGGAGGCAAACAGCCTTTTTACCGCACAGCATCCTCTTCTGTGTTTCCTAAGGTGCATAAAAGACTGGAAGCACTGAAGAACTTCAGTGATATCTCTTTCTCCAAGGAAGGAGATAATAAGGATGGACAAGTAAGTACAGGTATTGAGGGAGCACTGGCAGCAGGGCAGAAGACTATAAATTTCTGCAGTAGAGTCAGAATAAAGTATTTTGCTCTATTTTTCACTCTTCATTTACTTAGTACTTATCTCATGCCAGGTACCATTCATTTAAGTATTCACATGTATTAACTCATTTAATCTTCAAATCAATCCCATGGGATAGTATGACTATTATTAGTCCCAGTTTTCAGATGAGAAATGGAGGTCTAGGAAGATTAAGTGACCTGCACAAGGACACAACACTGTGGGAGAGCCAGCTTTCAGCCAGATGGTCCAGCTCCAGGTCAAGCTCTTAACCATTATTCAAAGCTGCCTCTCTAAGGCTCTTTGCTGAGAGGTATGGAAGAGCTGGAAGAAAGGGTTTAGTAAAGACATCAAGTTGCTACTAGAAGAATGGGAAGCACATACTCTGAAGCTGATACAGACTGTAATCCCAGTTCTGCCAGATGTTAGCCAATTGTGTCTGAAAAGGTTAGCCTCTCTAAGCCTCAATTTCCTCAACTGTTAAACAAAGATAATAGAACCTGTATATTGTCATGAAATTAAAGAGATAATACATACCAAGTACTTAGTTCCAGCACAGAGTAAGCACTCAATGACATCTACTCTAATGGCAGAGGAAGGTAACTAAAGAAATGTGGACTGTGTCAGGCACTACTGAGGGTCAGGGAGACAGAAGAACAGAACTTTTAGGGACACCAATTTCCAGTGGTGTGATTTTCTCCAGAAGTCCCTGGGAGAAGGCTAATGGTTTGAATAACTTAGAGCTGGAGTTTAATATGAAAGGGGGACGGAAGGACGGTAGGATTGTGGGATCCAAGCTAACAAGGATTTATTAATCAGTAATTAATCACTCAATAATAAACACTTGTTGAATAAATGATTTGTGGTACTACCAACCTAACTGCTATAACTGTTTAAGGTTTCTATGGGACATACACTCAGGATTCATTTGGGATGGCAGAATATATCACACTCAGGAAGAAATAATAGGATTCCAAAGGGAGAGAAAGCTGAAAGGCACCGGGGAAAGGAGGTCAGAAGGATGTGCAGAGGTTCTTGGTAGGCTTACTCTCCTTTCCTACTTTCCATACCTGCTCTTCTATTCTCACTTTGAACCTATTAAAGATAAGAATATATATATACTAAAAACAAAAGCCACAAAGAAGATAAAGAATAGAGAAGAGTGAAGAATAGTTTATATTTTAGAGGAAACACTAAAAACTGAAATTTTCTTGGGCATTTCCTCATTAAGGCCCAGGGGAGTGGAAGAGACTGTAAATGAAAGGTCACTGCAGGTGCAGTGAGCGGCCTGGAGAGACAGGGTGGTGGAGACTGGAGGGGAGGGATCAGATCTGTTCAAAGAATGACTGAACAGATGGGTTACTAGGTGAAGAGGGAAAGGAAAGGAAGAAAACCATCAGGCGCACCAGTGGGGAGGGAAAGGGAGCTCCTAAACCCAGCAGGGTCCACCCCGGATCAGATATTCATAAAAGTCAGCCTGATGCCGATGCTCGTTCCTCTTTTACCATGGCAAAAGCTAAAATAACTAGTTGGTGGTCACTATTTTGAAAGATTAAATAAAAACAACCCCACACCATTCAATGCAGCCTCAGCAAAAGAACACAAGTTAAATGTTAATAATTCTCTTAGGCATAGAGGTTCCCTGAGCAAAAGTGGGGAAACAAAAAGAATAAAAATGATCTTCTAGCTATGTAATTTGTAAGAAAACTGTTCATTTTGATAATCCAAGATCTGATAAACTTAGGGGGTAAAAATGTAGAGTGAAAGAAATATGATGAACTGCTTAAGGATTTTTATAAATGACTTATAATTTTATAAATACCTATCACTACCTATCAAAAGTTGAGCAGCTACAATTTTTGGCTTGGCTGGTATGGCAGTATGTTTTCTCTTTTTCCATGTGTGTCTATTGTTCCCCTAGAAATATTTAAATCTCCAATATCATTACCAAAAAATGGACTTCTGTCCTGCAGTTTCACTTGGAGGGAAAAAAAACCCCAAAACAATAACAAATCCCTTCCCAAAATAGTAAAGACAACAATGAAAGGAATAGTACTTGGAGTCTGAACAGATACTTCCCGTACTTCACTGGATGTATTAATCACCATCAAAATTAGGAATTAAAAGGGAAAAAACCCACCACTACTGCTACGTACCCTCATTAACAAGAAAAATAACCCAGTATGCCATTCTTTCCCTACTCTCATCCCTCAAAAAAGGCACTATAACATGTCTGAATATAGTATTAGGAAAATATAAACTTTGAGTCCTGTTAATATATGGAAATGTGAATATTAGGCAGGCTAAACACTCCTCATAATGAGTGATGGTAGTAGTAAGCCATTATTCTAGAATAAAAGCTAGAAATAATCAAATGTTGGATTTGTTACATTATGTTTTTTTTTTTTGAGAGGGCATCTCTCATATTTATTGATCAAATGGTTGTTAACAACAATAAAATTCTGTATAGGGGAGTCAATGCTCAATGTACAATCATTAATCCACCCCCAGCCTAATTCTCGTCAGTCTCCAATCTTCTGAAGCATAATGTACAAGTTCTTACATGGTGAACAAATTCTTACATAGTGAATAAGTTCTTACATGGTGAACAGTGCAAGGGCAGTCATCACAAAAACTTTCGGTTTTGATCACTCATTATGAACTATAAACAATCAGGTCAAATATGAATATTCGTTTGATTTTTATACTTGATTTATATGTGAATCCCACATTTCTCCCTTTATTATTATTATTATTTTTTAAATAAAATGCTGAAGTGGTAGGTAGATGCAAGATAAAGGTAGAAAACATAGTTTAGTGTTGTAAGAGAGCAAATGTAGATGATATGTTTAGGTTTTATACTTAGAATTTTTTAAAACTTAAAACTCTTGCATTAAACATACTTTGTCACTGTGAATTTGAAATATTCCCTATATCCTTATTCCCTTTCCCATTTGAAACAAGTGCTTTTGTAATATAGTTTTTTCAGAATGAAGATTTTTTAAGAATGTAATTATGATGTTTTAACAGAACATGAAAGATGAGGAAGTATCATTATAAAAGCCAAGCATGAAAGAGATAAAAGCTGAGCATTAGCAGTTTGTGTGCCAACAGGTTTAAGGAAAGACAAGTGTCCCCATCATCCCTTCTTTTGTCTTCCGTAGTAGATGCTTAGCTGGGTGGAACAACAATTCAGGATAAAGACCACATTTCCCAGTGCCCTCAAAGCTAGGTGTGGTCAAATAACTAGGTTCTGGCCAATGTGGTATGGACAGAAAGACTGGGCAATTTACAGGTCCTGCTCTAAAGAGAAAGGACCCTTTTCCTGCTTCCTGATGGCTGAAACAGGACTGTGGTAATCAGCCATCTCAGACCATGTGCTGACAGCCAGGTCCAAGGGTGCTGAGCGAACGGGACAGGAAGATCCTAAAGCCTGACTACTTCATGAAGCAGAGTTGCTGTACTAGTGCAGACTATGTTGCTAGACTATGACACACATATCAACTTCTATCTTGTTTAACCTCCCATTATTTGGGGTCTCAGTTACATATAGTCAAACCCATAACCGGACAAATAATAGTAAATGAGGTAACTTCCAATCAGTGCTGCTACCTGATGTCCCCACCAGAACCATAAACCATGGTACTAAAACTTTTAAAACCTAATTTAATGGTTACGTTGGTGAGGTATATACCCTCATAAACTTTTTACTGTTAATCCTCTTGATAAATCTTTTTCACACACAGTCTTAGATCAATGAGATTTTGATCTAAGCTGAATTCCTACAAAATAAATTTGATTTGCTTATTTGAAATCAGAATACTGCAAAGGAACTCTTCAACTAATGCAAAATGATCTAAGTACACACATTAAGAGTCTTGAACTGGGTTCATCAATATATTGTGCTACTTCCGATAGAGCTATTTCTATGAAAGGTTTTATCACAATCAAAATGGCAATTCGACATACATTGTTCTTGTTTTTATTTTTATTCTTGAAGTTAAAACACCAACTATTTGATGTGCTAAGAGTTCCCCATCAAAAGAGTATCTAAATAAACTATCAGTTAAAAATAGGGAAGTGAACACAAATTCCAATTACTAATCCACGAATTGTTGAAGGACTATCGCTTGGAAATAAGCAAGCTGTATGAAGAATTATGTTTTCCCTCTGTTTTTACACTAAAAAGCTTGCTGTAGAGCCTTAAGTAATTCCAGGAAACTCTCCAAGCTTTAACCAGAACAACTCTGCTTTTACCAATTACACTTTATATCTTTCAGTGTAAGACTGTGTTTGAATAGAAGACCCTCACCTTAGTCAAAAGATTTTTAACTACTGAACAAAAATAGCCAACAAGCATGGCACAAGGCCTACTTTTCAGTAATAGAAAAGAAATGCTGTCAGGTAAAGGAAAAGAAGAAAGACAAATTATTGGAAAAACCTGATTGGATGAAAAGAAGTAATGTGATTTTCTTTAAAAAATATTTTTAATGTTTAAAAATTTCTGGATCTTTCACTTCTGTGTGCTATTCTGGGAGTCAGACAGATCTAGGTTCTAATCCTGGCTCTTCATTTACCAGCTGTGCCTCTTTGGTCGAGTTACTTGAGGTTCCTAGACCCTTGTTTTTCCATCCGTAAATTGAAGAGACTACTTGTCTCACAGGACTGTTTACAAGATTAAGTGAGATAATGTAAGCAAAAGTTCCTAGCTGAATGCTTAGTCCAGAGTAGACACCCAATAAATGTTAGTTTCCCTCTCCACCCATTCTGCCCTTACCACTGACCACCAAAATCTCAGAATAAATTACAAGCAAAAGGTTTCTGAGGTGGGTTGTATACCTCTTTGCAACAGGTAATATTTGTGTTGAAGATCAGCTAAGAACACTTACTGGATGAGTACACACATTCATACACAATTTGTATACTTTATTTACAGCAGCATTATTCATAACCAGAAAGTATAAAATAACCCAAATGTTCATCAACCAATAAATAGATAAACAAAATCTGATCTATCCCTAAAATGTATTATTATTCAGCCTAAAAAGGAATGAAATACAAATACATGAATCTTGAAAACACTATACTAAGGGAAAGAAGTCATTCACAAAAAAAACACATTTTGTATGATTCCACTTATATGAAATGCCCAGAATAGGGGGGGAATGGGAAATGACTGTTAATGGGCATGGTGTTTCTTTCGGGGGTGATGAAAATATTCTAGGATTAGACCATAGTGATGGTCGCACTGCACTGTGAACTTACTAAGCAACACTGACTTGTACACTTTAAATGGTAAATCACGTGGCACGTGGACTATATACCTCAGTAAAGATAAAAAAAAACCACTAAAATTTAATAAAAGCAAATAAAAGCTATTCAAAAATACATTGTCACCTAGAAAACAGACTACATTGTGGGTATGTGTATATACACTACTAAGTCACTTATGAGACTTCTTAGCAGTACACCATGTTTCTTTCTTTCTACTTATTACATATAATGGACACCTTATCTCCTGCGTACCTAAACTCACACCAGCTATGGACCATATTTGGGAGAACTGAGAAGAGCCACTCAGTTTTTTGTAGAGCTTAATTCTTTTGTGGAGCTTGAACTGATATATATCCTTTTTAAACAAATAGAACATTTATGAAAATTGACCACATACCAGGCCATAAAACAAATTATAAAAATCAAAAGAACTGGTATCACAGACCACTTAATCTGTCAACAGTACAAATTATAAATCAATAAAAAACTTTTTTTAAAGGCTACCCATTAAAAATAACAATAGTCTACTACTGTGCCATTTACTTGTATTACTACTATGCATGTAACACATGTATACTGGGCCACTTGACGTTAGCTCATAAGGAAATGGACTGAGATTGGATGTATGTTCACATACTGCCAACAGCTTTCCTTGTTTTATCAAATACACTTGTTTTCCCAAAAGCGTATATAATCAATCATTATTTAGGAGCATTAGGGAATTTGCTATTTAAAGGTTTCATGGAGTAAATATTTTTAAACCATAAATAATTATTGTCTAACTCACTGCGTTTAATTATTTCAAAAGTTTATTCTGTACTTAGCAGAATATTCAGTACTATGACTATTGGGAGAGTACAATCCATGAGGAGCTTGCATGAGATGCAAAACAATGCAGAGAAAGGAATTTGGTGCTCTGGTCCGTGCCAAGGTCAACATTTCCCCAAAGTGTTCTAACTCAGCAAGCCAAGGCTTGGAAGCAGTCCACAGCTTTATCAGCATTGTGGACTTATCCTTGAGCAGTTCCTGAGAAAAGGCCTCCACTGGGTCCTATCCCAGGAGAAAAATGGGGCCACGTGAGGTGATCAACTATCTTGAAAATCTGAAAACACAGCCAATAATCTTCCTCATCACTAAAATGGCAGACCAAGTCATGGCTCTCTCCTCTTCTTTCCAAGCTAGATGTCACTGACCAACTTGAGCCTTTTTTAAAAGACTCAGTTCCCAATTACTTTACTTGTTTTTTATTAGCCTAGGCAGTCATCAGAGACAAAATTAAGCATCCATTTCTTGCTTAATTTCTCTCTTCCTAACTCCCCCACTCTGCCTAGTCCTCTTTTCAGACCTGGACATAGCAAAGGCAACACGATATTCTTTGCTAATTAGTAAAAAGGCATGACCTTGCTTTTTTTTTTCTCTAAATTGACATCATTTGAGAAAAATAGTTATTATAAATATTAAGTTAAATGTTGAATTTTAACTTAGATACCAATTATATTGCCAAGATACATATGTATTAAATTATATAAATTTTGGTACTATGAAACTATTTGTTGGTGTGCAAAGTCCTGCTCTATTTCTGCCTCATTTTTCCTACTAAAAGATTCCTAAGGGGGAAAAAGTGGGAACTACTTCAGTAAATTAATACACAAACTTCAAGTTGAAAATATATAAACCTGCTCAAGGCTGACAAGGGGAATTTCCAGAACCCCAAGAGCTCCACTGTGACCCAGCCCTGAGTGACTAATAACAAGAGTGAGAAAATTTTGCTCTCTGATCACAGGATCAAAATGTTAAATTATATAATAGGAGCAATAGCGGTAGCAAACCAGGATAGGACAGAGCAGAGAACAAAGTGAAGATGGTGCCTAGCACCAAAATCATAAGTAAACAGATTTGGGTTCTTTAGAGATTTTACATGAGACTGGGTAAGATTTAAGTGCTAGACATCTTACCACGCTGATGGACAGTGACTGTAATGGGGTATGTGGTGGGGATCTGATAATAGGGGGAGTCTAGTAACCATAATGTTGTTCAAGTGATTGTACATTAACAATACCAAAAAAAAAAAAAAAAGATACTATAGAGTCACTACTTGTTTTCTCCATGCTATACTGTCTTCCCTCTGAACCACATAACCTTTCATTCTCTGTATATAATCTAATCATTTTAAACATCAAAAGCAACATTACTGCTTTCTAGTAGGCCATGACTCATGCACACTAAGAATAAGAATCAAAAATACATGACATACATATTTGTTTATATGTGTACATATTATCTCTGAAAGTAAACAGAAGATTTATTTTCACATTTAAAAAAAGATTTAAGCGCTAGAATAAAAACAACAGGTTAAATGTGAAGCAAGATCCAATAAGAATACATAGAAACATTATGAAGAGCAACAGAAACAGCTTACAGAAGCAAAGGGAAGTGCTTACTGAACTGGCTAAGATATAAAAACCAAATACATAAAATCATGAAATATTTTATATAAAATACAAAACGCAAATATATTTTAAATTAAAAGGCTCTCTCTGGTCAGCCTATTCCAAACATTTTGTACTGTTGACATAAACATACATAAGCATGCACATACATGCTACTAAACTCTCATTCAGCCAGTGTGGATGCCTGCCAGGAATCAGGCACTGGTGTAGGCACTTGGGGAGTGCCAGAGCAGACAAAGATTCCCTTGTGGAGCTTACAACCTAAGGAAGAGACAAAACAGTACCCATAAACATAACAAATGGATAAATTACAAAGAATGTCAGAAGGTGGAAAGTGCTACCACAAAAGAAAAAGTTAGAAAAAGGAGAGCAGGTATGAGGGGGATTTCAGATACAGGAGGCAGGCTGTCTTATTAAATAGGATAATCAAGCAGAACTCATTGGAAAATGTGAACTTCGAGCAAAAGCAGAAGGAGTCAGACATAGAGACACCTTTCCAGTAGGAGTCTTCCAGCAAGAGGAAACAGCTATGTAAATCAATGAACTGAGAAATATAAATATGTTTAAGCTTTAACACTAAAAGCAACCATCAGGCTTCTCCCAAACACTTGTCTTTAGAAAATAATTTTCTGAGGGAGTGTTGGTAAAGAAAATAGGAATACCTGGATTTTATACAACATCTTTTAAAGTATGCCACCAATTTAAAAAGTAATTAATTTAAATAGCTCTCTAGACAGACAGGTAAATGTCTTCCTGAATTATCCAAAGAAGGGAAAGAAGTGAACCCTTGGGCAGCTAATGCCAGGCCAGGCTTCCCTGGCCCAGCCTCCCTGCTCCTCTGTCGGGCCTGTTCCAGCCTGCGGCTTCCGGGGAGCAGATCTCTGCTACGCTGCTATCAGGCTGTTCCCCTGAACAGGAAGCACACTGAGTTTGGGACTGCTAACAAGGAGATTTGTTTTTCTCAATTGTAAAGTGTTATTTACACCCACATTTATCCACACTACAACAATGGCTTTTCTGTGGAGAACAGCAATCAACTTATTTTAGTCTTAATGCTGCTAATGATTAAACAGTAAATTTTAAGAAAATATTTTGTCCACATCAGATACAAGCTAGCAGAGGCCAAAGGGGGGTTTTGGAAATCATTTGTAACATCAAAAGATGTCTACATTAATTTTCCTGATTGTATATATAAAACTGAGGGGCAGAGATATACTTAAGTCAAACATACATGATTCTTGAATTTACTTGTCTCCTACCCTGAGTAAATGTTAATCTACTAACCATCACTAAATAGTTCTTTCTGGTTCTATGAACTGACACCACCTCCCAGCCATCTGAGGTGGCTCACTAATAAAAAACAAAGGTTCCCAATATTTCAATTTTTTTTCCTGTTCAGCTGAGCTGCAGGAAATGGAAGCAGTTGAATTTGAATGTAAATACGGATGTCCTCACAAAACTGCTGTCATAAATTACATGACCAGGAAAAGAACAAAACAATACAAAAGATCATAATCTCAAAATCTCCTACAGCCATCACAGAAAACAGGTAATTTTTGCAGAAATGGTGTTGATGATAACAGTAAAATTAATAATGATGGAGTGACTCCAATCTCCCTAGGCAATGGCTATAATTATAGCCTGCCAAGCTTCTATGTTATATGGATACAGGCATGCCTTGTTTTACTGCGCTTTGCAGATACTGTGTTTTTAACAAATTGAAGGTTTGTGGCAACCCTACATTAGGTAAGTCTATCAGCATCATTTTCCCAACAGCTTTTGCTCACTTGTGTCTCTTTGTCACATTTTGGTACTTCTCAATATTTCAAACTTTTTTGTTGTTATGTTCGTTATGGTGACTTGTGATCAATGATCTTTGATGTTACTATTGTAATTGGGGGTGTCATGAACCATGCCCATATAAGACCGTGAACTTAACTGATAAAATTCTGTGTGTTTTCTAACTGTTCCACCCTCTGGCCCTTCCCCGTCTGCCTCCCTCTCCTCAGGCCTCCTTATTCCCTGAGACACAACAATACTGAAACCAGGCCAGCTGATAACCCTACCATGGCCTCTAAGTATCCAAGTGAAGGGAGGAGTCAGCTGATGCAGCAAACTTCACTGCTGTCTTCTAAGAAACTGCCACAGTCACCCTGACCTTCAGCACCTGCCATCCTGACTAGTCAGAGCCGGTGTCATGGAGGCAAGACCCTCTCCCAGCAAAAAGATTACAACTTGCTGAGAGCACAGATGATGGTTGGGATATCTTAACACTAATGTATTTTTTAAAGCATATACCTTTTTTTAGATATAATGCTACTACACACTTAATAGACTACAGTATAGTGTAACTTTTATATGTACTGAGAAACCAAAAAAAATTTATTTCACTTGCTTTATTGCAATATTCACTTTCTTTCAATGGTCTGGAATTTTAATGGAATGGCAAACTCTCCTGAGGTTTGCCTGTATCTGGTTAATAAGAACAAATAATGAAATCAGAACACCCCTCAGGTAAAACAACTGTGCAGTGTTCAAGAGTCTTTAAAATGCTTATGTTTTCTAGGAATCTACTAAAAAGAAAGACAAAAATTTGTCCATTCAGTGTTATTTTCACAGCAGCAAACTGGGAAAATCTAAATCTTCAGCAACTGGGAACAGCTGAAAAAATTATTTTAAAACATTTTAGATCTAACAAAAATGATATTTACTACAAATTCCTGTAATAGAAAGGAACTATGTTTAGGAAAAAACTTTTAAAAATACAGTAGACAGTACAGTACAGTATAAAAGGCACTGGTTTTGGAATAAAATTATCTGGTTGGTGACCTGGTTCCATGACTGACTAGCTGTGTGACTTTGTGCAAGTCTTTTCCAGCCATCTGTTATGTCCTCAACAGTAAAACAGGGATATAAATATTCAACTTATCTGCTGCACAGTGGTTTGGCTTGTATGTGTGTGAGGAACAAAGGGAAGTAATAAATCTGAAAACCTTTGGAAGGATGTGAGTAAAGGATCATTATCTTCAAAGCTGCCTCTGAAGGAAAGAATAAAAAAGGGAAAGGAGGTTATTTTATATTCTCACTAGACAAAGGAGAAAAGGAAAGCAGGCTGCCTTATAAAATTACCCATTTATAGATGACCAGGGAGATGAAGAAGCAGCATTCATGAAGAAGCTGGAGTTGTACAGGGATACATTTTAGAGCAATGTGAGAAGCAAATGAAAAGCCAGATAAAATAATATGTTCCAAAAGTCTCTCAGGAGAGAAGGACAGAGGATGGGTGGAGAAGGGCAGTGTGTGTGAGCAACCGGCAGCGGGCCAACAGAAAAAACTTGGGTAAAGATTCTCCTTAAGGGTTTAAGTCCAGGATTAAGACCACTAAACAAACTTATGTTCAAGAGGAGCCTTGTGATACAGGTTATATCTACTGTTTCTAAGACACTATGATTATCATTACCTGAGTTAAGTAGGTCAGCCAGTTTTTATAAGTCAACAGAGTTCCTAGTTTGGCCTTCCTTTAAAGAAAAAAGAAAAGGTCCTCCACTCATTAATCCAGAAAGAGGTGTGGATGACTTGACAGCATTAAAGAAAGGAAAATAAATCAAACTCAAACTCATATTTAGAAATTATTTGAGTCATTTCTGAACCTTACATTAGCTACATGGCTGCTCTGGACCCAACCTGACAGAATTAAATGTGACCATGTTATGCAAAAAAGGGCTCACTTCATGCCAGTGGGAGGTAGAAAAGTATACTTGGCAAATGTGATAAAGAAAACTCTGAAGGGCAGAGAACAACTAAGCCAATGAGTAAAACTATCAAAAGAATTTAACTGTTCAGTTTGCAACTTTCTCTCTTAAATGTGAGCATTCACTTTAATATGACATATACTTTATATTCACAAAGAATATTGAAAAGATAATTATAAAAGAGAGCTCTAAAATATTATTAAAGCCCTCTATTGTTTCGGCCAAACAGGAGTCAGTATTCATTACACACAGACCACTCGGTGTCATCTGCAACAAAGCCTGGGGCTGCACAGGGAAGGTCCAAGAGCCCCCCCTCACTGACTCCCTGTGCAAGTTCCCCTACACCTCTCCTTTCAAACTCCCTCCGTCTACCAGACCTCATGCATCCCAAGGCTACCCTCTTGACTCAAAGAAATGATGCTTGTTTTTAATAACCCTCCCCCATGCACAGAAGGCCACAGCACTACCTAATACTGTTACATTTAACCTTTTCCCTCTCTAGAGTAATCAGAACAGTGAAGTAGCTGCTGTCTGCAAACTGAGCACAAGGGACAAATTAATTTATATGAAATATCATAATGCTGACAAAGAATGCAAACATTACAAAATAATTAAGATGCCAGATATTCAAATGACATGGCTTAAATTACAATAATTTGAAGAGTGATTGAAGTATTTTTGTCAAATAAATGATGGATTTCCCATTCCAATATGCACTATGCAGCCCTTAAGAATGAAATAAATCTATATATGTTGAAATAGAAAGTTCTCTAAGATACACTACATGAAAGCATGCAGAAGAGTTTGTAGAGCCCCTCCATATAAAGAGTGTGTCTCTGCATGTATACGCTAGTTTTGTCTAACGGGCAAATTAATAGGAGGATTCACAAAAGATAGGCTTTTCTTCATAAAATCAAATTCCACAAAGTTCTAAATTTGGCCTAAATACCAGCTAAATAAAAAAGGGAAATGCTTCTTTCTAGAAGCCTCATCTATTAAAAATTAAACCTAAATTCATTCTCACAAAATCCCTTGAGGTAAACACTAACCTTACAGGTGTGGGAATCAGATCAGAGAGAAAGCAGAGGATGTCATGGTTACGATTCAAACTGAGGATGACATTTGGTTCTGTGCTTTAAATACTGAGGTAGCAGAAAAGGGTTGGTTGGGCTCCAATACCTCATACCTGAAATGAAATAAAGGGGTGTGTTCCCAACAGGAACTACTTAGTTGTTCTCAGCCCTTCAGATGATGGCCACACATCATCTCTTCTTGTGGCCTTAGGTGACTGACTAATCTCCGGTGGGTTCCTTCTCATATGCAAAACAGGTAGAATCACCTGTAAGGTTGGGACATCTTAAATGAGCTGCTACTTTGTGTTTAACATAGAGTCGACATGTTCTGCATTTCTAGAAGACTAAACTCAGCTCTGGTGTTACACCAGGGTATTAAGTCTAGAACTATACATAAATTCTATTTAGTATATGGGTCTTAATTTCAGCCAAGTGTAGAAAACAGTAAGAAAGGTTGTTGGTGAAGTATAAAATTCAAATTTAGCTCAAATTTAAATTTAGCTGCCAACTTAAAATAATCATACCAGATGGATAAACAAAAAAGAAAAAACTTGATATAATAAAAAACTTAAACAACTGGGCATTAGATTTAATCCCCAGCTTTTTGGTCTTCAAAGTACATGGAGAAGTGAGAAAAATTATTTAATTCTTAGTCCTTGAAAAGATGGTATACCTAACTTGCAAAAGGAGCTTCCCATTGAGTTTTGGTCCATAAACAGGCTAAAATTTTACAACATCAAAATTTTATCACTCTGTAATTTTAATATTAAAGTCTAAATTCCTGTTAAAAAAAATGCTCTCACTGGAAATGATGATCACAGTAATGATCCTCTAGTAGCTAGTGCTGTAAACAATTAAACCAATGATTCACTCCTTGGGCCACAAGTATGAACCCTCAATCATTTCTCCAGTGGGGCACCACAAATGGCATCTTCAAAGAGAAAAGGAAACCACACTGTAAATGTCCTCCACCCCCTTACTTTCACCAGGAACAAGGTAGAAGAGAGACAAGGGAAAGAAAGCAGCACAAGGATCTTAGAAGATAATCAGCCCCTGATCAACATACATTTGTACTGTAATAGTGAAGTTTCTCCTCTTAACCTCTTCTAATTTTTCTTCCTGATGGTCCTAAATCACTCAATTGTTAAAAATTTAGGCAACACAAAGAACATTCCCACTGGTCCACAAGAGCCTTCAACATCTGGCCCCTGCTTAACCGTATCTATGGACCCCATCTCCCACTATCTCACTCCTCAAATACACTGAGTTTTAAGATTCCTGCACCAATCATTTCCTGTACCTGAAATACACTTTTCCTCCTAGACTATCTCTTAAACTGGTTCTCTCTCATCATTCCAGGTCTCAGGCTCAAATGTCACCTCTTCAGAAAGGTTTTTCTGACCACTCTAGGGAACATAGCACTCTCCAATTCTCCAGTTTTACCTAACTTTATTGAAAAAAGTAAATAACATATTATGGCAATTACTTGCTAAGGAAAATCAGCCATCATAAAGCAACCAACAGGATTATCACAATTTTAAATTAATAAAAGTTAGTAATCACTTCATTTAATCAACTGACTTAAAGGTGAGAAAATAAAAGTTCTGAACATGAAGAGATTTCCCGTTCACTTCACTTCACCAGACCCCACTCCTACTCTCCAAACTTACAATGTTCTATAGAAACAAAATCCAACTGGACAGTAGTGGCTATAAAGACAGAACCCAGCAGCTGGGTTAAGATGGAATTCTAATTAAGATGGTCTTATTATGGTTGCCAGTTCTCCACACAGTAGAGGGGACAGAAAGATACCTCATTCAGATTGCACGCCCTAAAAGAGGTACTCCTGATCTTCAGTGAAGTGATTATCAAGGAAATAACTACTGCACATTCGTTTTTTAAATGTACTTGGAAACTCTGAATCTTGTGTAAGTACAGCACAGAAGTGCTAACAGAACAATTTCTAATCAATACAATCACCAATGTATTACTTCAAGGTTAGTTTTCTGGGGTGGGAGGGGGGCAATGAACATTTAAGTCTAGCTTTGCTTTCATCAATGGGCATTCTACAGTCACTAAAATCAATCTTAAATCTATAGACTACATTTTTATAAAAGTAAGTGATCTTCATAGACCTGAATGTAAGTCATGAAACCATAAAACTCTCAGAAAAAAATATAGGCAAAAATCTCTTGGACATAAACATAAGCAACTTCTTCATGAACGTATCTCCCCGGGCAAGGGAAACAAAAGCAAAAATGAACAAGTGGGACTATATCAAACTAAAAAGCTTCTGTACAGCAAAGGATACCATCAGTAGAACAAAAAGATATCCTACAGTATGGGAGAATATATTGATAAATGACAGATCCGATAAGGGGTTGACATCCAAAACATATAAAGAGCTCACATACCTCAACAAACAAAAAGCAAATAACCCGATTAACAAGTGGGCAGAGGATATTAAGAGACGGTTCTCCAAAGAAGAATTCAGATGGCCAACAGACACATGAAAAGATGCTCCATATCACTAATCATCAGGAAATGCAAATTAAAACCACAATGAGATATCACCTCACACCAGTTAGGATGGTCAACATCCAAAAGACAAACAACAACAAATGTTGGCGAAGATGTGGAGAAAGGGGAACCCTCCTACACTGCTGGTGGGAATGTAAACTAGTTCAACCATTGTGGAAAGCAGTATGGAGGTTCCTCAAAAAACTCAAAATAGAAATACCATTTGACCCAGGAATTCTACTCTTAGGAATTTACCTTAAGAATGCAGCAGCCCACAACAGACACATGAGAAGATGTTTCACATCACTAACCACCCGGGAAATGCAAATTAAAACCACAATGAGATATCACCTCACACCAGTACAGATGGCCAGCATCAAAAAGACTAAGAACAACAAATGCTGGTGAGGATGCAGAGAAAGGGGAATGCTCCTACACTGCTGGTGGGAATGTAAATTAGTTCAACCATTGTGGAAAGCAGTATGGAGGTTCCTCAAAAAGCTCAAAATAGAAATACCATTTGACCCCAGAATCCCACTCCTTGGAATATACCCAAAGAATACAACTTCTCAGATCCAAAAAGACATATGCACCCCTATGTTTATGGCAGCACTTTTTACAATAGCCAAGATATGGAAGCAACCTAAGTGTCCATCTGTAGATGAATGGATAAAGAAGATGTGGTACATATATACAATGGAATACTATTCAGCCATAAGAAAGAAACAAATCCTACCATTTACAACAACATGGATGGAGCTGGAGGACATTATGCTCAGTGAAATAAGCCAGGCGGAGAAAAACAAATGCCAAATGATTTCCCGCACTTATGGAGTATAACAATGAAGCAAAAATGAAGGAACAAAATGGCAGCAGACCCACAGACTCCAAGAATGAACTAGTGGTTACCAAAGGGGAGGAGTTTGGGAGGGTGGATGGGGAGGGAGGGAGAACGGGACTGAGGGGTATTATGTTTAGTACACATGGTGTGGGGGATCACGGGGAGAACAGTGTATCACAGAGAAGGGACATAGAGGATCTCTGGCAACTTGCTGCACTGATGGACAGTGACTGCACTGGGGTATGGGTGGGGACTTGATAATATGGGTAAATGTAGTAACCACATTGTTTTTTCATGTGAAACCTTCATAAGAATGTATATCAATCATATGTCAATAAAAAATTGAAAAAAAAAAGAATGCAGCAGCCCAGTTGGAAAAAGACATATGCACTCCTATGTTTATTGCAGCACTATTTACAATAGCCAAGAAATGGAAGCAACCTAAGTGTCCATCAGTAGATGAATGGATAAAGAAGGCGTGGTACATATACACAATGGAATATTATTCAGCCATAATAAGAAAACAAATCCTACCATTTGCAACAACATGGATGGAGCTAGAGGGTATTATGCTCAGTGAAATAAGCCAGGCGGAGAAAGACAAGTACCAAATGATTTCACTCATATGTGGAGTATGAAAACAAAGAAAAACTGAAGGAACAAAACAGCAGCAGACTCATAGAATCCAAGAATGGACTAACAGTTACCAAAGGGAAAGGGACTGGGGAAGATGGGTGGGAAGGGAGGGATAAGGGGGAAAATGGGGCATTACGACTAGCACACGTAATGTAGGGGGGTGGGGACATGGGGAAGGCAGTATATATGGAGAAGACAAGTAATGATTCTATGGCATCTTATTACACTGATGGACAGTGACTATAATGGGATATGTGGGGGGACTTGATAATAGGGGGAGTCTAGTAACCATAATGTTGTTCAAGTAACTGTACATTCAAGATATCAAAAAAAAAAAAGTAAGTGATCTTGTCAACAAAACATGGCAAAAGTGATGGGATGTCTCTCTTTTGTTTAGGACACATAATAGTTCAAAGGTGTTAGGCTTTCACTCCTATGATCAGAATCTGCTATAATTGCATCCATTTTAGAAAACTGGAGAGAGATTCTCTTCCTGACTGTAAAGAAGCAAGCTACCAGGTTGTGACAAGGCTTTAGGCAAGGAAGTATAGGTGGCCTGTAGGAGTTTAGAGCAAGAAAATGGGATCCTTGATCCCACAACTGCAAGGAGGTGGAGGCTGCCAACAGTCTGACTGAGCTTAGAAGCAGATTCTTCTTCAAGCATCCAGATGATGGTGCCACCTGCCAACATCTTGGTTACAGCCTTGTGAGACCCAAGCAGGGGATTCAGCAAAGTCATGTCTAGCTTCTCATCTGGAGAAATTGTGAGATAATGTTTTTAGCCACTAATTTTTCTGTAATTTGTTTTGCACCAACAGAAAATAAATGCACCCACTACAGTAAGTACTATTTTAAATGTATCATATTGGAAGAACGTAAGGTAAAGGGGTTATATAGAAACAGAACACAATGCTGAGAAGCTGTTTACACATGCATCTGGAACGATTTCATTAATCCAGCAAATTTTATTGTCTGCTTTCTATCCAGCAATGCAGGACATTAGCATATTTGCAGTATATTAACATGTCCAAGTGGAAGATATTTGTTCCCTGTCTCAAAGATTTTACAGTGTGTTTAGAAGATAGACTTCCATTATAAAAGAAAAGCTGATACCAAAGAGAAAATTTACATAAATGGTAAAGCATCACTGGAGTTGGATTATCATTTACACACATATATTTTTATTTGGCCACCATTGCTTAGAAATTTTCACAGAAAAGATTCAACAGGATGTTTATTATTTTATAAGTGATCATCTTAAAGTCATGAGCGCTAATGAAAATGTGTGCAATGTACTGCCAAAATCCAAAAAAAAGGAAGTGATCTTATGAGGCAATTTTCTTTAAAATGTCTTTCCTATCTCTCATTTTCAAACACAACCAGGACAGAGCTTAAAGTATAACACAGCTTGTCCTTTTATTCTCTCAGACCCAAAAACAGAAACGTAGGCAGAACACCTGTAAATATCCGACAAGTAAATGGAAAGCTTAGAAGTGGTGGGCAGAGCAGATGAGAGAAGCACAAGTGGCATACAATTTACATGCAGATTTTCAGCTTTCAGAAATGAGCTGTGAAAGGTTAAAACATTTTTAGGGTTTCGCTTCCATAAAAGATCTCAAAGCACAGGAGACACACAAAAGGATGAAAAAAAAGCTAAAAAATAAAAAAACTAAAAAGACCAGGCTTGAACTGGTAAGACAGTATAGGCAAATCGCTACAATCTGGCATAAGTTACTGCTACACACCTCTATGAATTAAAATGTTCAGATATTAGTTTTATTTTGGGCAGAATCTAACAAATCGCCTCATGAAAAAACTTGCCTCCACAACCTCTAACAGGGCAGGTATCCAAAAGGAGTGGCAAAAAGCTAACTTTGCATTAATTACTCACCAAGTAAATACTTAAAACAAGGTCCATATAGCAACCAAAGGGGAAAGGAAAGGGTGATCTGAAGGCTGAGCAGAGTCAATTAACAGAGTATCCACAGAATCTAAGAGGGCAAGGAGTATAAGTATTAAGTCATGATGTCATTCACCCTGAAGAATTAAATGAGTAAGAGGACAAAGGGTGGGTAAGAGAAGAGACAAGGGGCCATGACTTGTGTGACGCTCTGATTTTATCTAGAAGCTTCATATATACTGCCAACTGGAGTAAAAGCAAGACACCTGTTTAAGGTGCACAGGTATAAAAAAGGAGTGGTTGCATTTGGAAGAAGGAGAAACCTAAAAGCAGAACAGCTTAGGTTTTAAATTAATGTATACTAGTTACTTTTATAATACATTCACCCATGTTCAAAATCCAAAGATAGAGATACACATTCCCTCTTCTGTTTGCCAGTCTAGTGCTTTCCTGAGAATATGCTCAAAGATGCATGTCCAAGCAAAAGTACATTTTCATGTAGGTAAATTTTGATCTAGACATTCGTAATAACATTTTAAAAGTAGTCTTTACACTCCCTGACATCACACATATCCATAGAGCTTTTCTAAGAAGCTGACTTCTTTAAAAGACATTTTTTAAAGTATTGAGAGAAGTAACAGATAAATGTGCTAGACTAGAAGTCTGGGTTCTAGCCTCAACTCTGTGCAAGTTTGGGAAAGTCCTGTCACTTCTCTGGCATTCGCCCTATATCGTTGTTCACCTGTCAAGTCCAGGCCACTGTCAGCTATTGCCTGGACTTGCCCCAGTCCCTCCATCTCCTCCAAGTAATTCACCCTCTTGCCATCTCCAAGCCTATACTATACTCGGGACTATAGCTGTAATAATTTTTAAAATGCAGATCTTGTTTTTATGTGAATGCTTAATTCCTTTGCATTTTTTAAAAACTATTTTGGTAAAACCAGGAACAGGGTATATGATTATCCACAGTGAGATTAGCAGAGCCTTTAGACACTGCTTCCTGAGTCAAATAACCTTATCAAACACCTGAAAAGACTGAAGTCCGCAGAAACAAAGCAAGTAGGCCACATCTAGAATGCACAGGTTCACAGAATGCAACAATTATGTTAGAACCTAAAGGTCATTCTTTCATTCATTAATATTTACTGAAGGCCAGGCACTGTGGTAAGTATCAGGAACTGCAGTGAACAGACAATAAGATTCCTGACTTCATAAGGCTTTTATTTCTAGATACATTTCTGGAAAAGAAGCAAATAAATACCCAAGATAATTACAAAGGCAGCACCCTATGGGGTCTAGATTATTGCAGTCAACTTCCATCAGTCTTTCTGTCTTCTCCTGGCCTCTGCACTATTTTCCACACAACAGGCATAGTGGTTTTCTTTTTAATTTGCATCAGATAATGTCTATACTTTGTTCAAAACCTTCCATACTCAGAATAAAAACCAAACCCCTTACCATGGCCCAGGAGGCCCAAGGGATCCGGCTCGTCTCCCTCTGCTCTTCTTCCTTTACTCTTACTTCCTTTAGACCTGACTAGTCTTCCAAGGCCCCCAGTTTGTTCCTCATCCAGGACTCACATACTGTTCCCTCTGCCTGGAACACTCTACCCCCAGGTGGTCAGATGACACTTTTTCACTTCACTGGAATTCCTGTTGAAATGTCTCCTCTGACCACTGGGAATAGCATCCCTCACTTCACTCCATCCCCTTAATCTACTTCATTTGTCTATACAGCACAGACAAAAGTTAGAATATGATATATCTGTCATCTGTTTCCACACTATGTGCAAGCTTCCTGAGTGTGCCTACCTTAGTCACTGCTATCCCCAGTGCCTGGAACAGTGTGAGTCACAGAGTAGGCACTCAATAAATATTTGCTGGAAAAAAAAAGGTGACAAAGAACAGACTGAGGTGGGTAAGTGATAAATTTGCGAAGGGTGACATTTCAGAAAATATGACATTTAAGCTGCAGCCTGAAGAATAATAAGAACAAGAGCCAGAAGAGAACAGTATATGCAGAAAGAATATCAAAAGTCCAGATT
The DNA here is from genome assembly GCF_040802235.1 of Manis javanica. Classification (NCBI taxonomy): domain Eukaryota; kingdom Metazoa; phylum Chordata; class Mammalia; order Pholidota; family Manidae; genus Manis; species Manis javanica. The sequence continues at coordinate 87,371,593 of NC_133165.1, forward strand.
AAAGACCCTGGTGTAAACAGGGACACATGTCCCCACTGCATAGTGTAGGAGGGGAAAAGCAGTAGATAGGCTGAAGAAGCAGGCAGGACCTTGAAGGCTATGGTAAGAGAATAAAATGGCAGTCATGAAATTTACACAAAATGCAGTCATTAAGGACTAAGCAAGGAGTTGTATGGTATGACTAAATGTTTTTAATAAAGCACTCTGCCTGCTGCAAGAAGAATGTATAGGAGACCAAAACAGAAGCAGAAGAACCCATCAGGAAACTTAAGTTGTCTTCCAGTTGGGAAATGATAGTGGTTTAGTGGTGGAAGTGCAGACAGAAGTGAACAAGCATCTGAGATAAGCACTGAAGTAGAACTGGTAAGACATGTAAGTGAGCTTGGATGGGGAAGGGGAAGGATTTTAAATGATTCCCGAGTTTCTGACTTGAGCAACTGAGTATATTAGGGTCTATTTACTGAAATGAAAAAAAAAAAATTGCAGGGGGAGTGCCAAAACTCTTTTCATACCCATGAGGTCTGGACCACAGGTTACTGACCTCCAGGTGGAACTCAGAGGACAGTCTGAGCTGCAGATCTGTATTTAGGAGTCATCAGTGTAAAGATGGAATTTAAAACCACAAGGCGGGTGAAATCACCTAGGGAGGCAGTACAAACAAAGAGAAGCAAGGCCCAAACTGAGCTTGGAGGCATTCCCGCGTTTAGAGGTCAGGCAAAGCCAGGGAGGCAGCAAAAGGGAATGAGGAAGACTGGTCTGTGAGACCAGAGAAAACTACTGGATCCCATCACAGAGGACCTCCATGCTCTTAGCAAGAATGGTTTCAGTGAAACAGTGAGGAATGGAAGCCAGAGCTGAGTGGTCTAAGGAGTGAATGAAAGAGAAGAAAAGGTAGAAGAAAGAATAAACAACTCTCTGGAAAAATTTTACTGGGAAGGGGAGGAAAAAAAGTGTCACTAACTATAGAGAGGCTGATTTAACAAGGGTTGATTTCTTTCTGAAGATGGGGTGCACCAGAGCATATCTGTATGCTAAGAGGGATGCTCCAGGAGAAAGGGGGAGCCTGAAGACAGACGGGAGAGATGAGGATCACAGAAGCAGCAAGGTCTGGTGAAGGAGACGGGGTGCTCGGCACACAGGGAGGAACTGAAGCTCTGGGTCAGGGGACAGACGAAGAGAGCACTCACTACACTAAAACCAAAAGGCTGGGCCTGCGAGAAGAGTGGCCTGGCTGCCCAGGAAAAACTGCAGACATGGTAGAGGGAAGACGAGGGTGTTCCTCCGGACAGATTTCTGTTTTCTCAGAGAAGCATGAAACAATAGCCCTCAGCTGAGAGAAGAGAAGTCTGTGAAGTTTGAGGAAAAGGTGTGAAAAATCCCCTCAGAATCTGAGACACACTTAACAGCTGGGCTGCCAGGCAGTGACGAAGGCAGAAGGCTGTTAGGGGCTGGTGGTTCAGTCTACCTGAATTCTAGTTAACACTTTCTGTATGCAGTAGTTCCTTCAATCAATTTTATTGTCCAAACTTACACTAAGAATTAGATTTGAAATACCATCTTTGGAAATCACTGATCTAATATAAGTAAATGCCCCCCCACAATAGATTGTGGACTCACCACACATTCCCAGAATTCGATTCAGTCACCTGATTATCAGCATCTTTAAAAAAGAAACCAAAGAACAAACCAAAGAGAAAAAAAATTTATATAATCTGGGGAAATATGACCACAGACTATCTTACATACTTCTGGATGAAATTATATGCTGATGCTTGAGATATGCTTAAAAATAATAGGGAGGAGGAGGAGAAGGTAAAAGTGAGTGGGGGTGCAGATGAAACAAACTAGCCTTATACTGGTAAATTGTTGCTATTGGGTGATGGGTGCACACGGATTCCTTAGACTAGTTTCTCCACTCTGGTATGTGTTAGAAAATATCCATTAGAAAACAATAATGAAAGAAATCCAGAGCACTAAAGCACAATATTTATTTTATGCTTCCAAAATAAACTAACACTTCAAACTTTCATAAAATTATAGCTTGCTTCCTTAACAACTGATCAGGAAAAGAAGCCATTATCCTTCCAAACAAAATCTGCTTCATTTCCAGTTACCACCCTTCCCTCATTTTTGGGATCCAGCCTGCCAAGGGGCCCCCCAGCACAGCTTTGACATGAAGGAGGGCGCTGCAGCCCGATGTGAGTGCTCAGCTGCAAGCTCACCTGGCTCTCACACTAAACACTGCCTTGATCACTATACTATTAAAGGCAATTTGGGCCTCAAAAAAAAAAGAAAAGAAATAAAATGAAAATTTTCTTTTCTTTCCCTCCTCAACAAACTTCTAATCCCCACACCTCATGGAACCAGCATAACAAATAAGCTGGCCTTCATTATTTTTCCTTTTAACCAACATGAAGTCAAGTAAGGACTGGGACCAGGGCCTCCTCGACAGCAGGAATGGAGTGGACAGCCCTCTGGACTTCTCAGTGTCCCCGCTGCCATGGTTAGGTTAATTTATAGCAGAAGTAGCTGCTAAGGACACTTCCCATTGTGGTGAATGTGGGCAGCAAATGGATGTTATGGAGGAGAAATCAGCACTGAGGAATTTCCCTCCTGGGATATTAGGCACATTGGATTTCTTTGATTCTACTAGCAATTCTCCTCCCTCCCCTCCCACATCTCTTTTCACCACTGCACCTTCTAAAACCAAACTTGTAGCAAATAAGTTAAACTGGACACCTTATGACTGGAAAGAACCAAAGCCCTACTGGACACCACAGCACTAGTTCAGCCTTGCCACTCTGAGGGTTACTTGACTGGTTTTACTGACTGAACTGGTTGCCCAGGAGGGTGTATATTATCTTTGCTAGCCACAAAGAACATTTTCTCTTTGCAGTAGCAGTCTTTAAAGTCCATCAGTTTTTCAGTTTATGAATACACACCAGTTTCAGTGATTCCCAAATCTGGCTAATTATAGGAATTTCTAGAGGAGTTTTTTTTAAGACTCAACTGAAGCCCAGAAATCTGTATTTCTAGAAGTCATCAGGTAGTTGTGCTCAGTCAGGTTGAGAAACTAATGATGTAGTACAACCTAAGATACAAATGTAAGTCATAATTCAGAAGGATGACCTACCTCAAAGAGTTTCACTATTTTGAACATAATAAAACATTTTCTCCAAATAAAACCGTAATTCTAGATAACACACAAAGTAATACCAAAGGAAGGACTAAAGCAGAGTCTTTTAAAACTGGTATCATTGACATACTGGGCTGGATAATTCTTTGTTGACAGAGACTGTCCTGTGCATTGCAGGATGTTCCTATCAGCTGAACATAAATTCTGTGAAAATCTTATTGTAACAAGTAACTGATTTTTGCTGAAATGAAGGCAAAATCTCTGACTTCTGCCCACTAGAAGTCAGCAGCAATCCCCCCAAGTTGTGACAACCAAAAATGTCCCCAGGCATTGCCAAATGTTCCCAGGTGGGCAAAATCACCCTAGTTCTAAACCACTGGATAAAAGGAATTGGATTCAAAATAAAAGAAAAAGAGGCTAAAGGAGTCTGGGGGTGAAGACACAGAAAATAAAACCATCTTCAAAATATAAAGCAATAGCATAAGGAACACTGTTATTAGCTCTTTATTAAAAACAAAACTACAGGAAATGAACTTAAGTTATGAAAGGGACTGTCTAGAGAACTCATAAAGGAAAACCTCTTAACTCCTAATGTTTATTACAGCCAAGACACTAGAGTCCCTTTCCTGGAGATAATTAGAATGCAAAGACTGTGACATGACTCGGAAGGTTTGGGACTGGAGCATGTAAGTCGAGAGACCTATGGTGGGCCCTTTTTAGCCTGAGAATCTCTCCTGCCCTGGAGCCTGAAAGACTCCTTCAAAAGGAAAGCACTTGACTCATAGTTGTTTCACTGAGGACTCAGGTCCATATGATGTGACCAATTTCTGAATGCACACACAGTCAGCCAACAAGGTTAGCAGGTTTGTGGCCCTTCCCTAATGCCTTCATCCCTCAAGGCCAAGGTGAGGCTATGAACCTCTTCTCCCTGGTGCCCAAGGTCATTCCCAGCATTTGTGCAGTGCCCATAGTGAGCGTGTCAGTCAAGAGTGGAGATCTGACCAGTAATAGTAATCAGCTCAGATCAGGGCACCTACAAGGCATCACAGCAAAAGAAAAAGCAAAGAGAAGAAATTAGAAAACAAAGGGTTATGTCGAGTCAGAAACTACTTTATTATCAGTTCTCCAAAATGTGGTCCATGGGTTTTGTGAGAGGAGCAAGAATTTACAAAGATCCACACAGTAAAAAATATTTTAACAATAATATAGGACATTATTTGCCTTTTCACTGTGTGAAAGATTGTTTGAATTTGCCTTTTCACTGTGTGAAAGACTGTTTCACTGTGTGAAAGGGTGTTACAGATGACATCTGTAACAATGGGTCTCAAACTTTATACTCTTAAATTATTTGCACCAATGGTGTAAAAGCAATGGCTAAGTATAACTGCTATAGCCTAGGCACAAATCAAGCCAGTGGAGACCTAGGCAGTGCACTCACATGGAAGTTATTAATTTTATTACATCTTGACTGCTAAGTCCACACCTTTTTAATATTCTATGTTGTCTCAAAGAAAAGCACTTGCATCAACTGAGTTGTGAGCTGAACTGGTTGTCTTTGCTATTTAACACCATTTCTACTTGAAAGAAGGAATGATGGACAAACTATGGTTATTCAGACTTCAGCATCTGGTAGACATTTTATTGAAAATGAAAGAAGTGAGCCTGTCACCGGCAGCACTGATAACAATGACACATTTCAATGAACTGACAGTGATTGCAAACAAAAGTCAAAATTTTGGAAAACTTAAGCTTGACAGTTTCCTAATTTCCTAATGCTTAGCATTTTCTTATGCGATTGTAGTTGATGTTAACAAATATGGCTTTTTGTACTGTATAATGAATGAAACGTGTCATAATTTGGAAGATGTACATAACTCAGTGATTTAATATTTTCCAAATAACCAATGCATTGTGTTTTAAAAAAAAAGGGTAACATCCATTCAAAGCACAAGATGGATAAATGGATTTTAATGTAATATAGTATGAAAAGTTAATCCATATGGTTTCATAGTCTACATTGCAACTAATCTTTATTAAACTACCACTTGTTGAATATGGATGCAGCATAAAAGAAGACTATGCATGGTTATATGATAAGACTGTTAAAATACTTTTGACTTTTCAAATAAATAGCTACATAAGGTCAGAGTTTCTCCATACATTTCAAACAAAACAATCATTAACAGACTAAATGAAGACGTCTGTATGAGAATCTAAACATCAGTCACTAAACTGTAAAACAGTGCTTTCCTTCTCATTAAATATTTTTTATTTTGGAAAATATGGTTGTTCCTCATAAAAACATTAATTATGATAACATATAATAAATTTATTATTTTTAATGAATTAAATACATATTTTAATAATTCAGTTTTAATTTCTTATGTGGAAAATGATAGATATAATCCACATAAACAAAAGCTCCTTGAGTCTCAATAATTTAAGAGAGCACAGTTTGAAAAACATACAGTTGTAGATAAAGAACTAGAGGCAAAAACTTAAAACAGCCTTTAAAGAAACTGTAGTGATATGTAAATAGGGAACTGCTTCACCTTTTAGAAGTTATAAAAATTCAGTGACTAAAAGGAACAAAAAGAACCACTGACCCACAGAACCACCTGGATGAATTTCTAGAGAATTATGCTGAGTGAAATAAGATCCAATCCCAAAAGCATACATACTCTGATTTCCACTTATATAACATTCTGGAAATGACAAAGTTACAGAAAGGGAGAACAAGAACAGGTCAGTGGTCGCCGGGGGTGGGAAGGGGGTGTGGCTATAAAAGGAGGGATCATGGTGATGGAAATGATCTGTATCTTGACTATGTTGACATCCTGGGTGTGATGTTGTACTACAGTTTTCCAATACGGAACCACTGGGGAAACTGGATAAAAGGTAACTGGGATCTCTAAATTATTTCCTTGTACCTGCATGTACATATATGTTTATCTCAAAATAAAAAATGTAGTGTTTAAAAAAACTATGAAAGCAAAATCAATAGACTATAGCATGAGTGAATTAAAAATTTAGAAACTATAAATCCTGCCTACCAACTCAAACTGACTAATGATATCTTTAGGCAATTAATTTTTTCATATCTTAGGAATAAAAACTATTGTTAAAAGCACCTATTTTAAGTATTAATCATTATGATCCCACAACATGCCAGATACTGCTATGTAAAGAAAATGTAAAAATGACTAGCACATGGAACCTGCTCTCTAGGTGTGCACAGTGTAGCATGACTGAATGGCAAATTATTTCTTAGAACTTAAGCTGGAATGTGCAGTAACAGAAATACATTCAAGGTTGAATGGGGGCATAATTCTGCAGGAGACTGGTGGGCTTAATGGTAAAGGTGATGACTAAGCAGAGTCCTAAAGGGTGAAGAGGTTGCTGTAGGCAGAAAATAGGGAAGAAAGGGCAAAATACAATGCAGGATTTTAAATGAAAGAGGATATTATTAGCTTTGTGCCTTATAAAGAAATATGACAACGGTATGGAGGAAGAGTCAAGTTAGGAGATTACCATGTTAGCCCAAGAGAAACAGAGGGCAGGTGAAATCTGGGGGTACAGTGAAGACAGAAGGAAACAAGTGATGTTTTAGTAGGCAAAAAGACAGGACTTGCTGACCTAGGACAGGGTTAGCCAAACTTTTCCTGTAAATGATCAGATAGTAAATATTTAGGCTTTGCAGACTACATAGGATCTGTTTTAAACAACCACTTAGAAATGTAAAAACCATTCCTGGCTGGCAGGTCTCTGACAGATTTGACCCGGTAGCCACAGCTTGTTGAACCCCCTGACCTGGGAGATAAGCAGTACAGAAGGAGGAAGAGCCTGAGGTGACAGCCAGGTTTCTGGCCTAACCTAGTCAATAAATCCAGGTGCTGCTTGCAAAGATCATGAACACAAAATAAAAGGCAAAGGTTTTGAGTGGTTGTTGAGAAGTGGGTGGAAGAGATTAGTTTAGCTTTAATGCCCAGGTGGAACTGTTCAGTGTTGGATATACAAATTCAGAGCTCAGAACAGAGGTCTGGGTAGGAGACAGGTTTGGAAATCATCAACATACAAAATGGTTAAAACTGTGTAAGTGGCTGACAGACAAGGTCACAGTGTCATGTGAAAAGAAAGTTGGCTGTGATAGGGAAAACCCAAGGGGAGAGGGGACAAAAGGAACATGTGAAGAAAACAAACAACGAGACAGGGAGGCAGGTGTATTAAAATGCTGAAGGACAGCACATACCCAAGTCATCGTGGACCTTCATTTCTGGCCCAGGAAAGAATGCTAAGTAACAGATGTTTCAGAAAGGCAGAGAGGATTGCTTAAGGACAGACAATTCTCATGACTCTGGCAAACAAACATCTGCTATAATTTCCAAGAGGCCAGTTGTTTTCAGGTTTCTTTCCTACAGCAAAGGTTTACTCCTTGGCCTAGTTGTGCTCTTGTTTCCTACCCTGGCAACAACGCATTCTTCACAGAAACCATGCATGGAAGAAGAAACCAAGTGCTAGAGGAAACTGCTTATTCCTCACTTCCAAAGTCTCCTTCCACAAATGGAGGTCCACCAGCTGGAACAGCTCTGGCATTTCTTTGCCACTTAGATGATTCTGTCCTGGGGAGGGAAGCAACTGATCTGACTGGCAAATCTGGGAAAGATGACCAGTCTAGCCGCGCCCTTCCTCCCCGTATGAGTGCGCTGCTCCAGGAGCTGAGCTGGGTGGAGGGTTTGTGTCCGACACGCACCTTGTCTGACCCAGCTCTGCTGTGATCAGGGGATAGGACTGCCTGATTCCTGCAATCAGTCAGCAAGCCAATCTGGCTCTACTACTGAGCTGCTTCCTTTACCTTTGCTTTTCATCAGTAAGAAAGGTGATATCGTGGCCCCCATCTGCTAATCCTTTATGCTTTTTTTTTTTCAATTTATTAAAAACCTGGATTGGGAAGCAGTAGGGGGTTCCTCAAAAAACTAAAAATAGAAATACATACAACCCAGTAACTCCATTCCTAGAAATTTACCAGAAATCAAAATCTCTGATTTGAAAAGATATATGCACCCCTATGTTTACTACCACATTATTTACAATAGGCAAGATATGGAAGCAACCTAAGTGTCCATCAATAGATGAATGGATAAAGAAGATGCGGTACATATACACAATGGAATATTATTCGGTCATAAAAGAAAAAGAAATGCTGCCATTTGCAACAACATGGGTGGACCTAGAGAGTATTAGGCTCAGTGAAATAAGCCAAGCAGACAAAGGCAAATATCATATAATTCTACCTATATGTAGAACCTAAAAACAAAACAAAACAAAATGAACAAAACAGCAAAAGATTCATGAACACTGAAAAGTGACTGGTGATCACCATGGGGAAAGGGTTGGGGCAGGTGGGAGGGGTAGGTGAGGGGGATAAAGAGGCACAACAAAAATCTCAGTCATAATATAAACTGGCCATAGGGATGGAAGTGCAGCATGGAGAACACAGTCAATGGTTCTGTAACATCTTTATATGTTATAAACAGTAACCGCACTAGTGGGGGTGAGGATTTAATAATGTGTGTATCTGTGGAATCACTGTGTTGTATACTTGAAGCCAATATAATAGTGTATATCAACTATACTTCAATAAAAAAAAAAACCTGGATTGGGGAAAGAGGTGGTATTTATTACTTTCCCCACCTTTCTAGATATTAACATCAGGTTTAAGTAGTCAATAATCTAACTTTAGATTGATCAATTCTAATTAATCTAACAGTCCTGGTAAAATAATTCAAGACTTCTAAACAGGTTACATTAGCTTCCCTATCTTCCTTTTAGATGGGAGTTTCTTAAGTTTCTGATGGTGAGACTACTTCACATTTGTTTATAATATGAAAACAAAAGACTACCACCATTAAAGATATAGTTATAGCTGAAATTAATTTCAAACATTCCATCCACTTTCAGATGCAAGAGTTGGGAAAAAAACTTGCAAGAACTCTCAACATCATCAAACAGTCATAGAAATCATAACACAATTCTACTCTTAAGACATAAGCACATCCCAAAATGCCCTTCAAGTACTTTAATATAATTTATCAGTATTTCTCCAGTCAATTTATGAGAATCCAACAAATATATATTAAATGCCTGTTGCACCAGGCACTCCATTCAGTTTGGGGATAAAAATATGTCTTTATCCTTAAGGGGTTTACAACTTTGTAGTAGGAGACAACACAGAAGAATAACAAATTATTACAAGCATTATGTTACAATAAAGGCCCAAAGAAAGGAATCTACAATTCTATGGGGAGGAATTAGGAAAGGTTTCATAGAGGAAGTGAGGAGGTTGTGAGAGCCAAATTGGATATTTTAAATTGTCAGATGAACAGTGAGTGAAATTAGCTTAGAAATGGAAAATGTATAGAGATTAAATTTTCTATTGTAAAGTTTAACAGGAAATAAATGTTCAGCTAAATATATTGTTGTGAAGTCACTACAAATGTGTAACCACCACCCAGATCAAGAAACAACACCTCACCAGCACCGATGCTTCCCCATGCTCTCTCCCTGTTACAACTTTCTTCTCCAAAGGCCACCATCACCCTCACTTTTAACAGCAGAAATTAGTTTTGCCTGGTATTGGACTTCATATAAATGGAAACTCTTTTTGCATCTAGATTCTTTTGTTCCACCTTTTTACTGTGGTATTGACCCATGTAGTTATGCGCACACTACACAATATATAATAGTATACTCTTGTCTGAAGATAACACATTTTAATTTTTCCACTCTTCTGTTAATGGAGATTTAGACTGCTTTCAGTTGGGGATTTTGCAAATAATGCAGCTTGGTGCACATATGAACACATATCTATTGAGTACATACCTAGGGGTAAAATTGCTGTGACAAAAGAGCATGTACATGTTCAATTTTAGTAAATAATGCCAAGCTCTTTTCTAAAGTGGTTGCACCAAAACACACTTACATAAGCAGCCTTTGGGAGTTCCTATTTCTCCATATCCTTCGTGAACACTTGGTAGTGTCAGTCTTTTTAATTTTAGCTCTTCAGAGAAATATATAGTGGTACCTCATTGTTTTAATTTGTTTTCCTAATTACAAATGAGGTTGAGCACCTTTTCATATGCTTATTGGCCACGCAGAGATCTTTTGTGAAGCACCTGTTCAAGTTTCTTGTCCAATTTTTAGTTTTTTCCCTAAATTCTCAATCTTGTCTTTCATCTCCTTTAACATATTAAGGATAAGTTTTTAAAGTCCATGTCTGTGTTGGTGGGATTGTATGTTGGTACAGCCACTATGGAAAACAATATGGAGGGTTCTGAAAAAACTAAAAATATAAATAACATACAACCCAGTAATTCCACATCTGGGAATTTACCTGAAGAAAACAAAATCCCTGATCTGAAAAGATAAATGCATTCCTGTTTATCGCACCATTATTTACAATAGCCAAGTTATGAAAGCAACCTAAGTGTCCACCAATAGATGAATGGATAAAGATGTAGTACATATAGATATGGAATATTACTTAGCCATAAACAAGAATGAAATCTTGACATTTGCAAATGGGTGGACATAGATGGTATCATGTAGTGAATTAATTCAGAGAAAGACAAAAACTATTTCATTTATAGGTGGAATCTAAAAAACAAATTAACAAAACAGAAAAAGACTCATAAATACAGAGAACAGACTGGTGGCTACCATAAGGGAGGGGAGTGGGAGGATGGGTGAAATGAGTGAAGATGAAAAAAAATAGAATATCTTGATCTGGTGATGGTTACAGGAGTATATACATACACCAAAACTCATCAAATCATATATTAGGATCTGTGCATTTTATTATATGTACTTCAATAAAAATTTTAAAAATGCCTCAACTAAAAAAAAAGAAAATACATGAGAAGACAAATTATTTGAATAAGTGAATTTAGGGATTTAATGCAAAATACCCCTCATGCTATATACATTACACCATGCCATTTTTAGTCTGAGAAAGGGAAAACACACATTTTAGAAAAAGGAAATGTAATAAAACTGGGCTAACCAATTTTAAAGAGTGCCTTCCAGCTGGGTTCTGCCTGTTTGAACTATGACAACCATGGGACTCTTTAGAAAAAGAAAGTTGCCTGAAATAGTACCTCAAGTGATTAGTACCACAATGGGTTTTCTGCCAATCACTACAGACACTGTCCAGGGCTCAAGGCACTCCTCTACACCTACTATACATTAAGGATAACGGTCTACACACTGGGTTGTAATACCATACTGAATGAGTCTGGGTCAACACCAAGTTGTAGGTGGCTACAGATGAGGGTAGACCAGGAAGAAACAGACTGACAATGGGATGGCTGGTGACTGACTAGCAGGGTGCTCAAACTAAATCTGTGAGCTACGTGACAGGTACTCAATCTTACCTGTCTCTTTACACTCTGAAGCACCCAGCACAGAGCTTAACATAATAAATGTTCAAGGAGTTTGCTGTTTAATGGAACTAAATGTTGTGGCTGATGAAGCCAGAACTCTGGCTCCTGGATAAGTGGCTATATTGGGAGATTCTGAAGAATTTACCTCTTCTGGATTATGTGCTAATGGTGAGGGATAGACCTACGGGGAAGCCTTAAAGGATATTTAACAATTTAGTTCTGCCCAAATGAATGCATAGAACACCCTACATGGCCTTATTTATTAGAGCTAACATGTAGAATGTCTGATCAGATTCTGGGTGCCAAGAGTGTCCTTTGTTTCAACAGCACACCCTAGCCAAGATGCTGACACTGGGCATATTCGCAAACTCTCAACTGTCTCCTAGAGCTGCTCAGATCTGATTTAATACTGTCCAGAAAGCACGAAAGGAGCTGGATCAAGATGCTCTATGAAAAGCCAGTTATGTAAATGTTAATTTACAGAAGGTGGCAGTAGACACCAAAATGTTTTCTGTTATTTTAAATTCTGGCAGCAAAGAGGAGAACCAGTAACCAATATTTTAAGCAAACTGTTATAGACTTTCGAGCTTAAAGAATTTATAAATCAGAGCTCTAATTTTCACGATCTGGGAAATGGCAAAGATGAAGAACGGAGGAGAGGAAATTCACACAGTACAGTAAATAGGAACGTCCTTTAAAACACAGTCTGTATTTTGTTCATTTTCTCATCTGTCAGAGGGTCTAGCCAAACTGCTTTGACCACAGCATTCAGTAAATGTTTGCTGAATCACATTGTTTCAAAAGCATTCTCAGCACACTGTCAATCCAGCATGCCAAAAGTTTAGCAACCCTCAACTATTTTCTTAGCAAATGCTTTCAGTTCCGCTTACAGCAAACATTTTTCTAGGAAATAAATCTTAGCTTGATAATATATATTTAAAAAAAACAACTCCTTTGTAAAGGTGTGCTTTTTTTAAAAAAAGGAGCCATATATTATGCAGCAACATTTGAAGTAACTATGGTCTTAGTCTGGGGGTAATATGTGTATATCAGCCCAGCACATGACAGACATTCTAGCTTTGAAGTGAAAAGGAAGACACAAGAGGATGACAAAGTAAAACAGCAGATCCAAGTTTGTGATTTTTTAGAAATGAGAAATATTTCGTGTTAAAAAAGAAAGGGCAACCAAATGAAACAAAGCAGTGTAACTGGAGCTGTGTTGTAAGGAGCTCAAAAGAGCAAACATCTGTACTGCTACCATATAGCCACATCCATGAATGTCTTTTCTTACAAGACTAGTTAAACTAAAGGTTAAACTGGAAAGACAAATGCACTTTTAAATAAGCTCCCAGTTCTAGATATATGTTAACTTATATGAACAACTGAAAGGCATAGGTCCCAAAGGTCACAGAGAATCTGACTCCCATTTACCTATAAGCAATCCTGCAAGAGGCTTCCAACAATAATATATTCTCTGAGGCTTTTCCTGGCGACTCCACCTTCCCCAACCCCTTTCCTATGCTGCTGTGGCATTTTCTTTTCATACCTCTATTATCACTTGCCCTAGAATATAATATAATTTTCATTTCCTTTTTTATTACAAATCAGTTCCTGAATAGACTATGAACTCTTTGTGGACAGGAATTGGGTCATAGTCAGTTTGCTATCCCTGGTATCTACTAAATAGTAAACAATCAATAAAAGTTTTGTTGACATAATGAAGTTAAAACTTCCAATAATACTGTTTCACAAATCTAAGGCTGTTTGCTCAAAGGAAGGCTTCAAGTACCCTAAGATACAAGAAGAAAAAAAAAAAAAAGAAATGTTTATGTACCACATATCCACATATTGTCTGCCTTTATCTTTATAACTCAGAATGCCAGCAACTGTCTTACACAGAATAATGTTTGCACTTAGTAGGTGCTCAAATATTTACTGATCCAATTAATACATCTAGACCTTTCTGGGCATTAAAATATACATACACATAAACAGAGAAAGAGATGCAGGGGGAGGGAGAGAGAATATATACACATACTGCAGAATATAAAAGACAAACTCCCCAGATCTGTCTTCAAGATATGAAGATGTTAAATAACAGATAAAGGAGTATTGGAGAACTTTCTCATTTTTAGTCAGGACTTGGAAAGTCTTCTGGAGCTGATTTTCAGAAGTCATAAAGGAATCAAGACATAACAAAAACCAGTCAAACTACTGAATCTCTCATAAAAGAATCAGATAGCCTCATTCATAAAGGTGACAAATTTCTACAAACTACAAGAGACTTCTGACTTTAACAACTAAGAGCAGGTATCAACACAGAAGCTCAGTTGTTAATCCTTGAAGGTAGATGACTTTTAAACTCATTAGTTTCATAATAAATATAAAAATATACAAAAACAAAATCTTTCAGAAGACCAGTATTTATCTTACATTTATTTAACTATTAAAATAGTAATTATGGAGAACAGAGGATTAAAGATTGTGGCATGAGAGGTGAGACAAAGGCTTCCTCCTAAAACCACATATAATACAAAAATATAATATAACTAATCCTGAAAGAGCAACAGGAAAGAGGACTGCGCCAGACTGCATACAACTGGAGAAAAGAGCAGACCTCACAGAACAGGGTAACATACCAAAGCTGTGGCCCAGTGGGACCCAAGCCCTTCCCCCTACCCCAGCTCACTGGTGGGAGGAAGGGAAACTGAGTGGGGAGGGAGTGGAGGCCTGGGACTACTGAATACCTAACTCTGGAGATCTGCTCTAGGAGTGCAAACCTACATTTCATGGTGCTTGCATGGTACTCTTGTGATTAGGGGACTGGAAAGCTAAGACAGGCAGAATTCCAGGAGAGAATGAAATTCCAGCTGGTTGTGGAAAGCAGGGATCCATATGCAGCTGCTCTGGGACACAAGAAAGGCGGGCACTCTGAGGGACTTCCTAACAAGGAAGCCCTTAGCAACAGGGCTGCTAAAGGGGCAAGGATTGCACAGAGCTTACTGCTCAGGAGAAAGGACAGGTAGACAAAATTGTCAGGCTGCACTCTGCCTAGCAGGTTGGGAGCTTTCACGATCTTCAGATGCTCCAGCTCCCTGGCTGGCTACACAGCTCCAAGGACCCCCTCCGTGACACGCAGCCTACTGCGGCCTTTCTCCTGGCCAGGCCCACCTGGCTCGCAAACCGGCAAACCCTACCCTGGCATTAGGCCAGCCAGAGGGAAGATCTGTCTACAGTTACTACAAACGCAAAGCATAGAGGCTTATACCTGTGTGCTCGGCCCACTGGTTCAGACAGTGGAGACAGGCATAGCATCCGGGAAGCAGGAAACAGCTCTTTCCTCCCTCTAGGCATCAATACCACTCCCCTGTGACCCCTGACATTGCTTCAGGGGCTGAGCAGCTCCAGAGAGTAGGGCTTCTGGACACTGGAGGGCACCATATACAAATATGAAACACCAAAGGAATCTGATTCAAAGTAAAATTATGAATACAACTCCTGAGAAAGATTTAAATGACATGGATCTCATGAATCTTCCTGAAAGGGAGTTCATAATAAAAATCATTAACATGCTCATGGAGGTAAGGAAAGATATTCAAGAACTCAGGAATGAATTCCAGTCCGAGATGCAATGTATTTAAGAGCACAATGGAGGGTATTAAAAGCAGATTAGATATGGTGGAGGAGACAATAAATGAAATAGAAACTAGAGAAGAGGAATACAAAGAAGCTGAGGTACAGAGAGAAAAAAGGATCTCTAAGGATGAAAGAATATTGAGAGAAATGTGTGACCAATCCAAATGGGAAAATATTTGCATTATAGGGGTACCAAAAGAAGAGAGAGGGAAAGGGATAGAAAATGTCTTTGAGGAGGTAATTGCTGAAAACAAACTTCCCTAATCTGGGCAAGGAGATAGTCTCTCAGGCCATGGAGATGCACAGATATCCCAACACAAGGTACCCAAGGAATATAAAACCAAGACATATAGCAATTAAAATGACATAGATCAAGGATAAGAACAGACTACTAAAAGCAGCCAGAGAGAGAGATAAGATAACATACAAAGGAAAGCCCATCAGGCTATCATCAGACTTCTCAGCAGAAAGCTTACAGGACAGAAAGGATGTAGTTAATGCAATGAAGCAGAAGAGCCTCGAACCAAGATTACTTTATCCAGCAAGATTATCATTTAAATTTGAAGGAGGGATTAAACAATTTACAGATAAGCAAAAACTGAGAGAATTTACCTCCCACAAACCATATCTACAGTCTATTTTGGAGGGACTGCTATACATGAAAGTGTTCCTAAGGTTCAAAAGCTGTCACCAGAGGTAATAAAACCACAGTAAAGAAAGCAGAACAGTTAATTACTAAGAAAATGCAAAATTAAATTAACTATCCCAAAAGTCAATCAAGGGATAGACAAAGAGTACAGAATATGATACATAATACATAAAGAATGGAGGAGGAAGAAAAAGGAGGAGAAAAAAAAAAGAACCTTTAGATTGTGTTTGTAATAGCATATGAAGTGAGTTAAGTTAGACTCTAAGACAGTAAGGAGGTTAACCTTGAACCTTTGGTAACCACGAATCTAAAGCCTGCAATGGCAATAAGTACATACCTATCAATAATCACCCTAAATGTAAATGGACTAAATGCACCTATGTTGATAGAGTCACTGAATGGATAAAAAAAACAAGACGCATCTATATGGTGCCTAAAAGAGACTCACTTAAAACCCAAAGACATACACAGACTAAAAGTGAAGGGACTGAATAAGACATGCAACTAATAGGGAGAAAAAAGCAGGAGTTGCAGTACTTGTATCAGACAAAATAGACTTCAAAACAAAGAAAGTCACAAGAGACAAAGAAGAACATTACATAATGATAAAAGGGTCAATCCAACAAGAAGATATAACCGTTATAAATATCTATATGACCAACACAGGAACACCTACATTATGTGAAACAAATACTAAAAGAATTAAAGGGGTAAATAGAATGCAATGCATTCATCTTAGGGGACTTCAATACACAACTCACTCCAAAGGACAGATCAACCAGACACAAAATAAGTAAAGAGACAGAGGCACTGAACAACACATTAGAACAGATGGATGTAATGGACATCTACAGAACACTCCATCCAAAAGTAACGGGATACAGAGTCTTCTCAAGTGCACCTGGAACATTTTCAAGAATAGATCATATACTAGGCCACAAAAAGAGCCTCAGTAAATTCAAAAAGATTGAAATTATACCAACCAGCTTCTCAGATCACAAAGGTATGAAACTAGAAATGAACTACACAAAAAAAATGAAAAAGTCCACAAACACATGGAAGCTTAATAACATGCTCCTAAATAACCAATGGATCAATGACCAAATAAAAACAGAGATCAAACAATATATGGAGAGAAATGATAACAATTCAACAACGCAAAATCTGTGGGACGCAGCAAAGGCTGTGCTAAGTGGGAAGTATACTGTAATACAGGCCTACCTCAGGAAGAAGAACAATCCCATATGAGCAGTCTAAACTCACAATTCACGAAACTAGAACAAGAAGAACAAATGAGGCCCAAAGTCAGTAGAAGGAGGGACATAATAAAGATTAGAGCAGAAATAAATAAAAATCATAAGACTAAAACAATAGAATCAATGAAAGCAAGAGCTAGTTCTTCAAGAAAATAAACAAAATAGAAAAACCCCTAGCCAGATTTATCAAGAAAAAAAGAGAGTCAACACACATAAACAGAATAAGATATGAGAAAGGAAAAATAACTATGGATACCAGAGAAATACAAAGAATTATTACAGAATACTATGAAAAATTATATGCTAACAAACTGGATAACCTAGAAGAAATGGACAACTTTGTAGAAAAATGCAACCTTCCAAGGCTGACCAAGGAAGAAACAGAAAATCTGAACAGACCAATTACCAGCAAGGAAATTGAACTGGTAACCAAAAACCTACCTAAGAACAAAACTCCTGAACCTGACGGCTTCACTGTGGAATTTATCAAACATTTAGTGAAGACCTAATACCCATCCTCCTTAAAGTTTTCCAAAGACTAGAAGAAGAGGGAATACTTCCAAACTCATTCTATGAGGCCAGCATCACTCTAATACCAAAACCAGGCAAAGATACCACAAAAAGAGAAAATTACAGACCAATATCCCAGATGAACATAGATGCAAAAATACTAAACAAAATATTAGCAAATCAAATTAAAAAATACATCAAAAAGATCATCCATCACGATCAAGTAGGGTTTATTCCAGGGATGGAAGGATGGTACAACATTTGAAAATCCATCAACATCATCTACCACATCAACAAAAAGAAAGACAAAAACCAAATGATCATCTCCATAGATGCTGAAAAAGCATTTGACAAAATTCAACATCCATTCATGATAAAAACTCTCAGCAAAATGGGAATAGAGGGCAAGTACCTCAACATAATAAAGGCCATATATCATAAACCCACAGCCAACATTATACTTAACAGAGAGAAGCTGAAAGCTGTTCCTTTAAGATCGGGAACAAGACAAGGATGCCCACTCTCCCCACTTCTATTCAACATAGTACTGGAGGTCCCAGCCACGGAAATCAGACAACACAAAGAAATAAAAGGTATCCAGATTGGCAAGGAAGAAGTTAAACTGTCCCTGTTTGCAGATGACATGATATTGTACATAAAAAAACCCTAAAGAATCCACTCCAAAACTACTAGAACTAATATCTGAATTCAGCAAAGTTGCAGGATACAAAATTAATAAGCAGAAATCTGTGGCATTCCTATATATTAACAATGAGCTAGCAGAGAGAGAAATCAGGAAAAAAATTCCATTCAGTTGCATCAAAAAGAATAAAACACCTAGGAATAAACATAATCAAGGAAGTGAAAGATCTATACTCTGAAAACTACAAGACACCTATGAGAGAATAAAGAAGGTACCAATAAATGGAAAACACATCCCGTGATCATGGATAGGAAGAATTAATATTGTCAAAATGACCATTCTGCCTAAAGCAATCTACAGATTCAATGCAATTCCTATCAAAATACCAGAAGCATTCTTCAATGAACTAGAGAAAATCATTCTAAAATTCATATGGAACCACAAAAGACCCCAAATAGCCAAAGCAATATTGAGAAGGAAGAAAAAAGCTGGGGGGATTATGCTCCCCAACTTCAAGCTCTACCACAAAGCCACAGTAATCAAGAGAATTTGGTACTGGCACAAGAACAGACCCATAGACCAATGGAACAGACTTGAGAGCCCTAATATAAACCCAACCATATATGGTCACTTAATATATGATAAAGGAGCCATGGATAGACAATGGAGTAATGACAGCCTCTTCAACAGCTGGTGTTGGCAAAACTGGACTGCTACATGCAAGAGAATGAAACTGGATTATTGTTTAGCCCCATACACAAAAGTAAACTCGAAGTGGGTCAAAGACCTGAATGAATGTAAATCATGAAACCATAAAACTCTTAGAAGGCATAAAACATAGGCAAAAATCTCCTGAATATAAGCATGAACAACTTCTTCCTGAACGCATCTCCTCAAACAAGGGAAACAAAAGCAAAAATGAACTCATGGGACTATATCAAACTAAAAAGTTTCTGTATGGCAAAGGACACTATCAACAGAATAAAAAGGCATCCTACAGTGTGGGACAATATATCTGTAAATGACATATCTGACAAGGGGTTCACATCCAAAATTTATAAAGAACTTACATGCCTCAACACCCAAAAAGCAAATAACCCAATTAACAAATGGGCAGAGGATATGAAGAGACAGTTCTCCAAAGAAGAAATTCAGATGGCCAACAGGCACATGAAAAGATGCTCCACATCACTAGTCATCAGGGAAATGCAAATTAAAACCTCACACCAGATATCACCTCACACCAGTAAGGATGGCCAGCATTGAAAAGACAAACACCAACAAATGCTGGTGAAGATGCAGAGAGAGGGGAACCCTCCTACACTGCTGGTGGAAGTAAGCGAGTTCAATCATTGTGGAATAGCAATATGGAGGTTCCTCAAAAACTAAAAACAGAAATACCATTTGACCCAGGAATCCCACTCCTTGGAATTTACCCAAAGAATACTACTTCTCAGACTCAAAAAGACATATGCACCCCTATGTTTATCACAGCACTATTTACAATAGCCAAGATACAGAAGCAAACTAAGCGTCCATCAGATGAATGGACAAAGAAGATGTGGTACATATATACAATGAAATACTATTCAGCCATAAGAAAGAAACAAATACTACCATTTGCAACAACATGGATGGAGCTGAAGGACATTATGCTCAGTGAAATAAGCCAGGCGGAGAAAGACAAGTGCCAAATGATTTCCCTCATTTGTGGAGTATAGCAACAAAGCAAAACTGAAGGAACAAAATAGCAGCAGACTCAGAGACTCCAAGAAGGAACTAGTGGTTACCAAAGGGAAGGGGTGTGGGAGGGTGGATGGGGAGGGAGAGGGGGATTGAGGGGTATTAATTATGTTTAGTACACATGGTGTGGGGGATCATGGGGAAAACAGTGCAGCCCAGAGAAGGCAAATAGTGAATGTGTGACATCTTACTACACTGATGGATGGTGACTCCATTGGGGTATGGGTGGGGACTTAATAATATGGGTAAATGTAGTAACCACATTGTTTTTTTCATTTGAAACCTTCATAAGACTGTATATCAATAATATCTTAATAAAAAATTTTAAAAAGTAAAATAGTAATTATGAGAACAAGCATAAAAGCAAAATCTTTAAAGAGACCAATATTTATCTGACATTTATATTATAATTTTTAAAATAGTAATTATAGTTCATTTAAATGTGAGGTACAGTTTTATAAAAGAGAGCTGAATATCAAGCCCCTATCTCATAAAAGGCAATTCTGAGAAATCAAAAAAAGAGTCTGATAATCAACAGTGAGGATAAGCAACTTTAATCACCACCGATAAAGGGATTAAAGGAGCTAGCTAATCCTTCCCTTAAAGCTTCACCACAGCCCACTGGAAACTGCAATGACAAAACAGCAGGCCAAGGAAGGGGTGTAATGGTTTAGATGGTAGAATTCACAGGCACATTCTCTTCCACCTTCAAATGTAGGCTAAAAAGGATCTTATTAACCATGTAACACGGCCTTGGTTTTCAGTAACAAAATGTCATTTCACAAGTCACAATGAAACAAAATTCTCCCAAAAAGCCATATACACTAGAGAGATATGTTGCAGACTCTGGAAGAGAGAAAAACAAAGAGGAGTTTCGTTAAAACTAAATGACTTTCATCACAAGGAGTTTGTCCTTGACTAGTAAGGAGAAATACCTTCGAAATACTGGCCATATTCATTAATTCAAGATTTATTACAGGTCCATTGAAAGTATAATTATAACACAGATCTAGCATTCCTTTCTTCCTTTCATTAATGAAGTATAACTACTTTAGTGAATATATATTCATTTGTAAACATACAAAATTCACATGCTACAGTCCTAACCCCAAGCATCTCAGAATGTGACTGTATTTGAAGATATAGGGCCTTAAAAAGGTAAGTTAAAATGAAGTCCCTAGGGTGAGCCCTAACCCAATTGGACTGGTTTTCTTATTAGCAGAGGAATTTTGGACACCAGGGGTGCACACACAGAGAAAAGACCATTCAAGGACACAGAGGGAAGGCAGCCATCTGCAAGCCAAGGAAAGAGACCTCAGAAGAAACCAAACCTGCTGACACTTTGACCTTGGACTTCCAGCCTCCAGAACTGTGAGAAAATAGATTTCTGTTGTTTAAGCCATCCAGTCTGTAGTGTTTGTTATGACAGCCTTAGCAAACTAATACACACAGTATAATGATATTTTTCAAGTGATTAAGACACGGCATGGCAGAAATTTCTAGCTGCCCACCAGAGATCTGTGTTTCCCTTTACAACTGTGCTAGAAACAGATGACAAATACTGTATTCCCAGTCACCCCATGCATATAGGCTGGTTCTCACCAACCCAATATGTCCACTTTGGGCTGAGATTAAGAAGTGGGTATGCCTTGTCACCCTCTGCCTTTCCCAGGCTAACTGGCTATCAACCCACCCTGGGTCTCTGAATGACTTCTCACATTCCCTGTCCAACAACAGGAAATGTTCAATTTGGACTCTGTTATACGTCTGAGATTTTGGATTCGTCTGATAAAGCAACAAGCATTACCTTAATACAGATGATATTTAAACCTGAGATTTCATTTTCTTTCTTCAAATTTCAGAACTAAGAGTTAAATATAGGTTGAATGATGAGACACTGACATTTTTGCAAGTCAAAAACAGTCAAAGCTGTCAATTTCATATAATTCAACCTAATCTGTTTGGTCTACACAAAGGTGGACCAGGCAATACTGCATCCCCACTCACTACCTAAATTCTCCCACAAGGTTTAACACATTAATGGATGCTAACAGCTCAACACTCTCCTGGGACTGAGAGGCAGGTCAACAGAAAACTTATACTGAGTACCAGCTAGTTCTCTCTTCCACAGATCCATGCCATTAATTAGCTCTCTGTTTTCTGATATTTTTCTCTCCTGAAATTAACAGATTATGCTCTACCAAAAATGGAATAAACCCATTACAACCAATCTCTCCCACCAATTACAACTAAAAACTGAATTCAATACAAGAAGAAACTACCTGAGGGCTGAGAAAGTAAATAGCAGACAAATAGGCAAATAGGCAAGGGAGTCTGAAGAATTAAAATTCCAGTGAGTTTCCTGCTTTTTTCTTTTTAATTTCTTCACTTCCCAAGAATGACTTGGTCCAGGTGGCCCAATTCATAATATGGCACAGCAGACACACACATAAAAATGCTGACAGAAACTTCATTTTAGTCAGAGGACTGGAGAAAAAGAGTCGAAGCAAGCCAGGGAGTACATGGAGAAAAACAAAGTCAGATTACTTTTCTAAGCCATATATAATGATGGACTCAAATGGATTAAAGACCTAATGTGAAAGGCTGAATTATAAAATACATAATTAAAAACATGAAATGTTTATTATATTTAACAAGATCCAGAAAGGATCACATAAAAATTATAAACTTTTTACATCAAAATTACCTTCTATTCAACAAAAAGCACCAATGACAAAATTAACATATAAGGACTGCCTGGGAAAAGGTAAATATCAGACTATTCTAAACTAGAGATTTCTGTGAGTCAACCAGGAAACAACAAGAACCCTAATCAAAGAAATGGGCAAAGGATATGAACAAGAAATTCACTGAAGGAGTATTCTAAATAGCCCTAAAGGTACAAAAGAGAGATGCTGCAACTCATCAGTAAATGGAGAAAGCAAATTAAAACATTAAGATACCACTTTACCCCTATCAGATCAGGCAAAAATTAGAAAGATGGATAAAGCCAAGTGCTGGGAGGAAAATGGAGAAACAGGATCCTCTGCACACACTGGCAAAGAACCCAAATCTGGCAGTGCTTTAATCAAAGTACAGCATTTCACTATTGTGCATATATTCAGAGAAATTCTCCCACAGGACTATAAAAGAACACGTACAAGGTTGTTCATCCCACTATCTGTGCTAGTGAGGGGCTGAAGGTAATCCGGGTGTCCATCAGTGAGAGAACAAATCATTTACAGAAGAGTAGATGATTAGAAACAAAGAATTAGATACATACACAGCAACAAAGATAGTTCTAAAGTGTCCTTAAACAGTAGGGGTGGAGAGGGATGAGAAGGAGAGAGGAGCAGAACAAAGACTACAGCACAGTACCACTTAGGGAAACACCCCCCAAAAAATCACTACATATTTACAAAATTACATATAAATACAAGGATATATATCAAACACATTAGAACAATTAACTGTGGGGGACTGGAGCAGAGGTAGGAAGTGGAAAAGTAAATGAATTAATTTTAACTAATTTTAAAAGCTAAGAGACTTGCACAGATCAATGCTGATGGTATGCCATGAACTGAGTTATATGATAAATTCAGTATTTGCCACCAAACAGACTGAAAAATAAATTCACATGTTGTATCAAAGTTTCAAGATTTAAGGATCAAAGAAGGTACATGGAACAATGGCTTAAGCAATGAAAGGAAACAACATGGAAGAAATTACATCTCAACAAAATATAAGCATATGTTGAAACCAAACTGTGACGTAAAATTGCACAATTTCCATAATCTCTCGCCTAGCCTTAGTCCATTTCTTCCCGCAGCCTCTGGGGAGAGAAGATGTTCTCTCCTCCCTTCTATTGATCTGGCGCCTATCAGCTGGCGTGGATCCATCCAGAGTATCTTCTGAAGGGGGCTGGCGTAGAGAAGAGAGCACGCACAGATGGAAAGACGTGGGGGCAAGAGCAGCGGCTAGAGGGGATGAACGGAGCCAGGCCTCTTGTGAGCAATAAAAGGGTTTCTCCCAATCTTGCTTTCCCTTGGTGGATTTTAGTCGCATAGGTTTATTTTCCCTAGGTTGGGTACATGCTTCCCCTTGAGCTACATCTAGGATAGCAGGAAGATCAGTGAACCCAAAATCTGTCTTCATGGTGCTATGTCTGGGCAGGTTGCCCTTAGAGATGGTGTGGAGATAACCGGAAATCCCCGCCCCCCCGTGGATGGTGGGGACCACAATGGATGGTGCAGCTTCACCTGGGAACCCCAATCCATGGGGTTTCCATGCAGGGAGTCCCCAGTGAGGACTTGATCTAAGATAAAGCGCCTCCTAGACCAATGGGCCCTTCCCCAGAACTGTGGGATGGTAGAGACTCCGGAAGCTATAGAACTGGCCCTCCGTGAGACAGGGGACTGCTTAGTGGGAATGAGCAGCCATCTGTGGCAGGAATTGGTTGTTTCTCTAGGTATTGTAAAGGGTTACCAAGGTGGGAGACATACTTCAGCATCCCTTGGATGAGCTGGGCAATGAGTTATGGGATGCCCTTATGAAGGAAAGACAACTACTGAAAACTGAGATTGCACTGTTTCTGTTGTTATTGTATGTTTTTAGTGTGATTACAGTGCTCCATATTTCTCACGGGATGGCCACTACAGAAGATGAAAAACGTGTGGAATCTATGGTGAGAATTCTGGAGGGGTCAGTTGTGAGGTAAAATAACAATTTTCAGAACCTCTCACCTGGCCTTAGTCCATTTCCAAATCAATAGGTGTTTCTTTCAGAAGCCTCTGGGGACAGAAGCTGTTCTCTCCTCCCCTCTGTTGCTTAATTGGCATGCTGCCTGTCAGCCTATCAGTTGCCGGGCATCCACCGGGGGAGTTTCCCCTGGAAAGGACAGGCAGAGAGGCAGGCCCACACAGGGGTGGGGGTGGGGTGTGTGTGGCAAGAGCAGCAGCTAGAGGGGATGAACAGAGCCAGGCCTCTTGTGAGCGCTAAAATGGTCTCTCCCAATCTAGCTTTTCCCTTAACTGATTTCACTTACACCAGTTAATTTGCCCCAGGCCAGGAACATACTTTCCCTGAAGCTACACAAAGAAGTAGCTCCCAAACAAATGAAGAGAATGCAAATTGATGCACTGGTGCTCTACGGATTCCTTAGTTAAATCAAGCTGTAGTTTACAACCTTAAAAAAAAATTTTTTTTTGGCATCATTAATCTACAATTACATGACCAACATTGTTTACTAGACTCCCCCCATCACCAAGCGCCCCCCACAAACCCTATTACAGTCACTGTCCAGTATAGTAAGATGCTGTAGAGTCACTACTTGTCTTCTCGGTGTTGCACAGCCTTCCCCGTGCCTCCTCCATTATACATGCTAATAATAATGCCCACTTTCTTCCCCTACCCCCTTATCCCTCCCTTCCCACCCTCCCTGGTCCCTTTCCCTTTGGTAACTGTTGGTCCATTCTTGGGCTCTGTGAATCTGCTGCTGTTTTGTTCCTTCAGTTTTTTCTTTGCTCTTATACTCCACATATGAGTGAAATCATGTGGTACTTGTCTTTCTCCATCTGGCTTATTTCACTGATATAATACCCTCGACCTCCATCCACGTTGTTGCAAATGGTAGGATTTGTTTTCTTCTTATGGTTGAATAATATTCCATTGTGTATATGTACCACATCTTCTTTAGCCATTCATCTACTGATGGACACTTAGGCTGCTTCCATTTCTTGGCTATTGTAAATAGTGCTGTGATAAACATAGGGGTGTATCTGCCTTTTCCAAAATGGGCTCATGCATTCTGAGGGTAAATTCCTAGAAGTGGAATTCCTGGGTCAAATGGCATTTCTATTTTGAGTTTTTTGAGGAACCTCCATACCGCTTTCCACAATGGATGAACTAATTTACATTCCCACCAGCAGTGTAGGAGGGTTCCCCTTTCTCCACAACCTCGCCAACATTTGTTGTTGTTTGTCTTTTTGATGGTGGTGATCCTTACTGGTGTGAGGTGATATCTCACTGTGGTTTTAATTTGCATTTCTCTGATGACTAGTGATGTGGAGCATCTTTTCATGTGTCAGTTGGTCAACTGAATATCTTCTTTGGAGAACTGTTTGTTCAGCCCCTCTGCCCTTTTTTTAATTGGATTATTTGCTTTTTGTTTGTGGAAGTGTGTGAGCTCTTTATATATTTTGGATGTCAGCCCTTTATTGGATCTGCCATTTATGAATATATTCTCCCATACTGTAGGATGCCTTTTTGTTCTACTGATGGTGTCCTTTGCTGTAGAGAAGCTTTTCGGCTTGATGTAGTCCCACTTGTCCATTTTTAATTTTTTTTCCCTTGCCCAGGGAGGTATGCTCATGAAGAAGTCGTTCACGTTTATGTCCAAGAGATTTTTGCCTATGTTTTTTTCTAAGAGTTTTATGGTTTCATGATTTACATTCAGGTCTTTGATCCATTTTGAATTTACTTTTGTGTATGGGGTTAGACAACGATCCAGTTTCATTCCCTTACATGTAGCTGTCCAGTTTTGCCAACACCAGCTGTTGAAGAGGCTGTCATTTCCCCATTGTATGTCGATGGCTCCTTTATCGTATATTAATTGACCATATAGTTTGGATTAATGTCTGGAGTCTCTATTCTGTTCCACTGGTCTGTGGCTCTGTTCTTGTGCCAGTACCAAATTGTCTTGATTACTGTGGCTTTTTAGTAGAGCTTGAAGTTGGGGTGTGAGATCCACCCCCTTTATTTTTCCTGCTCAGGATTGATTTGGCTATATGGGTCTTTTGTGGTTCCATATGAATTTTAGAACTATTTGTTCCAGTACGTTGAAGAATGCTGTTGGTATTTTGCTAGGCATTGCATTGAATCTGTAGATTGCTTTAGGCAGGATGGCCATTTTGACAATATTAATTCTCCCTAGCCAAGAGCATGGGATGAGTTTCCATTTGTTAGTGCCCTCTTTAATTTCTCTTAAGAGTGTCTTGTAGTTTTCAGGGTATAGGTCTTTCACTTCCTTGGTTAGGTTTATTCCTAGGTATTTTATTCTTTTTGATATAATTGTGAATGGAATTGTTTTCCTGATTTCTCTTTCTGCTAGTTCATTGTTAGTGTATAGGAAAGCAACAGATTTCTGTGTGTTAATTTTGTATCCTGCAACTTTGCTGAATTCAGATATCAGTTCTAATAGTTTTGGAGTGGAGTCTTTAGGGTTTTTTATGTACAATACCATGTTATCTGCAAACAGGGACAGTTTGACTTCTTCCTCACCAATCTGAATTCCTTGTATTTCTTTGTTTTGTTTGATTGCCATGGCTAGGACCTCCAGTACTATGTTGAATAACAGTGGGGAGAGTGAGCATCCCTGTCTTGTTCCCGATCTTGGAGGAAAAGCTTTCAGCCTCTCGCTGTTAAGTATAATGTTGGTTGTGGGTTTATCATATATGGCCTTTATTATGTTGAGGTACTTGCCTTCTATACACATTTTGTTGAGAGTTTTTATCATGAATGGATACAACCCTAAAATTTTTAACAATCATTCTATAGCTAATTTTACTGAAGTATTATAAATTTCTTTGTGGCAGCCAAGTTACCTGAGATACTAATTTCACAAGGTAGTTAAAATGGATTTAGTGGTCCACAAGAGTTAAATTTATTCCCTTGACACCAACATGACTAAGTATTTATTTGGCTTAGATTTCAGCTGTATTACAGTAAATTGATTAGTCCCCCTCACCCTTAATGGCCATAAAGTCATATCAATGAATTGTATTTAGGGACAAGTTAATCTGATCATAAAAAAATCTGAGGACATTTTAAAAGAAAATTAACTTGAAAACTTACAAATAAACTTCTCCAACCATAGGTACAGAAGAGATCTAAAGGATAACTTCCTTCCTATCCTTATTACCATATATGCTCCCTCACTATGCCCCATAGTCTTTCGTATTCTATAATCTAGAATAACCACTATTTAAGACTTGTTCCAAAATCTGGAAGAACATATTATGACACTTGTCCCTCCTCCACCACTTCTTTTTATTCAATAGCTTGACTCTGGCAGTCAAGGTCAGTGAGATAACTAAATTCACATGTCACTTTGGAAAGTGATTCCAAATATTTGAATTATGATACTATAGTATTTCTTTTCTTTAATTCAATCAAAAAGTATTTAATGGCCCTAGCAATACAGAGATAAAAAACATGATCCCTTACTATTGTATTAAGAACCTTTAAAAGGGAAGCAGACCAATAATTACAAAGAAGACTGAACAGGATTATGTTAGAGTCAATTAATTTCCCCAATTATATAAGACAAATTTATACACACAAAAATTAGTTTATAGACAACCTCTCAGGAATGAATTTCTATAAATCAAGGTATTCCCTCATCTTAAATATTTATGGGTATGTTAATTTAACTTAATCTACTCTGAAAAGTTCCACAGAAGCTATTTCTCTTGGTTACATGGAGGAAGGAAAAGGATCTGGGCGTCTAACTTTCTTAAGCAACCTTTCAGTGAATCTTCCCATTTATAGCCTACTTTTACTCCTATCTCTAAAGGGAACTGGTCCAGCCCATTGCTGAGCTTTTTGGATTACCATAGTGTGAGTGAGTACCCTTGCTCCCTCATTGCCATCTAGGCTTCAGCTTTCTTGGGTCTGCTAAGTCAGTTACAGTGATCCATCTACCTGCTTTCCAGTTTCCAATTTTTCACTCTTTTTTCTGGGGTTCTGTTTTGTCCTTGTGAGTTAATGCTTAAATATTGTTTTTCTTTACTGTCATTTAGTGAGAGATAAGGCAAAAGAGGGGATGTAAGGCTTATTTATCCTGCCATCTCAGATTGGAAGCTCCCTGAACTATTCTCGAAATGCTCCTTGGTGGAAATGAAGTTCAGAAACACAATGCTCCCAACTATGTGACCTCAAGCAAAATGACCTAGCCACTCAAGACCTCAGTTTCCACATGTATAAAAAATGTTACAATAGAGAAGGCTGACCCAGGAAGAAACAGAATATCTGAATAGACCAATTACTAGCAGAGAAACTGAATTGGTAATCAAAAAACTACCTAAGAACAAAACCAGATGGTTTCACAGCTGAATTTTATCCAACATTTAGTGAAGTCCTAACACCCATTCTCCTTAAAGTTTTCCAAAAAGTAGAAGAGAAGGGAATACTTCCAAACTCATTCTACGAGGTCAACATCACTCTAATACTAAAACCAGGGAAAGACACCATAAAAAGAGAAAATAACAGACCAATATCCCTCATGAACACAGATATAAACATACTCAACAAATATTAGCAAACCAAATTTAAAAATACTTCAAAAAGATCATCCATCATGATCAAGTGGGATTCATCACAGGGATGCAAGGATGGTACAACATTTGAAAATCCATCAACATCATCCGCCACATCAACAAAAAGAACAAAAACCACAGGATCATTTCCATAGATGCTGAAAAAGCATTCGACAAAATCCAACATCCATTCATGATAAAAACTCTCAACAAAATGGGAATAGAGGGCAAGTACCTCAACATAATTAAGGCCATATATGACAAACACACAGCCATCATTATACTTAACAGCGAGAAGGTGAAAGCTTTTCCTAAGATTGAGAACAAGACAAGGATGCCCACTCTACCTACTTCTATTCAACACAGTACTGGAGGTCCTAACCACAGCAATCAGATGACACAAAGCAACAAAAGGCATCCAGAGTGGTAAGGAAGAAGTTAAACTGTCCCTGTTTGTAGATGACATGATATTGTACATAAGAAACCCTAAAGAATCCACTCCAAAATTTCTAGACCTAATAACTGAATTCAGTGAAGTTGCAGGATACAAAATTAATATACAGAAATCTGTTGCATTCCTATACAGTAATGATGAATAAGCAGAAAGAGAAATCAGGAAAACAATTCCATTCACAATTGCATCCAAAAGAATAAAATACCTAGGAATAAATCTAATCAAGGAAGTGAGAGACTTATACTCTGAAAACTTATACTCTGAAGACACTCATGAGAGAATTTAAAGAAGAAACCAATAAATGGAAACACATCCCATGGTCATGGATAAGAAGAATTAATATTGTCAAAATGGCCATCCTGCCTAAAGCAATCTACAGATTCAATGCAATCCCTAGCAAAATACCAACAGCATTCTTCAATGAACTAGAGAAAATAGTTCTAAAATTCATATGGAACCACAAAAGACCCCAATAGCCAAATCAATCATGAGAAGAATGAGATGGGAGGAATTACGCACCCTGACTTCAAGCGCTACTACAAAGCCACAGTAATCAAGACAAGGTGGTACTGGCACAAGAACAGACCCGTAGACCAGTGGAACAGAACAGAGACTCCAGACATAAACCCAAACATATATGGTCAATTAATATACGATAAAGGAGCCATGGATAGACAATGGGGGAATAAGTCTTTTCAACAGATGGGCTGGCAAAACTGGACAGCTACATGTAAGAGAATGAAACTGGATCATTGTCTAACCCCATACACAAAAGTAAACTCAAAACGGATCAAAGACCTGAATGTAAGTTATGAAACCATAAAACTCTTAGAAAAAAACATAGGCAAAAATCTCTTGGACATAAACATGAGCAACTTCTTCATGAGCATATCTCCCCAGGCAGGGGAAACAAAAGCAAAAATGAACAAGTGGGACTACATCAAACTAAAAAGCTTCTGTACAGCAAAGGACACCATCAGTAAAACAAAAAGACATCCTGCAGTATGGGAGAATATATTCATAAATGACAGATCCGATAAAGGGTTGACATACCAAATACAGAAACCGCTCACACACCTTAAGAAACAAAAAGCAAATAAGCCATTTCAAATATGGGCAGAGGAGATGAACAGACACATCTCCAAAGAAGAAATTCACATGGCCAACAGGCACATGAAAAGGTGCTCCACATCGCTAATCATCAGAGAAATGCAAATTAAAACCACAATGAGATATCACCTCACACCAGTAAGGATCGCCACCATCCAAAAGACAAACAACAACAAATGTTGGCGATGTTGTGGAGAAAGGAGAACCCTCCTACACTGCTGGTGGGAATGTAAACTAGTTCTACCATTGTGGAAAGCAGTATGGAGGTTCCTCAAAAAGCTCAAAATAGAAATACCATTTGACCCAGGAATTCCACTTCTAGGAATTTACCCTAAGAATGCAGCAGCCCAGTCTGGAAAAGACAGATGCACCCCTATGTTTATCACAGCTCTATTTACAATAGCCAAGAAATGGAAGCAACCTAAGTGTCCATCAGTAGATGAATGGATAAAGAAGATGTGGTACATATACACAATGGAATATTATTCAGCCATAAGGCGAAAACAGATCCTACCATTTGCAACAACATGGATGGAGCTAGAGGGTATTATGCTCAGTGAAATAAGCCAGGAGGAGAAAGACAAGTACCACATGATTTCACTCATATGTGGAGTATAAGAACAAAGGAAAAACTGAAGGAATAAAACAGCAGCAGAATCACAGAACCCAAAAATGGACTAACAGTTACCAAAGGGAAAGGGACTAGGGAGGATGGGTGGGAAGGGAGGGATAAGGGGGGCAGGGGAAGAAAGGGGGCATTATTATTAACATGTATAATGACGGGGGCATGGGAAGGGCTATGCAATACAGAGAAGACAAGTAGTCATTCTACAGCATCACTACTACGCTGATGGACAGTCACTGTAATGGGGTTTGTGGTGGGGACTTGATAAAAGGAGGAGTCTAGTAATCATAATGTTGCTCATGTAATTGTACAGTAATAATACCAAAAAAAATGTTAGAATAGAGAACTCCTAAGGTTCCTTTCAATTCTTGGAGTGCTTGATTCTTAATTACTACCCTTTTTAGGAGCATAGAAACTTTTAAATCACCTTGATGTCTTCAGCCAGCACCATTGGAACCATTTAATTTTTTCCTATTATTTGTGTTACTCCGTAAGGATAAAAAGACTGGTCAAAACAGTGTATTATCTAAAAGTTTTTAACTAGACTGAGTTAATTAATGTAATAAAAATCCATAAGCCTTGAAATTTGTGACAATTTATATTGGATTGTGTTGAAGTTCACTTTTTACTACCTATAACACTACCATTTATGTACTTAGGTTTCCTTGTTCTTGAAATAAATGGTTAGTGAAACCAATCAGTAATGCCAATTACATGGCAGAGAGGCAAGCTCAACCTCAGAAGAAAGAAACAAGTATGCTAGAATCCATTTGCCAAGAATTGCAAAGCTTATATAATTTAAATTCTTCCAGGGCAAAGCAGGCCATGCATACAGATGTGGTCACAATAATGGCAATAAAATATTCATAGCTTTGGCCCACCATTGGCTCCAGTAGATCCCTCAGGGAACATCTCTCCCAGAGCAGCCCATTTAGGTTAGCCACAGTTTAGCAGGTACCATCATGTACTTCCTGGAGATGCCCTCCGTCTAGGAAGGCCCTGCCACTGTTGTGAGAACACCAGTGTCCCTACTAAAAATGGGTTAGCTGATATTTCAAAATTGCCAAGCTAAGAAGACACAGCAGAAATGCCTTCCACCACAAGTGGAGAGATCACTAAGCTCCAGGGATCTACTTGGTCCCCCTGGTGCCCATACACCGCCTGTGAGAATACAGCTATCAAACCTCAGCCAGACAATCTGTGGAAGGCAAGATGAGTGGGGCATAAAGCCTACACATCATTTCAGGGTTTCCCACTTCCTGCCCAATCTATCTCATTTCCTTCTCAAAGTCCTATGGAGTAGGAAAAGATTATTATCCCCATATTATAGGTAAAGGATGAAGACTTGGCAATTCAGAAATTCTCACAATACATAACATCATTTAAGACAATAACTCAGTCCTCTTAATACAGTGTCTGTCTATTATTCATAATGTTTATTCTGTCTTCCTGGTGGCAAAACCCTGCAGGGAAGAAGACATTAGTAGTTAGTATAAAGATGAGAAGTGAAAGAGACATGACACTGGATAAAGGGTGGCAAGAATGAGAGAGCAGCAAAGATAGGAAATATGCAAATCAACAAAGATTTAAATTTTTAAGATTTGTGTGTGGTCTTTGCTGTTGTTCAGAATAATTTCTTGAGCTGCTAGCAAAACACAGCTAGACCCTATCCCTTCATCAGTGCGTATGTGTACTGGCGAGGAGGCAAACAGACAAGAAGCAAAAGCACAGGAGGCTTACTTTGCTTAGTGGAGGCACACAGAAATACAGAGGACGGGAGGCACTGAAGAGGAAGTGGACGGAAACAAGGTTAAAGGGACAAATAAGCATTAAAGATGACTGGGGCTGGAACAAAATGAGGATATAAGTCAGAAAACAGAGGCAATTGATAAAAGGTGGCTAGAAGACCAGCACAAGAGGAAAAGTACAGATAAAGGACCATTCAGAGAGCTTCCAGTCTAAGATGGCAGAATGTGTGCAGAACCTCTGTTCTTTCTCATACCACACAGTGGTAGGAAAAAAATTAAACATTAACCCACAAGGACAAAAAGAACTGAAGAGACAGCAGCAACAAAATACTGAAATTTGGAAAGCAGGTAGATGACTGATAACTGACTTAGGAGACCCAGGAAAGCTGAAGCCTAAGTGGCAACGGGGGAGCAAGGTGACTTACACTAAGAAAATCCACAAGGCTCACAACGGGGCTGGACCAATTCCCTCTGGAAATGGGGTAAAAGTAGGTTATACCAATCATTGAAAGTTTAAGAAAAGTTAGGCACCCAGATCCTCTCCCTTCCTCCTTGCAGTCAAGAGAATGCCCTTTCCTCACCCTACCAGAATATTATTTTCTAGAAAAGCAAAACAGAAGATCTTTCTAATGGTGGACACCAGGCATGGTTGAGAGCAAGGACCTCATACTAATTAAAGAAGAGACATGTAGAGAAGTCTTTCAGAGATGCACTAAGCAAAAGTAAGGGAGTACTTACTATGCTGATGGACAGTGACTGTAATAGGGGTATGTGGCAGGGACTTGGTGATGGGGGGAGTCTAGTAAACATAATGTTCCTCAAAAAAAAAAAGTAAGGGAGTAAACCCAAAAAGGTGAGAACAGAGGACCCGGAAAACACAGGAGGCAACAAATGAAGCAAAGGAAAGCCCTAGAAAGCTAGGAAAGGGCAATCCTTTGTCCTGTTACATCACACCCCAGACATCAACCCACCTAAACCAGAGCAGGTCAGAGACTCCAGGATGGACCTTGTTTAAGAAAGCGAAACCGACAGAATACCTAAGGTGAATGATCATAACAAAGGGGAGATTCATTCAACTGAGAGAAGTCTGGAGAAGTACCAGTGATAAATACATAGGATATAAGCAAATAAAAAACCTAGTAACTACAGAGAAAATAAAACAGAAGCAGGAAAGAAAACTAATCATAGTATATTAAATGATTTAGCTGTCAATAGCACCCACATAGTCATAATAATGTAAATACTGAATACCGATCTAACAGTTAACCAAAATTATGCTATGACTATATGGAGAGGAAGGTAGTATGGAAACTGTGTGGTGGCTGACGTAGGAAGCCAACACATCATGCCAAAAAGCTGAAAATCAAGAAGTAATGAATGCACATTATTTAAAGGCAGGAAGTTAAAACCTAAAACAATCAGTTAAGAGGTTATCTCTGAGGAGGAAGAAATTGGGTGGAACGGGTAAGCAGAGGATTGCTGTTGTGCTGAAATCCTATAAAATTATTTAACTCTATATGTGCATGTAAAACTTCAATGTAAATAGAATTTCAGTAAAAATTTAAGAAGGAAAACAAAAATGAACCCAAAGTCCTCTTTTAAGGCAATTTTTAAGAAGACTTTATTTGGCTGTCAGATAACATTCCTATTTAGATGAAACAGAGAGTACCGTTAGATAAATAATTCAGTCCTAACTCCCAACATCCTGGCAATGTTTCTCAAACTGATCTGCAATATGCGGGCTGTCTCTTGTTACATTCAGGATTGCTTAACAGATTTACTCAATAAATGAATACTGAATGCCTATACTAAGTGCCAGGCTCTGTGCTGGGATATAATGGTCAGTAGACAGACACAATCCCTGCCCTCTGCTACTTCAATGTAGTGTGAAAGAGATTTACTCAAATAATCACACAAATAAAATGACACAAAAAAAACAGCTTAGGTGAAAGGGTACCAAGACCATTCAATGGGGCAAGGAGTGTCTTCAACAAATGGTGCCATGAAAACTGCATATCTACATACAAAAGAGTGAAGTTGGACCCTTATCTTACACCATATGCAAAAACTAACTCAAAATGATTGAAGGCTAAATGTAAGACTTGAAACTCTAACATTCTTAGAAGAAAACAGGAGAAAAGCTTTATGACACTGGAATGGGTAACTATTTCTTGGATATGACAGAAATAGTACAGGAAACAAAAGCAAAAACAGACATATGGGACTGAATCAAACTTAAAAACTTGTGCATCAAAGGAAACAATCAGCAAAGTAAAAAGGCAACCTACAGAATAGGAGAAAATATTTACAAATCTCCATTTATGACCACATGGATGGACCTTGTGTGCACTATGCTACATGAAACAAGACAAAGACAAATACGGAAAGGAAGCACTTAGACGCTGAATCTAAACAATCTCAAACTCACACAGAGTAGAAAAGTGGTTGTCAGTTGCTGGGAGAAATAAGATTGATGAAAGGGTAGACTTTCAGCTCAAAGATGAGTAAGGTCTGAAGATGTAATGCAAAACATGGTCACTACAATTAACAGTGTATTGTATAAATTAAATTAGCTAAGAGAAGAGAATGTGAATTTTCTCACACACAAAAAAAAGATAAGTGGATAACCATGTGAGGTGATAGATGTGTTAATTAGCTGGATGGAAGACATCCTTTTACAATGCATACAAATATCAAGTCACCATGGTGTATACTTTAAATATCTTATAATTTTACATGTCAACTATACCTCAATAAAGCTGAAATTTTAAAAATATTTACAAATCATATATCCAATAAGGAGTTAATATCCAGAACATATAAAGAACTCCTACAACTCAACAGCAGAAAATCAAATAACCTGAACAAAAAATGGACAAAGGACTTGAATAGACATTTCTCTAAAGATGATAGATAGCCAACAGCATATAAAAAGATACTCAACATCACTAATAATCAGTGAAATGCAACTCAAAATCACAATGGGATGCTACCTCACATTCATGAGGATGGCTATAGCTGACAAGGATATGGAGAAACTGGATCTCCTGGGCACTGTTCATGAGAATATAATATGGTTTAATTACTATGGAAAACAGTATAGAGATGTCTCAAAAAATTAAAAATAGAACTATCACATGATAAAGCAACCTCTCTTCTGGGTATATAGCCAAAATAATTGAAAGCAGAATTTGGAAGAGCTATTTTCACACCCATGTTCATAGCAACATTATTTACAATAGCTAAGAGGCAGAAGCAACCTAAGTGTGCATCAAGGCATGAATGGATGAAGATGTGATATATGCACACAATGGAATATTATTTAGTCTGAAAAAGTAAGGAAATACTGTCACATGCTACAACATGGATAAACCTTGAGGACAATATGCTAAGTGAAGTAAGCCAGTCCCCAAAAGACCACATACTATATGATTTCATTTCCATGAGGTAGCTACAGTAGTCAAATGCATAGAGACAGAAAATAGAATGGTGGTTACCAGGGACTGGTAACCAGTGGGGAGACAGAAAGAGGAAGATGCTTGCTGGACAGACAGTTTCAGATGTGCACAACAAAAAAGTTCTGGAGATACATTTCACAACAATGTGAAAAAACTTAACACTACTGAGCTGTAAAGTTAAAAATGGTTAAGATGGTAAATTTTATGTTGTGTTTTTTACCACAATAAAGAATATATATATTAACAAGAAAAGGCTTAGGTGAGATGCAAACAAACAAGAGGGAAGAGGCAGGTAAGTGGGAAAAGAAGCCTAAGGAATAACATAGGTCTATGAATCAATTCAATGTAAACATTTAAGGCTGCTCAAACATTAAGGCTGCTTACAAGGCACTGCCCTAGGTTCTCTGGGGGTTACAAAGATGAATGGGACTGTAACTTGCCCAAAGAACTGACAAGCTGTAAAGACAACGTCCTCAGCATTGAATTACAGTATCAAGTAGTACACGGTAAACTCTAGGCTATAAGTCTATGTGCTGTACAAGAAAAGAGAAGGTCGAATTTGACCCCCAAAGAATGAAAGAAACACCTGTATAAAACCACGAAGAGATATACATCACGTGATAACACTGTTTCAATGCTGGAGAGAGAGAAGATGCCAATACTGCCCACAGCGAGCTCACAGTCCAGAGGTCACAGTCTAACAGAAGAGCAGAGAAGCAATCGACACCAAAGTGTAGGAAGTGCTGCCAGAGAGTTGAGAAAAGGAACAAAGAGGTGGCATCCGAAAGACACCCAGAAACCAGGGTGAGGAGTGAGCGGGGGAAGGTATCACCTGAGCTGTGACTGAACAGGCAAAAATGGTAAAAGGAGTAAACTGTGTAAAAGAACAGAGATATAAAAATACACAGCTTGTTCCAGGACTCACAAGTGTTCCTAGAGGGCTAGAGACGGAAGCAGCCAGGGCACAGGAACTGATTCTAAAGAAATGACTGGGAGAAGATGAAGCACTTAAGACTCTGCAATGTGCATTGTTCATAATAAAGTTTAAGAACTGACATAGCCTAAATGTCTAAGAATGGGGAAAGGGTCAAATATATTACAAACATACTGTGAAATAGCATATAATTATTAAAATGAATCTATAAAAAAGACTACTGGCTGCCTTTTCACTGGAATATAGGCACATATTTTCATGGTTGTCTGATTTACAGGAGTCTGAGGATTTCACTGTCATTGACTGAGCTCTTTTACAATTCTGCTAAGTTGTAGAAAATTGGTAACACAAATGAATTTTGTCTAGAGGAAATGCAGTTGACACTCCGCCCCTCTGCCTTTCTCTACCCCTAAAAAAAACCCACCAGTTTTACATCTATTAGTAAATTTATTTCACCATTCCTGAAGGCCTACACAGGTATCTGCTGTTTGGATTACCTTTGAATAAATTATCAAAACACATGTTATAATTTCTCTGACATTTGTTCATTTATTTAAGAAACAGTTATGAACATTTATTTATTGAAATGTAAAGAGAAGATTACAAGTATACAATTCCATTTGGCAAAAAAAAAAGGAAAAGGAAAATAGATGTAGAATTACATTTAGTACTTAATTACACGTATACACCTCTACACACGTGTCCATGAAAGGACTTGAGGGATATGCACCAAAATATTAACAATGGTTTTCCCTGTGGTACATGGGTAATTTTTCATATTTTTTTGCTCATTTATGATTTTTTACTTTTTCTACAATGAGCATGTTATGCTCAATGTGGGGAAAATTAATAAAAATGTAATCAAATTCAAATCTAAAATAAATGAACTGATCTCAGACAGAAGTATCAGGAAACACTAAAGCACAGCAATCAGTGGCCATTAAGTATATAGGTAAATAGTCTTACCTCAAATGCCTCAAAGGAGATGATAGTAATACAGTATAGGGCAATAAACACTCCAAATAATGAACCTCAGGTTATTAAGAAAGGGTTAAATTATGCTATGTTTAAAAAGTTTCAGAAATATGTCATGCAATTTAGGCTGACTTCCATCAACCATGACTCAAATTTAAATAGCTTTTGCTCTTAAAATGAGTTTATGATAAGTATCAATCATCTGGGAAATTTACATATTCAAAATATGACATTACTCAACAGTAATAAAAGAATTATTACATTATTATTGCTTTATCCTTTTGAATCAACTACCCTGACTGATGTAACATTTGACTGCTACTTTTAAAAAGGGGAGGGGGATAAATGAAAGAGGTCAGTCACAAAAGACCACATATTATTGTATGATTTCATTTATAGGAAAATCCAGAATAAACAAATCCAGAGTGACAGAAGATGCTTTAGTGATTGCCCAGGGATGGGGGAAGGGGAAATGGGGAGCAATTGTTTTGAGTTTGGGGTTTCTTTATGGGACAATGAAAATATTCCAAAATTAGATAGTGGTGATTGTTGCCCATCTCTGTAAGTATAGAAAGTACTACTAAATTGTACACTTAGTTCAAAAGTGTGAATTTCATGGCATGTGAATTATATCTCAATACAGCTGTTATTTAAAAAAGAGGTAAAGGAAAGGAAAAATGCAAAAGTGAACTAAAAAGAAGTTTGATAAAAGGTCCAAGTGTTTAATCCTTGCATGTAAATGAGCATAATACCAACCTTGTAGGGTTTTTGCAGAAGTAATATATGTCAAGCACTTGAAACAAAGTCTCTACTCAATAAATAGAAGCTGTTAATATATACATTATGCAAACTGCTTCTGACTATAGACTTCAACAGAATCTGGTTCTTAGAATACTTCATGTTTTGAAAACACTACTGATAAACCTTGAATTTGTAACTAAAGGGAATCCCGAGAAAACAATTTGTCACTTGCTTTGAGAGGTGTGCAGTAGTATCATTAACTGCAGAGAAGTTGGCTGGCATGTGCTGCCTTTGGGTCACTGGCCACCACAGCATGACTGATGACTCACCCCCTTCCCACTGAGGCAGCACTGTTCAGAACCTGGTTCTACCAGGGCTATTCATTTCCTTCTGTTTAAGATACCTTTTCAATGAGGTAAAATGAATCATGAGAGATGGAAAAGCCTGTTAGGTTATCCAGACCATTCTTCTCAGGAACCCTGGAGTATGGGAAACTTCTACAGAGCTATTAATATACTAATAGTTATAAATAATATCTTAGAGGCTAATCACTCTTTTAGATTGGGTGTCTCTCATTGAACATTCATAGTTAGATTCTGAGTAATTCAATTTCTCAGTTCACTTGTGAATGTCATGATCTCATGAAAAAGATGAAAAAAGAAAAAAATCAGGGAAGAAACTGTCCAAATCTGCAGGAAGCTCCATGTCTCAAAAAGCAAGCTGGCCCCACAAGTACAATGTTACTAACCTTAAATTTAAAACCCAAGCTATCTCAGGGAAATTGTAGGACCTTAATGTTATCCATCACACACAAAACTAATTAGGCTAAGAAATAAAATTGACAGTTTGTAGGCATCTCATTTTCCTTCACTAAGCAAAGAACTAACATAAAGCAAAGGGTTGCTATTCTCCAGGCAGGGGGCTGAAGGACAAAACAGAAGCCTGGGTAACTTGCAAAATGAAGCTTCTCTAGAAAATCTAAAGTTGCCAACAACAGTGAAGGGAAATTTCAGAGAATTTCCAAATTTGATATAACTTGGTACCTTAATTATTAGATCTGGTATAGGACTTTTCCTTCATTATGTAAGCAGCTTAAATTTCTGTATCTTAAAAAAGAACATGTCAGAGGTGAGGCTTAGAACCCCACACCCCCTGTTTTGAGAGAAAGCTCCTGCATCCGTGGATGTTTTATTGCCCTTGTCTAGCTTGGATTAACACTTAGTCTACAGGCACACACCTGATCATTTAAATTTGCTCTCTTACAGCACTAAACTATGTTTTCTACTTTTATCTTGCATCTACCTACCACTTCAGCATTTTATTTAAAAACAAAATAAAAATAAATAATAATAATAATAAGGGAGAATTGTGGGATTCACATATAAATCAAGTATAAAAATCAAATGAATATTCATATTTGACCTGATTGTTTATGGTTCATAATGTGTGATCAAAACTGAAAGTTTCTGTGATGACTGCCCTTGTACTGTTCACCATGTAAGAACTTGTTCACTATGTAAGAACTTGTTCACCATGTAAGAACTTGTTCGTTATGCTTCCGAAGATTGGAAACTGACGAGAATTAGGCTTGGGATGGATTAATGATTGTACATTGAGCATTGAGTCCCCTATACAGAATTTTATTGTTGTTAACAACCATTTGATCAATAAATATGAGAGATGCCCTCTCTCAAAAAAAAAAAAACATGTCATAGAATAATTTTAAATTACTCAGAATATAACAATTATATATAAGCTACCTATTTGTACATGTAAAGATATCATTATAAAATGAATTTCAACAGCCCACTAATGTCCTGTGAAACATAAAATTCAGAAATCCTGAACAACTAGCCACACAGCTTTTTTAAACCCCCACTCCCATCCTTGATTTGGTCAGTGGATGGGAATGTCAATTTACAGTCCAAACCCAGAGTGGCTGTACTGAGAGAGTTCCATTGCTCTGGAATACTTTCTTTGTTCAGTTTCAAAGGTCATGAAGTTGATTAATTACCATAAAATTTAAATTTTGGCTCAGAGACATAAACAGGCTGCAACGTGCATTAAGGAAACATGAATACATATACTGCAACACCAGAAAACTGTACATTTCCAGAATAAATTCTGTCTCTTCTTAAATAACTTAGGAACGATTATTGTACCCTCTGGTGTGGAAAAACACTTCTTCATGTCTAGAACTTTAAAATGCTTGTCAATACAATGCATCTTGTAGCTTAACTGAATGTCCAACTTCACTCATTCTATATGTGTTTGTGCACAGATATAAAACATACATACGTACATGAGTATGTAGATACATACAATCTTAAAGGACATCCTTAAATAAATAAAGGACCTCCTTATTAAATAAAAGTTACCCAAAAGAATCTAATTGAACCTAATCTCTCCCTTACTGTCCTCCATTAATTTTTGGTTTTTTTCTTAGGATTGTTTTATTTGAAAAATTAGAAATAAGTACACACAAAAAAAATGTAAATAATTCTCACCTTTTTTTGAAGCCCATCTACTAAGAAGTTAAAGTTCCTTACTCAGCCTCTTTAAACCCAATCCCAGAGGAAATCAATATTAAGATTAATAGGCTTTTTCCTATGCTTGTACAAAAATACACACACCATTTCTAAACAAAAATGAAGTAATGCTATACATACTGTGTCACAGCTCAATTATTTTTACGTAGTATTTCAAAGACTTTTTTTAGATCAATACATACATAGCTATAGCTCATTCCTGAAAATGAATGAATAGTAAAGATAAGCCATAATTCCACTATTTTTCTATTAACATTTAAGATTGTTTCCCACTTTTGCTCTTACAAATAATGCTTCAATTAACATCACTATGTATATTTTACCATTCATGCTATTATTTTTGTGAGCGATTGCTGGACATGCAATTATTGTATCCTAGGTTATACAAAACTAGCCTGCTCTGAGTTACTGCCAAATAAGATGGTATCAATTAATATTTCCATTAATTATTTTTAAGTTATTACTTCTGTCTAGTGTGGTATAGTCATCATTCAATTACACAGGGAAATTATTACCTCCCAGAAACCTTTCATTCTTTTGGGTCAATCCTTTATTTTTACCTACCATGATAATAAAAAATCAATAGTTAAACATACAAGTTTGTCACTTCCATAAAAAAAGGACACCCCACCTTGGAAAAAAATAGTGAAATTCACTGTTTAGAAAGTGTTTTCCGTAAAGCCAAGGAATGAAAGGGCTTCAACTAAGGTGGTGGTTAAATGCTGTGAATGTCAAGGAAGAAGGGGAATAAAAATAAGCCAAGGCAAATTGTTAATCTTCATTTAAGTACCTTCAGTAAAGTAGGAAATAAAGCCAAATAGAAAGTGGGGTTTTTTTTGCTTTGTAAGTAATGTACTTCTAAATGTAAAAATTGCTTCGCAAGTAATACAT
Source organism: Manis javanica (assembly GCF_040802235.1). Classification (NCBI taxonomy): domain Eukaryota; kingdom Metazoa; phylum Chordata; class Mammalia; order Pholidota; family Manidae; genus Manis; species Manis javanica. The sequence continues at coordinate 87,414,403 of NC_133165.1, forward strand.
TTCTAAATTATCCATACATAAAACCAATTGTAAGTTCAGAAGAAACATCTTCTTTCTCCACACTGCCTTCTACATTAGTCCTGAAAAGTAACACACAGGGCTATCGTGCAATCATTCTTGGTTTAAAAGTAGCCCTAATTGAGAGCCAACATTTGTTATGCACCTATTATCTGCAAGGTACTGGGCATGTTCTTTGCACGCAGACCCTATTTAACCCTAGCAAGTATATGAAAAAGATATTACTTGACCTATTTTCTAAACAAGGAAATTGAAACTTCCAAAGAACGAAATAACTTGCCTAAAAATAAGTGTTGAAAATATCTATGGAGGTCAGGTTCCATACTGTGTCATCCCACCGCCTGTGTCTCAATCCACCAAGGTAAATATGAGGCAAATATGTCACTCGTCCTGTAACATGAGCAGACACTGCTGATTAGTGATCTCAGTCATAGCCTCAGAACTCCCCACGACCCGTAATTCCAACAGACAGAAAGGAGTAAGCATCTAAACTAGACACAACACTGGCAGTACCCCATGCTGCCGCTCACTCAGTACCAGCTACTGGTACCTCTGGGAAGGGCAGGAGCAACTCTGGCTTACTTGTGCTTATTTATTTGCACATGTGTGCATGTACAATGAACTGTTTTCATCTTATCTGAGAAAGGAAGCCCATCTGGTTGGCCTCAGATAGAGAAATGGAATCAGCGCAGAATGGAAACAAAGCTGACAGGCAGGGCAGCCGCTATATTCCATAGTATTCATATCTTTTCTACAGAAGGAACTGTAAAACCAATAGAAGGAATTCTGCCTTTGTTTCTAATGTATTATACAATTCCTCAATAAATCTTAGTTATGAGTACTCTGATTTTTCTGTCAAAAAGGTGTTCTAGAAGCATATTCTCTAAGTCTTTTGCAAGATGTAAAGAAATTCTGAAATCTATGTAATTCATAGTTATCAACAAAATAAAACTCATTAGGTACAACAAAAAAAGTAAGAAATATAATTAAAATAATTAAGTTATAATTTAAAAATACTTTATGCCACATTACTCACTCACTCAAAATTCATTCACTAAATCCCTACCACAAAGTATTTTCCTAGCAACAGGAACACAAAAACAAAATTCAGTTCTTGTCCTTAAAAAGTTCAGTGTAGTATGAAAGACATGTAAAATATTATATATATTTTGTATGATAAATGCAGAGGGTGGCAAACATTTTCTTAAAGGGCCAGGTAGTAAATACTTTAGGCTTTACTGTCCAAAAGGCAAAATCAAGGTTATTATTATATAGGTACACACAATCGTTTACAATGTAACCAACTTAAGCTGAAAAACCATTCTAAGCTCCTGGGTCAGAAAAAAAGGTTAACTGACTGGATTTGGCCTTCTGGCCCTGGTTTGCCCATTCCTGCACTCAGAAGACTGAGATAAAGTGGTGACTTAAAGAAAGCAACCAGTTTTGCAAAGGCAAAAACTAAACACTTCACAGAGAAGTTGTACTGATTTGAACCTTAAAGGATAAGTAAAATTCTCCAGGAGAGAAATAAGTCTTCTAGACAAAGGGAATAAAAAGTTAGAAAGCAAGAAAGTGTGGCAGTCAAAACAATCTTGAAAAGAACAAAAATTGGAGGACTCACACTTTCTGATTTCAAAATTGATTTTGACAAGCATGCCAAGACAATTCAAAGGAGGAAAGAAGAATCTTTTCAAAAAATGGTGCTGGGACAACTGGATATCCACCTGCAAAAGAATAAATATGGAACCCTATCTCACATGATACACAAAAATTAACTCAAAATAGATTAGAGACCTAAATGTAAGAGTAAAAACTATGAATATCTTAGAAGAAAACAAAGGTATACATCTTTGTGACCCTGGGTTAGGTAAGAATTTCTTAGATATGACACCAACAGCACAAGCAATTGATAAAAGAAATGGATAAAATTGGACTTCAACAAAATGAAAACTTTTGTTCTAATAACAAAGAAGCCATAAAGAGGGAGAAAATATTTGAAAACCATGTATCTGATAAGGGTAGTATCTACAATATGTTAAAAATTTATAATTCAAAAATAAAAAGACAACCCATTTTCCCACCTTCTGGGGTAGCTATTATCAAAAGTGTTGTGAAGGATGAGGAGAAATTGGAAACTTCATTCATTGCCGGTGAGAATGTAAAATGGTGCAGCCTCTTCGGAAAACAGTTTACCAGTTCCCCAAAAGTTTAACATAGAGTTACCTTAGGATCCAGCAATTCCACTCCTAGGTATATAATCAAGAAAACTGAAAATACACGTTCACACAAAAACTTGTGTGTGAATGTTCACAGCAGCACTATTCATAATGGCCAAAAGCGGACACCAAACCTAAGACCTGAAGTTCCATAAATTGCTTCTCTCTCGTGAAACCGTATGCCTCCTTCTGTCTTCTTTGTTTTGTCAACCTGGCTAACCCCTGATCATCTTCAGCTCTCTGTTTAAGCATCACCTTCTCTGAAAGATAAAATCTGGTACTAGTGGCAAAGGCTTTTAGTTGATCTGCAAAGTTCATCTACCCCTTGTCCTAAGTTAAGGACCCCCCATTTTTAACTATGCATATAGGTAGGTGTGGAGTCACACAACTAAGCTTTCACGAGTGTAAGTTCCCACAGACTTTCAGAGACAGTGCTATGCCTCCTCTTCATTCCTTTCCCCATCTTGATGCCTAAAAGCAGCAGCTGCCACCTCAGTGCAGCTGAGACCACACGTGGCTGAGCAACAACACGGATACTCTATCATGAAATCACACCAGCCCCAACCCACCTAGCCAAACATTTATGTAAGAGGGAAACAAACTTCCATCTCACTTTTATTTTGTTAATTTGGGTTTTCTGTCTCTCTCAGCTGACCCTAACTCTAATACAGAACTTCATTCACTGTGTTCCCTTCCTTTGGCATATTCTCACAAGAGCACAGATGATAACATGGTCACTGTTCCCAAAGAGGGTGCAATCTCATCTACATCTACTGGCACTAGCACAATATCTGGCACACTGTCTTTGCACATTAGTAGATGTTCAAAAGGCATTATTGAATTTAATTATCAGAATTTATTGAACTTAATCATCATGTAATTATTTACCTATTAGAGCTATTTAAAAGAATTAGAGAAAAATCATGTACAGGGCCAAGAGCAATGCCTAAATTAGAAGATTTTCATCATCATGACTTATTTTTTTTGCAGCTATCTTGCCCCTTCTTTCTTTCCGAAGTCCAAATGTAAAAAGTATTCTTTCCATGAATGTATCTCTCATATTTACCTCAAACTTCAGCCCCAAATCTCAAATTGAGTTGTTTTTTTCCTTTTGAACATTGTTGGTTGAACATGAATGTATTTTTACAAAATTACACTGTTTTTATCACCTCTTCCATGTCAACAAATCTAAAAAGTCATAAATAAGTTCACTGATTCAAAAGCTTGTATTAAGTATACCATGTGTCAGGCACCATGCAAAAATACCAAACTCGCTTTAAGGGGACTCACTACTAGAGGAACTCCATGTTCATGAGATTTGCCTCAAACAAGTTGTGACACGCCCGTGCCCCCATGCCTTCTTTGATCCCTAATTTTGCTTCCCAAGACTCCTATCTGCTCCAGTCCTTCCAGTCAGATGCCTAACTAAGCAACTTTTCCTGCTTTGACCCTCCCAATTTATTTCCTGGTGTACTTTCTATCTCCCTAGTCCCCTCATGGAAACTGTTGTTACACAGCCATCTTGACAACTGACCTCTGGATGGGTTCTGCCTTCTCTTCCTGAATACTATCTTAAGAGGCAAAGGCAGTGTGCTAGGTTTCATATCAGTCTTTCACCTGGCAGACACATCAACTCTTTAGGGGGGTTGTGATGTAATGGAAAGACCACTGGCCTAAAGGCCAGAGAGGCATGGACAACTATGGCCTTATTTAACTATTATTCAACTTGAGTCAACTATTTAACCTCCTGAGCTTCAGTTTCCTCAAATATAAAATGCAGAGTCTATCTATTAGAGTTATTATAAGAAGTAGAGAAGATTCATGTAAAGGGCCAAGAGCAATACCTAACTTAGAAGATTTTTCATCATCATGACTTATTTTTTATCTGGGATATTTTTCATTAAATCTTTTTAAATTGAGGTACATACAATAAAATGTACAAATCTTAGTGTACAGCTCAGTACGTTTTCGCATTTGACTATCACTACATCAAGATATCAAAGATCCTCACTATTTCCCCTTCACCTATTTCATGACTTATTATAACACAAAGAGGTGTTATAATAGATCTGAGATATGTAATAAATGATAATATTAATAAAGAAAACCTAGTTTATAATTCCACAACATTTACTAAGTACTAACTTTAAATTGTGCTAGGCCCTAGAATTATTAACTCTAAACAAAGAAGTACCTGTCCTCCAGGGGTTTACCTTCAAATAAGGAAGAGAAGCAAGCAAAAAGATGATTACAATACAATAAGGTAAGGAACCAAATAGGAGTAAGAGCAAAGTTTAAAACAAAAGAGCATAACGTATTTTAGACACAGATTGAACATATCCAGGGAAATGGGGGAGGCAGACAGCACAGTAGAAGGATGGAAGATAAGAGAGTGGTAACAGCAAGTGCAGGAGACTCCTTTGAGATTTGAAGATGGCAGCTGTCTACTGGCCCATTTGCCCTGATAACTTTTCCCCTGTTCAAATGATGAGAGCCACAAACTAGCCTACTAACTGGTATGCTCATATAAGATCCTTATGCACCCCCTCCCACTAGTTCCCTACCTCACCTTCCCCCAAATTTTAGGGTTATAAAATACCCACACATGAAATACAATGTCCAAATACAGCCCACTGGGAACTGGAATAGGGCCCCACTGCTGTTTTAAAAACATTAACAATTTGTCATGAACACTGAGGTTGTCTTAACCTTAAAGAATTTAATGCCCATGAAAATCTATCTTGGTGGAGGATCTGCAGCACTGAAACCACTGAACCAGAACCAACAATAAAAGAAACAACTAGAAATTTGTTATTGTTATATGTTTCATTTTCTTTATATGGCCAGAGTTAGAAACAGTATAATACTACATCTGATTAAGTTTTGTAATTGTTCTAGGACCTGTTCAATTTTGCTGATGTACAACACATATGTGACATACTAAAAGTCAGACAGGATTTAACAAGCCAGGTATATCAAACACAGGCCCTGTTATTGTTAAAGTTTCTAGGTGTGGCTGCAGCTCAATTATAATAAGATCATTTACATCTCTCTGACTCAGTCACCCACTCTTCTGTCTGTGTCTCTCCTTCCACGTCAGACATGTGCAGGAACATAACACTCTATACATAGCACAGATCTGAGCAAAACCGGTAGATTTTAGGAAAGTGGTTAACTCAGGAATAGCAAGTCTTTTCCTTTTATGAAGGAAAATGAAGAGAGGAAAACTGTCACTGAAACACATCTACAAAGATGAAAAACTTAAGTTTCTGAACATGTTTATGAATTCCAAGACAACTGCAGGCTTTTACCATTCTATTGAGATTTTCTAGCTGGCCCTGCCTGTGTATGCATGCATGCATATGTATATGTGGGTGTATATGTTACTTTCCCACACTACAAGTTAGAGAATAGAAGAATGAGATTTCCAGGAAACTCCAAAACTAGAAAGGTCAGACTCCTCTCAATCACACACTCCTCAAGTTTATAGAATTCTGGTAGAAGTCTAGTCCAAAACATAAGGGAATATGAAACACTACAGTAAGCCACATACATAGTGGGTTAACGTTTGTTATTTGTATTTCTCTTAGTCTGCCTTTCTCTCTCTTTTTTTTTTTTTACCTTTCTCTATTCTCCAAACAAGAAGTTGTCTGTGACCACAGATTAAAAAAAATTTCCCCTCCAACTGTAAGTACAGCATTTTAGTTGTCATAGTGCAGTGATGCAAATTTCAAACTGGAATTACAACTATTACTCATATTCTAACCACTTTTAGGGGGTTTGATTCTTATTCAAACCAAGTACATGTGGATCCCTTTCACTTGCTAACTTGTCTTAAAAATAAAAACGATAGATAAAAATAGCATCTTGGGAGATTCAAGATGGTGGCATGAGAGGTGAGACAGAGAATTCATACCAAAACCAAACACAGTGTGAAAATATAGTTAATACAACTAGCCCTAAAACAGCAACAGTAAAGAAGGCTGCACCAGACTGCACACAAACCTCACAAACAGAGCAGACCTGACAAAACAGGGTAATGTACCAAAGCCTTGATCTGGCAAGACCCAAGCCCTTCCCCCACCTCAACCTACCAGTGGGAGTAAGAGAAACAGAGCGGGGAGGGGGTGGAAGCCTGGGACTGCTGAATATGCAGCCCTGGAGGTCTGCTTTGGAGCACAAACCTACATTGTGTGGTGCTCTAGAGGTTGGTGGGGCTGGAGAGATGGGATAGAGTGCTTGAGAGGCTAAGATTCTGGTTGTTGATGGAGAAGGGGATCCACATCCGACCGCTCTGTGTCAGAGGAAAGACAGGTGGTCTGAGAGGCTTCCTAGCAGTGAGAGGGCTGCTGAAGGGGTGGGGTTTGCATGCAACTTGGTGCACAGGAGAAGGGAGAGCTGGACAAGGTTGTCTGGGCGCACTCTGCCCAGCAGATTGGGAACTTTGAGGAGCTTCAGGTGCTCCATCCCCCTGGCTCCCTATGCAGCTCTGATACCCCCCACTGTGACATGCAGCCTGCTGCACCTTCCTCCTGGCCTGACAGCACTTGCTCGCAAACCTGCAGTCACTGCACAGGCATCAGACCACCCAGAGGGTGGCGCCACCTACAACAGTTAGAGACGCCAAGCACAGAGGCATCTCTGCCCACTGGCTCTGATACTGGAGACAGGCACTGCAGCTGGGAATCAGGAAAAAGCTCTTTCCTTCCACCAGGCACCAGTGCTGCTCCCCTAGGACCCCCAACCTCACTCTAGGGGCTGAGCAGCTCCAGAGACTAGAGTTTCTGGGCACTAGAGGGTACCACATAGAATTATGAAACATCAAAGGAACCTGGTTCAGACCAAAATCTGACAAACGCCAGAAAAAGGGCCTAAAAAACTAAACTCACCAATCTGCCTGAAAAAGAGTTTAAAATAAAAATTATAAACATGCCCACGGAGGTATAGAAAAATATTCAAGAACTCAGGAATGAATTTAAGACGGAGATTCAATCATTAAGAAATTCCATATCTGAAATGAAACATACAATGGAGGGATTTAAAAGCAGATTAGATGTAGTAGAAGAGACGGTAAATGGAATAGAAATTAGAGAAAAGGAATACAAAGAAGCTGAGGCACAGAGAGAAAAATGGATCTCTAAGAATTAAAGAATATTCAGAGAACTGGGTGACCAATACAAACGGAACAATATCCGCATTATAGGGGTACCAGTAGAAGGAGAGAGAGAAAAAGGGATAGAAAGTGTTATTGAGGAGGTAATTGCTGAAAACTTCCCCACTCTGTGCACTCTCAAGCCATGGAGGAGCAGAGATCTCCCAAAACAAGGTACCCAAGGAAGACAACATCAAGACATACAATAATTAAAATGGCAAAGTTCAAGGATAAAGATAGACTTTTAAAAGCAGCTAGACAGAGAAAAAAGATCACATACAAAGGAAAACCCATCAGGCTATCATCAAACTTCTCAAGAGAAACATTACAGGCCAGAAGGGAGTGGCATGATATATTTAATGCAATGAAGCACAAAGGCCTTGAACCAAGAATACACTACCTGGCAAGATTATCATTTAAATTTGAAGGAGGGATTAAACAACTTTCAGATAAGCAAAAGCTGAGAGAATTTACCTCCCACAAACCACCTCTACAGTGCATTTTGGAGGGACTGCTATAGATGGTACTAAGGCTAAACAGATGTCACCAGGGGAAATAAAACCACAGCAAAGAAGAAAAATTAAATACTCAGCAGATACAAAATCAAATCATCTACCCCCAAAGTCAATCAAGGGATAGACGAAGAGCACAGAATATGATACCTAACATATAAAGAATGGTGGAGGAGGAAAAAGGAGGAAAAAAAAGAACCTTTAGGTTGTGTTTGCAATGGCATATGAAGTGAGTTGAATTAAGACTGTTAGATAGTAATGGAATTACCCTTGAACCCTTGGTAACCATGAATCTAAAGCCTGCAATGGCAATAAGTACACACGTATTGATAATCACCCCAAATGTAAATTATTTGAAGGCACCAATCAAAAGACATAGAGTCATTGAAAGGATAAAAAAACAAGACCCATCTATATGGTGCCTACAAGAGACTCACTTAAAACCCAAAGACATACACAGACTGAAAGGAAAGGGATGGAAAAAGACATTTCATGCAACTAATAGGGAGAAAAAAGCAGGAGTTGGAGTACTCGAATCAGACAAAATAGACTTTAAAACAAAGAAAGTAACAAGAGACAAAGAAGGACATTATATAATGATAAAGGGCTCAGTCCAACAAGAGGACATAAATATTATAAATATTTATGCACCCAACACAGACATATGTGAAACAAATACTAAAAGAATTAAAGGGGGAACTAGAATGCAATGCATTCATTTTAGGAGACTTCAATACACAACTCACTCCAAAGGACAGATCAACCAGACACAAAATAAGTAAAGAGACAGAGGCACTGAACAACACATTAGAACAGATGGGACGTAATGGACATCTACAGAACACTCCATCCAAAAGCAACAGGATACAGATTCTTCTCAAGTGCACATGGAACATTCTCCAGAATAGACCACATACTAGGCCACAAAAAGAGCCTCAGTAAATTCAAAAAGATTGAAATTGTACCAACCAGCTTCTCAGATCACAAAGGTATGAAACTAGAAATAAATTACACAAAGAAAATGAAAAAGCCCACAAACACATGGAGGCTTGATAACATGCTCCTAAATAACCAATGGATCAATGACCAAATAAAAACAGAGATCAAGCAATATATGGAGACAAATGACAACAATAATTCAACACCGCAAAATCTGTGGGATGCAGCAAAGGCTGTGCTAAGAGGGAAGTATATTGCAATATACACCTACCTCAGGAAAGAAGAACAATCCTGTCTAAACTCACAATTAATGAAACTAGAAAAGGAAGAAAAAATGATGCTGAAAGTCTGTAGAAGGAGGGACATAATAAAGATTTGAGCATAAATAAATAAAGTCAAGAAGAATAAAACAATATAAAGAATCAATGAAAGCAGGAGCTGGTTCTTTAAGAAAACAAACAAAATAGATAAATCCTTAGCCAGAGTTATCAAGAAAAAAAGAGAGTCTACACACATAAACAGAATCAGAAATTCACAATGGACACCACAGAAATACAAAGAAATATGAGAGAATATTATGAAAAATTATATGGTAACAAACTGGGTGACAGAGAAGAAATGGACAACTTTCTAGAAAAATACAACTTTCCAAGGCTGGCCCAGGAAGAAACAGAAAATCTGAATAGACTAATTACCAGCAAGGAAATTGAATAAGTAATCAAAAAACTACCTAAGAACAAAACCAGTGGACCAGATGGTTTCATTGCTGAATTTTATCCAACATTTAGTCCTAATACCCATCCTCCTTAAAGTTTTCCAAAAAGTAGAAGTGGAGAGAATACTTGCAAACTCATTCTACAAGGCCATCATCACTCTAATACTAAAACCAGGCAAAGACACCATAAAAAAAGAAAATAACAGACCAATATCCCTCATGAACATAGATGCAAAAATACTCAACAAAATATTAGCAAACAAAATTTAAAAATACATCAAAAAGATACATCATGATCAAGTAGGATTCATCCCAGGGAGGCAAGGATGGTACAACATTTGAAAATCCATCAACATCATCCACCACATCAACAAAAAGAAGAACAAAAACCACATGATCATCTCCACAGATGCTGAAAAAGCATTCAACAAAATTCAACATCCATTCATGATAAAAACTCTCAACAAAATGGGTATAGAGGGCAGATATCTCAACATAATAAAGGCTATATATGATAAACCCACAGCCAACATTATACTTAACAGAGAGAAGCTGAAAGCTGTTCCTTTAAGATCGGGAACAAGACAAGGATGCCCACTCTCCCCACTTCTATTCAACACAATACTAGAGGTCCCAGCCATGGCAATCAGACAACACAAAGAAATAAAATGCATCCAGATTGGTAAGGAAGAAGTCAAACTGTCCCTGTTTGCAGATGACATGCTACTGTACATAAAACAATCCTAAAGAATCCACTCCAAAACTACTATATCTAATATCTGAATTTAGCAACGTTGTGAGATATAAAATTAATACACAGAAATCTGTTGCATTCCTATACAGTAACGATGAATGAGCAGAAAGAGAAATCAGGAAAACAATTCCATTTACAATTGCATCCAAAAAAAATAAATATCTAGGAATAAACCTAACCAAGGAAGGACCTATACACTGAAAACTATAAGACACTCTTAAGAGAAATTAAAGAGGACACTAATAAATGGAAATTCATCCAATGGTCTTGGCTAGGAAGAATTAATATAGTCAAAATGGCCATACTGCCTAAAGCAATCTACAGATTCAATGCAATACCTATCAAATAACCAACAGCATTCTTCAATGAACTAGAGCAAATAGTTCTAAAATTCATATGGAACAACAAAAGACCATGAATAGCCAAAGCAATCCTGAGAAGGAATAATAAAGCAGGGGGAATTACACTCCGTGACTTCAAGCTCTACTACAAAACCACAGAAATCAAGACAATTAGGTAGTGGCACAAGAAGAGACCCACAGACCAGTGGAACAGAACAGAGTCCAGTTATAAACTCAAGCATATATGGTCAATAAATAAATGATAAAGGAGCCATGGATATACAATGGAGGAAATGACAGCCTCTTCAACAATTGATGTTGGCAAAACTGGACAGCTAGCTACATGTAAGAGAATGAAACTGGATCATTGTCTAACCCCATATGCAAAAGTAAATTCAAAATGGATGAAAGACCTGAATGTAAGTCATGAAACCATAAAACTCTTAGAAAAAAACATAGGCAAAAATCTCTTGGACATAAACATGAATGACTTCTTCATGAACATATCTCCCTAGGCAAGGGAAACAAAAGCAAAAATGAACAAGTGGGACTATATCAAACTGAAAAGTTTCTGGACAGCAAAGGATACCATCAGTAGAACAAAAAAACATCCTACAGTATGGGAGAATATATTCATAAATGATATATCCGATAAGGGGTTGACATCCAAATTATATAAAGAGCTCATGCACCTCAACAAACAAAAAGCAAATAATCCAATTAAAAAATGGGCAGAGGAGCTGAACAGACACTTCTCCAAAAGATAGTCAACAGGTCCATGAAAAGATCCTCCACATTGCTAATCATCAGAGAAATGCAAATTAAAATCACAATGATATCACCTTACACCAGTAAGGATCAACACCATCCAAAAGACAAACAACAACAAATGTTGGTCAGGTTGTGGAGAAAGGGAAGCCCTCCTACACTGCTGGTGGGAATGTAAACTAGTTCAACCATTGTGGAAAGCAGTATGGAGGTTCCTCAAAAAGTTCAAAATAGAAATACCATTTGACCCAGGAATTCCACTTCTAGGAATTTACCCTAAGAATGCAGCAGCCCAGTTTGGAAAAGACAGACACACCCCTATGTTTATCACAGCTCTATTTACAATAGCCAAGAAATGGAAGCAACCTAAGTGTCCATCAGTAGATGAATGGATAAAGAAGATGTGGTACATATACACAATGGAATATTATTCAGCCATAAGAAGGAAACAAATCCTACCATTTGCAACAACATGGATGGAGCTAGAGGCTATTATGCTCAGTGAAATAAGGCAGGCAGAGAAAGACAAGTATCAAATGATTTCACTCATATGTGGAGTATAAGAACAAAGAAAAACTGAAGGAACAAAACAGCAGCAGACTCACAGAACCTAAGATTGGACTAACAGTTACCAAAGGGAAAGGGACTGGGGAGGATGGGTGGGAAGGGAGGGATAAAGGGGAAAAAGGCATTAGCACGTATAATGTGGGTTGGTGGGGACACAGGGAAGGCAGTATAACACAGAGAAGAAATGTGGTGATTCTGTGGCATCTTGCTGCATTGATGGACGGTGACTGTTGTGGGGTGTGTGATGGGGACTTGGTGACGGGGGGAGTCTGTCTAGTAACCATATGTTGTTCAAGTAATTGTATATTAATGATAGTAAAATAAAAAAATAGCAAATAATAATAATAACGATAATGCTTAGCTTAAGATTTTGTGTCATTTTCCCCCTACTTTTCCCTCCAGGCTCTATACATTTGTTAGAGGTGGGGGCTAACGATGAATGAGAGCATTATATTCTGTATAGGAAATATTGCTCTACAATACACTCACAAGTATTTTTAAGTCAACCAGGACCAAAATACACTCTCTAGAAGGCTTTCCCAAGGTAGTGCACAGAAAGATCATGAGCACTTTAGTGAAATATAAAATGGAGATGATATAGGAAATGAAGAACATTTTAGGAGTTAATACGAACATCAAGTGGATTTTTACCCCATTTTTACTTTCTAACCTCTTGAGCCCTACGTAAGTCTGAGCTATATCCAGAAGTTTCCTCATCCACCCCAACTCTGAAACTGGCCTTTCTTGAACTAAGACTGGCATCATAGCCAAACTTTTCTCAGGCTGTATAGTACAGGTTGCTGCTGCTCAGGGGCAAGTGAGGAGGATCTCTCCAAAACTCAAGATTTAGGTTCTCTCATAAACCCACCTGAGGAAAACTTGCTTCCAGTTATAAATGTTTAAGCAACATTCATTATTCAAATTTAATTACCATGGTGATCATCTGAAAATCTCCAACCAACTCTCATGATATGTTTACATGAATATATCACCATTTTATACTTCAGGACACACTTGATATACTTCAGGACCATCTGAGAGAGAGAACTTCAAAGGCCTATGCACAGGGTTTATCAGAAGCAATGCATCTTTAAATGAAACTCAAACAAAACTGTTCCACAAAAATTAGAGGTATCTAAAATAGACTTCTACTTATGTCTGTCTGAGGCCAAGCTTTGAGTACAAATTTCCTAAGCTCTGTGATCAGTTTGAATGCCTCTGAATGCCTCTATTTGCTCCATCACCTTTAGCCCTGAGTCAATGAGTTACAGAAAAATTGTGACCCCAAGTAAGCTTATGTAATTTAGGCAGAGTATCAAAAATCATTATCAGAAGCATAGCATGCCTTAGTCTGAAAAACCTTAGGACTAAAAACAAAACAAAAATCAAAAATTTTACAATGGTCTATGTCTTAAATCTTTTCGGTGCTTTTAAAAATATTTTTGTCCTTAGCAAAAGTTTTCAGTGGGTCTCCTTTATTTTGCTAATGCTAACAAAGGAAATTTCAGTGACTGATAATAGATGAAAAGTAAAATAACTAAGTTTAAAAACTCACAAACTTGACAGAACACTACAGTTCAAACCTGGAAGTACTTACAGAGAGACTTATTGGATATGGATGGCACTGCCAATGATTCGACAGATTCATTAAGCTTGCAAAAACTGTACTTAACACATGAAAACTGCACTGATCCTTTTCACATTTCCTAATGAAAATTTCTCTTATTAGCCCTTACCCTTTCCTGTATTCTCCAAAGAAAACAGTATATATGTTAAATTTTTTTTTATTCCAGAACATAAAACTAAGGACATTTAAGGAACTGTGGAAAATACAAGAACATTTATAAAAAAATGTTTAATCATCACAATATCCCATCCAGAGATTTTGTTCTATTTCATTCTAGATTTCTATATACGCATTTGAAAATCCATGGCTAAAGACAGACATATATTTTCTTTTTTTTTCTAATTGAAATACATACAAAATGCACAAATTTCAGCATACAGCTTGATGAATTCTGACATGCGTATATACTCATGTAACCACTGCCCCAATCAAGAGACCAAACATTCTAATTTTTTTTCCTCTCTTAACCATCTCCCATCCACCTTCCCTATCATAAGCACCAGTCTGCTCTGTTTCTAACTCTATGTCAGTTTATTTTATTTTTAAAATATAGAAGACATATAGAAGAATGTTCACAGCTGTGATGTTTGCAATAGCAAAAAACTAGAAACAATTGAAGTATCTGCCAACTGGGAAATGAACTAATAAACTGAGGTGAATTCATGCAATGGAATGCTAGAGCAGCAGGAAGACAAAAAAAGAGCTACAGTAACTTGCGCAAGAATGAATCTCATACACAACACTGAGACAAAAAAAAGCAAGTCACAGAAGTATACATACAGCAATTGCCACTTATAAAGTTCAGTCACAAAAATAAATAATATTTTGTTTGAGATATATACAAACTCTATAGCAAAATTAGGAAATGAGAAACAAAAGAAAGGATGGTGGTTACATTTGAGGGTGAGGGGACAGTAATGTTGGCAGCCGCGCTCAGAAAATAGCGCCCCATGCAGGGCAGCCGGAAGGCCCCGAACTTCCTAATGACAAATCATCCCACACCACTAAACTACATGCTAATTGCGCCTTGGCATAAGGACCAATGAGACCCACCAAATGGTTATGCTAATAAGGCATATGGAGCCGCACCAACCAGGTCAGAGCATGAGAACTATATAAGCAAGCCTCTCCTTCCCCTCTGGGTCCTGCCCAACTCATTTGTTTCACAAAGAGCTGAAGAATAAAGCTTTCTGCAGAAGAATCCTGCTGTTGTTGCATGCTGTTCTTGCCGGCGAGGACAGGGCACGCGACAAGTGGTGCCGAATCCCGGGAACCAGAACATCACCGGCACAGGGAGGACCCTTCAGACATCTGGAGAGGATTCAGAACTGCAGGTCAGAAGAAAGCCCGGAGGGGTAAGTTCCGAGAGGCCCCTGCTTTTTAGGATGATGGTTGATGGTTCTCTGTAAATAAGGAGGCACCATGGGGAATGCACCGTCATTAGTCACGGCGCTGCAGACAGCTCTCAAAGAGCGAAACTTGAAGGTCTCCAGCAAAGTCTTAGGATCTTTTGTGAAGGAGATAGACCGTGTGGCCCCCTGGTTCATTTGTTCAGGGTCCCTCTCAATCCCGAGCTGGGACAAACTGGGGAAAGATCTTGATAGAGAGGAGGAGGAGGGTAGCCTGAGGGGAGGCACCAGGCCCCTCTGGAAACTGATTAGAGCTTGTCTGCAAGATGAGAGATGTGAAAAGGTAATAAAAGAAGGTCAGAGAGCATTGACAGATATCCAAGAGAGCATGTCAGAAACGGAACGGGAAACAGAGAGCGCGCGCGGCCGAAAAAAGGCCACAAAAACGAAGGTAAAGAAACCTCAGAGTGAGGGAGAAAGCCCGCCTAGGGCAAAAGCGAAAGAGCCCCGAGAAGCGAGTGACGATCGCCTCGGAGAAAATAGTAAATACCCCTGGAAAGAGTTGAGGGACCTCCAACTCTCCAATAGGGAATCTGAGGAGGAATTAACGTCCGCAGAGGAAGGGGAAGAAAATAAAACCGCAGAGTGTAGAAGTAAGGGAACCAGCAAAGTTGAAAAGCGGACCAAGGAAAAAATGAAAGCAGGGTGTCCCCCGACGCCCTTTGCCCCGCCACCTTACGTGAGTGGCGCACTCTCCTTTTGCCACCCAGATACTCTTCAGGCAATTAGACAAATGTTTCCTGTATTTGAGGATAACGGTGTACGCTCTCACCAGCCCCTGAGCCATAAACAAGTTAAGGAGTTAGCAGAATCCGTTCGGGCTTATGGAGTCAGTGCTAACTATACCATAGCACAAGTTGAGAGATTAACAGAGACAGCCATGACACCCGCAGACTGGCAATATGTAACTAAGGCATGCCTTTCTAGTATGGGGCAATACATAGAATGGAAGGCATTGTGGCATGATATCAGCATGACCCAGGCACGTGCAAACATGGCCGAAGGACAGCCTGCGTGGTCATATGATATGCTGACGGGCCAAGGACAGTGGGTAGCTGACCAGACCGCCTTCCCCTTACAGGTATATGCACAAATAAACAGGTGCGCCGCCAAGGCATGGAAAGCCCTCACCAACAAAGGAGAAGTATCAGGCAATTTGACAAAAATTATTCAGGGGCTGAGCAAGCCATTTTCTGACTTTGTCGCTCGTATGATGGAGGCCGCAGGCAGAATATTTGGAGATCAGGAACAAGCAATGCCCCTAGTGGAGCAATTAGTATTTGAACAATGTACCAAGGAATGCAGACAGGCGATAACACCCTGGAAACAAAAAGGGATACATGCCTGGTTGAAAGCCTGTAGAGAAATAGGAGGGCCACTCACCAATGCGGGCCTAGCCGCGGCCATATTACAGAGCCACAAACAAGCCAGGATCACTAACAGAAGTATCAAATGCTTTCAATGCGGGAAATTAGGACATATAAAGAGAGAGTGTAGGAGCCCAGCTTCAGAACAAACAACCCAAAAGACCCCTGAGTTGTGCCCTAAGTGTAAGAAAGGCAGGCATTGGGCTAATGAGTGCCGGTCTATTAAAGATATAGAAGGGAAACCCTTAGAGTTGCCAAAAAACGCCCAGAGGGGCCCCCGTCACCAGGGCCCGCAAATATATGGGGCAACCAGCACGCAAGTGTCATTCGGGAACAACCAGGCCCCCCAAGGAGAGCCACTTCAGGTTCCGCGGGATTGGACATCCGTGCCACCACCAGAATAGTGTTGACTCCACAGATGGGAGTTCAGCCTATCCCTTCAGACTTTAAAGGCCCCCTACCACCAAATACCATTGGGTTACTCCTAGGGCGCTCTTCTGCTGCATTGAAAGGCCTGGTAGTTCATCCCAGAGTCATAGATCAAGATTATGAAGGACAGGTAAAAATCATGTGTTCGGCTCCCAGAGGAATCTATCCTATATCCCCGGGAGACCGCATAGCCCAGCTCTTAGTTTTACCTAGTCTCCACGCCAATTATCCTGCTACCAACACGGAGAGGGGAGAAAGGGGCTTCGGCTCCTCTGACTGGGATTCAGCCTTCATAGTATTAGATTTAGCAGACAGACCAAAATTAACTCTTCAAATAGAGGGAAAGAGCTTTGAGAGAATCCTAGACACTGGAGCAGATAAAAGTATTATCTCTGCAACTTGGTGGCCCTCCAAGTGGCCTGTGACCCAATCCTCACATTCATTACAAGGTTTAGGATATGAGTCAAGCCCTTCAATTAGTGCCAAACCATTGAAATGGCGAGCCCCTGAAGGACAAGAGGGTACAGTCACCCCTTATGTACTCCCTCTACCGGTCAATTTATGGGGGAGGGATGTCATGAGAGACTTAGGCCTCAAACTCATTAATGAATACTCCACCCCCGCCCAAGGCATGATGATGGACATGGGATACATCCCTGGCAAGGGGCTGGGGAAACACCAACAGGGACACATAGAGCCCATCCTGCCCAAAGTAAAGAATGACCGTCACGGCCTGGGTTTTTCATAGGGGCCATTGAAGATGCCATGCCCATACCTTGGCTCACAGAGGAGGCCGTATGGGTTCCTCAGTGGCCCCTATCCTCTGAAAAATTAGAAGCAGCTCATTGCTTAGTGCAAGAGCAGCTCCAAGTGGGACACCTAGAACCCTCTGTGTCCCCATGGAACACACCCATATTTGTAATCAGGAAAAAGTCAGGATCATAGAGGTTGCTTCATGATCTGAGAGCAGTAAATGCTCAAATGAGAATGCTTGGACCCGTACAACGGGGACTGCCACTCCTCTCTGCCTTACCCAAAGAATGGAAAGTGCTCATAATAGATATTAAAGATTGTTTTTTTTCTATACCTCTAAGCTCCAAGGACAGGGAAAGATTTGCTTTTACTTTGCCAGCTATTAACCATGAACAACCCGATGCCAGATTTCAGTGGAAGGTCCTCCCTCAAGGAATAGCAAATAGCCCCACCATATGTCAACTGTACGTTCAGCGAGCGCTAGACCCAATTCGTAAGACCTATCCCACGCTAAAGATCATCCATTACATGGATGACATCCTTCTTTGCTCCCCACAACCAGCGGAAATAGAAGAAGCATATATAGATCTCACTAGATCCCTAGAAAATTGGAAACTGAATATAGCAAGCGAGAAGGTCCAAAAATCTAGTGTTAGCAAATTCCTAGGAGCAACCATTTACACAGATGTAATTTGCCCCCAAAAGCTTGAGATAAGACATAATCAATTGCGAAATTTGAATGACTTCCAAAAACTCCTAGGGGATATTAATTGGTTGCGCCCATACTTAAAGATACCCACCACTGAATTGACTCCACTATTTAAAACCCTAGAAGGAGACCCACAACTAACGTCACCGCGCTCCCTCACACCTGAGGCATTACAAGCCATTCGCAAAGTAGAACAGGCTTTGATGACAGCACAATTAAATAGAGTGCAATCGAATGAACCCTTTGAGTTGTGTGTGCTTCCCACCCCGGAGCTGCCAACAGCAGTCTTATGGCAGCACGGCCCACTGATCTAGATTCATCCCCAAGCCTCTCAGGCTAGGACAATAGAGTACTATCCAGCAGCCGTGGCCAAACTTGCTTTGAGAGGAGTAAAAACCTCCATGACACATTTCGGAGAGGCTCCAGCTAAAATTATAACCCCTTACAGCGTCGAACAGATACAAGTATTATGTGCTATGAACGATGATTGGGCCATACTTGCTTACAGTTTCTCAGGAACCTTTGATAATCATTTCCCTAAACATCCCCTCATCAACTTCGCCAAAAATCATCTCCTAGTATTTCCTCGGGTCACTAGCCTAACCCCGCTGCCTCATGGAAAAACAGTTTACACGGACGGGTCTAAGACAGGCACAGGTGCCTATGTCCATGATGGCAAAGTTGTGACAAAAGGCTACACGCCTGACACTCCACAAATAGTGGAATGTCGCATAGTCTTAGAGGTCCTACAAATCTTTCCTGAACCTTTAAATATTGTGTCTGACTCCTGTTATGTAGTTAATGCAGTCAAATCTCTAGAAGTGGCCGGGCTAATCAAAGCGTCCAGCCCAGTAGCCACTTTGTTCAAACAGATACAATCAGCACTACTTCATAGGCAATCTCCTTTGTATATAACTCATATCAGAGCACATTCAGGCCTTCCCGGGCCTATGACCCAAGGCAACCACCTGGCAGACCTCGCAACCAGAAATATAGCTTTTCCCCTGCTAGACCCTATCACCACAGCTTCAAAATTCCATACACAATTTCATGTCACTGCCGAAACACTGCGCAAGCGGTTTAGCATAACCAGGGCCGAAGCTAGGAACATTGTCCTTAGCTGCCAACATTGCTGCAGCTTCCTTCCCACACCTCATGTTGGGATCAACCCCAGAGGTATTAGGCCTTTACAAGTTTGGCAAATGGATGTGACGCATATTTCGTCTTTTGGGAAACTGAAATATGTACATGTATCCGTGGATACTTGTTCAGGAGTCATCTTTGCCTCCCCATTGTCAGGAGAGAAAGCTTCCCATGTCATCCAGCACTGCCTTGAAGCTTGGAGTGCATGAGGGTTACCACAGATTCTGAAAACAGACAATGGCCCAGCCTATACCTCTACAAAATTTGCTCAATTTTGTCATCACATGGGGATAAAACATATCACTGGCCTTCCCTACAACCCACAGGGTCAAGGGATTGTGGAACGCGCGAACCGCACGCTCAAATCCTATTTACTTAAACAAAAAGGGGGAATTGAAGATATACCCCCCACACCAAAAACTGCCATAGCCCTAGCACTTTTCACTATAAATTTTTTGAATCTGGATGCTCAAAGCCATACAGCAGCAGATCGCCATAATCAGTGGCCAAAAGACCCACAAGAACTAGTAAAATGGAAGGACGTGTTATCTAACCAATGGAAGGGCCCGGATCCAATCATAATCAGATCCAGGGGAGCTGTGTGTGTTTTCCCCCAGGGTGAAGAAAATCCCTTCTGGATCCCGGAGCGCCTAACGAGGAAAGTCCTAAACAAAGGAGATGACTTCGCTGTACCTCCTGACCCTGCTCCTGACACTGGAGACCCCGACTCAGGGAGTATTGAGATGGGGAATCCTGTCTGCCTTTCCTAAGCCTATGCCTGTCCGTTTCAATGCAGCCGTTTTTCCGCGCTTTTTCACTACCAATACTAGTATGAACTTGCCCTACCTAGTTAAAGACACCCTAGTAGCTCCCCTGGGAGAAAACCGATCCTTCGTAACTAATGGGTCATTATGCTTCACCACTCAGAATCTAGCTGGCTGTATCTCCCTGAAACGGAGGAAGTACGGATAGTTCAGTGACATAATTCTAGAGGCCAGTAGCCTCCCCGTTATGTCAGCTAAATTTGAAGGGCCTAATAAGGAAGGGAGCCCGTCCTATAAGAACATGACTATCCACCAGATGGTTCTCTGGATCAATGGCACATTTGTACACTCTCCCAAGAACAATTCCACCGACAGGCCTCGTCAACCCAAATATGCCTCCCATTGTGTGGGCGACTATGAGGGAGAGCTGTGGCCCTGGACTGACTGTCAGTCAACTGTAGTAACGTGGGCAACTGAGAGGCAGGAGTTTACCATCTCCCCAGATATGGAGGGACGGCCAGCCAATGAGGCTTGGTGGCCAGTAAAGGTGCTCGAAGGCGAGTTTCGTCAGCAGCTGAGCATGAACCCCTTCCATAAATGGATGCTGTGTGGAGTCAATGGCTCGTGTACCGACCTCTCCCCTTTTCCGCCCTCCAGGGTGGGGGAATCGGTGTAAAAAATATCACCTTTTGGTGCGAGAATAACCACATGCGCGCACACTGGAACATGATCATGACCCATAACAACGAGAACTACACGTGTTCAGCAAAATCAGGTCCAGAGTCACCTAATTCCCTTTTTCCACCTTCTCCAGTATGCGTATACCCCCCATTTCTGTTTATCTTATCCAATAGTAGCTTTGACTCCTGCTCCAATGAAACCTGCTTTCTGTCTCAGTGTTGGGATGCGCGTAACTTTACCAATGCTTTGGTAGTCCGCATCCCCCGTTGGGTCCCTGTTCCCGTAGACGCCCCTAACACCATGACTCTGTTTCGAGAAAGGCGCGATTTCGGTGTTACAGCCGCCATAGTGCTCCTGATCTCCGCGACCGCGGTCGCAGCCACCGCCGCTGGTATAGCTTTAGACACCTCCATCAAATCAGCTACAGAGCTCAATAACCTTGCAGCCTCAGTAGCTTCTGCCCTGGACCAACAGTCCACACTTGATGGCAAACTGAAAGGAGGAATAATGATCCTCAATCAACGCATAGATCTCGTGGAGGAACAAATGGAGGTGCTCTGGCAAATGGCCCAATTGGGATGTGAGCGGAAATATCGTGCCCTCTGCATCACTAGCATTCAATATAAAAATTTTACATGGGCAGCTAATCTGTCACGAGACCTGTCCCAGTATCTTTCAGGAAACTGGTCCCAAGACTTCGATGGGACACTAGAAGAGCTGCGGCGAGAAATTATCCACATCAACTCCACCCGTCTAGATATCTCCGTAGCGGAAGGACTCTCTTCCTGGTTCCTCAGAGCTCTCTCCCACGTCAAGGAGTGGGCGGGCATGGCTGGGATGGGCGTGTTCCTGCTTGGAGGTCTCATGCTCTTACTCTGGTTGTTATGCAGACTCCGCAACCAACATAAGCAGGACAAGGTGATCCTTGCTCAAGCCCTAATGGCGATAGACGTTGGCGCCTCTCCCCAAGTGTGGCTCAACATGCTTAAGAAGGAAGCTCGGCTTTAGCTTGAGGTAGCTCTTGCACCCTGAGCCCATGTGGCACTGCACCAGGCCCGAGTACCTCAATGCTTAATCACAGCTTTCTTTAAGAAGCTCATGGTGCAAGAGGGTTGAGAAAAAGGGTCCAAACCCTTTGTACCAAGCGGTCCCAACGCCAGCCAGAGGATGCGAGGCAAAGCACTGCAAGAGGTCTTGGACCCCTCTGAGAGGCATGCCTGACTGCATAGGGGTAGATGCCCAGAACCCCTCTCCAAAAAGGGGGCATCAGGAAGTATGATGGAGGTCAGGCCTCTGTCTCCGCCTCTGCTGGCAAGTTCCGCCTTGAGCTTCTGTTAGACAAAAAAGGGGGAGATGTTGGCAGCCGCGCTCAGAAAATAGCGCCCCATGCAGGGCAGCCGGAAGGCCCCGAACTTCCTAATGACAAATCATCCCACACCACTAAACTACATGCTAATTGCGCCTTGGCATAAGGACCAATGAGACCCACCAAATGGTTATGCTAATAAGGCATATGGAGCCGCACCAACCAGGTCAGAGCATGAGAACTATATAAGCAAGCCTCTCCTTCCCCTCTGGGTCCTGCCCAACTCATTTGTTTCACAAAGAGCTGAAGAATAAAGCTTTCTGCAGAAGAATCCTGCTGTTGTTGCATGCTGTTCTTGCCGGCGAGGACAGGGCACGCGACACAGTAATAAGCCCACAGGGTTTTCAGAAGTATTTTAAGGTTTAGTTCTTAAACTAGACCACAGATAATTTATCACTCTTCCTTAAACTGTGCAAACACATAGCATCTACTCTTTGGCATGTGATATTCCATAATAAATATTTAAATACCTAGTAAGACCAACTGAACTCCAGAAGAAAACCATAACCAACTACCTACACTAATCGACCTGGTCACTCTCATTAACCATGAACAACCCCAAATTATATGACACTTGAGGAAACTCAACAAACAGAAAAAACAAGCCACTTGAGGAAACCCAACAGCACAAAATAAACAGGACAAGATGGACTGTTGGAGGAACTTGACCCAAAGAGGTAATATGAGATATTTCAGAAATTAGAAGAGAACTTTTAAAAAATTCTTATTAACATATTCAGAGAGATTCAAGAGCTTAGCATGTCCATACAAATCAAGAATAAACTGCTGTTAAACATAAAGAACAAAAGAGCAGAAGAGTCACAGACGCTGAGAAGGGACTGGTGGTTATCATGGGGTATGGGTTGGGGTGGGTGGGTGAGGACGATGAGGTGGATAAAGAGGCACAAAAATTCTCAATCATAATGTAAGTTGGTCACAGGGATAGTAGTACAGTATGGAGAATATAGCCAATGATTCTGTAACATCTTCTAATGTTGACAGACAGTAGCTGTACTAGTGGGGGTGAGGATTTAATAATATGCATAACTGTACTTGAAACTAAAATAAGACTGACATACAATTAAAAAAAAGAAAAAGAAGGATAAATACTGTTAAAAGAAAGAGTAAATTAAAAAAGAGAGAAAGCAAACACAGAATAGAATAAAAACATGACACATGGAAGGGAAGAAGTAATAAAACAAAATCCCCCTGAGCTGGAGAATGGCAGCCAATAAAGACAGACTGAAGGAATCTAACAAGTACTAAAGAGGATGAAAGAGAAGACACATCCTAATGAAATTTCAGGACTCCAAGACCAGAAAGCAAATCCTAAAAGCTTCCAGAACATAAAAATAGGTTACATTCAAAGAAATGGTAATCAAATGAGAGATTTTTTTGAAAGGCATTTTTTTTAAGGGCAAGGACTTAAAAGTTCAACACTCAGGTACCCTATAGTAAAAATAACAACTTCAAATTTTTTAAAAAGACAAGAAAACTGACAACTTAATGTACGAGAAACAATAGCAGCTGAGTAAGGCTTAGAAGAAACAAAGTACAAAGAAATTAAAGAGGGCTCACATAAGAAAACAAATCCTACCATTTGCAACAACATGGATGGAGCTAGAGGGTATTATGCTCAGTGAAATAAGCCAGGCGGAGAAAGACAAGTACCAAATGATTTCACTCATATGTAGAGTATAAGGACAAAGAAAAAACTGAAGGAGCAAAACAGCAGCAGACTCACAGAACCCAAGAATGGACTAACAGTTACCAAAGGGAAAGGGACTGGGAAGGATAGGTGAGAAGGGAGGGATAAGGTGGGGGGGAAGAAAGGGGGCATTACGATTAGCATGCATAATGTGGGGGGGGGGCATGAGGAGGGCTGTGGAACACAGAGAAGACAAGTAGTGATTCTACAGCATCTTACTACGCTGATGGACAGTGACTGCAATGGGGTATGTGGGGGGAACTTGGTGATGGGGGGAGTTTAGTAAACATAATGTTGCTCATGTAATTGTAGATTAATGATACCAAAATTTAAAAAAAAATTAAAAGAGGGCTCAGTAGATCTCATTTGTGCTATTCTCTGAGACAGGGGTATGGTCACATTTCCTTCTCCATGCTTCCAATGGCACTTCTACACTCTAAAGCAATATTTATTTAATAACGGTAGTGCAAAAGCAGTATTTGTGGCATATAAATATTTAGGCTTAAAATATATATATTTAGGCTTAATCCATACACATACACATAGCACAAGACTACTTCCTGTTACACTAACAATATAAACATTAATTACTTTGATAATATAAGAACAATAATATAACTACAAAGACTCAGGAGGAAAAGAGTTCTAGAAATAGGTAAATTTCTCATTGTTCAAAGCAGAGAGTCAAGAGATGCTTTCTAAAGCTGACTTAACATATTACTGAAAGTTAAACTGTTAACTACCAGAACTACAAAACTGATAAAAAGTTATTACATATTGGGAAGTAGGACTGAGAATGGGAAAAAGGGGAGGATATTTTTCCATTTCATAGACTTTTTAAATAATGTTCCCTTGCCTATTTTTTTTTAATTACAGGAAAAATGCGTAGTATTCTTACAAATTCTTATACCTTATTTCCAGCTCAATAACCCTTTAATAAGACAATCTTTCCCCTGCTTCATATACATACACACAAAAACAGTGACACAGGAATGCTCAGTGATCAACAACATGGGACAGCTTGCAATGCAAAGTAAAGGCCAAGGACTGAGTTCCTGAAGCCCACCACTCCTCAGAGCATGTTCCTATCTTTATAACCTGGCTTCTGCTTTCCTCTACACCTCAGGTCCTGCCAGCACCTCTAGGGTCACTGACATTCAAACTAGAGACCTACATCACATCCTAATCTCATAGTTCTACATAAACATCATGCAAACGAATCCATTCCAAGTTCATGCTGACCACACGGGTTCTGGCCTCAAGGGTACTAGCATAGCTTTCATTGTTCCATTAATTCCTCTCCAAGTCCCCTACAGCTGCTGTTCTAATTCTTTTCACATTTCTCAAACTCCATGCTTCCACTTTTCTGAGGAATCTTTTCCTATTAATCCCATGCCAATTTCCTCTCCCTAAATCAATTTTTTCAACAAAACCCTTCCTGTCTCAGAGGCAGAGATGTTCCTCCTCCCTCAGCTCCAACACAGCAGCAGTCTTGCCATCCTGCCTAGTCTAAGCTCACCCTCTTCTACTCCCAAGGGATCTAATCTGCATCCAAACCTCCCCAGCCAACTCAATCTTTCCTTAGCCCACTTTCTTAGCCTCCCCAGCCCTATAAAGATTTCTCAGTATCCTCTATTATTAAAAATAATAACAAAGTAAATGAGTTCTCCTTTGAATCTGCTCTGTTCTTTCTTCCTCTTTCCCAACTTCAAAATGAGAAGCCTACACTCATTGTTTCAATGTCCTCCTCACTTTCTCATCTAGGCTCTGATCCAGCCACAGGACCAGACTGACTGATCCAATCATCTGCATACCCTCATCTAAGTCTCCTAACCTCTCTGGAGCTTGAAGGTCATTTGAGTACTTCTCTCCACAAAAGCAGTGCACTACATGCCCCAGCGCAGCTCCTACTTCTGCGGTCACTCGGAGCACTGGGGACGACTCTGCTTTCTCCTCTTGATTCCTAAACATAGGTATTCCCTATCACCTTTACTTTTTATTTTCCTTTTCAAAGATCTGATTCACCCTGAGGAACCTCATAAAGATGATGCCCAAATCCTTCAACTGCTCCAGGATAAAATCTGCCATTTCTAATTGTCTACTGAGCAGTCCACCTGAATGTTCTGTCAGTGCCACAAGAGTCCATCATGTCCAAAACTACACTCACCAACTCCCTGCCAGAACCAGCTCCTCAGGTGCTTCTGTATACTGCAATGACATCATCCCCAGGCTATCCAAACTCACCATCTGGGCCATCTTTGACTCTGCTATTTGCTAACGTTTCACCACCTTTCTTCTCAACAGAGAAAGTAAAGATGAATTAAGACATGATTTCTAGCCTCTGGGAAGGATAGAGAAATGTAAGCAAACAATTATAAAGCAATCTGATAACCATTACAAAAATAAGCACACAGGATGCTGGGGCTGTGGGGGAGGGACAAAGGCAGGGGGGAGATGCATTAGGAGGGGACCTCAACAAGAGTCAGAACTAGAGTCCTGTCCCCTAAACCTCACTAAGCCAAACCAACAACACACCTCCTGAACAGTTAAGTGTATACCTTGCTTAAAAAAATTCAACATGTAAGTTTTGACTGACTGACTATAAATTAGGCAGTGATAATTCTCACTATACTTTATTTAATATGTATTTACTTTAAATAATAACTGTCCCAATGAATTTAAAATAGGATTTCCTTTTCATATATTTTCATAAACATACTCAAGGTCATCACAGGAATTAAGCCACTTCATCTCCCAGAGGCTAGCAAGGAGGGGTTAAATGACTTGCCCAAGGCCACAAAACTTGTAAACAGCAGAAATGGAACCGGAACCCAGTGATCTTTTCCATATTACATCACTCACTGCCTCTGACCTGCCTCTGTCTCAGAACGCTTTCCCAGTTCATTCTGGTAAAAGCCAAAAGAATTGAGACTCTGTAAAAACAGTCCAGACGTCAGACCTCTTTAAGCAGTCTTGAACGTGGTCTTGCGGACACATAGACATATAATATAAATTTCAGGAAACGAGGAATCTGGCTGTAACTTAGTTCTCTGTAAAATGAGAAATGGGTCCTCAGCCTATTGATGCCAAATTGACCAGAAGACTCTCTTGTTCCCTAGGTTCTCCCCAAAAGGCTGATAAAGTCATTTTTCTTCCCCAAAATAAGGTCTAGCTGGAGATCTAACTATTCAACTAATGGCTAAAATACTTAGAATTACAAGATGTGAGGTGGGAGTACATAGGATTTCCCCCATCTCCCATCAGCAGCGGGATGGCTTAGGAAAAATGAATTCAAAGTATTGAGCCAACTGTGATGCTCCAAGTTCCAATTAGTCTATCTTAGTCAACCTCTGATTTCCCCTTCTGTCACATTAGGAAAAAAAAATGATTTCTCTCCATCTCCAAAAAGTGACAGGTGCTTTTCACGTTACAAACTCATCTTCCCTGATAGGGCAATTAAGTAAATGATTAGAGTTTGCAACTTGCTCTAAACAGAACCTCTTCTACTCTTGGAATCTGATCCCTCCCTGAAGAATCCTCTGCTCACTTTCCAGGGAACACGTTTTAACACCTGAGAAATTCAAAAACAGAAGCAGCCAGGACTCAAGTCCGGCTCTCCCCTGTCAGAGGCTGATTTGCAATAATAGCTGGTAAGGTTAACAGCAAAAGGAAAAAAAAAAAATCAGCTTGGTTAGGTTAATTTCATCTAAAGTCTAGAACACCATAAACCCCACTTTTACTACTCTAGTTTTCCTTTCAGAAAGTTCCTGAGAAATATGTAGTCTTGAATTCGACTGGACTGCAAACAGAGAATTTTGGACAAATGAGAACTTACTAGTAAACAACTGTTACAACAAAATAGACACTTCATATTCTTTAAATTAATTTTATATAAAACCTGATGAAGTTAAGCAAACATGGTCCTGTCGTGTTCTTTATGACTCACTGCGACATTGTCACATCCTCTTTCCTACCTCTGCTTCTAAACAGAAAAATCACTTTAGATAACAGGTTGTCAAAAGCTGGGAAAGCAGTTTCCTGTCAAATGAATCAGAAATAAATCACTGGAAAACCAGCTTGGTTAGAGCCAGAGGAGTTGCTAACAAAGAGTTACTCTACTTCACTCAAGGCTCAAATTTCTGTTCATTTTATCTCAAAGAGGAAAAAGTGAACCTCGTGCCCTGCCTTTCCTTTTTCCGTCAGAGTCCAAGGCCAGTCTCCTGCTGTTTCTGGGGAAGAATGAAGCGGAGGCCACACTGGTGTGCGCATTACCCTCTCTCGGCTCACAGCCACTCCCTATATTTACAGCTGAGACTAGAGACCTCTTGTCTCACCTACTCTTACTCATCCTCTCTGGCTCATCCTTACCTCATCTACCCTTCATGTCACTGACCACAGCCTTGTCTGTGTCTACAATTACATGTCTATGACTTTCCACGAAAACGTAGCCGCTTACACAGGGGTGGCTTTTTGTATGTTTTGTTGTTTTCCAGAGATACATACATGATACTCATTTTTCATTTATTTTTAACTGAGAAAATACACGCAAGACCGTCAGGAGAGCACTCCCTCAACTTCCTCCTCCACCACCTATAAATATCTGCCTCTGCTCCTATCCTTTCCTCCTTCCCTTCTGTTTCAGCAGAAAGGAGTCACTCCTGGTATCCTGGGTAATCACTCCAACAGCAGTTGAGCTTGGGATTTCAAACTTCCCTGCCTCACAGAGACTGTGTGCCATTACATGCTTTCTGCTCCGCACCTTTAACACCTCCTTCTCCAAGACTTCTTACTCTTCCACCCAATGTGCAAGTCTCTCTTTCTTAACATAACTCATTAATTCAGCCACCAAATATTTTTTGAGCCCCTATTATGTGCCAGGAGCTCTTTTCTACCCTGGAGATAAAGTGAACAGAAGGAAGTTCCTGCCCTCATGCAACTTACTTTCTAGTGGGGGGAGAAAGAAGCAATAAACATATAAGCATCCTAGCTACTGTTCCTCTGTCTCCTTCACTCCACACACCAAGCTTGAAAGTAGTGGACACTGCCCCACCTCTGTCTCCACCTCCTCCTCCACCTTGGACTCCTTGCCCCACTCCCCACAGGTTTGTAATCCCCCGCCCCCAACACAACTCAAACAGTTCAGGCAAAAGTCACTACCCATGAATACCTCTACTTGTAAAGCCCAAGAGCATTTCTCAGCCCACTCTTAAACTTTCTGCAGCAACAGGGATTTCTTAAAAATTCCCTGTTGCGACATTAATCCAAACATATATGGTCAATTAATATTTGATAAAGGAGCCATGGACATACAATGGCAAAATGACAGTCTCTTCAACAGATGGTGCTGGCAAAACTGGACGGCTACATGTAGGAGAATGAAACTGGACCATTGTCTAACCCCATATACAAAGGTAAACTCAAAATGGATCAAAGACCTGAATATAAGTCATGAAACCATTAAACTCTTGGAAAAAAACATAGGCAAAAACCTCTTAGACATAAACATGAGTGACCTCTTCTTGAACATATCTCCCCGGGCAAGGAAAACAACAGCAAAAATGAGCAAGTGGGACTACATTAAGCTGAAAAGCTTCTGTACAGCGAAAGACACCATCAATAGAACAAAAAGGAACCCTACAGTATGGGAGAATATATTTGAAAATGACACATCCGATAAAGGCTTGACGTCCAGAATATATAAAGAGCTCACACACCTCAACAAACAAAAAACAAATAACCCAATTAAAAAATGGGCAGAGGAACTGAACAGTTCTCTAAAAAAGAAATACAGATGGCCAAGAGACACATGAAAAGATGCTCCACATTGCTAATTATCAGAGAAATGCAAATTAAAACTACAATGAGGTATCACCTCACACCAGTAAGGATAGCTGCCATCCAAAAGACAAACAACAACAAATGTTGGCCAGGCTGTGGAGAAAGGGGAACCCTCCTACACTGCTGGTGGGAATGTAAATTAGTTCAACCATTGTGGAAAGCAGTATGGAGGTTCATCAAAATGCTCAAAACAGACCTACCATTTGACCCAGGAATTCCACTCCTAGGAATTTACCCTAAGAATGCAGCAATCAAGTTTGAGAAAGACAGATGCACCCCTATGTTTATCGCAGCACTATTTACAATAGCCAAGAATTGGAAGCAACCTAAATGTCCATCGGTAGATGAATGGATAAAGAAAATGTGGTACATATACACAATGGAATACTACTCAGCCATAAGAAGTGGAAAAATCCAACCATTTGCAGCAACATGGATGGAGCTGGAGAGTATTATGCTCAGTGAAATAAGCCAAGCAGAGAAAGAGAAATACCAAATGATTTCACTCATCTGAAGAGTATAGGAACAAAGGAAAAACTGAAGGAACAAAACAGCAGCGGAATTACAGAACCCAAAAATGGACTAACAGGTACCAAAGGGAAAGGAACTGGGGAGGATGGGTGGGCAGGGAGGGATAAGGGGGGGAGAAGAAGAAGGGGGGTATTAAGATTAGCATGCATGGGGGGGAGGGAGAAAGGGGAGGGTGGGCTGCACAACACAGAGAGGACAAGTAGTGACTCTACAACATTTTGCTAAGCTGATGGACAGTAATCGTAATGTGGTTGTTAGGGGGGACCTGATATAGGGGAGAGCATAGTAAACATAGTATTCTTCATGTAGGTATAGATTAAAAATTTTAAAAAAAAGAAACAAAGAAAGAAAGAAAAAGGGGATTACTCCTTGATAGGATAAAACTATTGGTAAATCAAAGATCAACGCATGCTTTAAATATCCTTAATGTTGATCACTTAAAGGGTGTCAGATGATCAGCTATGGAGGTACTCTTTTCTGATAATATTCCTTTCTCTTAATAAAAAAAAAAAAAAAAAGCAGTTACTGTGTGCTGACCTCCAATGAGTTCTGCACAGTGGTACAGAGGGCATGTCAAAGTGTGGGCAAAGGGTCTGTTTGTTTCTATGCAGAAGATCAAGGCCTAGCTTGCATACCCAGAAAATGAACTAAGATACAATATGAGGAGCAGCTTCCGGCATCAGCACTCTCTGGAGGACTTGTGCCAGGGGATGATCATCAAAAAGCCTCCACAGGGATCCGGACGATGCTGCGGTTGTGGCTGCATCCAGCCCACCGTCTCCTGGACTTGCCATAGGAATGAGGAGGGAGATGTCTAGGCTGGCATGTGCATACAGTGAGACAACGAATTTGACCGGATCTGTACTGTTGGAACTCAACCAGGAGTTGGGAGGGGTGCAAGGTCTAGCACTCCAAAATCTTATGACTATAGACTATCTACGGTTAAAAGAACATATGGGATGTGAACAGATCCCAGAAATGGGTTGCTTTAATTTGTCTGATTTCTCTCAGACGGTTCAAGTACAGTTGGACAATATCCATCATATCATAGACAAATTTTCACAAATGCCTAGGGTGCCTAAATGGTTTTCTTGGCTTCACTGGAGATGGATGGTAATTATAGATTTGCTTTGTTTATGTCACCGTATTCCTATTATGTTAATATGTGTGTGCAAATTAGTTAGTAGTTTAAAACCTATACATACTTTAGGTACTCTACAAGAAGATATGTCAAAGAAATAATCAATCCTCCCATGTTTCCTTCCATATGCTACATCTCAATGGTGCTTTTCTTCTTTCTTCCTAATTACAACCCTTAAATAGAATTCGTGCCTCATATCGAATTTACCGAGTATCATAATTCCTCCAGGTGGTAAAGATACCTCGAGACAAGTGCTGGGCATAGAAGCCACAGGGCATAAATCTGCAAAGAAGTAAAAAGCTAACCTTTGCAAACAATATGGCTTCTCTCTCACTTACCAACTTTACATTTCCCTGTATGGCCCCGGAAGATGACTGGTTAGCCAGAGACGGGTAAGATTCCTCAAGGGAGGAACAACCTAAGACAGGCACAGTCGCAGGGGGGCCATCAGGTGAGAATTTGGGGATCAACAGAGGTGAGGCTCAGAACCTCACCCCCGCTGCTTTGAGAGAAATCTTCTGCATCCGTGGATGTTTTGCTGCCCTTGTCTAGCCTGGATTAATACTTAGTCCATAGGCACAGACGTGATCATCTGATCATCTACATTTGCCCTCTTACAGCACTAAACTATGTTTTCTACCTTTATCTTGCATCTACCTACCACTTCAGCATTTTATTAAAAATAAAAATAATAATAATAATAAAGGGAGAAATGTGGGATCAACATATAAATCAAGTACAAAAATCAAATGAATATTCATATTTGACCTGATTGTTTATAGGTCATAATGTGTGATCAAAACCGAAAGTTTCTGTGATGAATGCCCTTGTACTGTTCACCATGTAAGAATTTATTCACTATGTAAGAATTCGTTCACCATGTAAGAACTTGTTCGTTATGCTTCAGAAGATTGGACACTGATGAGAATTAGACTTGAGATGGATTAATGATTGTACATTGAGCACTGACCCCCCTATACTGAATTTTATTGTTGTTAACAACCATTTGATCAATAAATATGAGAGATGCCCTCTCAAAAAAAAAAAAAAAATTCCCTGTTGCTTTGCTCTTCTCCCTCTTTGGCCATGGAGGCCTCTCTGACCACTTTTTTGCAGGTTCCATTTCTTCAGTTTCCCCGGTAAGTGGCGATGCTTCCAGAGCTCTGTGGTTATCCTCTTCTCACTCAATGAGCCCCCCTCAGACCACAGTGTGTCCGAGAGGAACACACTGTCATGCCATGGCTCCACTGTCAGTGATGCTCCCTCAGCAACACTGACCTAAAGACCTCCAAACACACACAGCCAACTGCCTGCTCTGGATCTCCACCTACATGGCCCAAAGACCTCTCAAATTCAATAATACTGAATTTATCTCCTCCTACAGCTAAAGCCGCTCTTCCTCTATACCCTGTTTTAGGAAATGGTGCCATCTTCTTCTCAAGATGCCAAGCCAGAAATCTGGGAGTCAACCTAGGTTCTTCTGTCACATCACAGGCCCTTCTGCTCCATAGCAGTCTCATCAATTCAGCCTCCTTAAAGACCTCTCCCTGCATTCCCTCTTCCCTAATCCTAGCAGAGACCACTGGCTCCTTTCAGTGGGCTCCCTACCAGTCTCCCTGTCCTGTCATGCCATCTTGCCCTCTTGCCACCCCTGCCCTTAGCCCTGCCCACCCATCCAGGCCTACCGGACCTACAGAGATTACACTTGATGCTCTAGTGGTGAGTAAATCATAATTCCTCTAGTGTGCTACAATGAATCACAAATTCATTAACCTAAAGTGTCCTCTTCCCTTGTCTTTCTGCTCACCAAACTCCTATTTAACTATTAACTCTGAGCCCAAATGATACTTTGGGGACTCCATCCCAGAATACTACAGGTACGCGAATGTCCTTCACCTAACACACTTAGTATCTGTACATACATTCTTTGTGGCATTTATTAGGCAGTAAAGATACTGTTTGCAATATCTTATCTCAGCAGATAACTACAAAAAACTACTGTCTTACCCTGTCCCTCCTAACCACAATCAAACTTACTGAGAAAGTTCTTTTGTTTTTGAAATTCTTCTGTTTTCTCCCATTCATTCCTTAACCCAATATAATCTGACTTCTGGTTCCTACACCATTACATTAAAACCACTCTCACTAAATTCATTAATAACCTCGTAACTAAATTCAATGAATTCACCTTCACCCTTACCATTCTTGTGTTTGCAGAAACATTTGCTTATTCATTCCTCTTTTGTCTTTCTGACCCCCAAACTCTACTGATTTTCCTTCTCTAGCTCTCTTGCTAAATCTCCAGCCACTTCTTCCTACTCTTTGCAGGCTTTCATTTTCTCTGCACATTCTCACATCCCTTAGGGGCTTGTCTGAAATACTTCTCTCGGCTCACTCTAAGCCCTCTTTCCTGGGTGAACTCATCTGTTCTTGCCGCATTAATCATCATCCTGTTTTAGGTAAAACTGGAGCCAAATTCGGGTTCATATACCCAATTCAGTTACCCTACTCCCTAATCAAAATTTCTGCATGGACTGAAGCTTTGGGAATGTAAACTGACACAGCAGCAATGGCATAAAAGACTTACAGGGCTTACCACATGCCAGGCACTACTCTCATCACTATACTGCTGTGTACTAACTGATTCTCTTCTCACATCAATTCTGTAAGGCAGAGACTATTATTACCCACATTTCACAGGTGAGGAAACTAAGACAACTAAAACTCACAACAAGAATAAAAGCAGGAAAGAATCCCCACCTCTAAAGAAAAACTCATTTTTCTACAATTGCCAAGGAAAAGTTAGAAGATAATCAAATCAAAGTCAGGATTCTGGGCAATTTATTTCTTCTAATAATGGTGATCTTCAGTCAATTAATATTTAATAATCATCTTAGTCAAGTTTTCAACACAATAATCATTTTAATGTTCCTTTCAATCTTTAAACAGGACATTCTTAATTATTAAGATGTTTCACAAGTTCTACTCAGACACAGAAATAATTGGAATTCATGATAAAATAATAAATAAATGGAATATTTGAGATTTTATATTTATCCCATGTGCAAATTACAACAAATTCAGTGTTTGAACAATATATTGGACATAGATACTCAAATAGGCACTTGAAAGAAAACTGTAAGACCAAAGGTAAAGGTGTTGTATGTGCACAGTTGGGCACATTATGGGTGGCCCATCAATGTCCTCGTTAGGCTAGTTGGCCACACTGTTTGCATAAACTAAAATAAATCGACCAAAGGTCTGACTTAGTTCAACAAAGCCAGTATTTACCATATGTCTAAATATTTCACTTGCCAGGTTTTCCAACATTTTGCAAAAGATGCAATGTGGCCAAGGAAAGATGTTGGAAAACCAGTCACTGTAAATACTTAGTTTTGCCCAACTATGACCAACCAGTTAAACCAAAATGAAGATTGGTGGCAACATCTAGTCTACAAGAAAACCACCCAGTTAGCTAATGCCTCAGATCAAATCCTGTGGGAAATATATTTGGTTACAGTAGAGGAAAAAAGGGAATCAGGCCATGGGCAAAATACAGTGGGACACAGGAGCCTGCAACACGCCCCCACACAGGGAGCAGAGGCGCTCAGCCATGTGGCTCTGGCTCACAGCACTGTGCCAGGCTTGGCGCCATGTGCTCTCTAAACATCTGCACAATGGTATCAGTTGAGTTGAATGAGTCGAATCAGAAGGCTGATGAAATGGAAAGTTGTCACACAGCATCCAACTGTAAAAGTCTCATGGAAAATAGAGGGCACAGATAAACAGATGAGGGAAAGAAGGAAAACAATCTCTAGAAACTGACCAAATGTCAGGAAACACTGTGAGCCTGAGTCCCAGCCCTGACCAGCCTCAACAGGGGACCCTTTGCCCTCCTATAGGCCCTGAGGACAGAGCATATACATTATTTACTGTGCAAAGCTGCCACCATCCAAGGAATCCCACTGGAGTCGGTTCCAAAGTCCATCTGTTCACTGACAAAGTGCCTACTGAGAGTCTTCTACTCCAGGCCCTGGGCTTCCAGCAGGGAACAAGACAGCAGGGTCTGCTCTCACAGAACCAGCATTTCACTGGGGGAGAACCAGATGAAAACAACTCAATACATGAACAAGGTAATTCAAATGGCAGGAAGTATTAATCAGAAAGCTGTCAACAAAAAAGGAAAGTAAAACGAGACGAGGTGGAGAAAGGTGAAGAGTTGCCCCTTCAAACTCGGTGGTCAGGGAGGCACTGCTGAGAAGGTAACTTTCGAGCTGAGACAGAAAGGAGGCAAAGCTGTCAGCTGAGCACGGATCCTCAAGAAGCGCATTCCAGGTGGAAGAAAAGCAAGGACGAAGGCTGGAGGCGGGAACAAGCGCGGTGAATTCAAGGGAGAGGAAAACAGCCTCTTGCCTTCAGGGTTTTGTTCAAATATCATCACACAATGAGGTCGTCGTCCCTGTATCTTCTTTTTGTTTTACCATCCTATTTTAAATTGTACCCCCTACCCAGCCCCAGTATTCTCCACCCCTCTTCACAATTTTTCTGCATTGATATGTTTGCCATCTGACCAGCAATATATATTACTTATTAATTTGTCTATTCCCATAGAATGTAAGCTTCTTAAAGGCAGAGGTTTTTGTTATTTTAACCACCGCTTTATTGCCTGTACCTGTGTGGCACATAGTAGGCACTCAGTAAATAGCATTTAAATAATAACAAAAGGAAAAGAAAAGAGAAAGGAGAGAGGAAGGGAAGGAGGGAAGAAGAAAGAGGGAAAAAAGACAGGAAAGAGGGAGGAGAGGAAGGAGAGAGGTCAGCCAGTGTGTCTGAAGCCCAGGCGGTGAGAGGGACGGCAGAGGACAGGCCTGGGTGAGGCTCGCAGACCACAGAGTAGAGTTTGAATTTTAAAGACGGAGAATCTACTGAAGGGTCTGAAGGCAGGGAAACAACATGACCTGATCTGTGGTTTTAGAAGTTCACCATCTCTGCTTGCTGTGCAGAAAATCAGCTTAGAGAGAAGAAAGCAGGGACAAGAGGTGAAGCGCTAGCAAAGGCGGAGATGCGGTAACCCCAGCAAGGCAATGAGCAGCAGGATCAGTGGTGGAAAGCAGCAGACTTAGGATATTCCCTGAGGTGGCACCAGAACAACTTACTGATGAACTAGACACAGAGGGCTGGACTGGAGGAAAGACAGGAATCAAGGATGTGTCAGTTTCCAATGTACTGCTTCTCAGCTCCAAATGCACCCTTCATTGCCTGCTCTGTGGAAATTAAGATAGATCCTTTAAATATCTTTCCTGTGCCTGAAGCCTTGATATTAAGCTTGGTCTGTAGTGGGCACCAGGAAGACACTGCAAGAGGAAGGGGCTTTTCCTGCTCCTGTGCATTCCTCTTGACAGGATTATTAGGATATCAAGAATTTCAGTATTTCTGATGTCCTGTGGAGTCCTAGCCAACTTATTTTAAGGCAACTGGTCTAAGATCATGAAACTTCCATGCTTTCATAACTATTTTTTCCTACATACACAACAATTTAGGTACTTTATTCTGCTTGCTCATCCTTATTTCAATGCTAACACCATACTGCTTTGAGTATATAATTTTGGACTTTTGTAATATGTGGTAAAGCAAGGATACCTCACTATTCTGTTTCCAATTTTTCTTGTCTATTCCAAAACATTTATTCTTCCATATGAACAATGAGATCATTTTATCTAATTCCCCACCCACAAAAGAATTCTCCATTGAGTTGCAATTGATTTCCACTAAATTTATAAATATTTTGTCTTTCCATCCAGGAATATGGTATGTATTTCCATTTCTTCAGATCTTGCTTTCACAACCTGAATTTTTATTCTATTACTTGTTTAACCTCCTAAAAGTCTCATTATTTGCATTTTAGATATCCTGGAGCTATCCTCAAAACCCCTTAACTTTAAGTTCATGAGTTCCTACTACAATTTTTGGAATTTTTGTTCTAAGCATTGAAATTGTCATTTTACTTAAACAGAGTTTTAAAAAGAGGGCAACAGAGATGTGCTTAGCCTGCCATCTTCCCAGAATCATTTCAAATGGAACTGTTTATATGCTATCTTACCACCCAAGTAGAAAAAAAAAATTGCTTCTAAGTTAATATTTTTTAAACCTAAACAGCTATTTGTTGAGATGTTACTAGAGTGAAAGCTCCTTGAGAGTGGAGAAGCTGCCCTCTACACATCTCTCACCCTCTCAAAAGATCTTGTAAATAAATGTACTCAATACATCTTTATTGATATATTAATATAGTGAACACCTTAAAATTCCAAAAGGTAGACCTTGTTATTACACTCACAAAGATAAAATCTAACTGAGGAGACAAAAAGAACATAAATCAAACAAATAAACAGTGGTTAGTTAAGTGTTAAACTGTGTTACTGAATACAATTGTCTAAAAATAGAAGAGATTAATACAAACAAAAGCAGTCAGCTGGTTTCATGATAAAGGGGATATCTGCCAGGCCATAAAATATGGGTACATTTTAATAGCAAATAAGTCACTGTGAAAGCACAGAAATGGAAAAGAGCCTGTCAGGAAAAAGAGTGAAGAAACCAGTCCACTGTAATAGTAGTGTCTGTCAGATACCAGTAAGGAAATAAGAATAGATAGGGAGGTTGATGATGGTCTAGAGTCATTAACTGGCTCAATAAGTATTAAAAAGCCCTTATGCTGAATGAAGGATGCTGCATGCTGTCCTCAAGCAGCTTATAAATGGGGAATGAGAATATTTCCACAAATGATAATTTTATAACTTTAAGATAAAGGTGAAAAATAGGTATCACACAGAGTAACATTGGAGATCAGAGTTCAGAGGACCAACAAATGAGGAAGTTGAGTTTTTTAACAGGAAGTACATTTTCTAGTACTTCCCTTGGTCTCCTAGAATTAAAACAAAGAACTCTAACAGGAAAACTCATACCAATGCTTTTTCTGCATGTCCGCTCTAAAAATGAAAGTTTCTCCAAACTAGAGAGGAAGTTCAATAAAGTAGGAATGACAATTCTTTAGAGTTTTAAGACAAAAAAAAAGAATTCTGTAAGTATATATGGTGGCAGATGTCAACTAGACATTGTGGTGATCACTCAATAAGACATTATACCTTGAACAACATGGGGGTTAAGGGCACCAACCCCAGCACAGTAAAAAATCCAAGTACAACTTCTGACTCTCCAAAAACTTAACTATTAACAGCCTGCTGTTGATTGGAAGCCTTACTCATAACATAAACAGTCAATTAACACATTATTTTGTATGTTATATGATATTATATACTATATTCTTACAATACAGTTAGGGAAAATAAAATATTTTTTCAAACTGTTGCTGATGTCCAAAAAATTTTCCATTATATTTACTGAAAAAAATCTGCACATAAGTGGGCATGTACAGTTTGAATCCATGTTCTCAAGGGTCAACAACATATACAAATACCAAATCATTATGCTGTATACTTGAAATTAATGTAATATTGTATGTCAACTATACCTCAATTACAAAAAATTCTTTAAGACAGCCTGTTTGCCTCAGTCATAGATTTACTAAACAATAAATTATCAATCAGAGCTTCTACCTGACCAATCCTAATGGGTTCATTTTTTTTTAAAGATGCCTTTATTTATTATTTATTTATTTTTAAATTTTTTATTAAAGTATGATTGATATACACTCTTGTGAAGGTTTCACATGAAAAAACAATGTGGTTACTGCATTTACCCATATTATCAAGTCCCCACCCATACCCCAATGCAGTCACTGTCCATCAGTGCAGCAAGATGCCAGAGATCCACTATGTCCCTTCTTTGTGATACACCGTTCTCCCTAACGGGTTCATTTTTTTTTTTTTTAATTTTGGTATCATTAATCTACAGTTACAGAAAGAACATTATATTTACTAGGTTCCCCCTTCACCAAGTCCCCCCAACATACCCTTTCACAGTCACTGTACGGGTTCATTTTTAAAAAGGAGATTCAGTGACAAGACTAGTCAACACCATAATGAATAATGCCTGACCTGAGTTAAAATCCGCAAGTTCCAGTCTATGAATAACTTGAGACAACATAATCCACGATCTTTAAAAAGAAAGAAAAAAAAAACCCACAGATGCTTTAATTTATCCCTAAGAGCAACAGACCTCTGAAAACAAAGTTACTAGCAGAC
The DNA here is from genome assembly GCF_040802235.1 of Manis javanica. Lineage (NCBI taxonomy): Eukaryota > Metazoa > Chordata > Mammalia > Pholidota > Manidae > Manis > Manis javanica. Next base: position 87,454,049 of record NC_133165.1, read on the forward strand.
ATACAAAAGAGAAATAACTCCAGGAAAAATCAATTAACATATAAGTAATTTACAAAAATAGCCACATTAATTTATACATTAATTTTAAAATTAAACATTAAATATGCTAAGAGGGGGAGGGAGGAAGACCAAAACTTTTCCTTAACCAAAATGTAATTACAATCTTACCTATAGTCTAGAAGCTCAAGTTCAGTGCAAACCAAGGACCTTTCAAAGACACTAGACCTGTGGATTTCCGTTTAGGGCTGACCTATGTAGCATCCAAAATACTTTCCTGAGCTTCCCCTTTTCAGCTTCCCAAAATCTCCTTCCCAATTCAAGAAAAATTAATTCCACACCAAAACATAAGTACATAAAAATCATTTTCACTTTATAGTCTTAGAGGGTTTTACCCAATATATTTTGTTCTCTTAAAAAATAAAAAAGTCCAAAAATCCATCAACATCATCCATTACATCAACAAAAAGGACAAAAACCACATGATCATCTCCATAGATGCTGAAAAAGCATTTGACAAAATCCAACATCCATTCATGATAAAAACTCTCAACAAAATGGGTATAGAGGGCAAGTACCTCAACATAATAAAGGCCACATATGACAAACCCACAGCCAACATTACACTGAACAGCGAGAAGCTGAAAGCTTTTCCTCTAAGATGGAGAACAAGACAAGGATGCCCACTTTACCCACTTCTATTCAACATAGTACGGGAGGTCCTAGCCATGGCAATCAGACAACACAAAGAAATGAAAGGCATCCAGATTGGTAAGGAAGAAGTTAAACTGTCCCTGTTTGCAGATGACATGATATTGTACAAAAAAACCCTAAAGAATCCACTCCAAAACTACTAGATCTAATATCTGAATTCAGTAAAGTTGCAGGATACCAAATTAATACACAGAAATCTGTGGCATTCCTATACACCAATGATGAACTAGCAGAAAGAGAAATCAGGAAAACAATTCCATTCATAATTACATCCAAAAGAATAAAATACCTAAGAATAAACCTAACCAAGGAAGTGAAAGACTTATACTCCAAAAACTACAAGACACTCATGAGAGAAATTAAAGAAGATACCAATAAATGGAAGGACATCCCATGCTCATAGATAGGAAGAATTAGTATTGTCAAAACGGCCATCTTACCTAAAGCAATCTATGGATTTAGTGCAATCCCTATCAAAATACCAACAGTATTCTTCAATGAACTAGAGCAAATAGTTCTAAAATTCATATGGAACCACAAAAGACCCCAAATAGCCATAGCAATCCTGAGAAGGAAGAATGAAGTGGGGGGAATTATACTCCCTGACTTCAAGCTCCACTACAAAGCCACAGTAATCAAGACAATTTGGTACTGGCACAAGAACAGACCCACAGACCAATGGAACAGACTAGTGAGCCCAGATATAAAACCAAACACATATGGTCAATTAATATACGATAAAGGAGCCATAGATAGACAATGGGGAAATGACAGCCTCTTCAACAGCTGGTGCAGGCAACACTGGACAGCTACATGTAAGAGAATGAAACTGGATTATTGTCTAACCCCACACACAAAAGTAAACTCAAAATGGATTAAAGACCTGAATGTAAGTATGAAACCATAAAACTCTTAGAAAAAATATAGGCAAAAATCTCTTGGACATAAATATGAGCAACTTCATGAATATACCTCCCTGGCAAGGGAAACAAAAGCAAAAATGAACAAGTGGGACTATATCAAACTGAAAAGCTTCTGTACAGCAAAGGACACCATCAGTAGATCAAAAAGATATCCTACAGTATGGGAGAATCTATTCATAAATGACATATTCAATAAGGGGTTGACATCCAAAATATAGAAAACGCTCACAGCACCTCAACAAACAAAAAGCAAATAAGCTAATTAAAAAATGGGCACAGGATCTGAACAGACAGTTCTCCAAAGAAGAAATTCAGATGGCCAACAGACACATGAAAAGATGCTCCACATCCCTAATCATCAGAGAAATGCAAATTAAAACCACAATGAGATATCACCTCACACCAGTTAGGATGGCTGACATCCAAAAGACCAACAACAAATGTTGGCGAGGATGTGGAGAAAGGGGAACCCTCCTACACTGCTGGTGGTAATGTAAATTAGTTAAACCATTGTGGAAAGCAATATGGAGGGTCCTCAAAAAACTAAAAACAGAAATACCAGTTGACCCAGGAACTCTACTCCTAGGAATTTACCCTAAGAATGCAGGAGCCCATTTTGAAAAAGACATATGCACCCCTTTGTTTATCGCAGCACTATTTACAATATCCAAGAAATGGAAGGAACCTAAATGTCCATCAGTAGCTGAATGGATAAAGAAGATGTGGTATATATACACAATGGAATATTATTCAGCCATAAGTAGGAAACAAATTCTATCATTTCAACAACATGGATGGAGCTAGAGGGTATTATGCTCAGTGAAACAAGGCAGGTGGAGAAAGACAAGTATCAAATAATTTCACTCATCTGTGGAGTATAACAACAAAGGAAAAACTGAAGGAACAAAACAGCAGCAGACTCACAGAACCCAAGAATGGACTAACAGTTACCAAAGGGAAAGGGATTGGGGAGGATGGGTGCGAAGGGAGGGAAAAGGGGGAAAAAGGGGTATTACGATTAGCATACATAATGTAGCATGGGGGGGATACAGGGAAGGCAGTATAACACAGAGAAGACAGGTAGTGATTCTACAGCATCTTAGTACGCTGTTGGACAGTGACTTTAAAGGGGTATATGGTGGGGACTTGATAATAGGGGGAGTCTAGTAACCATAATATTGCTCATGTAATTGTACATTAATAATAGGAATGAAAGAAAAGAAGGAAGGAAGGGAAGGAAGGGAGGAAAGAAAAGAAGGAAGAAGGAAGGAAAGAAGGGAAGAAAGGAGGGAAGGAGGAAGGGAGGGAGGGAGGGAGGAAGAAAGGAGGGAAGGAAGAAGTCACATTCTGCCAGAAGTTAGAGGTGTGAAGGAAACTCTCCAAATGTATTTTAGAATGCTAACCCTCTGGTTTTGGCAAAGTAGGGTCAGGAATAACCAAGCTCACTCCACTGTTATCTATTTCTCTGAGAACAGGAGAGAACATTCCCCATTCTTTTCCCTCCAGGGAACCCTAACTGCAAAACTCTACAGACAGAAGCTATATCCTAAGAAAAGTGGGGTCCAAGAGTTAAGACGGAAAAGAATTTTGCTAAAATTACTTGAAACATGATTCAAGGAGAAGCAGGCGGATGGCAGTATGGAACCACCACAGGATTTGGAGCCAAGGAGACTCGTGTTCCAACCCCAGCACGCTGTACTCTGAGGCTTCACATTCTTTAACAAGTCTCTGCAAAATGGAAATCACACACCTATCTTTAGGAATTGCTCAGATTACAAGTATATTTCGAAGACTTGCCCAAGGTCATTTACACAGTAAGCAGCAGAAACAGAACTCAACCCCATTCTAAATGACTCTTAAATCCAGTATTATTTCTCCTTTGTCTTTCATTTCAGTCACTGTTACTGGTAGAGGGAAAGGGAAAAACCAGGTTATGTACAACAGCAGGGTCAGGTCTGTGCACACTGCACTCCACTCAATCTCAGGTGCTTTTTCACTAAGTTCCCTCATCGTCAAGATAACAGGAGATATGTATTCAGCACATACTTACTGGCCAGGCAGGGTGTGTAAAGTGCTAAACACAGGGCCTATTACCTAATAAACATTCAATAATTGATCTTAACAGTCTTAAAAGAACTTAGGAAAGGCTGGCTTCTTACAGGAAATTGTGTAGAACAGAAGTTGACCAGGCAGAAAAAGGGGAAGGACAGACCAAAGTAGCCATTTCTCAGAGAGAGCCATGTTTACAAAGGCATGGAAGTAAAAAATGCACAGTCTTCCGGGAAGGGCAGGGCTCAGCACAGCTAGAGAGCAGAGTGAGAAGAACACGGAAGGCACGGGAGGTGAGGCAAAAAAGTCAGGCAAGTCTTGAGACACAGAGGGTGTTTAGATTTTATCCTGTGAATGGGGGAAGCCCATGAAAAACTGTAAACAGGGGAATGGACACAATTAGACCTATGCTGTAGAATGACTGCACCACTCCAGAATAGAGAATGGACACAGACATGTTAGGAGACTACTGCGACAGTCTTGGCAAGAGATGCTAAGAGCGTGAACAAAAACAGAAACAGTGTGAATGGAGGGCAGGAAGCAGAATCCACAGGACTTGGTGATCTATTAAGAGTTAAGAATAATCCCCAAGTTTTTGACCTAGGTAAGTGGACATTCTGAAGTTGGGAGTATTTGTGGAGCAGGTTGAAACAAGGAGTACAGATTTGGACTCACTAAGTTACAGTCATCTGGGGGGGACACAACAGGATGTCTGGAGCACAGGAGAGTCAGGCTAGAGATACAGACCAAGGAGCCATCGCACACCATTACTGCAGAAGTCCTGGGCACGGATGAGATTACTCAGCAACTATATGTGAAGTGAGATAGTGAGATGAAGACCAATGACAGATGTCAAGAACACCCACATGAGGAGTAAGAGAGCAAAATAGATGCCCAAGAGCACATAAAAAGGAACAGTTAGGGAGTGAAGGAGATGAGGCCATAAAAGCTAAGGAGGGAGAGAGTTTTATAAAGATTATTGTCCATAGTATTCTATGCTGCAGAGAAAAATCCTGCATCCAGTGGGTACTTTCCAGTCTGAAACTGGAAGTCACTGGTGGCCCTGGAAACATTCATTTCAGAGGACTGATGAGACAGAAGCAATGCACTGAGGAGAGAGCAAAGATAAGAGATAAGATGAAGGCAATGTAAGCTCCTAGAATCTATGAGCGGGAGAGAACGTGAGCACACGGGAGCAAGCAGATTCCAATACACGACTGTAGGAAGCTGCTTTTTTTTTTAAAGATGAAACTTCATCATATTTACAGGTTGAAGGGAAGGAGCCAAGAGTCAGTGTTAAGTGAGAGGCTGAAGAAAGGCGAACTGGACAAAGACAAACAGACTATGTGAATCAATGAAGTAAGATCCCAAGATTCCAGAAGAGGAGAAGGGATGAGACCGAGAATACAGTCAGAAGGATACACTGCAGAACAGGAGTGGGTAGTTGAGAAAAGAGGGAAGAAACGGATAAGACTGTGAGTCTTGAGGAAGGAAGTAGAGAATCTGGCTTTCCTTACAAACTAGTAAGAACGAAAAGTGGTAATATAGAGACTTGGTTCTTAACTTCACTTCACAGTCCTCTTTAAGAAACTGATGAAAGCTGTACATGCTACTCCCCAAAAGGCACAAAAGCACTCACACTCAAAATTGCACAGCGACTGCACAGAGCTCCCAGGTCCCACAGAGGCCCTGTATCCAAGAATTCTGTAGCTGTGACACTACGGAATTCCAAAATTATAGCCTCTTGTCTTCTATGATCTTGTTCGTGGAAGAGCATCACGTGGGAAAGAAACTTATTCATTAATAACAGAAAGATATGAAAAACTCTCACCTGAACCTCTATTATATAATCAATCACCAAAAAAGGCGGACTATCTGATGTGTCTAAAAGCACTAACTTGCGTTCTAGGGATAAAGCATACAGACCGTCCCTCCTTTTAGCAAACTTTAGAATTTGAAAACAATGAGCAACAAAGCCTTGGATTAGCAAAGGCTCTAGATAAAAGCAGTATTTTTAAAAGATGAAGGATCAAATCTAGAGCTGAAGGGAAAAAAATTGGACCCCTATGTTTAAAGATAGAGAACTGAACAAGGCTGGTGGTAAATGCAACTCAAAGGAAAAAGAGGATGCAAGAGAACTTTTGGAGGAGGAACTGAAAAGATTTGTTCACTAAGGAGAAAAGGAGGCCAAAGGAAAGAAAGACTCAAAAAAAGCGACTTGAAGGTTCTGAGCATCCACGTGCCTTTTCCAAGCTTGTAGATGCTAGAGTCTCAGAATCCATGTTTGAATTTCAGAGCTGCTTGCTCAGAAATGAACACATGCCAGATGCCTGTATGAAACGACCCAGATAGTCTTCTCTGCTCTCAACTGCTTGCAGGGACCCAACATGTGTTGAACGAAAGGTACAAGGTGCCGACGGGTGCAACTGGTGGCAGAGTGAAGTCTAGTTCTACTTTGAAAAAATACGCACGAAATTGATTCCATTCATCACTTCACATATAACTATGTTCTACTAAGTAACACATGGTATTAAAAAAACAGCCAAGCCACTAAGCAGCTATTCAGTATCCGTAAAAATAAAGATAACATGCACCCAGCACTCACTGCATGCCACACACTACACCCAGTTTCTCTTCTATCCTCACTTTCAATCCCCTTACAACTCTAATGAGGCTGTCAGTCCTGTTGCAAGGATTGAAGAACTAAAACCAGGGAGGTTACACAATCTGTTCAAGGTCACAGATCCAGTAAGTGACAGGCCAGAACATGGACCCAGGCCCACCAGATGCCAAAGCCTGTGCTTCTCAAATGCTTCCACAGCCCCCACCCCACGCCGAAATCAAACCCCTGAGACAGAGACTTTACATTTTGGTTCTAATCAAACTGGAGGGAACAAAAATGTATTTGATACAAGAAAGAAATAGTTGGGGAGTTCTTTAAAGAAGTGGAAGGTATGAATGATCTCTCTAGGAGCTTATAGTGAGGTGAAATGAAAAACAATTTGAATAATTAGAAAATATACAACTGGCAAATATGCTAGGCTGTTAAGCTGTAAGGTCTGAAGCAATGGTAGGTTTAGAAGGTAGTGCCTTCAGCTGAACTCTTAAGGAATTGGGAGAGATTCTGCAGACTAGCAGGAAGGAGCGTTTCAAAGAGCATTTCTGAATTAATCATGAGACAGGACCATGGAGAATGTAGTACTTATGATACATATATAGTGTGAAGGCCCTTTTAGACCATCATCTGAACTTGCAACCCTGAGGTGCTAATCCCTCCAGGAGCCCTTATATGGACTAGAAAAGAGGGTACCCATCAAGGGCTAGGCTAAGAATAATGGGTTAATGATTTCTCTTACTCGAAAATCCAGCTCGGTTCTAGGGGACTAGCAAACAAGAAGAGTAATTGTTCAAAATGCACACCATTCTGGGGCCCAAACAAGCGCAGTCCTGCACAGTAAGGTGAATCACCCTTTCTACAAATTTGTCTGTCACGTCTTCTGTGGAAATGCCCTCAAAGCCAGTGCATAAATCATCGCAATTTTTGACAGTCACAACAAAGATCAGCTTATAATCACTCCAATTTTTCTATCACAACTAGTTGTATTCCAAAAGAACATGAACCAGCTTTTCTTTATCTCACTCTAAGTAGACTATAAACTGAACCTCCACTCAAAGAATTAAAATTTCTGCCATAAGAATTTTCAAAGCAATGTGCCACAGGCTCTGACAGCAACTCCTAAAGAGAAGTTGTCACTTAAGAGGAGTGCAGCCTATCAGAAATATACACATGCAAGTGAGATCATTTAGATAATACCTGCTTTGGGTCATCTGAAAGCCAACACACTTGCTTTCCTCAATACTCCTAGGATAAGGTATGAGAGCTGCTTGCATGGGCTCTCCCAATAAAGGTGTAGCCTATGCATTTATGACTGCTCCGCACTGTGAGGGAAGCAGCCCACTCTGCCATTCTAGGTAAAGCAGGAGGGATCTAGCAATTTTCTGGCAGCTTCACTTTACCTGCACTCGTCTGAGACTGTGAAATATGATCTCTATCTCTTTTCCTCTTCAATTCCGCCACCACTCCGGAATTCCTTCAGCTCCTAGGAATTAGCCCTCTCTTTGCCCTCCGCCTCAAGGTGGACCCTGTACCACACTGAAGGACTGCAGACACATGGGGGGGGGGGACAAGAGAAAGGGAGGATGTTGACTGTTGGTTATGTTTGTGCTCAGAGAAGTGTTCCAACAAGAAAAGGGAGGATCCCTTCCTGTGCTATTTTGTCTTAACTGCCTTTCCAGTTGTCATCTTTGGACTGTTCTCATACACTGAGAGACTTGAACTCCTTCCGACAAGCCACAGAAGTACAGGATTTATGTCCCTCTTCCTTCACACTTATGACCGAACCGACCAGGCTCCATCAGAGGCCTCTCTCCAAGCCACACCATCCAAGCTTGTATTTATAGTACTCTGCTGTTTCTTTTCCACAACAAAGCAGACAACTTCCTCTTTTCTTAGAAGGCAGTCTCTGTAAAGAACTCTACCGTGGTCTCATGTACAGTTTTACTGGTAGTTTTAAGCGATTTCTCAACCAGATTCAGAGCACCTTGAAAGAAAGCTGACAGACCCTGTTCACCTCCCTATCCCCAGCACATAGCAGGCAGGCACAAAATTATTGTCTGCTGGATCAAGTAAGTGAATGACAGATTTGAAAGTGATTTCAGAAAGAGAATCAAAAGGACTATTTGGAATTGTGGCACACAACTGTTTTGTAGCACTTTCTTAGAATAAAAATTAGAGTTACTAACTTGCACAATAGCAGCAAAGATGTTCAAATCATTCGATGGTAACAGATACCATAATTACATGGCAACAGGATAATGGCACTTACTAGATGAGGAACTTTAAGCAAACACTTAACCTTTCTGAGTTTAAGTTCTCTCTTCTGTTAAAACACAAACGAAAAAGGTGGGAGAGGTGGTAGTGGTATCTATATTCTACCTAATCACAAAGTTGTAGTGAAGCTCAAATGACATAATGTGTATGTAAGAAGATCATTATGTATTATCAGATTTAAACAAATAATTCTCATCAATAGTGTTACTTTACATGCATACCCTTAACTAAAACATGAATCAGGTTCAGACAACAGAGCTTATTGTCAAACATAATAAACACAAATAATATATGTAGATCATGGAAAAAAATTTCAATCATTAGAATACTTGTGGAGACCTCCTACCTATTCAATTGGTCTAGAGAAAAGCTCTTGTGTGTGTGTAAGTTCAACTTTAAATGATTCTCCAGATAGTTCTGTTATTATGTGTAAGTCAATTTTAAATGATTCTCCAGACAGTTTCGGGCTATTCCTTTTTGGTGCAGAGGCAGAAAGCTTTCCCCACCAAGTCCATGGTGAACTGGCTGGAGCACCAGGCTGTGCAGCGTGCTCCTCAGTGGACAGCCCAAGGAGGCGCGGACCTGCTTTTCTGCACAGAGCAACCTCATCTATGACCAAAGCCCACAGCTGAAGACCCAGGAAAGCACGAAGGCAAGTCTTTAACAGTACACAGCTCGGACCATCGCTATCATCAGGACCAACTATGGCCTGCACCTAAGAAAATGAATAACATCAAGGAATGAGCACACCAAAGGCAGCAACACATATGAAACACATAGTTAAAAGCACCTTTTCTTAAAGGGAAAAAAGAACTTTTGTCAGAGCTGTTAACTGTAGAGAAAATGTAAAACAAAAAGTTCCTGCAGAACATGCTACAGACATCACAGGTAACACCATGCTACAGACTTGGGGGTTGCTGGGTTGTTTTACCCACACCTGAATGCCTAAAAATGCCCACCTACTCCTCCAGTCACCATCCTCTGTACTTCAAGAGAAAAAGACAGATGGCCAAGATGCTGACACCGCAGGCTCAAGGTTTTGCAACTTATTTTTTCCACTTATCACTGCTCAAACACATGACATACAGGACAACGCAGTATAAATTTATAGGAAACGAATTCCAACTAGGTCATATGCTAATCAGAACAATCCTGCACTGGGATAGCAAACCATGTACTTGTCCTTAAAATGTTTGAACCTTGGCAGCCACAGCTTGGAGGAGTTTCTCACACCTTTCTTTAGGAGAGAAAGGTGAGTTAATCAGTGTGACTCCTAGAAACAGTTCCTGGGAATCATCTCTAGAAACACCCAGAGAAGTGAACAATAATCAGCTGGAAGCGGATACACTAAGAATAAGGAATTTCCACGACTTCCCTCTCCATGTACAAGCAACCAACTCCTATTTTTAATCTCCCTTCTGAGGTGAACATCCAGCCTATCTAAACCTCCCTCTTTCTGGCTAATCAAAGATTGCTGATCTGTTCCCATCAAGTAACTGTTTTAAAAGGCAGGTTTGAATGAAGTCATTACAGATTTAACAGCAATGCTTTAAGAGAAGAATGAGATATCCTGAGAGGCAAAACCCGTGATAATCCCTGAAACACTTCACCGCCATCGATTCAGGGGCGGTTCACACTTCACATCCACCGCCATCGATTCAGGGGACTGGCCAAGAATAACTTCCCAACTGATTAATTGAAAAATAATATGTTGGTAATTAAGTGCAAGTGACAACAGCACCTCCTTATACATTAGGAAAAAGTATATTAGGTAAAAGTAATTATTTCCTTCTATGTCCAACTGGATTTGTAACACTCAAATCTACTCTAGTTTTTCATTGTAAAGGACTGCAGGCTGGGGGAGTTTCTGCCTTGGTAAGTCAACAAAAAGTCAGTTCTCCTGGGAACTTGTCACATTCTTCTTTTTCCAATCAACAATTCTCAATCCACTTGAAAAATGCCAGTGAAGTTCCTTTAGCAAGGAACTCAAAAAGAATATGCAACTCTGGGGACACCACCACAGTACTGACATCAAGCTTGGAGAAAATGCTGCTTTTGTTTGAGGCAGCCTCGGATGAAAACAGGGACTTTATGGAGAACTGATCACAACTGCACAAGAAGCCTAATCACATGCCCACTATAGGGCAATGTTTCTCATTGTTGTCCAAGGGACTTCTCTAATAACAGTGGCTTGATTTATTTATCCTTTTAGTTCTCAAAATAAATCCAACCCTCCTTGTACCAATCCATTGTCAAAAAAGGGGGGGGCTGCTGCCAGGATTTACCGGTGGCCACCTATCCCCTCTTCAAAGACTCCAAAAGGCGATCAGATCGGAAAGGAAAATTCAGCCCGAATACAGGCACCAGGGAGAAAAAAACCTTATCACAAAGATGGTCTAAAAGCAGCACCGTGTGTGTCTCTCCGGGCAAATGCCCACTGCTTCTAATCTCCCCAGGACCCTCAACGGCCCACCCCGCTTCTCTCTCACTCCTGTCACTGGGGAAGCATCTCGCATTGTTCAAGAGAATGAAGAAGAATGTTGAGGATTTCCCATGTGTCTTTTTCCCTTTTTCTGAAGCGGGGGAAGGGGCGAGGGGCGCAGGAACAGGCGTGGGCCCGCCCCTGGAGAGGGTAGAGGGGTGCAGCAGAAAGCTGTCAGCCGCCCGGCTCGCAGCTTCACCCCGCCCCCGCCATGCCCGGGCACGGGCAGCAGGACGCTTTGTCTCGCTCGGGGAGCGCAGGGCGGCCGGGCCCAGGAGGACCTCTCCCCCGAGCCCCTGCTCACGCCCTCCCCGAGGACACGGTGGGCGACCCGGGAAACCCACTCCTCGGGGCGGGAGGGGGCGGAAGAGGCCCTCCGGGGCCCGGGCCAGGTTTCCGGCGCCCCCCGCCCCTCTCACCCGCACGGCCCCCAGGGCGCGCGGCCAGGACCTGGTTCCCGCGAGCTGCGGCGGCGCCCGGCGCCCGCTCCCCGCCCGGCGCCTACCCTCCGAGAGCTCCAGCTCCAGCTCCGCCAACTGCGCCCGCACCTCGGGCGGCAACGCCGCCGCAGCGGCCGGCGTGGGCTCCAGGCCTCGCTCCGCCATCCGGGATCCGCCAGCCACACTCCGGAAGACACGAGAGGGGGCCGAAGGAGGGACGGACTGACGCGGACCCACACCCCGGCTACAGAATCCGGCTCCGGCCGCCGAGAGCCGCCAACACCGCCGCCGCCGCCGCCATGACAAGGGTCACGTGATAGCGGCGGCCCCGCCCCCAGGCCGAGGGCGCCCCGCCTCCGCAGCCCAACCCGCTGAGGACTCGCGGGCCTACGACGCCCTCTACTGAGCGCTTCCTGGAACGACGAGCCCAAACGCGGCACCCGTATTCTCCGACGCGGTACGGGCTCCTCGGGTGGATGTCAGTTGTGGACAAGCAGCGTTTATTTTTTAAGAACTCACAAACAAGGAGTTTTTGGCGGCCGGACTTTACTTTTCTCCAGTTCCCTTCACCTAGGAATATGTGCCTTTCTCTCGTCCCTTCCTTAATTTTCCCTTGATTGACACCTACCCATTTGTAAGGACCTGAACACAGGCCACTTCTTTTACGTGGGCTTCATGGTCCCCTTTGCCAGGAGTTCTTTGTTTCTGTTTCAGTTATAGCATTTAAAACGACAGACACAAAATCTGCTTCCTCATGCGGAGACTTCTAACAACTTACAAGAGGGAATTTTTTTTTTTGTTATCATTAATCTACAATTACATGAAGGACATTATGTTTACTAGGCTCCCCCCTTCACAAAGTCCCCCCCACATACCCCTTCACAGTCACTGTCCATCAGCGTAGTAAGATGCTGTAAAATCACTACTTGTCTTCTCCGTGTTGCATAGCCCTCCCCATGCCCCCCACATACTATATATGCTAATCATAATGCCCCCTTTCTTTTTCCCCACCCTTATTCCTCCCTTCCCACCCATCCTCCCCAGTTCCTTTCCCTTTGGTAACTGTTAGTCCATTCTTGGGTTCTGTGATGCTGCTGCTGTTTTGTTCCTTCAGTTTTCCTTTGTTCTTATATTCCACAGATGAGTGAAATAATTTGGTACTTGTCTTTCTCTGCCAAGGGGATTTTTCTTTTATTAAGGTATCATTGACATACACTCTTATGAAGGTTTCACAAGAAAAACAATGTGGTTATTACATTCACCCTTATTATCGACTCCCCACCCCATACCCCATTGCAGTCACTGCCCATCAGTGTAGTAAGATGCCACAGAGTCCCTATTTGTCTTCTCTGAGCTACACTGTTTTCCCCATGACCGCACACACACCCTGTCTGCCAATCATGATACCCCACAATCCCCTTCTCCTTCCCTCCCCACCTGTTCTTCTCCACCCTCCCCTTTGGTAACCACTACTCCCCTCTTGGAGTCTGTGAGTCTGCTGCTATCTCGTTCCTTCAGTTTTGCTTTGTTGTTATACTCCACATATGAGTGAAATTGTTTGGTATTTGTCTTTCTCCACCTGACTTATTTCACTGAGTTTAATAAATACCCTCTAGCTCCATCCATGTTGTTGTAAATGGTAGTATTTGTTTCTTTCTTATGGCTGAATAGTATTCCATTGTGTATATGTACCACATCTTCTTTATCCATTCATCTACTGATGGACACTTAGGTTGCTTCCATTTCTTGGCTATTGTAAATAGTGCTGCGATAAACATAGGGGTGCATCTGTCTTTTTTTAATCTGAGAAGTAGTTTTCTTTGGGTAAATTCCTAGAAGTGGAATTCCCAGGTCAAATGGTGTTTCTATTTTTAGCTTTTTGAGGAACCTCCATACTGCTTTCCACAGTGGTTGAACTAATTTACATTCCCACCAGCAGTGTAGGAGGGTTCCCCTTTCTCTGCATCCTGGCCAGCAGGGATCTTATTTTTTTTAGCCTCTACAGTGCATGACTTAATAGACGCCCCATAATATTAGTATTTTAATTCAGTGTAATGAGGACCCAAACATTTGTCTTTTTACCAGGAATTACTGGGCAGACACTTTACACTGTCATTCATATTCTTTCTTTAATAATCTTGAATCTTTTTTTAATACCAAAGCACCCCTTCACAATTTGAGGAATTCCAGTGTTTTCACTTCACTTCCATGCGATCCAAAATCAGTCCTTTGAGAGAAAGAGCCTCAACATCCACTCACTACGAGTTTCTAGTTTATTTGTTCATGGGCCCAAAAAAATCTTTTTTTTTAAGTTGAGAAAAGAATTTCAGCATGAAAAAAGAAAGGTGACATCATGGCTGATTGAGGGGTAGACTTTGAAATTTCCTTTTAAGTGCAACAACATGAGGAGAATCTGCAGGAATGTCTTTATGTGTCTTCTGGTACATGAGAACTGTTGTAGCATTTGTTTTTTTTAAGGCTGCAAATCCATCAACATTCTTCCCATCAAAAAGTAAAGTCTGTGTCCCTTCCCCTGAACCAAAATGGGCTTCTGACTTCTTTGACCAAGAGACGGTGGCACAAGTGACATTATGTAACATCTGAGGTTAGATCCTACAGAGCCCTTTAGCTTCCCCTGGTTCTCCTGGAATTACTCCTCCTCAGAGAACCCCTCTTAGGATCCCACCTCCCAGGGCACTCTCTCTGAGACCCCAGTGGCCAAGCAGGGAGGGGACCATATGGAAGGCCATGTGAGGTGCTCTGCCCAACCGCCTCAGCCAACCCAGTCTGTTAGTCATCCTAGCCCCAGCGTGAAGAAGCCTCCAGATAATTCCAGCCCCCAGACATTTGAATCTTCCCAGCTGAGGTTCCAAACAATGTGAAGTAATGACAGCCCATCCCTGTTGTGCTCTGTCCAAATTCCTGTGAACATAATAAAATGATCATCCTTTCATGCCTCCTAAGTTTGGGGTGGTTTGTTACATAGCAATAGACTGCCACAAGAAAGGCCCTAGCAGGCGTTCTTTACCCTCCCATCATATCTTCCCCCCTTTTTCCTTGTCAGTAGACCACACCAACCCCTCCTGAGGCCAAATACACCACACACTCACTGTTCTGCCTCCTTATATGCGTGATCCACTGAGGGAACTATTGGAAGGGAGTGTCTGAGGAGGCTTTTCCTCCCTGAAGGGAGATGCATGAGAAGAAAATGTCCTTTCACTTCCTTCCAGTCTTTGGATATTGTCCTGTACACGGCATCAGCAGTCATCTTGCAGTCGTGAAGGGAAAGCTAAGAGAAGTACAGAGACATTACCTAGAACCAGACAGAATCAGTCTGTTAAAATAGCGAATCCTGGAACCGCTTACATTGGACTTCTCCTCCTTGTTATATGAGAAAATAGGTTTAAACCTCCTTTAGATGAATATTCTGCTGTTTACAGCTCATAGCTTCCTGTCTAATACTGAATTTATTACTCATAGTAGGATTATTATAGGCAAGCAAAACGTGAAATGGCCAAGGGAGATTGCGAAATGTCTAGTAAACTATTATGCCCAGATCATGTGTAGATGGAGTTGTTTTGCTGGAGGAAATTATCAGAAAAATTAAGGATTTGGGGGGTAGGTTTACTACTTGTTGTGGCTTTCAGTCAATTCATACAACAGATGAACAGTCTGAAGATGTTCCAACTGAGGACAGGGGTTGAAGTTTGGCTTTTCTAAGATTTTCAGACTGCAGTCCAGGTAAACAGGGATGGCAGAATGGAGCTTTGATATGACTTGGGAAAGCCATCTTCTATGTCCAAGTTGTATAGCTAGGATAAACACAAACAATAAATGAAAGTTTTAACAGGTGATAAGATTGAAAAGATTGGGCCTCAGACTTCTAAAGAACTTTAGGACCTTTCATTAAACAGTCTTTGTCTGATAAAAGAGGTAAATTTGGTAATACATACAAGCGTGGCAGGAAAGATTAAATTAAGGGAGGTCTTCTCCCCCTAAGGCCATTATCTTCATGTTGTCTCAAGGAAGAGACCTTTAAACTAAAGGAAAAGGGGATATTTGCTGAGTATAGGGACAAGGGACAAGAGGCCAAAATTCTCAGGCTTGATGACTGATTAGTGCTGTCCAATAAAAATACAAGATGAGCCACATGTATAATGCTAAATTTTCTAGTAGCTACATTAAAAAGTAAAAAGTAACAGCACCTCTCAATTCAGACTACATTTCAAGTGTTGCATAATGGCTACCTATTGGAGAGCACATGTCTGGGCATGTTCTTTACCTGCTTTATTAGCATATAGCATTGGATGGAGTAAACAGTCCAGAAGTCCAGTAAGTTTTGCAGCAAATGTATTGGCAAAGACACCGTAAACCTGGCTTTAACTGCCTCTAATCGTTCGCCACTTCAAGCAGTCCCTAAACTGCTCCAACTCCTACCAACAGGAAAACAGCTGTCACAGCCCTGCCGCCCCTGAGGAGGACAGAGACCCAGTGTCTGTATTAGGGCGACTGACTGTGTCAGTGAAGGACAGAGGATGACTACGACTACGACGCTTGCAGAGATCGTAAATGAGGCTGGCAGACTAGCTAACACATTTCCTCCACTTACAGAATAGGGCATCCTCGCTAGTCCTGTCAGGCTACTGGTAGGTTGTTGCAGTAGCTCTGCCTGCCACCGTATGCACTACCTTTCGGGGACTCCTCCTGCACAGTGGGTTTGATCACATGCCCTGCTTGGCCAATGAGTCAGTGGCAAACACCACTCGGAGACTTGGAAAGTGCACTGGGGCTTGACCCCTCTCTTTCTGCTTTTGGAAATTTATGTAGATAGGCTCTCATGTGTACCCCTAAACTGCATACTAGGAAAATTTTGGTTGCATAAAACCTACCTACAATCAAACTATGTAAGAAAGCCCTGTATAAACTGGAAGACAATGCACAAAGGAAAAGCTTTTGTGAGATAAACCACCATTTTAAGATTAACGTGGAGATTTATTTCTATGTTCTTAAGTCCATCTGAAACCACAGGAGAAGCAGAAGCATACAATAGGCTCTCTTCAACTTAGGAAGGTTTGGAAAAATATTAAGATTTTCCTAACTGTGTTGTGACATGTTACTGGGGGAGGTTGAAGTGTGCTTTAAAATGAAAAGCGTCTTTTCTATGATCTTAAGTGAAAGACTAGCAGGCAGTAGAAAAATAGGATAAACCAGCTGAGCCCTTTAAAGTCTAAAATTCAACAACTTTGTACACCTCCAGTCCCATTTATGGCCATAGCTGCTGCACCAACAGCTGTAGACTGAGGTCACAGATGAGACCAGTGTATTCAATTTTTCTATTTCTAGCTTAATGCAGCATGTGATGAGTGCCTAACAAGAGGTTAAAAAAAAAAGACCATTTCTATTTGGAGGAATATACCTTTCTTTATTTGGAGGAAATAATATAAAGGCAGATAGCAACCTAGACAAAATTACATAGAAAATTCTAATTTTTTAAAAATTACAGGGAAGAAGACAAAAATCTCCCATGCAGAAGAATGCCAGGTAGCTTAGGTAACTCCTGCCTTCTATGACTTGGAGCTTAGCTTCTCAGCACTGGAGTCTATTGGGTGACTGGATTCCAAAGTGTAGACTATGGAAAGAGGAAGCAAAAAGTAACTTTACATTAGCAAAACCTGGCATGCACTCTCTCAGCCAGGTGATCCAAGTTAATACCGCAGGAGTAAGTCATATTGAGAGTATGAACCCTTGATGTGATGGGATGAAAATGGCACTTCACTTCTGTGGTCTTTCTCTCCCAAACTCAGAACTCCAATCTAACAGTGAGAAAAAATCCCAAACGGAGAGAAATTCTACAAAGTATACGACCAACCCTCCTCAAAAGTATGACAGTCATCAAAAACAACACAAACATAAGTCTAAGAAACTGTTACAGACCAAAAGAACATAAGGAGACATGATGACAAATAATGTGGGATCTGGATGGGATCCTGGAACAGAGAAAGGACATTAGAGAGACACTAATGGAATCTAATAAACTGAATTTGGTTAATAGCATGTACCAATGCTGGCTCCTTAGTTTTGACAAATGTACTATAGAAATGTTACGATGTTAGCAATAGTGAAACTGGATGAAGGGTATACAGAAACACTCTGTACTACCTTTGTAACTTTTCAGTAAATTTAAAGCTAAAAGTGTTCATTTAAAATAAAGAAAAACTCAAGGAAAAGTGATAAAAAAAACTCCCAACATAAAGTTAAATGTAAGGAGTAATGTAACAAACACTTGCATACTTATTACACTGCTTAAGGAATATTAACATTTATGTCTTATTTTTTATAAGAAAAATATTTAGAGTTTAAGTCTCTGTGAACCCTTGACCCCCCATTTTATACGTTTACAACATGCATAAATAAGTTATACAAATGTACATTTTCTTCTGCCTATTTATAGGCAGAGCATCATATTGTATATATCTTACTTAGCTGGTATAGTTCTAGATGATTCATTTCAACTGCTTATTGGTATTCTATTGTAAGACTTTGTTGTAATTTATCCCCGTTGGATATTTAGGATTTGGGGTTTTGTTTTGCTTTTTGTTAATATGGAGTTGCAAGAACTTTCTTGTCTACATCTTCTTGAGTACCTTTGTGAGGATTTCTTGGGTCTACCTAGGACTTTGAGTTTGATCACCTTTACCTGCACTACATATTACCAAATGCCTTTCCAAAGTAGTAGCAGCCAATACTCCTACCAGAAATGTATGAGTGTTCCCAATGCTCATCACCTTACTGCGCTTGGTGCTATCATACTATTAAAATGTTTCCAGTATGATGAATATCAAATGATATCTTGTTTTCAGATACAATTTGTATTTCCCTGGTTACTAGAGATGCTCAGTTTGTTTATTAGCTTTTGAGTTCCCACATCAGTGAATTGCCCTTTACAGCAGCCCTTTTTGTTTGGATTATTTTTTTCCTATTTTATTGTAGTGTGGATAAAGTGAAGGTTCCTATGGCCAGGATTGTCACCTGACCCTGGTCGGCTAGCTCACTACACACGAGTGGGCAATACATCACTATTGACTCTCTATACAAAGAGCTCTGCCCAGTGCTCTGGGCGACCAACATGGTGGCATGGCTGCAAGGCTGCAGGAGGGCAGAGATGAGACTGAAGTGGTGCCAGCGCTGAGGAAAGACACTGAGACGGCTGCGGGGGCAGAGAGGCCCAGAGGCAGAGACCGGCTTGCTGCATGCAGACTCACTGTGAGTGGACAGGATTCTAGTGATTGGCCTGCCACCATGGGAATGACGTTGGGTATAAAGTCTTTCACCCCAAGAACGTTCCATTGTCATTTTTTGGCCTCATTGAATCCATAGTGAACTTGCCTGGGGCTGAAACCCATTGGCGAGACATATAGCAATCTTTTTATAATATGAATCCTCCATATGGAAAAATGCACAATAGTTATTTCTGGTCTGCGTCTTTTTAGTTTGTTGTTGTTTTACTTCAGCTATGTTTTCTTGTTATACAAAAGTTTTAATGCAGTCATTTTTATTAATCTTTTTCTTCATGGTTTTTACATTTTTTATACCTTAAGAAATGTTTCCCTACTTCAGTGTTAAAGACATCCCACGTAGTCTTCTAAATGTTTTCACATTTAGGTCTTTAGATACTTGTATGATGTAAGACTATTTCATTCCAGTTCATTAACTCATTGTCCCAGTACTGATTAAGAATTTTAGCTTTTCTTTGCTGATTTGAAATACCACTGTGCCAAAAATCGAGTTCTGTTTATGCATAAGTGAATTTCTGATGCTCTCTATTGTACCACTGGTCTATTTGTCTAGTCCAGTAAATTCTCAAACGCTAGTGTGCCATCAGTCACCTCAAGAACACTTTTTTACTGAGCAGAGCTAAGTTGGGGCTCCTAAATTTGCATTTCTGACAAGTTCCCAGGTGATCTTGATAGTGCTGGTCTGTGGACCACACTTTGAGAACCCTTGGTTTAGGCTTTGTACTGATAGACCTCAGCTTGCTGCTGCTTTCAAAAGTGGATGATAAAAAACAGAAGAATTTAGCAATTCTTGACCTTCCATAAGAATTTTGGGCTCAACCTGTCAAGGTCCATAAAAAGTTAACACTGCTGGGATTATAATTGGAATTGATTTGAACTTATAATTAAGGAGAAACTGACATCTTTTCAGTGGAGTCTTCTCATCTGTGAAATACTATATTCTTTTAATATACTCATTATTTTATGTCCTTTAATAAAATTAAAAACTTTTTTCCATAAATGTCTTACAGAGCATTTGCTCATCATTCCTAAGTATTTTAAAGAAATCATTGCTATTACGGAGTTGCAAGAATTAAAAAAAAAATTGTATTTTTAAATTGGTTACCAGTAGGTAGGAAAACTGATTTTCCCCAAGTTTTAGCCCAATTAGTTACTAACCAAGTTTTGGTGTCCTGTGTTATATATATCTAGATAATAATTAGAAATTAGAAAGCTATTTTGTGCATAGCTCTTACATCCTGCAACCTTGTGATTTCTTAATTCTATTAAGTTTTTTGGGGGTTTCTCTTGAATTTTTCATATAGCTAATCAATGTCTGCAAATAATGACAATTTCTTCCTTTCCAAATTTTTTGCCTTAGTACATTGGAATAGATCAATGAATAAAGCAGTGGTGGGGGCATCTACTCCTACCTAATGAGAATGTGTCTGAAGTTTTGCAATTAAGCATTATGTGATACTCTAGACTTTGAGAGATACTTTTCTCACCTTAAGGATATTTCCTTCTATTCTTAGCTTGAGAGTTTTTACTGAGTTATACATTTTGCTACATCTACATAGCACTTTCGTACCAATTCTTGCATTATTTTTATTTAATTCTGTTAATACATTTTCCTATTGAACCTCCCTTACATTCTTGAGATAAACCCTGGTTACTAAGGACCTTTTAAAAACTTTTACTAATTAATTGAATTTGTTAACATTTATTAGGCTTTCTAAAAATATATGTTCATTAAAAGAAACATTATCAATTGTTGCTGTGGAACTTGATAGAACTAAGGGATTTCTTGAATGTCCTCCCAGAAGATGGTACTGCAGCATTTTTCTTTCTATATCTTCTTCACTGCAATTGAAAGAAATCATTGACTAGAAAGTTCATAGAGCATAAAAGAAATACCAAGAAAATAAACACGTGGAAGTAGAGGCTATACTTACATAACTTTAAAAGACTGTTTTGTTTTTTGTTTTTTGTTTTTTTTGGGGGGGTAAAAGGGTTAATACCAAGCTTTATTTTCAGAGTGGCAGGTTGAGCACCAGAATCACATCTGCATCCAGGTAGTCTGCAATCCATCTCTGTCTCTGCCTCCAGGAGCTGGGCAGAGCACTGGGCGGAGCTCTTTATATAGCAACACAGAGAATCATGGCTCATTGCTAACACATGTGTAAGCACAAGCCTACACAGTACCAATTACATAACTGCACATGAACAGTGGGAAAGTAGATTAGGGTCAAGTGAGGATCATGGCCATGGGAACTTCCATTTTCCCTACAACCCCTCCAGGATTCTTGCCTCACAATCTATGCACCCTGCATCTTCCACAATGGTCCCTGTGTGAGAAAGCTGGAACCTTGTAACAAAAAATATAATACCTGTCCTCAAGCCTGAGGAGATCAATTGTCACCAAGTGGTCATTCCAGCTGTATTTAAACCAGTTCTGGTTCACGATTCACATTTTCCATGGGAGGCCAGTAGTGAAACTGATAGGGAGCTCTTTGCACACCCAGCAAGCAGATTTGCTAGGGTGTGTACCCAATCCACAAAGACATTGGAGGAGATTAACCTTAAGGGCAATAAGACACGTTTTAATGACACCAACATAGGCAAATCTTGTCCATCAGGTAGGATGCATGCAAGAGAGTGGTCCTGTGATAGGACTATGGCAGGAAGGGGGTCCCATCCAGGTCTAGTATGCCATACCTTTACCCCTCTCCTTGTGGGGTTACTGGAGGTCTATGTATATAGGGCTACTGGAGGTGTATGCACTGGCTATAATGATAAAACAAAACTGTCCCATAAGATGCTCTTACCTTCCAGCCATTTAGGATACACTACCATGATCCATGGGGGCCACTCTGCCATTACTCCAGGAACATACAGGAGGCCAGCCTCCAGGCCTTGTCTCCAAAGTGCCAGGAGGACCAGACATTGCTAGTCCATGTGTCAAAATACCCAAGGCCACATACACTGAATGGATTAAGACTGTTTTTTAATGGGAGAATATACTCAAACATTTATGGATGAAATGGTATGCCTGAGATTTGCTTCATAATAACCTATGAGGGGTGGCGTGGGAAGAAGGAGTATAGGTGAAATAATATTATGAGATCATAATGGAAGTTGGGTGATAGGAGTATGCAGGCTGATAATGCTATTCTACTTTTGCACATATTTTTAAATTTCCATATCTAAAGTTTTTAAGTACAAAGAAATGATTTTATTTTTTGCATACAGTCATAGCTTTGTGATCTTAACCTTTTTATTTTATCTAATATTAATGTATACACATAGGAGAAAGGGTACTCCAAAACATGAACCTAAAGAGCAATTTTTACTAAAAGTCTCATAATTATAGTAGTGGAAAAATTAGAAATATTGTCCACCCAGAAGTCTAAGAGAATCAACTAAAATACCATCATATTGAGTTAATATAACATGTTAGGCACTGTTTAGATGGTAGGGATACAGTGTTTGGAAAATGTCCATACTATCATAGAGCTTATGGCCTAGTTCTATCAGAAATATTACGAGAGCTTTCTAAAGTGGCTTAAGATGAGATCAATGTATAAAAATAAATAACTTTCCTGTCTTACAGCAATAGTCAATTGTAAGAAAAATCCATTTACAGGTACAGCAAAACAAAAATAGTGATAAACCTAGTAAGAAATGTATAGGACCTATATGAAGAAAACTATAAAAGCTAACTGAATGATTAAAAAAAAAAAAAGACAATGATGAGGACATAAATAATAGTTACTTATTCCCAGATGCGAAGACTTTGTATAATATACTAAAACTCCAAAAATTAAGCTATAAAAATCCATGCAAACTTTATCAAAGTCTTATTGTAATTTCCTAAACCAAAATTTGACAAGCAGATTCTGAAATTTAAATAGAAGGTAAGATTTTCAAGGAAAGTCAAGAAAATTAAAAATCAAAATTTAGAAGGGGAATTTGTCTGACTGGATTTCAGAACACACTAAAAAGCTACAGGACTCAAAACCAAAAAGTCATGAATGAATATTGACTGATCTATGTAAAAATTAAGTCTGAATGATTAAAGATAAGACAAATATGCATGCTTTTTAGTGGCAAGAGTCAATAATTTTTTGTAGAGTCAGTCCTTCCCAAATTTCCCATAACTTGTAATGCAACATCCATAGAAACCCCAAGAGAATTTTTTAAAGCAAAATGTTAGGTGATCCTAAAGTTCATATTAAAGAAAAAAATTCACAATAGCCAGACATTCTACCAAAAACAATCAAGGGATCAATTTGCATTTTCAAATAACAAAATATACTAGGAAACTATATGAGTTAAAATAGGATGTTATTAGTGCAGGAATAGAATAAAAGAAATTTGATAAATATTTCGAAACAGGCTTAATCATTCAACAAATTGTTTTCAAACAAATTACTATTTAGAAAAAATATGTCAAATATTTTTCATAATGCACCAGAATAAACTGAATTTATTTAAAGGCTATAATTTAAAAAGCAAAATTATTGAAGTATTCGAAGAAAATAGAGGAAAAAATATTTAGTAACTTCAAGAGCAAGTCATACAGGAAAGGGTTGATAGATATGGCCTCAAAAACAACTAAAAATATGACACCATATATGAGTTAACATTAAAAAATTATGAGTTAGAATATATTTCTAGTATATTTAAGACAATGAAATATCCAGAACATAAGAGCCCCACCAGTAAACAACAAAATATGACAACCTAATGGAAATATAATAATAAATGGTGAATAAAAATATGAAAAGATTTAAAAACTCGCCAGAAATTAAGGAACTATAATTTTAGCAATAACAGATAAGAGATACCTGAGTGATACACAGATGCTGGGAGTATCACATCTCTTGCTCTCTGGGGATTATAAATTCTGAGATCATAAAAGCCCAGAATGCCTGCGGGTGATTTGCCCTGTTGTGTGAAAGATTTGCTACGTGGACACTGAAGAAGAGAATTATGCCCTCACCGGGAAGTTGCTGCAAGAACCCTGTAAACATATAGCTGCTACTGGCTGATGTTTCCTGCCACATGGAGAGAGCCCCCTTAAGATGCCAACAGCGTGTAGACAGATGGCTTGGGAGGGAACATCGGTAGGGGGTGTGGAGGAAAGGCAAGAGAGGAGAGAGAGGGGCTGGAGGAAGATTATGCACTTGGATCCAGCCCCACCACTGAACATTTAGAATAGGCCACTGGCTTCTCTGCTTTCTTTCCTCTTTTCAGCCGTGTTGTTAGCAGGATTCCATTCACAGTCTATTGAATCAGTTGGGTAATGGTTACCAGTAACTGCCCAATTGTCCAAATCCAGTGGACTCTTCAGTCCTCTCATATAAGTGGGCATTTATCTTGAACACTACATCTTGAAATTTTCTCCTTTAATATCTCTTTCTCTGGCTTCTCATATCAGAACATTTAATGCCAGTATCGTCTGGGACCTCCTTGTTCTCTACCTAGCTTTCATATTTTTAAAAATTGTTTTTATTTGGAAACATTTCCGAGGTCAGCGAATTGTATCTGTACACCCATCTCACCACCTGTTTCCACTTCAGAACTTTAAAAAACATTATAGGTACATTTGAAGGTCTTATACATGCATCCCTAATGTTACTCACCTCCCTTTCCTCTTCCCCAAAGACAGTTATTTAAAAGGTAGCCATCATCTTGCAGCTGGTATTTCCAGGCATATTAGTACTTTTTAATGTTTTTTTACTAGATGGGCCATAAACTATAAATGGTAATTTTAAAACTATAAATAAGTTATCAAACTCTAAATGTCAATTTAACTTGCTCCTTTAACATTCTTTAGACACATAAAGAGATATCCCAGTTCATCTATTTAAATGACATTTAGTTCTTCAGCATAATACATGCTGTAATTATTTTGATGGACACTTTTTTCCTCTTCTCATTGTTAAAAAACAAAACTGCAACATTCCTGTAGTCCCAATGAATAAAGTTCAGTAGTTCTCCCAGGGTATATAACCTATAAGTGGAATCGTGATTTTGTAAGGTATGCTTCATCATCACTTTTTCTAAATACTAAATACAGCCAAATAGCTTTCCATAGCAGCATGAGAACTGGTGTTTCTTCCCATCCTTGGAAAACATGGGTATTGGCTTTTTGTGTGTGCCAATTTTGACATTTCCAGGGTTCTGTACTTAAACCTCCTCATTCTGTAACCTTTTCCTTATCTTACTCTGATTTGTCAGGTTACTTATAGACATTCCTCACGGGCATCCTAAAATCTTTCCTTCATTCTCACATCCAGTCAGATACCAACTCCTGTCCATTGTACTTTAAAATCATGTATATCTGCCCCTTTCCTCTCCATCTGGTTAGTTTCTTTTTGCTGCTATAACAAATTACCACAAATTTAGTAGTTTAGAACAACACACATTTATTATAGTTCTGGAGGTCAGAAATCTTGTCTTATGGGGTTAAAATCAAGATGTTGCCTGGGCTGGTTTCTTCTGGAGGATCCCTGAGAGAATCTCTTCCGTCTCTTCCCACTTCCGGAGACTGATGGCATTTCTTGGTTCATGGATGCATCACTTTAATTTTCCATCATTCCACCTCCTACTACTGACTCTCATCTCCTCCCTCCCTCTTATGATTACCTTTGTGATTATATTGGGCCCACCTGGATAATCCCATTTAGACAGCCTTAATCACACCTCCAAAATCTCTTTTGCTATATAAAGTAACTTTCAAAGATTCTGGGGACAAGGATGGGACATCTTTGTGGGAGAGAATTACTCATCCTGTCATATCATCTTAACTGCTGCTCCCGTAACCAACCACCTCTCACCTGAACAACTCCCAAACTATTTACATAGCCACCAGAGTTGTTCTCAATTTCAAATCTAACCATAATCCTCTGTTTGAAGACTTCCAGTGCTTCACCATTCCCTAAATAATGAAGAACTAATTTTCTTAGCATGAGGGGTATCATGACTTGACACAAAAGAAATTCAACTTTTCTCTTGCCATTCTCTATCAAAAACCTATGCTCCACCCACTCCAAAAGTGTTGTTTGCCATACTGCCGTGCCTCCTTACTTTTTTCCTTACACTTTGCCAGTATGCTGCCCATTCCTTTGCCTACCCAGCTGACCTATATGGATCAAGACTCAACTTAAAAGTTAATGCTTTCCCCCACAAGGAGGGCTGACCACTATTTCCACTGTAGTCCTAATACTATAAAAGCATTCAAAACACTTTATATCAATACTTTGGCTTGCAGTGCTCGACTCTGCCATTACTAAGTGTAGGAATTTCATAATTTTAGCATCCTGTGCTCATAGCATCTTGGTTTAGAGTAGATATGAAAGATCAAAATGGTCACAAATGGAACAATTAAGGTTATGGAGAGTTAATGTGTGAGTATTTTCTGAAGATTTGAATACTGACAAAAACTGGCTTGCTACACAAAGAGCCATATATATATATCCATAAGCATGTAATAGGTACAATGAAATTTTAAACATTTAATTTTGTAAGTTTATTTCTGGAACCTTTGAGGAGTATTGGCTCTTACTCCCTAATTTTGTGGATGAGTAAACAAGCTGAATTAAGTGACTTGCTAAAATACACCAAGCTTTAGTAGCAGAGTCAGCTATAGCTAAGGGAAACCTGTAATTTCAGTCAACAAGGTGCAGGGAAAAATTTGAAGACATACTAATTCTATAACCTTCAAACCATGTTTATGGGTATTACATGATTTCTAGAGTAGAACTGGTTTGCTGGGGTAGGCATGACCTATCTTAAGGATCTATAGATGGAAAATGGCAAGTTGGTTAACAAAGAAAATGTTTATTCTAGCAAGCTGAACACTTTATTCCTCTCCAGTGTGACAGACCTTATTAGTGAGGACTGGAAACACTGTCTTGAATGAAATCACATTAAGTGGTTAGCACAACAGCTGGTGGTCTGCAGACTGTCCGTGTGGAAGATGATTGGGATTAAGGTAGCAACAATAAGATAGGGGAACAGGGACAGATAGAAAACTACTCTATGTTAGACATGAACTCTATCTTTCAGACTGGAAAGGAATGATTTAGTTTAGTATTAATTTTTGCACCCCCTCTTCTCACCATTCTTAGGATTATCAGAAATCCTGCAAAAGGAACAAGCACAACCATCTCAAAACTGTACTCATATCTCCCTCCTTACAAAAGGTTCTTTACCAATGCATCCAATCATGTGAATGACGCAAACTTCCATCTACTTTCCACAGCCACAAATTCACGAGTTATTTTTGATGCCTTCCTCTCCCTTTCTCCTATTCAAGACCTGTTCCTAAATGCTTCCCAAATCTTCCATTTCACCCCAAATGTATCATCGTCGGTATAACCTAACTGATATCCTAACCTGTTCTCCATAATGCACAAATTCCAAATCTCAGGAGTCTGGTTCTTATGTTTTTACCCAGCCTCAGCTTAGGAGATGCAGCACATTCCTCATGCTTTACCTGCAGGACTGTTCCAATGCATCGTTAAGATGGTACAGACAGGCTGTTCCCTCCCGGGAGCACCCTCCTAGTCACCTAATCAACTCTTACTCCTTCATATATCCATCCTGTTTCTCAGGGAAGTATTTTAACTCTGCACCATACCCCATTCCAACAACACAGATTCTGATTCCAGCTTTCTTACTCACTACTGGTCTAATTTTGCAATTATTTATGACTATTTCATGTTAAGCACCGTAAGGCAGGAATCCTATCTATTTTGCTGCCAGCACACAACCTGGAACATGGCATACAATAGTGGTTGAATGAATGCTCCAAGCAACATGATGAACTCCAATGCTAAGTCAACACCCTCAGTTTTTTTTATTTTGCTACCATTAATGTACAATTCCATGAACAACATTATAGCTACTAGACTCCCCCTATTATCAAGTCCCCACCACATACCCCATTACAGTCACTGTCCATCAGCATAAGATGCTATAGAATCAGTATTTGTCTTCTCTGTGTTATACTGCCTTCCCTGTAACATCCTCAGTTTCTATAAGTCAAGGTAATAGTTATTTGTACAGGCAGAATTTGGAATGCAAAATAGCAAAATTAGAACTTTGATGCATCATTCAAAATGTGTGTAAAGATAAATAACAACTTGTTGCATAATAATATAAGGAGGCTAAGTCCTACCATGGCTAAATCTGATATAGTAGGTTCACAAAGGAAACAAAGTACATAAAAGTACCCAAAGCTTTAAAGATTTGCAGGACAGCTACAAAAATGAATTTTAAAAGAAAATGTTGGAGACACGGAAAAAAGATGGTGGAGTAGGAAGGCAAGGCAGAAAGTTCCACCCACAAACACACCAAGGAAGCAACTACAACAAATACAGCTAAACCTGAAAATGACCTGAAAACTGCAGAACAGACCACCTACACCTGGTGGAGAAGAGACCACCCAGAAAAGGGTAAGGTGGCAGAGATTTGACCGAGCTCTGCCCCCATCCAAGCCCACAGGAGGAAGAGGAACAGATTGGGGAGGGGATAGGAGCCCAGAACTCTGCACACCTGGCCCTAGAGATCTGCTCTGAAAGCATGAGTCCACATTGTATTGGGTTCTGGTGATAAGTGGTGCTGCCAGAGACAGTTGGAGCTCTCTGAGAGGCTGAGACTCCAGCTGCTTGTGGAGAACAGGCAAGCTCTGCGAGTCCCACTGAGACCCAAAATAGAGGCAGCAGTTTGAAAGACTTGCTGCAGTGGGAGGGATGCCCGAGGGATGTGGGTTGGATGGAGGTCTCTCCACGGGAGAAAGGGCACATAGACAATTAACACCTAGGCCCTCCCTTGGCCCAAAGGTGGGTCATTCTCAGAAGCCCTAGATGCTCCATGCCCCTCACTGGCAGCTCAGACCTGAGGTGCTTCCCTGTGTACCCCCAGTGTGCCAGCTCACTCAGTCCAGCAGCATAAGACTTTGCTTCCTGGCAGGAAGAGGGAGGCTCTCCCAACTTTCTTGGCCCTGTCTCATCACAATGGGGAGTGCTTGTTCCTCTCTACTGAGTGTCTTGCTGCCTGCTGCCAAGAAGCACCTCCTTGACTTGCTGCAGGACATACCCCCAATCCTGAAGGGCAGGCACATGGCAGCTATGACCACAACCATCCAAGCAGAAGCTGCTGCTCTGACCACAAAGGGCTAGTTGAGGCAAACTGCCAGCTGCAGTAGACTGAGACCACAGCCCACAGACAGACATAAAAGCAGCCCTGCTCACTGCCCACCAACGTAAGGAGGCTTGGACTCAACCACAAAGGAGAACCAGGCACTGCAGAGTAGAGTCCCAGAGCTTCTGGGCATCAGTGGATACCTTCATCATAAAGCCATCACTCTCTAGACCAGGATGCATAGCAGATCCATCTAATACAAAGGAAGAAACACAGAAATCATGACAAAATGAAGAGGCAGAGAAGTTTGTTCCAAACAAAACTACAGGATAAGACATGAGAAAGAGGGCTAAGTGAAAATCAGATCACCAATCTTCTTGATAAAAATTTCAGAGTAAAAGTCATAAATATGCTCACTGATATGCAGAGGTGTATTCAAGATCTCAGGGAGGACTTCAACAAAGGGAGAGAAGAGCTGAGAAAGAGCCAGAGCTGAAGACTACAGTAACTGAAATAAAATATACAATGGAGGGAATGAATTGCTGCAATTAGAGGAGATAATGAGATGGAAATTAGAGAACAGGAGCACAAACAAAGCTGAGGAACAGAGAAAAAAGAATTTTTAGGAATAAAAGAATGATTAAGAGAGCTTGTGACCAACCCAATAAAACAATATTTGCATAATGGGGTAACAGAAGGAGAAGAGAGAGACAAAGAGATAGAAAGTCTCTTTGAGGAAATAATTGTTGAAAACTTCCCTAATCTGGGGAAGGAAACAGACATTCAGGTCATGGAAGCACAGAGAGCCCCTAACAAAAGGAACCCCAAGACAATACCAAGACATATAATAATTAAAATGGCAAAGATTAAGGATAAGGAGAGAGTATTGAAGACAGCCAGAGAGAGAAAAAAGATTACTTAAAAAGGAGACTGATCCCAACAGGCTATCAGCAGACTTCTCAGCAGAAACTTCACAGGTCAGAGGGAGTGACATGAAATAGTTAATGTTCTGTAACAGAAGGACTTTCAAATAAGAATCCTCTACCCAGGAAGATTATCAGTCAAATATAAAGCAGAAATTAAACAATTCCCAGACAAATGAAGGCTCAAGAAATTTACAACCACTAAACCAACATTACAGGATATGTTAAAGGAACTCCTGTAGATGGAAATGTTTCTAAGGTTAAACAAACAGTTTTTGCCAGTTAAAATAAACTTAGTAAAGGTAGTAAACCAATTACTTACCAAGGAAGTACAAAATTAAAACAAAAGTAGTAAAACCAACTATAATAATGTTAGTCAAGGGGTGCGCAAAACATGCAGAGACATCTAATACATAAAGTGTGGAGGAGGATTAGAAAAAAGAAGTACTTTTAGATTGTATTTGAAATAGAGCAATCATCAACTTAATACAGACTGTTGTATACAGTAAGGACGCTATCCTTTAAACTTAAAATAACCACAGACCTAAAGCCTTTAACAGATATACAACAAATTGACAAAGAGAAATCCAATCACAACACTAAAGAAAACCAAACAAGAATGTACTATGAACAGAGAACTACAAAAACAACCAGAAAAAAAATTTTTAAATGGCAATAAGTACATAACTATAAATAACTTGAAATCAAGTGGATGCACTAATCAAAAGACATAGAGTAGCAGAATGGATAAAGACACAAGACCTATCTATATGCTGCCTACAAGAGACTTATTTCAGACCCAAAGACATACATAGACTACAAGTGAAGGGATGGAAAAGATATTTCACATATATAATAGGGAGGAAAAAAACAGGAGTAGCCATACTTATATCAGACAAAGTGATTTCAAAACAAAGAAACAACAGATAAAAGACATTAGATAATGATAAAGGGCTCAGTCCAACAAGAGGATATAACCATTATAAATATCTATGCACCCAATGCAGGAACACCTAAATATGTTAAACAAATACTAACAGAATTGAAGGGGGAAACAGATTGCAACACATCCACTTTAGGAAACTTTAACACACCACTCACATCAATGGACATGTCAACCAGACAGAAAATAAATAAGGAAACAGAGGCACTGAACAATGCATTAGATCAGATGGACTTAACATATATCTACAGAACATTCCACCCAAAAGCAGCAGGATACACTTTTCTCAAGCGTACATGGAATGTTCTCCAGAATAGATCACATACTAGGCCACAGTAAGAGCCTCAATAAATTAAAAGATTGAAATTGTATCAAGCAACTTCTCAGACCACAGTGGTATGAAACTAGAATTTACACAAAGAAAAGAAAAACACACGCAAACACGTGGTAGCTAAACAACAGGCTTCTAAATAATGAATGGATCAATGACCAAATTAAAATAAATCAAGCAATACATAGAGACAAATGAGAAAAAGAAGTTAAACAGGCCAAAATTTCTGGGATGCTGAAAAAGTGGTACTAAGAGGGAAGTACAGAGCAATACAAGCCTACCTCAAGAAACAAGAACAATTTCAAATAAACAGTCTAAACTCACAATTAAAAAATATAGAAAAAGAACATATGAAACCCAAAGTTAGTAGGAGAGACATAATAAAAATCAGAGCAAAAATAAATACAGAAAAATAAAACAACAGGAAAAAAAATGAAACCAAGAGATGGTACTTTGAGAAATAAACAAAAGAGATAAACCCCAAGCCAGGCTTAATCAAGAAAAAAAGAGTATACAAAATGAGAAATGAAGAAGGAATAGTCACAACAGACACCACAGAAATATGCCCCACAAATTAGCAAACAGAATTCAAAAATACATCAAAAGGATCATCCATCATGACTGGGATCTATTCCAGGGATGCAAGGATGGTACAATATTCATAAATCAATCAACATTATACACATTAACAAAAAGGATAAAAACCACATGATCATCTCAAAAAGCATTTGACAAAATTCAACATCCATTCATGATAAAAACTCTCTCAACAAAATGGGTATAGAGGGTATGTACATCAACATTAAAGGCCATATAGCACAAACCCACAGCATTCTAACATCATCCCTAATGGCGAAAATCTAAAAGTTTTTCCTTTAAGATCATAAACAGACAAGGATGTCCACTCACACCACTTTAATTCAACATAGTACTGGAGATGCTAGCCATGGTAATCAGACAAGATAGAGATAAAAGGCACCCAAATTGTTAAGAAAGAAGTCAAACTGTCACTATTTTCAGGTGACATGGTATTTTATGTAGAAAACCCTGAGGACTTCCCCAAAAAGCTACTAGAACTGGATAATGCGAAGTTGTAGGATACAAAATACACAGAAATCTGTTGTGTTCCTATATACTAACAACAGAGTAACGGAAAGAGAAACAAGGAAAACAATTTCATTTACAATTGCCTCAGTAAGAATAAAATACCTAGGAATAAACCTAACAAAGCAAGTGAAAGACTTGTACTCTGAAAACTGTAAGACACTCATGAGAGAAATTTAAAAATGAATGGAATTATATCCCATGCTCATGGATAAGAATTAATAGTGTCAAAATGACCGTCCTGCCCAAAGCAATTTACAGATTAAATGCAATCCCTATCAAAACACCAATGGCATTTAATGAACTAGATAGAGCAAATAATCTTTAATTTCATATGGAACCACAAATGACCCTGAATAGCCAATGCAATCCTGAGAAAGATCAAAGCTGGGGGTATTATACTCCCTGACTTGAAGCTCTACTACAAAGCTACAGTAATCAAAACAATTTGGTACTGGCACAAGAACAGACCCATAGATCAATGGAACAGAATATAGAGAATCCAGATTTAAACCCACACATATATGGTCAATTAATATATGATAGAGGAGCCATGAATATACAATCGGGAAAAAACAGCCTCTTCAACAACTGGTTTTGGGAAAACTGGACAGCTACAAAGAAGGGAATGAAGCTGGATTACTGTCTAACTCCACACACAACGTAAACTTGAAATGAATCAAAGATCTGAATGGAAGACATGAAACTATAAAAAAAACTCTTAGAAGAAAACATGAGCAAAAATCTCTTGAATCTAAGTATGAGTGGTTTTTTTCCTGGATACATCTCCTTGGGCAAGGGGAACAAAATAAAAAATGAACAAGTGGAACTACATCAGATGAAGGCTTCTGTACAGCAAAGGACAGCATCAGCAGGACAAAAAAAGGCAACCTACAGTATGGGAGAATATATTTGTAAATGATTTATCTGATAAGGGGTTTAACATCCAAAATATATAAAGAACTCATATGCCTCAACACCACAAAAGCAAACAACCTAATTAAAAAATGCACGGAGGACCTGAACAGACATTTTTCCCAAGAAGAAATGCAAATCAAACCCACAATGAGATAATCACCTCACAGCAGTTAGAATGGCTACTATCCACAAGACAAGAAATGAGTATTGGCAAGGATGTAGTGAAAAGGTAACCCTCCTACACTGTTGGTGGGAATGTAAATTGGTACAACTGCTGTAGAAAGCAGTATGGAGGTTTCTTAACAAACTATAAATAGAAATACCATTCAATCCAGTATTTTCACTTCTAATCATTTCCATGTCAATGATTTTGTATCATCTTTCTATGTTGACAGTAACTTTAATATGGGTAACTGTTGAACCACCGTGTTGTATATTTGAAAACAATATAAGATACTGTATCAATGATATATCAATAAAAAAGGGGAAAAAAAGATGTTTAGGTAGTTTGTCCCTTCCCCACACTAGAAGAAAATGAAAGTCCGTGTTTGGGAGCATTATGATGAAACTGAAAATATCCCAGTTCCTTTAAACCATCATACAAACTAAAGACACCCTTGATAGTTTTCATTCCAAAGACTTCTAAGGGAATTCACAATGCTTTAGTAGTAACTGTTAAACTTTCCATAAAAACTTCCAGCATATAATTGAAATTTGAACTTGGAGACCTATTTATGTTAGTATTTTCTAACAAGGCATAATTAAACACCTAAGGTATCTCAGTGTTGAGACTCTTGACAAATCCACTTATTTTATATACAACTCCAAAGCCTGCATATCTAAGTTTACCAATTCGGTTACTAATCCACTAAGAGAGAGAGAGACATCACAATCAGTGTTCCTGGTGTGATAAAGAAATTCAAGTTATGCACCATCCCCCTTTTCTTGGTCACATAACTTTAAACACACTGATATTAAGGCCCTAAGGCTTTGTTAAAAGCACATAACCCCTGTAAACTTGTTATAACTGGGACCATTTTGCTCACTGATATTAGCTATCTTCATTAAGATAAGTAACTGTTCATTAGCAAATTAAGGTTCTTAGTTGTTTAAAGGGCAGTGCTACTATTGAGATGAGTCATCAAACTGAATGTTCACATTACATGTCACTTCACTGTGTATTATTTACAAACATACTCATGTCACACAACCTGGTAGAATAGCACATTTCTGAATGGTTTTAAGAATTAGAGAATCTAATCAGAAATTAGCCCATATTTGAAAGACTTAGATTTCTACTGTAAAAGAATTTATCCTACTTAGACAATTCAAGAATTGTGGCATAACAACTTGAAACACTTCAGTTTTTTAGCAATACTACATTCAGTAAAAGATAAGCTATCACATAATTTTCAGATACCAGCTGTTAAAAAGCCACACACTTAATAAGTTTTTCAATTTTTGCCCTCAAAAGACTCATTTACATTTCCCAGTGAACTTTCTCTTTAGCTCTATGATTTGATATAATCAAAGCAAAGATGTGGTTGACAAGGTAACCTAGTAATTCTCTCTTGGAAACAAAAGTTGAAAACCTAGAATTTTTAAATTAGGCCATATTCTGTCCCATGCAGGCAAAATCCTTGAGCTCCACATTGCCCTATGAATATTTTTTTCCCTTCAAGAACTGCTTTTGACACTAAAAGAATGTAAAAAAACTCCAGCTACATAAAGCTGAATCTTCTAGCTCTCTGCTCTCACTTCACAGAAGAAAATATCACAAACCCTGCCCAGCCCCAAAACAAAAAGCTGAGTCCAGATATAGAATGGGCAACATATAAAATTACTGAAATGGAAACCAGTCCTTCTTTTAAATAATTTTATTTTTTCTAGTTTTGTGTTACTTTAATTTCCCATAGCACCTTGGCAATGTTGAAAACAAAAATACAAATACAAGGATGTATTCATTTTAACATAATATGCATGAGCCTGTGTCACACCATTTTGGGAAGGGATAGTTTTGACAACAAGAATAAACCTAAGCAATGGGCAAAACAGAAGCCAGATAACTGATTCTGACCCCTAACCCCAAACATTTAAGGGATGTCACTCAAAGGACACCTGAAGGTTAAGAAAAGAAAGTTAATGTGGATGTTTCCTTATATATACTAATTAGTATTTTGTGCTGCATAACTGAAAATAAAACTATTTTATATAGTCTGTTGACATCCAAAGATTTACTTTTAGGAACTATCTCCCTAACAATTCACAAAAAGTTCTTAGCTTTTAAAAATAAACTTTAAATTATTTAATAATCAGATTAATTTTGAAAGAGAATTTACTCACAACTTGAAAGCAAATACTCTTTCAACTTAAAATGTCCTCATTCAGCTACTGAAAACTGAAATGTCTATCTTCTTGGAAGCGCAGACCAGCTAAATTAGCATACACCAAAAAGCCTAAAGTTAAATTAATGGCCACCAAATTGTAAGGAAATAATAAAAATTAGGAAAACCCATCATATGTTGTAGTTAGGAATTTATAAAAACCTATCAAAAGGAGTACTTGTCTCTTTTGCATTTTCTTTTCTGTTAAAGCAAACAAAATGGGTAATTTTAAAATGTAGTTAATATACATGGCCAACACAAACATCAAAGACTTAACCCCAGTGCTCTTCAACTGCATCAAAGTAAAACCAGTGGATAGTTAAGCCAAAACTAAATATTAAGGACATAAATTAAATGAGAAAGTGTTCAGGAACTTTTAAATGCTATTTTCTGCTCCAGCAGATGCTAATAATCCATCATTAAGCCTTTTGCAAAAGCCAACCTGGTTATTTAAAAAGAAAAAGGAATGTGAAACAATAGTCAAGTTACCTTAATCTTCGGAAGCAAAAATAAATAAAAAGTCTGCATGTCATTTGATCACATGCAGACTGAGCACACAAGATGACAACAGGAAATCCAGATCTCATTTTCTTCCAAAATCCAGTTGAAAAAAATTTAGATGGATCACTCCTTTTGAATGCCAGTGTCTATATTTGCAAAAATAAAATTACTTCAATGAAGTATGAAACCCTAGTATCATGAAAACCTTAAGTATCAGGGTAGATAATGTAGATGGG
The DNA here is from genome assembly GCF_040802235.1 of Manis javanica. Taxonomy (NCBI): domain Eukaryota; kingdom Metazoa; phylum Chordata; class Mammalia; order Pholidota; family Manidae; genus Manis; species Manis javanica. The sequence continues at coordinate 87,490,314 of NC_133165.1, forward strand.
TTTTACAATCTTTCTTATGAAGTACAAGGTGATGAACTTGTGTGACTCTTGTTCCCTTCATGCAGTAAGAACTATAGCAGAAATCACTGTACCATACACTCAGTATCATTTGTATCTACTTTTAACCTCCAAGAACCCAAGGAAGTGTTAAGTTATAATAATAAAGAAAAAAATTTGACATTTAAAGCCCTCCTCCTAAAGAACCAAATAAATAGTTGAACTACAACAAACACCCAACCCTCATCAGTTACAGAGTAATGCTGGAAAAAAATAAGCCAACAGTTTTCACAATTCATAAGCATCATTTAGATACAAACCTTAAATCTGCTGTAATAAAATAAATGCTAAATACATACTGTGAATATATATATATATTATATATACACACACACATAGTTATTCTTTGCTATACATCCCATCAAAATGGGAACCATTAGCTGCAATGAGGCAAATTAAATTAAAAACACTAAATTTTATAAGAAATTTAAAAATGGTCACGTCTTTAAGCCTCTACTTTCAACAACATTTTAGGAAAAAAATTAAGAACACGCTTTCTTCAAAAACGATTCTTTTCTTGTGTTTCAATCGTAACATTTAGTTTTTAGAAGTTGGGTGGACTAACAATAAATCACACAAGCATACAAATCATAAAAGCCTACTTCTGTGACACATTATAACAAAAGTAATGTTTCATTTTAAGTGCAGTAATTAAGTTTATAATTCTTACCAAGTGATTTTTATAAAATGTTTATTCTCTTAAATCCAATGCATTCACAGAGTGTTAACACTTTAAATGTTTATCATTTCCACCAACTGCAGCATTATCTAAGTAAACCAAAATAAGCACTTTCATCATAGATGTAGTCAATGATTATTAATACTTTTTTGAAAAGGACCTAAACTTCCCCCAAATTTCAGCACAGGTAGTTTTATTGTATGTTTCATCTAGCAGATGATTTAAAAAAATAGTGTGTAGAAATGAACAGTTTCAAACTGCTTAAATATACTATACCATGTTATCAATCCACCAAATCAAAAGCAATTGCCAAGCTGAATAATAAATTACAAAGAAATGATAATTCTGGCTTATACAGAAATGTGCAGTGTTTTCAAAACTCTGAACAGTTACCTACTAATACAAATCTCCAAAGTTTAACTTAGAGTTGGAAGATAAGTTTCACAGTAATGTAATATTAACCTCCATTTACATTCATTTTAATATATTACTAAGATGTTTACTCTATGTCACAATGGTGCTTTCCAGTGTTCACAATTTACAGTTTTAATTTTACATATGTAATTCACAAACAAAAGGGACAGTTATTACTATTACAAACTATCCCTAAAAAAAGAAAACAAAACCCTACCTTACATAGAACTCTGAAAATGGTAGGAATTAAAACAGATTAATGCAACATGGTTTTTAATATTTTAGGCATTTTCTAAATAACAGCATGTAAACTTGTCTAATATGAGAGCTACAACTTTATTCACTGAGAAATTGTGTATTAATTTTCATCAACTATCTTTCTCACCTTAACTCAAACATCTTGGGAATTGCTGGTTCTGTTTCTGTCAATTCTAAACTGCACTCTTTATTTTTTGAAAAAGGGAAGGATAGGGATGATAAATACATTGTAAACAGAATAAAAGTTGCCCCCAAATTATGCCTTAAAAAACATTAAAAATAATTCTATACTATTTAATACTTCAGAGTCAGTTACAATGTTTTATCTTTAATACTAACACAAATAAATTACTGTAGGGTCAGTCTGCCCTACTATTTTGTGGTCTAAAGTTTTAAATCAGTGAACAGAAGAGTAAAATCCTTCAATGTTCAATTCAGAAATTTAGAGAACAGTTCTATGATTGGAATAGACTCTTCAAGGCAGGCAGAAATATGTAATTCTGTAGGTGGTTGGTTATTTTGCTCTTAGGGGTGGGGTGGGTAGTCAAAGAACAGAGAGTAACAAATGAATAACAACAGAAAAACTGTTTCCTGTTTTAGTGGGGCAAAGTCACAGGGTAGTTTAAACCTCTGAAGTCCATCTAACCCACCTACTCAGAACTAAGCCAATTTTTCAATTTTTTGAATAATTCCCATTCTTTCCTTGAGTATCAAATTGATTGGTAGTCACATCTCTTAAGTACAATTGGAGTTTAACAGCTTGTTGAATGAAATATTAGTGACGTCAAAAAGACTAAATTTTAAACTGGAAAAAAAAATCTACTCAAGTATTACATTCAGTTTTCAAATCATTTACTAACATGACAACAGATTTGGCTTCAATCACTCTTGCACACATTCACACTATAACAGGCATCCCAGCCACTGATCTGCTTTGCAACACAAGGCCATAGAGGCAGAGATGGCATTCTCCAAGCCAAACTTTAAATAGATTTAAAAAAGTAATTTCTAATTTTACAGAAACGCTTCTTCAAAAAATATTTTCTCTCACTCCCTCATCTGCTATACCGAAGGATGTGTAGTATTTTTTTTTCCCAAGCTACATCTGAACCTCAAAACTGATTCCAGGCAAAAGATCTCTGCAAATTAAAATCAAAAACAAAAATAGAAAAATTATATTTTTATAGATGTGTGTATATATATATACATACTGATTGGAATCCTCCAGCATTTTAAAATCACTTTAGAGATGAATTTTGGGGTTCTACTGCTCACAACTCCAAAATCCATGATGATTTAAAGACATACTTTCTCCTGTTTTCTTCCTGGCTACACCCTCCCCTCGAAATAGTTCAATATAGCCACAGCTCAAGTTTAATGGGAAGAGAGAGAAGTTTTTGAATAGTTTTTGTTTGTTTACTTTGGTGATCTGGGTGGCACATATTGCTCTTTGCCATTACGTCGAGTCACTCCCTGAGGTATAGCCCTATGGCCAAACTGGCGTTTCTGTTCCCTGATTTTTCCAGCTGCTCCCCTGGGAATGGTACTGCCCCGGATGCCAGAATAATCCTTACTAGCCCTTGCTTCTGGCTTCTCCTGTGGTTTCTCAAGAGACTTCTCAAGAGTTCCATTTTCTTCATTTTTGGTGGGAGACACTACATTGGAGCGAAGTTCTCGTAGTGGCTGCACAAGAACTGGAGATGGCTCTTTAGGGGGCTTCTGGCACACTTCAGCATAACTTAGCTTTCGGGGTTCCTTTGAAGAGAAGATAAGAAACAAAAAAACCTTATGGTACACATTCTCTAATCAAATATAAAAAGGATAGTGTTAACCATGAAAGAATCATAACTTATCATCTAGGAAAGGGCAACAGGCACTCTCATATACACTGCTATTGAAATGTATTGGTACCATCTTAAAAAAAAAATAGTAAAAAGCCTTAGCAATTTATATATGATACAGTAATTTCACTTGAGGAATTTATTTGAAGGATGTTGATTCAGCATTGTTTATAGTGATGAACAAAACTGAGCAATAAATGACAGATTAAATCAATAATGGTATATCCATATGATCAAATAAAATGGTTCAATTTTCTTTTCCCAGGATACAAAGAACCTTGAATGGGATTCCTCAAGAATCTAAGCAGAGCAGTTGGAATCCTAATATAGTAACAGAGAACCAATCTAAAGTCTCAATTACCTCATCTGAAAAAGGAGGACAATAGGTTGTGAGAATGAGATAAAGCATGCAAAAGTCTTCAGCACTGTCAATAATGGGTAGTTGCTATTCAATTATTATTAAATGACAAGATAAAATATTCTTAATCTAGAAAACAGAACTGTACTACCATGCTACTAGTTATATCAATGGATTATAGGTCAGTTTTGTTTCTTTCCTGCTTTTCTCTAGTTCCTTAATTATGAAACTGATTCTGAAAATTGAATAAAAATGGAAATGTCCCTTCATAGGTTTCATAGACTTGTTAGCATTATGCAAAAAGAATTTTAAAGGACCCAAGGTTTCTTTACAGTAGCCCCAAAATGATACACTCATTTATAATCTGGATAAGAAAGAAGCTTCATTTAACCATAATATCATGAAAAAAGCAATCAAAAGAAACACTGAACAGTAACTTTTTCATTCCTTTAACATGGCTAAAATTTCCCATTTCTTCAGTGACTTTAAATTCCTTTAGCTTCTTTCTGCAGCAGACAGTCCAAATTTGGGCTATTTCCAAATGACTCTGCTCTAGCAAAGAGTTATATGAAAAAAATTTTTTTTGACCTATTATTATTTTTTTCTCACATGAGCTATATTCATCAAGTTACCTGCAGGGCCATAGCTACAGCTGCACTATTAATTGGTGAAGTAGTATTTGTCCTTGAGGGCTTTGCAGCACTTGGGGAAGAAACTGGTATAACTGTCTGGGTGAGAACATCCTTCTGAACAGTAGAATCCTCTAATAGATACTTTTCTTGCTGAGTTGTGCTAATAAGGAAAAAAGAGCTTGACATTAGACTTAGTATAGCATAGAGAAACACCTGAACAAGTATCCCAAGAAAAAGTAATGCTAATCTGAAAAAGCTTTTACACTGAAACTTGTACCTTAATGCAGGAAGCTCAGCTGCTGTACATGGAGGACTGGTACTCATATTGAGTTGCTGGGCAGAGGTGCAGTGTGTCTGTTCACCTTCTGTAGGCACTGGGCAACTAACTCTGAACTCTTCATTATCCTTAAAATAAAAACATTTCAAAATTGCGCTTGTACAGACACTTCTCCAAAGAAGATATATAAATGGTCAATACGCACATGAAAAGATGTTCAACATCATTAGTCATTAGGCAAATGCAAATCAGAACCACAATGAGAAACCACTTCACACTCACAAAGATGGCTAAAATCAGCTAGACAGACAATAACAAATGTTGATGATGATCTGGAAATAACAGAACTCTCTTACACTGAGGGTAGCAATGTAGTGTAGCCACTTTGGAAAATAGTCTGGCAGTTTCTCAGAAAGTTAAACATAGACTTACCATATGACCTAACAATTCTACTCTTGGTATATACCCAAGGAAAACACATGTCTACACAAAAACTTTTACACAAATATTCATAGTAACATTTTTCATAATAGCCAAAAAGTGGCAACCTAAATGTTCATCAACTGGTAAATAGATAAACCAAGTGTGGTATATCCATACAATGGAATATTATTGCTCAACAAAAGGAATGAAGTACTGATACATGCTACAATAGATGAATCTTGACATTATGCTGAGCAAAACAAGCCAGTCCATAAAAAGACAAATACTACATGATTCCATTTTTGAGGTACCTAGAATGCATGGAGGCAAAGTAGATGGTTGTTGCTGGGGGCTGCAGGAAGGGGAAATTGAAATTGCTGTTTAATGGGTATAACATTTTCGTTTTTAAGATAAAGAGAGTTCTGGATTAGATGCAAACAATGTGAATGTACTTAACATTACTGAACTGTACACACTTTCACAACAGTCAAGATGGTAAAGTTTATGCTATGTGTATTTCACCACAATTAAAGGAAAAAAAAAAGCCCTTGAAATTAAAATCAATTGATGAAATAAAATTTTCAATAGGTTTAAAAGGAAACATTCAAGAAAACAGACAAATAGAAAGAAAATCAGAGGTTCAACCTACAAGTTTCTATATCAATAAATTAAGAATTCAAGAGAGAGAAAAGAAAAGAAGTAGAAGAGGTATTAAAGTTTGATCAAAGAGAGAATACAGGAAAATATTTCAGCATGGACATGAGTTTCCAGACTGAAAAGGGTCCACCAAGCATCCAGTGCAATGAATTAAAAAAAAAAAGAGCCATAGAAAAACACATCATCATGAAATTCACAGAATACCAGAGATAAGAAAGATCCTAAAAGCCTCCAGAAAAGGAAAAACAGGTCACAGGAGGATCAGGGATCAGAAGCATAGGTTTCTGAAAAGACTTTCTGGAAGCTAGATCATTTTCTAAGCGACATTTAAAAATAACAAAGCATAAAGGAAACACTGATAATTATGACCATACTAAAATTAAGAACCTGTTTTGATCCACAAATACTAAAGACTGAAAACTATTATTAGTTTTATACATGACTAATGAAGAATTAGTATCCAGAATATGTAAAAAATTCCTACACTCTATACAGGTAAGAGATGACCCAACAGAAATAATGTGCCAAATATTTTAAAGACTTTGACAAAAGAGAAACTCAAATGGCCAACAGGAAAAGATACTTAACCTCAATAGTAACTCAATTTTAAAAGAATATGCTTTGTTACTCAGCAATTTCACAATGCAAATACCCTAGAAATAGGGAATACAAACATGCACACATCGTATGTACCCTAGAAATATTCTTGCTCACAAGAATAGGTTTGAACATTCATACTAGCATTGTAATGGCAAACACAAAAAACAGCTAAAATATCTAGCAACAAAAGAACAAATAATGTTATATTCCTAAAACAGAACATTCTACAACAGTGCAAATGAACTAGTCATCTGCATCAACAGTGGTGAATTTCAAATACAGAATCAAAGTAACAAAGAATACATATTGTACAATTCCATGGATGTAGCGTTCAAAAACAGGCACACTCAACAATACTGTTTAGGTTAGAGGTCCGCAAACAAAGGCCCACAAGCTTAATCCAGCCTGTGACTTTGTTGGTATGGCCTGTGAGCTAAGAATGGACTTTTAAAAAAACAAATAAGAATATGCAACTGCATGGGCCCATAAAACCTAAAACATTTACTATTTGGCTTTTTTCAGAAAGTTTCCCACCTGGGATGGAAAAACTATAAAGAATAGCAAGAAAACTATGATTACAAAGTCAGGATAATGTTTCTCTCTAAGGGGGAGCAAAGGAGAAGAATATAAAGAACTGTAAATAGGGAGGGTGACACATGGCACTGCTAAGACACTGGTGATGTTTATAGTCCATAACTCTGGGGTGGGATTACAAGGGAAAGTACACTTTATTATTATTATTTAAAAAACTATGTGTGTATGTATCACACCTCACCAAAGCTGAGAAGCCATCAAATCTAAAACACACCATTATTTTATGTAGTACTAAGAAAAAACACTGCCACTTACTCTAGTAGTTCTTAATTATAAGACAGCCTAATTTCAATGGTGGAAATTCTGAAAAAAAACATCTATCTTATAACGGATGAAATAACTACAATATAGCATTTTTTAAAACAAAGAAGACAGCAAAGTATCTTCAAAATTCCAAGAGAAAATGATTTCTAATAGAGAATTCTATACAGATAAGCTATTGATCAAATATGAGAACAGGAAAACATTGTCAATCTCAAGAAATTTATTCTAATAAACTACTTATTCAAAAGCTCAGAAAGAAGTGACCCCACTATAATATTGGAAAGTAAAACAAGAGTAAGAAAAGGGACTCCCGCAAAGGAGAGTAAGGAAAATGGCAAAGGGAGGTCCCAGATCTAGAAAGCCAATGAGGGTGTAAGAAAGGAGAAATAATAACACTATGAGGCTCAGTTATGAAAAAAAATGTAATATTGAGATGTGACTTAAAAATGATGGCATATCATAGTCTAAATGGCAATGCTTTTTTATTCAGTGATACTAAAATAATGGTGCATCTTATAACTCATGGTCCTAGACATGAAGAAGTATCATAAACAGGGAGGATGAGAAAAATGTTGGTTAGAAAGAGCTAATACAGAATGTAAAGTTAACAGACATATAAAATTAAAAAGTCAAGAAACAGCAGTATAACTGTGTTAATTAGAAATGTAGGGATAAATGTCAGGAGAAAAAGCTAGAGTTGAAAGTGGTTGCAGGGGACTACTATTTTACATTATAAGCCTAGACATACTATATGCTTGTATTATTAAAATAAAAATTTATTAGGAAAAAAAGGTAGAAAATGAGAAAAATTTGTGGGGCATGAGGATTTATCATATGGAGAGGTTGACACTGAAAAATATTGTAGGATGAGGTATCCCAACTATCTGACACCTCAAGTTTGGTAAACCAGCTTAGAATTCATGTACATTATTTGATAATTACAGGCACTTCAATAGAAATGACACTTTCCATTTAGCTTGCATTAATTGGTTCTACCAAGCTGGGTTGATTGATAAAAAGACACGCAAAAATGAAGAAACATTTTTATGGACTTGTGTAGCTGTATCACATATCTTTTTCTAACACTCATAGACTGCTGAACACTTCATGAATAAATACTATGACAGAAATACATTTTAAGTGATAACCCTGAAAACGAAGTCTAATTATGGTCTCCAAAAGTAAAAGATCAGATGTTTCAGTGTTTACCTTTTCTTTACAGACACCTTTAACAACATCAGACATCCTACTCTCCAACACAAGTTCACCTGGCACTCTTGATGAACTCCCAGGTAAAGGAGGAAAATTTGAGGCTAGTAAGTCAAACTTTGGTGTTGGAGCCTTTACTTCAGTTGTTGAAGAATGGGGTCTCTAAAAGATAACAAATCACAGAACAGGTCACAGGCTCATCTCATTCTCTTATCACATGATTACACACTGAAGCTGCCAAGTTGCAAGAAATAAACAGAATCCACTCTAATGCACAATATTGCTCCCTGTAGATTCTTGGCTTCTCATCTCAGATGAGCTTTCATTATCTTTATCAATCCTACTTATCTTCAGTCAACTCTGTCTTCTGTTTCTCTCTTTTTTTTTTAGCTTATATTCATTTTATTTTTAGACAACCTACATGACACGTTTCTTCCTTAAAACAATGCCTCTAACTCCAAAAAAATCTATGTCAAAATAAATGAAGAGCTCAAAATCACATCAGTCCCATTTGCCGAAGCCCTGGTGTTGTGTGGATGAAAAGCTGCAGCCAGTTATGTACGACAGATGACAGATTCAAAGAGTCAAATTCGTTAACATTTTTTCATTTCTAAACTATCCTTAAAATCACATATGGGGTCACACCATCCTCACGGTAGTATAGCAGAGCAACCATGCCATCTGGATTCATGTGTTCATCAATAAAGAACCAGTAGATTTGAAATTAGCAAGAAGGTGCTTGATTTGTTCAGCAGACTGTCACGAAAGGTTTTACTCTTTCTGATCTCTCTTCTTTAAGTTTGCCTTTGGTTGATGTCATATAATTTTTGATGCACTTGTAATACTTCTTTTTTGAAGCTTATTTCCTGCAAGTGATGGTTCCTGACAGTATCACCACTGGGAATCACTATGCTTTCAGTACGTTTGCCCTCTGGGCCTTCAGCACAGGCATTCCCACCAATGAACGAGTCATCGGTGTTACCCTTTGTCCTAGAGACCTTATTCCCCTCCACCTCCAGGCACAGCCCATCCACGATCTCCTGGATCTTATAGATGTCAGAGAACATCATGGCTGATGAGGTCCTGGGAGATGATCATAATGGCGGCTGGAGGGAGACCATGAAGGCACAGGCCAAGCAGCGCTCACGAGGAGGGGAGCGGGCAGAAAAGCCTGTCTTGTTTCTTTAGCGAATTTTTTCAAACTCCTAATGCTTTCTATCCAATTCCCACCATACTCTTTGCTTCCTAAATTTGCTCTACCCACTTCCATAAAAACAAAACTGAAATATCCTACCTTAGCTAAATCTGCTACCCTTTCCCCACCTATATAGTCTCAAAAACTAACAAAATCCTTCCTTGAAAATTTCATCTTTCCCTTCCACCTATCACTCTACATATCCTGACAAGCGTCTCCCCTGTACCTCCTATTACTTCCTCGCTCCACTGAAGTTGCTTTAAGTGACCAATACCTCCCATGATGTAAAATCTAACAGAGTTTTTTTTCCTGAGCTCATTCTAGCTTTTGCCACGGTAAAACATTCTTTTGGAAGCTCATTCTTCCCTTAGCTTCTATGACACCTCTTTCTTTTAATTCTCAGATATGACACTCGTGTTCTCTCCCTGCCCACTTGTTTTTGGTTTCTATATGGTTATTACTCTTCTTACTTTCCAACCTTTTCTTGTGTGATTATCCATTACCCATGGCTTCAACTAACCTACATGCACACAACTCTTAAAACAAATCTTTTTTTTGGCTGTACACCTCTGAAAATTTACCAAAAATCACTGAGTTGTACACTTTAGATATTTTCAGCCCAGACCTTTACCTGAAACCCAGACATCCACTTGCCTATCAGCCATCTCCCCTCAGATTTCACCTGGACACTTCAAACAACATAATGAATAATCTAATTTTTCAGCCTGAAGCTACTATGTTCCCCAAGGTTCCATTCTTGGTTTTATTTTATCTCTAAGATCTCCATCTTGTACCTTGCCCTTTCTACTGGAAAGCATGCCTATCTTTTTCTTCACCCCAACCTGTAGTCCTCAATCTGGGTATTTCAACACGTTAGACCTCAAACCTAATTTCTGCTCTCCTCAATTGTGCAGGGCCACTTGAGGGTGACTGTAGACTGCTGACAGTATTCTAAAAAAAGTTGTTGCCAAAAGTCTCATGGTTGCTGAGGGTATAGAAAGCTACAAATGAAAAAACAACAGTCTTAAAAGGTTCAGTTTGCTCTAAAGCTTATTGTTTGTGTCATAATGCAATATGTTTTATTTGAAAACTCTTGTCTTTTCACTATTTATGTGATATATGTATATTTATTTGTATATGATGTGGTATACTATGCTAGTTATATATGTATATAATCCACTACTTATACATGTAAAATAAGCATTATATTTCACATTTATGATGTATCTGTGAATACTAGGCAGAATTTAATTGAAATCTCCAGGTCTTCCTCCACCACTTTTATTTCTTAACTCCTTTTGCCCTCAATTAAGATATGGCAAACATTCACCATGAACAAACCACAAAAAATAGAAAATATGAATAATTTGAAGCTAGGTAAGATTCAAATAAGAACATATCTAGAACTTAAAATTTTTTAAATCTATAAGCAGTTTTATAATATTAGTGGATATAAGAATCAGCAGTAGGCAGAAAATTGCCCCCAAATAACAATAAATACTTAACAGTTTCCTACACCATCGAACAGAGCATTAGAAGTGAATGTAATGTTATTCCCCATCAGATACATTAGCAAAAAATCATATACTCTGTAAGGTTATGGATAAATAGGAACTTTGATTCCTGGAGTGAAAACTGTCACAAGTCCTACAGAAAGCCATTTGCCAACAACTTATTGACCCAGAATCTCACATCTAGGGATTCTCCTTCAGATCTGTACACATAAGAAATGGTTGTATAAGGTTTCTGTTGCCCTGTTTTTAACAGCACTGTTTGTAAGATCAAAAGATGGAAACTACTTAAATGTCAATTAATAAAGTAAACTTTTCATAGGAATATTATAATTTGTTTTTGTTTTCTAAACCATATGAACATATTAGGTATTTAATTTAAAAAAAGTGAACATAGGTCAAATCCTTCATTATATGCGTGATTTCAGGGTGAGGGGTGGTGGTGGTGAAGAATATTTCAGAGTCAAGCAGAGGCTTTACCTTCACTGAACACTATAATCAATAAAACAAAAGCCCAGAAAGGAAGGAAAGACCACAACTAATGCCATAGTAAATTGCAAAAGAAAAGAAAATTGAACGAATGTAATTAAAGGTAAAAAAACACTTACTGTAATCCTGTCATCTTCTCGTCGTCTTCGACCTCTGAAAAGAGTTCTCCTTTTAACAATGACAAAGAAGGGGCAGTGGAGGGAACAACTCATAAGTCTCTTCAAATATATACATTCTACCAAAAATGGGTGAACTTCTAGTTTAAATAACTATACTTTCTTAAATCTTCATTCTTATTATTAAAAGATAAATATACTTCTGAAGGGATCCAGGGCAATTAAAAATCTTCTATTAAAAACTTCATCTATATTACCACCACCACCAGTAAGTAATTTGGGCCCATTTTTATGGATAGTGCTATTACTTCTGTCCACACCAGAAGCATACTAGGGTTCAGGTTTTTTGGTCTCATTTAGGTAGGATGGGCAATATATAACATAGTTTAGAATTTGTAAGAAATTAAAATTGTAATGCAGGTGGTACCTTACCTAAGCTATTCTTTCCTTAGTGAACTATAAAGAACTACAGAATAACTTTCGTAAAACTCTGACTTAGAGCTATATTCTAAACGGGCACCCTATATTTCTTAACTACAGAAAACTTTTAACCCATATTATGGGAATAATGTATGTATTTAGCATAACTGTAGACCAATGATTAAGTTAAAAAACATCAAAAACCAAACCACTGGATCAGGGTCTTCAAATATTTACATTATTAATGATTAAAGAATTTTCATATACCCTATTTCCATACTTATTATCATATTTCCTTACCTGCCCCTACCATAGTCCCCATTCTGTTCCATCTGCAAAGTGGGAGTCTCTTTTGGAAGGCAGCTTTGCTCCTGATGCCCTGTTACTGGAGGGTTATGCTGCTCAGTTGGAAAGTTCCTTGAACCAGATCTGTTTAATGGTCCATCCCCCAATGACACAGAGCCCTCTGTTGAGTGTTCTGAACCACCTGATGACCTAAAATGAGGCTTCATACTGTAAGAAATATAAGATTATATCCATGAAAGGATAAATCAAGACAGAAAATCTTTCCCTTTAATGGCGGAAACCATATAAAATTGCCTTCTGCTGTATTTTGATTTTCTGTAAGTTAGGTTAAACATAAAAGTGTCATACTGAAAAAAATGTAGACCCTTTTGCATCCAAGATAGATGTATTACTTTTAAAAAGCAAGCAATTTTTACAATAAAATAAGCTATCTGGAGGGATTTGTAGGAAGATTCAAAGTTCTTCAAGATTAAACTACTACTATCTTCATACCCAGAATGTAACTAGGATTTTAGCCAATTTCTTCAACACCAGCTGCAGTCTTGACATATCTAAATCGGCTAGGCTTTCAGCTTACTGAGTCTATGCCATACATTCTCAATGGGGGCAGTATCACCCCTAAAGGGAAGAAAAACAGGTTCTGGGAAAGGGAAGAAGAAAAAAAATCCTTATCTTACTCATTTAATGAATTAAGCACAGTACCATATGTAGACAAATAATCTTCAGTATTACATTTTCACAGGGGGAAATTAGGAAAAAAATGTCCAAAATGTATCTTCAGGGGAGTGGCAATGAAAAAAAAGTGAAAAATTGGAATATATTAAACCCCCAGCCTCTTATTAAGCATCCTTCACCAAATGAAACTATAGTTGTTCAAAGATCCATATGTGGGACAAAAAACTAGGAAATTATAATGAAACTCAGAGGTTGGCATGACTTTACAAGTTAACACATAAAATCTCGTAAAAAAAAAAACAAAATAAGGCAAACGATTTCTAACAAAAATAGCTTTTACCTTGGGTAATGGGTATAAGCACCTGACTCTCTAATAATCTGTAAGCAGATGAAGCTAGGGTAGGTAGGGTAAACGAGAAGATGCAGTTTAATCAACAGTAAAGCCCATAAAGTAAACAAACATAAAGTAAGCCCAAGCAACTGAGGACCTTGACTCTATAGTGGATTAAATAAGGAAGTATAAGATTTGTATTTGGCCCTATGCTTTCCATTTCTTATAGTCTATTTTCATAGTTACAAGTTTATAGTATTAATAACATACTGCCAATTCCTGGCTCTCTGAACAGATTCAAAACCTCATAATTATAAGCCCAACAATGAATTACAACAGCATCCCCAGCTATCCTACTTTACTCTTTCAGAGCATAAAAAATGAGGTTACTACTATCAAAACTTAAAAATCAGGCTACAAAGTAGGGCTGAATTTTATGTAAGATGATACTTTTATAGATAATTACTTTAGTCACAAAATATATTTTTAATAGCAATAAAAACTATAGTATGTTGACAGAGTAAATTTCAAAATATTTATACTGTACATCATATCTGAAAATGACATCATGAAGTAGATATGCTATTACATATTCAGTTCCGAAACTATCATTCCTCTAAATTTTCTCATTGCATTTCAATACACTGAACAGACAAGTTATTAGGTTTAAACAGCCCTCAGATCTCATAATCTTACCCTTCATTGAGAGGGACTTACAATCTCAGTCTAGGCAAAAGAAAAAGGAGTGATGAATGAAAAAAGTGATAAAATATGGAAAGAAAGAAAGAAGCAAAATGACAGAAAGATAAAGTATAGAAAGTAGAGAAAGGTAGAAAAATGCCCAGAGTTCTGAAAGTTAGTCCTAGTCTCTCTAAGTAGGCTTAGTGATCATCACTGGGCTGTTACAAGCTTAATATAATAAACTGCAAAAAGGTTCTAAAAGTTACTTTCTCCTTAACTCATAAAATAAACAAACAAAAATAAAGGTCTGGCAGTGATCCCTTAGAAGAAAGAATATAACAAGGTTTTGGGTTGGTAGTCAAAAAGCTCTAGTTTCATCTGTAATATCTACATTTTTGTAAGAAGAAAGCATTCATGTTATTTCTTTAATTGAAAATTAACAACCTGTATCAGTTAAAAATATGGTAAATAATTATACACAAATATTTTTTAATACCAGGCAAAATTATACTAAACCTGCGCTGTATCTTCAAAACCACTGGTACACTTCCTTGTAAGCAAGGATGACTTGACTGCCATTCTTGGTTTTCTTACTGTAATTTCACCCCTTTCACCAAAAAATCACAGCAGACAAAAACAAATGATAACAATGGAACACCACAAAAGTTCTTACTATATTTTTAAGTCAAGCATCTGCAAAAAACAGGACTTTAATTACTACAGTTAAAAACTGCTGTTAGTCTACCTTAAAGATGTCTATTTTACTGAAATGTTTAAAGCAAAATTCACCCCATCAAGAAATGTGATATTAGATATGTATTTTACAAAGCTACTATTTCCAATCATGAGAAATCACTATCTTCTCACAAAATAAGGTGTAAACTGTCATTTGCTCTAACTGAATTATTTTTAAGAAAAAACTGCCACTTATGGGAGAGAAAAAGTAAATCTTCTAATCTCAGTAAATCTAAAAAGCAAATCTAACTAGCTCTGTACACCTAGCAGGTTAATTTGTGCTCTTCAGCTTTTACTTTCTTCGTTTGTAGAATGAGTTAGAACTACATAACAAAGGTCTTCCCAGAATTAACCATTACTGTCTCTGTGTGCTCATGGAAATTAAATCATTCTTTAATAAAAGGAAGTGAGAAGACACTGTACTTCTAACCCCTATGTCCTAGGCAATACTTGAACTTTGCAGTTAATTGTTACTATATTACCAAACTAAGAACCATTTATGAAAGCACAAATAATCTTTCATGAAGAATTTTTCATTCTTACAATATGAAGAGATCTTGCTTAAAACTTCATAAAGCAATAAGAATGTGATATGTAGTAGTTATCTTAATACTTAAAAATGATCTTTAAATGGTTTAACTAATTGTATAAGTTAAAGTGAGTAAAAAAACTGTGACTATTAGAGGATGGTACATATGAATGCTTTCAGAATCCACTGAGAAATATTTTTAATAATGTACGGCTGTAATACTCTGAGGCTTCTTTCTCCAGTGAAGCATGTTTCAGGAAAACCTTACCAAAAAAAATTAAGTTCTTAGAAGTCATCTGGAAAAACATACCCAATGTGGTCTCCTTGCCAAAAAGAATCAACTGGGAGAACGAGATCTGGCAAGAGAAAATCACTGAAAAGAAATAAAAAAAGAAAAAAGAAAGAAAACCCACGAGACTCACACAAGCAAGAAATAATAAATGTGAAACTATGAAATAAATCTAAACCACTATATGGGCCCTTTTCCCTTTGGTTATTCATACTCTGTCAAAAGCCATAACATACATCAAATTATTGAGATTATCAGTTGACATTTATATAAAGGATCTATAGAGACTTATCCATCTATTATTCTGACAGCAAATAGTTTCCAGAGTTCTCAACAATTTATTCATAATGTGTTTTAAGTGTAGGCTTTGGAGGTAAATTGCTTGGGTTCAAATGTTGGCTCTGCCAGTCACTAACTACATGTTCACAGACATGATATTTTTAATCTTTTAAGTCCCAATTTCCCTATCTTTAAATAAAACAACTATCTTATAGGGTTATGAAAACTGGGATAAAACATGTAAAGCCTAAAAAACAGACATTTAGACACTAACTGCTTAACATCTGTTAGCTGGTAGCTGTTGTACACGTAGTTCATGGAATTCATGTCAAAAGTCAATTCTCAAAAATCCTAAATAACTCAAATCAGTTAACATTTCCATCCTTAAAAAAAAAATCCAAAAAACTCCCACTCTTCAAAATGTCACCACTTTTTAACACACTAAATGACACTGACACCGGATTTTATGTTGCTGCCATAAAACATTTTTCTTATTCTGTTATTAAAGATTATTATTATTATTATTATTATTATTATTATTATTATTATTAACTAGGGGAGAGTGCTACAAAGTTCTAATTATAAAATAAGTAAGTCACAGGATGAAAGTACAGCATAAGAAATAGTCAGTACTATTGTAATAATTTTATATGGTGACAGATGGTAACTACACTTACTACGGTGAGCATTTTACAATTATATACATATATAATCATCGAATCACTATGTTGTATACTTGAAATGAATGTAAAATTGTATGTCAACTATTCTTCAATTAAAAAAAAAAAGAAAAAAGAAAAATCAGTAAGTAATGTGTATAACCTCAGTTCCAAGTCCTTTTTATACTTATTAACTCTGAAGTCAAAATGTATTTATAAATTCTAGATTAAATTGTTTATATAATTTTTGTACACACAATAAAAGCTGAGCTTATTGAATTTACAATAAGCATTGTTTTTAACACAGTAACTCTTTAAACTATTGGGAACTGTTTACAATCAATTCCAACTATGATTTTTGTCTTACCGATTTTTTGGGAATGGTCGACCCATATTCACAGCAGCAGCATTTGTTTTATAAGATCCTGGTGAATTAAAGCCATTCACAAAACTACCATTGGGAAAGGGAGCCTAAAAGAAAATGTTAATGTTTAAAAACAATTAACTGTAGAGGCAAAATCTGGTGTGAAGTTCATATGACACTTCTGATGAACAAATCGGACATTAATTTTTTTTTTTTTACAAATGAAAAATATTTTTAAAACATTTTACTTATTCACTTTTATAAAATTTACTTTAAGTATCAGTTGATTTACAGAACTAAAACTCACTAGCACTAGTTCATTACTTAATAAAGAACATTCCTCTCTGAAAAAGTTTCACAAACTAAAAGCATTTCAAATTATTCAGGATTTATTCAGTCTGTTATTTTAATTCACTCAGCAAAATCTGAAGAATAAAACTATAGGAACTAATAGCTCAACCCTTAGTCTTATGCACATATTTGGTATGGGGGAATAGATATTCTTATTACTATAAAAGCCAAAAAGTACCCAAGAACTGTGCAAAAGAAAACAAAAAATGAACTCCTACTCTAGCTGATTTATTCACATTTCAGTTTCAGTAAAAATTTTTATTATTTTTTAAGGATCTCCTCACTTACCAGTGGTGTTTCAAAGTAAGGTGCAGGATTTGGAGACCAAGACTGAGGCACAATACTATAGACTGAGTACTGTTGGTGAGGATTATATACAGGCTGCATAAAGACTGGTGAGGCATACTGTGCCTGAGTTTGAATGGGCTGACTGTACAGACCAGAATCCATTAATCGATAACCATTCTTAGCAAAAAATGTATTGATGGCTTTTATCCTTGCCTAGAAACAAGAGGAGCACATTATAATAACAAAGGATTAAGTGTATATTTTCACAAATATATTTAATTTACATTTTGAACATATTTTACATGACTGCATTACATCATCAGCAGAGCAAAAGGACTGATAGCTTTACTTAAAAAAAAAAAAAAACTCCATTAAACTTCTGCACAGAAAATACCATAATCAGCAAGATAAAACTACCAAAGTCAAAATAGTGAAACTGTAACTTGTCAAAAAGACAAGAGGGCTAATATTCCTAATAAATTCTAAAAGAGATGAGAAAGCCTGACAGTCCTATATAAAGATGTGTTAGAGAAATGAACAAAGTTCACAGAAAAAGAAAGGTAAATGGCTCTTAAACATATGAAAAGCTAAACCTTGCTCACCAGAGAACTGCAATTAAGACTGAATTAACATTCCTCACTTATAAGACTGGAAAAAAGTCCAAGAATGTGATAACATAGTCTGTTGATAAGGCTGTTGTGGCAAAACAGGCACTCTGATACATTGTTGATGGGGATGCAAAATATCACAACCCCTAAAAAGGGAAATTTAGCAATATCTTCCAAAATCATACATGCATTTACCATGTTCTCATCAATTTTACTTTAAGGAATCTTTCCCAAATATACACTGACTGAAGAGAGGTTCTAAAAAAAAAGGATGCCCATGGTTATTCACTGACACTAACTTTAAGAAGGACAGGCAAGAAAATGATCCCCAACACACACACCACAAAATGACCCAACAATCTATCAATGATTGAATATACCACACACAGTACATCCACAATTGGGTTATTATGCAGATGTAAAAAGAACTGAGGAGTTGCTCTGAATATTATGGAGTGATTTCCAGAATAATGCTATTGTAAAAAAGAGTAATAATAACATAGTAATAAAAAAGGCAAGGCAAGGAAGGAGAAGAGGAATACAAATACAGTAATAAGCACTTAACTAAGCCAGGTAGGGATATGAAGAGATACTTGTACACGCACATATATGTGTGTGTATTTAATATACTGTTTTCGATATTTTACTTTTAAACACACACCTACTGAAAATAAAAAATGTAAACATTTGTAAAAGTAAAAAGCAGAATGAACTCAAATGTGTATCTAATTAGAAATATAACAGAAATCCTAAGTGACCTGGAACCATAACAAAATCAGTTATGAATATTCCTTAGGAATGAAGCACAAAACAAAGTAGGCCAAGAAATTTTCTTAATTTTTCAAAATTATATTGCTATTAGTATTGTTATTCTGATATTTTTGTGTGTGATTATGAGATACAGCAAATCAATAATCATATTGGGGCCACTGAGATCTGAGGTTTTCACATGGGAGAAAGGAGACCCAAATGTTGAGACTGACATAGTAAAAACTGTATAACCTGAATTTAAATTGGAAGCATCAGTACAGACTCACAATATATTTTTGCTAAAAAAAAAAAAAAACCCAACCAACCAACCACACACACATTTCATAGCTCTGTCCAGTGAAAAGACTTGGAGACAATGACCAAGCCAGTAACCATGAGCACTCCTTGTACCCAGCCAGTGGACTGCAAAACATCACTTTCCCATAAAAGGAGTACGGGGACTCTGGAAACTTGGCTGACCCCAGGCCTTTGTGAAAATTAAACAACACATGTTCTTAGTTATGCATCAAAGACTAAAGCACTAGGAAAATTAGAAAATACGTTGAGATGAAGGAAAACAAAATACAACATACCAAAACTTACTAGATGCAATGAAATCAGTTCAAGGAGGTAAATTTATAGCTATAATTACTTATGTTAAAAAAGAATGATCTCAAATCAATAACCTAAGCCACCACCTTAAAAATAGGAAAAGCAAAGCAAACTAAAACCAAAGCTGGCAGAACAAGGAAATAATGAGTGGAGATGAAACAGAGACTAGAAAAAAAACACATGAAAAGCTAAACCTTGCTCACAAGAGAACTGCAATTAAGACTGAATTAACATTTCTCACCTATAAGACTGAAAAACATCTAAAATGTGGTAACAGAAATCAATGAATCCGAAACCTGGTTCTTTGAAAAGGTCAACAAAATTAACAAACCTTTAGCTAGACTGACTAAAAAAAAGAGAAAACACAATTCTTAAAAAAAAACTAAAATCAACAGAAATAAAAGGAATCTAAGACAATACTATAAACAATGGCACATCAGCATTTGGAAAACCTAGAAACACATAAACTACCAAAATGCACTCAAGAAGAAATAGAAAATATGAATAAACCTATAAGTAATCAGATGTAATCAAGAATCAAAAAATTCACAATAAAGAAAATGTGAGGAACAGATGGCTTCACTGGTGAATTCTACCAAACATCCAAATTCTCAACTCTTCTGAAAACAGAAGAGAAGGGAACACTTCCTAGCTCATTCTGAGAGGCCAGTACTACTCTGATACCAAAACAAAGACAGTACAAGAAAACAATACAATAGGCCAATATCCCTTATAAAAATGCATAAACAAAAATCTACAACAAAAGACCAGCAAATTCAACTTGTCAGCAATATATACCTTGACCAAGCAGGACTTTTTCCTGTTGTTCAACCTAAGAAAATCAGTGTAATACAGCACAATAGAAAGAACACACACACACACACACACACACAATCACCTCAACTGATAGAAAGCATCTCACAAAATCCAACACTCTTTCATGATAAAAACATTCATTAAATTAAAAATGGAAAAAGCAATTTCCTCAATATTACAAAGGCTGTATGTGAAAAGCACACAGCTTACATCACAATGGTGAAGGACTGAAAATCTTCCCATAAGATCAGGAATAAGACAAGGCTGTCCACTTTGGTCAGTTCTATTCAACACATATATGGAAGTTCTAGCCAGAGCAATTAGGCAAGAAATAGTAATAAAAGACATCCAAACTAGAAAGGAGAAGTAAAACTGTGTCTGTAGATGATAAGATCTTATATGCAGAAAATCCTAAATATACACACACACACACACCAACCCTGTTAGATCTAATCAACAAATATACAGGATACAAAATTAACGCTCAAAAACGGTTGGCTGTCTATACATTAGGAATAAACAATCTGAAAGGGAAATTAAGAAAATTCCATTTATAATGGCATCAAAAAGAATAAAATACTTTTAACCAAGTAGGAGGATGATTTACACACTGAAAACTATGACAAGTTGCTGAAATAAATTAAAGACTTAAATAAATAAAACATCATCATATGTTCATGAATTGGAAGGCTTAATACTGTTAAGATGACAATACTACCAAATATATAGATTCAGTGTATTCTCTATCAAAATCCCAATGGCATTTGGAGAAACAGAAAACTTCAACCTAAAACTGCTATGAAATTTCCAGTTACACTGAATACCCAAAACAGTATTGAAAAACAGTAACATTTTAGAGCTCACACATCTCATTTCAAATCTTACTACAAAGCTATAGTAATCAAAACAGTGTGGTACTGGCATAAAGAAAGATATTAATGGAATAGTCAAGAAACAAATTTTTGCATATGTGGTCAACTGGTTTTTGACAAGGGTGCCAAAACCTTTCAATGGGGATAGAAGAGTCTTTTCAACAAATGGTGCAGGGAAAACTGGATGTCCACATAAGAAAGAATGAAGTTGGACCCTTACCTTATATCATTTAAAAAAAATTACCTCAGAATGGATCAAAGTGCTAAGTTTAAAAGCTAATACAATACTATAAAACTCTTTGAAGAAGACAGGGGAAAGCTTCATAACCTTGGATTTGGCAATGATTTATTAAGTATGACACCAAAAGCACAGGCAACAACAGAAAAATCAGATATACTGGGCTTCATTAAGATAAAAAGCTTTTGTGTCTCAAAGGACACTTGAAGAGAGTAAAAAGACAACCCACAAAATGGGGAGAATTTCCAAATCATATCAGATAAGGGACTAATATCCAGAATATACAGAGAACTATAACTGAACAACTACAAAACAAACCAGTTAAAAAAATGGACACAGACTTGAATAGCTATTTCTCCAAAGAAGATGCACAAATGGCAAGGAAGCACATGGCAAGATGCTCAACATCATTAGTCACTGGGAAAATAAAACCCCAAATGATAGTAAGATACCACGTTACAAATATTAAAACAGCTTTTATCAAACGCATAAAACAGTGTTAGTAAGGATGTGGAAAAATTTCAATCCTTCTGCACTGCTAGTGGGAATATGAAGAAATGATACAGCCACTGTGGGAAGTTTGCGCTCCTCAAAATGTTAAAAATATAATTAGCACGTGACCTAGTAATTCCTAGGTATATATATACCTGAAAGAATTTAAAGCAGGGACTCAAACAGGTATCTGTGCAGTGTTATTCACAACAGCTAAAATGTGGAAAGAACCCAATTTTCATCAATAGATGACAGATAAACAAAATGTGGTACGTACATGGGATATTATTCAGCCAATAAAAGGTAATGAAGTTCTGTTACATGCTAAAAGATGCATGAAAGTAGAAAACATTACACCAAGTAAAATAAGCCAGATTCAGAAGGACAAATATTGTATGATTCCACTTATACGCGGTATCTAAAAGAGGCAAAATTATATTCAAGCACTGCCTCTTAACAAAATTACCAACACACCAAGAAATGGGCACAAACATTATTCACTTAATCCCTTTCCTCCAAGATAATGCTTTTGAATTACAGAACTTAAGAAATTAAAAGTATGCACTCTCCAGACAAACAATCCAAAACCTTAGAGGCAAACTGACACATCCAAGATCAAAAGAGCTTGTGGATGACAGCAGCATCAAGGGCTGGAATATAGTATTTCTGACTCCTGCACCTGTCTTTCTAGGTACTAGGTCATTTGGTTTTAATGAATGGTATAAAAATTAATATTCATCTGTGAACTGAATCTCCTAGCAAGATTACTATGTGATGGCTAACCAAAAGAACTATAAATAAAAACCAAAATAGCAGATAAAGAAAATAGAATACTATAATGAAATATACGTATTTTATAACCACTGTAACTAAAATCCAGCAAAAGCAACAAGCTCTAAGAAATGGGAGGTATAAGAAATAATCAGGAGAGTGATTATTTGTAGATGATATGATCTCTCAGGCAGATAATCCAAAAGACCAACAAACCAATGGATACAATATGGAGTACAAGGTTGCTCCATACAGTAACATCAAAAAAAAAAAAATTGCTTTAAGGAAGTAATTATAAAATACAACAGATTTGAATTGAGAGAAATATATCATAATAAAGCCACCACAATATTGAATAATGTGGAGTAAAACTGCTGTTTCCAATTTAAACAATAAATTAAATGCAATTTCATTAATACCAATATGGATTTTGTTTGGTTGGTGCTGTTAAACCAAACTTCTAAAATTCATATGGAAAAGTAATGGTCTAAAAATGACCGTGCGTAAGGACATAGAGAATTATAAAACTATGGTAATAAAAAGTGATATTTGTTCAGTAGAGACTGATAGCCCAGAGAACCTGAAACAGGTGTAACAGATGCAACATTACACACAAGTTGTGGAAGGATAGACCACTCAACAAATAAGGCAGTGCTTTCCATATATGGAAAGCAATGAAATTAGATCCCTATCTTACACGACACATCAAATTAATTCCAGATGTATCAAAGACCTACATATGCTATATAAAATTTTAAAACTATTAGAACACCTAAGAGAATAGAACAGCCTCAAGCAGGGAAAGGAGACAATAGAGAGAAGACCATTATAGGCAGAGGAATTAGAATCACATCTGGCAGTTATCTTCATCTGTAATATGGAAATAATACCACCTACCACCCAGTAACATTGAGGTTTAAATATGTCAAGTTCTTAAAACAGCATTTGACATTTGATTTCTTAATAAATGTAAGCATCTTTCATCCTGGTTCTTCCACTTATTAGTTGTGTGAAACTGGATAGGTGACTCTCATGCCTCACTTTCCTAACAGTAAAATGATAAAAACAAGAGTACCTGCCTTATCAGGTTCATGTAAGAATTAAATGAGTCTATATATATAAAGTACTTAAGAGTGGAAACTGACATGCACTAAGAGCTCAATAAGAATAATGTATTCACAAATAATAACAATTACTATATTATACAGGGAATGAGGAGGACGCCAAATTAAGTTCATGTTTGGGAGTCTATTTTAGATGGTAGTAATGTGGAGAATGGACTGTGAGGGGGTAAAAGTTGAAGGCATAAAGGCTGAAGGCAAAAGTTAAGAGGCTACTCCAACAATTCAGGCCTAAACAATGATAATAATGACTGAAAGAAGTTTCGAAGGCAGATTTCATGGTATCTGAGAACAGGTAAGATATAACGAGAGTGAGCAAAGGATCACCAATGACTACTCCTAGGTTCCAAAATGATTGAATGTTAATATGGTGCTGCAGTTAACTGAGACAAAGTTAAGAGTACTGAGAATGTTTTCTACTTTTGATACTAAAAAATTGTTCCTGTTCCTCCTTTTAAGATCTGGAATTATCTGACAGGTTGTCAATCAGCATCTAATTAAAACTTTATGCTGTCTGAAGCTATGCCTTTGGAAAGAACTGCTGTATAGAAAGTATTTTGATGTCCTATCAACTAATATTCTGAAGTAGCATATCACATGACCCAGACATTTCTTTAGAATCATTATGGGTTTTATAAATTATTATACATCTGTTTTTTAAATTCTCAAACAGATAAACAACAAAAAACTCTGTTTCATGATAGTGTCTATTCACAAATTTTTCTTACCATGATAGGCTTGCCCTGAAATGTTTTAACTTCTTCTCTTAAGTATTTAAAAGCCTGTTAACAAAGCAGGAAGGACTTTCATTAGTATTCAAACATTTCATTAAAGCCATCTTTATTGTATGAAAAGAATTTGGTATTAGCAACAATTCTAAACAATATACAATTCTGAAGGTGATTCCATTATGCAGGTAATAGGGAATGAGAAGGTAAAAATTAAAGACCCATGCTACAGTTCATTTTTAGTGTACATTAGGTATTATGGATTACTGCAGATATAATGCACAAACTCAAAATGGACCCAAAGTATCACTAGTATTGTATCAATTAAGAAATGGTTCAGACAGCCTTCTAAGATAAAGAATTTTTTTTTAAAAATCAGTTATTTCAAAGTGTTGTTAGATACATTTTTGTTTCAAAGGACTATTATTTCTCTTAAGTAGAACATGACAACAATTAAGAGTAAAATCATTAAGTCAAAATTCCAAGAATCAGAAAAGAAGTTATTATTTATTGTGGACCAACTATGTATTAGAAATACTGACTATTCAGTCCATGGTTCCCAATATCCATGTTAAAATTGTGTGTTTATTTTTTTATTGATAGGAAACAAACTGTTCTTAACCTGACAATAAAAAGGCTTTTAGGAAGGTGATCAAAAAGGGAACCAATTAATAAGCAAAACCAAAAAGGTGAACAAGGTGCTCAACAGTTTTTACAAACATTACTGTAAGCAGATACTTTCTCCATTAAAATGTATCACTACTTCCTTTACAACCAGGACTTGAAATCAGAGGAAGTATTTTCTTCTCACCTGTTGTGCATCTGTATCTGACTGGAAAGTGATATACCAGTTGCTATTGTGTGCAAACTCACAGCTTATCACCTTGGGGCAGTTTTCATTTTTGAACAAAGCTTTCACTTCCTAAAAAGAAGAAAAACTTTTAACCTTTAAACTAAAGCCTTTCACTTCTAGTGGCAAGCTAAATTTTCCTTAAAGTAAAATCTTTCCAGTCCTGCCATTATCCAAAAGAGGTTATGTCTTCCATTAACATTTTTTAGGTGCTAAGTATTTTCATGACTCTCATTCAGTACAGATGTTTTGCCTACATCAGTCACAAACATGAACTCTGTACCAAGATATCTTCCCTTTCCCATAACTGAAATGAAATTTCAGTAAATGAAAACTAAAACTCCAAATATGAATTTGAAAAAAAAAAGATTACCAAAACTCAGAACTGAATAAAAGCTAATAGCTTGAAAGAAGTTTATAAAAAGAGCAGAAACAAAACAACTGGAAGTGAATATTAAGTATCCCTACAAAGTTATAGAAGGAAAGGAAATATCTACTGAGATACCTTCCAGAGTGAGACACTGTGCTTTACTCCTGAAAACAACCCTGTGTTGAGTATTTTATCACCTCCCATTTTACAGCTGAGGAAATGGTGGCTCAGATTGTTTAACTTACTCACACTACCACAAAGTGGAATTCAAACCCATATTTTTACACCTGGAGTTTTATATAAACTCCTTTTGTCTAATACCTATTTGAATTCAAGAAGAAATTTAACAGCAACCAGTAATTCCTAAATATCGAAAGAATTTGGTTAGGTTATTAACCTGATTCACAAAATATCAGTAGACATCAATTTAAAAAAAGACAAGCAGGAAGCTGACTGGACAATCAACAAGAAAACAGTGAAGTCTAACCTGTATTTCCTCACATTTTTAATACAGTGAATTAAAAAAAGAGATTATCTCTCCTTGCGATGAAATTTTGTTGGGTCAAGTACTAACTTAAATAAGTGGGCAATTAGCTGAGTTTTGTGATGTTTGTGAAAGATCACCAAGTTCAGTTTTTAAAGAAAATTCCCATCCAGTCCAGAACTACATTTTTGGAGAACTTCCGATGGAACTGCTAGATTGCCTCCTGCTAATCTCTACCTTCAAAAATTCATAGATACTCTCCAAGTATTTCTAATTCCCTTAAAATGTGTAGGAATTGCCTAATTTATTTAAATCTTAACAGTATCCCTACTTTCAGCCTCTATCATTCTTCTGGAAGAGTTATATTCACAGACCTACTTTCCCAAATATAATAGAAGTCTGTATCTACAGTAATAAAAAATGCAATACACCTGACAAGAATATTTAAAGCCAGAACCCAAAAACCTTCGCTTTAATTAAATTTCAGTGATTACTGCCTAGGTTAACTTCTCTGGCTATTTTAGTCATCTGCATTTCCTTTATTTCTTTCAATGAACAGTATATTTCTTTAAATGAACAAAGGTTTATTTTATTTACTGTTTTTCAAGCGTGAGTTCTTTATGTATTCAGAATATGAATTACAATAACTAAAAAAATAATAATGGCTAACCTTAGAGTGTTTTATCTGCTAGGTACTGCTCTAAACTTTTTTCTAACTCCAGTTGTATGAGTCACTTATTACTACTATCCCATTTAACAGATAAAAACACTGAGGCAAAAGAGGTTAACTTATACCAAGGTCACAAAGACATCAAGCAAAAAAGCTGAAATTCAAATCCAGGCAGTCTGGCTGTGGAATTCAGGCTCATATGCTCTTAGTATTGCAAATATTCTTCCCATTCTGCAATTTTCCTTTCAATCTGTTACTTCTGACATACAGTTCATAATTTTACATCAAAGATTTATCTAGTGATAGTTCTTTTCTATTTTCTCTCATTGTTTCTAAGTTTAGGAAATCTTCATTCTGGAAATTTAATACTGAATGACAACTGGGCAAAAAGATTAATGTGCCAAATTTGTTAGGTGGCAAAGGTCTAAAAATTATTTTTAAAATGGCTAATCAATTACCATCTATCAGTTACTGATTAATCCTCCCTATCTCTAACTTACCATACATTAACATGACAACTTATGTGAAGCTCTGTGGCTTAATGGTTAGTAAAGGAACATGGGCTTTGGAATGAGTGATCAAGTTCAAATTCAGACTGTCATTTAAACAGCTCATGTGTTCTTAGCTCTTCAACAATACTAAGGCTCAGTTACTTTATCTGTAAAGCACAGATAATAAAACCTTAGGCCTTAAATAACTATGAAGTACACTGCACAATACACTGCAGAACCTAATTACTACATAAATGCTATTATACACATTTTTACATAAAAGGATTTTGGGTGTACTCTTCATTCAAATATGATTTTATGATTTTATTCTTGTACCTGTACCACAGCATCTTTAGGACTGAAGCTTTGCTTTATATTTTGCTAACCAGTAGGGTTAGTCCTGACTCATTAACCCTTATATATATTCTCTTCTTCATTCCTACATTTATTTCTTTCAGATGGATCCTCAAGTTCCCAGAAGAACCTATTTTAATTGCCATTCAGTTAAATCAGTAAATTGAGAAAGTATCACTGCAATACCCTTCTAAGAACAAAGAATTATACTTTCTTCCTCCTTCTCTCCAGTAGTTTCCCAAAAAAATTTACAAAAAAAAATTAGTATTTATCCTATCTATAGTAACTGATAAGAGGGCAATGACTTATACGCTGATGTTTACCTTCTCAAATTTAAGCAGTTAAAGAACATTTAGTTTTATCAATACTTAATACTTTACCTCTATTGGTGTTGTTTCAGGAATTTCTCTAAGAATCACAATACAACGCTTATGACTTGGTCTCACTTTCTCGCCCTTCTCATCAACTTGTACCAGGGGAGAAGCTGAAATTTTAAAAAGGGTTTCATTCAAAAGTGACCAGTAGAGATAGTAATGACATTAAAAAGCTACTCATTTCCATTTTCAACTGAGTGAATTAGTAGAAGCTAATATCCTAAAGAGGCTAAGCTATAGAACCAAAGATTATAGTAATGACAAAATATTTTGAGATGACTATGCAAAGAACACTGTCAAATATTATTCTTTGAACAAATATTAAGAGTACCTACTCTGTGACTAGGCACTGTGTTGGAGTTGAAAAGAAGCACACAACACTTATATAGAAAGGCAATTTCCTTGTATATAATTACCAAATTCTTTATTTCGAGAGACAACAAAAATCAGTGTATATACTTGCATTAGTCAAACACTACTCTGGGGGATGTTAATGAGCTCTGTAATGTAAAAGAAATTCTTCTTAGTATCAAAGTCTAAGAAGCACTTGAACCAAGAATTATACACTACTCTATCCTTGATTTTAACATATTTATTCTTACATACTACTATAGAGAAGTTGTAGTGTGTAAGCTATCTTTTGGATGCTGATTTTGAGGAAATACTGAACGACAAAACTTTTATTTTCTCTACCTTCAGAGAGATAATAATATGCCACATCTCCCCGAACAGGTAAATAGACTAAAAGCAGGTGAGGAAGAAAGCTGGGGTATTAAGTGCAAGGTTCCAGCCCTTATAAGTGGGGAATCCTGTTTGTCTCTTGGCCAATTTTTTTATGTTGACAAGAGTCATTTGAAGAAATATCTGAACAAACTATCAGAGATTTCATAAATGTTTTTAGCCCTCTGTGAAGGGAAATCCTTTACTCCCAAATACTATTATTGGATTTATTGTATTAAACATTTTCAACAATACATTTCATATAAAAGTAAAGATCTACCTTTATCCTGTCAAGTAGTTAACAAAACCCGCAGAAGAAACATTACTGAGAAATACTGATATGAGACACACATACGACTAAAAATCCTTAGAAATTAAATCTAACATAAATTATTTACCAAACTTTAGAGAGTATTTCTCAGACTATGGGTCACAAGTCTTTAATAGGTTGTGAAATCAATTTAAAATAAAAGAAATGAGTTCTGGCAAGTATTTAAAATTAATCTGTGTAACTGACATTTCAGTTGTGTACAAGTATGTGGTATGTATAGTGGGCTGTGATGTAAAATGTGCTTCTTCCTTGGGTTCAAAAGTTTGAAGCAGCCTGCTTTAGAGGATATGATAATGACATATATTATAGCTTTCTTATAGTCTAGAAAGTGGAAATTTAACTGTATACTTGAGTAAGTGGGTTTCAAGATGAACCACCAAGGTGCTGAACTGATATGGAAGCTACACAGTGGACAGTAAAAATTAAATTACTGGAACAGAATAGCGAAAAAAGTGGGCGGGGAGGAGTTAAAAACAATTCCCTGTATGAGCAGAAACCAAAAGAGTAAATTTTTGACTTTAAGGAACAGGCTAAAAGGTATGATTTACATACATCTCAACACTTCAAGAATTAGATCAGGGTCTGTGGTCAGCTTTTTTATTTCGTCCATGTTTGCAACTGTCCAAATTGGGATGAACTGATCACTGTCCATTTGGGATATCAGGTAAAGGTCCTTTGACAAATTTTCTCTGAAAAGAAATAAACAGAAGCAACAGTCCTATAAAACAAACAATTCTTAAAAAACACTTAAAGGAAACATATCTTAGTCACTTCTGTCACTAAGTGTAGGACAACAAAATTATTCTATTAGAAATAACATAGTCAACTGTGAAAATATACAAGTTATTATGCATAATAAACAACAGATATATTCTAACAACTTCCAGAAAGTTTCTGAATCCCTAAATACCTGTGTGGCTCCAATCGCTTTGAACAAAGGATTTTATGGAATTATATTAATATGGAAAAAGGCTTAATATTAGATTTTAAAAATTATGCTACAAAATATCACATACACTATAATTATACCTTATAAACATTTATCACTGGTGTTAGAATATGCATAATAGAAAAATTATGGTTTACACCATCAGTTGGATTGTGGAGGATTTTAGGTTTGTGAATGTTTACATTTTTTAATAAGTATGACTGACTTTTTATTCAGATTTTAAACATTTAAAATTAAGATGAAAGATTAAATAGTTTAAAAAAAGATACAAACACTTCTATCTTACACCAGAAATCTTGTTTAATAAATTGAAGCAAAATCAAACTTCTCTGTCTTGTTATTCACACAAAATATTTGAATCGATCTGGTTATAAATATCTAAAAGTCTCTGATTAAAAACCACCTTCTCTAGAGCCACCCTATTTAAATGTGAACAACCCAAGCACCTCTGATGCTCCTTCCCTTGCTTACACTGCTCTATTTAATTTTTTTCCACTGTGCTTTTACCTAATACACTTCTAAATTGCTTATTTATTGTTTTGTCTCCCCCAGCCAGAATACAGATTCAATGAAGGATCTTTGTTGTTCAAGATGTTTCCTAACTCTAGTGCCTACCAAGGAAGTAGGATCAAAGGCCTTTACATTCAAATTATAATAAAATAGCAATTATTTTTTAAGGTTTCTATTGTCAACAGCCCATGGTTATTTGTTTTTTTAGGGTAAAAAGAGGATAGCAGTAAAAGTTAAACTTATTTTAGCATAAAAGGAGGGATACTATCACTGCCCTCATAAACAAGATAATTCCTTAAGAGCCTTAAAATAAGACAACTGTAAACATAATATTTAGACAACTAAAAAGTTGTAACCTAAATCAACTCCCACTTTCAGCAGGTCCAATTCTCACAAAATAGTGTGTCAAACCCTTAAAGAAACTGTATCTCATCAGAAGTAAGTCAAATGGATGGATATAAGTTACATCTAGGATTTGACCATTCATGGCTAATATTTGATATATACTAATAGAAATTTTGCTGGGCTACAAATGTTAACTGCCCAGATGATTTGAACAGTATCACAGTTCTGAGTAGATTGTGGTAGATCCTGACTAGCCAGAGGCCCACTGCAACAACTAAAAGAGCCTGGATAAATTATAAAGGTCATTGTTTTTGGAGATAAAAGGAGAGCTGTGGGAGCTATAAGGACAAAATGAAATTCCAGAAAGATGATTTTTCTTTCCTGAGGGCATTTGCTGATCCTGGACCAGAGGAAAACCAGCAGAGCTTTAGGTAGGTACACACAGGACTGAGATTATAAAGGAGCTCCCAACACACAGCTGATCCTCTCCCATTCTGAGTTCTAAGGAGGAAGATTGGAGATGGGGAGCCAAGTTGAAAAGGTGGATGATATCTTTAAGGTGTCATGATGTCCCAGTAAGAACTTTTACCAAACATAAGACAGGTCTCCCCACAAGACACATGCCAGACTATGAATCTGCATAGAGTAAAAAGATGATGAACTAATCTCAAACCTCTGAAGAACAGAACTAATTTCTGTTGTTGTTTCAGAACTGATGTAACAGAAAACCGCCAACTTCTAAGTCAGAATCTTGAGAAGGGCATGCCAAAGGAGCAATAAATTAGAGATGGACTTGAATGGCTGCTCCGCCCTGACCTAGTTCAATGCCTGATGGAATTAAAGCAATCAATCTGCTTCCACCTACCAGAATAAAGCCCAAATCTTGTCTAGAGGAAATATTATGTCCCTGCAGCTTCTAGCTTCTTTTATACATAAGGTCCAGCAGATAAACCAAGTTTGTAAGACACACGAAAAGGAAGGATGACAGAGAATCAAGAGAAAAATCTCAGAAATATAAGCAGACACACAACTGATCCAGTTAATAGGCAAAGATTTTTACAATAATTATTACAAGTATGTTATAGAAAATGACTATTATAAGTATGTTACAGAAAATGAATTGTTATCACAGGTCCAACTGACTAGAGAAAAGAAATCCAGAAGGCTTTTGCTTTCATCCTAGAACCCATACTAAACTACAAAAGCAAAGCATAAAAAGGAAGGGAAGAAAAGGGAGATACTTAAGCTGAAGAACCAATTAAACCCAAGTCAAGACTGTATTATGTGTAAAGAAATAAGTCTTTGACAAAATCCAGATTTCTAGCTTGACAAAGTGGTTCACTGGTCTGACCTCTCACCAGATACAGAAAAAAACAGAAGGTATTACATTTGTATACATACCCAAAACTTAATTTTGGAAGGAGCAGTTCTACATATTCAAGTTTCATGATATCTAAGCTCTAGACATACCTACATAATTCTCTTCTGTAAATAAGAGCTCTTGAAACATCTGCCTAAATGAACTCCTTATTTAATAGAACACACTGATAATGTAAATCCTATGCCCATCTACCTAATTAACTTGCTAAAAGTAACTCCATGATCAAAGGTTATAAGAGCCAACTACTAAAAATAAAAACTAAGAGATAATCACATTTCTGAAAACATTAAACCTGAATATGTTCTTAAGTATCCAACAGAAATTTCATTATTTTTCCACTAAGAATAGATCCTTTACAGATCCATTTGGAGGTTACATCTTTAAATCTAGTTAATAAATATCCTGGAGAATGGTATCAAAATACCCGAAAATCGAAATCACTGAAAATCAGCATTTTTCACTCTAGTTCAATCTATTAATCACACAATTCAAAAAAAGAGAAATAGCAATAAAAAAGATTATAGTGTACCGTGAGAAACAAAATTCTAATTGTTTCTTCAGACATTCTTTTAGGTCTTCTGGAGAAATTGCTGAATTGCTTTCTCCTGATAAAAAAGAGGGGAAAGTCAATACCAAATTAAAAGAGGTGGTAAATTTTACATATTGTATTCAGAATAAGTCACAAAGTACAAATTAAAATTCACCACAAAACTGCTTTTATTTAGAGTTTAAATAACACAAGGTCCAACTTAATTTCTTTCAACCTACTATTCTCTAGATAGATTTCATATCAGTTTGAAACCTATTTTATCAAGTAATTAACATTGATACTAAAAGCACTTGACTACCACATTGTAAAACACTACCCTAAAACTTTTTAAATGTGATGACTAATTCCTTAAAAACTCAAAGAACAAAAGTAATAGTAGTCTAAATTTGAAGATAGGAACTAGCTAAACAAAGTGGGAGATAATACATATATTATCTCCGCATTTACATTATTGGCAATAAATCTGGTGTTAGTATAATAATCACCTAATGCTTCATTAACATAAAGTTCCTTTCAAATAAGAAAATAGACTGATCAATGCCATAGGTTTATGACGATATACCTATCCATACTCCTTGGACTTCTATCTCTTAGTATTCTTTTAATTCCCTGATTTGAGAGCACTATGTCTCCCTAGGAGTATTTAAAGCACTCAAAACATCCAAGGATCAGATCAACTCTCTAACAGCCTTCTATGCTTGATGTTTGAAGCCAGAACATGAGACTTTTTAGGGACTCAAACCAGGAAAACCATCAATATCTTATTAGACTCAAACAAATCACTACAGACTCAAAGCATATAATTTGTCCTCTCTTTAAAATCTGTGCATGATTTTACCACTACCTTGATCTACTTGATTTAGGATTCAAAGTGATATTAAATACTGACTTCATTAAGATGAATACAAGAAGCCGCCTTCTATTTGTATGTATATACAATCCTTCCAATACAAAATTCATCCACCCAAATGCTAGCTAAATGAGAAATAACTAGATTTAAGCTTTGTACTAACCATTATGGCAAACTTATTAAAATACCAACTGGCTGCCACATTACTTAAATCAACTCTATGTTCAAAGTAGCCAATAATTAGGTATGACAAATTGGAAGTAGATCCTACCACCTTCAATTATATGGAAATACTACCCCATTCCACTTCAGAAATCAACTTACAAACTGACAGACCTTAGAAATCTCATCCATTTATAATAAATAAGGAAATAGAGGACAAAGGTTTATATAACTTGACTGAAGTCACAGAACTGAGCAGTGACAGAAATGCATACTCCCTATTGTATTTATTTTACAGTTTAGAAATTAGAAAAATAAAATTAGGTAGTTAGAGTCTATGGTACATTTTTTAGTTTTTAAATCCAAGCAACTACTAATCTATGCTAATTAATGTGAAAAAAACATATTCCACAAATTAACCCCAGCAATTTCACATTTATAAGTGCATTTCATATTGACAAAAGCAATGGGAAAACTGAAAAAACCTTCATTGACCTCAACTAACAGACCAAGAAACCCGGACTCTCTGAAAGACTGTAATTGTGGTCTCTCTGAACTATCTTGACTATTTTTTCCTTTTAATTCCACGTTTTCCTTTAATAGATTTTTAAACATTTTTTAGTAACAATTTTCATATTTGGCCATTTGAAAACAGTATAATAATCACCTAACACTTCATTAACATAAAGTTCCTTTCAAATAAGAAAATAGATTGATCAATGCCATAGGTTTATTACGAAAATGATAAAGAGACTGTAGGGAGGAAAAGACTAGCGTACTGTATTTTCATTTTACCAATAAAACCAAAAAGTTTACCAGAAACATCATATATTGGGTAACTCAGATCTTCTGGTCCTAAAATCATTCCATCAGTTGATTCTTCAATGCAGGTAGTATTTCTTGTGCTTTCACAAGATGGATACATTACTTCAAATTCCTTACACATTTCATCTGAAAGCTCTGTATTACCTGTATTAAAGAAAAAATACTGAAAGTAAACAGGGATTCTATAAATTGTATTTTTAGGAACTCCAGGTACTCTATCTTCTTTAACAAGATTTCAAGGAATTCTACCAGTCAGGAAAATGTCTGTGTGGTTTCTAGAAGTTCTCTTCCTAAGGAAGGTAAGTTTTGACCACTATGGAGAAGATAAAATGATTAACAAGTTTAATTTTGTATACCACTATCAATATATCAGACAGCTTTATGCATTTTATTCATTACTTTTCAGATCTAATTCTATGCCAAAAATAGTAATTATTACCATTTTTCAGATGAAGGAAACAAGCATTAAGTCAAGTCATCTGCCTAAGGTCAAACAGCAATGCCACTGAAGGTAGATCAAAACTTACTTATAAATACTATGATATAAATGGATTAAATGCTGTACCCAAAGATATAGCTACTATTTGAAATTACTGACAATACATTCATACTGGATATAAATGAGAATTGTATACAAACTACATGTTAAACATTTATAAATGTATTTAACCAAATAATCAAAGGATGTACCCCAAAAGTTCAATAAACAGGTTTGACCATATGTTTAACCAAAATATGGCTGTTTTAATGAAGTATTTATGACCTACCCTCAGGATGAGACCCCGATGTAGATGCTGTTTCATGCCAAGAGCTTTCAGTTCCATGACTTACTGAAGTGGCATCAGTACTTCCAGGAGGAATTTCCTGCCATACTTTGGCATTAGGATTTAAACCAGTTCCTTTAGATGTTACCTGCTAGATAATCAAAGGATCTATTTGTAAATTTTAAAAGTCAGTGTAATAAAATTACAAATTTAAATAACTTTTCCATTACTTAAATGTGAAGAAAATTCCAATACTACTAACTAACCCAATAATAAAGAAATGTTAAATAATATTTTGAAGTTTTTGGCTCAACTTGAAAATGTAAGTCTTTTTTTTTATTGGTATCATTAATCTACAATTACATGAACAACATTACGTTTACTAGGTTCCCGCCTTCACCAAGTCCCCCCACAACCCCCATTACAGTCACTGTCCATCAGCGTAGTAAGATGCTGTAGAATCACTACTTGTCTTCTCTGTGTTGCACAGCCCTCCCCATGCCTCCTCCCACATTATACATGCTAATAGTAATGCCCCCCTTTTCCCCCCACCCCCTTCCCATCCATCCTTCCCAGTCCAGTCCCTTTCCCCTTGGTAACTGTTAGTCTATTCTTGGGTTCTGTGATTCTGATGCTGTTTTTTCTTTGTTCTTATACTCCACATATGAGAGAAATCATTTGGTACTTGCCTGGCTTATTTCACTGAGCATAATACCCTCTAGCTCCATCCATGTTGTTGCAAATGGTAGGATTTGTTTTCTTCTTTTGGCTGAATAATATTCCATTGTGTATATGTACCACATCTTCTTTATCCATTCATCTACTGATGGACATTTAGGTTGCTTCCATTTCTCGGCTATTAAATAGTGCTGCAATAGACATAGGAGTGCATATGTCTTTTTCAAACTGGGCTGCTGCATTCTTAGGGTAATTTCTAGAAGTGGAATTCCTGGGTCAAATGGTATTTCTATTTTGAGCTTTTTGAGGAACCTCCATACTGCTTTCCACAAAGGTTGAACTAATTTACATTCCCACCAGCAGTGTAGGAGGGTTCCCCTTTCTCTACAACATCACCAACATTTGTTGTGGTTTGTCTTTTGGATGGTGGCGTTCCTTACTGGTGTAAGGTGATATCTAATTGTGGTTTTAATTTGCATTTCTCTTATGACTAGCGATGTGGAGCATCTTTTCATGTGTCTGTTGGCCATCTGAATTTCTTCTTTGGACAACTATCTGTTCAGCTCCTCCGCCCATTTTTTAATTGGATTATTTGCTTTTTGCTTGTTGAGGTGTGTGAGCTCTTTATATATTTTGGATGTCAACCCTTTATTGGATCTGTCATTTATGAATATATTCTCCCATACCGTGGGATGCCTTTCTGTTCTATCGATGGTGTCCTTTGCTGTTACAGAAACTTTTCAGCTTGATATAGTCCCGCTTGTTCATTTTTGCTTTTGTTTCCCTTGATCGGGGAGATATGCTCATGAAGAAGTCACTCAGTAGAACAAAGCGAGGATGTGGAGAAAGGGGAACCCTCCTACACTGCTGGTGGGAATATAAACTAGTTCAACCATTGTGGAAACCAGTATGCATGCTCATCAAAAAACTCAAAATAAAATACCATTTGACCCAGGAATTCCACTTCTAGGCATTTACCCTAAGAATGCAGAAGCCCAGTTTCAAAGAGACATATGTACCCCTATGTTTATCACAGCCCTATTTACAATAGCTAAGAAATGGAAACAACCTAAGTGTCCAGCAGTAGATGGATAAAGAAGATGTGGTAAATATACACAAAGGAATGTTATTCAGCCATAAGAAGAAAACAGATCCTACCATTTACAACAACATGGATGGAGCTAGAAGGTAGTATGCTCAGTGAAATAAGCCAGGTGGAGAAAGACAAGTATTAAATGATTTCACTCATCTGTGGAGTAGAACAACAAAGAAAAAACTGAAAGAACAAAACAGAAGCCGACTCACAGAACCCAAGAATGAACTAACAGTTACCAAAGGGAAAGGGACTGGGGAGGATGGGTGGGAAGGGAGGTATAAGAGGGGAAAAGGGTCATTACAATTAGCACATTTAATGCAGGGGGTAGGGGGGGTCACATGGAAGGCAGTATAACAGAGAAGACAAGTAGTGATTCTATAGCATCTTACTACACTGATGGACAGTGACTTTAATGGGGTATGTGGTGGGGACTTTATAATAGGGGGAGTCTAGTAACTATAATGTTGTTCATGTAATTGCAGATTAATGATACCAAAATTTAAAAAAAAAGTAGAGAGAGGAAGAAAGCAAGATGTACATATACACTTATTTCACCTTATTCAACCCAACGGGGCTTGGTCCTTCTCAAGTATATAAAGACCCTTCAAAAAGTTTTCTCCCTTTCCAGAAAATTCCCTTTCACTGCCTTCTCAGCCACAGGCCCCTCCCTTCATGGAAGACACCAGAAGGTGGATTCAAAGGGCAAGGAATAAATTACTTTAGCTTATGACCTGCATAAGCTAAAGTATGAATCCAGCTTCCACAAAGAGTAACTAGTACACACCAAATCATTTATCAGAAGGTTGTCATAAATTCTGTCTGCCTGGAGGGAATTCTTCGGACTAACCTTGGCTCATGAGGTTAAAAAAAAAAAATCAGCCTTTTAGGTATCATCAATATCCAAATATAGTTAACCAAAGCAAGACTCTGGGTAGGCAGAACTGCAGAGCCACAGAGTTGCTGAAAAAACTCAGCTTCTGGGAGGCCTAACTATACTTCCTGCAATTATATCCCATGAAATTCCCCTGTACCCTTTTAATCTAATAAATCGATTTTCACTTGAGTTATGAGCTTCCACACTGTACAACTAACATGACATATGTATGAACCAATAAAACATTGTTTAATTACTCTTCATCTTGCAATACATTGATTGCTTCCTTTTATCAACTGAAACCTAATTTGAGAAAAAGGAGAAAGGTGAAGACACAATGTCCTTTTCCATGTCAAGGTTAATTCCCACACTGGCATGACACACCAAATATTTTTAAATGTATCCCAATTTTTGGAGGAAGGACTGGGCCTTGAAATAGTGGTACGAGGCAGTATTTTGCCACTGATACTGTTTATCAAGCGTGGGATAACAAGCAGCATATGCCTTTTAGTCAACTTTATTACTGTTTTAAAATTCTCTAGAGAGAATACATTCCCCCTTTCTGCCCTCACCAGACAGCACCCTCCTACCACTTTGCTTTTGGATCTGAGCTGCTTGAGTGTGATTTGGGAGTTTAGGTGCAGCATAATTTCTGCTGATGGCAGAACAGAACTGTGAAGAGCTTTGCCAGCCTAACCTTTCTGCCATGTGAGCACCATTTACTTTGATATTAAGCATTTTAATAGAAGAAAATTTATGTATTTATATACTTACTCTCCTTCCCTGTCCTCAACTTTGAGAATACCAATTATATCCCTATCCAAGAATATAGCAAATAATAAAGACTAGAGTTCTCAGAAAGAGAAACCAAACTTCTCCATTTTGGTAAGTACAATGAAAATAAAAAATTTTATTTTAACAAATAAGATCTGTACATGAAGAAGATACAGTGATGGGGTCATATACCTACTAGAAAGACCCCTAACTTACAGAATTGCTATGCATAGTACTATGTGGTTTTAGTAAAGCAAAACAGAGATTGTTACTTCAAAGTAGCTAATAATTATTACTTAAACATATAATGGTTGAGGCTACAGAATCACACTTGAATTCAAAACCAAGCTCTCATGTAATAATTGTGGGATCATAGGAACTTTAACTCATCTGAGTCTTAATTTTCTCAATTGCAAGCTGAAGTAAGAATTAACCTTAACTAAATTATATTAATACTTGAAAAGCAATTAACACTAAGTATAAATACTCTATATCTTTTTTTAATAAAGCTTGTTGGTTTTGAACGGAAGGTAATTCAACTATCTGACCCTCAAACGTATTACTACACAAACACTAATGCATTACATCAAAACAATTGCAAGCTGAAGTTAAAAAAGTTAAATGTAAACTATTATGTCACAGAACGTTAGCTTTGAAGAAACAGATATAAATCACAAAAGATGGATGGATGAATAAAGAATATAAAACTCCAAAAACTGAAAAGACTAGGAAAATATGATTTTAGAAAAAATACATGTACACAAATAGGAAAACAGATTATCATTTTATGCTTATTAGATTAGCAAAGCACTTAAAAATAATTCCCACACTGGCATGAAATTTGCAAACTCATTCCTTACTGGAGACTATACAGAATGGTACAACCCATATTCCCATATATTATCATTATTTATGAGAGCCAAGAAATGGAAATACCTGAAGTCAAACAGACAAGCAAGAATGGAAATTATTACACAGACACTAGGTAAAGTATTACATAACCATTCAAAATTATAAAGATATATTACTGCATTTTATAAAATCTAAAGGGGAACTAATACATCACAAAGAAAAAATTACTGTTTATTAAACTATGACACACCAAATATTTTTAAATGTATCCCAATTTTTGGAGAAGTTACAATGTGTAACATGGGCACCTTAGGGTTGACGGAACATGAAAAACATCAGATAGAAAGTACTTTCACACAATGAAGAAGAAGAAGAAAAAACCACAGCCACCACAGTAATAAAAGCAAACATGTTAAGCAAAATTCAATGGGCTAGGCACTGGACTGAATGCTTCACATGTATTATCTCACCTACTTCTTAAAACAATCCATTAAGTATCAGTATCCCTTTTATAGGTTATCCTCTTACATAAGAAATAATATATATAACCAAAGACATACAGAGATTAAGTATGAAGTCAGTATTAACCATACAGTAATTACAATTTACAGATTATTACAATTGCAAAAGGAATAAAAACAGATATGCACCAGAATGGAACATGACCTACTATAATAACCAAATCAGGGATTTTTTCCTTTATAAAGCATTCCATTAAAATGTTGCCTTAAATTTGAGTCATAAAAATACGAAACTTAAAATAAGCTTATTATATACGATAGGGATTTTTCAAATTAGAACATAATTGTTAGTGTTCAGTACATTAAGCTCAAAGATTACTTTGTGCCTTTTGTGCCTATATAAATATGTACTATTACTTAGTTTTATACCAGTCAATAGTCATTTAAATTCACCGAAATGTTGACCTTTTTTTTTTTTTTTTTGATGATCACTTTACCTTTCATTTCAGACCTTTCTTCTGGAATCATTTTCCTTCTTCCCCAAGGACATCACTCAGAATTTTATTTTTAGTTGTGGTTTCTCTAAAAATACCTTTGTTTTTACCTTCTACCTTTGATATACAGAATTCTACTAGGCACATGTTCTCTTTTGGCACATTCGCACTACTGCTGATCAGAAATTAGCCATTAGTCTAGCTATTGTTCTAATCCCCCCTAAAGTCTAGTTGCTTTTATTTTTGTCAACAGCATTTTGCAGTTTTACATTCATAAGTCTAAGTGTGGAATTCTTTATTTTACTTGGGATTCAGTGAGCTCTTTGAAATCTGAAGCATCTTTAACCAATTCTGTAAAATTCTCGGCAATTATCTCTTCAAATATTGCCTCTCCACAAACTGCTCTATCACTTCCTTCCAAAACTCCAATGAAATATTCTATACCTTCTCATTCTATGTTCCATTTCTCTTCAATCAATCTCTTTTCCCATTTTTCATTTCTTTGTTTTTCAAAGAATTACACACTGACCAATTTCTTAAGATCTTTTTTCGAGTTCATCAATTCTATCTTCAGCTACTTCTAAGATACATGCAACTTGCCGAGGAAGTTTCTAAATTCTCTTTGTATTTCTCATTTCTTAATGTTGAGAAAAGAACTAAAAGGAACTTTATCTGATCAATGTCTTATTTCTTTATCACCCTTTCAGCATCTTCCTTTCTTAAGTATATTAAACATTCTGATTTTATAATCTGTATTTGATCATTTCAGTATCTGTAATCTCTGAGGGTCTGATTTTGTGATTGATTGTTTCTGCTAACCTTACAGAATGATGACTTAACATGTTTTATTATTTTATACTTCAAGCTGTTTTCCTTGGAACTCAATTTGGGGAATTTTAAAGACTTTGTTTAGAATGTGCTCTTCAGGAGAGGATTTCTTTTCCTTCTGCTAGATCACTGCAGAGTAAAGGCTACCAATTTGGTATTACTTTAAATTTTCTTTTTTTAATTCTTTCAAATTGAAGTATAGGTGACATACAATCTTTTATTGGTTTCAAGTATACAACAGAGTGGTTCAACAGTTACCAACATTATTAAATCCTCACCCCAGCTAGTGCAGTTACTTTCTGTCAACATAAAAAGATGTTAGAGAATGACCTGCAATATTCTCCATGCTGAACTACCATCCATGACTTCACATTTTCAATGTGGGGTTTTTGGGGGAACAGGTCGTGTGAATTTTAGCCTTATTTTGGCATCAAAGAGGACTTGCGGTTAGAATTTCAAGGAAGACCTCTCTTCTACCAATCCAGAGCCAAGGCTAAACCTTACAAGTTTCCTTTTTCTGAAAGCTTGTTTTTTTCCCCTAGTTCATCGTGTGTCCTGTCTCTTAACATTGCCCATTAAAACCAAAACTCTGAGCCACTAAGGATCAATAGATGTGTTAAGAGTAGTCCCTGAGTTTATCACCTGCTTATCTCTCTGGATTAGTACTTTTTAAACTGTTTTTGGTCTCAAGATTTAATTTGCTTTTTTACCAGCTTAAAGCTCTGCTTAAAACTTTTTTTAAAAAAGTTTCAACCAACATTGTTTCCCACAATTTCTAATAATATTCCTTCAAAAAAAAGTACCAGTATTGTCTTAACAAAGCTAAAATGAAAGAAAGTAATTCCAATAATTGAGGGGCAACTATGGTATAACAGAGAAAGATAAACTTTACTCTGTTACCCACCAATTATACCATCGTCAATCCTAGTTTCCTAATTTAAAAAACATAATGCCTACTTTACCAAAACTCATAGTTCCTACACACCTTGGGCACTTAACTTCATTTGTTTTGGTCACTATTTCCTCTCTTCCTTGTGTTATCTGTACATACCTGTTTTGTTAGCATTATACTGGTTTATTTAGCACCCATTCTTTCCAACTAGACAGTGGACTTAAGGTAACAAAAACCAGGCTGAAAGCACACTTTCAACTGTCTAGCTGAATGAAATAGTAGAAGCACATGTGCAAAAAAGGAATCAATATTTAGCAAGTGTATTTATCCTTCTGATGTGCTAGACGATCAGAGTTGATACAATCTTCCTTTTTTCCAAGTGGCCTGAGTTTAAAATGGACGTTTTATGTCAAAGTGCTCTTTGGCTTTTGGTTTCAGGACTGCTAAAATCTTTTACAGTAACATCACAGCCAATGCTGATGGCTGATCAAACCTTGCAGGGGAGCAAAAGCATCTTTGAAGTTGCACTATTTGAATAACTATAGAAGCATCTCAGCTTAGAGACATTAATTCACAAATAAAACCTCATATGATAATTAGCTCATGGAGGAAACCAACTTTTTCTTATAGCACAACCAGGGGTCCCTGACAGCACAGGTACCAAGCTATTATTTAAAAACCTCTAAGTATCAATTTTAGAAAACAAGTCATCTTTATATGTCACTTTACTGACATGTGAACAATTAATGCTGTATCAAAAGTTTCTTATCAAAGGTTTCTATTGGTCAATAGAATCCATTCGGCCTAAATTAAACAGAAAGGTAAGCTATCAAAGGATAGTATCACTGCCAGTATATCACTGGAAGGGCTGAAAAAACAGATGCAGAAGTAACATTACCCAAAATAATGTTGCAGAAGTGGCTTGATGAAGAAACCACTATCCCTGCCACCACCACCGTGCACTAAATGCCAAAATTCAAATCCATTACAACATTTACCTTTGCCAGCACCAAAGCTACTTCTCTGTCAAACTTGAAACTATAAATTCCACTTAAAGCTGACCACCTCTACTGCCCACTCCTGCCTGCAAAATGGGAGTTATGAATAGAACCTCATTTCCTTACATTGTGTATTTTCAAACAGAAGTCATCTGTAGGGGCATCTGACTAGTGGCTCTTAGGTAACACGCCTGCATCCATCTAAATACGAGAAAAAAAGGGATTTTGAGTTTTTACTAGTACCTACACTGGAGAGGACTGACTTATAATATGGACAT
This sequence comes from Manis javanica, assembly GCF_040802235.1. Lineage (NCBI taxonomy): Eukaryota > Metazoa > Chordata > Mammalia > Pholidota > Manidae > Manis > Manis javanica. Next base: position 87,534,008 of record NC_133165.1, read on the forward strand.
TTCTGCAAAGGTAGAAAGCTACTCAAAACTTGGGAGGCTACAAATATAACAAAGAGTCACTGTAAGAGATAAAGGCTAATATTTAACAAAAATATATTATGCCGAATGTACTCAATTTATGAATAAAATACCCAAATACTGGGGGGTTATGATAAAAAAAAAACGTATCTTTCACTGATGGGATACACTACATTAAGCATTTGAAATCAACTAAAATGTATTTCATCAGCCTCGTTAAGAGTACGCACACTAAAAGCCATTAAGGTACACAAGACATGCACAAGGATGCATGCTGCAGCACTGATCCCATGAGTGAAGACTGAAAACAACCTACATGTCCATGTACAGGCAAATGGTTAAATGAAATTTATTTAAAAATTTCCCTATTAGTATATTTCATAACATGGAATACCATAAAAGCTAAAAAAAAACAAAACAGGCCTATATACACTATTAGGGAAAGTGTATATAGGTCTGTTATGCTCCAAGGCATATTGTTCAATGAAAGAAAAAATCAAGCTGCAAAACAATAAGCACTGCTTTATCACTTACATTAGCAAACACATAAAATCACTGTACAATACATGTGTAAAAGCAGAAAAGGTCTGGAAGGTTACAACACCAACCTATTAACAACACAACTACAAATTACTAAGACATTTGCCAAACAGGGAAAATATATAAAAGCAAGCATGAGTAGTTAATTACAAAGTATTGTTTTACCTACTGAACTACTTAATGCCATTTTGACAAGTATAAAAAGAAACAACCAGTTCACTGCTATAATTTTTATCACATTTCTAAGCGTTGGCAATATTTATCAAAAGCCTTACCAATATACATTCTTTAGTCCAGAAATTCTACTTGTCAGATTTACTCAAAAGAGACATACAAAAATACATTAAGTACAAGAATGTTTGCCACTCTAATTTGGTAATACTGAAAAATAAGAAACATCTAACTGCTATGGTTTGAATGTTTGTGTACCCCCCAAATCAGTATGTTGAAAATATAATACTCACAGTATTGGGAAGTATGGCCTTTGAGAGGGGCTTAAATCAATGAACAGGATTAATGCTCTTGTAAAAGAGACCCCACAGAGCTCCTTAGCCCCTAACACCATGTGAGGAACAAAGCAAAAAGGCACTATGAACTGTAAGGCCCTCACCAAACACCAAATCTTCTGGTACTATGATCCTGGATTTCCCAAAAGTAAATTTCTGTTGTTTTTAAGCTACCCACCCAGTATCTGTGATATTGTTATAGCAGCCCAAATGGACCAAGACACCAACCACAGATCATTCAACAACTGTAGCCCAGCCATATACAGAAAACCCCAGAGCCTTAAAACCAGACTGCATATGAAACTAGTGAAGTCTAAATAAGTTCTATGATGGATCATACTAATGTCAACTTGCTAGTCTTAATATTACACTACAGTTAGGCAAGGTGTTACTACTCGGGGAAACTGGGCAAAAATGTACACGGGACCACACAGTACATTTTGGGGCAAGTTCCTTGTAAGTCTATGATTATGTCAAAGTAAAGTCTTTAAAAATGGAAAAAAATACTGTAGACATGGAAATGTTCACAGAAACTTGGAAAAAAATAAAGCAAATTGGTATCTTATGACAGAGGTGACTCAATTTTGTGGAATAAGCACAAGCACAGAAAATCTAAAAAGCAGCAGTGTTCCTGGCTACAAATAAGCAGTAGCATTTTGTATTTGCATTTTATGCCTTTCTGTACTTTCCTACAATCTATCACTTTTACAATCTATTATTTTTCCTATGTGTGTATTATTTTTATAATCAGAAAACATACAATAGAACATTTAAGATCAAAATTAAAAGATGTCTCAACTGGGAAAATCATTCTCGTCAAGTGCCATATAAGAAAAGCACAAACAAGCAACAGACAATTTAAAGTAAAGAGTACCCTGAAAGCTAATAAACATGGGGAAATGTTCAATTTCATTAGTCAATGAAAAAATGCATAGTGAATTTTGACAAATGAGACTGCCTGCTGCTGACAAAGATGCAGCAAACTGGGTGACAGTAGAAACTGTCATAACGCTTTTGGAAAACAATTTGTCAATATCGATACAGAAACTTTAAAAATATTCTTTGACCTACTGTGGTAGATTTTAGTCTAAGGACTTCATACACAAGTGTCCTTTATTAACATAAGGAAAAACTGGAAACTGAAAATGTCCATCAAAAAAAAGCTGATGTGTTTTTCTGTAACGAACAGTCTTTAAAATTGACACAATAATGAATTTGACAAGTCAGCTGAACAGAACAAAGGCTTATTTTTTTCATTTAAATTCTAGATAACCACATCTGATTCACCTTTTGACTAAGGTTTAATAAAGAACTCCATTTCTTCCACAGAACTAGAAGCCTCATGAAACTCTATTAAAGGATGTCATTTGTCCAAGTGCACAATGAAAATGAAACTACCTGCCAACATACACACAGTAGGCAAACACACAGATTCTCTCAAATTACCATAAAAATATTCAAACTGTGAGTGTGTAAAAACTCACACATCAATCACCACCTCTATTTCTATGCAATATGTCATCATGAATGCATAAGCCAAAAGCCATCCCCATCTAAGCCAAAACCATCCCCATTATTGGCCCATTGTATGCCAGTTCCTATCTGGGGAGAGATATAAGTGAAAGGAAAAAAAGGGAAACATCAAATTCTTGGCAAAACAATACCTTCCCATCATAGGAGACAGCAGTTTTAAAGTAACAGAAGCAAGAATTAAAAGTCACTATAAATATGGTGAAACAATCTCTTCAGTCAGTTACATAGCCATTTATTTCACTTACCTATTTACCATCAGAAACAGAAATCCCATTCCACTTAACCCTACAAATGCTGAAAAACAGAAATAAAGTGTATAAATTGATTAAACTTATTTGCCTCATGGCAGGATCAATCATCCAGGTGTAATTTTTACATCACCAATATTGAGAGGACCAGTAAATTACAAGTGCTTATAAAGAAAAAGACACAAACCAAACCAAACACCTGTCATTTCATCTAGCATAAAACTTCAGGGTCCTACCACAAGATGATAAGGTACATTTTACGGAAAGTTAAGATGAAAATGAAAGTGGAAATTTTTTACCCATTTTGACAGGGTAATAATTATTTATAAAACACTTAATTCATCTTCATAACAACTTCAGGTAATACTATCACCCACATTTTGAATACAAGGAAAAAATTACTTTGCCTGAAGGTAAAGCAATCTGCCCAGGTTGCATAGCTAGCAAGAGCCAGGATTTGAACCTAGGCGGTCTGCAGTCTGCCGCTATCCTATAACTGTCAGCCACTACACTACAACTGTCCTACAGAAAACTTTAATACGACAACCAGTTACATACTATTTAAGGAATATTGTAAATCTCTTTACCAAGTCAAATGGTCCCTGAACCCAGAGGCTAGTAATTCAGAAGAAATGGACAGAGAAAACACCCACCAGGTAAAAACAAGAGCCCCCAAGGCATATGTCAATTAATCTCTGCAATGACTTCTAGCCTTGGGCCAAGGTACAGCTAATTTTCAGTTAACAAAAGAATAATATTCATGTTATTTCATGCAATAAAATTTTCCACCTTTCACAAAACATTTATTCTAACCTGGATTATTTTGTCTGCAAACTCCACAACAGCAGTAACCTTGCCTAACAGTCTACTGCTGTCTAGCACCTTGAACACTGATTAGCACATAGAAGGCCAACAATAAAATAAGTTGAATGAATCAATGCATGGATATCTCCTATACAAGTATTTCTCAAACATTACATACAAATCACCTAGGGATTTTGATAAATTGCAGATTCTTATTCAGCAGTTCAGGGCTAGCACCAGAGTTTGGATTTGTATTCTAACAAGCCCCTGGGTAAAGACTTTTGCTGCAGGTCTGGGGGGTCACACTCTGAAAAGCAAGGAAACTAGATTACTCTAGGTCATTTCCCCTGAGCTTTCCCAGTTGTCAGGAATCAGGATTTTCTTACTTTCTGCTGTGGAAGAAAACCTTAAGTTTATTAATCAATAAACTCATTACTGCTGATACTCTAATACAAGAGTTATTTTCCCAAATTCCCGGTACTTCTGTAAGATGGCATCTGAATGAAAACAAAACAAAAAACTAAGGCCTCAACAGATCAGTGGCTTTTTTTTTTTTTTTTTGCGGGTGGTGGTGGTGGTGATGGATTGCTCTTAAAATATAATCCAAATCACAGATTTCTCCCCAGAAATTTCTATATATAAGATTCATGAACTCTCTTATTAAAGATTATTAAATAGATATTTAGCATTTAAGTAATTTAAATAGCCCTCAAAATACTGAGTCATTTTACTTCAAGTTGGTCATGTGATAAAGCCAGTGGCTAACTATACAAATGAACTAAGAAAAACCCTCAAACCTTAAATATCATTATTAAATATCAAATCCTTTTCAGAAAATGGCACCTTTTAGTTCCTTGTGTATATAGTCAACTCAGCAAACTGTTTGTTATGTAAATGACCAGAAAACTGAGATATCTTCAATAAGCATATGAAAGCAGCAGTTCAGTGTTTACTGTGTACCAGTACTCTTCTAAGTGCTTTACATTAACTGTCAATCTTCTTAACAACCCTGAGATATTAATATTATCTTCATTTATTAGTATTATGCTCAATTTACAGATAAGGAAACTGAGACTCACAGATTAAACAACTTGCCCAAGATCATACAACTCAAAAGTGGCCCAACCTGAGCAGTCTGCTTGGCCCCAGAGTCCAGGTTCTTAACCACTCTTTCTTGCAACCTTGTATATAAATGTACCACATCATTATTACTCAATCACTGCCCTATATTTTCCTTCCACAACTCAAAAGGCTAGAGTATTCCTTCTTCTCTTACTTTGCTCAGCTATGAATTTTTATAAAACTTATAATTTCCTATAACCAATCCAATAACAAATATCTTAGTGATAAACTATGTACACTATGTTGCTTTGTTAAGGATATGGGGGAAAAAACTGCCAATAAGCACACAGTGAATCTCTAGTCTTTTCTGAAAAAATTAAAAGCTGTAATACAAACCTGGGCATTTTTGAGAATGGAACAGGGTACAACATCTGTTAGAGAAAATAGGTGCAGACTGTGACTGTTCAAGACATAACAGGAAGTATGGTCACCTGTTTCGTAGCTTAATGTATCTAGTGTTATGAAATACTGGCAAACCATGCGCTACAGAAACCCTACATTACTCCTGACATCTTTGTCCTGACACAGAAAATGCTTTTCTCTTTCCTTGGTAATAAATAAACCAGACAAAACTTAATTCTTATCTTTGGAGTTTGGCTTTATGCCTATAGTTCATAATCTACCCCTAGCAATATTCATCTAAGGTACTCCTCTGTCTTTGGAGCTAGTCATTTATAAATAGAGATATTTTCTGAACCAAAGATTAATTCAAGTGGTCTGACAAGGCAACAGACATGAGAGGAAACATGACTATGTAATATTCAAAAGTTTTTTTCTTACATTTACCTATACTTAAACATTAGAAAAAAATTGTTTTCCCCACAGAGCAAATATAAGGTGTCTATTTGCATTTTATCACTTGTATTCTTTGAAATCTTGCATATAAATGAGTGTATTTAAACATGCTGCAATCTTCATTCTTGCTTTAAAAGATTTATTTGCCCAATTAAAACTGTAATCTCAAACTATAAGAAATTTAAAAATAAGGTAATTACCCTGTTGGGCTGACTCAGAATCAGAGCAAATAGTAACAAGCCTGGATTCAAACTCAAAAAGTTATACATCTCTTAAATCAGTGCTATCTTACAGCAGTTTTTGCAATTACCAGTGCTGCTACCACGTAGTTTTAGTAAAATTTATAGACATATTTAATATGTAAGGCACAAATTCTAGTCATTTTGGAGGGCAAATACATACTGGACAATTTACATCACAACAGTTGCTCTGATAATCACATGACAGAGTCTGATAAGCCCTTATCCACACAGTATTATAAGGCTTAATAAATAAACATCACAAACACGATGAACTCAACCCATTTCATTAGAAAGTATTATTCTCAAATTACAGATAGGAACTTGAGGCTCAAAAAAGCTGTCACTTGGCACAGTTCATACAGCAACATTTGAATCCAGGATTCCAAACCCCTTACAGAAAAAAACAACACAAAAGATTACAAAGTTTTCAAGGAGACTGGGAATCTCCTTCAAGTATTAAACTTTAAAGAAAACAAATCTTAAGGAAAACACAGAACATAGGAATGGTAAATTAAAATGCTATGAATGTTATCAGATCTAGAAAGTTATTTTCCATTTTCCTTTAAGGATATTTGAAAAGGAGGTTAGAAATAGTTTTTATGACTTCACAGTGATAGCTGGATTATGATTTCTCAACTTCCTCTGCTATTCAGACTCAGACCCCATTTCTAATCAAAGGGTCAAATATTTTTTTAAGCTCCTATGAAGATGACAAAATTACAGATTTGAAATGGTCATGTCTGGTACTAAGGATCCATTAGCTCGGAAGTAATATAAAACTGTCAAGATCAAATGAACAAACGCAAATGTTAAAAAGTTTGAGTATGAGTATTTCTATAATTACTAGTTTTTCATATTCTGTAATTTGAAGCACAAGGTACTTTTACATCATTATGTTCACTTTTGAGCATTTTATTCCACTTTACACACTTCAAAAATAATTTCTACTTCACGTTCAATCCATATCTGAAATTACTTGAATATATTTTTATCCATTTTTAAATTCTAAATCCAGCTCCAATAAATAGTCGAAAATAAAACTGTTCAATGGCAATCAGACAACACAAAGAAATAAAAAGCATCCAGATTGGCAAGGGAGAAGTCAACTGTACCTGTTTGCAGATGACATGATATTGTACATAAAAAACCCTCAAGAATCCACTCCAAAACTACTAGATTTAATATCTGAATTCAGCAAAGTTGCAGGATACAAAATTAATACAGAAATCTGTTGCATTCCTATACACTAACAATGAACTAGCAGAAAGAGAAATCAGGAAAACAATTCTATTCACAATTGCATCAAAAAGAATAAAATACTTAGGAATAAACCTAACCAAGGAAGTGAAAGACCTATACCTTGAAAACTACGGGACACTCTTAAAAGAAATTAAAGAGGACACTAATAAATGGAAATTCATCCCATGCTCTTGGCTAGGAAGAATTAATATTGTCAAAATGGCCATCCTGCCTAAAGCAATCTACAGATTCAATGCAATCCCTAGCAAAATACCTATAGCATTCTTCAATGAACTAGAGAAAATAGTTCTAAAATTTATATGGAACCACAAAAGACCCCTCAGAAGGAAGAATAAAGCAGGGGGAATTATGCTCCCTGACTTCAAGCTCTACTACAAAGCCACAGTAATCAAGACAATCTGGTACTGGCACAAGAACAGACCCACAGACCAGTGGAACAGACTAGAGACTCCAGATATAAACCCAAGCATATATGGTCAATTAATATATAAAGGAGCCATGGATATACAATGGGGAAATGACAGCCTCTTCAACAGCTGGTGTTGGCAAAACTGGACAGCTACATGTAAGAGAATGAAACTGGATTATTGTCTAATCCCATACACAAAAGTAAACTCAAAATGGATCAAAGACTTGAATGTAAGTCATGAAACCATAAAACTCTTAGAAAAAATATGGGCAAAAATCTCTTGGACATAAACATGAGAAACTTCTTCATGAACATATCTCCCTGGGAAAGGGAAACAAAAGCAAAAATGAACAAGTGGGACTATATCAAACTAAAAAGCTTCTGTACAGCAAAGGATACCATCAGTAGAACAAAAAGACATCCTACAGTATGGGAGAATATATTCATAAATGACAGATCCGATAAAGGATTGACATCCAAAATATATAAAGAGCTCACATACCTCAACAAACAAAAAGCAAATAATCCAATAAAAAAATGGGCACAGGATCTGAACTGACACTTCTCCAAAGATGAAATTCAGATGGTCAATAGACACATGAAAAGATACTCCACATCACTAATCATCAGGGAAATGCAAATTTAAACCACAATGAGATATCACCTCACACCAGTTAGGATGGCCACCATCCAAAAGACAAAAAACAACAAATGTTGGCGAGGATGTGGAGAAAAGGGGAACCCTCCTACACTGCTGGTGGGAATGTAAACTAGTTCAACCATTGTGGAAAGCAGTATAGAGGTTCCTCAAAAAACTCAAAATAGAAATACCATTTGATCCAGGAATTCCACTCCTAGGAATTTACCCTAAGAATGCAGTTTCCCAGTCTCAAAAAGACATACGCACTCCTATGTTTATCACAGCACTATTTACAATAGCCAAGAAATGGAAGCAACCTAAGTGTTCATCAGCAGATGAATAAAGATGTGGTACATATACACAATGGGATAGTATTCAGCCATAAGAAGAAAACAAATCCTACCATTTGCAACAACATGGATGGAGCTAGAGGGTATTATGCTCAGTGAAATAGCCAGGTGGAGAAAGACAAGTATCAGATGATTTCATTCATCTGTGGAGTATAACAATAAAGAAAAAACTGAAGGAGCAAAACAGCAGCAGACTCACAGAACCCAAGAATGGACTCACAGTTACCAAAGGGAAAGGGACTGGGGAGGATGGGTGGGAAGGGAGGGATAAGGGGGAAAACAGGGCACTACGATTAGCACACATAATGTAGGGGGATGGGGACATGGGGAAGGCAGTATATACAGAGAAGACAAGTAGTGATTCTATAGCATCTTACTATGCTGATGGACAGTGACTGTAATGGGATATGTGGGGGTGACTTGATAGTAGGGGGAGTCTAGTAACCATAATGTTGTTCAAGTAATTGTACAATATCAAAAGAAGAAAAAAGAAAACTGTTCAAAAGCCACTGAGCTATTCACTAACAATTCTTACATTCATTTCACAATTCATTTAGGCACTTTCTTCTAAGTCATTAAAAAAATAATCTTCAGTCGGTGGTATTTAATATCTTTTATAAATAAATGACTAAGCTTGTGGGAAAGATCCCTGTATTTAGGGTGAAAGGCACCACAGTATGATTACTATAATATAAAATTAATGAAAATTTATCTAGGTAAACATCCCACTTATTTCAGAGTCTAAAGCTAACCTAAAATTTAAAATCTCATCACACAAAAAGGCAGAAAACGTTTAAAAGTCAGATAAATTATTTTAAAAATTATGTAAGGTCTAGGAGAAGGGGGCAATGGGGAGATAGTGTTTATTGTGTAGTTTTGCAATATGAAGTGTTCTAGATATGGATGGTGGTGATGGCTGCACAGTGTAAATGTAGTTAACACAACTGAACCGTACACTTAAAAATGGTTAATGATAAATCCTGTAATATGTATTTTACCAAAATTTAAACAAATTTTAAGTTATGTGGGAGGTATCAAAGCATTCCAGGATGCATTTGAAAGTCATTGCTAACTAAATAAGTGGTTGAAAGTATTTATTTTCAGGGGAAAAACTCAAATAGAGATAGAAACTCAATTCAAACACTGCCAAACAACTAGAACAGACATACTGCCTGAAAATATTAGAGAAGGAAAATGATCTGAAAAATGAACAAAATGCTAGCAAACATAAAAAAAATTGAAAAAATTGCAAACTGTCTTCTTGGTACTCAAAAAACTTAAGTAATTTGCTAGCAGCCAGAAAAAGAGCACATATTGCCATTTCAAATTAACAAAATTTGTTGTAATCGTATTTGTGTTGGAATATGTTTGACAATTTTGTGAATTATCTACCATTTCTAATCTATCAGAAAGCAAGACATTGTACATGTCTCCTTCAGACAGAGGTGAGAAAAAAAAACTACTTAAATTAATACAGCTCTTTGTCTGCAAGACCAAGTTTAAAGAAGTTAAATCTCAATATTATTTAAAAGAGGATTCTTTTCCTGTAGATCTCAATTGCAGTATAGCTAGGTAACTTAGAGTTCTAATTCCAGTTTCAATATTCACTCACTATAGAATCTTGAGCAAGTTTCTTAAATTGTCTGTGCTTTAGTTTATCTCTAAAATGGAGATAATTCTATTTAACTCACAGGTACGCTTGGGTAGATGTATATACATGCAAAAACACTTAACAGGCCTGACAGAGTAAGCAGGATACACTGTTGTTATAGTATTACTGTTATTGCTACAATTATTTATTTAACTGATTCCAGTTATAAACTAGTTAAGCTGGGGTTTTCTCCAGAAAAATGCACACAAAAAGACTTTAACACAACTGTAGAGGACTCACGGATCCCAGATTAGAGAAGTCCCACCAAAGATAATCCACAAGGACTTGGTTTATAGTAAAATGGTTCTTAACCTCTCTTGTGCCAAGGGCCTTTTTAGTACTCAAGCTAATGTATGGATCTCTTCTCAGAATGTTTTTATGTATATGAAATACACAGTTCACAAAATAAGCCAATTAGTTATCAAAATACTTCAAAATTTCTAATTTAGTAATTAATATGTTTTACTAATGCATTAAATAAGATTTACATATAACAAGTAATGAGCATAAACTATTGCAAGGTAGCTGCAAAAGCTGTAATATATAAAAATATTTCTCTGGTTGCATTCATTGAAATTTCAATTCTTTTCAATTATACATTTCAATTAGAAGATAATGAAAATAAACAGGCATTTTTTTTCCCCCTCTCAACCAAGTTCATGGACTTCCTCAATCCTACCTAGGGACCCCAACTAACTATCCTTGGCTTAGAGGAAAGTGTAAAAGTTAAGTTTTGGAGCCAGAGACTTCTGTTCTAGAAACCAGACTTCAGACTTTAGTCCCCACGTTATTTACACCGGAATGACCTTAGACATCAAACTTGTGAGCTTTGGTTCACTCATTTAGAATAATTCCTATAGGTTGTAAGGATCAAACACTAGTTAACAAAACGCCAAATAATCAGTGTATTATTTTTTTTACTTATTTTACTGCCATATAGTCAGCTCCAAATATTTAATTACATTGTTAATTTTCAATAAAACTCTACAGGAGTAAAACTTAAAACCACATGCTGGTTCACAAAGAACATGATTAAGAGAAATATTAATCTTATGTAACAGTTTAGTAAGAGCCATGATTTGGGAATGAACTGTATCTAAATTCCAATTCCACTAGTTTACTTTTACTAAATTACTTAACTCCTCCACCTCAGTTTTCTCATCTGTAAAAACACTGCAATGTTTTAGAAACGAGGGGATCTAGCTTAAACACTCAATAAATGGAGCTACTATTAAAGTTCACGTTTAAACAAAGCCTAAGGAATCAATCTGGAACTCAAAAGTTTATTCTGGAATTCATGTTTATATAAATAAAACTCTGCAGTCTTTCTTTTGCTTGGCAATACACGTACACTTAAAACCTGCAGCATTTGCATGGCGTAACGTTCCTAACACAACTGGCACTTCTTAAAATCCTATCTGATTTCTTACCCTGCCGAAGGAAAACTATGAGGATAAAAAATGGTAAACAGAATGGATTCGCTAATTTTAAATCTTTTCATGATTTACTTAGCACGTTTCAATGAATGCCTATCATCAATTTATCTGAGGTAGCTCTGTCTCTTTAAAACTTTAAAATCCAATTTAAAGATCTCAAATTTATCAGCTACTTATGTCGGTTGGATTAAAAAAGGGTTAAAAAGGACGTATTTACTTCATGCCTCAGTATCACCGAATAAGACCCCTCCCACCCTCCCTCCCTCGAAAAAAGCCCGCCACAGACTGGCCCCAGCTCCGGACCCATTATACAACCTGTAAATTCTTTCTCTCATTGAAAAGATTCTTTTTATGGGCAGAGTTAACAAGTGCCAAGTTGCGAAGTTGCAGCTTTGCTAGTTTGACGTTTTCACAATGCAAGAACAATATGATCTGGAATCTACTCAAAGCTTAGCCAAGCAGTCAGCTGATGCTCACTGCACACGAGAGAAAGAAATAAGAGAAATTAAGCCTCATATTTGTGTACCTTTAAAACTAAAATAGGCCAACAGCAAACGTTCCAGTTAGAGTAATTTAAGTATTTCTATTGTTAAGTAACAATACAAAAAATGACTTTCCCGGGACTGAGTTTCTCTTTCTTGGAATTTTCCTTGTAAACGGCTTTTATCAGTTCATAAAACCAACCCCTCATCAAGGAGCCGCTGCCTGAGTAACTTTTACAAAAGGTCAAAGCGGTGCCTTTCAAGGCTTCCAAACCTCACTGGCCTCTCCGTTCACAGTAACTCGCTTTCATCCCACAGAACGTTCCAGAGACCTAGGGGCTGGGACCAAAGAAAATGTGGTGGGGGTTGCTAAAAAGCAGCTCTCAACTTTCTTGTCGAACACTCAAGCGGAATTGCACCTTCCTCCCTCCGCGGCCCCACATGTTGCTAGCGTCCCTCCCAGAGGGCCCCGCGAGGCCTCGCTTCACCCCCAGAACGCGCCCACCTGATTACCCTTTCCTCCGCAGACTCCGCCTCCCCACCCCCCTTCTCCAGCGGGTTTGCCTCCCTTAGGAGGTCCATATGGGACACTTTCCCCTTCCTCGGACCTTCAAGCCACACCGGACAGGCCTCGAATCTCCACTTTAAATTATCCCCCACTACGGCCCTCACCCCCCACAGCTTACTAAAGTGCTGTGAGAGCGCAGAGTGGGGCCGCAGGCCTGCACGGCCCAGGTGCTGTGTCAGCCTATCTGCCGGTACCGCGGCGTGTACGGCCTGGAAAGTCACATGGCGGTGGGACCGGCCGGCACCTTCACACTCCCGCTCTCCTCACAGCAGGGCGGTATTACCAAGTCCGCTCACCTCCACGAAGAGCAACATGTCGTCCTCTGCTCGGCCCAATCCTTCTTGTCGCCGCGATTCCAACTGACTTACAGGCCCGAGCCCCAATAGCTAGGGTAAGGACACTCGTCTGGCCCCTCCACCCGGCAGTGGACCCGGCTCCTCCCCCGCCGTCAGCCGCCGCGGCCTGACCCGCCCAGTTCCACCTCCCTTGAAACAGCAACTGTTTCCGGTTCTGAAGAACAACTGCTTCCGGAAAAAGAGAAAGCCCTCGGCGCGCTCAACTTTTGCACTACCTTTTCTAGCGGCGATATGGGATGTACTATCATCTGTCCTGGGGGAAGAAGGGAAGCGATCAGAGGAAGGCACCATTCTGTGCCACAGGGGTGTGAAAAATCTTATCGACGCATTTTAACCTTTGCGAAAAGGCTAGGTAACATGGCCAAAATGATTCCGCAGTTTTCGTAGCTCAAAATCTAGATCTGATAAAAAGCTGAGCTCCAGCGAAGTGTACTGAACAAACGCCCAACCCTGCCAGAGAAAAAGTAGAGAAGGGAGGAAAAACAGCAGTAATAGTAAATATATTACTAGTAGCTGCTGTGTATTAAATCCTTATTACGTGCCTGGCACTAAGTATTTTACGTGATTAATCTTAAAACAATTCTATGCGATTAGTACTATCTTATCCGCATTTTACAGTTGAAGGAGCCCTCTAGGAAGGCAGGTTTCCCTTAGACACACCGTCGGAGAACTTCGCCCCATATTTGAATCAGGTACCCACATCTCTGCTTACTATAATGCTACTTAAAAATACTTAGTCTGGATAGCCTCTTTGTTGATGTACTGCCATCACTTCAAATGAAATACACTAAAAACAAAGTTTTAAATTATCTTTCTAATTTTTTACTAGATGATCTAAATTCCTCACTATCATTAACAATGCCTAGTAGTATTTACCCCTCCTTCATCAGTCCATTTCTATATTCTAGTTCAGACATTCCTCTTTTGAAATAATCATATCTTGATCTTTTCCAGTGGATTTTTTCCCATTATTTCAAACATCTTCCTAAACTGAGGGTTTCCTTTACACCAAACTGCTGATATTTGCTTTCAAGACTTTATTTTGATCCACCTAGTCTCCCTTACTTTACCTCAAATGAATCTTTTTCACTAATATTAATTCCCCCCATCAAATTGCTGATATGTGCCCCATACTCTCCCTAATCTGATCCCCAGTAAACTCAACATTACTTTATCTCAATTAAACCAATCTCCTCACTTTTCCCCTGAAATACAGTACAGCATTAACCTTCAAAGCCATGGCTCAAGGTGTCTTCACTATCTGGAATACCTTCATTTGTCAATTAACCTTCTCTCTACATAAGGTTTTCCCAAAGACAGTGCTCCCCACAGATCTCTTCTTCATGTCCCTTGTTAATACTTGAATATTATATCGTATCTTTTCTTTCTTTTTTTTTCGTTTCTTCACAGGTACCCTATCATATAGTCTTCACAGTCTAGTATAATAGTAGCCACATAATAGTGTCTCAACAAATGCTTGTCAAATTGAAAGAGGAGAGATTTTAAAATTTGCTTTAAAAAGCCATCATTCCCAGGTGCTGATGAATGCCATGCTGCATAAAAAATATGAAAGAGAGAACACTCTGATGCTAAATTCATTGACAAGCATGTGGGCTGCTTTGTGAATGCCTACTGGGGTAAGCAATGTAAAGCAATTGAAAAATAAAAGTTATTTAATCTTATACTCTAATATTACCAACGAAGTACTAAAACAGATTAATTAATGTCAAGAAATGCTGGATAATATTTTAATCAAATCTCACATTTATAAAAATAATCTCCTTAATTATGGTCCTTTCAGAAAACATTATGAACTTTCTTGAGTAAATAGACTTAATTGTGATTTATATGAAACAAAGGATCATTTATGACTGGATTGGAGCTTGGGGGCAGCCTAACCATAAAAGAATTAATTCTGGGGCTTAGAAAAGTTTCCATAAGGAGTCAAGTCTGAAGCTATAATGGCTATCCAAATTTCAGACAGTTTCTGTGAGGAACTGAGGAAGAGTATGCCACATTTTATAAAAGAAAAACTAATGCACAGATTTGGTTTGGAGAGTTGCCAACTAGTGGATAGAGACAAATAATAAATTGCTACCCTTCAAAGAGATAAGTACTATAATAGAAAGTTTACAATGTGATTTTGGAACACAAAGGAGGGAGTAACTTAGATAATGAGATCTTAAAGAGAAGGGAACATATTTAATTTGCTTTCCATATATTGATTGATACTTTAAAAGACAACTACTTCATGATCCCGTCTCCCTTTTTCTGAAGGACTGAAACACATAAATTACTTAACTTTACAAAAGTTTATAACAAGGACTTAACATAGCACTGTTTCAATAAGAATTTAACATAGGAAGTTCTTGTGGAGAAATTATACACCCATAACTTATATATAAAGTATAAAACCTACAAAATATTATACAGTTCATGAATACATATACCAGGAGTAAAACTATATCAATGTAGACTAGACATAAATACATCAAATTCATGACTGTCATTGCCTCTGAAAAGGGAGAAAGGGGAAGGAAGGAGTCTGGGGAGACTTCAACTTTATCTCTAATGTTTTCTTTTACTTAAAAATATCTGAAGCAAATATGAAAAATGTTACTATTTATTTTAGGACAGAGGCACATGGCTATTTATTATATTACTTTCTGTACTTTTCATATTTTTTAAATTTAAAAATTAAAAAAAAAGCTACACAGTCAACAAAACCACCTGTCCTATAATTGCTCCAGCCTCCCAAATACTTTCACCTCCTCTGAAATCAAAGGAGCTGCCCAAAGTACTCCTCTTTCAGTTCAAAAGCAGTCTCTAGGGTTCTCTTCAGTTCCTCCAGCCAACTGTGGAACTTCAAAACCTTCTTCAGGGTTCCTTGAAAAAAGGAGTAACTAAGCTGGGCAGTGTGATTTTCATCCACATATCTTCCAAGTTGCTACATGTCTAGGAAAAGTTGATGGGCAGCTGAGGAAGTTGTAACACAATCCATTACAGGTTTTTAAATTCTTAAGCAAAATTTCAGGAAGAGAGAAGAACCAAGAGTTACATTTGATACACTGGATCCTGACACTTAGATTTTAAGCTCATTTAAGCAGGGCTATATCTTCTATTTCTTTTAGTGTTCTTGTTGTCTGTTCTTTTCTACCCTCCCTCCCCCCTTCACCCCTCTACTATCACAGCATACAGAATGCCTAGTTCTCTGCATATAATAAGCACTCTTTAAATGAGTCAATGGTAATGTCACATTAGGTGTATTATGACATCACTAGGACCAGAATACCATGGTTAGCAACCAGTTAATAGCAGATGAAACTACCACCTTTGGGAGCAGAAAGACCTCTTCTAGCTTCCTCTTGGACGCCTTTATTAGCATTTGCCTGCATTCTGTGAAAAAAGAAATTTAAAAAAAATCACTCAACTTTTCAAAATATTTATCAAAATGCAAAGAGATATAGAGAGTGAACCTGAATCAGAAAAAGAAATTTTGGATTACACCGTCATGTCCAGACAACCTCTTGATATGTCAATGGTCCCTAAGCTCGAGATCCCATTCACAGTACAGGATGTCATCTCTAAGATTGAGCAAGCACAGCTTTTGAGAGCCAGAGAGGTAGGTAGTAAATGAGAAGTTTACAGATTGAAACATTTTTTTAACTTTTCATGACCAGCTACATCTTTTATTTTAAAGTTCACTTTATTTCCATGATATTTGACTATGTTTGAGGTAATTTTAATGTCAAATGATAGTTTCACCTGACATGGTGGAGAGCAAATTCCAATTTTATATTATCTCTTTCACTTTCGTATCAATTAAGCTTTTTAAGAAATAAATCACATGGTATTGAGTAATTGGGATAGAAAAAAATTAAATTCTATAGCTAGTATTGATATATAATTTTAGTCAATAGTTTTCATTCTTGACTGAGGTTTTCTCAAATAGTTATCAACAAAAAGAAATATAGTTTGCTTTGAACTCAAGCTCCTTTTATTTCCTCTGAACACTTTGTGGAAGAGGAATTTACTGGCCAAGAGATATCCAAGGACAATGAACAAAGAGTTTTAATAATATGATAGACCCCAAATAATTAAGGCTACATTATAAGAAAAGGAAATTCTATTCTCTCCGACAGAATACAAAATCAGTCAGGTTAAAAGAAATTAATTCAGGGGAAGTTCTTTCCTGTCTGTAAAGAGTGCTAAAAATTTGTACTTTCTTGTTCTCCACATAGACTTACTCCTGCTCCCACAACTAGCAACGATAACAGTGTTTGCTTTTAACAGCTTTATTAGGTATAACTGACAACAGTAAACTATGTTCTTAAAATTATGATTGTGAAACCTTCGTCATTATCAATATAATGAACTTACCTATTATCCCCAAAAGTTTCTTCATGCCCTTTACAATCTCTTCCACATATCCTTCCCTGTTCCCCACCCCAATCAATGATTTGTTGTCACTATAGATTATTTTGCCTTTTTAAAGCATTATAAGTGGTATCAAACAGTATCTACTTTCTTCCATCTGTTTTATTTCACTTAGCGTAATTATCTTGAGATTCATCCACATTCTTGCATGTATGATGAGTCCTTTTGTTGTTTCAAGTTTGGGGTTATTACAAATAGATCTGTTATGTACATTCTTGTACTTATTTTATAAACTTATGCTTTCATTTCTTTTGGATAAATACCTAAATTTGGAATGGCTTGTCTATGTGGTATGTTAATTTTTTATTTTTAAAGTAAAATACAAAACTTTGAGAAAGTGGTTATACTCTTATATTGCACAAGCATGATGTGAGAGTTCAATTGCTCTTCATCTCTATCAACACTTGATGTTGTCAATCCTTTTAATTTTAGTAATTCTTAAAGGTATGCAGTTGACCCTTGAACAACATGGGGGTTGGGGCACTGACCTGCCTCCCCACTCAGAGAAAAACCACATATAACTTTTGACTTCCCCAAAATGAACTACTAATACCTTACTGTTGATTGGAAGCCCTACTAACATAAACAGTTGATTAACATATATTTTGTATGTTGCATGTATTATATACTGCACTCTTACAATAAAGTAAGCTAGAGAAAAGGAAATGCTTTTTAAAATTGTTACAAATCTCCAAAAAATTTTTCCAATATATTTATTGGTAAAAAATCCACTGGTAATTGGATATGCCAAGTTCAAATTCATGTTGTTCAAGAATCAACTGTATAATAGCATTTCACTGTGGTTTTCATTTGTGCTTTCATAAACACTAGTGATTTTGAGCAACTTTCCATGAGTTTATTTGCACTCTGTGGTAGTTCAAATATTTTGCCAATATTTTAAAAATTGAGTGGTCTGTGTTCTTATAATTCAGTTTTGAGTTTTCTTATGTATTCTGAATGCAACTCTTTTATCAGATGGGTGATGTGCAAATATTTTTCCCCATTCTGTGGCTTACCTTTTTCTCCTACTAATAGTGTCTTTCAAAGAACAAAATTCCTAAGTACACTTTATCAATGGTTTCTTTTGTGGATCATGCTTTTGGTATAGTAGATAATATATAATCAAACTTTGCCTAACTTAAGGTCACCTACATTTTCTTCTATGTATCCTTCCAGGAGTTTATACTTCTAGATTTTGCATTTAGGTCTAAGACCCATTTTGTCTTAGTCTACGTATATGATATCAAATGTGGAGTGAGATATTTTTTAAAAACAATTATTCTAGCTAAGGTTGAAAAGACTGTCCTTTGTCCATTGAATTTCATTTCCATCTTAATTGAAAATAAATTGACCATATATGTATTAATTAATGGACTCTAGTCTTTTCTCTCCACTTGTCTATTTTTAATGTCAATGCCACAGTATTACTGAGGTTTTATAATAATTCTTTAAATCATGTAGTTTTAGTTCTCTAACATTGTTTCTTTTCAGTTATGCCCATCTTCTCTCATGTATTCCTTTTACCCCCTTTTCCTCTTGGGCTTGTTTCCCTGGAGTGACACATTCAAACACTCAGAAACTGAAAACTGTCTTTACCCACACCGCTTTTTCCCTTTGCATTTTCATATGAAAGTTAGAATCAGTTTGTCAAATTTTACTAGAAAAAAAATCCTGCTGGTATCTTGATTGGGATTGTATTGAAGTTACATATCAATTTGTGGAGCATTGAAATCTTAACAATATTGAGTCTTATTACCCCTGATCACACCAAATCTCTCTATTTATTTAGGTCTAATTTTTCTGTGCAGTGCTTTGCAGTTTTCAGTGTATAAGGTCTTGCACATCTTTTGTCAGCTTTATCCTTAAGTATTTCATATTTTTCATACTATTATAAATAGTATTGTTATTTAATTTCTGTTCTCAATTGTTCACAACTAAAATAGAAATATAACAGATTTTTGTATATTGATCTTGTATACTGAAACCCAATTATCAGTCCTCATAGATTTTCTTTCTACATTCTTTAGGATTTTCTATATAGACATTCCTCTCATGTGCTAACAAAGACAATTTTATTTCCTCCTTTCATATCTGTGTGCATTTAAACTTCATTTTGCCTTACCAAGTAGGCTAGGACCTCCAGTATAAAGCTGAATAGACATGATGAGACATCCTTGCTTTGTTTTTGATGTTAGGGGAAAGCATTCAACCTTCCACCATTAAGTCTGACATAGCTGAATATATTTTACGGTGTTTATCAGGTTGGGGAAATCTCTTCTTCTCCTAGTTTGTTGAGATTTTTCTTTTTGGTATCGTTAATGTACAGTTACATGAGCAACATTATGGTTACTAGTCCCCCCCATTATCAAGTCCCCACCACATGCCCCATTAAAGTCACTGTCCATTAGCATAGTAAGATGCTATAGAATCACTGCTTGTCTTCTCTGTGTTGTACTGCCTTCCCCGGGCCCCACCCCCTACACTATGTGTGCTCATCGTAATGCCCCTTTTTCCCCCTTATACATCCTTTCCTACCCATCCACCACAGACCCTTTCCCTTTGGTAACTGTTAGTGTATTCTTTGGTTCTTTGAGTCTCCTGCTGTTTTGTTCTGTCAGTTTTTTCTTTGTTGTTATACTCCATAGATGAGTGAAATCATTTGATACTTCTCTTTCTCTGCGTGGCTTATTTCACCTAGCATGATACCCTCTAGCTCCATCCATGTTGTTGCAAATGGTAGGGTTTGTTTTCTTCTTATGGCGGAATAATATTCCACTGTGTATATGTACCACATCTTCTTTATTTATTCATCTACTGATGGACACTTAGGTTGCTCCCATTTCTTGGCTATTGTAAATAGTGCTGTGAAAACATACGGGTGCATATGTATTTTTGAGACTGAGCTCCTGGATTCTTAGGGTAAATTCCTAGGAGTGGATTTTCTGGGTCAAATGGTATTTCTATTTTGAGTTTTTTGAGGAACCTCCATATTGCTTTCCACAATGGATAAACTAATTTATATTCCCACCAGCAGTGTAGGAGGGTTCCCTTTTCTCCACATTATCACCAGCATTTGTTGTTCCTATTCTTTTCTATGTTGGCCATCCTAACTGATGTGAGGTGATATCTCATTGTGGTTTTAATTTGCATTTTCCTGATAATTAGCAATGTGGAGCATCTTTTCACGTGTCTGTTGGCCATCTGAATTTCTTCTTTGGAGAAGTATCTGTTCAGATCCTCTGCCCATTTTTTAATAGGGTTATTTGCTTTTTGGGTGTTGAGGCATGTGAGTTCTTCATATATTTTGGATGTTAACCCCTTGTCAGATATGTCATTTACAAATATATTCTCCCATACTGTAGGATGCCTTTTTGTTCCACTGGTAGTGTCTTTTGCTGTGCAGAAGCTTTTTAGCATGATGTAGTCCCATTTGTTCATATTTTATTTTGTTTCCCTTGCCCAAGGAGATGTGTTCATGAAAAAGTTGCTCAAGTTTATATTCAAGAGATTTTTGCCTATGTTTTCTTCTAAGAGTTTTATGGTTTCATTACTTAAATTCAGGTCTTTGATCCATTTTGAGTTTACTTTGTGTATGGGGTTAGACAATAATCCAGTTTCATTCTCTTGCATGTAGCAGTCCAGTTTTGCCAGCACCAGCTGTTGAAGAGGCTGTCATTTCCCTGTTGTATATCCATGGCTCCTTTATCGTATATTAATTGACCATATATGGTTGGGTTTA
This sequence comes from Manis javanica, assembly GCF_040802235.1. Taxonomy (NCBI): domain Eukaryota; kingdom Metazoa; phylum Chordata; class Mammalia; order Pholidota; family Manidae; genus Manis; species Manis javanica. Next base: position 87,555,144 of record NC_133165.1, read on the forward strand.
TATCTGGGCTCTCCAGTCTGTCCCATTGGTCTATAGGTTGGTTCTTTTGCCAGTACCAAATTGTCTTAATTACTGTGGCTTTGTAGTAGAGCTTGAAGTTGGGGAGCGTAATTCCCCCCACTCTATTCTTCCTTCAGAGAGGGCTATTTTATATTGTTATAACACAACTTATATATTTCAAATGGACAAAAAATTAGTATCATTTAAAGTATCTTAAGATAAACTGCCTTTGAATGGACGCTTCCTTTACAGTACTTTGAGATCTACAAGAGGTATCTAGAAAATTTACTACTGTGGAAAATGAGGACTGCTTAAATCTAGTTACAGGGGAAGGAGGAAGGGCCTGCAGTCTTTCTTCTTGACTGATTGCTTTAATATGGTCCTTCAGGCAGCTGAGGGAGTTTCATATTTTCTTTAGACATCATTTAGGCCCTGAAGCTCTTGCAGGACAACTTTGATGCTGTCTGAATCCTGCCATTTTGCTAGCACTGATATGGTTCTTGGGTCCACCACTCCATTAGAACTATAAACTCCATTCATATTAATTTTTGTTACAAATCTTACAAGGGGTGGGAGCTGTTTCTAAGTATTTAGGTCCACATTCTAGTTTAAGGCTGTATATTCGGTTTTCATAAATCATTCTTGGAGGTCCAGTCATTATTGCTGACCATTTTGTAAGTGTCGGGTCTTCCTCATCTTCTAAACCCCAGGTAACTGTGCCATTGCTATTCCTTTCTGGCCTTCCACATCTTCCGATAGTTGGAAATTACAAGGGACTTTTACTCCTGTGCCCATTGTGGCTGCAATCTTGCATCGCTGTGGCTTGAAGTCCAGCCCCTTCTTCACCCCCGACCCAGCCGCCTGGCCCTTCTGTGCAGCCTGAGAGTTTTGACAAAGGCATACAAATGTGTAGTCACCACCAAAATCCAGATTTAATAGTTCCATCTCCTCCAAAAATTCCCTTGTGGTCAACCCACTTCACCACCCTCTGTCCCTGGCAACCATTAGTTTTTTGTCTCTATAGTTTCCCCTTTCCTGAAGGCCATATAAATGGAATCAAACGCTATGTAGTCATTTGAGTCTGTAAAACATTCATTCACCAATTGAAAGATATTTGGGTTGTTTCCAGTTTGGAGAATTATGAATAAAGTCACTACAAACATTCACATATAAGTTCTTCTAAAAACATAAGTCTTCATTTCTTTTAAGTAAATACCAAGGAATGGTATTGTTGGGTCATATGGTAATATATACACATTTATAAGAAATTACCAAACTGTTCTCTTAAGTTGCTTTACTATTTTGCATTCCCACCAGCAGTATCTGGAGTTCCAGTTGCTCCACATCTTTGTCGGTGCTTGGTATTGCCATCATTTGTTTAGATCTTTGAGTTCTTTCATCAATGTTTTGTATTTTTCAATGTACATATCTTACACTAATTTTGCTAGATTTATAGCTAAGTCTGTATTTCATGTTTTCAGTGTAATTGTAGATGATGTCATTTTATTAAATTTTAATTTCCAATTGTTTAATGCTAACACGTAGAAATCTGATTTTGATTTTTGTGTACTATTCTCTTATCCTGTGACTAGGTTAAACAATGGTAGCTTTTTTTTGTAGGTTCATTGGGAGTTTTACATAGACAGTCTTTTTTGTCTGTAAATAAAAACTGTTTACACTCTGCATTCTTTTATTTCCTCTTCTTACCTTATTGCACCAGGTAGGACCTTTATATAATGTTGAATAAAAGTGATTAGAGCAGAATCCATAGAGCACCTTAGACTTTTGCATTAAGTATGATACCAGCTGTAAATTTTTGGAAATTTTCTTTATCAGGTTGAGGAAGTTACTCTCTTTTTTCCTAGTTTGTTACAGAATTTTAAAAAAAATCATGAACAAATGTTGAAATTTGTCAGCTGGTTTTTCTGCTTCTATTGAGATAATTGTATGGTTTTTCTTCTTTAGTTTGTTGATATGTTGATTTATATTAATTTTCCAGTTTTGAATCCACCTTGCATTCCATAAATAAACCTCACTTGTTCATGATTTTTTAAATATATATTATTTGATTCTATTTTCTAATGTTAAGTATTCTGTGACTATGTTCATGAAGAATATTGGCTTATAGTTTTTTTTTTATGTCTGGTTTTGGTATCAGGGTAATACTGATCTCTATGAGTTGGGTAGTGTTATGTTCCTTCTTCAATTTTCTATAAGAACTTAAGAGCAATTGGTTAGATTATAATGTTTTTCTTCATCACTTGGCCTAGCAAACTTTATCTCTACTCTCCCATGTACCTGACTTAAATTATTTATTGCAACTGGATCATCTCTGGTTCTGACTGTAATATTTATAGCACCTAACACCTGATTACTTCTTTATTAAATTTCAAAACATTGAAAAAATTTTAATTTGTAACATACGTATAACATAAATTTACCATCTTAACCATTTTTAAGTGTACAGTTCAGTAATGTTAAGTATATTAAGTATATTCACATTGTTGTGCAATCAATCTTCAGAACTTTTTCATCTTGCAAAATTGAAACTCCATCACCATTAAACAACAACCCATTTTCCTTTCCCACTCCAGCCCCTGGAAACCACCATTCTACTTTGTTTCTATGAGTTCAATTATTCTATATATTGAAGCATATAGCATTAATATAAAATTAATTAAATCATACGGTATTTGTCTTTTTATGACTGGCTTATTTCTCTTAGCATGATGTCTTGAAGTTCATCCATGTAGCATGTGTCAGAATTCCCTTCCTCTTTAACGCTGAATAATGTTTCACTCTATGTATATACACCATTTTGTTTATCCATTCATCTGCCAATGGACACATGAGTTGCTTCTACCTCTTGGTTATTGTGACTAATGCTATTATGAACATAGGTGTACAAGTATCTCTTAGTGACCCTGCTTTCAATTCTTTTGGGTTATACCCAGAAGTAGAATTGCTGGATCATACAATGATTCTGTTTTTAAATCTTTGAGAAATGTCATGTTGTTTTCCATAGTGGCTGCACCATTTTATACTCCCGACAATGGGGCACAAGAGCTCCAATTTTCCACATCCTCACTAACATTTGTTACTTTTTAAAAATAGTAGCCATTGTAATGGGTGTGAAGTGGTATCTCATTGTGTCTTTTTATTTGAATTTCCTTAATGATTAATGATGTTGAGCTTCTTTTCATATGCTTTTTGGCTATTTGTATATCTTTTTTGAATGTCTATTCAAGTCCTTTTCCTGTTTTTGAATTGTGTTATTATTATGATGTTGATTTGTAGGATATATGATTTGTAATGAGAAATATGACTTGTAATTATTTTCTTCCATTCCATAGGTTGCTTTTTCAATATGTTGACTGTGTTCTTTGATGCACAAAAGTTTAAAATTTTGCTTTAGTCCAATTTACCTATTTTTACTTTCGTTGCCTGTAGTTTTTTTTATGTTAGATTGAAGAAATTATTGCCAAATCCCTTCCAAAAGGAAGCATTCTTATCTCTTTTCTGGTTTTAGATCTTACATATAGGTTTTTGATCCACCTTGAGTTAATTTTTGTATATGGTATAGGTAAGGGCAACTTCATTCTTTTGCAGGTGGATATCCAGTTTTTCCAACACCATTTGTTGAAAGGCTGTCCTCTCTTCATTAATTGTCTTGGCATCCTTGTCAAAAATCATTTGACCATATATTCAAAAGTTTATTTCTGGGCTCTGTATCCTATTCCATATGCCTGTCTTTAAGCAAGTACGCTATTTTAATTACTGTAGCTTTGTAGTAAGACTTGAAAATGAGAAGTGTGAGCTCTCTAACTTTATTCTTCTTTTGCAAGACTGCTTTGGGTATTTGGGATATCTTGAGATTCCATATGAATTTTAGAAAGGATTTTTCTGTTTCTGCAAAAATCATTGGAATTTTGATAGGGATTGCATTAAATCTGTAGATAAGTTTTGGTAGTATTAATGTCTTTAACAATATGAAGTCTTCCAATCCATGAACACAGAATGTCTTTCCATTTATTTGTGTCTTCATTAATTTCTTTCAATAATTCTTTGTAATGAAAATACAAGTGTATAAGTAAGTCTTTCACCTCCTTGGTTAATTTTATTCCTAGGATTTTATTCTTCTAATGCCATTGTAAGTGGAATTGTTTTCTTAACTCCCTTTTCAGATTGTTCATTGTTAGTATATAGCAACACAATTGATTTTGGGGTATGATTTTGTATCTGGCAACTTGTCTGAATTCACTTAATAGTTCTAATTTAGTTTTTTCATGTTTAGAATATTAAGGGTTTTCTACATAAAAGTTACACCATCTGCAAACATATATAATTTTACTTCTGCCTTTCCAACTGGGGTATCTTTTATTTCTTTTTCTTGCCTAAATGCTCTGTCTAGAACTTCTAATAATATGTTGACTAGAAGTGGGACAAGTGGGCAGTCTTGTCTTGTTCTTGATCTTAGAGAAGTTTTCAGTTTCTCACCATTGTCTTTGATATTATCTCTGGATTTTTCTTAAATGGGCTTTATTATGTTGAGGAAGTTTCCTTCTATTCCTAATTTTCTTGTGTGTTTTTGTCATGAAAGGGTGTTGAATTTGTCAAATGCTTTTTTCTGCATTTTTCAAGACTGTTTTGGGCATTCATCAATTGAAATAATCCTGTAGATTTTTTTTTTAGCATTCTGTTTATTCGGTGTATTTCACCTGATTGATTTTCCTAAGTTAAACCATTCTTGCATTCCAGGAATAAATTCCACTTAGTCATGATTATAATCCTTTTAATGTGCTGTTAAATTCTGTTTGATATAACTTGTTGAGGATATTTGCATCAATATTCATCAAGAATGTTGGTCTGTAGTTTCTTTTTGTAGTGTCTTTATCTGGCTTTGGTATCAGGGTAATGCTGGCCTCAAGGAATGAGTTGGGAAGTGTTCATTCCTCTCCCATTTTCTGTAAGAATTTATGATGAGTAGGTATTATTTTCCTTGACCACCATGTTATGTGTTAGCTTGTAATATTATTCTTCATCACTTGGCTTATTGAGCTTTGACTCCATTCTCCTGTATTTCTGACGCAAATTACTTGCTACAACTACATCACTTCTGGAAATATTGCAATATTTCCAGCAGCTAAAATCTGAACTCCTTTTGCATAGTGATTTGGCTTGTGAAATCCAAACTCTGCTTTTAATGTAAGGAGTATAGAGAGAGTTTGGTTTGTCTGAAGACAAATTGTAAAGAGTAATTGATAAAATTGCAAAGAGTAGAGTAGTGGTTCTTTATCCGATTTATTGTGCCCTTTTAAAATATTTTTAACATCCTTTTTGTTCCTCTGAAATGAATAATATTCATAGGTAAAATATACTCATACTTTAAAAAATTTATATAAATGTGAGGGTAAATAAAAGGAAATAAAAGGAATATAATAACATACACTTCACTATGTAACTTTTAGGTCAAACTTCACTAGAAGACACAGTAAAGAAATAGAGGCTTACAGACCTATAGGTACAATTAAAATAAATGTGAAAGCTACCAACATAGACTGATAAAAATGCAAATTTATTGTACTGACACTAAATACTATTAACACTAGTGCATTGTTGTTGGTAAATACTATTAACACTAGTGCATTGTTGTTGGTATTACAGTGTTTCAGAATGGTGAGGGTTTTTTTTTCTTTAGAATGGTGAGATTTTGTGTGTGTGTGTTCAGCTGTTATTTATTTATTTGTTTGTTTGTTTGTTTGTTTAGGTATCGTTAATCTACAATTACATGAAGAACATTATGTTTACTAAGCTCCCCCCTTCACCAAGTCCCCCTCACATACCCCTTCACAGTCACTGTCCATCAACGTAGTAAGATGCTGTAAAATCACTACTTGTCTTCTCTGTGTTATAGAGCCCGCCCCATACCCCCACCACATTATACATGCTAATTGTAATGTCCCCATTCTTTTTCCTTGCCCTTATCCCTTCCTTCCCACCCATCCTCCCCAGTCCCTTTCCCTTTGGTAACTGTTAGTCCATTCTTGGGTTCTGTGATTCTGCTGCTGTTTTGTTCCTTCACTTTTTCTTTGTTCTTATACGCCACATATGAGTGAAATCATTTGGTACTTGTCTTTCTCCGCCTGGCTTATTTCACTGAACATAATACCCTCTAGCTCCATCCATGTTGTTGCAAATGGTAGGATTTGTTTTCTTCTTATGGCTGAATAATATTCCATTGTGTATATGTACCACATCTTCTTTATCCATTCATCTACCGATGGACACTTAGGTTGCTTCTATTTCTTGGCTATTGTAAACAGTGCTGCGATAAACATAGGGGTGCATCTGTCTTTTTCAAACTGAGCTGCTGCATTCTTAGGGTAAATTCCTAGAAGTGAAATTCCTGGGTCAAATGTTATTTCTATTTTAAGCATTTTGAGGAACCTCCATACTGCTTTCCACAATGGTTGAACTAATTTACATTCCCACCAACAGTGTAGGAGGGTTCCCCTTTCTCCACAACCTCGCCAACATTTGTTGTTGTCTTTTGGATGGTGGTGATCCTTACTGGTGTGAGGTGATATCTCATTGTGGTTTTAATTTGCATTTCTCTGATGAAAAGTGATATGGAGCATCTTTTCATGTGTGTGTTGGCCATCTGAATTTCTTCTTTAGAGAACTGTCTATTCAGCTTCTCTGCCCATTTTTTAATTGGATTATTTGATTTTTGTTTGTTGAGGTGCGTGAGTTCTTTATATATTTTGGACGTCAACCCTTTATCGGATCTGTCATTTATGAATATATTCTCCCATACTGTAGGATACCTTTTTGTTCTATTGATGGTGTCCTTTGCTGTACAGAAGCTTTTCAGCTTGATTTAGTCCCACTTGTTCATTTTTGCTTTTGTTTCCCTTGCCCAGGGAGATATGTTCATGAAGAGGTCACTCATGTTTATGTCTAAGAGTTTTTTGCCTATGTTTTTTTCTAAGAGTTTTATGGATTCATGATTTACATTCAGGTCTTTGATCCATTTTGAATTTACTTTTGTGCATGGGGTTAGACAATGATCCAGTTTCATTCTCTTACATGTAGCTGTCCAGTTTTGCCAGCACCATCTGTTGAAGAGACTGTCATTTCCCCATTGTATGTCCATGGCTCCTTTATCATATATTAATTGACCATATATGTTTGGGTTAATGTTTGGAGTCTCTATTCTGTTCCACCGGCCTGTGGGTCTGTTCTTGTGCCAGTACCAAATTGTCTTGATTACTGTGGCTTTGTAGTAGAGCTTGAAGTTGGGGAGCAAGATCCCCCCCACTTTATTCTTCCTTCTCAGGATTGCTTTGGCTATTCGGGGTCTTTGGTGGTTCCATATGAATTTTGGAACTATTTGTTCCAGTTCATTGAAGAATGCTGTTGGTAATTTGATAGGGATTGCATCAAATCTGTCTATTGCTTTTGGCAGGATGGCCATTTTGATTATATTAATTCTTCCTATCCAGGAGCATGGGATGAGTTTCCATTTGTTAGTGTCCTCTTTAATTTCTCTTCAGAGTGTCTTGTAGTTTTCAGGGTATAGGTCTTTCACTTCCTTGGTTAGGTTTATTCCTAGGTATTTTATTCTTTTTGATGCCATTGTGAATGGAGTTGTTTTCCTGATTTCTCTTTCTATTAGTTCATTGTTAGTGTATAGGAAAGCCACAGATTTCTGTGTGTTAATTTTGTATCCTGCAACTTTGCTGAATTCTGATATTAGTTCTAGTAGTTTTGGAGAGGAGTCTTTAGGGTATTTTTTATGTACAGTATCATGTCATCTGCAAATAGTGACAGTTTAACTTCTTCTTTACCAATCTGGATTCCTTGTATTTCTTTGTTTTGTCTAATTGCCGTGGCTAGGACCTCCAGTTCTATTTTGAATAACAGTGGGGAGAGTGGGCATCCCTGTCTTGTTCCCGATCTCAGAGGAAAAGCTTTCAGCCTCTCGCTGTTCAGTATGATGTTAGTTGTGGGTTTATCATATATGGCCTTTATTTTGTTGAGGTACTTGCCCTCTATACCCATAGAATGGTGAGATTTTATTGGAGAAATCTAAAGAACATTTTGATTTACATAATATTTGCATTCTTGGAGATTTCAGTATGTAATTAAACTAGACAAAAATACTTCATGTTTATATTTTAAAAGGAGTGAATTCCTAGGCTTGAATAATTGAAAACAGATTTTTTTTAACCTACATGAATGTCCCATAGGACAGTCAAAATTTATACAGAATTGGGCCAATTCTTCATTGTGTGGACTGTCCACTGCCCTGTAGGATGGACTAGCATCCGTTAGCACCCTTTACTAAATAACAATAAATACTCCATTCCAAAAATTGTTACAACCAAAAATGCTTACGTAAGTTTCCAGATGCCACCTATGAAACAGTAATTACCCTTATTGAGAACTACTGGGATAAAGTGATGAACAGAATACATTTATTGATAGTCCCTTGAGGAGGGGAGATAATGAAACAAAAGTCATGTTGAAGAATATTCTGATAGCTGCTTTCCAGGTGTGAGGGCTACCTAAATATAGGAGGAAAAAGTAACCTCCTTTTGTTTGTTTCTTTTGTTTGTATGTATAGCAACCACAATTTATAAATCATTTTCACACATCTCACATGAACTGTGAATTTAGTATCTCCACCATTTTACAGATGAGGCAGAGCCAGCTCAGAATTGTTAAGTTAATTATTAAAAGTCTTTTTAATGAAAAAGCTAGAGTTGAGATCCAGATATGGTTTCAAACCCAATGTTTTAATTATGTCTTCCAATGCTAGGATGATGAAGGCAGAAAAACATTTTTAAGAGGAAAAATCTGAGACTCATGAGCAAGAATTAACAGGACTTTGATTAGCCATTTTATAGTAACTGTCATTGACATTCTGGAAGGAAAAGTGACCAAAGCTCATTGTCAAACTGAAAATTTATTAATATATTCTCTCCTTATTTTTATAGGACATTAATATGCAGCTGTATAACATAATGTACAATGTGCAAAGGGTAATAAGTCACTACAATGTTGATGAGAATGTGCACTCTAGAAGGAATATCTCCATTACAGAAAATAAAAAATGGAGAATAAATTTGCTGGAGAAAATAGTCACTTGTGGTAAAACTGCTGAAATTAGAGAAAAGGCTCTTGTCTACATCCTGGCCTGGCTGGAAGAATGGAGTAAGTTTCCAGAAGTGGTTCAGAGGTAAACCACAATGCTAATGAAAAATCTAGAGAAACAGGATCTATTTCTGAATTTTGTTCTGTATATTTTTGTAGTTCTGATAATTTTGAAGAAGTAATCAGATCAAAAGAGACCGAGTATTCACAGAACAGTTGTCCTCTGTTCCAGTAAGAATAAAATAAGAAAAATATGGCTTGCTCACTAGTGCCAGCTATTCTGACCTCCTTGATTTTCTTCAAGCATGACAGCATGCTCTTGCCCAGTGTCTTTAGGCTTACTTTCCCTTGTCTGGAACATTTTCTACCAGGCAGCCAGATGGCTCATTCTCTGCTGATACCTCACTTTAAAATGAGGTGTTCTCTGACCATTCCCATTTCTTACCCCTGGCACTGCGCATTACTCTCATCTCTTCTTTATTTTTGTCTTTAGCATTTCTTACCATTTGACATACTATATAATTAACATTTTTATTTTCATTTTTTGTATGTCTCTTTTCACTAGAATGTAAGCAGGATGAAGTCAGGGAATTTGTTTCATTCAATGCTGTATTCTTAGCATCAGAATAGTACATGACAGAGGAGACATTGGATGAATGAAAGAATAAGTTAAGGATACAAAAAACAGGAATTTCATTTAATTGCAAGAAATCTCACATAACAGGGGTTATAAAATACTAGATAACTTACCAAAGGAGTTAATTGGGATTTAGATCCCCAATATTAAAATACATTCATATTTTGTGTACCTACTTCTGTGGAGTAAGGTAACTATACCAAATAGCCACCTTTTTACCTGACTCATATTTTCATTCCAAGATTTACTGTTTACCCTTCTAGTCCAAGTCACTACCTTTTTTATTTCTTCACAGAAAAAAGCCTCAAAATAGCAATAAGTGCAAAATACCTATATTCCTCAATATTACAATATTGAGTAGTCAACATTATAAGCCTATATGTTTATAATTATTTTTCTGCACAAAAGTAATATTTTTTACTCTCTTCAAGATGCCATTTTATCTGAGATGACTTCATATGATATTGATGAACACTTTCAATGGATAGCACAAATGGAGATGTTATCAGAAACATTCAAAGCTACTAAGAGCAATGTCAATATGCTGAGTAGGATTTGTACATCTTTGCTTGAAGAAAAGAAGAAACAAAAGAAAAAAAAAAGTAAGGGTGTTTTTAGGTTTTATTATATATCATACCATTTTATTACATACCATACCACTTTATTACATACAATTTATATACCATAAAATTCACCTGTTAAGTGTACAATTCAATGATTTTTAGTAAAAAAAAATTGAGTTGTTTAACTGTCACCATAATTATAGAATATTTCTATCATTCCCAAAAGCTCCCTCATGCCCATTTGCAGTCAGTCCTCATTCCCATCTCAGCTCATACAACCACTAATCTATTTACTGTCTCAACAGATTTGCCTTTTCTGGATATTTCACAAAAAGGAATCACATTATATGTGGTCTTTTATTTCTGGTTTCTTTCATTGAGCATGCTTTTGAGGTTCAACTAAGTTACAGGATGTATCAGTAGTTTCTTCTTTTCTATTGCCAATATATACCACTGTTTGCATATACCACATTTTGTTTACCCATTCATCAGTTCATGAGCATTTGGATTGTTTCTACTTTTTGGCTTTTATGAATAATGCTGTTTTGAACACACATGCATAAGTCTTTGCATGGACACATTTTTTTTCTTTTTTAAAGTGAAGTATAGTTGATATACAATATTATACTGGTTTCAGGTGTACATAACAATGATTCAACAATTACATATACTGTGAAATTCTCATTACAATAAACATAGTTACCAACTGTCAACATACAAAGATATTACAATATTATTGACTATATTTCCAATGCTGTACTTTTCATCCCTGTTACATATTTACTTTATAATTGGAACTTTGTCCCTCTTTATCACCTTCACCTATTTCTCCCATCCCCCAACCCTGCCCCCAAAATCCTGTGTTTTAGTCTGTTTCTGTTTTGTTTATTCAATTATTTATTTCATAAAATTTCACATACAAGTGAAATGATACAGTATTTGTCTTTCTCTGGCTTATTCTACTTAGCATAATACCCTTTAGGTCCATCCATGTTGCAAATGGCAAGATTTCATTCTTTTTTATGGCCAAGTAGTAGTCCATCGTATATATGTACCACATCTTTATCCATTCATCTATCAATGGAAAATTATGTTCCACCAATTTACATTCTCATCTACAGTGCACAAAGGTTCCCTCTTCTCCAAATCCTCACCAACACTTGTAATTTTTTGTCTTTTTGATATAGCCATTCTGACTGGTCTGACATGATATCTTATTGCAGTTTTGATTGGCATTTCCCTGCTGATTAGTGATGTTGAGTATCTTTTCTTGTGTCTGTTGGTCACCTGTATGTCACCTTTGGAAATGTCTATTCAGGTCTTTTGCCTTTTAATTGGATTGTTTTTGTGTGTGTGGGTGTGTTGAGTTGTATGAGTTCTTTATATATTTTGAGTATTAAGCACTTGTCAGATATATTATTTGCAAATATATTCTCCCATTTTTGCAAATATATTCTCCCATTTAGTAGGTTGTCTTTTCATTTTGTTGATAGTTTCCTTTGCTGTGCAGAAACTTTTTAGATTGATGTAACCCCAATTGCTCTTTTTTGACTTTGTTTCCCTTGCTAGGGAGATATATTCAGAAAACAATTACTAATGCTGATGTCCAACAGATTACTGCCTATGTTTTATTTTAGGAATTTTATGGTTTCAGATCTTAAATGTAGGTCTTTAATCCATTTTGAGTTTATTTTTGTGTGTGGCTTAAGATAGTGATCCAGTTTCATTCTTCTGCATGTAGCTTTTCAGTTTCCTCAACACCATTTACTAAAGAGACTGAATTTTTTCCATTGTATATTCTTGATTTTTTTTCATGTATTAGTTGAACATATAAACCTGGTAAACCTGGGCTTATTTCTGGACTCTCAATTCTGTTTCATTGATCTATGTTTTTATTTTTGTGCCAGTACCATACTGTTTTGATTACTATAGCTTTGTAGTATAGTTTGAAATCAAGGTGCATGATACCTCCAGCTTTGTTCTTCTTTTTCAAGATTGCTTTGCCTCTTAAGATTCTTTTGCTGTTCATACAAATTTTAGGGTGATTTGTTCCAGTTTTGTGAGAAATGCCTTTGGAATTTTGATAGGGATTGCCTTCAATCTGTAAATTGCTTGGGGCAGTACGGACATTTTAACAATACTAATTCTTCATGTCCATGAGCACATGGAATCTTTCCATTTATTTGTGGGTTTTTAAATATCTTATAATTTTCAGTGTACAGGTCTTTCACTTCCTTGAACAAATTTATTCCTAAGTATTTCATTCTTTTTGGTGCAATTGTGGGATTGTTTTCTTGATTTATCTTTCTGATACTTCATTATTAGTATATAGTATATAGATTGCAACAGATTCCTATTGATTCATACTGACTTTGAATCCTGCAACTTTACTAAATTCATTTATTAGTTCTAACAGTTTTTTGGTGATGTCTCTAGGGTTTTCTATAGATAATATGTCATCTGCAAATAGTGACAATTTAATTTCTTCCTTGCCAATTTGGATGCCTTTTATTTCATTTTCTTGTCTGAATACTGTGGCTAGGGCTTTCAGTACTATGTTGAAAAGAGTGGTAAGTGTGCTACTTTGTCTTGTTCCCAATCTCAGAGGAAAAGCTTTCAGCTTTTCACCACTAAGTATGTTAGTGTGGGTCTGTCCTATGTGGCCTTTATTATTGAGGTGTGTTCCCTCTGTATCCACTTTTGGATAGTTTTCATCATGAATGGATGTTGAATTTTGTCAAATATTTTTTCTGCATCTATTGAGATCATATGATTTTTATGCTTCCTTTTGTTAATGTGGTATATCACATTGATTGATTGCAGATATTGAACCATCCTTACATACCTGGAATAAATCACATTTGGTCATGGTGCATGATCCTTTTAAGGCATTTTTTGAATTTAGATTGCTAATATTTTGTTGAGGATTTTTGCATCTATGTTTATCAGGGATATTCACCCGTAATTTTCCTTTGTAGTGTCTTTGATTTTGGTTTCTGAGTGATAATAGCCTTGTAGAATGGATTTGGAAGCATTCCTTCCTCTTAAATTTCTGGAATAGTTTGAGATAGATAGGTAATAACTGTTCTTTAAATATCCGGTAGAATTCACCTGTAAAGCTATGTGGTCCTAGCTTTTGTTTTTGGGGAGGTTTTTGAATACTGATGGCATTTCATTACTAGTAATAAGTCTATTTGTTTCTATTTATTTTTGGTTCAGTCTTGGAAGATTGAATGTTTCTAGAAATTTATCCATATCTTCTCCTGCCCAATTCAGTGGTATATCATTTTTCATAGTAAACTCTTATAATCTTTTGTAATTCTGTGTGCCATTTGTAACTTCTTTCATTTCTGATTTTATTTGAGTCCTTTTTTTTGATGAGTCTAGCTAAAGGTTTCCCAATTTTATCTTTTAAAGAAAAAGCTCTCAGTTTCCTTGGTCTTTTGTATTGTTTTTTAAGTCTCCATTTCATTTATTTTCACTCTGATCTTTATTCCCTTCCTTCTGCTAACTATGGGCTTTGTTTGTACTTTTTCTAGTTTCTTTAGGTGCAAGGTTAGATTGTTTGATATTTTTTCTTGTTTCCTGAGGTAGGCCTGTACTGTTACAGACTTTTTTAGAACTACTTTTTCTGCATCTCAAAGATTTTGAACCATTGTGTTTCTATTTTCATTAGTCTCCAAGTATTTTTTTGATTTTCTTGTTTATTTCTTCATTGGTTGGTTAGTAGCATGTTGGTTAGCCTCCACATGTGTGTGTTTTTTCTAATTTTTTTTTCTTCTAATGAATTTCCAATTTCATATTATTATGTTTGGAGAAGATACTTGATATGATTTCAATCTTCCTAAAATTATTGAGACTTGCTTTCTGTAACATGTGATCTATCCTGGAGAATGTACTATGTGCACTTGAAAAGAATGTGTATGTTATTGTTTATGGATGGAATATTTTGTATATATCTGTTAGATCTATATGGTCTAATGTGTCATTCAAAGCTACTGTTTCCTTATTGATTTTCTGCCTGAATAATTTATCCGTTAATGTAGGAAGGGTGTTAAAGTACCTTACCATTATTGTATTACTGCCAATTTCTCCCTTTATGTCAGTTAATGTTTGCTTTATATAATTAGATGCTCCTTTTTGGGTGCATAAATATTTACAATTGTTATAACTTCTTGCTGGATTTAACCTTTTATCATTATGTAATGTCCTTCTTTGTCTCTCATTAAAGTCTTTGTATTAAAGTTTATTTTTTGACATAAGTACTGCTACCCCAGTTTTTTTTTAATTTCCATTTGTGTGGAATGTCTTTTTCCATCCCCTCACTTTCAGTCTGTGTGTGTCTTTAAGTCTAAAGTGGGTCTTTGTAGGCAGTATATAGATGGGTCTTGTTTTTTTATCTATTCAGTCACCCTACATTTCTCATTGGAACATTTAGTCCATTTACATTGAGTAGTTATTGATAGATATGTACTTATTGCCATTTTGTTAAAAGTTTTCTGGTTGATTTTGTTGTTGTTCTTTGCTCCTATTGTTCTGTTCTATTATTCTGTTCTTTATGCATGATGACTTTATTTAGTGTCATGCTTAGATTCCTTTATTTTTTATCACTTTATCTATTATAGGTTTTGGGTTTGTGGTTACCATGAATTTCACATATAACATGCCTATATATATAGCTTTCTACATTAAGCTGATGATGACTTAAGTTTGAAAACATTCTATCAGTATTACATTTTTCTATTTTCCCTGCACACTTCATGAGACTAATGTCTTATAGTATACTTTTATTTAATGATTCCCTTAACTATTTTTTTTAGATAACTGAATTTTCTGGCTTTTTTTTTGGTATCATTAATCTACAATTATGTTTGTAGATTACATGAGGAGCATTATTATGTTTACTAGGCTCCCCCTTGCACCAAGTCCCACCGACAAGCCCCATTACAGTCAGTGTCCATCAGCATAGTAACATGCTGTAGAGTCACTACTTGTCTTCTCCATGTAGCACATCCATCCCCGTGCCCCTCCCCACATTATACATGCTAATCGTAATCCCCCCTTACTTTTTTACAGCCCTTATCCCTCCGTTCCCCACCAATCCTCCCCAGCCCCCTTCCCTTTGGTAACTGTTAGTCCATTCTTGGGTTCTCTGATTCTGCTGTTTTGTTCCTTCAGTTTTTTCTTTGTTCTTATATTCCACATATGAGTGAAATCATTTGGTATTTGTCTTTCTCTGCCTGGCTTATTTCACTGAACATAATACCCTCTAGCTCCACCCATGTTCTTGCAAATGGTAGGATTTGTTTTCTTCTTATGGCTGAATAATATTCCATTGTGTATATGTACCACATCATCTTTATCCATTCATCTACCGATGGACACTTAGGTTGCTTCCATTTCTTGGCTATTGTAAACAGTGCTGCGATAAACATAGGGGTGCATCTGTCTTTTTCAAACTGAGCTGCTGCATTCTTAGGGTAAATTCCTAGAAGTGGAATTCCTGGGTCAAATGGTATTTCTATTTTGAGTTTTTTGAGGAACCTCCATACTGCTTTCCACAATGGATGAACTAATTTACATTCCCACCAGTAGTGTAGGAGGGTTCCCCTTTCTCCACAATCTCACCAACATTTGTTGTTGTTTGTCTTTTGGATGGTGATGATCCTTATTGGTGTGAGGTGATATCTCATTGTGGTTTTAGTTTGCATTTCTCTTATGACTAGTGATGTGGAGCATCTTTTCATGTGTCTGTTGGCCATCTGAATTTCTTCTTTGGAGAACTGTCTGTTCAACTCCTCTGCCCATTTCTTAATTGGATTATTTGCTTTTTGTTTGTTGAGGTGCGTGAGCTCTTTATATATTTTGGATGTCAACCCTTTATTGGATCTGTCATTTATGAATATATTCTCCCATATTGTATGATACCTTTTTGTTCTATTGATGGAGTTGTTAGCTGTACAGAAGCTTTTCAGCTTGATATAGTCCCACCTTTTGCTTGTCTGGGAATTGTTTAATCCCTCCTTCATATTTAAATGATAATCATGCTGGATACAGTATCCTTGGTTCAAAGCCCTTCTGTTTCATTGCATTAAATATATCATGCCATTCTCTTCTGGCCTGTAAGGTTTCTGTTGAGAAGTCTGATAATAGCCTGATGGGTTTTCTTTGTAGGTGACCTTTTTTCTCTCTCTGGCTGCCTTTAATACTCTGTCCTTGTCCTTGATCTTTGCCATTTTAATTATTGTGTGTCTTGTTGTTGTCCTCCTTGGGTCCCTTCTGTTGGGAGTTCTGTGTGCTTCCACAGTCTGAGCGACTATTTCCTCTCCCAGTTTGGGGAAGTTTTCAGCAATGATTTCTTCAAAGACACTATCTATCCCTTTCTCTCTCTTCTTCTTCTGGTACCCCTATGATGCAGATATTGTTCAGTTTGGATTGATCACTCAGTTCTCTTAGTATTGTTTCATTCCTGGAGATCCTTTTATCTCTCTGCATCAGCTTGTCTGCATTCCTGTTCTCTGATTTCTATTCCATTAACTGCCTCTTGCATCTCATGCATTCTGCTTTTAAGTCTTTCCAGAGATTGTTTTATTTCTGTATTCTCCCTCCCAACTTTATCCATTAGCTCTTACATTTTTCTCTGCAGCTCCATCAGCATGGTTATGACCTTTATTTTGAATTCTTTTTCAGGAAGATTGGTTAAATCTATCTCCCCTGGTTCCTTTCTCAGGGGATGTCTGGGTTATTCTGGTCTGTATCAAATTCTTCTGCCTTTTGATGGCATTAGAGGTAGTTGTGGGCAGTTGGTGCGTGTGTCAGCTGGGAGAATAAAATCCCTTCCCGCTTGCTCATCACCTTCCTCTCCTGCAAGAACAGTGACCCCTAGCAGCTTGTGTTGGGAGCTGTGCCCTAGCGGGGTCTCGAAGTCTGGTCCGGGCAGCTGCAGAGTAGGCTCCGAGCAGCTGCTGTGGGCATGGCCGGTCTCAGGCTGCTGCTCCCTATAGTGGGGCCACGCCGGAAGGGGAATGGGTGGGAGGCTGTTTATCACCGTGAGGGGCCTCAGAGCTGCGCTACCTCCCAGGGGGTTAAGGTGCATGGAGTTCCCTGGGATTCCCAGCTGCTGGGCTGAGTGTGCCGGGATGCTTCCATCCAGCTGTGAGGCTCCTGTCCCTTTAAGACTTACTTTTAAAAAGCACTCACTTTTCTTTTGTCCCAGAGGCACTGGCTGTGGGAACCCGCTCACAGGTTTTACTGTTCCGTTTCCCTGGTATCCAGCACACCACACACTGTGTGTCTGCGCTCCTGGTGCGGATGACTAGGGCTGGGTATTTCTCAGTCCTGGGCTCCCTCTCCCTCCCCACTCTGACTCCTCTCCTCCTGCCGGGGAGCCAGGGTCAGAGGCACGCTCTGGTCCCCACCAGGCCGCAGCTTGGCGCTGTGTGAGGTGCTGGGTTCTCGCAGGTGTAAATGTAGCTTGGCTGTTGTCCTGTATCTTCTGGTCTCTCTTTTAGGGAGAGTTGTATTTGTTGTATTTTCAAAAATATATATGGTTCTTGGGAGGAAATTTCCACTGCCCTATTCACACTGCCATCTTGGCTCCTGATTTTTCTGTTTTTATCTTTTAACTTTGCTATTAGTTTTAGTATATGTTTGCTTTCATCACTAAAAAAAGTTTCCCTTTCATAATTTTCTTCTAGTTATGGCCTTTTCTTCTCCTCTTAAAGAAGTCTCTTAACATTTCTTGTAGGGCCAGTTTAGTAGTGGTGAAGTCTTTTAACTTATGTTTATATGGAAAACTCTATTTCTCCCTTCAATTCTAGATGATAACTTGCTGTGTATTCTTAGGAGGGTTTCTCTTTCTCCACATTCTTGTCATCATTTGTTGTTCCTTGTGGTTGATTTTTTAAAATATTTTCTGTCTCTTTGCTCAAGTCTTCACTGAGTTCATCCACTCTTTTCCCAAGTCCATTGAGCACCTTTATAGCCATTACTTTGAACTCTTCATCAGGAAGATTGCTTAACTTCATTTCATTTAGTTCTTTTTCTGAGGTTTTGTCTTGTTCTTTTGTTTGGAACATATTATTCTGTCTCCTCAGTTTGCCTGGCTTTCTGTGTTTGCTTTTAAAAATTAGGTGAAATGGCTACCTCTTCCACTCTTGAAGGAATGGCCTCAGATAGGGATGACTCCTGGAATAGACTGGATGCCTGGCAGATTTGGCTCATTGGCTGGAGGCCAGGTGGGCACAGGCCAGAGGTGTTCCAAAGAGTGCCAGCCAAGGGTATGTGTTATGGGGCCAAGGGCACAGTCTAGCAGAGGTCCTGGTGAACATCTGCCAGTGGATATGCCACTGGGGCTGAGGGATCATGGTTCAACAGAAGTTCTGGTGAGCACTGGCCAGGGACACATCCATGGGACAGCCAGGGACCAAGGGAAGATGGTCCAGGGAAGAATGTGGACATACGTTTTCATTTCTTTTGAACAGATACCTAGGAGTAGAATTTCTAAGTCATTTATCTGTAGTGATGGTAAATTTATGTTTAACTTTTAGAGAAATTGTTAACTTATTCCAAAGTGAAGCACCATTTCACATTCCCATCAGCAATGTATTAGGGTTCCAGTTTCTCCACATTTACAACAACAATACTTGTTATTCTGTCTATTTTATTATAGGAAATGGGTCAAATGGTATTTATATTTTTATAGGAATGAAGTAGTATCTTGTTGTGGTTTTAATTTGCAGTTCCCTAATGATTAATGATGTTGAGTATCTTTCCATATGCTTATAAGCCAGTCCAATATATTTTTTTGATGAAATGTCTATTCAAATACTTACCCATTTTTATTATTGAGTTTTAAGAGTTGTTTATATATTTTTTCTTTTATGGATAACACTTTTAGTGCTATATTAATAAGTTGTATCAGTTAGGGTTCAACCAGAGAAACAGTGTCAGTAGAAGATTATGCATTATCTTCTATCCAGCCATCCATCACACTGCAATGTATCTTGGGGAACATACATTGTATTATTTCACTCCTTTTAAATTTATTGAGACTTGTTTTATAACCTACCATATACTCTAACCTAGAGAATGTTCTAAGTGTGCTTGAAAATAATACATTATTTTGCTGTTGTCAGGCTGTAGTTTATATTGTTGTTCTAGTCTTCTGTATGTGTATTCTTAGTGATTTTCTGTCTAGCTTTTCTATTATTGAGAGTGGGATATTGAACTCTCCAACTACTATTACTGAGTTGTACATTTCTCACTTTAATTCTGTCACTTTTTGTTTCCTGTATTTTTTTTTGGTTGCTTCCAATTTTTTATTTTTTATTTTGGTATCATTAATGTACAATTACGTGAGCAACATTATGATTACTAGACTCTACCCTTTATCAAGTGCCCACCACATACCCCATTACAGTCACTGGCTTCCTGTACTTTTTTAATTAAGGTATCATTGATATACAATCTTATGAAAGTTTCACATGAGCAATATTATGGTTACAACATTCAACCATATTATCAAGTCCCCCACACACACCCAATTGCAGTCACTGTCTATCAGCATGGTAAGATGCTATAGAGTCACTCCTTGCCTTCTCCATGCTACACTGCCTTCCCCATGTTGCTTCCTGTATTTTAAGGCTCTTATTAGGTGCATTATGCTTGTAACTTGATAGCCTCCTTATGAATTGAACCTTTTATTATTGTAAAATGTTCCTTTGTTGTCTCTAGAACCACTTTTTTTTGTCTTAAAGTCTATTTTCTCGATATTAGTATATTCTCTCCAGCTCTCCTGTGATTAGTTTGCAAGATTGACTTGACGATATGTTGCTTATAGTTGTACCTTGTCAGTTAAAAAAAAAACAATCTGACTTTTGATTGGAATGTCAAAATTCATTTATATTTAATGTAATTTTTGAAATGATTGGATTTATACCTTCCATTTTGCTACTTGTTTTTCATATGTCTCATATCTCTTTTTTTAAACCTATTCTTATTTTATTGCCAGCAGTCATTAATGTTTTTCATCAAATTTGGAATGATTTAGCTATTATTATTTCAAATATTTTTTTTTTGAGAGGGCATCTCTCATATTTATTGATCAAATGGTTGTTAACAACAATAAAATTCAGTATAGGGGGGGTCAATGCTCAATATACAATCATTAATCCATCTCAAGCCTAATTCTCGTCAGTCTCCAATCTTCTGAAGCATAACGAACAAGTTCTTACATGGTGAATGAATTCTTACATAGTGAATAAGTTCTTATATGGTGAACAGTACAAGGGCATTCATCACAGAAACTTTCGGTTTTGATCACGCATTATGACCTATAAACAATCAGGTCAAATATGAATATTCATTTGATTTTTGTACTTGATTTATATGTTGATCCCACATTTCTCCCTCTATTATTATTATTATTTTTATTTTTAATAAAATGCTGAAGAGGTAGGTAGATGCAAGATAAAGGTAGAAAACATAGTTTAGTGCTGTAGGAGGGCAAATGTAGATGATCAGATGATCAGGTGTGTGCCTATGGACTAAGTAATAATCCAGGCTAGACAAGGGCAGCAAGACATCCATGGATGCAGAAGATTTCTCTCAAAGCAGGGGGGGTGAGGTTCTGAGCCTCACCTCTGTTGATCCCCAAATTCTCACCTGATGGCCCCCCTGCGACTGTGCCTGTCTTAGGTTGTTCCTCCCTTGAGGAATCTTACCCATCTCTGGCTAACCAGTCATCTTCCGGGGCCATACAGGGAAATGTAAAGTTGGTAAGTGAGAGAGAAGCCATATTGTTTGAAAAGGTTAGCTTTTTACTTCTTTGCAGATTTATGCCCTGTGGCTTCTATGCCCAGCACTTGTCTCGAGGTATCTTTACCACCTGGAGGAATTATGATACTCGGTAAATTCAATATGAGGCACGAATTCTATTTAAGGGTTGTAATTAGGAAGGAAGAAGAAAAGCTATAGATGTAGCATATGGAAGGAAACATGGGAGGATTGATTATTTCTTTGACATATCTTCTTGTAGAGTACCTAAAGTATGTATAGGTTTTAAACTACTAACTAATTTGAACACACATATTAACATAATAGGAATACGGTGACATAAACAAAGCAAATCTATAATTACCAGCCATCTCCAGTGAAGCCAAGAAAACCATTTAGGCACCCTAGGCATTTGTGAAAATTTGTCTATGATATGATGGATATTGTCCAACTGTACTTGAACAATCAGACAAATTAAAGCAGCCCATTTCTGGGATCTGTTCACATCCCATATGTTCTTTTAACCGTAGAGAGTCTATAGTCATGAGATTTTGGAGTGCTACAACTTGCACCCCTCCCAACTCCTGGTTGAGTTCCAACAGTACAGATCCGGTCAAATTCGTTGTCTCACTGTATACACATGCCAGCCTAGACACCTCCCTCCACATTCCTATGGCAAGACCAGGAGACGGTGGGCTGAATGCGGCCACAACCGCAGCATTGTCCGGATCCCTGTGGAGGCTTTTTGATGATCATCCCCTGGCACAAGTCCTCCAGAGAGTGCTGATGCCAGAAGCTCCTCCTCATATTGTATCTTAGTTCATTTTCTGGGTATCCAAGCTAGGCCTTGATCTTCTGCATAGAAACAAACAGACCCTTTGCCCACACTTTGACATGCCCTCTATACCACTGTGCAGAACTCATTGGAGGTCAGCACACAGTAACTGCTTTTTTTTTTTTTATTAAGAGAAAGGAATATTATCAGAAAAGAGTACCTCCATAGCTGATCATCTGACACCCTTTAAGTGATCAACATTAAGGATATTTAAAGCATGCGTTGATCTTTGATTTATCAATAGTTTTATCCTATCAAGGAGTAATCCCCCTTTTCTTTCTTTCTTTCTTTCTTTTTTTTTTTTAATTTTTAATCTACACTTACATGAAGAATACTATGTTTACTATGCTCTCCCCTATATCAGGTCCACCCTAACAACCACATTACGGTTACTGTCCATCAGCTTAGCAAAATGTTGTAGAGTCACTACTTGTCCTCTCTGTGTTGTGCAGCCCACCCTCCCCTTTCTCCCTCCCCCCATGCATGCCAATCTTAATACCCCCCTTCTTTCCCCCCCCTTATACCTCCATGCCCACCCATCCTCCCCAGGTCCTTTCTCTTTGGTACCTGTTAGTCCATTTTTGGGTTCTGTAATTCCGCTGCTGTTTTGTTCCTACAGTTTTTCCTTTGTTCTTATACTCCTCAGATGAGTGAAATCATTTGGTATTTCTCTTTCTCCGCTTGGCTTATTTCACTGAGCATAAAACTCTCCAGCTCCATCCATGTTGCTGCAAATGGTTGGATTTTTCCACTTCTTATGGCTGAGTAGTATTCCATTGTGTATATGTACCACATCTTCTTTATCCATTCATCTACCGATGAACATTTAGGTTGCTTCCAATTCTTGGCTGTTGTAAGTAGTGCTGCGATAAACATAGGGGTGCATCTGTCTTTCTCAAACTTGATTGCTGCGTTCATAGGGTAAATTCCTAGGAGTGGAATTCCTGGGTCAAATGGTAGGTCTGTTTTGAGCATTTTGATGAACCTCCATACTGCTTTCCACAATGGTTGAACTAATTTACATTCCCACCAGCAGTGTAGGAGGGTTCCCCTTTCTCCACAGCCTCGCCAACATTTGTTGTTGTTTGTCTTTTGGATGGCAGCTCTCCTTACTCGTGTGAGGTGAAACCTCATTGTAGTTTTAATTTGCATTTCTCTGATAATTAGCGATGTGGAGCATCTTTTCATGTGTCTGTTGGCCATCTGTATTTCTTTTTTAGAGAACTGTCTGTTCAGTTCCTCTGCCCATTTTTTAATTGGGTTATTTGTTTTTCGTTTGTTGAGGCGTGTGAGCTCTTTATATATTCTGGACATCAAGCCTTTATCGGATGTGTCATTTTCAAATATATTCTCCCATACTGTAGGGTTCCTTTTTGTTCTATTGATGGTGTCTTTCGCTGTACAGAAGCTTTTCAGCTTAATGTAGTCCCACTTGCTCATTTTTGCTGTTGTTTTCCTTGCCCGGGGAGATATGTTCAAGAAGAGGTCACTCATGTTTATGTCTAAGAGATTTTTGCCTATGTTTTTTTCCAAGAGTTTAATGGTTTCATGACTTACATTCAGGTCTTTGATCCATTTTGAGTTTACCTTTGTATATGGGGTTAGACAATGGTCCAGTTTCATTCTCCTACATGTAGCTGTCCAGTTTTGCCAGCACCATCTGTTGAAGAGACTGTCATTTTGCCATTGTATGTCCATGGCTCCTTTATCAAATATTAATTGACCATATATGTTTGGGTTAATTTCTGGAGTCTCTAATCTGTTCCACTGGTCTGTGGCTCTGTTCTTGTGCCAGTACCAAATTGTCTTGATTACTATGGCTTTGTAGTAGAGCTTGAAGTTGGGGAGTGAGATCCCCCCTACTTTATTCTTCTTTTTCAGGATTGCTTTGGCTATTCGGGGTCTTTGGTGTTTCCATATGAATTTCTGAATTATTTGTTCCAATTCATTGAAGAATGTTGCTGGTAATTTGAGAGGGATTGCATCAAATCTGTATATTGCTTTGGGCAGGATGGCCATTTTGACGATATTAATTCTTCCTAGCCATGAGCAGGGGATGAGTTTCCATTTGTTAGTGTCCCCTTTAATTTCTCTTAAGAGTGACTTGTAGTTTTCAGAGTATAAGTCTTTCACTTCTTTGGTTAGGTTTATTCCTAGGTATTTTATTCTTTTTGATGCAATGGTGAATGGAATTGTTTTCCTGATTTCTCTTTCTATTGATTCATTGTTAGTGTATAGGAAAGCTACAGATTTCTGTGTGTTAATTTTGTATCCTGCAACTTTGCTGTATTCCGATATCAGTTCTAGTAGTTTTGGAGTGGAGTCTTTAGGGTTTTTTATGTACAGTATCATGTCATCTGCAAATAGTGACAGTTTAACTTCTTCTTTACCAATCTGGATTCCTTGTATTTCTTTGTTTTGTCTGATTGCAGTGGCTAGGACCTCCAGTACTATGTTAAATAACAGTGGGGAGAGTGGGCATCCCTGTCTGGTTCCCGATCTCAGAGGAAATGCTTTCAGCTTCTCACTGTTCAGTATAATGCTGGCTGTGGGTTTATCATATATGGCCTTTATTATGTTGAGGTACTTGCCCTCTATTCCCATTTTGCTGAGAGTTTTTATCATGAATGGATGTTGAATTTTGTCAAATGCTTTTTCAGCATCTATGGAGATGATCATGTGGTTTTTGTGTTTCTTTTTGTTGATGTGGTGGATGATGTTGATGGATTTTCGAATGCTGTGCCATCCTTGCATCCCTGGGATGAACCCCACTTGGTCATGGTGTATGATCCTTTTGATATACTGTTGAATTCTGTTTGCTAATATTTTATTGAGTATTTTTGCATCTACATTCATCAGGGATATTGGTCTGTAATTTTCTTTTTTGGTGCGGTCTTTGCCTGCTTTTAGTATTAGGGTGATGTTGGCTTCATAGAATGAGTTTGGGAGTATTCCCTCTTCTTCTATTTTGTGGAACACTTTAAGGGGAATGGGTATTATGTCTTCTCGGTGTGTCTGATAAAATTCCAAGGTAAATCTGTCCAGCCCCGGGGTTTTGTTCTTGGGTAGTTTTTTGATTACTGTTTCAATTTCTTTGCTCATAATTGGTTTGTTTAACTTTAGTGTTTCTTCCTTGGTCAGTCTTGGAAGGTTGTATTTTTCTAGGAAGTTGTCCATTTCTTCTAGGTTTTCCAGCTTGTTGGCATATAGGTTTCATAGTAGTCTTTAATAATTCTTTGTATTTCTGTGGAGTCTGTCGTGATTTTTCCATTCTCATTTCTGATTATGTTGATTTGGGTTGATTCTCTTTCTCTCTTAATAAGTTGGGCTAGAGGCTTATCTATTTTGTTTATTTTCTCGAAGAACCAGCTCTTGGTTTCATTGATTTTTGCTCTTGTTTTATTCTTCTCAATTTTGTTTATTTCTTCTCTGAACTTTATTATATCCCTCCTTCTGCTGACTTTAGGCCTCATTTGTTCTTCTTTTTCCAGTTTTGATAATTGTGATGTTAGATTATTCATTTGGGATTGTTCTTCCTTCTTCAAGTGTGCCTGGATTGGTATATACTTTCCTCTTAAGACTGCTTTCGCTGCGTCCCACAGAAGTTGGGGCTTAGTGTTGTTGTTGTCATTTGTTTCTATATATTCCTTGATCTCTATTTTGATTTGTTCATTGATCCATTGATTATTTAGTAGCATGTTGTTAAGCCTCCATGTGTTTGTGAGCCTTTTTGTTTTCTTTGTAGAATTTATTTCTACTTTTATACCTTTGTGGTCTGAAAAATTGGTTGGTAGAATTTCAATATTTTGGAATTTACTGAGCCTCTTTTTGTGAGCTAGTATGTGGTCTATTCTGGAGAATGTTCCATGTGCACTTGAGAAGAATGTATATCCTGTTGCTTTTGGATGTAGAGTTCTATAGATGTCTATTAGGTCCATCTGTTCTAGTGTGTTGTTCAGTGCCTGTGTGTCCTTACTTATTTTCTGCCCCGTGGATCTATCCTTTGGGGTGAGTGGTGTGTTGAAGTCTCCTACAATGAATGCATTGCAGTCTATTTCCTTCTTTAGTTCTGTTAGTATTTGCTTCACATATGCTGGTGCTCCTGTGTTGGGTGCATATATATTTAGAATGGTTATATCCTCTTGTTGGACTGAGCCCTTTATCATTATGTAGTATCCTTCTTTATCTCTTGTTACTTTCTTTGTTTTGAAGTCTATTTTGTCTGATATTAGTACTGCAACCCCTGCTTTCTTCTCACTGTTGTTTGCCTGAAATATGTTTTTCCATCCCTTGACTTTTAGTCTATGCTTATCTTTGGGTTTAAGGTGAGTTTCTTGTAAGCAGCATATAGATGGGTCTTGCTTTTTTATCCATTCTATTACTCTATGTCTTTTGATTGGTGCATTAAGTCCATTTACATTTAGGGTGACTATTGAGAGATATGTACTTATTGCCATTGCAAGCTTTAGATTCGTGGTTACCAAAGGTTCAAGGTTAGCTTCTTTAGTATCTTACTGCCTAACTTAGCTCGCTTATTGAGCTGTTATATACACTGTCTGGAGATTCTTTTCTTCTCTCCCTTCTTATTCCTCCTCCTCCATTCTTCATATGTTGTGTCTTTTGTTCTGTGCTCTTTTCAGGGGTGCTCCCATCTAGAGCAGTCCCTGTAGGATGCCCTGTAGAGGTGGTTTGTGGGAAGCAAATTCCCTCAGCTTTTGCTTGTCTGGGAATTGTTTGATCCCACCATCATATTTAAATGATAGTCGTGCTGGATACAGTATCCTTGGTTCAAGGCCCTTCTGTTTCATTGCATTAAGTATATCATGCCATTCTCTTCTGGCCTGTAGGGTTTCTGTCAAGAAGTCTGATGTTAGCCTGATGGGTTTTCCTTTATAGGTGACCTTTTTCTCTCTAGCTACCTTTAAAACTCTTTCCTTGTCCTTGTTCCTTGCCATTTTAATTACTATCTGTCTTGGTGTTGTCCTCCTTGGATCCTTTCTGTTGGGGGTTCTGTGTAATTCCATGGTCTGTTCAATTATTTCCTCCCCCAGTTTGGGGAAGTTTTCAGCAATTATTTCTTCAAAGAGACTTTCTATCCCTTTTCCTCTTTCTTGTTCTTCTGGTATCCCTATAATACAAATATTATTCCTTTTGGCTTGGTCACATAGTTCTCTTAGTGTTGTTTCATTCCTGGAGATCCTTTTATCTCTCTCTATGTCAGCCTCTGTACATTCCTGTTCTCTGGCTTCTATTCCTTCAATGGCCTCTTGCATCTTATCCATTCTGCTTATAAATCCTTCCAGGGATTGTTTCACTTCTGTGATCTCCTTCCTGACATCTGTGATCTCCTTCCGGACTTCATCCCACTGCTCTTGCATTTTTCTCTGCATCTCATCCCATTGCTCTTGCATTTTTCTCTGCATCTCTGTCAGCATGTCCATGATTTTTATTTTGAATTCTTTTTCAGGAGGAATGGTTAGTTCTGTCTCCTTCTCAGGTGTTGTCTCTGTGATCTTTGTCTGCCTGTAGTTTTGCCTTTTCATGGTGATAGAGATAGTTTGCAGAGCTGGTACAAGTGACTGCTGGAAGAGCTTCCCTTCTTGTTGGTTTGTGGCCTTCCTCTCCTGGGAGAATAGCAACCTCTAGTGGCTTGTGCTGGGCAGCTGTGTGCAGACAGGGCTTCTGCTTCCTGCCCGGTTGCTATGGGGTTTATCTCCGCTGTTGCTGTGGGCGTGGCCTGGCTGGGGCTGCTCCTCCAAAATGGTGGAGCCCCATTGGAGGGGGAGCGGCCGGGAGGCTATTTATCTCTGTAAGGGGCCTCTGTGCTCCCTGCTGCCCAGGGGGTTAGAGTGCCCAGAGATCCCCAGATTCCCTGCCTCTGGTCTAAGTGACCTGTCCTGCCCCTTTAAGACTTCCAAAAAGCACTCTCCATACCAAAATAACAACAGCAACAATGAGAGAGGGAACAGGAAAAAAAAAAAAAAAAGGAAAAAAACACGCGATTTTTTTTTTTTTGTCCTCAGGCACCGGTCCCAGGCACCCGCTCACTGGTCCTGCTGCCCTGTCTCCCTAGCACCAGGGTCCCTGTCCCTTCAAGGCTTCCAAAAAGCACCTGCCCACTGGTCCCGCAGGGAAAAACGCGTGATATTCTTTGTCCTCCAGCGCCGGTCCCAGGCACCCGCTCACCAGTCCCGCCGCCCTGCCTCCCTAGCACCGGGGTCCCTGTCCCTTTAAGGCTTCCAAAAAGTGCTCACCAAAAAGAGGAAAAAAAAGGGGAAAAACGCGCGATTTCCTCCGTCCTCAGGTGCCGGTCTCAGGCACCTGCCCACCAGTCCCGCAGGGAAAAACACGGGATATTCTTTGTCCTCAGGCACCGTTCCCAGGCACCCGCTCACCGGTCCTGCTGCTCTGCCTCCGTAGCACCAGGGTCCCTGTCCCTTTAAGGCTTCCAAAAAGCACTCGCCAAAAAGAGAAAAAAAAAAACAGGGGGGGGGGAAACGGGTGATTTCCTCCGTCCTCAGGTGCTGGTCTCAGGCACCCGCCCACCGGTCCCGCAGGGAAAAACGCGTGATATTCTTTGTCCTCAGGCGCCGGTCCCAGGCACCCGCTCACCAGTCCCGCCACCCTGCCTCCCTAGCACTGGGGTCCCTGTCCCTTTAAGGCTTCCAAAAAGCGCTCATCAAAAAGAGAAAAAAAAAGGGAAAAAATGCACGATTTCCTCCGTCCTCAGGTGCCGGTCTCAGGCACCCGCCCACCAGTCCCGCAGGGAAAAACACGGGATATTCTTTGTCCTCAGGCACCGTTCCCAGGCACCCGCTCACTGGTCCTGCTGCCCTGTCTCCCTAGCACCAGGGTCCCTGTCCCTTCAAGGCTTCCAAAAAGCACCTGCCCACTCGTCCCGCAGGGAAAAACGCGTGATATTCTTTGTCCTCCAGCGCCGGTCCCAGGCACCCGCTCACCAGTCCCGCCGCCCTGCCTCCCTAGCACCGGGGTCCCTGTCCCTTTAAGGCTTCCAAAAAGCGCTCGCCAAAAAGAGAAAAAAAAAAAGGGGGAAAAACACGTGATTTTCTCCGTCCTCAGGCGCCGGTCTCAGGCACCCGCCCCCCGGTCCCGCAGGGAAAAATGCGGGATATTCTTTGTCCTCAGGCGCCGGTCCCAGGCACCCGCTCACCGGACCCGCCACCCTGCCTACCTAGCAACGGGGGCCCTGTCCCTTTAAGGCTTCCAAAAAGCACTCACCAGAAAAAAAAACCGCTCCGGTTTCTTTCCACCCGCCGGGAGCCGGGGGGAGGGGCGCTCGGGTCCCGCCTGGCCGGGGCTTGTATCTTACCCCCTTCGCAAGGCGCTGGGTTCTTGCAGGTGTGGATGTGGTCTGGATGTTGTCCTGTGTCCTGTGGGCTCTATTTTAGGAAGATTTTTCTTTGTTATATTTTCATAGCTCTATGTGTTTTTGGGAGGAGATTTCCACTGCTCTACTCACGCCGCCATCCTGGCTCTGCCCCCTCAACTACTTTTCTATTTCAAATATTTTTAATGCCCCTCCATCTTCTTTTTCCAAGGCTTCTGTTACTTTTACATTGATATGCTTGATGGTTTCCCACAGCCTCTGGAGCTTTGTTCATTTTCCTTCACTTTTCCTCCCTCTTCTTCAGATTACCTAATATCTACTAATCTAGTGTCAGTATTGCTGGTTATTCTCTTCCATTAGCTCAAATCTGTTATTGAGCCTTTTTGGTGAATTTCATTTCAGTTATACTTTCCAACTACAAATATTCCACTTGGTTTTTCTAATTTCCATCTCTTTATTGATATGCACTATTTGATGAATAATTGTCATCATACTTTCATTTTAAAATATGATTTCCTTGAGTTCTTTGAACACACTTATAATTGCTTCCTTTGAAGTCTTTTTTTTCTGATAAATCCAACATCTGGGTCCCCCTGCCCCAATCCCTAAGATAATTTCTATTGACTGCCTTTTTCCCCTGTGTATGGGTCAGATTTTTCTGTTTCTTTGCTTGCTTCTTTAATGTTGAAAACTGGGACATACTAGGTAATACATTGTAGCTGCTCTGGATTTGGATTCTCCCTACAACCTGCAGGGTTTGTTTCTATTGCTTTTTTGGTTTGTATTTTAGTGACTTGCCCAGACTAATTTGGTGGAGTCTGTCTCCCTCAGTGGGTGCAGCCACTGATATCCGTGCTTTTTTTTGTTTTGTTTTTTCATTTTAATTTATATTTTTAATCCTGAATTCCTAAGGGTCACCATCGAGTCAGCATAGATTAGTGGTCAGTCAATGACCGACCAATCATTAACTGATCCAGACTGATCCAGTAAGGCTTCTACCCTTTGCTAATTAATCTGTGTATAGGTTAAGGCAGTATTGTTTGAGACAATGCTCCGGACTTGGGTTTTCCATGCTTTTCTTTAGATCAAATCAGCTCCCTCAGGCAATAGAGCTGTCAGTACCCACAGCCTGCCTTTCTCAGGCAGAACTACCAGGGCATGGGGCTGAGGAGTTGGAGATGGAAGCAGCTCCAGGCTAAAACATCACAGACTTCTACTGTTCTTACTGAATGGGGTTCAGTAATTTTTCTTGAATAAATGTTTTTCAATTTTTTGTATACCTTTGGTCAATTTCCGATGTCTTAAAGTGGTTATTTTTGGCAGTTCTGTCAAGTTTTATCATTGTTCTTTTTTTTGGGAAAAAATATGCTGAGTTTCTTATTGTCCTTCTGGAAGTCTTTTCAAATGTTTGACTTTTGCCTGTTTTTGTGATTGTTTGTAAAGAACCAAGGTTAGTTTTGATTCAGAAAAGGGAGTAAAGAAAGACAGGAATGAGAAAAAGAAAATGGAAATCACCAAGCATAATCAAAGCCAAAGGGAAATTTTGGCTTACATTATATCTAACTCCAAACCTATAATGGAGGTAAGTTGAGGTCACAGCTGAGTTCTTCTCCTAAATTCTGTAAGCAGGAGTTCTAGGTGTTTGTGGGAAGAGTCCTTCTTGCAAAAATAATACTACTGATTTTGAGCCAAAGTTTTCTGATGAATCTTCATCCTATAGCTATCTGTATCATTTAGGCTAAATTCCTTAGGCTGAAGCACAGATAGACAACAACACGAATGAAGAAATATAATCTTACTATTTTATTTTATATTTTACGTTTATTTTTCTTCTAGCATCTAGAGGTACTCTATGGAAATCTTGGAAAGAAAGAGTTACAAAGCAACCTACAACAGCTCATGCTTTAAGACAGGATCAGATGATTAATGATCCCTCTGCAATACAAACAAAGGTTTCAGAAATCCAAGATATGCTACAGGAACTCATAGGTACTGCAATGTTCAATAAAGTGGAAAACAATGCTATTAAATATATATCATCAACAATAGCAAATCTTTTAAAAGCTTTGACTATACTAAAGGATGAAGCAAAAGTTACTAACCTTCAAAGTACCAATATGTATATAAATGAGGCAAGTGAAAGAGAAAAAGAGGTCTCCCTGAAGATAATACAAGATCTCAGTGAAAAAAATGAAATGCTTCAGCAGAAACTTCAAGAATCACAGGAAAAATGTGAACAACTTATTCGATCTAAAAGTTTTATAGAACACCAAATACAGACAGCATTGCCCATATCAGTCTTGGAAGTGTTACCTGAGCTCTCTCCACATTTATCCATGACCATTAGCAAAGCTAACAGAAAAGACACTATGCATAGTATTTTTGCCAAGGAAACTGAAAATACTGTAGATGAGATTCAAAGGAAAGGGACCAAATCCTTGGGGATCAACTGGGACTCAGGTATTTTAGATACAGCCACAGGTGAAATGACTCCAGGCTTAACTGAACAGCAATACCATTTACCTGAAATAAAAAGGGAAAATTCTTCTGAAGATAACACTGAAGATAAGATATCACTGATGAAAAAGGATGCCGATCAGAAAGATGGGACTGACCAGGATCAATTACAGAACAGGAAGCTCACAGAAGGCCCACATATTCATGAGATCTCTGGATCAAATCTGAGGGATGATAAAAGTGAACAAAAAGTCTCAGAGAACCAACTTGGTCACCACTTTGAGCTACAAACACTGGAAAAGAAGAAAAAAGAAATAAAATCCTTTTCTGAAGCCAGACCAAAGGCATCCCCTGAATCAAAAAGTCAACACATCCCTGCTGAATCCCCTGCTATTGACACAAAAAGCCAAGGTGGCAAAAGTGAAACAAGTGGTATGTGGGAACAACACAGGAAGGTCAAAACTGAGTATTCACCTGACAAACACCAGATTTCTTCAGAGAATAAAGAGGAAACCACCACTGAGTCAGTGGACAAAGCGAGTGAAAGTAAGATAGGTAACCAAGCAGAACTATTCAGTTTGCATCAACTTGGTCCTTCCTCTGAGGAAGTGAAAACCAAAGGAAAGAAACACCAAGTCTCTCCAGGAACCACCAAAAGCAAAAAAGGAGAAATGGAAGAGACAAACATACTAGATTTTGCCAAGAAAGTCAAGCCTCATGAACTTGTTAAATCACAACCTAGGATAACTAACGAGACTTCAGAACCTATGAGAGCTCCAGGAAGTCTGGATGGCAAAATTGAACAGGGTAACCTGGAAGAATTTCAGGAAGCTGTACTGGCTTTCCTAACAGAGAAAATCAGTAACATAGGAAAGCCTTTGGATAAGAAAACTGTGCCAAAAAAGTTATTAAAAAGAGCAGAAGTTGAAAAATTAGGAATCATTAAGGCAAAAATGGAAGAATATTTCCAAAATGTGGCTGACACTGTGATAAAAACATTGAGAAAACACAAAGATACGAAAAATGCAGCACAGGTTGGAGAGAAGGCAGTCTCATTCATGCCAGGATCACATTTTCAGAAGCCAACTAGTGCAAAGTCTGAAATTAGCTCATTACTCTCACATGAGAACATGGACCCAATAATTGAAAATTTAATACAAAGGATCTTGACTGAAGTAGAAAGTGAAAGAGATGTTTCAGTAGAAAGTGAAAGAGATGTTTCAGTAGCCCCAGTAGTAGGGAGAGACCACAAGGAGAAGGAAAAACAAAGACAGGAGGAGTATTTGCAAAAGGGTCAAGAAAAAGATTTTGATATAAGTCTCAAATCCCGGTTGCAAGACAAAAGGAATCTCTGGATGAAGAACAATGAGATAGTAAGTAAGAATTTGAAAGAAGAGGCCTGGTTCCAGATGAAGGAGGGAAAGCAAGGGCAACAGAAGCAAGAACAGTGGCAGGAAGAAGAGGTATGGAAGGAACAGCAGAAACAGAGAATGCAAAATCAAACTGAGCAAGATGAGAGGCAAAGGCAAAGCAAAGCAGAGGAAGAAGAGCATCAGAAGTCAAAGCAGCAGCAGTTGGAAGCATGGAAGCAAAAAATGAAAGAGCAAGGGGTGCCCTTGGAGGAGAAGGGACAGCAGGTTCAGATGGAAATAAGACATCTGGATCTGGAAAGCAGTTGGGAGAAAGAGGAGGAAAAGCAGAAGCCAAGGAGAAAGGTAGAGGACCATGAAATGCAGAGGCAGAAAAAGGCAAAAGATCAGATGAAAATTAAGGAGAAAAACACTGAAGAACTAGAAAAGTTGCTCAGCCAAACATCAGTGACATTGTTTCCCAGGTGGAAGAGTATACAGAAAGATGTATCTCAGTTATACCAAAGAAAAGTGTTCCCTGGGCTTAAGATATTAGAGATTCTTGCCGATGGAAAGCATCCCATACCAATCACTCCTCCCACCTCCACACAATCTTCCTCACCTGGAGTCTTTCCTACTTCTGGACAGTCCCCCACAAAGTCCTTTACTCTCACTTCTAAACAGGCCCAGACACAGGGGATCACTCTTAGCCCTCAGCAGGGCCAGGCAATGGAGACTGATCACATCGCCAAGGAGGCCCAGGCGCTGAGCATCATTCCCACTTCTCAGCAGGTTCAGGTACTGGGGGACACCCCTACTCCTAAGATGTCTCAGGGTTTGGAAGTAACCCACACAAATGAGCAGGCACAGGCATTGAGGGTTCCTCTCACCCTTGAACAGATCCCTAAACTGAAAATCCCTTTTAAATGTCAGCAGCCACAAGTATTAGAGGACTCTATAATCTTGGAACAAGCCCAGGCATTGAGAATCCCTACTAGTCCTGAGGAGACACAGACCCTAAAGGCACCTTTCATATTAGAACAACAACAGGCATTGCAGGTTCCTCTAATGGCTGACCAGGAACAGATATTTCAGGTCTCTATTAACCAAGGACAAGACCAGGCACAGGAGATCGTTCTTACACTTAAGGAGCTCCAGGCACTGGGGGTCACTGTCCCCCCTGAGCAGGCCCAGGCACTGGGGATCACTGTCCCCCATCAGCAGGCCCAGGTACAGAGGATCACTGGCCCCCCTGAGCAGGCCCGGGCACTGGGGATCACTGTCCCCCATCAGCAGGCTCAGGTACAGAGGATCACTGTCCCCCCTGAGCAGGCCCAAGCACTGGGGGTCACTGTCCCCACTAGGCCTGCTCAGGTACTGGGGATCACTGTCCCCCCTGAGCTGGCCCAGACACTGGGGGTCAGTGTCACAGCTCAGCAGGCACCAGCACAGGGTATAACCCTTACCTCTGAGAAATTCCAGGATTTGGGAATCACACTCACACATGAGCAAGTCCAGGTTTTGAGGGCTCCTGTCATTTCTGAACAGGCTGAGTCATTACAGGACCTTGTCATTCTAGAACAGGTAGAGGCACCAGTATTTACTTTCTCTCCAAAGAAAGCACAGACTTCAGATACATCACGTATCCACGAACAAGCCCAGGCTATGCATGTCACCCTCACCCCTGAACAGGCACATTCACTGGGGATCCCTCTTACCCTTGACCAGGCTCAGGCATTACAGACCTCTCTCACTTCAGAACAAGCCTGTAAATCGGGGGTCTCTATCACTCCAGAAGTGGTTCAAGAAGTATCAAACACTCTTAAGCAGATCCATGCACTGGGGGTCACTCCCTCCTATGAGCAGAGTCATGCGCTTGGCACTCCTTTCACTCTGGATCTGGCTCAGGCATTAGAAGTCCCCATCACTCCAGGAAATGCCTGGGTGTCAGCTGTCACTCTTACCCCTAAACAGATCCAGGCTTTGGGGGTCCCTCTAGCTTTAGAACAGGCTCAGTCATTGAAGGTTTCTCTCTCTCCAGAACAGTTCAGGGAATTAGGGGTCCCTCTCACCTCAGATAAAGCCTGTGCCTTAGGATCTCTGCTCACTTCTGAGCAAGTCCAACCTTTGGGAGCCCCTTTCCTCCCAGGACAGACCCATACCATGGGCAGTACTCTCATGTCTGAGCAGGACCTAAATTCAAGAGCCCCTCTCACAGATGAGCAGCCCTCACAATTCTGTGCTGGTCCTTCAGGACATACCCTGGGAGTTGGGACCTTTTCCATTACTGATCAATCTGTCATACCAAGTGCTCCTCACCTTCCTAAGCAGTCCCCCACACTGGCTTCCACTCTCAGTCCACTGCAAGATTGGAAGTCTCCTCTCCATCCTGGGCAATCCATTACATTAAGCCCTAGGCTGTCCCCGGCATCATCAGCTCCTATTGCTGAGATGTCTTCTGTGTTTGAGGAGGTCTCTATTCCTTTGCAGATATCAAGGTCTCCTCCTATCCAAGAGCCCTTTGTCCCTGGGAAATCCCTAGGAATGAGGACTCCTCCTGACTCTGGGAAGCTCCTGGCACCACAGACTTTTCCTTCCTCTGGACAGAACCTGGTTTTTAAGGGTCTAGCATCAGAGGTCCCTCTCACCCCTGGGAAGCTCCCCAAATCTAGGGCCCCTCCCACTCCAGGGCAGCCCCTTGCACCAGAGGCCATCCTTAGTGCTAGGCAACTCCTCAGACCTAGGGACTTTCTGACTTCCAAGTCACATCTGATGTCAAAGGCCCCTTCTGTCCCCAGGCAGCCCCTCATATCTGGACTCCCACCCACCTCTGCACAGATTCCCAGTCTCTGGGCTCCTCCCTCTCCTAGGAAGTCTTTGGTTCCTGGGGCCTCTTCTATCCCTGGAGAACTCCTGGAATCTGGACCCTTAACCCTCTCTAAGCAGTCCCAGGTATTCCAGCCCCCTAACACCTGTGAGCAGTCTCACTATCTACAAGCCCCTTCTACCCTTGAGCAGCATCTGACACCACTGACCCTTCCTGGACAAGCTTCTCCCCCTACCCCCCCCACCCCTAGGCATCCCCCAACACAATGGGCCTCCTCAACCACTAGAAAGGCCCAGGAAAATTTGTCTTCTGTCTCTAAGAAAAGTAAGAAAAGATTGGCAATTATTTCTTCTCTGAAATCTGAATCAGCATCGGTCCATCCCAGTGCTCCAAATTACAAGGTACCTCAAGCCCCTATCACCACTAAGAAGTTTCAAATATCAGAGGTCTCTGACATTGGTGAAGAAAACCAGATACTCCATGATCCTTTCTCCATGGAACAATTTAGAACATTTCAGTCCTATCTCACCAGTTGTAGGATACCATTATCACAAACCCCTCACATTGATGATGGAGCCTTTCCCGCTCTAAAGAAGCCTATAGCATCACTACCTCTTCCTACTACTAAAATACTCAAAACATCACAGATCTCACCTTCTGAATGGGACCAGAAATCACGATTCCTGTCTATAGACAAGCCCTGGATACTGACTGCAGTTTCAGATACCAAGAAACCCAAAATGACAGTGCCCCCTTCCTCTACCCAAGAGTTCAACAAAGAACAGAGGTATTTTGTTGACGTGGAGGCTCAGAGGAAGAACCTAATACTCTTAAATGAGGCCACAAAAGCTTCTGGACTCCCTTCAGAGCTACACACAACAACTAGGAATCTCATAATTGAGGCACTTCATATGGACACAGTTCGGCTGGGACACCTATGCCGCAAGTACATTGCCTATTGGCTCATCCAGCGTGCAAGGTAGATGTAACTATTTTATGTCAAGTTTTCTGGTTCAGTTCTGATTTCAAATATCCTCCCTCATCACCCTATAACTATATACATATTTGTCAGTTCAGATGTTCTAAATGATTCTCTTACAGGTCTGTGGGATGAAAACCTATTAAAGGTAGCAAAAGGAGATCAGTATTTTTAGAAAATAAGAGATGTCATATAACATGATCCATTTTGTTCATTTATATCTCTAGCAGAGGTGCCGAGATGTATATATAGTGGATCATGACTGAGCTCCAAAACATCAACTTTAGAAAAGTTGCTTCCAGTTACTCTGAATTTCTTTCATCTTATTGGGTTCACCAGATGATCTATGTTTCTTAAAATGGGAGATGGCAGGTTATGTACAAAGTGCTGCCATGGCAACTTTGCTGCTGGAGTAACCTGGAAAAAAAGGTCCTGGTCCTGATTTTTTTAAATTGCAAGTATCAGAAATAGGTCAGGGAAAGCGATGATTGGTCTGTCATCCTTAGCATTTGCATTTGGGTTACTAACCTATTATTTTGGAGAAATATTTAAACCTAAAATTACAAGATGCCAAATTAAAACCTACAATAGAAAAGTTTATCATTAATTATAGGAACAACTTATGTCATTTATTCAACAAATAATCTATTGAATGCCTACTATATGCCAAGCATTGTTCTGGGTGCTAGGGATATAGCTGTGAATAAAACAAAATAACTTGTTCTTATGAAATTTACATTTTCGAGGACTGAATTCATTTGGAAACTAAGGACTGGAACAAGATGCAAAAGAAAGACATCTAAGATATAGTCAGAACTTTCAGTTTCATATGAGATCTGTTAAAAAATGTTTTACTCTATACCTGTCTTTAATTTTCTCTTTCCAGGCTGACTAGTTCTAGTCTTTTAAATCTTTTTTTACATGTGAACACTTTTAGTCACTTTAGAAATGTAAATAACATGTATCTTGGTCATTCTCCAGTTTCCTTATGTCTTTTGTCCTTTTTTATAGTTAAATAAAAAAGTTAAGTTGTACATTCCCTTGATAATGTATTTAGAAAGTATAAATGGTAGAGTGAAAAGTCTCCCTAATAGACCTATCCTTGGCTATTATGTCCCTCCTCCAGGGTTACTAAGCTATGTTCATCCAGAAATATTTTCTGCATATGTAGAAAAATACATATGCTCTTTTATCCCCCTTTCTACATATTTTAAAGTTATGTTTAATATTTTCATAACTACATTTAGATATTAGGCATTAGATAACTAGATATTAGTATATAAAGAGCCTACTCATTCATTTTATAGCTTCACAGTATTCCAAAGTCTGGATTTACCAGAATTTACTTAACCTCCAATGGGCATTTATGTTGTTCTCAAAATTTTGTATTATAAAAATATGCTTCAATGAATAATCTTGTATATTAACATGTATATTCCTAGAAGCAGAATTTCTGGATCAAAGGGTAAATGTTTTGTAATTATGAAAGATTTTTGTCAAATTGTTCTCAGAAGAGGATATAACAATTTACACATTGGTCAGCATTATAAAAGAGTCTTTTCCCACAAGACTGACATGAAATATTATCAAATTTTTTTGTTCATTGTCAATATAATAGATGAAATATGGTATTTCACTTCTTTAATTTGCATTAAAGGGTGAGGTTAAACATCTTTTCAGAGACTTAAGAGCCATCTGTATTTCATTTTCTGTGAAGATTCTGTTCGAATACTTTGCCATTTTTCAATTGGGTTATCAAGTTGATTTTTAAAATTTATTTATGGGACTTATTCAAATATTTGGAAAATTAGCCCCTTCTCTTTGATATAAACTGAGAGTTTTGCCCTACTTGTTTGTTTGTGTTTTGACTCTGCTTTTGGTTGTTTTTGCTTTATAGAAAATTTTATGTGTTTACGTCAGTATTTTTAATAATGTTTTGTAACTTATTTAGAAGGGCCCTTTCCACCCTGAGAAACATAAAAAAATTCTTTCTAGGTTTCTTTTAGTAAGTTTATGGCTGGTTATTAGTTTTTTGCTTGTTTTACATTTAAGTCTTTGATTCACAACTTTGTTGTGAGACACAGATTTTATTTTCCACGTGGCTACCCATTTGTCCCATCGCTACTTAAAAAATAATCTGCTTTCCCCCTGCTGATTTAAATGTACTTTCATCATAAATTCTGGTAGCATGGAGGTCCATATCTGGCCTTTTTGGATTTTTTAATTGATTTCATTTAGATGAGTCACTTCTATTCTGTTATTTATTGTTTTTATTTTTATGATGCTGAGTCTTAGTGGTAGTTATTAGTGCTATTTGCCAGTACTTGTAAATGAGATGTGAGCAGAACTGATGTGTGTCATTTCTGTGCTGACCTTGTTATTGTTGGTTTGAGACCTGCCAGAGTCTCCTTTTCCACTGGTATGATAATTTACAGTGTTCAAGGTGATGGCTGGTCTGTTAGCCTGTGTCCCTGGGAGTATACAATGAAGCCCATTCCCTGCCAAGCTATGAAGGACTTGAAATATGAGCAGCAAGTAAAATTTTGTTGTTTTTAGCCACTGATATTGGGGGCTATTTGTTAAAACAGCAAAACCTAGCTTATCCTTACTAATACAGTTTTCCTATCCAAGAATGTGGTATACCTTTCTTTCTGTCAAGGGTGTGTGTGTGTGTGTTTGCATATTCATCCGTAAGTGTATATATCCTGGTAGTTTTTTTGTTCTTACTATTATAAACAAACTCTCTTCTTCTATATCTTCTAACTGGTTGTTATTTGTTAAATGAAGGCTAGATATCTATCTATTTTGTATGCAGTCATATTACTGTATTCAAGCATGTGAAAGTTTTTCAGGTGATGTTCCTGAGTTTTCCAGGTATATAATCATGTCACCTGCAAATAAATTTTTACATCTAAATTTTCCAACTTTTAAACATTGGATTTCTGTCTCTTGACTACCTGAATTGGTTAATATCTCCAGAACTATATTAAAAAATAGTGGTGGTATGACTATAGGCCATCTTTGTTTGACTTGCCCTGTGTAACAGCTAGGAGTGCCTTTTCATGGCCCCATGTTATTTTTTCCTAGGAACAGTTCATCTTTAAGAGGTTTAGAAGGACCACTTACATTTATATTCTCCTTTCCAAAAAAGTTGCAAAACATTCTTAATCTTAGTCAGTTTTTTTGCTGTTTTGTTTTTTCCATTCCCATGTAACTCAGATTGCCAAAATGTAAGACCTTTTTTCATTGCTAATTATTAAGACATAAATACAAATTTGTTAAAAACATAGTGGTTATAGTGGACATCTTTCTAGTATTTGCCATTAAGAAAAATGCTGTCTTTAGGTTGAAATACATTTTATCACATTAAAGAAATACCCAGTTGCTCCTGTTTCATGTTTTTTAATCAATAATGGATATTGAATTTTGCTAAATTTATTAAATTGCATTTTGTTAAATGTGATTTCAGTACTTCATTTTCATGTGTATTAAAGAAAATACAATTTTCTCTTCAGGCCTATTATTAAACCATCTTCGCATTCTTGGACAAATCCTATTTGTCCTTGGTGTATGCTTCTTTGAATGTGTTATGGAATTTGTTTGCATTGATATTCATTAATAAGTTTGGCTGGTAGTTTCTTTTAGTGCTATCATTGACAAATTTTAGTATAATTTTAAGCTTGTATCAGTTTTAAAAAGTGTGGAAGCATGCTTTTCTTATTTTCTGGAACAATTTAATAGTAAATTAGCTGTTCTTTAAAGGTTTGTCAGGTTTCACATATCATATTATATGGGCTTGGTACTTTTGTGAGGGAAGTTCTTTGACAGCTATCTCAACTTTTATATGGCAATTAGTTTCTTTAGATTTACTGGAAATTTTGAAGACCTAAGTAATGTGATCTGACCTGTATCAGTAAAATCACTTAAAAATTGAAATATATAGATTAACATTTCATAAAAATATTTATTTAAGTTATACAATTATAACTTTAATCCCATCAAGGATCAATTCATTTTCAGAATACTATTCTCTAATATTTATGTTATAATAATCAGGTTACCAAAAGGTGTAACAAGGAATAAAATATTGACAGATTAAAAACTTCATACATAATAAGGATGTCTAGGTCAAGAAGATTCTAACATATGGAATAGAAAATAAAAAGTATAATAATATAAATTATTTTTTAATGAAGGAAGTTTTCCAGAACCTCTGTAAGTGAAGATTCCCTATTTAATGCTAAAACATAGTTTTAGAGTTGTTTTACTACATGATCAGTGTAATATACCTGAGAAACTATAATGGAAAGGATGTAAAATTAGATTAGATGATGATAATGAAATACTTCATTTCCATGCATATTGAAGAAAATCCTCACAGGTACTATATATTGTGGTGACTAGATAGGATTTAATTTATCATTTAATTCATCAACATTTTTGAATATCCATTACTTGCCAGGGACTGTGTTAGGCCCAGGGGGTGGAGGGTGGAAGGATACAAAGATGGGTAAGCCATATCCCTGCTCTGAGGGCTCTCAAAGTCTACTCAGAGGGTCACACAAACACATGATTATACATAGTATGATGTGGAAATGGTGATACA
Source organism: Manis javanica (assembly GCF_040802235.1). Classification (NCBI taxonomy): domain Eukaryota; kingdom Metazoa; phylum Chordata; class Mammalia; order Pholidota; family Manidae; genus Manis; species Manis javanica. Next base: position 87,596,680 of record NC_133165.1, read on the forward strand.
TATACAAAGTATACAAAAGAATACTGAGAATTAGGTGAAGCTTATAAGAGTCTGGACCTCTGAACTCTGTCTCGAAGAAGCAGTAAAAGACAGTAAGAAAGAAAAGACAAGAGTCTAGAGGTGCAAAGAAAGGGAGCCAGAAAAAATCTGTGTGTGTATGTGTATCTGGGGAAACTCCTTTTTTTGCTGGTGGAACACAAAGAATTAGCAAGGTGTGGCAAAAAATAGAACTGGAAAGATAGGTCAGATTATAGAGAATCCTAAATGGCATGCTGACAAACTTGTATTTTACATATGTGATAGAGGGTAACTGAAAAATTCTTAGCAAGGGAAGTAAAATGTCAATAATATAAAAGATAGATTTAAGGAGATCATGTAGAGGCATCAGTTAGGACCAGATGGCATTCGCCCAAAAGTTTTAAAGGAATATAAAGGGAAAAGTGGAATTACTAGTCAAATATTTCCTGTTGTCTGGAAGAGATTCTATGCTAGGGTGATATATTAACAGTGTTAACTCCCATTAAAGAAGGGCATCCATGGAAGGTAATCTGGTGGAGTTGGTGATTAAGAAGTATAATCACTGCACTCTTGAAACAGTGAAAACTGTTAGACTAAAGGAAATACAAGTTTCATTGGAGTATTACACTTGTTTTATCTTTGAGGTAACAGTGCATGAATGAAGAACTAAACGAATACACATAATTTAAAGCTGGTTATGTACATACAGAGTGTTACAAAGCATCTTTAAAGAACAGGAACTTTAGCTATATTATGACATTTAACCTGGAGTTGGGGAATCAGGTTCAGAAAGTTGATACTATTTGGCAATCCTATTTACCCAAGTTACATAGCTAGGAAGTGGTAGAGTCGAGTTAAAAAGATCCATTTTCAAAGTCCACATGATACTATACTACAAATTATAGTACCTTGCCTTGAAGGTACTATTATGCTTTTATATCCAAATCCTAATCATGCTTTCTCTTAAACGTAGACTTTAAAAGTCAGGAAGATCTTTGTTTGCTCAAATTACCAGTTCTAAACTTGTCTTAGACTCGAATGTGCTGTTTGTAAAATGGATGTAATAATATTTACTTTAAAGAATGGTTGAGGGTTAAATGAAATATTCTGAAATATTGAAAATATCTTCATTTAATATAAGTTTAAAAATAGAAATAAAATTTCTAGCACAATGATTGATCCATAGTAGATACTCAGTAAATGTTAAGCATTTTACCCTGGATCATGATTCTATATCAAATACCATAAAAAAATTTCTAAAGATGGGGCAATACTTTATCAGTATAAGTGGGATTTGATAAGAGAGTGGGAACAAGAGTTAGGAAGGGATGGCATATTTCTAGACAGGAAATTTTAAACAATGGGATACCTCAGTGGTTCCTGTTGGACTGTTTAGATTATTAAAATGAATTATCTTTAAATCCATAAACAATAAAATCCCTAAGTTTGAGATGAAACTGTAAACTTTTCCAAGTAGTAAAATATGATTTTAGTAAGAAAAAATTATGGAGAAAATCTAAAAGACTGTGTGAGAAAACAGAAAAACAACAGGAAAGATTTAGTGTGTAAAACAAGGCTTATTGGGGACAGTTGATGCACAGCATAGTGATTATAGTCTATACTATGTTATAAACTTCAAAATTGCTAAGAGACTAGATCTTAATTGTTCTCATCACAAAAATAAATGGTAATTATGTGACATGATAGAGATGTTAGCTAACACTATGGTGGTAATCATATTACAATGTGTAAATGTATCAAATCAACACATTGTATACCTGACACCTACACAATGTTGTTATTTATAGCTCACTAAAAATATATATTTATATTTATGATATAAATACAGACATATATATATAAATATATATAAATATATATATAGTGGTTAGATGAATGCTACCTATTGCTTCATTGAGAATAGTGTTATTTATGGGAATGGATGTGACAGGCATTCTTGTAATGCATGTAGAGAAGCGATTAAAAAAATGTAGTAAAGATGGTTATAAGGGTGAAAAATAAAAATAAGAATCACCTATAGGGTATAAAAAAATAAGGAAATTGGGAAATTAATTAAAATTAACTACAAATTCAGAACATCAATATAATTAGTATTAAATGATCCTGATATACAGAAGTCCCTAAGCTCTTCATTTTAACCCACAAGAGACCTAGAATTATTCGCTCTTTATATATATGTAATATATATATATATATATATTGAAAAATATCTTCAATGGATTTCTACTGCCTCCCCCACCATCCAAACTCCTTAATATGCATTTTAAGACCTTTCATAATCCAGCCATTCCAGTCTCATCTCCCACTAAATCTAAACCCTTTTTCATCTATCTGTGGTCTAAAAGTTCCAGACTACTCACCATTCCCAAAATACAACTTTCATTTTTTTGCCTTTGTTTATACTATGCACTCAACATCTCCTCATTCCTTTCTTCCCAAATCTTAGAAAGATTTTCCTGAGCTTCTGTTTAGAGATCCTGAAGGCTACCAGAAGGATTTTTATTAAAAAGGTCTGGGGAATCGCCTGGGAATCTGCATTTTCAAGGAGCATCTCCACTCCCTGCCCCCACAACCTCATACCCCCAATGATTCAGTCCAGTGATTAGGGTCCACACTTTGAAAAATACTGGCATTGCAAAACGATCTATGTTTGTTCCCCACATCTGCTATTTATTCATTATGCAACTAGAAAATTACTTTGCTTTGTTTAGATTCCTTCTCCTGTAGAATAAGGATGGAAAAACACTATCTGTTTAGGAGGCCCAAATGTTGTGGTATACACTATAGGAAGCAGAGTACATTTTTATGACTGTTTCTCAAGGTCCTATTTAGCATCTTCCTATGAAGCTTTTTTTATTCCTCCTCTTAGAATTATGCTTCCCTTTTTGCTAAAAGAAACCTGTTTATATTTCTATTTAGCATTTCTTTCATTCTCTCTTTGGCAGAGTTCATTTATTAGTCTCCTATTCTTGTTTGTAAGTGCTTTTGAAGACAAAGATACTGTCTTTTTCATAATTGTATTGAGTACCTTCTATATGTCTTGTACATATCAATATTAAAATTCTAAGATATTGAAAGAATAATAAACAACACTATCATAACACTAAAAAATGTGACAATTGCCAAGTTTGTTAATGAACATTTGACAGTCATATAGATTTTTGAAAATGTAGTCATATAGGGAGCAGGATTGAGGTTTCATTAAGCAAGACTCCCACCCTATCCTATTGCCCTCTACTTCACCAAGGATGGGATGAGAATTCAAAGTAACTGAGGCCAGGTTGGTTGAGTTATGGTCAATAATTATGTCAATTTAATTCTTGTTAATTTTTTCAAGAAACAACATAATCAAACGATTACAAGCCATCCAAAACACTGGGAAACGTTATGAGGCACAGAAGCTCTACATAATGCTGAGCAGAATTGATGACTACCAGAAAAAAGTGATGCAGTTCTGGACCAAGAAGCAGAAGTCTCTAGAGGAGGAACGGAATCGGTGCCTTAGGAAAATGATGTTCTTTTTTAGCCAGGTAATCAGGTCTAGTCCCTCTCCCTGCATGTTGTAATAAAAATGAAAGTGATAAACTATATAAGGTAACATTCACCTGGAGATGCTGTGTATATTAGTTTCCAAGGGCTGCTGTAACATTACCACAAACTTGATGACTTAAAACAACAAATATATTGTCCTACAGTTTTGATTCAGTTAATGAAATCGAGATATTGGCAGGATTGGTTCCTTCTGGAGGTTCTGAGGGAGAAATCTCTCCCATGCCTCCCATTCCTCTCTCCTAGATTCTGATGGATTGAGGTATCCTTGGCATTAGTTGGTTTGTAGCTGCATAGCAACAGTCTCCACCTCCATCCTCCCCTAGGCTTTCTTCTCAGTGTGTCTTATGTCTTCTTTTCTCTTATAAAGCCATGTGTTATTGGATTGAGGAAACACCTGGTTAATCTAAGATGATCTCATCTGGAGATCCTTAATTACACCAGCAAAGACCCTTTTCCTAAATAAGGTTACATTCACAGGTTCTGGGTTTGGTGGGTTTGCCATTGAACCCACTACACCATGACTTCAGTGGAACTCCTAAACTAACAACAGGAACATTAGCTGAGTATACTCTCTAGAAAAGATTAGGAGAGACTTCCAGAAATGTTCAACTCTTTCCTAGTCAACCAACATCTACCGGCCTCTAGATAGGAAACCTCTGAAGTTACTGCTCTCCTACTGATTCGTGGTGGTTACTTCTTTCTTCAAAACTGTCAAAAGCAAGTCTTAATATCATGAGTTTACAAGAAAGGAGATAAGGGTTTATCTTTAACTTGCTCACATAGCACCAGGAATGGAAGATCCTGCTAAACTCTGGTATCCATTCATTATGTCCCAGAGCTCTTCTGAGATAATCTGCAGTATGCTTTTAGGAGTGATTGTCACCTTCCAAAAAGTTACAGAGCTGAGATTGCCCTGGGATCATATGCTCCCATTACATGCTTCAGCATGGAATTCTGGAACATTCCTGGAGTTCTAGGAACATCCTATATCTATATATGCTCTTTTAAAAAATTGAAGTATCATTGATATACAATCTTATATTGGATTCAAGTATACAACAGTGTTTCCACAGTTACCCACATTATTAAATCCTCACCTGCACTAGTGCAGTTACTGTATGTCAACATAGGAAGATGTTACAGAATCATTGGTTACATTCTACATGCTGTACTATTATTCCCATGACCAACTTATATTATGACTGAGAATTTTTGTGCTCCTTTATCCCCCTTGCACATGCGATCCATCCCAAACACTCCCCCTTGATTACCGAAAGTCCTTCCTCATTGTCTATGAGTCTACTGCTATTTTTTTCATATTTCACAAATAAGTGAAATTATATGATTTTGTCTTTATCTACCTGGCTTATTTCACTGATCATAATTCCCTCTAGGTATATCCATGTTGCACATGGCAGGATTTCTCTTTTTTAAGGCTGAATAATATTCCATAGTGTATATGTACCACCTCTTCTTTATCCATTCATCTACTGATGGACACTTCGGTTGCTTCCATGTCTTGGCTATTGTAAATAATGTAGTGATAAAATAGGCATGCATATGTCTATTCAAATCAGGGATTTTGTTTTCTTGGTAAATTCCTAGAAGTGGAATTGCTGGAGCAAATGATATTTCTATTTTTAGTTTTTTGAGGAATCTCCATACTGCTTTCCACAGTGGCTGCACCAATTGACATTCTCACCAACAGTGTAAGAGGGTTCACTTTTGTCAGCATCCTCATTTGTTATACCTTGTCTTTTGGATGGTGGCCATTCTAAATGGTTTGAGGTGATATCTTACTGTGGTTTTGATTTGTATATCCCTGATGATTTGTGATGTGGAGCATCTTTTCATGTTCCTGTTGGCCACCTGTATTTCTTCTTTGGAGAAATATCTGTTCAGGACCTGTGCCCATTTTAGAATTGCATTATTTGTTTTCTTGGTGTTGACGCATATGAGTTCTTTATATATTTTGGATGTTAACCCTTTATTGGATATGTCATTTACAAATATATTCTCCAATACTGTAGGTTGCCTTTTTGTTCTGCTGATGGTGTCCTTTGCCGTACAGAAGCTTTTTAGTTTGATGTAGTCCTGCTTGTTAATTTTTTATATTGTTTCTCTTACCAGGAAAAAATTGTGTAAAGAGATTTTTGCCTATGTTTTCCTCTGAGAGCTTGTCTTATCTTCAGGTCTTTGACTAATTTCAAATTTCTTTTTGTGCATGAAGTTAGACAATAATCCAGTTTCATTTCTAAGCTGTCCAGTTTTCCCAACACCAGTTACTGAAGAGACTGTCTTTCCCCATTGTATATTCATGGCTCCCTTACTGTATGTTAATTGACCATATGTGTGTGGGTTTACATCTGGGCTCTCTATTCTGTTCCATTGATCTATGGGTCTGTTCTTGTGCCAGTACCATATTGTTTTGATTACTGTAGCTTTGTAGTATAGCTTTAAGTCAGAGACTGTTATCCCCCCAGGTTTGTTCTTCTTTCTCAGGATTGCTTTGGCTATTCAGGGTCTTTTGTGGTTCCATATGAATTTTAGAACTACGTGTTCTAGTTCACTGAAAAATGCCATTGGTTATTTTGAGTGGGATTGCATTGAATCTGTAAATTGCTTTGGGGAGGATGGCCATTTTGACAATATTAATTCTTTCTATGCATGAGCATGGGATAGACTTTCATTTATTTGTGCGTTCTTTTCATTTCTCTCATGAGTGTCTTATAGTTTCCAGAGTACAGGTCTTTCACTTCCAGCTTAGGTTTATTCCTAGGTATTTTAATCTTTTTTTATGTAGTTGTAAATGGAATTGTTTTCCTGATTTCTCTTTCTGCTAGTTAACAAACTAGTTTGTTTATAGGAATACAACAGATTTCTGTGTATAAATTTTCTATCCTGAAACTTTGCTGAATCCAGTTATTAGTTCTAATAGTTTTTTGGTGGAATCTTTAAGGTTTTCTATATACAATAACCTGCCATCTGCAATTAGTTACAGTTTAATTTCTTCTTTACCAATTTGGATGCCTTTTATCTCCTTATCTTGTATGATTGCCATGGCAAGGACTTTAAATTCTATGTTTAATAAAAGTAGTGAGAGTGGACATTACAGTCACTGTCCATCAGCATAGTAAGATGCTATAGAATCACTTAATTGTTCTCATCACAAAAATAAATGGTAATTATGTGACATGATAGAATCACTGCTTGTCTTCTCTGTGCTATACTGCCTTCCGCATCCCCCTGCCACTACATTATGTGTGTGAATCATAATGCCCCTAATTCCCCTTCTCCCTCCCTTCCCACACACCCCCTTCCCCCAGTCCCTTTCCCTTTGGCAATTGTTAGTCCATTCTTGGGTTCTGTGAGTCTGCTGCTGTTTTGTTCCTTCAGTTTTTGCTTTGTTCTTATGCTCCACAGATGAGTGAAATCATTTGGTACTTGTCTTTCTCCACCTGGCTTATTTCACTGAGCATAATACACTCTAGCTCTATCCATGTTGTTGCAAATGGTAGGATTTGTTTTCTTCTTATGGCTGAATAATATTCCATTGTGTATATGTACCACATCTTCTTTATCCATTCATCTACTGATGGACCCCTTCTCCCATGCAGCAAGCTCTGTGCAAACCCCATCCCTTCAGCAGCCCTCTTGCTGCTAGGAAGCCTCTCAGACTGCCTGCCTTTCCTTTGTCCCAGAGAGGCTGGATGTGGATCCCTGTCTTCCACAAATGGCCAGAATCTCAGTCTCTCAAGCACTATGCCTGTCCCAGATCCCCAACCATACCAACCTCCAGAGCACCACACAATGTAGGTTTGTGCTCCAAAGCAGATTTCCAGGGCTGAGTGTTCAGCAGTCCTACGCTTCCTCCTGCTATCCACTCCATTCCTCTTCCTCCCACCAGTGAGCTGGGGTGGGGGAAGTGCTTGGTTTCCACCGGATCAAGGCTTTGGTACATTACCCTGTTTCGTGAGGTCTGCCCCGTTCTCCAGGTGTATGCAGTCTGGCACAGCCCTCTTTCCTGCTGCTGTTTTAGGATTAGTTGTATTAACTATATTTTCGTTCTATATGCAGTTTTGGGAGGAGTTCTCTCTCTCACCTCTCACACCACCATCTTGAAACTATCTTCTGATGTATTTTTGAATTTGGTTTCCTAATATTTTGTTGAGCATTTTTGCATCTATGTTCATCAGGGATATTGGTGTACGACTTCTTTTTTTTTTTTTGTAGTGTCCTTGGTTTGGGTACTGGAATGATGCTGGCCTCATAGAATGAGTTTGCAAGTATTCACTCCTCTTCTACATTTTGGAATACTTTCAGAAGGACAGGTATTAGCTCTTCTTTAAATGGTAGAATTCAGCTGTAAAGCCATCTAGTCATGGACGTTGTTTGTTGGCAGTTTTTGGATTACCAGTTCAATTTCACTACTGGAAACTGGTTTGTTCAGATTCTCTGTTTCTTCCTGAGTCTATCTGGGAAGGATGTATTTTTCTAGAAATTTGTCTATTTCTTCTAGGTTGTCCAATTTATTGGCACATAATTTTTCATAGAATTTTCTAATAATTCTTTGTATTTCTAGGGTATCCATTGTGACTATTCCTTTTTCATTTCTGATTTTTTTATTTGTGTATTTTCTCTTTTTTTCTTGATAAGTCTGGCTAGGGATTTGTCTATTTTGTTTATCTTCTCAAAGAACCAGCTCTTGGTTTCACTATTTTTCTATTGTTTTATTCTTCTGTATTTTACTTATTTCTGCTGTGATTTTATTATGTCCCTCCTACTGACTTTGTGTTTCATTCTTTAATTATGAGTTTGGATTGTTTATTTGGGATTGTTCTTGTTTCTTAAGGTTGGCCTGTATTGCTGTGTACTTTCCTCTTAGAACTGCTTTTGCAGTGTCCCACAAATTTTTGACTTTTTTATTTTGGTTTTCATTTGTCTCCATGTATTGCTTGATTTGTTTTAATTTATTCATTGATCAATTGATTATTTAGAAGCATGATGATTTGCCTCCATGTGTTCATAGACTTTTTTGGGGTTTTTTGTGTAATTTATTTCTAGTTTCATACTATTTTTGTCTGAGTTTCAATCTAGTTCCTCCTTTAATTCTGTTAGTATTCGGTTTGTGTATTTAGGGACTCCTATGTTGGGTGCATAGATATTTATAATGGTTATATCCTCTTGTTGAACTGACCCTTTCATTATGTAATGTCCCTCTTTGTCTCTTGTTACTTTCTGTGTTTTAAAATCAATTTTGTCTGACATAAGTACTGCTACTCTTGCTGTTTTTCTCCTTATTATTTGCTTGGAATATCTTTTTCCATTCCTTCACTTTCAGTCTATGTATGTCTTTGGGTCCAAAATGACTCTCTTAAGGCAGCAAACAGATGGGTTTTGTTTTTTTATCCATTCTGCCACCCTATGTCTTTTGAGTGGTGTATTCAGTCCATTTACATTTAAGGTAATTATTGATGGTATGTATTTATTGTCATTTTATTATTGTTTTCTGTAGTTCCTGTTTCTTTCTTCATCTCTCACACTCTTCTTTTGTTACTTGGTTTTCTTTAGTGTTGTGATTGGATTTCTCTTTTTCAACTTTTTGTGTATTGTAGGCTTTAGGTTTATGGTTACCATAAGGTTCAAGGATAGCTTCCCTTACTATGAAACAGTCTATATCAAGGGGATGATTGCTCTATTTCAAACACAATCTAAAAGTACTTATTTTTCTTCTCTTCCTCTTCCATACTTTATGTATTACATGTCACAATCTGCATTTTTGTGTATCTCTTGGCTAATTTTGTGTACAGTTGGTTTTACTACTTTTGTTTTTTAATTTCATAGTTGCTTCATAAGTCTACTACTTTTACTGTGGGTTTATTTTCACTGGTAAAACTATTTAGGTTTAATAACATTTCCATATAGAGAAGTTTCTTTCACATATCCTGTGATGCTGGTTTAGTGGTTGTAAATTCCTTTAGCTTCCATTTCTCTGGGGAGATTTAATCTCTCCTTCAAATTTGAATGATAATCTTGCTAGGTAGAGGATTCTTAATTGAAGGTTCTTGTGTTTTAATACATAAATATTTCATGCCACTCCCTTCTGCCCTGTAAAATTTCTGCTAAGAAGTCTGCTGATACCCTGATGAGGTTTCCCTTATAATCTTTTTCCTTTCTCTGACTGCTTTCAGTACTCTCTCCTTATCCTTAATCTTTGTCACTTCAATTATTGTATGTCTTGGTGTTGTCTTCCTGGGGCTCCTTTTGTTAGGGGCTCTCTGTGTTTCCAAGAAGTGAGTGTCTACTTCCTTCCCCAGATTGGGGAAGTTTTTAACAATTACTGCATCAGAGACTTTCTACCCCTTTGTGTTTCTGTTCTCTTTTTGGTACCCCTATTAAGCAAGTATTGTTTCTTTTGGAGCTGCCATACACCCCTCTTAGCATCCTCTTGTTTCTAGAGACTCTTTTTCCTCTCTTTCTTCAGATTCATTTGTGTTCCTGTTCTCTAATTTCACCTTATTGACTGTGTCCTCTAATTGCAGTAACCTATTATTCATCCCCTCCATTGTATATTTCATTTCAGCTTCTGTATTCTTCAGCTCTGAGTGGCTCTTTTTCAAGACTCTACTCTCCAGTGCCTGGTTTTTCTTTGCTGTGGAGCTCCAGTTTCTGCTGGATGGCAATGGGCAGGGCCGCCTTTCTGTCTGTCAACAGTGGTCTCAGTCTGCCACTGATGGAAGTTTGCCATAGCCAGCCCTTTGTGATCAGAGCTGTGGCTCCTCCTCCATAATGGCAGGGCTGATAGGTTAATGGGGTGGGCAGGGTGGTTGTGTGGCTCTAGGGCAGGTCAACTATAGCAGCTGTAGTGAGTCAATCAGTGGCAGGTTGTGCAGGTGCAAGGAAGAAGGAGTAAGGAGCTCTCAGAGCTGGCTCCTGCAGGTACCTCCCTAGTTAGGCTGAGACAGGGTCAAGAAAGCTAGGAAAGCATCCCTCTATCTGCCAGGCAGCAAAGTCCAATGCTGCTGGGTCGAGCAAGCAGGTGGGTGGGCGTAAGTGCAGGGAAATGCCTCTGGCTGAGCCACTAGCAAGGAGGGTGGAGAGCATTTGGGAATCCTGAGAGTGCCCAAACTTTTGGGCTGAGAGAGAGCTGTGGAAGTATCATCCCTCTGCTCTTTCTCCTGTACAGAGAGCTCCATCCAACCTTCAACCCTCTGGCACCCTTCCCACTGCTGGCAAATCTTTCAAACTGCCACCTCTGTTTTGGGTCTTATCTGCCTGTCCTCCACAAGCATCTGGAGTCTCAGTCTCCCATAATGCTCCAACTCTCCTTGTGTCCAGCCCTGCTAATCACCAGAACCCAAATGCAGTATGGACTCATGTTCCCAGAGCATATCTCTAGGGCCAGGTGTCCAGAGTTTCTGAGTGCTTATCCCATCCCCACTCCATTCCTCTTCTTCCAGCTTGTGGGTGGGATGGGGAAAGGGCTGGGGTTCCGATTGATCATTGCCCTGCCACTTTACCCTTCTCTTCACCAGATGTAGGTGGTCTGCAGGTCATTTTCAGGATTGGTTGTATTTGCTGTAGTTGCTTCCTTGGTATACATGTGGGAGGAGGTTTCTGCCTTCCCTCCTACTCCACTCTTTTTTCCCCAAGAAGCTCCCATATATATCCTTTTATTTTACTAAATTAATTTATAAAATTAGTTTATTTGCTACTTTAGAAGGCATAGAGAGACTTATCATAGCCTGATCTAAATTAAACATATTCTGAATTTTCTAGAATAGTTATTTTTTTTAAGAGGGCATCTCTCATATTTATTGATCAAATGGTTGTTAACAACAATAAAATTCTGTGTAGGTGAGTCAATGCTCAATGCACAATCATTAATCCACCCCAAGCCTAATTCTCGTCAGTCTCCAATCTTCTGAAGCATAACGAAAAAGTTCTTACATGGTGAACAAATTCTTACATAGTGAATAAGTTCTTACATGGTGAACAGTACAAGGGCAGTCATCACAGAAACTTCCGGTTTTGATCACTCATTATGAACTATAAATAATCAGGTCAAATATGAATATTCGTTTGATTTTTATACTTGATTTATATGTGAATCCCACATTTCTCCCTTTATTATTATTATTATTATTTTTTAAATAAAATGCTGAAGTGGTAGGTAGATGCAAGATAAAGGTAGAAAACATAGTTTAGTGTTGTAAGAGAGCAAATGTAGATGATCAGGTGTGTGCCTGTAGACTATGTGTTAATCCAAGCTAGACAAGGGCAATAATACATCCACGTATACAGAAGATTTCTCTCAAAGCAGGGGGGGTGAGGTTCTAAGCCTCACCTCTGTTGATCCCCAATTTCTCACCTGATGGCCCCCCTGAGACTGTGCCTGTCTTAGGTTGTTCCTCCCTTGAGGAATCTTACCCGTCTCTGGCTAACCAGTCATCTTCCAGGGCCATACAGGGAAATGTAAACTTGGTAAGTGAGAGAGAAGCCATATGATTTGAAAAGCTTAGCTTTTTAATTCTTTGCAGATTTATGCCCTGTGGCTTCTATGCCCAGCATTTGTCTTGAGGTATCTTTACCACTTGGAGGAGTTATGATACTCGGTGAATTAGATATGAGGCATGAATTCTATTTAAGGGTTGTAAGTAGGAAGGAAGAAGAAAAGCTATAGAGGTAGCAGATGGAAGAAAACATGGGAAGATTATTTCTTTGACATATCTTCTTGTAGAGTAACTTAAGCATGTATAGGTTTTAAACTCCTAATTAAATTGCACACACACATTAACATAATAGGAATACAGTTACATAACCAAAGCAGATCTATAACCAGCTATCTCCAGTGAAGCCAAGAAAACCACTTAGGCACCCTAGGCATTTGTGAAAATTTGCCTATGATATAATATTGTCCAACTGTACTTGAACAGTCTGAGAGAAATCAGACAAATTAAAACAACCCATTCCTGGGAACTGTTCACATCCCATATGTTCTTTTAACAGTAGATAGTCTGTAATTGTAAGATTTTGGAGCGCTATAACTTGCACTTCTCCTAATTCTTGGTTGAATTCCAACAGTATAGATCCAGTCAAATTTGTTGTTTTACTGTATGCACAGGCCAGCTTAGATATCTCCTTCATTCCAATGGCAAGTCCAGGAACCAGTGGGATGAATGCAGCTACAACTGCAGCATCGCCTGGATCTTTGTTGAGGTTTTTTGATGATCATCTTCTGGTATGTCTCTTCCAGAGAGTGCTGAAGTTGGAAGTTCTTCTTCATATCGTATCTTAGTTCATTTTCTGGGTAGCCAAATTAGGCTTTGATCCTCTGTATAAAGACAAACAGACCCTTTGCCCACACTTTGATACGCCCTTTATACCATTGTGTAGAGAAAGGAATATTATCAGAAAAGTGTACATCCATAGCCGATACTCTGACACCCTTTAAGTGATCAAAATTAAGGATATTTAAAGCATGCATTAATCATTGATTTACAGTTAGTTTTATCCTATCAGGGAGTAATCCCCCTTCTCTTTCTTTCTTTTTTTTTTTGTTATCTTTAATCTACACTTACATGAAGAATATTATGTTTCCTAGGCTCTCCCCTATACCAGGTCTCCCCATAAACCCCTTTACCGTCACTGTCCATCAGCACAGCAAAATGTTGTAGAATCCCTACTTGTCTTCTCTGTCTTGTATAGCCCTCCCCTTTCTTCCAGCCCCTCATGCATGCTAATCTTAATACCCCTCTTCTTCTCCCCCCACCCCCCGTATCCCTCCCTATCCACCCATCCTCCCCAGACCCTTTCCATTTGGTACCTGTTCTTGGTACCTTGGGTTCTGTGATTCCGCTGCTGTTTTGTTCCTTCAGTTTTTCCTTTGTTCTTATACTCCACAGATGAGTGAAATCATTTGGTATTTCTCTTTCTCCGCTTGGCTTATTTCACTGAGCATAATACCCTCCAGGTCCATCCATGTTGCTGCAAATGGTAGGATTTACCCTCTTCTTATGGCTAAGTAGTATTCCATTGTGTATATGTACCACATCTTCTTTATCCATTCATCTACCGATGGACATTTAGGTTGCTTCCAATTCTTGGCTATTGTAAATAGTGCTGCGATAAACATGGGGGTGCATCTGTCTTTCTCAAACTTGATTGCAGTGTTCTTATGGTAAATTCCTAGGAGTGGAATTCCTGGGTCAAATGGTAAGTCTATTTTGAGCATTTTGATGAACCTCCATACTGCTTTCCACAATGGCTGAACTAATTTACATTCCCACCAGCAGTGTAGGAGGGTTCCCCTTTCTCCACAGCCTTGCCAACATTTGTTGTTGTTTGTCTTTTGGATGGCAGCCATCCTTACTGGTGTGAGGTGATATCTCATTGTAGTTTTAATTTGCATATCTCTGATAAGTAGTGATGTGGAGCATCTTTTCATGTGTCTGTTGGCCATCTGTATTTCATTTTTGAAGAACTGTCTGTTCAGTTCCTCTGCCCATTTTTTAATTGGATTATTTGCTCTTTGTTTGTTGAGATGTGTGAGCTCTTTATATATTTTGGATGTCAAGCCTTTATCGGATCTGTCATTTACAAATATATTCTCCCATACTGTAGGGTTCCTTTTTGTTCTATTGATGGTGTCTTCTGCTGTACAGAAGCTTTTCAGCTTAATATAGTCCCACTTGTTCATTTTTGCTGCTGTTTTCCTTGCCCGGGGAGATATGTTCAAGAAGAGGTCACTCATGTTTATGTCTAAGAGGTTTTTACCTATGTTTTTTTCCACGAGTTTAATGGTTACATGACTTACATTCAGGTCTTTGATCCATTTTGAATTTACTTTTGTGTATGGGGTTAGACAATGGTCCAGTTTCATTCTCCTACATGTAGCTGTCCAGTTTTGCCAGCACAATCTGTTGAAGAGACTGTCATTTCGCTATTGTATGTCCATGGTTCCTTTATCAAATATTAATTGACCATATATGTTTGGGTTAATGTCTGGAGTCTCTAGTCTGTTCCACCGGTCTGTGGCTCTGTTCTTGTGCCAGTACCAAATTGTCTTGATTACTATGGCTTTATAGTAGAGCTTGAAGTTGGGGAGTGAGATGCCCCCTACTTTATTCTTCTTTCTCAGGATTGCTTTGGCTATTCGGGGTCTTTGGTGTTTCCATATGAATTTTTGAATTATTTGTTCCAGTTCATTGAAGAATGTTGCTGGTAATTTGATAAGGATTGCATCAAATCTGTATACTTCTTTGGACAGGATGGCCATTTTGACGATATTGATTCTTCCTATCCACGAGCATTGGATGAGTTTCCATTTGTTAGTGTTCCCTTTAATTTCTCTTAAGAATGACTTGTAGTTTTCAGAATATAGGTCACTCACTTCTTTGGTTAGATTTATTCCTAGGTATTTTATTCTTTTTGATGCAATTGTGAGTGGAATTATTTTCCTGATTTCTCTTTCTATTGGTTCATTGTTAGTGTATAGGAAAGCTACAGATTTCTGTGTGTTAATTTTGTATCCTGCAGCTTTGCTGTATTCTGATATCAGTTCTAGTAGTTTTGGAGTGGAGTCTTTAGGGTTTTTTATGTACAGTATCATGTTGTCTGCAAATAGTGACAGTTTAACTTCTTCTTTACCAATCTGGATTCCTTGTATTTCTTTGTTTTGTCTGACTGCTGTGGCTAGGATCTCCAGTACTATGTTAAATAGCAGTGGGGAGGGTGGGCATCCCTGTCTAGTTCCCGATCTCAGAGGAAAAGCTTTCAGCTTCTCGCTGTTCAGTATAATGTTGGCTGTGGGTTTATGATATACGGCCTTTATTATGTTGAGGTACTTGCCCTCTATTCCCATTTTGCTGAGAGTTTTTATCATGAATGGATGTTGAATTTTGTCAAATGCTTTTTCAGCATCTATGGAGATGATCATGTGGTTTTTGTTTTTCTTTTTGTTGATGTGGTGGATGATGTTGATGGATTTTTGAATGTTGTACCATCCTTGCATCCCTGGGATGAATCCCACTTGTCATGGTGTATGATCCTTTTGATATACTGTTGAATTGTTTGCTAATATTTTATTAAGTATTTTTGCATCTACATTCATCAGAGATATTGTCTGTAATTTTCTTTTTTGGTGGGGTCCTTGCCTGGTTTTGGTATTAGGGTGATGTTGGCTTCATAGAATGAGTTTGGGAGTATTCCCTCCTCTTCTATTTTTTGGAAAACTTTAAGGAGAATGGGTATTATGTCTTCTCGGTGTGTCTGATAAAATTCCGAGGTAAACCCGTCCAGCCCAGGTGCTTTGTTCTTGGGTAATTTTTTCATTACCATTTCAATTTCTTTGCTCGTAATTGGTTTGTTTAACTTTTATGTTTCTTCCTTGGTCTGTCTTGGAAGGTTGTATTTTTCTAGGAAGTTGTCCATTTCTTCTAGGTTTTCCAGCTTGTTGGCATATAGGTTTTCATAGTAGTCTTTAATAATTCTTTGTATTTCTGTGGAGTCTGTCGTGATTTTTCCATTCTCATTTCTGATTATGTTGCTTTGTGTTGATTCTCTTTTTCTCTTAATAAGTTTGGCTAGAGGCTTATCTATTTTATTTTCTCAAAGAACCACCTCTTGGTTTCATTGATTTTTGCTATTGTTTTATTCTTCTCAACTTTGTTTACTTCTTCTCTGATCTTTATGATGTCCCTCCTTCAGCTGACTTTAGGCCTCATTTGTTCTTCTTTTTCCAATTTCAGTAATTGTGATGTTAGACTATTCATTTGGGATTGTTCTTCCTTCTTCAAATGTGCCTGGATCGCTATATGCTTTAATCTTAGGACTGCTTTTGCTGCATCCCTCAGAAGTTGGGGCTTTGTTTTTTTGTTGTCATTTGTTTCTATATATTCCTTGAGCTCTATTTTAATTTGTTCGTTGATCCATTGATTATTTAGGAGCATGATGTTAAGCCTCCATGTGTTTGTGAGCCTTTTTGTTTTCTTTGTAGAATTTATTTCTACTTTTATACCTTTGTGGTCTGAAAAATTGGTTGGTAGAATTTCAATATTTTGGATTTTGCTGAGGCTCTTTTTGTGGGCTAGTATGTGGTCTATTCTGGAGAATGGTCCATATGCACTTGAGAAGAATGTGTATCTTGTTGCTTTTGGATGTAGAGTTCTATAGATGTCTATTAGGTCCATCTGCTCTACTGTGTTTTCAGTGCTTCCGTGTCCTTACTTATTTTCTGCCTGGTGGATCTATCTTTTCGGGTGAGTGGTGTGTTGAAGTCTCCTAAAATGAATGCATTGCAGTCTATTTACCCCTTTAGTTCTGTTAGTATTTGTTTCACATATGCTGGTGCTCCTGTGTTGGGTGCATATATATTTATAATGGTTATATCCTCTTGTTGGACTGAGCCCTTTATCATTATGTAGTGTCCTTCTTTATCTCCTGTTATTTTCTTTGTTTTGAAGTCTATTTTGTCTGATATTAGTACTGCAACCCCTGCTTTCTTCTCGCTGTTGTTTGCCTGAAATATGTTTTTCCATCCCTTGACTTTTAGTCTGTGCATGTCTTTGGGTTTGAGGTGAGTTTCTTGTAAGCAGCATATAGATGGGTCTTGCTTTTTTATCCATTCTATTACTCTGTGTCTTTTGATTGGTGCATTCAGCCCATTTATATGTAGGGTGATTATTGAAAGATATGTACTTACTGCCATTGCAGGCTTTAAATCTGTGGTTACCAAAGGTTCAAGGTTAGCCTCTTTAGTATCTTACCGCCTAACTTAGCTCACTTATTGAGCTGTTATATACACTGTCTGGAGATTCTTTTCTTCTCTCCCTTCTTATTCCTCCTCCTCCATTCTTCATATGTTGTGTGTTTTGTTCTGTGCTCTTTTTAGGAGTGTTCCCATCTAGAGCAGTCCCTGTAAGATGCCCTGTAGAGGTGGTTTGTGGGAAGCAAATTCCCTCAGCTTTTGCTTGTCTAGGAACTGTTTAATCCCACCATCATATTTAAATGATAGTCGTGCTGGATACAGTATCCTTGGTTCAAGGCCCTTCTGTTTCATTGCATTAAATATATCATGCCATTCTCTTATGGCCTGTAGGGTTTCTGTCGAGAAGTCTGATGTTAGCCTGATGGGTTTTCCTTTATAGGTGACCTTTTTCTCTCTAGCTGCCTTTAAATCTCTTTCCTTGTCCTTGATCTTTGCCATTTTAATTATTATGTGTCTTGGTGTTGTTCTCCTTGGATCATTTCTGTTGGGGGTTCTGTGTAATTCCATGGTCTGTTCTATTATTTCCTCTCCCAGTTTGGGGAAGTTTTCAGCAATTATTTTTTCCAAGATACTTTCCGTCCCTTTTCCTCTCTCTTCTTCTTCTGTACCCCTATAATATGGATATTGTTCCTTTTGGATTGGTCAAACAGTTCTCTTAATATTGTTTCATTCCTGGAGATCCTTTTATCTCTCTCTATGTCAGCTTCTATGCATTCCTGTTCTCTGGTTTCAATTCCATCAATGGCCTCTTGCATCTTATCCATTCTGCTTATAAATCCTTCCAGAGTTTGTTTCATTTCTGTGATCTCCTTTCTGGCATCTGTGATCTCCCTCCGGACTTCATCCCATTTCTCTTGCATATTTCTCTGCATCTCTGTCAGCATGTTTATGATTTTTATTTTGAATTCTTTGTCAGGAAGACTGGTTAGGTCTGTCTCCTTCTCTGGTGTCTCTGTGATCTTGGTTTGCCTGTAATTTTGTCTTCTCATGGTGATAGGAATAGTTTTCAGAGCTGGGACTAGTGACAGCTGGAAGAACTTCCCTTCTTGTTGGTTTGTGGCCTTCCTCTCCTGAGAGAATAGTGACCTCTAGTGGCTTTTTCTGGGTAGCTGCATGCAGACAGGGCTTCTGCTTCCTGCCCGGTTGCTATGGAGTTTATCTCCGCTGTTGCTGTGGGTGTGGCCTGGTTCTGGCCGCTGCTCCAAAGTGGTGGAGTTGCGTTGGAGGGGGAGCAACCGGGAGGCTATTTATCTCCATAAGGGGCCTCCATGCTCCCTGCAGCCCAGGGGATTAGAGTGCCCAGAGATCCCGGGATTCCCTAACTCTGGACTAAGTGTCCCACCCTACCCCTTTAAAACTTCCAAAAAGCACCTGCCAAAACAAAACAACGATCACACACACACACACAAAAAAAAAATCGGCTGCTCGTTTTTCTTTATTCTCCAGCGCCAGCCTCGGGCACCCACTCACCAGACTTGCTGCCCTGTTTCCCTAGTATTGGGGTCCCTATCCCTTTAAGACTTCCAAAAAGCGCTCGCCAAAACAAAACAACAAAAACAAAAACAAAAACAAAAACAAAAAGAAGAAAAAAAGAGAAAAAGGTGGCCACTTGTGTTTCTTTTGTTCTCTGGCACCAGTCTCCGATACCCGCTCGCCAGTCTTGCTGCCCTGTTTCCCTAGGATTGGGGTCCCTGTCCCTTTAAGACTTCCAAAAAGCACTCACCGCAACAAAACAGCAACAACAACAAAAAGAAAGATGGCCACTCGCTTTTCTTTTGTCCTCTGGCGCCGGCCTCCAGTACCTGCTCACCGTTCTTGCTGCCCTGTTTCCCTAGTATCCAGGGCCCCGCGCATGCACTGTGTCTGTGCTCTGGTCCGGATGGTTGGGGCTGGGTGTTCAGCAGTCCTGGGCTCCTTCTCCCTCCTGCTCAGATCTCTCTCTTCCCGCTGGGAGCTGGGGGGAGGGGCACTCGGGACCCGCTGGGCTGGGGTTTGTATCTTACCCCCTTTGCGAAGTGCTGGGTTCTCGCAGGTGTGGATGTGGTCTGGATGTTGTCCTGTGTCCTCTGGTCTCTATTTTAGGAAGAGTTGTCTTTGTTATATTTTCATAGATATATGTGGTTTTGGGAGGAGATTTCCACTGCTCTACTCACGCTGCCATCCTGGCTCCCTAGAATAGTTACATTTTACATATTAAAGCTCTTTGACAAAAAGTGGATATTTTTGACAGCTTTTGGCTTGGATAATATGGCCAGTGTAGATGTTCTAAAGCAATATGAGTTGGTAGTGTCATGAGCTGTCCAACAGGATTCACAATGTCTAAGGAATTTCAGAGGATACCTAATTGTCTGGGGTCTAGATGATGAGGTATCAAGGCATAAAGAAGGGAGAAAAAGGAAAAGGGAAAAAAGGGTAGAAATGAATAAATTTCTTATACTGAAGCAAGGTGGTGGTCAAGAGGTTGGTTCTGCTACCAAATTGTCAAACCAATTTCACCACATACTAGATAAGAGAACTTGGGAAGCCACTTAAACTTTCTGAGCTTCAGATCTCCATATGTAAGACAATGGTAACAGTACCTGCTTACCTCAAGGTTGTTGAAAATATCAAATAAGTTATTATATAGAAAGTATCTGACATTAAGCAAGTAATCAGTAAATGTTAGCTACTATTACATTGTATAGTACTTCACAATTTATGAAGTGTTTCTATATATATTATCTATAAAACTCTTAACAACCCTGTTTTATTATCTTTGTTTTATAAGTGAGGATAAAATTAGCAACTAACCCAAAGTCACACAGCTAGGAAATGAGAGGACTAGGAATAGAGAGCGTATGCAGGACCAACATTTATATATATCATAGCTGCTACCTCTGAAATTGTGTGTCAAAGGTAGGATGGAGGTTGAGAAGTAGTTGGAGGAAGGGAGAAAAGAGGATTTGCAAATCAGTGGAACAGGAAGAGGCATACTTTAGCTAGGGCCAGCTCAGAAGACCTTCCTAAAGACTCTGACCCTTTCTTTTCATGGTTTCCCTTTTCTCTAATTTTAGCTCCAAAAGATGTATAATCTGAATCTTAGTCAACCTATCCCTTTGATCGTCAACAAAAAGCTGATACCTGCCACTACCAAATTTGTTCAACAGCCGTTAGTGGAGCTACTGACAGAAGAGGACAGAAAGTCTGATGTATTTAAGAAATTTAGGTATGTGGTAGGTAAGACTGACATTAAACTTACTTTGGATGATATGTGGGACCTAAATCTTTTTTTTCTGCCCAAGAGATATCCTTACCCACAATTACAATATAGTGGAGTAGAGAGTCTAAGGGAGTATTAATTTTCTTAGCTTATTTATCAAGAGGTTTATTTACATATATTTCTACTTAGGTATTTAACATCTAATTGAGAGTTCCATTGTAAAAAATGAAGTGGGTTTTGTAAAAAAAAAAAAAAAGTTGTTTCTTCCTAAGAATTAAATTATTTTAACATACAATGAAAAAAACCATAGAAGCATTACTTTCCTTTAAAGAAGGTAAGAGCTTTGGGAAGAAGGGGGGAAAGATTGTTGCTGGGAAAAAATAATATAGATATGGTCTGTATACTCCATGAAGCTAAGATCAGAAGCTAGTTTTAAAATGAATTACTAGGTGAAGTTATAGAATTGCAGCTCTCAACAATAAAAATGCTATTTCCATAAATTCTGCTGTTTTAATCCATTTCTCAAAGTGGACTTAGCTAGTGTTCCTCTGTGCCAGGGAGGGTACTATAGGACAGGGTGATGGTGAAAAAAAAGGGAAAGTAAAAATCATACATTTTGGTTGGCTACTGAACTCAGGAGAGTTTGGTGTGCTTCTAATGAGGGCTCTCTGATTCTGTAGACAAGAAGATCAAATGAAAGCCATCTGGAATGCTGATCTGTCGACTTCAAGCTACCCAATAACAGAGAAGAAATCAACACATTCACTGTGGGCCCAGCTGGGTGGGTACCCAGATATTCCTAGGCTGCTCCAGTTAGATGTTCAGTCTACCTTCAGAAAATCTCTTGCATCCATTCAATCACAGTAAGTTAAAGACTGGGAGTACTTTGGTAATCAGGTCTTTGGTCATCTAACTTTTGTTTCCCTAACTTGACCTTCTCTTACAGCATAGGGAGTAGGTGGTTGATGTGAAGTTAGACACACCAGTCATAAAACAGGCTAGGTAAATTCAGCATTAGTTTTTTACTGATTCTCTTCATAGGCCTGCAGATGTCACTATTAGAATACTGAAGAAAAAAAATGGTTATAATACCTCAAAACCTAATCTAACACTAAATAGATGCACTTTGTTGTTTTTCTAGTCTTTTTTTTACTTAGGTACAAAAAATAAAATGCACACATCTTTGTGTACAGCTTGATGAATTCTGACATGTGTACACAGTCATGTAAACCATCACCCAGATTGAGATAGTTTCTAGTTTAATTCCATTGTGATCTGAGAGCAGGCATTGTACGATTTCTCTAAATTTGTTAAGGTGTATTTTATGGCTCAGAATGTGGTTTATCTGGATGACTGTTCTATGTCAGCTGGAAAAGAATGTGTAACCTGCTATTGTTGGATAAAGTAGTACAGAGATAGATGTCAGTTATCTCTAGTTGATTGATGGTGCTCTTGAGTTCAACCAAATATTTAAAGATTTTTTAGCCTGCTGGATCTGTCCATATCTGATGGAGGAGTGGTAAAGTTGTCAACTATAATAGTGGATTCATCTATTTCTCTTTACAGTCCTATTAACTTTTGCTTCACATAGTTTGATGCTCTGTTGTTAGGCAAACATTAAGAATTATGTCATCTTGAAGCACTGACCCCTTATCATTATGAAATACCCCTCTTGATCCCTGATAATTTTCCTTGTTCTGAAGTCTGCTCTGCCTGAAACATAGCTACTCCTCCTTTCTTTTTATTAACATTAGCATAATGTTTTTTTCTCATCCATTTACTTTCTCTTTTTTTTGGTATCATTAATGTACAACTACTTAAACAGCATTACGGTTACTAGACTCCCCCTACTATCAAACACCCCCACATACCCCATTACAGTCACTGTCCATCAGCATAGCAAGATGCTATAGAACCACTACTTGTCCTCTCTGTATATACCACCCTTCCCGTGTCCCCCCACCCACTACATTATGTGTGCTAATCGTAATGCCCCTTTTTCCCCCTTATACCTCCCTTCCCACTCATCCTCTCCAGTCCCTTTCCCTTTGGTAGCTGTTAGTCCATTTTTGGGTTCTGTGAGTCTGCTGCCATTTTGATCCTTCAGTTTTTGCTTTGTTGTTATACTCCACAGATGAGTGAAATCATTTGATACTTGTCTTTCTCCATCTGCCTTATTTCAAGCATAATACCCTCTAGCTCCATCCATGTTGTTGCAAATAGTAGGATGTTTTCTTCTTATGACTGAATAATATTCCATTGTATATAGGTACCACATATTCTTTATCCATTCATCTACTGATGGACACTTAGGTTGCTTCCATTTCTTGGCTATTGTAAATAGTGCTGCAATAAACATAGCGGTGCATAAGTCTTTTTCAACTGGGCTCCTGCATTCTTTGGGTAAATGCCTAGGAGTGGAATTCCTGGATCAAATGGTATCTCTTTTGAGATTTTTGATGAATCTCCATACTGCTTTTCACAATGGTTGAACTAGTTTACATTCCCACCAGCAGTGTAGGAGGGTTCTCCTTTCTCCACATCCTCGCCAACATTTGCTGTTGTGTGTGTCTTTTGGATGTTGGCCATCCTAACTGGTGTGAGGTGATATCTCACTGTGATTTTAATTTGCATTTCTATGATGATTAGTGATGTGAAGCATCTTTTCATGTGCCTGTTGGCCATCTAAATTTCTTCTTTGGAGAAGGGTCTGTTCAACTCCTCTGCCCATATTTTAATTGTATTATTTGCTTTCTGTTTGTTGAGGTTATATAATTTGGATGTCAATCCCTTATTGGATATGTCATTCATGAATATATTCTCCCATACTGTATGATATCTTTTTGTTCTACTGATGGTGTCCTTTGCTATACAGAAGCCTTTTAGTTTGATATAGTCCCACTTGTTCATTTTTGCTTTTGTTTCCCTTGCCTGGGGAGATATGTTCATGAAGAAGTTGCTCATGTCTATGTCCAAGAGATTTTTGCCTATATTTTTTTCTTAGAGTTTTATGCTTTCATCACTTACATTCAGGTCTTTGATCCATTTCGAGTTTACTTTTGCATATGGGGTTAGACAATGATCCAGTTTCATTCTCTTACATGTAGCTAGCTGTCCAGTTTTGCTAACATCAGTTGTTGAAGAGGCCATCATTTCCCCCATTGTATATCCATGGCTCCTTTATCGTTTATTTATTGACCATATATGCTTGAGTTTATATCTGGACTCTGTTCTGTTCCACTGGTCTATGGGTCTGTTCTTGTGCCACTACCAAATTGTCTTGATTACTGTGGTTTTGTAGTAGAGCTTGAAGTTAGGGAGTGTAATTCCCCCTGCTTTATTCTTCCTTCTCAGGATTGCTTTGGCTATTCGGGGTCTTTTGTCATTCCATATGAATTTTAGAACTATTTTATGTAGTTCATTGAAGAATGCTGTAGGTATTTTGATAGAGATTGCATTGAATCTGTAGATTGCTTTAGGCAGGATGGCCATTTTGACAATATTAATTCTTCCTAGCCAAGAGCATGGGATGAATTTTGATTTACTAGTGTCCTCTTTAATTTCTCTTAAAAGAGTCTTGTAGTTTTCAGTGTATATAGGTCTTTCACTTCCTTGGCTAGGGTTATTCCTAGGTATTTTATTCTTTTTGATGCAATTGTGAATGGAAGTGTTTTACTGATTTCTCTTTCTGCTAGTTCTTCGTTAGTGTATCGGAATACAACACATTTCTGTGTATTCATCTTGTATCCCACAACTTTGCTGAATTCAGATATCAGATCTAGTAGTTTCGGAGTGGATTCTTTAGGGTTTTTTATGCAATATCATGTCATCTGCAAACAGGGACAGTTTGACTTCTTCCTTGCCAATCTGGATGCCTTTTATTTGTGTTGTCTGATTGCTGTGGCTAGGACCTCCATAACTATGTTGAATAAAAGTGGGGAGAGTGGGCATCCTTGCCTTGTTCTCGATCTTAAAGGAAAAGCTTTCAGCTTCTTGCTGTTAAGTATGATGTTGGCTGTGGGTTTGTCAAATATGTCCTTTATTATGTTGAGGTACTTGCCCTCTGTACCCATTTTGTTGAGAGTTTTTATCATGAATGAATGTTGAATATTTGTCAAATGCTTTTTCAGCATCTGTGGAGATGATCATGTGGTTTTTGTCCTTCTTTTTGTTGATGTAGTGGATGATGTTGATAGATTTCCGTATGTCGTACCATCCTTGCATCTCTGGGATGAATCCTACTCGATCATGATGGATGATCTTTTTGATGTATTTTTGAATTCGGTTTGCTAATATTTTGTTGAGTATTTTTGCATCTATGTTCATCAGGGATGTTGGTGTGTAATTTTCTTTTTTTGTGGTGTCTTTGCCTGGTTTTGGTATTAGAGTGATGTTGGCCTTGTAGAATGAGTTTGGAAGTATTCCCTCCTCTTCTACTTTTTGGAAAACTTTAAGGAGGATGGGTATTAGGTCTTCTCTAAATGTTTGATAAAATTCAGCATTGAAACCATCTGGTCCATGAGTTTTGTTCTTAGGTAGTTTTTTGATTACCAATTCAATTTCTTTGCAGGTAATTGGTATATTCAGATTTTCTGTTTCTTCCTGGGTCAGCCTTAGAATGTTGTATTTTTCTAGAAAGTTGTCCATTTCTTCTAGGTTATCCAATTTGTTATATATAATTTTTCATAGTATTCTCTCATATTTTTTGTATTTCTGTGGTGTCCACAGTGATTTTTCCTTTCTCATTTCTGATTATGTTTATGTGAGTAGACTCTCTTTTTTTCTTGATAAGTCTGGCTAGGGGTTTATCTATTTTGTTTATTTTCTCGAAGAACCAGCTCCTGCTTTCAAGATTCTTTCTATTGTTTTATTTTTGTCGATTTTATTTATTTATGCTCAAATGTTTATTATGTCCCTCTATCTATTGACTTTTGGCCTCATTTGTTCTTCTTTTTCTAGTTTCATTAATTGTGAGCTTAGACTGCTCATATGGAATTGCTTTTCTTTCCTGAGGTAAGCCTGTATTGCAATATACTTCCCTCTTAGCATGGTCTTCGCTGCATCCCACAGACTTTGCGGTATTGAGTTATTGTTGTCATTTGTCTCCCTATATTGCTTGATCTCTGTTTTTATTTGGTCATTGATCCATTGATTATTTATGAGCATGTTGTTAAGGCTCTATGTGTTTGTGGGTTTTTTCATGTTTTTTTTTGCATAATATATTTCTAGTTTCATACCTTTATCTGAGAAGCTGGTTGGTACAATTTCAATCATTTTGAACTTGCTGAGGCTCTTTTTGTGGCCTAGTATATGATCTATTCTTGAAAATGTTCCATGTGCACTTGAGAAGCATGTGTATCCTGCTGCTTTTTGGTGGAGTGTTCTGAAGATGGCTGTTAGGTCCATCTGTTCTAACATGTTGTTCACTGCCTCTGTGTCCTTACTTATTTTCTGTCTGGTTTATCTGTCCTTCAGAGTGCATGGTATGTTGAAGTCTCCTAAAATGAATGCATTGCATTCTATTTCCCTCTTTAAATCTGTTAGTATTTGTTTCACAAATGTAGGTACTCCTATGTTGGGTGTATATATATTTATAATTGTTAAATCATCTTGCTGGGTTGACCCCTTTACTGTTATGTAATGTCCTTTGTCTCTTGTTACTTTCTTTGTTTTGAAGTCTATTTCATCTGATACAAATACTGCAACTTCTGCTTTTTATGCATATTAGTTGCATGAAATATCTTTTTGCCCCCCCTCACTTTTAGTTTGTGTATGTCTTTGGGTTTGTGTGAGTCTCTTGGAAGCAGCATAAAGACAGTCTTATTTTTTTATACATTCAGTGACTCTGTGTCTTTTGATTGGTACATTCAGACCATTTACATTTAGTATGATTACTGATAGATATGTACTTACTTCTATTGCAGGTTTTAGATTTGTGGTTACCAAATATTCAAGCATAACTTCTGTACTATATAACAGTCTAACATAACTCAGTATGCTATTACAAACACAATCTAAAAGGTTTTTTTCCTCCTTTTTCTTCCTCCTCCATTCTTTATATCTTAGGTATCATACTCTGTACTCTTTGCTATCCCTTGACTGACTTTGGGGGTAGTTCATTTAATTTTGCATTTATTTAGTAATTAGTTGGTCTACTTCCTTTACTGTGGTTTTATTTTCTCTTGTGACAGCTATTTAGCCCTAGGAGCACTTCCATCTAGAGCAGTCTCTCCAATATACACTGTAGAGAAAGTTTGTGGGAGGTAAATTCTCTTAACTTTTGCTTAACTAGAAATTTTTTAATCCCTGCCTTAAATTTAAATGATAATCTTGCTGGGTAGAGTACTCTTGGTTCAAGGCCCTTCTGCTTCATTGCATTAAATATATCATGCCACTCCCTTCTGTTGAGAAGTCTGATGATAGCCTGATGGGTTTCCCTTTGTAGGTAATCTTTTTTCTCTCTCTGGCTACTTTTAAAAGTCTGTCCTTATCCTTGATCTTTGCCATTTTAATTATTATATATCTTGGTGTTGTCTTCCTTGGGTCCCTTGTGTTGGGAGATCTGAGCCCCTCCAGGGCCTGAGAGACTATTTCTTTCCCCAGACTGGGGAAGTTTTCAGCAATTACCTCCTCAGAGACACTTTCTATCTCCTTTTCTCTCTCTTCTTTTTCTGGTACCCCTATAATGCGAATATTGTTCAGTTTGGATTAGTCACAGTTCTCTCAATATTCTTTCATTCCTAGAGATCCTTTGTTTTTCTGCCTCAGCTTCTTTGTAATCCTGTTCTCTAATTTCTATTTCATTTACTGTCTCCTCTACTTCATCTAATCTGCTTTTAAATCCCTCCATTGTATGTTTCATTTCAGATACTTTATTTTTCAAAGTTTCTATTTCTTTCTTAAATTCCTCCTTGAGGTCTTGAATACTTTTCTGTAGCTCTGTGAGCATGTTTATAACTTTCATTTTGAAATGTCTTTCAGGAAGATTGGTGATTTCAGTTTCACTTGGCCCTCTTTCTGGTGTTTATGGGATTTGGGTTTGAAGCAGTTTCCTTTAATATTTCACATTTGTAGGTGGTGCCCTCTAATGCCCAGATGCTCTACTCTCTGGAGCTACTTAGCCCCTCGAGCAATGGCAGGGGTTACAGGTGAGTGGTGCTCATGCCTGTCAGGAGGAAAGAGCTCTTTCCTGCTTCCTGGCTACAGTGTCTGCCTCCACTGCCAGGGCCACTGGGCCGAGCACATAAGGAGGAGCCTCTGTGCTTCACCCTTGTAGCTGCCATATGTGGGAGTTCCCTCCAGCTGGGCTGGCGCAATGGTGGGGGCAGCTGTTTTGCAAGCCAGTGCTGATCAGGAGGAAGGAACATCAAGCTGTGTATCATGGTGGGGGGCGGTCCTCAGAGCTGTGTTGCCAGCCAGGGGGATGGAGTGCCTGAAGTTCCTAAAAGTTCCCAACCTGCTGGGCTGAGTGCACCTGGACAATTTTGTCTACCTGTCCTTTCTTCTGAGCAGCAAGATCTGTGAAATCCTCACCCCTTTAGCAGCCCTTTCACTGTTAGGAAGTCTCTCAGATTGCCCACCTTTCTTTTGTCCCAGAGCTGCTGGTGTGGTTACCTGTTTTCCACAAGTGGCTGGAATATCAGTCTCTCCAAGTATTCCACCTGCCTTAGCTTCCCACCCCATTAATCTCCAGATCACCATATAATGTAGGTTCATGCTCCCAGAGCAGATCTCCAGGGCTGGGTGTTCAGCAGTCTTAGGCCTCCACCCCCTCCCTGCTCTGTTTATCTTCCTCCCACTGGTGAGCTGGGATCGGGGAACAGCTTGGGTCCCATCAGATCGTAGCTTTGGTACTTTGCCCTTTTCTGTGAGGTCTGCTCTTTTCCCCAGGTGTAGGCAGTGTGCCACAGCCTTCTTTCCTGCTGCTCCTTCAGGATCAGTTGTATTTGCTATATTTTCATATTATATGTGGTTTGGGGAGGAAGTTTCTGTCTCCCCTCTCATGCTGCCATCTTTAAGCCAATCTTCCCCTCTGGAGTTTTTAACTCTCAGACTTGTCCACACTGAACCTGCTGCAATTCATCAATTACAGTTTAGGTTTTCTACCAGCACTAGTTACTGTGGAAGTGTATGCTGGTGGGTTTCTGCTCTAGTAAGTTGGGATTCTCTGTATTGTCTATCTCTCCAATTTGGGGGGCAATGGTCTGCCTGGGGCCTCACTTCTCTGAAGGATCTAAAAGGAGTTGTTAATTTTTATATTTGTTCAACTTTTTACTTGTTACTATGAAGGAGTAGCAACTTCTTGCATATATTTTTCAAAAGTTTCTGTGCACTTTCCTTTTGATTGCAAAAACTCGCTCATATTGAACATATTTTTAACCTGCTTTATGTTTCACTTAACAGCCCTTCTTTAAAACTTTTTTATGTTAATATAGATTTACACCATTTTTATTTGTTGCTTGATACTCACTGTATAGACCTATCATAATTTATTGAACTGTTCTCCTACTGATATAAATTTGGGTATTTTTTAACATTACAAACAATGCTGTGGCAAATATATTTGCATAAGTTTGTATATTTATATGATGATTTCTCTGTGAAAATTCCTTTAAAATAATATTATTTTTTTTAGTTACAAATGTAATGCCCATTCTTCGTAGGAAATTTGGACTATACAGACAAGTGTATGCCTAGAAATAACAACCATTGTCAATATTTAGGCTACGTTCAAACCTTAGTTATAAGAATACTATCTAATAAGTAATAAGCTATTACCAAGCACTGCTCTCCCTAATTTTGGTCCTGGAGACAAATTGCCTTGTTAATAAGGTGACTTTTATAAATATGGATTGCATATTAATTTTGCTAGTTTAACTGTGAGTTCTGGAGGCACTCTTGTTTTCCCTATGAATTGTCTATAGTCCCACAAATGTGTTTAAGAGCAATGTATAAGAAGATTAATTTTCCTGTCTTGTTTACAGGTTTAAGAAGATTCCCAAGTGACTGTAAAATTAAACACAAGCATGTTGAAATTAAATTTCAATGTTTCTGTAAAATGTATATTTTGCTCTCTTTCATGCATATACACTGGTTTGTCTATCCTTTGCTTTTACATTCTGCTGGTAGTTCTTCATGTTAAACATCTTCATTTCCAGACTACTACCATGACCACCCAAGAAAGGATATTTTCTGCTCTAGATAACTAGAAACATAAAGCTTCAACAAACACTGGGGTGGACTGTCATAAAAGGGACATCACATGGCCCCTAATGTGATGATGCCAAAGTGGCACATCCTACCTCCCCCATCCCAAACCCAAAGATGCCTCAAAAATAAAAAATACATGGATATTGAAAAAGAAAATAAAACTAGCAGAAATCTCTGGAGGGTTAGAAGGTGGTTATGATTTGATAAAGAAGGGAAACAGTAGCCCTGGACAACAGAGGAGAGCCAGGTTCCCAACAAGAGGAGTATATTTGGGAGAAATTTTGAGTTGGGCTCTTTTCTATCCACCATATTGCCCAGAATAGATCACTGCCTGTGCCATCAGCCCTACCAAAATGCCAAAAAGCAGGTTTGTAGGGGAATACTTTTGAGATGTAGGGTGAAAAAACAGTAAATTCTGGCTCAACCAATAAGCATCTAAGAGTTTCCTCCTACCTTCTCCTATAGGCCGCCTTTTTACCCAGAGGGCTTGACAAATACATTTGTAGAAAGAACAAAGCCTAGAGTAAGGTACAGAGAGGTTCACTAAAGGGCAAAGCCTTCTGATGAGAGCAACACTCATGAGGATATTCAAAGATGGACCCCCTACTCCCTAGGAATGGCAGGCAAAAGCTAGGCCTAGGTTTTGATTCCTTCCACCCCTTTCTCTATCCATTACCCACCAAGATAATTGATACCCATAAGGGAAAATAATACAGGGAAAAACATCCAGACAATTAGAAAGGCAATAAACTGAACAACCTATTATATATGATAAGAATGAATAGAATACTAGACAAATAAATGTCCCCAAAGAGGATATCAATAATGAATCATAAACAGTTACAAAGAACCAAGTAGGATTATTGAATATTCAAAACAGTTGAAATTAACTCACTAGATGATATAAACAGCAAAATACCATAGCCCTATCATCATCCAAGCTCTATCTTTTCCAGAAGATACTGACACATAGAAATTACAGCATTCATATAATAGGAGCTGTAACAGGAGAAAAAAAAAGTAAATGGAGGGAAGACGATGTATGAAAGAAACAAGTGAGAACTTCCAAAGAAAGATGGACATTGAAAGGGTGTATGGAGTATAAATAGGGTTGGAATAGAAAAATGCACACCTAGTGATATTTTAATAAATATAAACACTCCAAAGACAAAATCCTAAAAACTTCTAAGAAGGGCAACTCATCCCACAAAGAAGATAATCAAATGATGTCAGACTTCTTAAGAGCAACATCAAGAGGCAGAAAAATGAATATTTTCAAAATACCGAAAACAGAAACTTTGACTCTAAAATTTTATATTCAGCTAAGTTATAATTTAAATGTGAGAGTATGAGAAATATATTCTCAGTTATTCAAGGTCTCAGCAGATTATCATAAAGATCCTCTTTGAAAATACTCTTGGGAAATACTTTTATATTTACATTTTTATATTATTGAACAGAAATTTTAGGAAATGTTACAAAATATGAGAGCAAGAATGAGAAAATAACTTTGTAAAGTTTATTGCTATCTAAAAAAGCACTTTATACATAAACACACACATACAAGATATAACAAGTAGGGGACAGAGTGCAATATCCAGAGGCAGGTAAGAGTCTGTGTGTTACAGCATTTGTTCTATTAAGGGGGAAGATACAGATAGGCGCTGGTGAGTTTCATAAATTGGGAAAAACAAATACAAGTAGGAGTCAAGGAGTCAGAGAGAACCCATGGAAGAACAAATGTAAATTGCAGGCTTTTCAAACCCATAGTAAAAACTGATTTAGTCAAGGAAATGAGCAAGAAGCAAACAAGAAAAAAAATGAAAATTTAAGATGGAATAAAAAGCTTTAACATGAAAGTAATTTAATATATTAGTTACATGCATCAAAGAAAAGACTTCTTAGATTGAATTGAAAAAAAAAAGATCTAGCAATATAATGTCTATTAAAGACACATTTAGAAGAAAGGACAGGACAAATTAAAGCAAAAAGATAGAGAAAGGCAACTATGATCCAAAAGAAAGCCAAGCAGACATCTTAGTATCAGACAAAAACAGAATTCAAGGCAAAAAGCATTAAGAGCAAAGGGAGACAGTAGATAAAGAATATATAATATATAGATGACTATACATCGTACGATATAATACATAGATGACATATATATCATCATAGATACTTATAACAATATAATCTCAAAATAAATAAAGCAGATCCCTGGCTTCCCCATGATAATAGTGCCACACATGCAGGCCTCTCAAATGATGTCTATTTTAACTCCCACATCTCCCTTATCATTTGACCTGGAAATGAGGTGGGGATCTTCCTTATTCCTCGGTGCTACTTCTAGATCATTCTTTCCCACTCTAAAATACTCAACTTCTAAATCTCCTATCATTAGACTATATACCACCCAAGGCCTTCTTTATTGCAGTCATTTACCTCCTTCTTGCTCACTGTCACTCTATCCAGTACCGCTGTCATAATCCCTAGCAATTTTAATATTCATATAGGTTTTTCTAACACCTGGCTCACGATGATTTAATCTGTTCTTCAGTTATTTAATCCTCTAGCCATTAGTCATACCCTCAACCTTGTGATTACAAAAAAAAAAAAAAAAAAAGCCGAACAGAAAACAAACTTAAAACCCATCTCAGTTTCAAATAACTCAGTCTCCAAATATCACCTCTTTACAGCTCACTCCCACTAGTACCCCAACTCCAACAATCCTTTGATCTCCACAGGGACCTTTAACTTCATTGACTCTATCACCTTCTTACAGTCCCTCACCCCTTCATGTCCTTACTTCCAGTTTAAATCCCATGGTCGATAATTATAATCTGTCCCTTGCATATGCTCTCAACTTGAACTCATTTGCTCCTTTTCTGCTCTGAAGTGCTCCTCTCCTCGGCTGACCACAGCCCAGCTTAAATACAGTTTTCTCTGCCACTCTATAGCTGCGCCCTGGCAGTTGAATGTGGCTTCAGGAAATCATTCAAACTTGCTGAGCCTTCTGTTGTTACCATAATGCTCCCTGGCAAACATAACTGTATTTCTTTAACCCATATATTGACTTTCCTAGACAACAATTTTGTATTTTTTCCTGTCTCCTCAAGTCTCTGAGGTCTTCTCTTTCATCTTTCTTCCTGATGATCTAGCTCCTTAAGGCACTGCAAAATGGAAGCAATCATTATTAACTCCACCTACTTCTGCCACCTCATCTTCCTAGCAATCTGCATTTATAACCACATATTTTACTTTCTTTTTTATTATCTATGGATGAACTCTCTGACTCCTATCTAATACCAGCTTCTCCACTTGTACACTAGAACCCACCTCTATTCTTCTATTCAAGTCCATTGCCTCACTAAGTCTCCCATCTCTCTCTGTAGAATCGGTTTTTCCTCTCTAACATCATATTATTTTTCTCAACCTAAAGAAAAAAGTTCTCTTGGACCCACTTCATCCACTGGTCACTACCCCATTTCTCTTCTTCCTTTCACAGCAAAACTGCTTTTAAAAATTGTGTGAACTCACTGTCTCCAACTTCCCTCCTCTCCTGAACCCACTCTAATCAGATTTTTGCCCCTGCTCCCTCCATTATCAAACTGGACCCTAGCAAGGTCACCAACACCCTCCATATTGTTAAGTCCAACCATTGATTTTCAGTCATCCTCTTACTTGACCTATCAGCAACATTTGAAACACTCTCTTTGAAATAATTTTTTCACCTGGGTTCCAGGACACATCTGGTTTCCTGCCTACCTTTCTGGCCACTTCTTCATCTCTTTGTTGCTTCCTCATCTCCCTGACCTCAAAATGTTGGAGTGGTTCAGAGTTTATTTCCTTGGACCTCTTTTCCTGTCTACACTCCCTTGATAGTCTCAGTCTATGGCTTTAACTACCATATATATGCTGATGATCAAATTTATATCTCACATTTATCTTTGCCTCCGAGTTTTGCCCCTGAACTCTAATTCTATATATCCAACTATCCATGTGATATCTCCACTTGGCTGAATTCCTGACTGGCTGCATCAAGCCTACTCTTTATGCTTTGTCCCTGATGATATTTTTGCCTTGAATTTATCTTATGTAAAAAAGAAATGAAAATATATTTTCAAAAATATATGCAAATCAATATGATCCAACTCAATTCAACAGTCAAGGTATTCTAGGAACACAAGAATGGCTTCACATAAGAAAACTATCAATGTTATTGACCATATCTACATATTAAAGGAGAAAATCACATGATCATCCCAAGAGTTGCAGTATAAAATACTTGATAACAGTTAAACATTTATGTTTAAAATTTCTTCAGAAAAACAGAAATTTACTTCTCTATACTAGCAATAATGAATCAGAAATGGCAAGCTACCATTCACAATAACAGCAAAGATCATAAAATATTTAACAGTTAATCCACAAAGATGGTACAATTCCTTTACCTGAAAGATCTGAAAAAATAAGGTATGTTCTTAAGTCAGCTTAGCTTAGTGAAATGTCAATTCTTCCCAAATTAATCTGTAAATTCAAATGCTATTAAAAGATGTTTGTTGGAACTTTTTTAGAAATGTGATAAACTCATTCTAAAATGTGTATGGAATAGCTCATGAAAAGTTGTATCAATTTTGTAAAAGAAAATTAAAAAGGCAATAATAATACCAACTGCTAAGACCTAGTACACTATATAAATTTAAGAAACAATAGCAGCAAGATAAAGAAACAAGAACAAATAAACAAATAGAACATATAAAAAGCTCAGAAACAGACCAAGGAGACATAGAACTTGACATATGAAAAAGGCAGCACCACAAAGGCAGCAAGATCATCTTTATGAGGAAAGAGCATCCAGCAAGATCATCCTTTATGAGGAAATTATGTTGGTAAAACTGGTTCAGTTGGATCCCTATCTGACAGTAAATACAAAGGCAGACTTCAGATGGCTTAAAGAGATAAATTAAATAAGTAAAACTATGAAGTTAATGGAAGAAAATGTAGGAAAATACCTTTGTGAATTAGGGTGGTGAAAAATAGTTTCCTATTTTGGTGAAGATCCAAAAATAGGAAACTTAAATCACTCTGATGTACATCTTAAATATCTTACAATTTTATTTGTCAATTATACCTCAATAAAGTTGAAATTAAAAACTAAAACTAAAACTAAACTTAGGGCCAAAATTTTATGGATTGTTTACCAGTACAGAAATATTTAATAGGTGCTTAATACCAAATCTTGGTGATATGTGTGAGGAGACTGACCTCTTATGCACAGGATGTGGAAGTATAAACTGTATTAACTATTTTGGTTTTGGGAAGCAACCTGGAAGTAATGAGGTTAAGTGTGTCACACTCATAGGTATATATCCTAGAAAAATATATCATGTGGATTATCATGGGGACATAGACAAGTGTTGATCCAGCTCTTGCCATGATAGCAGGGAGGTGGAAGCAACCCAGGTATTTTAACTAAAGGCACAACTATATAAAATAGGGTGGATGCTGACTGGAAGTAATGTAGCAACCAAAAGCAACAAGCTAGGTGTATATATAGTGTATACATAGATTTTAAACACATAATGTTTTATAAACAGAGAAAAGAACAATAGGATATTTAAAGCACAATATCATCTAAGCATATTAAAAACAATTACATATTCTGGGTTCCTGTGAATTCCCACATCTCTTCTTAAAAACTATACAGAACAGAGAGAGGAGCCAAGATGGTGGCATGAGTTGGGCAGTGGAAACCTCCTCCCAAAACCATATATATTTTTGAAAATACAACAAATACAACTATTCCTAAGAGAGACCAGTGGATACAGTACAACAGCCAGGCTACATCTACATCTGTGAGAACTCAGATCTCACAAAGGGGGTAAGATACAAGCCGCGGCCCAGCAGGACCCAAGCGTTCCCCCCACCCCAGCCCACCGGTGGGAGGAAAGGAGTCAGAGTGGGGAGGGAATGGAAGCACAGGACTGGTAAATAACCAGCCCTAGTAATCTGCACCGGGATTGCAGACAAATTGCACGGTGTGCAGGATACCAGGGAAATGGAAAAGTAAAATCTGCGAGCAGGTCCCCACAGCCGGCTCCACTGGGACAAAAGAAAAGTGAGTGCTTTTTGAAAGTCTTAAAGGGACAGGGGTCTCACAGCTGGAAAGAATCGTCCCAGCACACTCGGCCCAGCAGGCTGGGAATCCTGAGGAATTCCAGGCACCCCAGCCCCCTGGGAGGCAGCGCAGCTCTGAAACCCCTCAGGGTGATAAACAGCCTGCTGTTCATTCTCCCTCTGGTGTGGCACTGCTACAGCGGCCAAGCAGCCTGAGAGCGGGGCGCCGTTCTCGCAGGAGAGTACACCTGGCACGCCTGCCTCTCCCCACAGGACTCTGGGCTACCCCGAGGGCTGCTCCCGGTGTGCGGAGAACCGACACAGGCAGTGGAGATGGGCAGGGCAAGCAGCAAGCAGGAAGAGACTTTGTTCTCTCAGCTGACACACGCGCCACCTGCCTATGACTACCTCTATCACCATGAGAAGGCAGAAGAATTTGGTCCAGTCCAGAATCACCCAGACAACCCCTGAGAAAGGAGGGCCTGGAGAGACAGATATAACCAATCTTTCTGAAAAAGAATTCAAAATAAAGGTCATAACCATGCTGATGGACCTGCAGAGAAATATGAAAGAGCTAAAGGATCAAGTTTGGAGGGAGAATACAGAAATAAAACAATCTCTGGAAGGACTTAAGAGCAGTCTAGATGAGGTGCAAGAGACTATTAATTGAATAGAAATCAGAGAACAGGAATACAGAGAAGCTGAGATAGACAGAGATAAAAGGATCTCCAGGAATGAAACAATATAAACAGAACTGTCTGACCAATCCAAATGGAATAATATTTGCATTATAGGGGTACCAGAAGAAGAAGAAGAGAGAAAAAAGGGATAGAAAGTGTCTTTGAAGAAATAATTGCTGAAAATTTCCCCAAACTGGGAGAGGAAATAGTCTCTCAGACCATGGAAGCCCACAAATCTCCCAACACAAGGGACCCAAGGAGGACAACACCAAGACATACAATAATTAAAATGGCAAAGATGAAAGACAAGGACAGAGTATTAAAGGCAACCAGAAGGAGAAAAAAGATCACCTATAAAAGAAAACCCACCAGGCTCTCATCAGGCTTCTCAGCAGAAACCTTACAGGCCAGAAGAGAATGGCATGGTATATTAATGCAATAAAATAAAAGGGCCTTGAACCAAGAATACTGTATCCAGCATGATTATCATTTAAATATGAAAGAGGGATTAAACAATTCCCAGACAAGCAAAAGTTGAGGGAATTTGCCACCCACAAACCACCTCTACAGGATGTTTTAGAGGGACTGCTCTAGATGGAAGCACTCCTAAGGCTAAATAGATGTCACAAGAGAAAATAAAATCACACCAAAGAAAGCAGACCAACCAAATACTAACTAAAGGCAAAAAAATAAAATCAACTATTCACAAAAGCAGTCAAAGGAAACACAGAAGAGTACAGAATAAAATATATAACATATAAAGAATGGAGGAGGAGGAATAAGAAGGGAGAGAAATAAAGAATCATCAGACTGTGTTTATAATAGCTCAATAAGAGAGTTAAGTTAGATGGTAAGATAGTAAAGAAGCTAACCTTGAACCTTTGGTAACCACGACTCTGAAGCCTGAAATGGCAATAAGTACATATCTTTCAATAATCACCCTAAATGTACATGGACTGAATGCACCGATCAAAAGACACAGAGTAATAGAA
Source organism: Manis javanica (assembly GCF_040802235.1). Lineage (NCBI taxonomy): Eukaryota > Metazoa > Chordata > Mammalia > Pholidota > Manidae > Manis > Manis javanica. The sequence continues at coordinate 87,634,234 of NC_133165.1, forward strand.
TGGATAAAAAAGCAAGACCCACCTATATGCTGCTTACAAGAGACTCACCTCAAACACAAAGACATGCACAGACTAAAAGTCAAGGGATGGAAAAAGATATTTCATGCAAACAACAGGGAGAAAAAAGCAGGTGTTGCAGTACTTACATCAGACAAAATAGACTTTAAAACAAATAAAGTAACAGGAGATAAAGAAAGACATTACATAATGATAAAGGGGTCAGTCCAACAAGAGGATATAACCATTATAAATATTTATGCACCCAATACAGGAGCACTGACATAAGTGAAAGAAATACCAACAGAATTAAAGGAGGAAATAGAATGCAACACATTCATTCTAGGAGATTTCAACAGCCCACTCACTCCAAAGGACAGATCCACCAGACAGAAAATAAGTAAGGACACAGAGGCACTAAACAACGCACTAGAATAGATGGACCTAACAGACATCTACAGAACTCTACACCCAAAAGCAGCAGGATACACATTCTTCTCAAGTGCACATGGAACATTCTCCAGAATAGACCACATACTAGGCCACAAAAAGAGCCTCAGTAAATTCAAAAAGATTGAAATTCTACCACCCAACTTTTCAGATGACAAAGATATAAAACTAGAAATAAAATGTACAAAGAAAACAAAAAGGCTCACAAACACTTGGAGGCTTAACAACATGCTCCTAAATAATCAATGGATCAATGACCAAATTAAAATAGAGATCAAACAATATATGGAGACAAATGACAACAAAACACAAAGCCCCAACTTCTGTGGGATGCAGCGAAGGCAGTTATAAAAGGAAAGTATATAGCAACCCAAGCCTATTTAAAGAAGGAAGAACAATCCCAAATGAATAGTCACAATTACTGAAACTGGAAAAAGAAGAACAAATGAGGCCCAAAGTCAACAGAAGGAGGGACATAATAAAGATCAGAAAAGAAATAAATAAAATTGAGAAGAATAAAACAATAGAAAAAAATCAATGAAACCAAGAGCTGGTTCTTTGAGAAAATAAACAAAATAGATAAACCCCTAGCCAGACTTATTAAGAGAAAAAGAGAATCTACACACATCAACAGGATCATAAATGAACAAGGAAAAATCACAATGGACTCCATAGAAATACAAAGAATTGTTAGAGAATATTATGAAAATCTATATGCTAACAAGCTGGAAAACCTAGAAGAAATGGACAACTTCCTAGAAAAATACAACCTTCCAAGACTGACCAAGGAAGAAACACAAAATCTCAACAGACCAATTACCAGCAACAAAATTGAATTGGTAATCAAAAAACTACCCAAGAACAAAACCCGTGAGCCAGATGGATTCAACTCTGAAATTTATCAGACATATAGAGAAGACATAATACTCATTCTCCTTAGAGTTTTCCAAAAATAGAAGAGGAGGTAATACTTCCAAACTCATTCTATGAAGCCAGCATCACTGTAATACCAAAACCAGGCAAAGACCCCACCAGGAAAGAAAATTACAGACCAATATCCTTGATGAACATAGATGTAAAAATACGCAACAAAATATTAGCAAACCAAAGTAAAAAATACATCAAGAGCACCATACACCATGATCAAGTGGGATTCATCTCAGGGATGCAAGGATGGTACAACATTGAAAAGTCCATCAACATCATCCACCACATCAACAAAAAGGACAAAAACCACATGATCATCTCCATAGACGCTGAAAAAGCATTTAACAAAATTCAACATCCATTCATGATAAAAACTCTCAACAAAATGGGTACAGAGGGCAAGCACCTCAACATAATAAAGGCCATATATGACAAACCTACAGCCAACATCATACTTAACAGCGAGAAGCTGAAAGCTTTTCATCTCAGATCGGGAACAAGACAGAGATGCCCATTCTCCCCACTGTTACTCAACATAGTTCTGGAGGTCATAGCCATGGCAATCAGACAAAACAAAGAAATAGAAGGCATCCAGATTGTTAAAGAAGAAGTCAAACAGTCATTATTTGCAGATGACATGATACTGTACATAAAAGACCCTAAAGACTCCACTCCAAAACTATTAGAACAAATATCTGAATTTAGCAAAGTTGCAGGATACAAAATTAACACACAGAAATCTGTGGCATTCCTATACACTAACGATGAACTAGCAGAAAGAGAAACCAGGAAAACAATTTAATTCACAATTGCATCAAAAAGAATAAAATACCTAGGAATAAACCTAACCAAGGAACTGAAATACCTATACCCTGAAAACTACAACACACTCTTAAGAGAAATTAAAGAGGACACTAACAAATGGAAACTCATCCCATGCTCTTGGCTAGGAAGAATTAATATTGTCAAAATGGCCATCCTGCCTAAAGCAATCTACAGATTCAAAGCAATCCCTATCAAAATACCAACAGCATTCTTCAATGAACTGGAACAAATAGTTTCAAAATTCATATGGAACCACCAAAGACCCCAAATAGCCAAAGCAATTCTGAGAAGTAAGAATAAAATGTGGGGGGGATTTTGCTTCCCAACTTCAAGCTCTACTACAAAGCCACAGTAATTAAGACAGTTTGGTACTGGCACAAGAACAGACCCACAGACCAGTGGAACAGAAGAGAAAGTACAAATATTAACCCAAACATCTATGGTCAATTAATATACCATAAAGGAGTCATGGACATACTTGGAGAAATGACAGTCTCTTTCAACAGCTGGTGTTGGCAAAACTGGACAGCTACATGTAAGAGAATGAAACTGGATCATTGTTTAACCCCATAAACAAAAGTAAATTCAAAATGAATTAAAGACCTAATGCAAGTCATGAAACCGTAAAACTCTTAGGAAAAAACATAGGCAAAAATCTCTTGGACATAAACATGAGCAACTTCTTCATGAACATATCTCCCCGGGCAAGGAAAACAAAAGCAAAAATGAACAAGTGGGACTATATTAAGCTGCAAAGTTTCTGTACAGCAAAGGACACCACCAATAGAACAAAAAGACATCCTGCAGTATGGGAAAATATATTCATAAATGACAGATCTCATAAAGGGTTAACATCCAAAATATATAAAGAGCTCACACACCTCAACCAACTAAAAGAAAATAATCCAATTAAAAAATGGGCACATGATCTGAACAGACACTTCTCCAAAGAAGAAATTCAGATGGCCAATAGACACATGAAAAGATGCTCCACATCGCTAGTCATCAGAGAAATGCAAATTAAAACCACAATGAGATATCACCTCACACCAGTAAGGATCGCCACCATCCAAAAGACAAACAACAAATGTTGGTGAGGTTGTGGAGAAAGGGGAACCCTCCTGCACTGCTGGTGGGAATGTAAACTAGTTCAACCATTGTGGAAATCAGTATGGAGATTCCTCAAAAAACTCAAAATAGAAATACCATTTGACCCAGGAATTCCACTCCTAGGAATTTACCCTAAGAATGCAGCAACCCAGTCTGAAAAAGACAGATGCACCACTATGTTTATCACAGCACTGTTTACAATAGCCAAGAAATGGAAGCAACCTAAGTGTCCATCAGTAGATGAATGGATAAAGAAGATGTGGTATATATACACAATGGAATATTATTCAGCCATAAGAAGAAAACAAATCCTACCATTTGCAACAACATGGATGGAGCTAGAGGGTATTATGCTCAGTGAAATAAGCCAGGTGGAAAAAGACAAGTATCAAATGATTTCACTCATCTGTGGAGTATAAGAACAAAGAAAAAAACTGAAGGAGCAAAATAGCAGTAGGCTCACAGAATCCAAGAGTGGACTAACAGCTACCAAAGGAAAAGGGACTGGGGAGGATGGGTGGGAAGGGAGGGTTAAGTGATTCTACAGCATCTTACTATGCTGAAGGACAGTGACTGTAATGGGGGGAGTCTAGTAAACATAATGTTCCTCATGTAATTGTAGATTGATGATAACAAAATAAAATAAAATAAAATAAAATAAAATAAAATAAAATAAAATAAAATAAAATAAATAAACAAAAAAAACTATACAGAACAAAAAGGAAAACAAAAATTCCTACAGCTGATACTAAAATACAGAAAAAAAATCCTCCAATCTCCAGTTTACAAGGAAGTTGGGAAAAATACAGTGGAGACCATCCAGAATCCCTGCAAGTGTGAGAAATCACAGAATCTGCTTTAAAAAGTAGCAAATTTGAAGGGTCTTAAGGTTGGTAGAATCTGACAACATCAACAAGGGTTCATTTCCAGAAGGAAGTCACCTAACCGTTGGCGGGAACAACTGAGAGCTGGTCTGAACCTGGCAAATCAGCACTGGCAACAAGAGTCAAAACATATTGGACTTGAGAAAGACAAATACCACATGACTTCACTTATTTGTGGAATATAAAAAAAAAAAAAAAATGAACAAAATAGCAGTAGACGCATAGACACTGAAAAATGACTGGTGTTACCAGCGGGGAGGGGTTGTGGTGGGGAGAGTGAGGGGGATAAAAGGCCACAAAAATTCTCAATCCTACTATAAATTGGTCATAGGGATGATACTGCAGCATGGAGAATATAGCCAATGATTCTGTGACATCTTCCTGTGTTGACAGTAACTGCACTAGTGGGATCAAGGATTTAATAGTATGAGTAACTATTGAACCATTGTGTTGTACACTTGAAACCAATATAAGCTTGTATATCAACTATACTTGAATAAAAAATAAATAAATAAAAATAAGCGCTTGGAAAATTCATAGGAAAAATGGTAGCGGCCTTGGGAAAGTGCCACTCTTAAGGAGAAAGAGGCACTTTGGAAAGTAAATGCACTGTTCCTTGGAGACAGCAGCCAGTGGTAAATGGAAGAAAGAAAAGAAGTAACTGTTAATAAGCATCCTACTCAGAAAAAGAGTAGGAGAATAAGAACTGTGACTATAAAAAAAAACCCACAAGAATTAAGAAAACTGATCTTTACTATAGCAACAGAAGAGGGAGTGCTTGAGCTGAAAACCAAGAAAGGCTCTCAATATCCTCACCATTCTCGGAAAAGTCCATCTGTTAAAAGCTGACCCAGAAAAATCCAAAATATTCCAACATGAATAACAATAACAACAAAATTCAGTATCCATACAAAGTTACCATAATAAAAACACACACTCATACAGAAATAATCACGTTTTGAGAGATGAAATCATACCAGAAAAAATGCTCTCCCAAAGCAGAAACCAAGACTAAACATACTAGATATGTAAGTACAGTGGACCCTGTGGTGTGCTCCCCAGATATTCAAAACTGAAGCATTCTTAGCCTAAGTTGCTGGAATGCTGGTGTCTTGAGTCCTCTGGGAATTTCCTTTAGCCAAAGAAAACTCCCTCAGCCATGGTCAAATCCTTTCCTCAAGGTCCACCTGCATCTTTGTTGTGACTGCTCAGGGTCTGTAGTATACTGGACCTGTGGTACCTACTGGCCTGGAAGAGTCAATGTTAACATTTTTAGGAATTTTACAAGCAAGCTGTTAAACATAACCATTACTAAAACTTCAATTGTACGAACTCAAAATTAAATAAATCATATTCAAAATAATGTAATAAATACTCAATACTCATTAATTCCTAATTATTTACTAAATTTATTATTACCTATGCTCCTGAGGTTGTATTTATTGTTTCTCTATGGGTGTTGCTATGCATTTCTTCCCATAACCATGTTCAGTAATGCCATGTTGATAGCTTAAAACTGACCATGATGGAAATATTTACATGCTGGAAGATGTTAAAAATCAGGGCTTTCTTTTCTTCCTGAGAATTGGTTGTTAAACACTTACCAGCATACCACTCCTTCTGGCCAATTCTTCTCCCTTCATGTTGTCACAAGTGTTGACAGAAAGAGCCTCTCCAATAAGCTTCATCCACACAAGTCTGTGTCCCACGGAATGCAACCTAAAACAACAAAAATGAATAGTTAGGACCAAATGTACTGTATAGGACATAGGGGATGGAAAATAAAAAAGCCAAGAAAATTTTAAAGAAAGAGATTAAAAGGATCTAAGAGAAAGTAATATAGAAATAGGACAATATCCAACATACATATTTCTGGTTGCCGTGAAGAATAAAAGCAAAATAATGGAATAGGATGATTCTAATCTAGTAACACTTTTGGGGTTAGGAGGAAGGGGTGGAAGAAAGACCTGAATCTACATACTGAAAGGGCACACCAAGTTAAACAGACCCAGACTGGTTAACTCTTAGATTTATCCTAGAAAATTATTTTATTCTAATACAAAGGGAAAAAATGACCTGTGCTTCCTGGCAGAAAGATCAAGACACTTTCTAAAACTTGCAAACCAATTTGGCGTCAGAATTCTTGGCAACCTTCAAAGCCAGAAAATAGTAAAGCAACATCTACAATATAATCAAGGGGAAAATATGCACCAAGGATTTTAAATGCAGACAATTGCCCTATAAGTAGCAAGCCCATAGAAAAAAGTTTTCAGTATGATATATAGCTGGGACTACTGTACTCCTGAGCCCTTCCTGAGGACAAATGCACCCAACTCAGACAGAACTGAGAAACGTCAGCAAAGAGACCAGTGGTGTGCACTGAATATATTTAAGACTAAAACATAAGTGGAAGTAAGAATAATATATGAATTTTATATGCTCTGACTATGTAGTAATAACTTAAAAATAGAAAGCAGGGGAGAGAGAAAAAAAGTGGAATAGCTCATTGATTATCTAAACAGGTAAAAAGTGGGAGCTAAAAGATGTCATCTAAAGCCAACAAAACTGAGAATTATAAACCAAAACATATTAGATAGGCAAGAATAAACATTAGGAAAATAATACTATTAACTAAATTGGATGGTAGAGGGCACAGAAGAGAGATAGAAGGAGGTGGTTTGAGTTCCTTCATTATTTCTCCAAGTAAGAAACTAATAGTCAATGTGTAAAGAAAAACAGGACCAAGGGATTATTTGAGTATTGGCATAAAGAGAATCAGAACAAAAATATAAATTCAAGAGAAAAGCTAAAAGCTACAATTCACTATGAGTAGTCATGAATTTCTATGCAACAAATAATATAGCAACAGCTGTTATAAAGTAGTAACTACAGAATATTAGAGAAATAGAAAAATGCTAATAATGACTTTAATATATCTCTCATTCCAAGACAGTCTGAAGAAATAACAACAACAAAAGTAAGATTTAGGAAAACTATACAACATTGGACTATAAGATGGATAGTCTCATAAGATGGATGAAAGATTTATCAGTCTTTTACTATGAAACATCACATGATGGTATATCAATTACCTATTGCTGCATAATGAACTACCCCCAAAATGTAATGGCTTAAAGCAATGCATATGTATTATCTCACAATTTCTGTAGGTCAGGAGTTCAGTAGTGACATACCTTATGGTTATGGCTTAAGGTCTGTCATAAAGTTGCAGTCAGAGGCTATATGGACCGCTTCATAGAGCTTCTTGAGTATCTTTATGACGTAGTAGCTAAGTTCTCTCAGAACAAATGATCCAAGAAAGACAGAAAGAATGAAGCCGCAATGCCTTTCTATGATCTAGTCTCAGAAGTGCCTTTTGAAGTCTGTCATTTTTGCCACATTCTATTCATTATAAGCAAGTCTATCCATGTTCAAGGGTAGGAGCCCTACCTTTTGATGGGAAGAATATCAAAGAATTTATTGTTTTAAAACCATCACAGATGGTATACTGAAAGTAAAAATTTGAGTTGCTTTTCTATTAAAATAAAAAATTGATCTTTGAGGTATATAGTCAGCTATCAATGCCTGGATAACAGAAGTTTCTTAAATCACAAAAATACTATACACAAGAGTCTGTTAACTTTTGAGTCTTGCATTCACAGTAATCACCAACAGGCTAGGAAAGGAAGAAGGGAAGGTTAAAAAGTTACTGCAAGAAGTACACAGAAACTACATTTGGTCAGCATGACTCATTAATGGGAATTCTCCAACATTATCTGACTGGTTTGGAAGACAAAGACCTTTTAAGGATAGTATAATTTAAGGATTTGGACCTGTTCTTGCTTGATTTTAAAGGGCTTTGCCTTGATCAAGAGCCTAAAGCAGAGGAGAGAATAAGAGGATAAGTACGAAATCTTTCTTTCATGTATGTAGTGATTATCTCCAACTAGGATAAAACTATAACATGAAAGACCATATCTTTTCTTTCTTTCTAAATAGTTTAGTTGTTCAATAAGTGAACTACCTAACAGAAATCAAAATAAAGAAATATGGTCAGCCTTCATTTCAAGTACAAATTTATGATTACAACAGTGCTAAAACTAAAGCCCTGGCTTCCAATTTTGCTAGATAAATGAATTAATTGGAATTCACAGTTCTAATTCTATTCACCTAAATACTCAGGTTTACCAGCTCCTGGCACTGTCTAATACTTAAACAAAAATTAATCAATCCTAAAATACAATTCTCTGAAATTCTTCTCTGATAAGCCCAATGGAAAAAAAAAATCTTCCAGTGAAATAAAGTGAGATAAACTGAACAAATCTGGGACTCCTTTCAGGTTAAATAATCTGTGGATCACTATTTAGAACCAACTGTCAGAGCTCAATTATCACAAACTTCCATTAAGTTTAAATGATTAGAATAAACAGTTCACTTTTTAAATGAGGTCGGCTCCCATGAGGCTATAGTTTGGATGAGTTTGCTGACCTTTTCTCACTTCTTGAGAAAGCATTATACATATTTATTCTAACACGCTTTAACACAATCCAATGTTTCACAGAATCCTCTTATCCAATGGACCTAGTTCTGAGGTGTTCTTTTTATATTAGGATCTGGAAAATGTTAATAACATTTCTGACAATTAATAATTAAAACTCTTAATTCCTTTATTCCACTTTTCCAAGTTTATTTACAAAGAATATTTTCGGGACAACTTAAAACACAAATAATACAGGAGAGTAACAAGTTTGAGGTCTACTACAGGTAAAATATCTAATCTCTCTTTGCTTCAATTTCCAATTTCTAAAATGGCAATAGTAACATTCAATCAAAATCACCAGATTATAATAAGCAATTAATAACTTAATGTTGGCTGAGTTCATTTTAACAAAATCTGCAGAACTCAAATTATATGTTTTAGTACAAGGGTTGGCAACCTATAGCCTGTGGCCAAATCTGGCACATGGTATATTCTGTATGTTTCACAAGCTTAAAACAGTTTTTACATTTTTAAAGAATTATAAAGGTAAAAGAAGAGGAAGGAAAAAAAGGGAAGAAGCAACAGATACTGTATGTAACCCACGGTAGCCTAAAATATTTAGTAACTGGACCTTTATGGAAATAGTTTGCTGACCCCTCTTCTAGAGGATTCAGCTATCATGAAAACGGTATCTAGAAATATTTTCAACAAACATGATAATCAAAATGTATATTTTTCAAAGCCATAATATGGGCAGTTAAGGGAGAAAGAAAAAGAAAGAGGAAATTGTATTTGAGATCATTCATTTAATAAACATTTAAATACTTGCAGAACAATGTGCTAAGTACTGGTGATTTAGCAAGCACTCAGATAAACAACCCTCCTGTCGGACTGCTATAGATGGAAGTGTTCCTAAGGTTGAAGAGCTGTCACCAGAGGTAATAAAAACACAGTAAAGAAAGTAAAACAACTAATTACGAAGCAAATGCAAAATTAAATTAACTATCCCCAAAGTCAATCAAGGGATAGACAAAAAGTACAGAATTTGATGCCTACTATATAAAGAATGAAGGAGGAAGAAAACGGAGGAGAAATAGAAAATAACTTTTAGATTGTGTTTGTAACAGCATACTAAGTAAGTTAAGTTAGACTCTTAGATAGTAAGGAAAGTAACCTGGAACCTTTGGTAACCATGAATCTAAAGCCTGAAATGGAAATAAGTACATACCTATCGATAATCACGCTAAATGTAAATGGACTGAATGCACCAATCAAAAGACATAGAGTAACTGAATGGATAAAAAAAACAAGACCCATCTATATGCTGCTTACAAGAGACTCACCTTTAACCCAAAGACATGCACAGACTAAAATATAAGGGATGGAAAAAGATATTTCATGCAAACAATAGGGAGAAAAAAGCAGGTGTAGCAGTACTAGTATCAGACAAAATAGACTTCAAAACAAAGAAAGTAAGAGATAAAGAAGGACATTAAATAATGACAAAGGCCTCAGTCCAACAAGAGGACATAACCATTATAAATATATATGCACCCAATACAGGAGCATGAGCATATGTATAAATTCTATTTAAAGGAGGAAATAGAATGCAATGCACTCATTTTAGGAGACTTCAACACACCACTCACTCCAAAGGATAGATCCACCAGACAGAAAATAGGTAAGGACACAGAGGCACTGAACAACACCCAAGAACAGATGGACCTAATAGACATCTATAGAACTCTACACCCAAAAGCAACAGGATACACATTCTTCTCAAGTGCACATGGAACATTCTCCAGAATAGACCACATACCAGGGCACAAAAAGAGCCTCAGTAAATTAAAAAGGTTTAAATCCTACCAACCAACTTTTCAGACCACAAAGGTATAAAACTAGAAATAAATTGTACAAAGAAAGCAAAAAGGCTCACAAACACATGGAGGCTTAACAACGCACTCCTAAATAGTTAATGGATCAACGACCAAATTAAAATGGAGATCCAGCAATATATGGAAATAAATGACAACAACAACACAAAGCCCCAACTTCTGTGGGATGCAGCAAACGCAGTCTTTAGAGGAAAGTATATAGCAATCCAGGCATATTTAAAGAAGGAAGAATAAACCCAAATGAATAGTCTAAGGTCACAGTTATCAAAATTGGAAAAAAAGAACAAATGAGGCCTAAAGTCAGCAGAAGGAGGGACATAATAAAGATCAGAGAAGAAATAAACAAAATTGAGAAGAATAAAACAATAGAAAAAATTAATGAAACCAAGAGCTGGTTCTTTGAGAAAATAAACAAAATAGATAAGCCTCTAGCCAGACTTATTAAGAGAAAAAGAGAATCAACACACATCAACAGAATCAGAAACAAGAAAGGAAACATCACGGCAGACCCAACAGAAATGCAAAGAATTATTTGAGACTACTATGAAAACCTATATCCTAGGAAGCTGGAAAACCTAGAAGAAATGGACAACTTCTTAGAACAATACAACCTTCCAAGACAGACCAAGGAAGAAACACAAAATCTAAACAAACCAATTACCAGAAAAGAAATTGAAGCAGTAATCAAAATACTACCCAAGAAAAAAAACCCCGGGCCGGATAGATTTACCTCAGAATTTTATCAGACATACAGAGAAGATACAATACCCATTCTTCTTAAAGTTTTCCAAAAACAGAAGAGGAGGGAATACTCCCAAACTCATTCTAGGAAGCCAACATCACCCTAATACCAAAACCAGGCAAAGACCCCACCAAAAAAGAAAATTACAGACCAATATCCCTGATGAACGTAGATGTAAAAATACTCAACAAAATATTAGCAAACAGAACTCAAAAATACATCAAAAGGAGCATACACCATGACCAAGTGGGATTCATCCCAGGAATGCAAGGATGGTACAACATCCGAAAACCCATCAACATCATCCACCACATAAACAAAAAGAAGGACAAAAACTACATGATCATCTCCATAGATGCTGAAAAAGCATTCAACAAAAATTCAACATCCATTCATGATAAAAACTCTCAACAAAATGGGTACAGAGGGCAAGTACCTCAACAAGATAAAGGCCATATATGATAAACCCACAACTAACATCATACTGAACAGTGAGAGGCTGAAAGCTTTTCCTCTGAGATCGGGAACAAGACAGGGATGTCCATTCCCCCCACTGTTATTCAAAATAGAACTGGAGGTCCTAGCCACGGCAATTAGACAAAACAAAGAAATACAAGGAATCCAGATTGGTAAAGAAGAAGTTAAACTGTCACTATTTGCAGATGACATGATACTGTACATAAAAAAAACCCTAAAGACTCCTCTCCAAAACTACTAGAACTAATATCAGAATTCAGCAAAGTTGCGGGATACAAAATTAACACACAGAAATCTGTGCCTTTCCTATACACTAACAATGAACTAATAGAAAGAGAAATCAGGAAAACAATTCCATTCACAATTGCATCAAAAAGAATAAAATACTTAGGAATAAACCTAACCAAGGAAGTGAAAGACCTATGCCCTGAAAACTATAAGACACGCTTAAGAGAAATTAAAGAGGACACTAACAAATGGAAACTCATCCCATGCTCTTGGCTACGAAGAATTAATATCGTCAAAATGGCTATCCTGCCCAAAGCAATATACAGATTTGATGCAATCCCTATCAAATTACCAACAACATTCTTCAACAAACTAGAACAAATAGTTCAAAAATTCATATGGAACCACCAAAAACCCTGAGTAGCGAAAGCAATCCTGAGAAGGAAGAATAAAGTGAGGGGGATCTCACTCCCCAACTTCAAGCTCTACTACAAAGCCACAGTAATCAGGACAGTTTGGTACTGGCACAAGAACAGAGCCACAGACCAGTCGAACAGAATAAAGACCCCAGACATTAACCCAAACATATATGGTCAATTAATATATGATAAAGGAGCCATGGACATACAATGGGGAAATGACAGTCTCTTCAACAGATGGTGCTGGCAAAACTGGACAGCTACATGTAAGAGAATGAAACTGGATGACTGTCCAAACCCATACACAAAAGTAAATTCGAAATGGATCAAAGACCTGAATGTAAGTCATGAAACCATAAAACTCTTAGAAAAAAACATAGGCAAAAATCTCTTGGACATAAACATGAGTGAATTCTTCATGAACATATCTCCCTGGGCAAGGGAAACAAAAGCAAAAATGAACAAGTGGGACTATATCAAGATGAAAAGCTTCCTTACAGCAAAAGACACCACCAATAGAACAAAAAGGTACCCCACAGTATGGGAGAATATATTCATAAATGACAGATCCGATAAAGGGTTGACATCCAAAATATATAAAGAGCTCAGGCACCTCAACAAACAAAAAGCAAATAATCTGATTAAAAAATGGGCAGAGGAGCTGAACAGACAGTTCTCCAAAGAAGAAATTTAGATGGCCAACAAACACACGACAGGATGCTCCACATCGCTAGTCATAAGAGAAATGCAAACTAAAACCACAATGAGATATCACCTCACAACAGTAAGGATCGCCACCATCCAAAAGACAAACAACAACAAATGTTGGTGAGATTGGGGAGAAAGGGGAACCCTCCTACTCTGCTGGTGGGAATGCAAATTAGTTCAACCATTGTGGAAAGCAGTATGGAGGTTCCTCAAAATGCTTAAAATAGAAATACCATTTGACCCAGGAATTCCACTCTAGGAATTTACCCTAAGAATGCAGCAACCCAGTTTGAAAAAGACAGATGCACCCCTATGTTTATTGCAGCACTATTTACAATAGCCAAGAAATGGAAGCAACCTAAGTGTCCATCATTAGATGAGTGGATAAAGAAGATGTAGTACATATACACAATGGAATATTATTCAGCCATAAGAAGAAAACAAATCCTACCCACGGATGGAGCTAACGGGTATTATGCTCAGTGAAATAAGCCAGCCGTAGAAAGACGAGTACTAAGTGATTTCACTCATATGTGGAGTATAAGAACATTGAAAAACTGAAGAAACAAAACAGCAGCAGAATCACAGAACCCAGGAATGGACTAATGGTTACCAAAGGGAAAGGGACTGGGGAGGATGGGTGGGAAGGGAGGGATAAGGGCAGGGCAAAAGAAGGAGGGCCTTACGATTAGCATGTATAATGTGGGGGGTGCCTAGGGAGGGATGTGCAAAGCAGCAAAGACAATTAGTGAGTCTACAGCATCTTACTACGCTGATGGACAGTGAGTGTAATGGGGTTTGTGGGGGGGCTTGGTGAAGGGGGGAGTCTAGTAACCATAATGTTCTTCATGTAATTGTAGATTAATGATAATAAAATGAATAATAAAAAAAGATTAAATATGCTACAAAATTTAAAAAAAACCTCCTGTCATGGATTGGAAGTAGTAAAGGAGACAAAGAAGCATTTACCATATGGCTTGATAAATGAAATAATAATACATAAGTTTGCAGGTTAATAAGAGAGATTATACAAGAGGTGCTTAATCTAAATTTAGGGTATCAAAGGAAGTTTTCCAGAGGAATAGCCTCCAGGATGGAACTAATGAGGAAGAGGAATTAATCAAGTGAAATAGAGGAAGAAAAGTATTCCAGTTCAGGAGACTCATGCAAAGGTCCAAAGACCAGGGAGATCACTGTGTACTTGAAGATTTAAAGGTCAGAAGAACTGGGATCTACCTACAGGGTAGGTACCTACAGGGCAGTGGGAATGAAGGTAGAAAGTACTAACAAATGAGGCTAGAGATACAAGCAGGCATCAAGCCATGTTGAGGGTTTTAGATTTTTTTTGGTATCATTAATATAAAATCACATGAGCAACATTGTGGTTACTAGATTCCCCCCTATTATCAAGTCCCCACCACATACCTCATTACAGTCATTGTCCATTAGCATAGTAAGATGCTATAGAGCTCACTACTTGCCTTCTCTGTGCATACTGCCTCCCCTGAGCACCCCCACTACATTAGGTGTGCTAATCGTAATGCCCCTTATATCCCTTCTCCCTCCCCAGTCCCTTTCCCTTTGGTAACTGTTAGTCCATTCTTGGGTTCTGTGAGTCTGCTGCTGTTTTGTTCCTTTGGTTTTTGCTTTGTTCTTATGCTCCACAGATGAGTGTAACCATTTGGTACTTGTCTTTCTCCACTTGGCTTCTTTCACTGAGCATAATACTCTCTAGCTCCATCCATGTTGTTGCAAATGGTAGGATTTGTTTTCTTCTGATGGCTGAATAATATTCCATTGTGTACATGTACTGCATCTTCTTTATCCATTCATGTACTGATGGACACTTGGGTTGCTTCCATTTCTTGGCTATTGTAAATAGTGCTGTGATAAACATAGGGTTGCATATGTCTTTTTGAAACTGGGATCCTACATTCTTAGGGTAAATTTCTAGGAGTGGAATTTCTGGGTCAAATGGTATTTCTATTTTTAGTTTTGGAGTAACCTCCATAGTGCTTTCCACAATGGTTGTACTAGTTTACATTCCCACCAGCAGTGTAGGAATCCTTGCCAGCATTTGCTGTTCCTCATCTTTTCTATGTTGGCCATCCTAGCTGGTGTGAGGTGATATCTCATTGTGGTTTTAATTTGCATTTCCCTGATAATTAGCCATGTGGAGCATCTTTTCATGTGCCTGTTGGCCATCTGAATTTCTTCTTTGGAGAAGTGGCTGTTCATATCCTCTGCCCATTTTTTAATAGGGTTATTTGCTTTTTGGGTGTTGAGGCATGTGAGTTCTTTATATATTTTGGATGTTAACCCCTTGTTGGATATGTCATTTTCAAATATATTCTCCCATACTAGGATGCCTTTTTTTTTCTGCTGATGGTGTCCTTTGCTGTACATAAGCTTCTTAGCATGATGTAGTCCCATTTGTTCATTTTTTATTTTTTTTCCCTTCCTGAGGAGAGGCATTCAGGAATAAGTTGCTCATGTTTATATTCAAGAGATTTTTGTCTATATTTTCCTCTAAGAGTTTTATGGTTTCATGACTTATATTCAGGTCTTTGATCCATTTTGAGTTTACTTTTGTGTATGGGGTTAGACAATAATCCTGTTTCATTCTCTTGCATGTAGCTATCCAGTTTTGCCAACACCAGTTGTTGAAGTGGCTGTCATTTCTCCATTGTATATCCATGGCTCCTTTATTGTATATTAATTAATCATATATGCTTGGGTTTATATCTGGGCTCTCTAGTCTGTTTCATTGGTCTATGGGTCTGTTCTTGAGGGTTTTAGATTTTTATACTAAGGATAATGAGTAGCCATGGATGGATTTTTAAGCTGAAGAGTAGCAATAAAATTTTCATTTCAGAGTACATATTCTAGTGGTATAGAGAATGAACAGAAGGAGACAAGTCAGAAGATGAGACATAGAGAAACTAGCTAATGAAGTTGTGTATGTCATAATCCAAGGAAGAGATGGCACATACTGGTACTAATTGGTACCAGGTGGAATGTACTGTACCAATTATTGAGTTATTGTCTCTCAGCTCCAAATCCTTCTAAATACTCTGCTTTGTGGGGCTATTCACATTAGGACTTTACTAAATCTGGAATTAATTTTGATGTGAGATAGGGATAGTATTTACTATTTTTCCACATGAATAGGCAATTGTCCCAACACTCTTTATTGCATAGTTCATCAGTCAGTGATATGAAATGTCTTTAGTCATATATCAAATTAATCCTCAAATGGGGATCTGTTTCTGGGCCCTATGTTATTTCACTGATTTACTCATCCAAGTACCAATAATACCATATTGTGTATTAATTACTATGACTTTTAGAAATATGTCAAAGATCTAGAAAAATACTGTTGGGATTTTGATTGGATTGCACTGAATTTATAGATCAATTTGGGAAAATGGACATATTTTTTATATTGAGTCCTCCTATACATGAACATGGTATATTTCTCTATTCATTATATCTTCTTAAATGTTTTTCAATAAAATTTAAAATTTCCCCTCATATCTTATATATATTTTGTTAACTTATTTCTACATACTTTATTTTTAGTGTTATTGCAAATGGCATTGTAAATTCCTTTCTCACCATTTGTGGCTATAGTACAGAAATTAATTTGATCTTGTATACTGATGTTACAATCAGCCACCTTGCTAAAACTCAATTATTATTTCTAATAATTTGTGCTTATATATATATATATATTTTTTTTGAGAGGGCATCTCTCATATTTATTGATCAAATGGTTGTTAACAACAATAAAATTCAGTATAGGGGGGTCAATGCTCAATGTACAATCATTAATCCATCTCAAGCCTAATTCTCGTCAGTCTCCAATCTTCTGAAGCATAACGAACAAGTTCTTACATGGTGAACGAATTCTTACATGGTGAATAAATTCTTACATGGTGAACAGTACAAGGGCATTTATCACAGAAACTTTCGGTTTTGATCACGCATTATGACCTATAAACAATCAGGTCAAATATGAATATTCGTTTGATTTTTTTTTTTTTTTTTGAGAGGGCATCTCTCATATTTATTGATCAAATGGTTGTTAACAACAATAAAATTCAGTATAGGGGGGTCAATGCTCAATGTACAATCATTAATCCATCTCAAGCCTAATTCTCGTCAGTCTCCAATCTTCTGAAGCATAACGAACAAGTTCTTACATGGTGAACGAATTCTTACAGAGTGAATAAATTCTTACATGGTGAACAGTACAAGGGCATTCATCACAGAAACTTTCGGTTTTGATCATGCAATATGACCTATAAACCATCAGGTCAAATATGAATATTCATTTGATTTTTGTACTTGATTTATATGTTGATCCCACATTTCTCCTATTATTATTATTATTTTTATTTTTAATAAAATGCTGAAGTGGTAGGTAGATGCAAGATAAAGGTAGAAAACATAGTTTAGTGCTGTAAGAAGGCAAATGTAGATGATCAGATGATCAGGTGTGTGCCTATGGACTAAGTATTAATCCAGGCTAGACAAGGGCAGCAAGACATCCACGGATGCAGAAGATTTCTCTCAAAGCAGGGGGGGTGAGGTTCTGAGCCTCACCTCTGTTGATCCCCAAATTCTCACCTGATGGCCCCCCTGCGACTGTGCCTGTCTTAGGTTGTTCCTCCCTTGAGGAATCTTACCCGTCTCTGGCTAACCAGTCATCTTCCGGGGCCATACAGGGAAATGTAAAGTTGGTAAGTGAGAGAGAAGCCATATTGTTTGCAAAGGTTAGCTTTTTACTTCTTTGCAGATTTATGCCCTGTGGCTTCTATGCCCAGCACTTGTCTCGAGGTATCTTTACCACCTGGAGGAATTATGATACTCGGTAAATTCGATATGAGGCACGAATTCTATTTAAGGTTTGTAATTAGGAAGGAAGAAGAAAAGCTATAGATGTAGCATATGAAGGAAACTTGGGAGGATTGATTATTTCTTTGACATATCTTCTTGTATAGTACCTTAAGTATGTATAGGTTTTAAACTACTAACTAATTTGCACACACATATTAACATAATAGGAATACGGTGACATAAACAAAGCAAATCTATAATTACCAGCCATCTCCAGTGAAGCCAAGAAAACCATTTAGGCACCCTAGGCATTTGTGAAAATTTATCTATGATATGATGGATATTTTCCAACTGTACTTGAACCATCAGACAAATTAAAGCAGCCCATTTCTGGGATCTGTTCACATCCCATATGTTCTTTTAACCATAGATAGTCTATAGTCATGAGATTTTGGGGTGCTACAACTTGCACCCCTCCCAACTCCTGGTTGAGTTCCAACAGTACAGATCGAGTCAAATTCGTTGTCTCACTGTATGCACATGCCAGCCTAGACATCTCCCTCCTCCTTCTTATGGCAAGTCCAGGAGACGGTGGGCTGGATGCAGCCACAACCGCAGCATCGTCCGGATCCCTGTGGAGGCTTTTTGATGATCATCCCCCGGCACGAGTCCTCCAGAGAGTGCTGATGCCGGAAGCTCCTCCTCATATCATATCTTAGTTCATTTTCTGGGTATCCAAGCTAGGCCTTGATCTTCTGCGTAGAAACAAACAGACCCTTTGCCCACACTTTGACATGCCCTCTATACCACTGTGCAGAACTCATTGGAGGTCAGCACACAGTAACTGCTTTTTTTTTTTTTTTTTTAATTAAGAGAAAGGAATATTATCAGAAAAGAGTACCTCCATAGCTGATCATCTGACACCCTTTAAGTGATCAACATTAAGGATATTTAAAGCATGCGTTGATCTTTGATTTACCAATAGTTTTATCCTGTTAAGGAGTAATCCCCCTTTTCTTTCTTTCTTTCTTTTTTTTTTTAAATTTTTAATCTACACTTACCTGAAGAATACTATGTTTACTATGCTCTCCCCTATATCAGGTCCCCCCTAACAACCACATTACGGTTACTGTCCATCAGCTTAGCAAAATGTGGTAGAGTCACTACTTGTCCTCTCTGTGCTGTGCAGCCCACCCTCCCCTTTCTCCCTCCCCCCCCATGCATGCTAATCTTAATACCCCCCTTCTTCTTCCACCCCCTTATCCCTCCCTGCCCACCCATCCTCCCCAGTTCCTTTCCCTTTGGTACCTGTTAGTCCATTTTTGGGTTCTGTAATTCTGCTGCTGTTTTGTTCCTTCAGTTTTTCCTTTGTTCCTATACTCCTCAGATGAGTGAAATCATTTGGTATTTCTCTTTCTCCACTTGGCTTATTTCACTGAGCATAATACTCTCCAGCTCCATCCATGTTGCTGCAAATGGTTGGATTTTTCCACTTCTTATGGCTGAGTAGTATTCCATTGTGTATATGTACCACATCTTCTTTATCCATTCATCTACAGATGGACATTTAGGTTGCTTCCAATTCTTGGCTATTGTAAATAGTGCTGCGATAAACATAGGAGTGCATCTGTCTTTCTCAAACTTGATTGCTGCGTTCTTAGGGTAAATTCCTAGGAGTGGAATTCCTGGGTCAAATGGTAGGTCTGTTTTGAGCATTTTGATGCACCTCCATACTGCTTTCCACAATGGTTGAACTAATTTACATTCCCACCAGCAGTGTAGGAGGGTTCCCCTTTCTCCACAGCCTCGCCAACATTTGTTGTTGTTTGTCTTTTGGATGGCAGCTATCCTTACTGGTGTGAGGTGATACCTCATTGTAGTTTTAATTTGCATTTCTCTAATAATTAGCGATGTGGAGCATCTTTTCATGTGTCTCTTGGCCATCTGTATTTCTTTTTTGGAGAACTGTCTGTTCAGTTCCTCTGCCCATTTTTTAATTGGGTTATTTGTTTTTTGTTTGTTGAGGCGTGTGAGCTCTTTATATATTCTGGACGTCAAGCCTTTATCAGATCTGTCATTTTCAAATATATTCTCCCATACTGTAGGGTTCCTTTTTGTTCTATTGATGGTGTCTTTCGCTGTACAGAAGCTTTTCAGCTTAATGTAGTCCCACTTGCTCATTTTTGCTGTTGTTTTCCTTGCCCGGGGAGATATGTTCAAGAAGAGATCACTCATGTTTATGTCTAAGAGGTTTTTGCCTATGTTTTTTTCCAAGAGTTTAATGGTTTCGTGACTTACATTCAGGTCTTTGATCCATTTTGAGTTTACCTTTGTATATGGGGTTAGACAATGGTCCAGTTTCATTCTCCTACATGTAGCTGTCCAGTTTTGCCAGCACCATCTGTTGAAGAGACTGTCATTTTGCCATTGTATGTCCATGGCTCCTTTATCAAATATTAATTGACCATATATGTTTGGGTTAATTTCTGGGGTCTCTAATCTGTTCCACTGGTCTGTGGCTCTGTTCTTGTGCCAGTACCAAATTGTCTTGATTACTATGGCTTTGTAGTAGAGCTTGAAGTTGGGGAGTGAGATCCCCCCTACTTTATTCTTCTTTTTCAGGATTGCTTTGGCTATTCGGGGTCTTTGGTGTTTCCATATGAATTTTTGAATTATTTGTTCCAATTCATTGAAGTATGTTGCTGGTAATTTGAGAGGGATTGCATCAAATTTGTATATTGCTTTCGGCAGGATGGCCATTTTGATGATATTAATTCTTCCTAGCCATGAGCATGGGATGAGTTTCCATTTATTAGTGTCCCCTTTAATTTCTCTTAAGAGTGACTTGTAGTTTTCAGAGTATAAGTCTTTCACTTCCTTGGTTAGGTTTATTCCTAGGTATTTTATTCTTTTTGATGCAATGGTGAATGGAATTGTTTTCCTGATTTCTCTTTCTATTGATTCGTTGTTAGTGTATAGGAAAGCTACAGATTTCTGTGTGTTGATTTTGTATCCTGCAACTTTGCTGTATTCCGATATCAGTTCTAGTAGTTTTGGAGTGGAGTCTTTAGGGTTTTTTATGTACAGTATCATATCATCTGCAAATAGTGACAGTTTAACTTCTTCTTTACCAATCTGGATTCCTTGTATTTCTTTGTTTTGTCTGATTGCCGTGGCTAGGACCTCCAGTACTATGTTAAATAACAGTGGGGAGAGTGGGCATCCCTGTCTGGTTCCCGATCTCAGTGGAAATGCTTTCAGCTTCTCGCTGTTCAGTATAATGCTGGCTGTGGGTTTATCATAGATGGCCTTTATTATGTTGAGGTACTTGCCCTCTATTCCCATTTTGCTGAGAGTTTTTATCATGAATGGATGTTGAATTTTGTCAAATGCTTTTTCAGCATCTATGGAGATGATCATGTGGTTTTTGTCTTTCTTTTTGTTGATGTGGTGGATGATGTTGATGGATTTTCGAATGTTGTACCATCCTTGCATCCCTGGGATGAACCCCACTTGGTCATGGTGTATGATCCTTTTGATATACTGTTGAATTCTGTTTGCTAATATTTTATTGAGTATTTTTGCATCTACATTCATCAGGGATATTGGTCTGTAATTTTCTTTTTTGGTGGGGTCTTTTCCTGGTTTTGGTATTAGGGTGATGCTGGCTTCATAGAATGAGTTTGGGAGTATTCCCTCTTCTTCTATTTTGTGGAACACTTTAAGGAGAATGGGTATTATGTCTTCTCTGTGTGTCTGATAAAATTCCGAGGTAAATCCGTCCGGCCCCGGGGTTTTGTTCTTGGGTAGTTTTTTGATTACTGTTTCAATTTCTTTGCTTGTAATTGGTTTGTTTAACTTTTGTGTTTCTTCCTTGGTCAGTCTTGGGAGGTTGTATTTTTCTAGGAAGTTGTCCATTTCTTCTAGGTTTTCCAGCTTGTTGGCATATAGGTTTTCATAGTAGTCTTTAATAATTCTTTGTATTTCTGTGGAGTCTGTCGTGATTTTTCCATTCTCATTTCTGATTATGTTGATTTGTGTTGACTCTCTTTTTCTCTTAATAAGTTGGGTTAGAGGCTTATCTATTTTGTTTATTTTCTCAAAGAACCAGCTCTTGGTTTCGTTGATTTTTGCTATTGTTTTATTCTTCTCAATTTTGTTTATTTCTTCTCTGATCTTTATTATGTCCCTCCTTCTGCTGACTTTAGGCCTCATTTGTTCTTCTTTTTCCAGTTTTAATAATTGTGATGTTAGACTATTCATTTGGGATTGTTCTTCCTTCTTCAAGTGTGCCTGGATTGCTATATACTTTCCTCTTAAGACTGCTTTCGCTGCATCCCACAGAAGTTGGGGCTTAGTGTTGTTGTTGTCATTTGTTTCTATATATTCCTTGATCTCTATTTTGATTTGTTCATTGATCCATTGATTATTTAGTAGCATGTTGTTAAGCCTCCATGTGTTTGTGAGCCTTTTTGTTTTCTTTGTAGAATTTATTTCTACTTTCATACCTTTGTGGTCTGAAAAATTGGTTGGTAGAATTTCAATATTGTGGAATTTACTGAGGCTCTTTTTGTGAGCTAGTATGTGGTCTATTCTGGAGAATGTTCCATGTGCACTTGAGAAGAATGTATATCCTGTTGCTTTTGGATGTAAAGTTCTATAGATGTCTATTAGGTCCATCTGTTCTAGTGTGTTGTTCAGTGCCTGTGTGTCTTTACTTATTTTCTGCCCAGTGGATCTATCCTTTGGGGTGAGTGGTGTGTTGAAGTCTCCTACAATGAATGCATTGCAGTCTATTTCCCTCTTTAGTTCTGTTAGTATTTGCTTCACATATGCTGGTGCTCCTGTATTGGGTGCATATATATTTAGAATGGTTATATCCTCTTGTTGGACTAAGCCCTTTATCATTATGTAGTGGCCTTCTTTATCTCTTGTTACTTTCTTTGTTTTGAAGTCTATTTTGTCTGATATTAGTACTGCAACCCCTGCTTTCTTCTCACTGTTGTTTGCCTGAAATATGTTTTTCCATCCCTTGACTTTTAGTCTATGCTTATCTTTGGGTTTAAGGTGAGTTTCTTGTAAGCAGCATATAGATGGGTCTTGCTTTTTTATCCATTCTATTACTCTGTGTCTTTTGATTGGTGCATTAAGTCCATTTACATTTAGGGTGACTATTGAAAGATATGTACTTATTGCCATTGCAGGCTTTAGATTCGTGGTTACCAAAGGTTCAAGGTTAGCTTCTTTAGTATCTTACTGCCTAACTTAGCTCGCTTATTGAGCTGTTATATACACTGTCTGGAGAGTCTTTTCTTCTCTCCCTTCTTATTCCTCCTCCTCCATTCTTCATATGTTGTGTGTTTTGTTCTGTGCTCTTTTTAGGGGTGCTCCCATCTAGAGCAGTCCCTGTAGGATGCCCTGTAGAGGTGGTTTGTGGGAAGCAAATTCCCTCAGCTTTTGCTTGTCTGGGAATTGTTTGATCCCACCATCATATTTAAATGATAGTCGTGCTGGATACAGTATCCTTGGTTCAAGGCCCTTCTGTTTCATTGCATTAAGTATATCATGCCATTCTCTTATGGCCTGTAGGGTTTCTGTTGAGAAGTCTGATGTTAGCCTGATTGGTTTTCCTTTATAGGTGACCTTTTTCTCTCTAGCTGCCTTTAAAACTCTTTCCTTGTCCTTGATCCTTGCCATTTTAATTATTATGTGTCTTGGTGTTGTCCTCCTTGGATCCTTTCTGTTGGGGGTTCTGTATAATTCCATGGTCTGTTCGATTATTTCCTCCCCCAGTTTGGGGAAGTTTTCAGCAATTATTTCTTCAAAGACACTTTCTATCCCTTTTCCTCTTTCTTCCTCTTCTGGTATCCCTATAATACGAATGTTTTTCCTTTTGTATTGGTCACATATTTCTCTTAGTGTTGTTTCATTCCTGGAGATCCTTTTATCTCTCTCTATGTCAGCTTCTATACGTTCCTGTTCTCTGGCTTCTATTCCTTCAATGGCCTCTTGCATCTTATCCATTCTGCTTATAAATCCTTCCAGGGATTGTTTCACTTCTGTGATCTCTTTCCTGACATCTGTGATCTCCTTCCGGACTTCATCCCACTGCTCTTGCATTTTTCTCTGCATCTCATCCCATTGCTCTTGCATTTTTTTCTGCATCTCTGTCAGCATGTTCATGATTTTTATTTTGAATTCTTTTTCAGGAGGACTAGTTAGGTCTGTCTCCTTCTCAGGTGTTGTCTCTGTGATCTTTGTCTGCCTGTAGTTTTGCCTTTTCATGGTGATAGAGATAGTTTGCAGAGCTGGTACAAGTGACTGCTGGAAGAGCTTCCCTTCTTGTTGGTTTGTAGCCTTTTCCTGGGAGAATAGCGACCTCTAGTGGCTTGTGCTGGGCAGCTGTGCGCAGACAGGGCTTCTGCTTCCTGCCCAGTTGCTTTGGGGTTTATCTCCGCTGTTGCTGTGGGCTTGGCCTGGCTGGGGCTGTTCCTCCAAAATGGTGGAGCCCCGTTGGAGGGGGAGCAGCCAGGAGACTATTTATCTCCGTAAGGGGCCTCTGTGCTCCCTGCTGCCCAGGGGGTTAGAGTGCCCAGAGATCCCCAGATTCCCTGCTTCTGGTCTAAGTGACCTGTCCTGCCCCTTTAAGATTTCCAAAAAGCACTCTCCAAACCAAAACAACAGCAGCAACAATGAGAGAGGGAACAGAAAGAAAGAGAAAAAAAAAAGGAAAAAAAAGGAAAAAACAAGCGATTTTTTTTTTTTTTTTTTTTTTTGTCCTCAGGTGCCGGTCCCAGGCACCCGCTCACTGGTCCTGCTGCCCTGTCTCCCTAGCACCAGGGTCCCTGTCCTTTCAAGGCTTCCAAAAAGCACCCACCCACCGGTCCTGCAGGGAAGGAACGCTCAATATTCTTTGTCCTCAGGCACTGGTCCCACGCACCCGCTCACCAGTCCCGCCGCCCTGCCTCTCTAGCACCGGGGTCCCTGTCCCTTCAAGGCTTCCAAAAAGCACTCGGCAAAAAGAGAGAAAAAAAAGGGGAAAAACGCGCGATTTCTTCCGTCCTCAGGTGCTGGTCTCAGGCACCCACCCACCGGTCCCACAGGGAAAAATGCGGGATATTCTTTGTCCTCAGGTGCCGGTCCCAGGCACCCACTCACCAGTCCCGCCGCCCTGCCTCCCTAGCACCGGGGTCCCTGTCCCTTTTAGGCTTCCAAAAAGCACTCGCAGAAAAGAGAAAAAAAAAAGGGGAAAAACGCGCGATTTCCTCTGTCCTCAAGTGCCGGTCTCAGGCACCCGCCCACCGGTCCTGCAGGGAAAAACGGGGGATATTCTTTGTCCTCAGGCGCCGGTCCCAGCCACCCGCTCACCAGTCCCGCCACCGTGCCTCCCTAGCACTGGGGTCCCCGTCCCTTCAAGGCTTCCAAAAAGCGCTCGCCAAAAAGAGAAAAAAAAAAAGGGGAAAAACACGCGACCTCCTCCGTCCTCAGGCACCGGTCTCAGGCACCCGCCCCCCAGGTCTCGCAGGGAGAAACGCGGGATATTCTTTGTCCTCCGGCGCCGTTCCCAGGCACCTCCTCACCGGTCCCGCCACCCTGCCTCCCCAGCAACGGGGGCCCGTCCCTCTAAGGCTTCCAAAAAGCGCTCGCCAAAAAAAAAAAAAAAAAAAAAAAAACCGCTCCGGTTTCTCTCCACCCGCCGGGAGCCGGGGGGAGGGGCGCTCGGGTCCCGCCGGGCTGGGGCTTGTATCTTACCCCCTTCACAAGGCGCTGGGTTCTTGCAGGTGTGGATGTGGTCTGGATGTTGTCCTGTGTCCTGTGGTCTCTATTTTAGGAAGATTTTTCTTTGTTATATTTTCATAGCTCTATGTGTTTTTGGGAGGAGATTTCCACTGCTCTACTCACGCCGCCATCTTGGCTCCGCCTGTGCTTATATATTTTGAAGTTGTTGATGAAAACAAGTATTTTACTTGTCAGCATTTCTTCCTTTTCAGTCCTTTTATCTCTTATTTCTTTTCCTTGACTTAGTGTCCTTACTGTCTAGGAATTCCTGTAAAATGTGATTAGAAGCCATAATAGTAGACATCCTTATCTTGCTCCTGGTTTTAGAGAGAACTCTTAACGTTTTAATGCTGGAAATGTTGTTCACTTTAAGTTTTCTATAGATTTCTTTTAACAAATTAGGAAAGTTTCTTTTTTTAGTTTGCTAAGACCTTTTCTCATGAATGGACGCTGAATTCAAATGCTTGTTCTCCTCTATTGAGAGGATCATAGCTTTTCCCCTTCTAATCTTGTAATACGATAATTTACATTGATAATTTGTTTTGTTTTGTTTTGAATGTTAAGCCATCCTTGAATTCCTGGAACAAACCCAACTAGATGGTACATATTATCAATTTAATACACTGCTGGATTCAGTTTACTAATAATTTATTTAGAATTTTTGTGTCTATAATAATGAGATTGGCCTTTAATTTTCTTTCTCTCCCTATCTGGTTTTGGTGTCAATGTTATCATGGTCTTATGGAAAGGGCTAGGGAATATTGCCACTTTTTCTATGTTTTGAAAATGTTTATGTAAGATTTAAATGACCTATGAAAAGAAAAGAAATCCTCCCATTTGCAACAACATAGATGGATATAGAGGTTATTATGCTCAGTGAAATGGGGAAAGACAAATACCAAATGATTTCACTTATTTATGGAGTATGAAAACAAAGCAAAACAGAAGGAACACAATAGCAATAGACTCATAGACACCAAGAAGGGACTAGGGGTTATCAAGGGGGAGGGATAAGGGCACATGCAGGGGGAAAATGAGGGGGATAATGGGACACAATAATTTGCAGTCAGAATATAGGCTGGTCACGGGGATGGTAGTACAGCACACAGAATACAGTTAATGATTCTGTAACATCTTACTACCTTGATAGTGACCGCACTAGAAGGGTTGAGGATTAATAATACAGATAAGTGTCGAACCACTGTTGTATATTTGAAACCAAAATAAGAATGTATATCAGTGATACTTTAATTTTAAAAAGATTTAAATGATCTAGTCTTTGAAACTCAGGAAGAACACCTATGTAAATTTATCTAGGTCAGGTGCTTTAACTATAGACTGAATTCCTTTAATGGTGCTTTTAGCAGCAAATACCAGAATATAATACAACAATGACTTAAACAACAAAAACATTTATTTCTTCTAATTAGAACTCTCTCCAGAAAAGTGTTAATGACTGTTTTTATTGATGGTGCATCTGAGAAATACTGCAGACAGAAAGTGTAAAGAAGTTTGTATGTACATCTGAGCAGACTCGAATTTATGCAAGAACAAAGCTACAGACTAAAGAATGAGCTTTTGGAAAACAATCAATCAATGAAATATTATTTAATAGGTGTTATAGTCTAAGTTGAATATACAAACATACATCTGAATATGTTTTACATAGAGAATCAGAGAAAGAATTGTGTGTTTTTATGCCTAGATGGATCCATGCACTATACAATAGAATTTTTGTACATAAAAAAAACAGAATTAGGGACTTTGAGTACTAATCCTATCTTGCCTTTCTTGTGATTTAAGTATTAAGGTCCAAATCTTGTACTTTATGTATTCTCAAGGCCTAATACAATGCATGAACAGGACAAAGAAAGCCTAATCTTAATTCAGTTCTTCATCATAATGGGAATAGGGATGCAGACATAACAACAAGTTAATATGATCAGTCTACATGAGAGTGTTTTGTGTTTTGAGATATTCTCAAAATAAAAATTGATCATTTTTCTGCAATACCACAAAAGTACATTAAGATATTTGCACACATAACTAAGAATCTGTTGTTTACTAATAGGGTTGTAGAGATCTTCCTAAAATATAGCCAGGGCATTTTGGAAAGTTTTCCTGCCTTTGGGAATAAAATTAATTATGAAGGGGCAGGTATATTGAACAGCAGGAAAGAGGAACCAGAAGCAACTTAAATTAGGCAGTACCAACATCTCTTTCACAGGATTAAGTGGGAGGAGGTGAAGAGGGCCACAATCTGCTAGTTTAAGGCGACACTAATAATGTGTCCTTGAATTTAAAAGCTGCTGCAAGAGAGGACATAATTAAATTACATGAGGACAAAGAACGATAGAGAAAGACTCAAAGGTGCTCTCAGGTCAACCTTCCACTACAGCTGGGTACTGTTCTCAAAGAGTTCCCCAGAGAGTCTTTCTACCATCAAGTGACATTTGAGGTATTGAACATGTGAGATGGGATTGGACACCTCGAGTATATGATCCTTAAAGGGCTGACAGTGCACACTTCCTGCTGAACTAGTTTCTTATCCTAGAGTCTGATTGCTGAGCTCAGATGTTCTCCTGTTTTCCAATGCTTTCAAACGTTTATCATTGTTACCAAAAGAATGAGGAAGAACCAGCAGATTAACTTCTGCTGTGGGATGTGCAATTTACCTCCAGAAAACTTCTCAGCCTATCTGAGAAAGGACTGGGAGAAGTGGGAAAGGGATATAATATTTACTGAATGTGTACTATATGCTAAGTCAAGTACTACGTATCATTTAATTAAATCCCCATGACAATACTGTCACCCAAGTATTATTATTGCCAAGGAAGCTGAAACTTCTAGTTAAGAATCTTGACCCCTGACTCATGTTAAGAAGTCAGAGAGATGCATTTGATTCCAAAGTCTTTGCTTATTTCACCAGACGAAAGGATCGCTTTCACTCAGTTATTACCGTCTGGGCGTTTCCCTCCCTCTTGGTATACATAATCTCCTTGGCTCTGTAACATTTCCACAGCAGAGTGACTTTTTACTGAAATAATTTAACATTCTGTAAATTAAGAATCTGACAAAATCCCAAAGGTTTATGAAATTCAGGAATATTAGTATACATGTACGTAAAATCCCAAAAAAATGAAAGTATACTAATTGTGCCCACAATAAGTTTTTTAAAAAGGAAAAATCACTTCGTCCTTCATTTACTGGAATTGCTTGAAAGCCCAGTCAGGAAATCCCTTTCCTTGATTTGTGGTATTTATGTGGTTGTTATTCTCAAAGAACAGAATTTATTTTGCTTTACCCTTTGAAATGTTCAATATTTTCTCATACTTCCTTAATAGAATACAGTTTGTTACTTTAAAGATTTCCACATGACAAGAGTTTTACTCCCTTTTCTACATTCTGAGAAAATGAAACTAAAATCAAAGAATGCCTAATTCCTTCTTATGCATAAAAAAAATGCATATTCCCTACTCTAATAACTTACTATTCTAGGAATTGCTTATGGGAAAATACCTTTAATACACCTATATATTTCCAGTTCAAGTAATAGATATTTGGGAAGAATGCAAATTGTTCACATGTACAGGATTCAGTCCATTTTCACACTATCGAAAAATAACTTTGGAATACTTTATTATTTTTTTTAAATTATAAAATGTACATCACAGTGGTTCAAGAGTTCCTCTCCCTCTCCCCCTGCCAACTCTCCTCCCCCTTGGTAAACCACTAGTCACTTCTCAGTGCCTACGAGTCTAATATGTTGTTTTGTTCCTTCTGCTTTGCTTTGTTTTTATATTCCACAAATAAGTGAAATCATACGGTATTTGTCTTTCTCCACCAGGCTTATTTCATTTAGCATAATACCATCTACATCCATCATGTTGTTACAAATGGCAAGATTTCTATTCTTTTTATGTCTGAATAATATTCCATTGTGTACCACCTCTTCTTTATCCATTCTTCTATTGATGTACACTTAGACTGCTTCCATATCTTGACTACTGCAAAAAGTGTGGCAATAAACAAAGGGGTGAATATATCTTTTAAAATCAGGGATTTTGTTTTCTTTGGGTAAATGCCTAGGAGTGGAATTACTGGGTCAAATGGTATTTTATTTTTAGTTTTTTGAGGAATCTCCGTATTGTTTTCCACAACGGCTGTACCAACTTGCAGTTCCACCAAATGTAGGAAGGTTCCCATTTCTCCACATCCTCGCCAGCATCTGTTGTTTCTTGTCTTTTGGGCAGTGGCCATTCTAACTGGTGTGAGGTGATATCTCATTGTGGTTTTGATTTACATTTCCCAGATGATTAGTGATATGGTGCATCTTTTCATGTGCCTGCTGGCCATGTGTAATTCTTCTTTGGAGAAGTATCTGTTCAGGTCTTCCATCCATTTTCTAATGGGCTTGTTTTTTGGGGTGTTGAGGCATATGAATTCTTTATATAATTTGGGTGTTAACCCCTTATTGGGTAAGCCATTTACAAATATATTCTCCCATACTGTAGGGTACCTTTTTGTTCTGATTGTGTCCTTTGCTGTACAGAAGCTTTTTAGTTTGATATAGTCCTGCTTGTTAATTTTTTACTTTGTTTCTCTTGCCCTGGAAGATGTGTCCAGGAAAAATTGCTCATGCTTATGTTCAAGACATTTTTGCCTATGTTTTCCTCTAAGAGTTTTATCATTTCATGTCTTACATTTAGGTCTTTGATCTATTTCAAATTTATTTTGTTTATAGAGCTAGACAGTAATCCAATTTCATTCTCTTGCATATAGCTGTTCAGTTTTCCCAACACCAGTTGTTGAAGAGGCTATCATTTTCCCATTGTATATTATTCATGGCTCCTTTATCATATATTAATTGACCATATATGTATAGGTTTAAATCTGGGCTCTCTATTCTGTTCCATTGATCTATGGGTCCATTCTTGTGCCACTACCAAATTGTTTTGATTACTATAGCTTTGTAGTACAGCTTGAGATGAGGGAGCATAAACCCCCCAGCTTTGTTCTTCTTTCTCAGGATTTCTTTGGTTATTTGGGGTCTTTTGTGGTTCCATATAACTTGTAGAACTATTTGTTCTAGTTCATTGAAGAATGCTGTTGGTGTTTTGATAGGGACTGCATTGAATCTGTAACTTGCTGTGGGCAGGATGATCATTTTGACTATATTAATTCTTCCTATCCATGAGCATGAGATAGATATCCATTTATTCATATCTTAATTTCTCTCATGTGTCTTGTAGTTTTCAGACCATAGTTCTTTCACTTCCTTGGTTAGCTTTATTCCTAGGTATTTTATTCTTTTTGATGCAATTGTAAATGGAGTTGTTTTCCTGATTTATCTTTCTGTTAGTTTGTTGTTAGTATATAGGAATGCAACAAATTCTGGGTATTAATTTTCTATCCTGCAACTCTGCTGAATTCAATTATTAATTCTAGTAATTTTTGGTGGATTCTTTAGGGTTCTCTCTGTATAATATCATGTCATCTGCAAATAGTGAGCGTCTAACTTATTCCCTACCAATTTTGATGCATTTTATCTCTTTGTGTTGTCTGATTGCTGTGGCTAGCACCTCCAGTACTATGTTGAATAAAAATGGTGAGAGAGGGCATTCTTGTCTTATTCCCAATCTTAGAGAAAAAGCTTTCAGCTTTTTGCAATTAAGTATGATGCTGGCTGTGGGTATGTTGTATATGTCTTTTATTATGTTGAGGCACATATCCTCTATACCCATTTTGTTGAGAGTTTTTATCATGAATGGATGTTGAATTTTGCCAAATGTTTTTACAGCATCTATTGAGATGATCATGTGGTTTTTATCCTTCTTTTTGTTAATGTAGTGTATGATATTGATTGATTTATGATTATTGTACCATCCTTCATCTTTAATCCCTGGAATAAATCCAACTTGGTCATGATGGATGATCTTTTTGATGTATTTTTGGATTTGGTTTGCTAATATTTTGTTGAGAATTTTTGCACCTATGTTCATTAGGGATATTGGTCTGTAAATTTTTTGTGGTGTCTTTGGTTTTGGCATTAGAGTGATGTTGGCTGGCCTCACAGAATGAGTTTGGGAGTATTCCCTCCTCTTCTACTTTTTGGAAAAGTTTAAGAAGGATAGGTATTAGCTCTTCTTTAAATGTTTGGTAGAATTTGGCTGTAAGCTGTCTGGACATGGAGTTTTGCTTTGAGGGTTTTTTGATCACAAGTTTGATTTCATTGCTGGTAATTGGTCTGTTCAGATTTTCTGTTTCTTCCTTGGTCAATCTAGGAAGATTGTAGTTTTCTAGGAAGTTGTCCATTTCTTCTATGTTGTCCAATTTATTGGCATATAATTTTTCATAGTAATCTCTAGTAATTCTTTGCATTTCTGCAGAATCCATTGTGATCAATCCTCCTTTGTTTCTGACTCTGTTTATGTGTGTACACACATTTTTTGTTATCATTAATCTACAATTAGATGCAGAACATTATGTTTACTAGGCTCCGCCCTTCAACAAGTTCCCCCCCACACCCCATTACAGTCACTGTCCATCAGCATAGTAAGAAGCTGTAGAATCACTACTTGTCTTCTCTGTGCTGTACAGCCCTCCCCATGCCCCCTCCACATTATACATGCTAATCATAATGCCCCCTTTCTTTTTCCCCGCCCTTGTCCCTCCCTTCCCACCCATCCTCCTCAGAACCTTTCCCTTTGGTAGCCATTAGTCCATTTTTGGGTTCTGTGAGTCTGCTGCTGTTTTGTTCCTTTAGTTTTTCTTTGTTCTTATACTCCACATATGAGTGAAATCATTTGGTACTTGTCTTTCTCCACCTGGCTTATTTCACTGAGCATATTACCCTCTAGCTCCATCCATGTTGTTGTAAATGGTAGGATTTGTTTTCTTCTTATGGCTGAATAATATTCCATTGTGTATATGTACCACATCTTCTTTATCCACTCATCTAATGATGGACACTTAGGTTGCTTCCATTTCTTGGCTATTGTAAATAGTGCTGCGATAAACATGGGGTGCATCTGTCTTTTTTTGTTGAGAGTTTTTATCATGAATGGATGTTGAATTTTGTTGAATGCTTTTTCAGCATCTATGGAGATGATCATGTAGTTTTTGTCCTTCTTTTTGTTTATGTGGTGGATGATGTTGATGGGTTTTCGGATGTTGTACCATCCTTGCATCCCTGGGATGAATCCCACTTGGTCATGGGGTATGATCCTTTTGATGTATTTTTGAGTTCTGTTTGCTAATATTTTGTTGAGTATTTTTGCATCTACATTCATCAGGGATATTGGTCTGTAATTTTCTTTTTTGGTGGGGTCTTTGCCTGGTTTTGGTATTAGGGTGATGTTGGCTTCCTAGAATGAGTTTGGGAGTATTCCCTCCTCTTCTGTTTTTGGAAAACTTTAAGGAGAATGGGTATTATGTCTTCTCTGTATGTCTGATAAAACTCTGAGGTAAATCCATCCGGCCCAGGGTTTATTTTCTTGGGTAGTATTTTGATTACTGCTTCAATTTCTTTTCTGGTAATTGGTTTGTTTAGATTTTAATTTTCTTCCTTGGTCATTTTTAGAAGGTTGTATTTTTCTAGGAAGTTGTCCATTTCTTCTAGGTTTTCCAGCTTCTTAGCATATAGGTTTTCATAGTAGTCTCTAATAATTCTTTGCATTTCTGTTGGGTCTGTCGTGATGTTTCCTTTCTTGTTTCTGATTCTGTTGATGTGTGTTGATTCTCTTTTTCTCTTAATAAGTCTGGCTAGAGGCTTATCTATTTTGT
The DNA here is from genome assembly GCF_040802235.1 of Manis javanica. Lineage (NCBI taxonomy): Eukaryota > Metazoa > Chordata > Mammalia > Pholidota > Manidae > Manis > Manis javanica. The sequence goes on from NC_133165.1 coordinate 87,667,782, forward strand.
TTATTTTCTCAAAGAACCAGCTCTTGATTTCATTGATTTTTTCTATTGTTTTATTCTTCTCAATTTTGTTTATTTCTTCTCTGATCTTTATTATGTCCCTCCTTCTGCTGACTTTAGGCCTCATTTGTTCTTTTTTTCCAATTTTGATAACTGTGACCTTAAACTATTCATTTGGGTTTGTTCTTCCTTCTTTAAATATGCCTGATTGCTATATACTTTCCTCTAAAGACTGCTTTTGCTGCATCCCACAGAAGTTGGGGCTTTGTGTTGTTGTTGTCATTTATTTCCATGTATTGCTGGATCTCCGTTTTAATTTGGTCATTGATCCATTAACTATTTAGGAGTGCGTTGTTAAGCCTCCATGTGTTTGTGAGCCTTTTTGCTTTCTTTGTACAATTTATTTCTAGTTTTATACCTTTGTGGTCTGAAAAGTTGCTTGGTAGGATTTCAATCTTTTTTAATTTACTGAGGCTCTTTTTGTGCCCTAGTATGTGGTCTATTCTGGAGAATGTTCCATGTGCACTTGAGAAGAATGTGTATCCTGTTGCTTTTGGGTGTAGAGTTCTATAGATGTCTATTAGGTCCATCTGTTCTTGGGTGTTGTTCAGTGCCTCTGTGTCCTTACCTATTTTCTGTCTGGTGGATCTATCCTTTGGAGTGAGTGGTGTGTTGAAGTCTCCTAAAATGAGTGCATTGCATTCTATTTCCTCCTTTAATTCTGTTAGTATTTGTTTCACATATGCTCATGCTCCTGTATTGGGTGCATATATATTTATAATGGTTATATCCTCTTGTTGGACTGATCCCTTTATCATTATGTAATGTCCTTCTTTATCTCTTGTTACTTTCTTCATTTTGAAGTCTATTTTGTGTGATATAAGCACTGCAACACCTGCTTTTTTCTCACTGTTGTCTGCATGAAATATCTTTTTCCATCCCTTGACTTTTAGTCTGTGTATGTCTTTGTGCTTGAGGTGAGTCTCTTGTAAGCAGCATAGAGATGGGTCTTGCTTTTTTATCCATTCTTTTACTCTGTGTCTTTTGATTGGTACATTCAGTCCATTTACATTTAGGGCAATTATTGAAAGATATGTACTTATTGCCATTGCAGGCTTGAGATTCATAGTTACCAAAGGTTCAACGTTAGCTTGTTTAGTATCTTTCTGTCTAACTTAACTTGCTTATTGAGCTATTATAAACACTGTCTGATGATTCTTTATTTCTCTCCCTTCTTATTCCTCCTCCTCCATTATTTATATGTTGGGTATTTTATTCTGCGCTCTTTTGTGTTTCCTTTGACTGCTTTTGTGGGTAGGTGATTTTATTTTTTGCCTTTAGTTAGTATTTGGTTGGTCTGCTTTCTTTGCTGTGATTTTATTTTCTCTGCTGACATCTATTTAGCCTTAGGAGTGCTTCCATCTAGAGCAGTCCCTCTAAAATACCCTGTAGAGGTGGTTTCTGGGAAGCAAATTCCCTCAACTTTTGCTTGTCTGGGAATTCTTTAATCCCTCCTTCATATTTAAATGATAATCATGCTTGATACAGTATTCTTGGTTCAAGACCCTTCTGTTTCATTGCATTAAATATATCATGCCATTCTCTTCTGGCCTGTAAGGTTTCTGTTGAGAAGTCTGATGGTAGCCTGATGGGTTTTCCTTTGTAGGTGACCTTTTTCCTCTCTCTAGCTGCCTTTAAAATTCTGTCCTTGTCCTTGAGCTTTGCCATTTTAATTATTATGTGTCTTGGTGTTGTCCTCTTTGGGTCCCTTCTGTTGGGAGTTCTGTGTACTTCCATGGTCTGAGAGACTATTTCCTCCCTCAGTTTGGGGAAGTTTCGGGCAATTATTTCTTCAAAGACACTTTCTATGCCTTTCTCTCTCATCTTCTTCTTCTGGTACCCCTATAATGTGGATATTGTTCCTTTTGGATTGGTCACACAGTTCTCTTAATATTGTTTCATTCCTGGAGATCCTTTTATCTCTCTCTGCTTCAGCTTCTATGTGTTCCTGTTCTCTGGTTTCTAATCCATCAATGCCCCCTTGCATCTCATCCATTCTGCTTTTAAATCCTTCCAGAGATTGTTTTATTTCTGTATTCTTCATCCTTAGCTCTTGCCTATTTCTCTGCAAGTCCATCAGCATGGTTATGACCTTAATTTTAAATTCTTTTTCAGGAATGTTGGTTAGGTCTACCTCCCCAGATTCCTTTTCAGGGGAGACTGTCTCAGTTAACCTGGTGTGCATCAAATTCTTCTGCCTTTTCATGGCGATAGAGGTAGTCGTGGGTAGTTGGCATGTGTCAGCTGGGAGAATGTCCCTTCTTGCTAGTTTGTGGCTTTCCTCTCCTGGGAGAATGGCAACCTCTCGTGCTTGTGCTGGGCAGTTGCGCACAGACAGGGTTTCTGATTCTTACCCGGCCGCTGTGAAAGGAAGCTCCGTGCACGGTTGCTGTAGGCATGGCCACTCTCAGGCTGCTGCTCTGCTACACTGGAGCAGGAACAGGCAGGAGGCTGTTTATCGCTGTGAGGGGCCTTGGAGCTGTGTTGCCGCCCAGGGGTTTAGGGCACCTGGAGTCTCCTGGGTTCCCAGCTGCTAAGCTGATTGTGCTGGGACACCTCCATCCAGCTGTGGGGTCCATGTCTCTTTAAGACTTTCAAAAAGCACTCACTTTTCTTTGTTCCAGGGGCGCTGGCTGCGGGAACCCACTTGCAGGTTTTACTGTCCTGTTTCCCTAGTATCCAGCACCCCACGCCCTGTGTGTCTGCGCTCCGGTGCAGATGGCTAGGGCTGGGTGTTTAGCAGTCCTGGGCTCCCTCTCCCTCCCTGCTCTGACTCCTCTCCTCCCGCCAGGAGCTGGGTGAGGGGCGCTCAGTCCCGCCGGGCCGTGGCTTGTATCTTACCCCCTTCATGAGGTGCAGGTTTCTCACAGGTGTAGATGTAGTCTGGCTGTTGTCCTGTATCTTCTGATCTCTCTTTTTGAAATAGTTGTATTTGTTGTATTTTCAAAAATATATGTTTTCGGTGCTGTTGTATCTTTTAAGTTTCATTTGTTATCAGTTCCTTTGATTCTGAGTATAATGGCCCATTATTTCTGACATTATTTTTATACCAGAGAGTAAGTACAGCACAGTGATTAAATGCATGAACTGTGAAACCAGAAAAAAAAAAAATATATATATATATATATATATGTTTTCGGGAGGAGATTTCCACTGCTCTACTTACATCACCATCTTGGCTCCTCCCCCACTCTCTTTTTTATTCATAAGACTGTCTAAGATAAATAAAATTTATCTATTTTGTTTATTTTCTCAAAGACACAGCTCCTGGTTTCATTGTTTCTATTGCTTTATTTTTCTCTATTTTATTTATTTCTGCTCTGATTTTTATTATGTCCCTCCTACTGATTTTGGGTTTCATTTGTTCTTTTTCTATTTTCTTTGTGATTTTAGACAGTTTTTTGGGATTGCTCTTATTTCTTGAGGTAAGCTTGTATTGCTATGTACTTTCCTCTTAGTCGTGTCTTTGCTGCATCCCACAGATTTTGGACTGTTGTGTTTTTGTTTTCATTTGTCTGCATGTATTGCTTGATTTATGTTTTAGTTTGTTCATTGATCTATTGATTATTTAGGAACATGTTGTTTAGCCTCCATGACTTCATAAGTCTTTTTGTTTTCTTTGTGTAATTTATTTCTAGTTTCATACCATTGTGGTCTGAGAAGTTGCTTGATACAATTTCAATATTTTTAAATTTACTGAGTCTCTTGTTGTGGCTTAGTATGTGATCTATTCTGGAGAATGTTTCATGTATACTTGAGGAAAAATGTGAATCCTGCTGCTTTTGGGTGGAATGTTTGGTAGATATCTGTAAGTCCATTTGATGTAATATATTATTCAGTGCCTCTATTTCTTTATTTATTTTCTGTCTGGTTGATCTACTGATGTGAGTGGTGTGTTAAAGTCCACTAAAATGAATGTGTTGCAATCTATTTCCTCCTTTAATTCTGTTAATATTTATTTTACATATTTAGGTGTTCCTACATTGGGAGCATAGATATTTATAATGGTTATATCCTCTTGTTGGACTGATACCTTTATCATTATCTAACATCCTTCTTTATCTCTTTTTACTTTCTTTGCTTTGAAATCACATTTGTCTCATATAAGTACTGCTACTCCTGCATTTTTCTCCCTATTATATGCATGAAATATCTTTTCCATCCTTCCCTTTCTTCTTTGTATGTCTTTCGATCCGAAATGAGTCTCTTGTAGGCAGCATGTAGATGGGTCTTGTTTCCTTATCCATTCTGCCACTCTACACTCTATGTCTTTTGAATGGTACATTCAGTCCATTTACATTTAAGGTGACTACTGATATGTACTTATTGTCATATTTATTAATTGTTTTATGGCTGTTTTTTATATCTCCTCTTTGTTCCTTCCCTCTCTCTTATACTCTTCTCTTGTTATTGATGGTTTTCTTTAGAGTTGTAATTGGATTTATCTCTTTAAAAAATTTATTTATTTTTGTGTGTATTTATTGTAGGCTTTAGTTTTGTGATTACCAAAGGTTCAAGAATAGCTTCTTTACTAAATAATAGTCTATCTTAAATTGTTGACTACTTTTTTCAAATACAATTTAAAGGTACTTTTTCGCCCTTCTTCTTACTCCTCTACATTTTTTGTATAAGATGTCTTATCTGCACTTTTTGTGTATCCCTTGACTGATTTTGTGTACAGTTGATTTTGCTTCTTTTGTTTTAATTTCATACTTGCTTGGTAATTAGTCTACTACATTTACTGTGGGTTTACTTTCACTGGTGAAAGCTATTTAGCCTTAAGATCATCTCCTTCTACAGCAATCCCTTTAACATGTCCTGCAAAACTGGCATAGTGGTGGCAAATACCTTCAACTTTTGTTTATCTGGAAACTGTTTAATACCTGCTTCAAATTTAAATGATAATCTTTCTGGGTAGAGAATTCTTGATTGGAGGTCCTTCTGTTTCAGTACACTAAATGCATCATCCCTTCTGGCCTATAGAGTTTCTGTTGAGAAGTCTACTGATAGCCTGATGGGATTTTTTTTATAAGTAATATTTTCTCTCTCTCTGGCTGCTTTCAACACACTCTTGTTATCCTTGATCTTTGCCATTTTAATTATTATGTGTCTTGGTGTTGTCTTCCTGGGGTTCCTTTTGTTAGGGGATCTCTGTGCTTCCATGACCTGTCTATTAACTTCCCCAGATGGGGAAGTTTTCAACAATTATTTCCTTAAAGAGACTTTCTATCCCTTTGCCTTTCTCTTGTTCTTCTGGTATCCCTATTATGTGAATATTGTTTCATTTTGATTGGTCACATAGCTCTCTTATCATTCTTTCATTCCTAGAGATCCTTTTTCTCTCTGTTCCTCTGCCTCTCTGTTTTCCTGTTCTCTAATTTCTATTTCATTTACTCTCTACTCTACATGATCTAATCTGTTTTTAAATACCTCCATTGTATGTTTCATTTCAGATACTGTATTCTTCAGCTCTGAATGGCTCTTTTGCAGGTTTTCTATCTTTGTTGAAGTCCTCCCTGAGATTTCAATACTTTTCTGTAAATCCATGAGCATGTTTATGACTTTTATTTTGAAATCTTTATCAAAAAGATTGGTGATCTCTGTTTAATTTAGCCCTCTTTCTGGGGTTCTGTCTTGTAGTTTTGTTTGGATAAAATTTCTCTGCCTGCTCATTTTCTCAGGGATTCTTAGTTTCTTTCTATATATTAGATGGCTATGCTTTCTGGTCTAAAGAGTAATAGTTTTGTGAAGAAGTGTGGTATGGTGCCAAGAAGCTCAATATTCTTTACTTTTTAGTGCCTGGTTCTATTTTGTGGAGGCTCCAGTTGTTGGCATGTCATGTGCAGGGCTACCTTTCTGTCTGGCTTCTGTAGTGGTTTAAGTCTGGTTGGGCAGTTTTCTTGAGTTATTACCTTTGTGAGAAGCTTAGGAATCTCTGCTGAGCTTGCTATGGGTGGGCCACCCTCTGCTTGGCCTGGTGCAATGGCAGGGTGCAGGGTTAATGAGGTGGGCAGACCAATGTGCCCTGGCTTGACACACAGCACCGGGTTTGGATAACTGCAGGGAGGAAGGAGCTCTTGGAGCTGGCTCCTCCAGGCATCTCTCTGGTTGGGCTGAAATGGAGCCAAGCAAGCTGGGAGAGTCTTCCTCTGCCTGCCAGGCAGCAAAGTCTGATGCTGCTACTAGGCCAAGTGGGTTGTCTGTTGGCAGCCTGTGCAGGGAGGAGCCTCTGGGCTGCACTGCCAGCAAGGAGGATGGAGAATCTGGGGCTCCTGAGAGTTACTGATCTATTGGGCTGTGGAAGGGCTGAGGTGACATCCTCTACCTGTCCTTTTTCCTGAGGAGAGAGTTCTGTCCAACCCTCATCCCCTCTGGTACTCCTCCCACTGTTGACAAGTTTCTCAAACTGCTGCCTCTGCTTTGGGTCTCAGGACAGGCAGAGTGTTGCTGCCCCCCCCCCCACTGGCTGGAATCTCAGCCTCCCAGAGTGCTCTGCCTGCCCTTTGTGTCCAGCCTTGATCATCACCAGAACCCAATGTAATGTGGACTCGTGCTCCTGGAACAGATCTCCAGGGCCAGGTGTGCAGTGCTCCTGGGCTTCTACCTTCTCCCCACTCCATTCCTCTCCTTCTCCCACCTGTAGGCTGGGGTGGAAGGAAGGCTTGGGTCATGCTTGATCTTGGCTTTGCTGCCTCACTCTTTTCTTGCTGCCTCACCTCTTTCTTAGGTATAGGGGGTCTGTTCTGCAGTATTCAGGTCATTTTCAGGTCTAGTTGCATTTGCTGTATTTTCCTCTTTTATGTGTTTTTGGGAAGAGGTTTTTGTCTTGCCTTCCTATTCTGCCATCTTTAATCCTATCTCTCTTGGAATACTTTTTACCAAAGTAAAATAAGTTATTCTCATTACTAAAATATTATCATAAACATAGACATATTAAATGAAATATAATAGAATGCCCAGAGTTGGAACACATAGATATTCATTTATTTCAACAAAAAGGCCAAAGTAATTCAATGGGAGAAAGGACCCCCTTTCAATAAATGGTGCTAGACAAACTGGATATCCATATGGGAAAACTTTGACCCTTACCTTATATCATAGACCAAAAAATTAACTTGAAATGGGTTTTAGACTTATAGCTAGGAGCTAAAACTGTAAAACAGGTAAATATCATTGTGACCTTTGAGACAAAGACTTCTTAAATAAAATTCAAACTGCACAAGTCATAATAGAAAACATTGGTAAAAAAGAAGATGGTGTAGGAAGGCAAGGTGAAAACCACTTCCCACATATACACCAAGGAAGCAACTACAGCAAATACAACTAATACTGAAATTGACATGAAGACTGCAGAAGAGACCACCTATGCCTCATGAAGAAGAGAAGACCACACAGAGAAGGGTAAAGAGGCAGAGCCTCAAGTCTCCTTGAGGAAATAATTCGTGAAAACTTCCCCTATCTGGGAAGGAAATAGACAGTCATATCATGGAGGTACAGAGAGCCCCTAACAAAAGTAACCCCCATAAAGACAAAACCAAAACATATAATAATTAAAATGACAAAGATTAAGATTAGGAGAGGGTACTAAAAGCATCATGAGAGAGAAAATGATTACTTATAAGGGAAACCCCATCAGGTTATCAGCAGATTTCTCAGCAGAAATTTTACAGTCCATAAGAGATTGACATGAACTATTTAATAGTATTGAAACACAAGAACCTTCAACCAAGAATCTTCTAACCAGCAAGATTATCATTCAGATTTGAAGATGATTAAACAATTACCAGGTAAATGAAGGGTCAAGGAATTTACACCACTAAACTAGCATTGCAGGATATATTAAGGAGCTTCTGTAGATGGAAATGTTCTTAAGCATAAGGTTTTCACCAGTGAAAATTAACCCACAGTAAAGGTAATAGACAATTTACTTACCAAGCAAGTATTAAAATTAAAATAAATCAAAAGTAGTAAAACAAACTATACACAAAATCAGTCAAGGGGCACAAACACACAAAATACAGATTACAACACTTAATACATAAAGCATGGAATAGGAGGAAGAATTTTAAAAAGGGCTTTAGATTGTGATTGAAGTAGGGTAAGCAGCAACTTAATATAGACTGCTATATGGGTTAGAAATTATCCATGAACCTTATGGTAACCATGAACTTAAAGCCACAAAAAATTTTAAAAAGAGGAATCCAATCACACTAAAGAAAACTATCAAGTAACAACAGAAGAGCATGAGAGAGGAAGAAAGGAACAGAGAGGAACTACAAAAAACAACCATAAAACAACTAATAAAATGACAATAAGTGCACATGTATAGATAATTACCTTAAATGTAAATGGACTGAATGCACAAATCAAAAGACATCAAGAGACAAGATCCATCTACATGCTGCCTACAAGAGATTCATTTCAGACCCAAAGACATACACAGACTTAAAGTGAAGGGGTGGAAAAAAGATATTTCATGCAAATAATAGGGAGAAAAAAGCAGGAGTAGCAGTACTTATATCAGACAAATAGACTTCAAAATACAGAAAGTAACAAGTAAAGAAACAAAGAAGACCATTCCAAAATGATGAAGGGGTAGTCCAATAAGAGGATATAACCATATAAATATCTATGTACCCATCATAGGAGCGCCTAAATATGCAAAACAAATACTAACAGAATTAAAGGGAGAAACAGAATGCAACTCATTCATATTAGGAGAATTTAACATACCACTCACTCACATCAATAGACAGATCAACCAGACAGAAAATAAATAAGGAAACAGAGGCACTGAATAACACATTAGATGAGATGGACCTAACACATGTCTATAGAAAATTTCACCCAAAAGCAGCGGGATTCACATTTTTCTCAAGTGTGCATGGAATAGGCCACAAAAAGAGCCTTCATAATTTCAAAAAGATTGAACTTGTATCAAGCAACTTCTCAGACCGCAGTGGTATGAGACTAGAAATAAATTACACAAAGAAAACAAAAAAGTCACAAATACATGGAGGCAAAACAATATGCTTCTAAATAATCAATGGATCAATGAACAAATTAAAACAGAAATCAAGCAATACATGGAGACAAATGGAAACAAAAATAAAACAGTCCAAAATTTTGGGGGGATGGAGCAAAAATGGTTTTAAGAGAGAAGTACATAGCAATACAGGCCTATCTCAAGAAACAAGAATAATCCCAAATAAACAGACTAAACTTACAATAAAAGAAATTAGAAAAAGAAGAACAAATGGAACCCAAAGTTAGTAGAAGGAGGGACATAATAAAGATCAGAGTGGAAATAAACAAAATACAGAGTAATAAAACAATAGAAAAAATTTAAAGAAATGAAGAGCTGGTTCTTTGAGAAGATAAAATAGATAAACCCGTAGCCAGATATATCAAGGAAAAAAGAGAGAGTACACAAATAAACAAAATCAGAAACAAAGAAGGAATAGTCATAACAGATACCACAGAAGTACAAAGAATTATTAGAGAATTCTATATGCCAATAAATTGGACAGCCTAGAAAAAATGGACAACTTCCTAGAAAAATACAACCTTCCAAGACTGACCTAGAAAGAAACAGAAAATCTGAACAGACCAATAACCAGCAATGAAATTGAACTGGTAATCAAAAAATTTCTAAAAAACAAAACTCCAGGGCCAGATGGCTTCACAGCAGAATCTATCAAACATTTAAAGAAGAGCTAATACCCATCCTTCTTAAAATACTCCAAACGGCAGAAGAGAAGGGAATACTTCTAAACTCATTCTGAGTCCAGCATCACTCTAATACCAAAACCAGGTAAAGACTACAAAAAAAAGAAAATTACAGACCAATATCCCTGATGAACATAAATGCAAAAATGCTCATCAAAATATTAGTAAACTGAATACAAAAATACATCAAAAAAGATCATATGTCACAAGTGGGATTTATTCCAGGGATGCAAGGATGGTATAATATTCATAAAACAATCAATATCATATACCACATTAACAAAAAGGACAAAAACCACATGATCATTCCACTAGGTGCTGAAAAAACATTTGACAAAATTCAACATACATTCATGATAAAAACTCTCAGCAAAATGGGTATAGAGGTTCCAAACCTCAACATAATTAAGGCCATAAACCACAAACCCACAGCTAACATCATACTTAATGGTGAAAAGCTGAATGCTTTTCTTTTAAGACCACTCTCACCACTTTAATTCAACATAGTACTGGAGGTGCTAGCCATAGCAATCAGACAATATAAAGAGATAAAAGGCATCCAAATTGGTAAAGAATAAGTTAAACTGTCACTATTTGCAGATGACATGATATTATACATAAAAAACTCTAAAGACTGCATGAAAAAACTATTAGAACTAATAACTAGATTCAGGAAAGTTGCAGGGTAGAAAACTTGTACTCAGAAATTTGTTGTGTTCTTATATACTAACAACAAACTAGCACAAAGAGAAATCAGGAAAATAATTCCCTTTACAATTGCATCAAAACTAATAAAATACTTAGGAATAAACCTAACTAAGGTGACAGACCTGTACTCTGAAAACTGTAAGACACTCATGAGAGAAATTAAGACACAAATAAATGGCAATCTATCTCATGCTCATGGATAGGAAGAATTAATAGTGTCAAAATGACCATCTTGCCCAAAGCAATTTACAGAATCAGTGCAATCCCTACCAAAATATCAATGGCATTCTTCAATGAACTAGAACAAATAGTTCTAAAATTCATATGGAACCACCAAAGACCCTGAATAGCCAAAGCAATCCTGAGAAGGAAGAATAAAGTCAGGGGGGGATCTCGCTCCCCAACTTCAAGCTCTACTACAAAGCCAACGTAATCAAGACAATTTGGTAATGGCACCAGAACAGACCCATAGATCAATAGAACAGAATAGAGGGTCCAGATATAAACCCAAGCATATATGGCCAATTAATATACAATAAAGGAACCATTAATATACAATGGAGAAATGACAGCCTCTTCAACAACTGGTGTTGGCAAAACTGGACAGCTACATGTAAGAGAATGACATTGGATTACTGTCTAACTCCATACACAAAAGTAAACTTGAAATGGATTAAAGACCTGAATGTAAGTCATCAAACCATAAAACTCATAGAAGAAAACATAGGCAAAAATCTCTTCAATATAAACATAAGCAACTTTTTCTTGAATGCATCTCCTCAGGCAAGGGAAACAAAAGCAAAAATTAATAAATGGGACTACAAACTAAAAAGCTTCTGTACAGCAAAGGACACCATCAGCAGAAAGGCATCCTATAGTATGGAAGAATATATTAGTAAATGACATATCTGATAAGGGGTTAACATCCAAAATATATAAAGAGCAACACTCAAAACACACATAACCCGATTAAAAAATGGGAAGAGGATATGAACAGATTCTTCTCCAAAGAAGAAATTCAGATAGTCAACCGGCACATGTAAAGATGCTCTACATCACTAATTATCAAGGAAATACAAATTAAAACCACAATGAGATATCACCTCACACCAGTTAGGATGACCAACATCCAAATAACAAAAAACAACAAATAATGGAGAGGACTGGAGAAAGGGGACCTCCCCTCTACTGTTAGTGGGAATGTAGTTCAACCATTGTGGAAAGCAGTATGGAGTTCCTCAAAACACTAAAAATATAAATACCATTTGACCCAGGAATTCCACTCTTAGGAATTTACACTAAGAATGCAGGAGCCCAGTTTGAAAAAGACATATGCACCCTATGTTTATTGCAGCACTATTTACAATAGCCAAGAAATGGAAGCAACCTAAGTGTCCATCAGTAGATGAATGGATAAAGATGTGGTACATATACACAATGGAATATTATTCAGCCATAAGAAGAAAACAAATCCTACCATTTGCAACAACATGGATGGAGCTAGAGGGTATTATGCTCAGTGAAATAAGCCAGGCAGAGAGAGACAAATATGGAATGATTTCATTTGTGGAGTATAACAACAAAGAAAAACTGAAGGAACAAAACAGCAGCAGATTCACAGATTCCAAGAAGGGACTAGCAGTTACCAAAGGGGAGCGGTGGGAGAGGGTGGGTGTGGAGGAAGGGAGAAGGGGATTGAGGGGCATTATGATTGGCACACATGGTGTGCAGGGGGGTCAAGAGGAAGAGAGTGTAGCACAAAGAAGACAAAGAGTGACTCAGTGGCATCTTACTATGCTGATGGACAGTGACTGCAATGGGGTGTGGGGGGGACTTGATAATATGGGTGAATGTAGTAACCACAATGTTTTTCATGTGAAATCTTCATAAGTATGCATATCAACAATACCTTAAAAAAAAAAAAAAGAAGGAAAAAAAAACAAGTGGAACTACATCAAACTAAAAAGCTTGCGTACAGCAAAGGACACCATTAGCAGAACAAAAAGGCAACCTACAGTATGGAAGAGTATACTTGTAAATGATTTATCCAGTAAGTTGTTAGCATCCAAAATATATAAAGAGCTCATATGCCTCAACACCAAAAATGTAAACAACCTGATTAAAAAATCAACAGAGGACCTGAACAAACATTTTTCCAAAGACGAAATACAGATGGCCAACAGGCATATGAAAAGATGGCACATCGCTAATCATTAGGGAACTGCAAATCAAAACCACAATGAGATATCACCTCACACCAGTTAGAACAGCCCCTATCCAAAAGACAAGAAATAACAAGTGTTGGTGAGGTTGTGGAGGAAAGGGTACCCTCCTGTAGTGTTTGTGGGAATATCAACTGGTTCAGCCACTGTGGGAAGCAGTATGGAAGTTCCTCAAAAACTATGAATAGAAATATCATTCCACACTGTAATTACACTTCTAGAAATTTACGTGAAGAAAACAAAATCCCTGATCTGAAAAGACATATGTACCCCTATGTTTATTGCTGTATTATTTATAATAGCCAAGATATAAAAGCAACCAAAGTATCATCAACAGATGAATGGATAACGATTTGGTACATATACACAATGGAATATTTTTCAGCTGTAAAAAAACAAACAAACAAATTCTGCCATTTGCAACACCATGGATGGATCTAGAGGCTGTTATGCTCAGTGAAATAAGCCAGGTGGAGAAAGACAAATGCCATAGGTTTTCACTTTTTTGTGGAATATAAAAAGAAAACAAAAGAGAAACAAAACAGCAGACTCATAGACACTGAAAAATGTATAGTGGTTACTATGGGGGAGGCATTCGAGTGAGCAGGTGGGATGGGGGAGGGGGATAAAGGGACACAAAGACTCTCACTCAGAACATAAATTCGTCACCTGTACAGTAGTACAGCATGGAGAATATAGCCAATAATTCTGTAACATCTATGTTGACAGATAATAACCACAGTAGAGGGGGTGAGGATTTAATAATATGGGTAACTGTTGAACCACTGTGTTGTATATTTGAAATCAGTATAAGATTGTAGATCAATGATACTTCAGTAAAAGTGATGCTTTGAGTATTTATTGTAATTTAACAGATTTAACTGTAAATTTATATAATCTGATTCATTAATAGTCTTTATTCTTAACAACTAGCTCATAAAAATTTAGCAGTCTTGCAAATTGGTAAAAGTTAGCTCGTATACCCAGCTCTATTTTCGAAAGGGCACTGACTAAAGGAGGCTTTGGGAGAACAAGTAATTTGCCTAGTTGATAAGTGTCTGAGTCGATTCAAATCTAGGTCTAAAACTCTGACCCAAGTTAGGTTTATTAGTCTTCTTAGGGAAGAATAAGGGCCTGTAGAGGGTTGATTCTTTAATCATCCTGTATTGGGATGGGGGAAACATATTTGGAGGGAACTCTACAGAGAATGCATTTTCTGCTTTTTATTTAATACTATCCTACTCTTCTACATTCCCATGTTGCATGCCAGTTTTGCTAGAGTGCTTAATATCTACCCAAAAATCAGACTAGGCTGGATATTTGAAGGAAGAAGGGAACAATCAATCCGTCTACCCATCATCTGCTGTTTTCTCTTATGAACAATTTTCTTTAACTGCTTTAGGAAGTGTAAATACAGGCCTTTACCACCACGAACCCCTTACAGTACTTACCAAACTACAAGAATTCTGAAAAGCTTCATAAAACTTGTGGTCTAAAATGTTACTACGCTTGGGTTGAGGGAAAAGGACACTATCAAAGGAACTGGGGCAAGAATGTGGGGACAGGATAGCCAACTGGTAGGCCTCTTGACATACTCTAAAACTCACACATTCCGATTGTTAATGTGAGATAATGACGTAATGATCAGAGGTGTTGGAGAACTTAGAGCTCACCCTTGCCCAACCCCTTCATTTTTATGAAACAGTTGTAGTGAGGTGAAGCGACCTGTAGAACGTCAGGCTGTAGATCCAGGATTAATTCATAGCTCTTTCCACTACACCACTCGTACGGCTCTTAAACACCCTCCCTGCACAGAACTTACCCCCAAAGCACCAGGAACCTTACTGGGAACTGGCCTACAGCTGAACTGAGGACAAAACTCCCAGTCGCTTCTGGATCAAACTGCAGTAACTCTGAGTCAGAGGGCTAAGGCCAACGTAGAGAAGCTCAGAGCCTTGAACCTGTGCGGAAGCCTCACTGTGAGAGGCGAGTTAGATGCTGGTCCTGGAAATGCAGCCACGCCTCTCACAACGCCAACGCCGCACTCCCGAGCAGCAGGAACACCCGCGCGGGAAGGGCACGCAGGCGGGAGCGAGCGGAAGGCGGGTTTGCGTGCGCGCCACCGCGGCTGTAGGCGGGCTCAGGGGCGGGGCTCTGAGCTGGACCGGGGCGGGGCCGCAGGAGCTGTAGGTGTTGCAGCTGGGTAGACAGGTGCGCGAGGCAGAGCGCCTGCGACCCGTGGCAGGGCTTGTAGCAGCTCAGAGAAAAGACTGCTTTTAGCCAGGTAAGGGCCTTCTTTCGCTACATCCTCCGCAGGCGGAGAGGGCACGGAGACCCCAGCTTCTCTCCACACCCTCTTTCTCCCGCGACTTCTGGGACTCCGGGAGCACAAGCAACGTGAACTCTTCCTCCTAGGGAGAGGGTGTGGAGGAGCCGCTGATTCTTTGCTCTTTCCTCGCTTCTGGGTGCTGCGTTGGGGTTGGGCTGAGCCTTTGCTACCTGAGGGCGGGAGCTGATAGGACCCCCTCCTCTTCTGTCGGGAACACTCCTTTCTAACCAAACACTTTTTTGGCGTCGTGGAGGAAGGTGGCAGGTCAACACAATACAGATAATCTCCCAGGGAAATTTCTTATATTTAACTGCACCCTTCTTCATTTTCAGCCATTCCCTTCCTCTTCGATTTTTCTCCCCTTCTCTTCTGGCAACCGAATTCTTACACGCTTGAGGTATATTGAGAATATAGTAGTTCTTGGGCTGGATGTGTCGTCCCAGAATCGCCATCATGTATATATCGCTGGCACCTGTCACCAACATACATAAGTGTTGATATAAGGTAACTGTACACTCATGGCTACACCTACTAAGCTTGAAGTTGTAGGTGCTAGGAGCGAACCATCTGGCACCCTTCCTTGCCTTCTTACTGGTGCTTAGAAAAACAAGTTTAGCTGATCCTGGTAAGAGATATTTGAACTCCATTGTCTTTCACCTAATTACATCTTTCAAAAGTCTGCCTAATCCACATAGTTCTATTGGCTTGACTTCCAGTTATTGGAAGGTACTTAGGGAGTTATCAGCCTTTAAGACAATGCCCCTTTAAGGGAGGGGTCTTCTTTCTTTTGCCCTTGATTTAAGTGGTTAAACTGAATACTTTTAATCTGCATAGTTACCAAAAGGATCCACAAAGTATGAATATTTTAGGAACCATGAAATAAGACTTTCTTCTGTGGTCTGATGTAGACACAAAATAAGATGACCCTCAACAAACATATTTGAGGTAGATCTTCACAAAGTTATAAAACTAGCAGGTGGGAGGTTATTAAAAAGTGTGTATGTATATATATTTACTTGTTTTGTATTAATAGAATGACACATAACGTGGTACCAGGTAATTAAGAATTTATTTCACTTTTTGGACAAAACATTGAATGCCTCTTGTTTTGTCAGTCCTATTGTGGCTTCAAAGTTCCAAATGTCCCTACTCTAAAAGAGCCTAAAATTAAATGAGTTAGGCAGATGACTAGATAACAGTATTAGTAAGGTCAGTGTTATATTAGAGATCAGCCCAGAATCCTGTGGGAGCACAGATGTATAATACAGTTTTTTAAATTCCCACTTCCACTTTTCCTTAAAAGCAAAACAAAATAAATAATAACAAAACCTTTGAGTAATAGTGAATTATTCTCTTCAGTCCGTGTATTTGTATCATTCATATTTCTCATGTTGTTTTGTGCCAACATTATGGTCTTTCAAATGTGGGTTTAGGACCTATGGTCCGTTCTGTGGCAGTGCAGTAAATAGTTGGTGGAGCTATTTTCACTGTTCTGTATTGGGCCTGGAAGTGTTTTTATCAGGTAGTCCCTGAACTGTGGAGCCCCAGGAAGAGAATAGTGTGTCAGTAACATAGCAAAGCAGTTCCATTTTGCAAAAGTTACTCCATTGTACAACTGTTTAAATTGGTATATTCAAGTTTTATTCCAGACTCTGGTTAAAGGTGGGCCAAATTTCAACTTTCTAATAATTCTAAACAGAGAAAGCTTCAGAAGTGAAGTGTTTCTATTAACAGCACATCTTGATGATAGAGGGTACTTTTTCTTGCTAAGGTACCCTCAAAGTGTCTTGGGTAGAGGAGGAAAGGGTCAGAAGCATTTGAAGATTCTTTGCAGAGTTTTGATGATCTGAAGTCTTTGATAGTCTTAAGTGCTCTTCCTAACTGTAAACTTTTATTGGTTGCATGCTGTTTGCCAGTGTTCTGTGGATGAACGTGACATTGTCCCTTCTATGTGGTTATGTTTTTTCATTTTGAAATAGAGATTTTGAGTTAATAATACAAATGGTGGTTGTTTCATTTGGTAATTCGAGCCATTGTACTTGATGGACACACATACATCTCTTTGACATTGCTTACCTCCTTTCTTTCTGTTTACACTCTAGGAAAGTGATCTACCAGAAATTTTTAGGAAGACAGTGGGTATTTGCACGTGTTTAGATACTCACAATGCTTTTGCTGTTTCCTTATAATGTTTTCAAGTACAATTGTTGTTCCTCTTAGGGTTTCAAATTCTTGGCTTTCCTCTGGTATTTTTCAATAGTCAACCATAATTAACTTAGAGCCTCTGTACCAGAAAGGTTCATCAAAGACATATACACATAGACACAAAAGAATGTTGAGAATGTGGGAGATCAGTAGACATCTTTGCCATGACAGGCCACCTAAACACAAACTGGGAGCATTTGTCATTATTTGTGGTGACAGCAAAACTAGTTTTCAAGCATTCTTAATCCTGAATAGATGACTTTCATTTACAGTGGAATTGTTCTCTTTCTTCAGATAGGAAAATGTGTGACTTGGTTCCTAAATCAGGAATTTCCTTAAGAAAATACCTTTTTTTTTTCCTTAAGGCTGCTATGGTCTTTCACTATATGTTTTCAATAGAAAGTTAAAGTACTTTATTTTGGATTGTGTACAGTAATCTCCAGGTGATGTTAAAGTACTCAACACAGACTCTCAAGGTTCTTGAGTAACCAGTGAGTGGTTGTAAATTGAGTAATTTCTACTTACCGATTGTAGAATTGAGATTCCATGGTAAATGGTACTCTTAGTAGGACCATACTGATATGTTTATTCTGTGGCCAGATGCAAAGCCCTTGAAACTCAGTCAAATTATTGTACTAATGCAAACCTCTTTTCATAAAAAGTAGGAGATTGGATCCAAGAAGCAATTCATTATTTAACATGTCAAATGATTTCTTTATACTTGAAAATGTTTCTAGAGACTTCACATGTATAGTCATGAGAAGCTAACATGATACCATGAAATTTTAAATTCTTATTTTCTTTTAAAGAACTTCTTAATTATGCTACACTGAAATTAAGAACTTCCATCTTTAGGAAAAAAAGATGCAACTTTTTTGTACTTCTCAAAGCAAGTGTGAAGCTATTTTCTTCCCCTTATATATCCTATCCTAGAGATTACTATATGGAAAACTTTACAATCCGTTTAACATATTTTTTCTTGCGTGCCAAACTATTACCAGTTTTTGTTTTAGTACCCATCGATTAGTAATCCTCATGTGCTTTTACTTAGTTTTAGCTTTCCACAACCATTTTCCCCTGTAAACTGAAGTGTAGGCAAATGGCTCAGTACTTATTTTCCTCATGGTCAGTTTTACTGAACAGGTAGTATTTGCTCAGATTTGGCTTCCATCTCCCGCACTAGGGGAAACCTATCTGTCCATGCATATTACCCAGTGATTTCCCTCTATGGCCCTGTCACTGTCATCCTTACAGCTGGCAACATTTGACCAAGTGGACAACTTTTCTGGTTCTTCCTTTCATTTGGCTTTCTTGACATGACTATTTGGTTCACCATCTTATGATCTAATCACTTTCTCCTAAGCTCCTCCACTAGCTCAGGCTTTTTGCATCTTAAATGTGGGTGTTTGTCATGCCCCTGTCCAGCATCCTGTTCTCGTTATATTCTGATGTATTTTCCATGACTTCACCTACACCTTATATATGCTCATTATAGAAAACCTGGGGACAAAATAGACTATAAGGAAGACAAAATATCCATAATATGTTCCAGAGAAAGCTACTGTTTGGTATACTTCCTTTCAGTCTGTTTTTTTTTCCTTTGATAAACACACAAACACACCCATTCACATAAACACGCAGGTAATTGGTCTCATACTATTACAATAGATAGTTTTGTATCTGCTTTTTCACTTTACATTATGTCATAATTTTCCATGACATCAAAATTATTTGAAACATTTTATTGGATGTTGAATACCCTGTTGTATGGATGTTGCATAATCTGTGCATTTGGATGTTTTGATTGTTACAACATTATTAATAAGTGAAAAAATTGAGAACAAATCTATAGATAAATGTTTGTACAAATTGTTCGTTATTTCCTTAGGTTAGATGCCCAGAAGTTGAATTACTGAATCAAGGGCATGAAAATTTAAAAAATACCAAACCAGCTGCCAATTGTTTTTCATAAAGACTAACATTCTCACCGATAGTGATTTTGAATGCCCATCTTAGTGCATGCTTTGCAATACTGAATCTTGTTTTTTTATCTTTACTAATCTGATAAGCAAATGTGATTTAATTTGTATTTCTTTAATTACTAGTAAGAGTGAACATTTTTCATATATTCATTTCCATTTCAGTTTCTTCTATGAATTGTCTTTTGGTTAATCCATTCCCATTTTTATTTGGGTCTTAAGATTTTAATTATGTTGTTCTTTTATTCAGGGTTCCTTCATTTTTTGGGGGCTTTGGAGGAGGGAGTACAGATTTTTTTTAGGCCATATTGAATGAATGGAGCAAAGAAGTGGAAAGTGTACAGTGGTGTTTTAAGTACCCATTGTTATGAGAAAGCAGAGCTTGTGGTTGATGAAACAGCTCTGCAGAGTGGATGGGTGCTGGCTTGAGAGTGGGGATTCCCAACTTGGGATTCCCAACCTCTTAGGTGCTTTGGGGCAAGTCGTTTATCCTCTCTGAGCCTTATGTGTAAAATGAGAGGGTTGGACTCTTGATCCCAAAGTCCATACAATCTCTGTGCTGAAGGGAGGACTTATGAGCCACCATTTGCTAGACATTCTGAAGTTGTCTTCTGTCCCATCCCTAACTCTTCACCCGTTTTAGATATATATAGTGCCTGGAGAAGGACTGGGTGCAATAAAGGTAATTTCCACTGGCGTAGCAAGTTATAATGGAGACTGGGGACAATTTAATGTGTTTGTGCCCTTAGGGCAACAAAAGTTGCCAAGTTTGGTATTTTTTAGGCACTCCCATAGACTGACAGTTGCAGACCTGGTAAAGTAACTCATAAGAGCCCTGTTCATCTATGCCCAAAGCCCCATCATTTCTAATGGATGTAAAGCAAGTCTCATTTTATGTCAACAGGTTTAAGTTGCCAAACCAAGTTATTTAACAACTTCCACTATTCCATACGGAGTCTATTCTTAGTGTTATTTGTTTGTGATTTGTATAAGCTCTTCATTTTAAGAATATTAATTCTTTGTCCTCTGGTCAAATGTTTAACTAGTTATTTGCCTTTTAATTTTGTATATCGTATGTTACTACTCATCAATGTATCTTCTTCTTTGGCCTTTCTTTTTTTGTTTGTTTATTTAAGTCTTTTGCCATGCAGAGATGGGTTAAGTATTCACTTTGATTTCCTTCTAATTTTTATGGTTTTACTTCTTATCTTTAATTCATCTTGAATTTACTTTGGAGTACCAAACCAGTATGTTTGGTGCCTTTGCATATCTTGTGAGCTCCAGATCTATATTACCAACTACCTGGTAGACCACGTGGGTAATATCTATGCATCAGGCACCTGGGTCCACCTAGTTTCCCAGAGGAAAAAGCCTGAAGTTGTCTTGAACATGTCAGTCCTCTCCCCCCACATATAATCAATCACCAAGTCTGGTTGAGTCTATCCCAGTAAGTTATAATGGATCTTTTCTCAGTCTTCCAATTCAGATCCTTCTGTTTTGCTAGAGTCCTTGAGTAATCCTTAGAGTTAGCCTCAGTATTTCCCTTTCAGTCCAGAGTTGTCATAAAAAAAATATTCAAAGTCTGATTACCCTCATTAGGTGTTTCAGAATATCCTGGGGTTTTAGTTAAAAATGTCAATTGCCAGGGCCCACCTAGACCAACAAATCAATATATCTGGCAGGGTGGGGCCTGGGAATCTGCAGTCTTAACAAGTACCTCAAGAGATTCATTTACACACTTAAGGGAAACCAAAGGCCACGTATATTAAGTCTGAATTTCTCTGCATGCCATTCAAGACCCCCATTCCCACATCCTAACAAGCTATTTTTCCAGGCTTATCTCCCACATCACTACCCACCCACCTGGCACTGTAGCCATACAATGAATCATGGTTTCCTGGACCCACCCTGTCCTTTCCTGACTCTGTGCCTTTGCTCATGCAGTTCCCACAGCCTCATACTCGTCTTCCTCTCCCCACTCCTGCTAAAGTCCTGTTCCTTAAGAGTCCAAATAAAATGCTACTTAAGAAAGAAGTCTTTTCTCATTTCTTCTGTTTGCAGAAGAATGGCTCCTTACCCAGTCTTCACTTGGCACTTTACTTTTAGCTCATTTTTACCTTAATGCTTTCACTATTTATAATTATTGCTTCCTTAAAAGATTATAAACTAAGTGAGAACCTTGCCTTTCCTTTTCATTGGTAGCCCTTGTACAGCAGTTAAATACTCACAGAATATGTGAAATGTATCTCATCTTGCAAACACTATTATATAATAATTTTGGCTTTCCATCACACTTAGATTGAAATTTAAATCTTGTACCATTGCTTATAAATTCTTATTTAATCTGCCACTAGTCTTTGTCATGGTCTCATACTTCTGACTTATTCTCTAGCATATTATTCCTGTCTCAGGGCCTTTGCATTTGCTCTTTTCTCTGCCTGGAAAACTCCCCCATCTCTTCTCTTTACCTGGCTGGCTGCCCATCTCCTCCCCATCATTGAGGTTTCAGCTCAAATGTCATTCACTCAAAGAGGCCTTCCCTGACTGCTATCAAAACATCTGCCCCCTTTCCTACCACCACTCCAGTTACTCTCTTTGTGTTTCCCTCACAGCACTAATCACAGTGTTTAATTGTCCCACTTCCCCGATAGAATAGAAGCTTCATGAGAGCAGAGACCTTGGTCTATCGTTTTTAATGTTATATCCTTAATAGATAGAGTACTGGTGACACATGGTGAGTATTCAGTAAATATTTGTTGAATGAATGAATAAGCCTTGAAGATAGACTTCTCATTTTAACAAGTCTTGTTTTGGTTTGCAGTCCAAAGTTTTGTTGTTCTTCAATGGACAACAAAGTTTTATTGTTGTTAATGGACAACAGCTGAGGTAGTTCCATCAAGGTTCAAATCAGGTAGCCATCTCTGAAGGACTTCTGAAGGCAGCAGGACAAAAGTGTGGATACTGTGATAGCCAGGATTCAGTTCCATCTGAGTGCAGGTTTATGAAGGTGTTCACAGGTTCCAGACCACTATTTTACTAGCACTGTCAGCATCTACTGCCAGAGTTGTTACTGCTGGCCATTACTAGTCTATTAGCTCTCATTACATTTTTAAAAGCAAATACAGCAAAACTAGAATCCAACATTCTAGAATCCTGAAACAACCAGAAGTTTTTTACTGCTTTTCTTCTCTAGGAGAAAAATAAGAAAGTTATTAGAATCTCCAAAGAAAGGTGAAATTATTTTCGTTATACTTACTACATACCCTGTAATAGGATAGTGTGTTAGATTTTCATCAGCAGCTTTAAACAAGGGGGTTCTTGTTAACATCTAGTTGAAGCAGATAATGTAACTAATTAGTTCTAATTTCTTCCAGTTTCTCTTCATTAGGTAGACTTATTTTTTAACTCCATTTTTTTTTCTTGAAACTGGCTTGAATTTTTATTAAAAAATGATAATGGTTTTTATAGCAATTTATAATTTTCAAAGTACTTTTACTTTTGTTCTCTTATTTAACCCTCATAGCCATCTCTTGTGAGACCCAAAGAATTTGACTTTCCCATGCCAACGAAAAGACCACACTTTTTTAAACAGCACCATAATTTGAAGTAACTTTTAGAAGGTGAACATTAAAATTTTATCAAAACATTAATGTTTGTCACAGTCCTTAAGAAATAAGATGCCTTTATACCATTGGTTCACGTAAGTAGCAAAATTTTATCACGTCTTATGTCTGTGTGATTCGGTAGTCCTTTATGTGACTAACCTCAGCTATGCTTATCCTTGATTAAAGCATTGTTCTGGGTTAGCTGCTCAGATTTTTACAGAAAAGAAAGATTAGAGAACTTGCCTAGGGAAGAGTCACTTTTCAGTAAACCCGTTTTAGTTCTCCTACTTGAAGGGATCGGTTAAATTGATCTGAACTGGCATTTCAGATTGAGCAAGTTCTGAAAAAAAAACACATCATCTAAAATTTCAGATAAGAATGAAAGCCATTCCCTTCCTGGAAGTAGCCAGGAGTGAAACTAAGAAGGCTTGTATTTGGAGAAAACTTGATTAATTATTAAGGACAAAGGACTGGTATAAGGAGGTTATATCTTTATCGGAAGTGGCCTTCTTAAAATAGTATATATTTTTTCTGCTTTGTCATTGTAAAGAAGACTCTAATTAATTTGTCTTAAGTAAGCATGTAATTGGCAAGGAGCATGTAGTTTAGAGCATGCAGTTTATTCAGTTATGTTGGTGGGACCTTGTTGATGTCTATGGCAACTGAGAACTAGTAGAATACTGTTTTCCATTCGTATAACAGATATTTTTTGAGCCCCTACACTGTACCAAGCACCGATATTTGATGCATCTGATGTTAAAGTATGGAATGGTACAAAGGCTAAAGGAGAAACAGGCTATTCAGAGTACAGAGCTTTGTGCAATGCTTCAGTCAACTATAAATTTCCACATTCCTTTACCAATTAACTATGCTTTTTCTACTTTTCACTTTAAATTTGAATTTACTGACATAATTGTCTGTTTTCTGCTTACTGATAGAGATTTTCCTTACTATGTGTGAAAAAAAAAATACTGGAAAAAACCTCACTCCATTGGCTTATGTTTGCTCTTCTAATGAGTTAATTATCAGCTGGGAGGGCAAGGAGGAAGAACCAAGTGAATAAATAACAAATTAGATCTGAAAGAGAGACAGAATGAAACTTGGGTTAGAGCTAGTAATTCCTAATTTAAAGAAAGGAGGAGATGAGAAAAATTCTGGAGTGATTGTTCTTTAGGACCTAAAAATGTTAGACCAAGATCAGTTTTTAAAGGCTGTCATTGGAGTTTACTGTTTTACCTGTCTAAATAAGGTATGCGAAGATTACAATTACGTAAAGCTAATTTGGGTTTCCAAAGTGCAAGAAGATCAGATATTCCCATGAATGAATAAAGTAATAGAAGCTGTGTAGAAAGGTGATAGTTATATCATCTTCTGCTGAGGCTTTTTGCAGAGGTGATGAGAACACCTCAACTTTGACCCTTACAAGGTATAATTTGATAATAGAAATTTAGGCTTTTTGGTGCAGAGAAATGGTTTTGAGCAGATTTGGTGTTCTGGAAGCCACTACCAGTTTCTCAAAGATGACAGCAGAGTTGCTTGAAATATTTTTTGATTGCTGATTCAACAAAGAAAGTTGACCCTGAAATACAGTGTACAGTAGAATTGCATTTCTGATGCATTCTGTCTGCTAGAGGTTGTTTTGTTTCCATCCCAGCCTCTTAAAAAAAAAAAAGAATGAATTAACGTTTATTTAACTTCTCTGAACCTTAGTTTCTTCATCTATAAAGTGGGAAAATAATACTCTGTGTTACTGTGAAGGTGAATAGTTTATACATCAAAACAAAATAGTATCTGACACATGGTAAATGTTCAGTAAATGTTAGTTCTTTTATTGACACCACCACCAGCATTATTTATTAAGCACTTGTTTTAACCCTAAGCTAAAAGAACATTTTAGAGATGCTGAGACTAATGCTTAGAGTAATTTTCCTAATGTTACCCAGCAAGTAAGTGGTAGACTCTAAAGGTAGACCTGAGCTGATAGGAATGTGGAGCAAGCTTAGAGTTGAAACAGGCTACCCCAGCCCTTACCATTTCTAGTTTCAAGACACTTAGGAGGGTAAGACTGACCTCAGACCACCCCCAGCTACCAGGAAGGTGGTGTTTACAAGTAAGTCATTAGTGCAGACATAGAATATGTCAGACTAGTTCAAATCCTGGCTTTGTCACTTACAAGCTGTGTGAGCTTGAGCAAGTTATTTAACCTTTCTGAGTCTTGGTTTCTTCCTATGTAAGATGAGAATATTTGCCTCTTGGTACATAAGGAGATCAAATGGAATGAATCACTTTGCATGTGGCCAGTGCTCAAAACTAATCCCCAGGCTTATGCTAAGGTGGCCCAAACTTCTACCTGATTCTGATACAAGCCATCTAGATGGTAGTGATTAGGGTCTGCTTCCCTGCTCTGGCCTAATAACCCTGGGATCAAACCGTTACTGAACTCCCAAAGCTGTTTTTACATTGGAATCATAGGGGATTCTTTTCAGAAATACTAGATATGTTTGGACTCCACATGAGAGATTCAGATACTGAAGATGATCCTGACAGAGCACACATACCCCCCACTCCCACCCCAAGCATTAGACTGGCCAGTTGAGGATAGCAGCTGAAGCACAACCCCGGTGATCTTAATGCCTGAATTGTCACAGTGTCAGTCAGGCTTCTCACAGGGCTGTTGTGCTCTGGTAGGAATATTAATGAGCAGACAAGGGGTGGGTTCCCTACCAAAAGGAACTCTACAGAAATGAGGAGCTCATCTGTATAGTCAAGCAACATTTCTATTTGGAAAGAATATTAATGAGATCTGGATAGGAATCAGATACCAGGAAAGGACAGCTGCTGTAAGAGGCAATTTGAATTGTACAAGGAGTTACACATGATATTCAGAAAGTCCTTGTGCAATTTTAAAAAGTAATTTAAGTGTAGTGATAATAAACAATTTATAAATGACATTTAAAAAATAAATGTAGTTTCAAAAAGTAAATGTGTTGAGTGGCCAATATACATTTGAAAACCCTCCCCATGATTAAAGGAATGAAAACTAACACAATAATGTGCTATTTTTCACACATCTAGCAGATTGGAAAAAAATAAATGATTACTAATGCTCATTATTGACAAGGATGTGAATAATAGGCTTTCTCATAAAGCTGATGGTTCAAACATAAATTGATGCAAAAATGCACATAAATTAATACAACTTTTTTGGAGGAACACTTGGGAATGTCTATTAAAATTTTTAAGGCTTAGGCCTATTGAACTAGAAATGCTGCTTCTAGGAATTTACACCATAGATGCACACCTTCAAGTAGGCAATTGTAGAAGCATCTTCATGGCAGTCTTGTTCTTAATAATGAAGAACCTAAAGCAGCCCAAATGTTCATTGACAGGGGCCAAGTTAAATAAGTTATGGACTATTGCAGAGTAAAATGATATGTGTTAATGAAAGGTTGAGGTAGATCTGTATGTCCTGATGTGGATGTCCAAGAGGAAATAAATAATTGCTGAACAGCACATTATCATAAAACCATTGTAACTTTTCAAAAAGGTAGGTGTTGATACATGATGTATATTAATATCTTTGTACCTCAGTTTTCTCATTTGTAAAATAGGCATCATAATAGCTTCTACTTTGTGAGTTATTAAAAAGATAAAATGTGATAATATTTGTAGAATGTCTAGAACAGAGACTGACACATAGCACTATGTATTTGCTATTATTATCACAGATAGGCGATATGAGAAAATTTATACTCCAAACTGTGACAGAGGCTTTCTTTGGGAATTGGCTTGGGGAAAGGGGAGGGATAAGAGTAGGCAGAGACTTCTCTTTCTTATATAGTTTGTTCCCACGTAATTGCTTATGATGAGCAGCCCTATCCCTTGACCAATCACTGATAAGGAAGCTGGACAGTGAAGAAAATGGTAGCTCAAGGTTGGAGTGCTTGTTGAGACCTGCGGAGGAGAGGTTCCCCAAAGGAAAAGGGAGGGGAGGTAGGGAGATAGTCTGGGGAGACAGGAGGGGTGCTGATGGATTCCACTTTGGCTGCTAAAGCTCTTTTTGAAAACTACTGACCTAATTAAAAGATGATAAAAATTTTAATTGCACAAGAACCTTATGGAAGGCCCAACATTTACATCTGGACTTACCCTTTTTATAATTTAGTTACATTTATAGTAAAAAAGTGATTCATGTTTAATATGGCTTTTGAATAAAAGCTACAAAAAGTATTTGCTCAAAGTGCCCACAACATACATTTAAGAAATAGTTTTTCTAATAATGATGAAGTAAACATTTCAATGTTTTAAAGAGACCACTAATTTATTTTCAATTAGTAATATTACCTCCATTATGTAATATTATGTAGAGTAATTTCTGCAATTAAAAAAGGGAAACAGCTGAAGCAAATACTACATTTATAAATTATTTTTAGTCAGAGCCTTATTATATAGGCCTTCTTAAGACAATATGACATGTAAACTAAGCTAAGCTCGAGTAGGTGTTCTGTTAATGAGGCCTTTAGAATAGTGTTTATTGACTGTGTCTTATGCACAGAGACATACAAAGACTGTCTGACCTCAAGCAATGTGCCAGGCACTGTTTTGCATATATTATCTCCTTTTATTTTTAGAACAACCCCGTAGCATACTTTTATCATCCTCATTTTACGTAGAAGTGTAGTACAGAGAGATTGCCGTGCATCTAGTTAGCACTGGAATCAGAACTGGAATCAACTAGTGTTTCCATGATATTGCTGTGGTGTGAGAATAACCAAACAACCTCGGTGATGTGATGTGATGGGTGATGTGAGCCCTGTGTCGGGGACATGTGCTGAGAGCTCTCAGGAACCTCAGTGATCATCTATCATCTAGTGACTTTCAAACTGTAATTTTTTTTAATTGAAGTATCCTTGATATATAATCTAATATAGGTTTCAAATGTACAACACAGTGATTCAACAGTTACCCACATAATTAAATCCTCACCCCATCTAGTGCAGTTACTATTTATCAATGCAGAAATATGTTACAGAATCATTAACTGTATTCTCCATCCTGTGCTACCATCCCTGTGACTAACTTATATTGTGATTGTGAATTATTGTGCCCCATTATCCCCCTCTCCCTCTCCCACCACCTGCCTCAGTCCCTCCCCCTTGGTAACCACTAGTCACTTCTCAGTGCCTGTGAGTCTACTGCTGTCAAACTGTAATTTTTTTTAATAACAGGGTTTTTTTAAATTAAAATATAATCCATATACCTTACAATTTACCTATTTAAAGTGTGCAGTTCAGTGGGTTTTGGTATATTCACAGAGTTGTTCAGCTATCACCACAATCAATTTTATATTTTCATCACCTCCCAGAAAAGCCCCATGCTCAGTAGCAGTCAGTCTCCTTACTCCTCGAGTGCTAAGCAACCACTCATCTACTTTCTGTTCCTATAGATTTGCCTCTTCTGGACATTTCACATAAATGGAATCATATGATATGTGACTTATTGTGACTGGTTTCTTTCACTTGGCGTAATCTTTTCAAGGTTCAACCATGTTGTAGCACATAACAGTATTTCTTTCCTTTTCATGGCCAAATACTATACCTTTATGTGGACAGACCACATTCTGTTTATTCCCTCATCAGCTGATGAACATTTGGAATCTTTCCACTTTGGGGGCTATTGTGAATACTACTATTATCAACATTCGTGTATAAGTTTTTGTGTGGAATGTGGTTTCATTTCTTTCAGAGATACACACACATACATACACACTATGAGTGATTGCTGGGTGTCATATGATCATTATGTGTTTAATCTTTTGAGGACCTGCCAACCATATCCAAAGTAAGTGCACTATTTTACATACCCATAAGCGGTGTATGAGGGTTTTAGTTTCTTTACATCTTCACCAACTCTTGTCAAGCTCTAACTTCTTAATCACATCCCACAATAACAAATATTTTACATTCTTACCCAGTTTATTCACATACAAATAACTCAAACAAAGCTTTAGAAAAGAACACCAAAAGTATGTGTGACATAGTCTGATATTTTCTATTTCATTTTATTCTTTTCCGTTAATGAACAAACATGCCAGTCTGACCGGCAAAAGTTGATTGCACAACTCACAAATTGTGACCTGCAGTTAGAAAAACAATAGCCTACTTTAACCCCTTAATTTCACCCAACAGGAAGTTGAGGCCCTGAGAGATGCCTTGTTCAGTAGGTAATACTGCTAATTAGTGTCAGGTTAACAATTACAGCCTGTTGGCTTCCTGACTTTAATTTTGACATCTCAGTAAATTTAGTTGCCCTCATATTTAGTGGATAAAAACAAGTTGGAATTTCTGTTCAGATACCATTGTTCTAACCTTGTATATTTTTCTCAAGCAGCATTTTAAACTCAGGAACAATCCAAACTAGAGAAAAAAGAATAAGAAGAACTCAATTTTATTATCAAACGCCTTGGTCTACACAATAATTTTGTGCCTCCTGAGCAGAGAATTTCTAGGTGAACCAAGAGGGTGGGCAACAATTTATCAGTTCAGTGTCCCAGGTTCTGGTCCAAACCTTAGTCTCCCTTTAAAGCGCAGTGATTTTCTTTACACTGCCAGATTTGAATGGCAATATAAAATTTGAAGTGGGCAATATAAAAATATTTTATGCTGCTGTTTTTCCATTTTTTTCTTGGAGCACATGTAGGTCTTAGACCTTTTTATTTCAGTATTTTCCAACATGTGATGGGAAACCTCCAACACTAGGAATCATTTCAAGGTTCTTGTAAAATGAGATCTTCCTGAACCTACACTGGGCTAAAGAAATGAGATGGGACCTGGAAATTGGTATTTTAAACAAACTTCCTAGGTGATTCTTATGTACAAGATTGTGTACATTTTATGTCAAGGTTGTGACCTACAGAATTAAGTATTTTTTCCCCTTTTATTTCTCACCTTAGGTTCCTTTTGGGTTCTAGAATTACTATTTGGCTTGTTACCTGAAAGGCCAAATACCTGGGGTTTTTTTTCTATTTAAGTATCATTGATACACAGTCTTATGATGGTTTCACAAAAATAACACAGTGGTTCAACATTCACCCATATTATCAAGTCCTCCCCCACCACCTGCCCTGCATTGCAGTCACTGTCTATCAGTGAAGTAAGATGCCATAGAGTCATTACTTGTCTTCTCTGTGCTGTACTGCCTTCCCCAAGACCTACCTATATTATGATTACAAGTTATAGTGCCCCTTAATCCCCTGCTCCCTCCCCTTTGTTAACCGCTAGTTCCTTCTCCATGTCTGGGTGTCTGCTGCTATTTTATTTCTTCAGTTTTGCTTTGTTTTTATACTCCATAGATAAGTGAAGTCATTTGGTACTTGTCTTTCTCCAACTGGCTTATTTCACTGAACCTAATACCCTCTAGATCCATTATGTTGTTATAAATGGTAGGATTTCTTTTCTTTTTATGGCTGAATAATATTTATATGTACCACATCTTCTTTATCCATTCATCTATTGATGGACTCTTAGATTGCTTCCATTTCTTGGTTATTGTAAATAGTGCTGTGATAAACATAGGGGTGCATGTGTCTTTTAGAATCAGGGATCTTGTTTTCTTCAGGGAAATTCCTAGGAGTGGAATTACTGGGTCAAATGGTATTTCTATTTTAGTTTCTTGAGGGACCTTCATATTGTTTTCCACAACAGTTGAACCAATTTACATTCCCACCAACGGTGTAGGAGGGTTTTCCTTTCTCTGCATCCTCGCCAGCATTTGTTGTTTCTTGTCTTTTGGATGTTGGCCATCCTAACTGGTGTGAGGTGATATCTCATTGTGGTTTTAATTTGCATTTCCCTTATAATTAGCCATGTGGAGCATCTTTTCGTATGCCTGTTGGCCATCTGAATTTCTTCTTTGAAGAAGTGTCAGTTCAGATGCTCCACCTATTTTTTAATTGGGTTATTTGTTTTTGGGTGTTGAGGCATGTGAGTTCTTTGTATGTTTTGGATGTTAACCCTGCCAAATAGCTATTTGTAGGAAATACCTGAATTATGACTATAGAGGGAGTTAACTAAAACAGACTCCATTGATAGGGTTCAGTTTTATTCTACCTGAGTTTAGTACAAGAGAGTTTAGTGCATTTTTTTATGGCTATATCCAGAAGTTTCCCATAATTTGAAATTATTTATCTTAGAATAAGCAAACACAACACACTGTTTTGTTTCATTTTCTCTTGCCCCAAAGTACTAGTCTATAGAAATAGCTGAATCCAACAAATGATTTAAGATACCTGGTATCCCTCCCTTTATTAAATAAATACTTGAGTGTGCCAGTCACTGTTCTGAGAGTTAAAATACAGTATGATTTAGAAAAAAAATACAATGTGATCAGTGTTATGGGTAAATCTAGTACTTGGGAACTTAAAAGGAACCCCTTAGCCCAGCCTTGGGAGGTCAGGGAGGGCATCTAGAGTAAAGTGTCATTTAAGCCAGGACCTATAGCATAAGGTCAGAGAGGGACTAAAGCATTTTCAGATAGAGTGAAGAGTTTGTATAAAGAAGGGCCGGGGTTCAAGGGAGATAAGTTGGGCCTGCCTAAAAATGTAAGAAAACATTTACACTAAGTCCACATGTGAAAGAAAATAAAGAGGGTTGTGAAAGAAAACTTACTGATAAATAATAATTATGAAATATATGACAACTATATAATTACTTATATCTAATATAATTATATTAGATATATATAATATATCTAATATATATTTATCTAATATATATATCTAATATATATAATAATAGATATTTATAATAATAGATATATATAATATATCTAATATATATTTATCTAATATATCTAATATATATAATAATAGATATTTATTGAGTATTAGGTGCTAGGTGATATTGTACATAGTTAAGTTTAGGAACTAGTTTTAATCCTTAGGACAATGCTATGATATAGGTTCTTTTATTCCCAATTTACAGATAAAACTGAGAAAGAGTATAATAGCTTGCCCAAGATCACACAACTAGTGAGATTCGAAAAGCTACATTCGAATTCCATGTTTGAATGCTCTGTGCTGTTAGCCTCTATGCCTTTCTCTCTCTGCTGTGTATTCCTGTATTAGACATTTTATATAGAATTTTTGACAGGTTATGGTAGGTGAGGGTATACTCCTCAGAGAGGTGACTAAACTGCCAATGGTCACCTCAATTAGAAAAAGGCAGAGTAAGAACCTGTAAGTCCTCTTTTTAACCTCAGAACGTGTGCACATTTTGTTACATCATACTGTCTTTCGTGTTATATTTTTTTGTTTGACATAAGCAAAAATTCATCTGCTAGATCATCTTTGGAGAACAATTTTTACTTGTTAAATAAACTTAATTTGAGGGGTAGAAGTGAGAGGGGAGGATGCATATGATTTAGCCTGTGTTATGCTATGTATTTATGGGACATATGAAGCTATCCAGCATGCAGTGGAAGTCAGAAAGGCTACAGCTTATGATACAGCTTTGGGAATCACCTGGTCTGAGTGACCTCGGTGACTTGAAAATGGCTGAGCTCACCCAGAGAGAAGAAACCGATCCTTGAGTAATGCCTCAGAACAGGGAAGAGTGGAGGAAGATTCAGTGAGAAAACTGAGGATGGTTTGAAAGCTGGGAAAGGAACCAGGAGAATTCCATTTAAGAAAAAACAAGGAAAAATACAATTTCAAAAATGAGGGACTAATCAACAATTCAAATGGCAACAGAGAATAATAAAAACTGAGACATGGTCCTGGGATTTGACAGTTAAGAGATCTTTAGGAAAATAATTTCAGTAGGATGGTAGTGGAAGCAGAACACAGTGGGCAGAGGGATGAAAGGAAGATAGGAAAATTGAAACAATGAGTATCTGGAGACTAAGGTTTAGCTGTGAAGATAGGTGCAAGAGTGATGTGGTAGCTTGAAGGGAAAAGAGGCTTAAGAGAAAAGAAGATTATTTATTTAATCCAAAAATACATATTTCAGATATGTGTACACACACACATCAGAAATGTGAGCATGTTTTTAGGTGGAGAGAGCAAAGACAAAGGTGGAGATGAAGTAAAGTTTTGGGAATATAGAAGAGAAAGATTTCAAGCTCAGATGGACTTTGTGACCCTTATTTTTCCCCACACACAGGAGAGAAGAGGGAAAGGTTATGTCTGAGGGTACTTTCTTTTCTTATTCTTTTATCTTTGGGGTGGCAAAGTGTATCTGTGATTCACTAAGTGAATTTTTTAGGCGCCTAGTAAAAGTTGCACAGATTCCTTGGTGAGCAGTTTCCAAAAGTGAAATTGCTTCTCATTACATAACCTCTTTTTCATTACCCTTGCTCTGGATCTTAGTGTTTTTTAAGAACAAAATATCCTTAAAAGGAGGTAAGAAAAGAGAGAAATTGTTGCTGAAGTTACTCTGTCCTGATGCAAACATCTACATCTTTGCTGACCCCTGGAAATTTGTTCATTGTTACAATTTTCCTATTGTCTGTGATACATGTTTCTATAGAAATCAGGCTAAAGCTCTTCTAAAAACAGTAGCAATGTAATTCTAACATACATACTGTTACCATGTTGCTGAATAATAGTGACCCTTTTATGTATAGGATTTGAAGTTACCTAGTGGTTCCATTTTTTTCATATCACTTGAGTTTATCTCAGAATTTGAATGAGCTAAATCACATTTCTAAAAATTGTATGTACTTTATCAACAACTAGTCTTAGGACTGCATTAGAAGTATTCATTTTTTTTGTACTGATAAAATTTTAGATAAAATTTAAATCTTAATGCAATTTCATTCAAGACATATTTATAGAGTTCCTTCTATTTATATGGTACTAGATGCTAGGAGGGCAAGAGGCTAAGTAGATCTGTCCCCTCACCTCAAGAATCTTTCTGTGGAGTAGGATTTATAAAATTATGATAAGGCAGAGGAAGTGACCTGTGCTGATTGGAAATAAGGCTAGGGTGGTTCAGTAAAGGATTGAGAAAATGGTCCTTCACTTGAGTCTTGAGAGGTGAATAGATTAAGGAAGGGATAACATTCCAGGTGGAATGGAAAAATAGATGGTGTGTCAAGGAAGCAGAAATTGGTAATGACATAAGTTTGGAGATTCTAGATCTATTTTCATGTCAAAATTCTATGGAATTAGTCTTCTTACTATCAGAGAAAGAAGTTACAAATAAAAGGGGATGCTAAAATGAATCTTATGCTAGATTGGAATCAGAAGTATCATTGTGGATTCATAGTTAATATATCTATATATATCTTTATCTATACCTATATCTAAAGAGGTATATGTAGAGATAAATATAGAAACACAGTTATGTATATATACATACATGTATTTTCCTGGTCTGTCCCGTCATAGAGTGCCTAGAAGCAGTGAGAGCTCAGCAGCAATGAGCACATCTTACTGTCCAGATCTTGGTGTCTCTAATAAAAGGAACCAGGGCTCCTTGGAGAAGTGGTTAATTGCAGGGCTGGGGCAGGCAGATATGAGTCTGGAACACCTTATAGTGCTAGAAAGTAAGCAAGTGCTAAAAAAAAAAAAAAAAGAAGAAGAGGAAAAAGAAAATTGGTAGCATGTTGAAAGGACACTAGAGCCAAGCTGAAATAGCTCCAGATAGCCAAAACTTGAACAGTTTGAGCAACAAAATAAAATAGCTCATGGAATAAAATAATCCAGGAATTATTGTAACTCAGGGAATGAAAGAAATATCCATGAATCTATACTAATATAAATAATAAATGATTGAATAAATAAATAAATAAATAAGGGAGAAAGGACAATTCTTCCTTATAGAGGAATTTCACTTAGTAAATGCAGAAGGAATGAGGGTAGTAGAAAACCACACTGGAACCCCACAGTAAACATTGCTGAAGGTGAAACCCACCCGTGAATGCTAAAATTAATGAGGAAAAGTTTAAGGAGGACCAGGATTAAAGCATCTCCCCCCCCAAATGTTTTTGAATTATAAAGAGAAGACTATAGTAACTGTAAATTACAGTGGAAAAACCTGGCAGCCACCACCTTAACCAAGTGGTCATGGTTGACATCACCAGTCATAAGACATCAATATCATGTACCCTCTCTCATGGTACACTGAGGAAGGCACATCAGCTCTGCAGCATTCTTATCAAAATTCTATGACCTCGATCTAATCTGAAACTTTTTTTTTAACTTTTTTTTTGGAGCACTGTGAGATGTTCCAGACACTTCTTGTATTTGCCCTGTCCCAGCTCTGGAATCAACCACTTCTCCAAGAAGCCCTGGGTCTTTTCAGTGGACAAACCAAAAAACCCAGACTGAGGGACATACCTGACCAGTACTCTTTGAAAGCGTCAAGGTCGTGAAAGACAAGGAAAAACAGAAGAAATGTCAGAGATTGGGGAGAGCTTAAGGAGACATGACAACTAAATGCAGTGTATGTAAGGTCCTGGAACAGAAAAAAGACATTAGCGGAAAACTGGTAGAATTTGAATAAAGTCTGTAGTTTAGTTAATGCTACCGTACCAATTTTGATCATTGTACTGTGGTAATGTAAGAAAGAGCCAGGTTAAAGGATTTAGGAACTTTGTATTATCTTTGTAACTCTTGAGTAAATCTAAAATTATCTCAAAATAAAAGGTTTAAAAAACTATCAACTTCCCCAAATTTTTTCAAGTATGTGAATTTAGTCACTGTATTTTGTGTAAAACTATACCCTTAGAAATAAGTGTAGTTTAGTATTCTGAAAAAAAAAATGTAGGAACATATTTCATGTTGCTATTAAAATTTCCCTTTGCACATTGAAGTTTTTTAGATTGTTCTTTTTCTTTTAATTAGTTGCTCCCTTTTACCTGTTGACAGTCAAATTAGAACGAGTCCTTGGTACAAAATAAATAAATAAATAATAAAACTCTACCATCAATTTCTAAATAAAGTAACATTTTCTCTTAACAAGTTAAGTTTGTACTTTGTTCTCTTGAATTTTTTGAGGCTAAATTCAGGCAACTATGCCCTTTGCACAAGTAGTCACTTCAGGAGCCAAAAAAAAGAGAGAGAGACAGAGGGAGGGAGAGAAAGATATAACTGGGATTGGATTTGTAAGAACAGGATTTTATTAGTGTCAGCTCATTTACTTCTGTTCCAGCTGGTTTCAAGGAGACAATTTTCATGGTTAGGTAACTCTATAAATGAATTTACTGGAGGTTTCCTAGAGCACTACAGGCCTCACCCTAAGCAATAGCTTAAGGAAGCAGATACCTGGAGCCAAATATCCCAGTGAGTCATTGCCCAACCCTTAAACTCTCAAGGACTTTTGTTTGAGAGACCTTTATCTTCAGGTTATAGCTCACCCACAGGACCTCTAGCTCTCCCGCTCCAGGCTACCTGGTGTGATGCAAGAACTTTGAACTGGGAATTAGAACTCTGGCTCTCATTCCACTAGCTGGTGTGTTTGGGAAAATTACGGGACCTTTATGTGGCTCAATTCCCTTACTGTAAAAAAAGGGACTTGGTTATTTGACTTCTAAGCTCCCTTCTTGATGTAGAAATCTGCCATATGTATCTAAAACTGAAGGCCTCTTCTTTCTTGGCAAGTAGTTTCCCTTTCTATGTATCCCATTATTATTTTTGTATACCACTGCCCTTCCAGGCTTTGACGCAAAAAATCTTAGAGTTATGTTTGTTAAACCATTTACTTTAACTCTTGCATACAACTTCCAGCCAATCCAGCAGTTCTTCCTTCATAGTTGAAGTGAGAGTAGAATGCATATGACCAAAGAGGCCATTTTGGAGTCTGAACACTGGATTCTGCCTCGGCCATATTTTAGTTATAGGATCTTAAGGAAATTACTTGACCTCAGTGAACCATAGTTTTTTTTTTTTTTTAAGGAAATAACACTAATCTGTCTCCAGTGTTGTTGTAAGGATTAAATGAGTTAGTAAGTACCCAATAAGGGATAGCTACTGTTATTATTTGTATGTGGCAATGCAATGGATTAGATCATTTTTAAAAATTGAAGTATGTTTAAATGAAATACAATATTATATTAGTTTTAAGTATACAGCACAGTGATTTGACAGTTACACACATTATTAAATCCTCACCCCCAATAGTGCAGTCACTATCTGTCACCATAGAAAGATGTTACAGAACCATTGACTATATTCTCCATGCTGCATTTCCATCCCCATGACCACCTTATATTATGATTGAGATTTTTTTGCCTCGTTATCCCCCTCACTCAACCCACCCACTCCAACCCCTCCCCCATGGTAACCACTAGTCACTTCTCAGTGTTTGGGTCTACTGCTGTTTTGTTCATTTTGTTATGCTTTTTGTTTTTAGATTCTGAATACGTGACATCATATGGTATTTTTCTTTCTCTGCCTGACTTATTTCACTTAGCATATTCCTCTGGGTCCATCCATGTTGCAATGGATTGGATCTGAAAGTCAGCTGTGCCTTCAGAAAAAATATTCAAGAATATTGGGGCACAGACTGAATAGCTCTTTCTGGATGGGTCTTTCCAGGGGCTGGTACATGCCCTTCTCATTCTTAACAGGATTTCTAGGATTAAGGAAATTGTCTTCAAATCCGAAAATGCAACCCCATAATGCAAACCTGTGTAAGTGAAGATATTCACAATGGAGAGTATTTCAAAGGGGCCCAAGGTAAATTTAAGTTTGTCTGAAAGAATGAATGATTATCTCTGATGCTCACCATTCTGGTGAACTCTTGCCACTGCTCTCTTACTGAAAGATAGTTTTTATTGGTTTGCAGCTAGGTGGTTCAGAGATTTTGCTACCCAATTTCCTACCTTGGCTGAAAGTGATTTTTTTTTTTCATTCAGAGAACATTTATTGAGCACCTAACTGGATAGCACTTTACACTTATATATCTTTTTTTAAATTAAGGTATCATTGATATATAATCTTATAAAGGTTTCACATGAGCAACATTGTGGTTTCAACATTCACCCATATTATCAAGCCCTCCCACACCCCATTGCAATCACTGTCCATCAGCATAGTAAGATTCCTTAGAGTCATGATGAAAGTGATGGTTTTAATCATTATTCATTACTTGTAGCAAAAAGAAAATTGGAATCAAACAATACAGATTTGAATCCCAGCTCTGCTACTTTAAAGCTAAGAGATCATTGTGAAGTTATTTAACATTTCTGAATCTCAGTTTCTTCATCATAAATAGATAGTAAAAACAGTTGGGTTAACTGATTGTGCAGATTAAGTGAGATACATGTTTCCCATACACAGATGTTTTAAAATATTCCTTCCAAGTCTGATTTTTAACCTTAGCCTAGAATTTGTAGCTTCCTGTTGTATATTACTAGGATTTTTAAAGAAAGGGCTGGCATGTATATCTCAACATGTGTAAAACAAAACTCATCATTTTCCCTCTTCTTCCTTTATTGACTCTTTCTGTTAATGGCATCAACAATCTTCAAATCATTCAAGTCTGATGGTGCCAGCTTTGATTCCTTCTCTATCCCTATGTACATTTTATTCTAAGAACTGTCAATTGTCTCTTCCCACCTTTCTACTCCAACCAGTCCTAATGTAAACCTTGATTACCTTTCACTTAGACAATTTTAGGATCTTCTTGATAAGTAAATTAGATTCCAATATTTTCTCCTCTTCAAAAATTATGTCTACTATTGTAGAATCAGCTTTTAAAGGATGGTTCTCATTATGTTTATTTTCTTTTTTAGAAACTTTCTGTGTTCCACCATAAAGACTGTGGGTAATTCACTGTGGAGCTTTCATTTTACAGATGTGGAGTTTGGGGCTTAGGGAATTTTTTTTTTTTTTTTTTTTTTTTTTTGCTATAACGCTCATATGTGTGCAAAGGAGTAAGCACATTAAGAGTAGACCTCATCTCTGCTCATTCACAGGCTAATTCTTTCCATTATTGGAATATGGCCCAGACTTCTTAGCATGGTGTTCAACGCTTTTCCCAGTCAGGCCCCTTACTGTCTTTGCCTACCTTATCTTCAACTTTTCTTACACCTAGAATCTAACTGCCTAAGGTATCCTACGCTACTTCAACTCCCTGTGTAATGCTGTTCGCCCTACCTGAGATGCACTTTCCTCGTGCCTTCATTTGCTGAAATTCTGCCTGGTCTATAGGTCCCAAGTCAGTCCAATGTCTCTTGCCTTTCCTCCCATGAAGCTGAAAAAGCAGATGCTGTACTCCTAGACCATGCATTGCCTCTAACCACATTCTGCCTTGTGCTATAATCATTTGTGTACACATTGGCAAGCCCAGTAGACTATGTGCACTATGTGGGCAGGGCCCTCTCCCTACACCTTGTAGAAAAAGGTTACTCAGTAACCTGGTATTAGAGTCTATCAAAAATCATGTATTGATTCTCACCTTTATCTGTTTCATAGGGTGCTAATCACATTAAGAAATAATAGTATACTTCTGTAAAGAGAGGTGTGTTCAGGATCTGAGCCTACTCATTCCTTGAGTATAAAGTTTGTTTATCCTACCTTTATACCAAGACAGATGTTCTGACTTTTCCTGGCTTTCTGGCTGAGAGTAATCAAAACCATGGAATTGGAGTTGGGAATTAAACCGCTTTTTTCTTAATCACAGTTAGCCCCTCTAATAATTAATGCTTTTCCTGTTTTATGAACAAATTTGAGAACATGTGTTCTGTATTTTTTTCTTTTATCCAGGATTACTGTAGAAGAACTGACAATATTTATATCCATATCTACATTGGAAGCATAATTGTACCTAATAATGTCTTAAAGTATTGGTGTCCCTATACTTGGCCTACAGGGTCATTGTTGTGGTTTTACATAATTAAGTTTAGCTGATTATTACTTCTGCATCTCTTCCTTGTTAAAGAAAGAGCTGACAGTGTTTAGTGGGCCTGTCATTTGCAAACTAGAAAACAGATAGGCAAATAATTATCATATATTATTTGATACATTCAAGTTTACTTCAAACAACATATATAGAATTAAGGTTATTTTATCCAGGAAGAAAGATACTATAAAAAAAACACATTTATTTCTTACTTATTCTGTCAGGGTTTTTTCTGCTTTATCTTTATTCCTCATAAGGATACTATAAAGTAAGTACTAATATTACAGATGAGAAATCTAAGTTTTAGGGACTGACGCACAGCTTTACATGGTGGGGCCAACACTCCCACTTAGATGCATGTCTCTAGTGCCAGAGCGCCTTTCCATAAGAGGGTTCTATGTTGCCTTCCAACATGGCGATTCAAACAAACAAGTAAATGGAAACAACAAAACCAGCTTTGTTTTCAGACAAGGCTTTAGCTGGAAGAACAGGTACTACATGTGGAAAAGTAGTGTGATCTTGTAAGGTGGCTTATCACTTACTTTACATCACAGGACTTTGAGTGTTGACACAGTAGCCCATGTTGCTAGTTAAACACACTGATGGTCCATTGTTGCCAACGCCGTTCGAAGCAGTACCTGAAGCACCAGACATTCTAGAGATGGGTTATTCTGTGCGGTTGTAAAGGGAGCTGCAAGTCATACTTTCATCTAATTTTTCACTATTCAAATAA
This sequence comes from Manis javanica, assembly GCF_040802235.1. Taxonomy (NCBI): domain Eukaryota; kingdom Metazoa; phylum Chordata; class Mammalia; order Pholidota; family Manidae; genus Manis; species Manis javanica. Next base: position 87,708,196 of record NC_133165.1, read on the forward strand.
GGAAACTGGTGACTCATTTCTAATCTCACCGATTCTGGGCAAAGATTGGAACTCCTTTGGCAATTACTGGGACAAAAACCAAACAATTCAGGTTAATGGATAGAGACTAGGTGGTATCAAGGGCACAGCTCTATGTATTCTTTGAATTCTTTTTCTTTGAAGGGATTTTAGAAAAGAATTGAAGTACAGAGGTTTTATCCTCTGAATTTAAAGTGTATTATACTTCCCTCAATTGTTAATAGGCTTTAAAATAATAAGAATTATAACAAAAGCCAATACTAATATATTTTACTTAAAATGCTCTTAACACTACTATAACCTACAACCTACCTAGTATTTTAGATATATTTTCTTCTTAAATCCACATCAAAACTCCTGTAAAGGTAGGTATTAATCTTCATTTTTCAGCTGAAGAAACTAAAACTGAAAAGATTACATAATTTATTCAAGGTAACAAAGTTATGATTTCAATTGAAGTCTGTCTCTCCTTACAGCCCTCGATCTTAAATATTACACACATCGTGTCCCCAGCTCTCTCCCAACACTAAGTGGTCAGTGCTGCAGAGTTTAGGGAGAGAGGGCAGCCAAAAGACACTTGGATGTAGGTAGATCCTAATTTGGACCTGACTCTACAGAGGTGCTGATTGTACTTCCCCTGGGATGTAACTCAGAAGAGGGAACACTGCACTCCAAATGTGATTTTGGAGCAGACTTAAGTTCAGGGAAAGGCCAGTTAATGTTTGCACAGTGGGGTCAGTCATAAAGCGATGGAACTGGAAGGGACCTTAGAGATCATCTGGTCTAATCTCGTTTTATAGGAAGCTACAACCCAAAGATATTGAATCATTTGACCAAGGTATGGTTTTTGGGAAAACGGTAGAGGAATGTGGTCTGCTGATCTAGGATTCTGTGCTCTTTCACTTACACTACATGGCTGCTGGTGCTTGGATGCTGGAGAATCCACTTCTGTGTCTAATATTGTGACCTTCTTTATTGCATAGGTTTTTCAGTATCTGTAGACAAGATGGAATCAACTCCATTTAATAGACGGCAATGGACTTCACTGTCATTGAGGGTAACGGCCAAAGAACTTTCTCTTGTCAACAAGAACAAGTCATCTGCTATTGTAGAAATATTCTCCAAGTAAGTGCTGATCCTGGTCCAAAAAGACCATCGGTCTTGAGCAAACACTACCACCTGTCAGGGAAATCTGTAAAGGAAGTAAATGGTATAAAATGGCTTTATTGAGCACCTTCTGGATTTTAAGAACCATCAAGGCTCTATGGAGGATGATAATAATCAGGAGACATAGTCTCTGTACTTGAATTTTTGTTTTAGCTCGGGGAAGAAAAAGAAAACATAAAGATAATTACAAACACATAATTGTTAAACAGAATGTCAATAAATCCAAAATGAATAAGAATAAGGACTAGAAACAGAATAAGAGAGAGTGACCATCATGGGCAGAAGCTAGTCAGAAAGACTTTCTGGTGGAGATGAGTTTTGTGGCATATTTTTATCTTGCAGAAGAGAGTGTCAGGTGTACTTTATACCTGCATTGTCCATTATGGTAGCCACTACATATCTGGTTACTTGAGTTTAAGTTAATTAAAATTAAATAAGGTTTAAAATTCAGTTCATTAGCTGCACTAACACATTTCAAGTATCCAATAGCAACATATAACTGGTAGTTATCATACGGGATATCACAGAAACATTTCATCATTGCATAAAGTTCTGTTGAACAGTGTAAACTACGTAGATAAACTATAGCCTACTGGCTGTCTGTTTTAGTAATTAAAGGTTTATCAGAACACAACCATGTCCATTTGGGTACTGTCTGTGGCTGCTTTCAACAGCAAAGTTGCAGCAGAGACCATATGACCCTCAAAGTCTAATTATTTACTCTCTGGTCCCTTAAGAAAAGGTCTGACTCCTGCTCTGGACCATGAGTTCTTTGATAATGAGAGTCCCTTTCTTGCTTATTCTGTATGCCTAATAAGTAGCACGGTGACTGGAACATAGTAGGTGCTCAACAAACATTGGAGGATGGCATATGCAAATAATATACCAGGGATGGCAAACACATGGACTTCATTCAAATAGAGATTCCATGTGAGGAGGAGCTTATGGCAAGTGGTAGGTCTAGCTCACTAGTAAAATTTGTTAATAGGAAACTACGACACATTTAAGAGAAGAAAGGTGGTCAAGATTTGAACAAAGTGATTCTGGGAGCTGTATCTAGGATGTAGCCAAATACTGATAGGAGGTTTCTGTAATCTGTAACATCAGGTTTACTTCAATAACAAACCCATCAAGCATCTGCTCTGTGAAAAACACTGCCCTTCCAAACTGTTGACTTAGGTTATCACTTGAAGGAGAGTGGAGGTTGGGTGAGACCATAGAGCTCTTTTACCTTCTACATTATGCATTTTATATTGCTGTAATTTTATGTTAAATATGTATTAGTCTTATTTTAAAAAAAGAAAATATATAAAATATTTCATTAAAAAAGAGATTGAGATCTGGAAAGCTATTAAGACTTAATTCTGACCTCAGGTAACTTAATAGTATAGGTTAGTATGGTTTATATAGTCAGGGAAGTCCCCAGACTCCCTTCATCTTAAAAACTTACATGGGGTACCTGTTAATAGTATGGCATTCCAGTTATCTGTTGCTGCATTAAAAAAAAAAAAACCCTCCAACAGTGTAGTAATGGCTTGAAGTAGCGACATTTCTTTTTCTCCTGAGTCTCCAGTTTGGGCAGGGCTTGCCTCTGCTCCTCTCAGGTCAGCCAGGATGGTTCAAAGACTGGGGGCCATATCATTTAAAGGCTCACTCCTTCCCAAGACAGGGGGGATCTCAGCTGGGGCGCTGGTTGGAACACTTCCACGTGGCTTTTCTATGTGGCTGCTCGGCTTACTCGGCTGGGTTCCCTGGACAAACATCCAGAGACGGAGGGAGGGAGCAATGGAACAAAGTGGGACGGCAGTCAGAGTCAGGGGACGTGCTGCCTCTTGTGACCTAGCCTCAGAAGCTATACCGTTTCACTTTTGCCACATTCTCTTCATTAGAAGCCTGTCACTAAGGCTGACTCATATTCAGAGGGAGGGGAATTTGACTTTACTTTCTGCTAGGAGGAATGTCAAAGATTATTTTGGATGTTTTAAAAACATCCTATATGGCTTTCCAGGCTCCTCCCCTGAAGATTCTGATTCCAAATGTCTGGGAGGGGGCCCGGTAGATTGTATTTTTAACAAGTATCCCAGGTTTAGGGAAGTTAAGGAGGCTCTGGAAGTAGAAGAGATGAACTTGTGAACTTAAACATAAAGCAGAATGAATAAGGTTTCTTATAAGTTTAAGCATAGGATTGTGGAAACTGAACATGAATAAAGGCACTAGGAAAGTAAGCAGTCTAGCATGGAGAAATGCAAAGGGGAGAAGGGACTGGTACAGTTCATTAGGGCCAGATGATGGAAGGCCTCGAATGCCATGCTAAGTTTAAGATTTTAGTTAGATAAACAATGGAAACAATTGAAGGTTTTCTTGCCGGGAGAATGACATGATTAGACTTGCATTTTAGAAAGGTGCTTCTGGCAACAGTGTAAAACGTATACTGAGATTGATAGCATGGAGACATTAAGGCTCTCTGGGAACCCAAGTGAAAGCTATTAAGGGTGGAGGGCAGCAGGATGGAAAGAAAGGGAAGGATTTGAGACAGTGTTGAGATGTGATTAATGGGACTTGGAAACTCCCTGTTCTGCAGAGAAACTGCTCCACATTCTTACCCTTTTCACCCTCCCTAGCCCCACCTCTCTTTAAATGAAACTTGGCTTTCCCTCCACTTGCATTCTATCCCTGAGTAGTGGCTGCCTGCTCTTTCTGCACATGCTTCCCTGAAATACTCTGGGCCTAGGAGTCAGGACTGCTACTTTCCTACATCTCCACTGCTGTTGCTCATCCATTGTTTTTCATGCCTGTTGTGAAATTCTAAACCAGTGCTTGGAGGCTCCCTTCTAACTGTACTATATTCTTATCCTCCCCTTCATTGCAGTGGTGTGCCAACCTCCAGGCCTTCACTGGGGACACTAGCTGCCAGCTTGATTCTCAGTATTTCTCAATGGAGGTGTTCTTGGCATTTTAGATGAGGCAGATCTTCCTTGTGCAGGATATTCACCATGGTGCCCTCCTCCCAATGTTAGTAGCATCCTATGACATTGTGACAACCAAAATAGAAAAAAAGGGGTGGAGGAAAAACCCCAGTAAGATTCCCACACATTTGCAATAGTGCCCCCAGTGAAGGATCACTGGTCCATATAAACGACCTGAACTCTAGACTCACAATTTCTTGATCTTCCCTACTTCTTCAACCTGCACATTGTCTCCTGTGCCCCTGCATCCAAACACAACTTTATCATCACCCAGAAGCCATCCCTGAAATGTGTATTTGGAACACCTACTCTTTAATTAGAGCTTCCTATCCTTCCACTGTTCCACTCTCTGTTGTCCACTGACCCTGCTCTTGGGCCAAACGAGGATACCCAGGCTGTGGATGTCAGGCCCCTTCCTGGCTTCACTTTCTTCCCTGCCTAACTCGGTCATTCACTTCAGTGAAACTCTCACCACTTCCTCAGTTCCCTTCCCACCCCATTATTCTTTCATTGCCCAGCTCAGCCAGTTCTCAAGATAGAGGATTTGAGTCTTGTAGTAGCACTGATGAAAGTTAGGAAGTTGGAAAATGCTGTGCATCTTAGGGGGCTCCTTAATTTTGCAGAAAGTGCAAATCTTCTAACATTATAGGGTGACCGTCTTTTATCCTTGAAAGTTATAAGGGCAAATGGCAATTATGCAAAACTGTAAATCCTAAATCCATTAATCAGAATCAGTGTGCCAGACACTACGCTAGACTCTTGATAGAAATAGATACTATTTTTAATGAACAAAAACTTTAGGAGGGAGGGAGATTATCCTATTTTATAGTTGAGAACACTGAGATGTGGAGAGAATAACCTGCCTAATTTAATATGTTTATTTCTGTCCAGTATTTTATTTTGGTGCATATATTCTAACATATTGAACTGTTGCTAAAGGATGAATAGAATTTTATTTGGTAGGCCGGGAAGGGGAACAACAGGAGGTGAGGCACAGAAGTAGGACAGGAGTGATGTGCACTTAGGACAGTGAAAATCAGAGAACCAGCCTGGATTTCTTCTGTGGATTTTGTAGTCAGTGGAGACATTGCTGATATGCTTAAAGCTTTTAGGGTACACTCACTGTAGATTCCCAAAGCAGATTGCAGGACTGTATTCCACAAAGCATTTGCTAATTGCTACTTGCATCAACTAGTGACCCAGATTTTCAATTCGAAACCTTCCCTATTATGGGGTTCAGAATTAATAAGTTCTATACAAGCCTAGTTAAGAGACTGTAGGAAACCTTAGGAGGTTTCTGATCAGAGACTATTATAAAAGGGGTATTCAGAGGAAGCCTAATCTGGCTGATGTTTATAGAATTATTTGGGCTTTACTTTCTAATTTGTTAACAATAGATTTTACATTTATATATACATAAGAGTTCATTTTTCTAGCATCAGAGCTCTAGCATGAGTACTTTATAGCTATGGACATTTCTTTTACTAAATCTCTATACTATATAAATCATTAAATTTGAGGTAAGGAAGGTCCTATTGATGAATCAATAGGACAGCCAGCTTTGGTTTCATTCACCATCGACTTCAGCATAACATAATCCTTTGTGTGACTAAAATTTGACTATTTTGGTGGAAGTTAATTTCTTTACAGAAGATTCTTCTTTGACTCATATATTTTTGGAATTAAAGGGAATCTAGGATCCCTTCAACCAATTTTCAAGCTATCTTAATTGAGTTCTGCAGAGGAATCTCTGTGGCCCCCTTTAGGAAAATGGGAACACCTAGGACTGAACCTGAGGCCTTCAGCCCCCAGCCATCCTGCTTTGATCCCTCCCATTATGTTAGATTCTAAATAAGATACTATTTGAAAAGAGGATTCTGCAGTGAAGAGTTTAAAACTACGGATCTAGTTAACCTTTGTCCCATTCCACTGACAGATAAGGAACTTGATGTCTGGCAATTCTGACGGAAGTTCACACCCCAAGATGGTGGCAAACCTGAGCCCAGCACGCAGATCCCTGCCCCCACATCATGCCTTCCCCATGTCACAACCCCTCCACCTCTTATTATAATTTTACCCACTCCATAGTCCCAAGAAAGAAACAGTTTACATTTAGTTTTCTGTGACAGTTCTTCCTTCATTAAGAAAAAATTATGATTTCACTCATCTGTGGAGTATAAGAACAAAGAAAAAAACTGAAGGAACAAAACAGCAGCAGACTCACAGAACCCAAGAATGGACTAACAGTTACCAAAGGAAAAGGGACTGGGGAGGATGGGTGGGAAGGGAGGCATAAGGGGGAAAAGAAAAAAGGGCTATTACTATTAGCAGACATAATGTAGGGGGGATGCACAGGGAGGGCTGTACAACAGAGAAGACAAGTAGTGACTCTATAGCATCTTACTATGCTGATGGACAAGGACTGTAATGGGGTATGTAGGGGGGACTTGGTGATGGGAGGAGTCTAGTAAACATAATGTTCCTCATGTAATTGTAGATTAATGATACCCAAAAAAAAATCTTAGTTCATTAAAAAAATAAAACTTGTAAATATACAATAAATAAAATGCAGCATAAAAAAAGAAAAGAAAAGAAAAAATTGACCCTCAGATCTCCCTGGTTAACTTCCTCTTTTTTTTTTTTTTTGTTTCTCTGTTACATTTTAGTGGTGAAATTATTTCAGGGGAAAATATATTGAGTAAAAACTTGGGAGTTTCCATTTTCCCTTTGCTCTGTTTGAGGGCATACAAGCAAGAGTCATTGCTCAGGAACTCTGTTTTCTGGCCTGAGCAAAGTTGGAGACGTTGTTATTATTCCCCAGATAATTTTGGCATCCTCCATCAGCTGCCTGCCTCACAGCTGAGCATTAATGAGCAGTTGCAAGATTAAATTCAATATGTGAAGATGAAGAGACTGGAGGATGAGGAAATTGGGCGAGTTAAGAGGGATGGGTTTTTAATTATAGAAATCTTACTGCAAATATTTTTTCCCTCAGATTTGGGTCTTCAAAATGCCTTCCCCTCTGTCCAAATTAGTGACCTTCACATTTTGTGTGAGAATAGAGCTAGTTGCTGTAAAGTGCCTTTGAGGAAAATCTGAGGCCTGAATCCTAATCTAATACCGAGTTCAGAAGGATTGCATCTCAGCGTCTCTTAGCATTCTCAGAGGACAAGGTGTCAAAGTACCAAGGACCTGGCTTGGAATAGAACAGTGGTGTAGAACCTTTCTCCCTATGAATCTACTGTTTAGCAAGTAGTTCATTACAAATAAAGAATGGGAATATTTGAGTAGGAGTTCCAAAACATGATTCAAGACAGCTGTCGGTGTATACACCTTACAGATGCCTCAGTGCTAGAAGGACAGGACTGAAGATGAAAACTATTTGGATCCTCTTTCTTTAAATCTATGTTTCTGTTAAGACAGTAAAGGGGAGAGAACCTCTGAGCTTATTTACCCAGTTAACCACAGTGTAAATACCTTGCCTTGGAGAATAATTGACTAAGAATGGACCTGTCTGCTGATTGGCTCTGATTTTCATATATTGAGTTATTGTTGTAATATACTGTAGATGACTAGTCAAGGAGTGTGGAAACACAGGTGAAAGGCCAGCTTTACGTTCCTTTCTAGCTATAATCCACTGTTTCTACATTTCCATTTTTAGGGATTCAGACAAATATGTTAGTACAAGTGGGGAAAAAAAATATATATGTACAAACACATGCACCAAAGCACTATTTGTAATGGTGGAAAACTGGAAACAGTCCAAATATCCATTAAAAAGAATGTGGGTGAGTTAATTCTATTTCTAATGAGAGAGGACTGCCAGTGTTACCAAAGGCTTCTGTGTTGCTAAATGGAGATGTTTGTTAGCCTTTGTCTTCCATGAACTCTCACTTCTTTTTTCTCACGTTTTTTCTTCTCTTGGCTTTTCTGGCAGTCTCTTGGTTTTCCTCCTACCTCTCTGACTGTTCTTGTCATTCTCTCTATCACCTCTGACTGCTAAATGTTAGAGTCTCCAGGACCAAGTTCTGGGTCTCTCTACACCTTCTTCAGGGATGATACCCTATACCCCCCTGGCTGTAATACCATCTAGGGGCTGACAAAGATGTAATACCATCTAGGGGCTAAAAAATGTATATTATCAGCTCAGACCTCTCATCTAAGTGCTAGACACATGGATCTAATCCCTGACACCACCCAAATGGGTGCTTTAGTTAACATGGCTAACATTAACTTCTTGAACTTCCCCATTCCCAAGTTTGCTCCTCCTTCAGAATTCCCCATCCAGTAAACAGTACTTCCATTGACTCCGCTGCTAGAAACCCGGGAACCATTCTTGACTTGTTCTTATCCCTCCCTTCATTAACAAGCCTATTGGTTCTATTTCTGAAATATATCTCAAATCTATTCACTTTTCTTTATCTCCCATGCCACCGCACTGGGCCAAGCCAGCATTGCCTCTCACTAATGCCACCTCCATTCTCAGCCCCTGCCAGTTCAATTCTCCACAACAGCACCCAGAGCACTTTTTAAAAACAGGAATTGAATCAGTGACCATTCATCAGACCTACAATTAAATTCAAAATTGAGGTTAGCATGACGTACAAAGCCCCTGCCTCCCAGCATCATCTCCTGCTCTTTCCCTTTCTCAGTGTACTTCAGCACTACCAGAGTTCTTTGTGTACCTTATACACATGAGACAATTTCTTGCTTTGGGACCTTTGCATGTGTTATTTTTCTGTACCTGGAATGCTTTTATTGCCTCATTTTGCCTGGATAACTCCTACTGGTCAAACTTCAGATCTCAGACTTTCCTTTACACACACCCCACCCACTGCTTTCTTAATTGGGTCCTTTGTTAGGTTGCTTAATAATACTCTGTTCTTTTTCTTCAAAATATTTATCAATACGTATTTGTATGTATGTATATATATATGTTTGCATATATGTGTGTATTCTTATGCGTTTACTGCCTAAATGTAAACGGTCTAAGAACACGAATTATCTCTTTTGGTTATTTCTTTCACTACTATGTTTCTAGTACTTGGACCGTATTTTTCAATGAAAACTTCAGCTGTTCTAAAATGGAAATAGTGAGATGCAGAATAGTATGTATAATATTCTTCCATGTTTGTTACTTTGAAAAATGTGTATGTTTTGGATGTTAATCTCTTATCACATATATGATTTGCAAATATTGTTTCCATTCCATGGTTGCCTGTTCACTCTGTTGATAGTGTCCTTGATACACAGACTTTGTTGACATCCAATTTATTTGTTTTTTGTCATTATTGCCTGTGCTTTGTTGTCATTCCAAGAAATCATGGCCAAGTGCAAAGTCATGAAGCTTCACTCCTGGTTTCTTCTAAGAATTTTATAATTTTAGCTCTTACACTTCATCTTTAATCCGTTTTGACTTAAGTTTTATATATGGTATAAGGTAAGGGTCCAGTTTCATTTTTTTTGCATGTGGATATCCAGTTTTCCCAACATCACTTATTGAAAAAACTGTTCTTTACCCATTAGATGGTGCTGACCCCCTTATCCTTTGACTATATATGTTAGGATTTTTTCTGGGCTCTCTAGATTATTCCCTCAATTTGTATGTCTGCCTTTATGTCAATACCACACTATTTTGTGTTTTCTTTTTATTATGGTGAAATATTCATAGTATATAATATACAGTTTTAATCACTTTGAAGTATACAGTTCAGTAGCTTTAAAAACATTCATTGTTGTACAACCATCACCACCGTCCCTTGATTCTATTTATAGCTGTATAGTATGCCATTACATGAATATATTTTCATTTACTTACTCATCCTCTGCTAATGGACATTTGGGTTGTTTTCATTCTTTTGCCACTACAATTAATGTTATGACAAGTTTTCTAATAAAGAAGTTATTTTTGCTTGTGTGAGTATATCCATAGGCTAAATTCTAGAAACAGAATTGATAAATCATCGTTTATGCTTTTGTAATTTTATAATTTTTGTAAAATTGATTAAATACCTCCTGTAGAGGTTTTATTAATTTACTCTCAGCATGTTAGCTTTAAAAAAAAAAACTTCCTACCTGATAGGTAAAAAATGTTCTTAGTATTATTGGAATTTTCATTTTGAGGTTGATTGTCCTTTTTGTTTAAGAGCCATTTGATATTCTTTTCTGTAAACTCTGTGTTTATATCTGTGCCCATTTTTCTATTAAGTTGTTTGTTGTGTTCTTACTGATTAAGAGTTCCTTATATTTTAGGGAACTTAGCCGTTTATCTGTAATATAAGTTGCAAGTATCTTTCCAGTTTGTATTACCATAGTTCTAATCCCAAATTCTTCCATAAGCTATTTATGGTCAATGAAATCCCAGACATTTGGAAGTCCTTTCACCCTACCCTAATGTCTGTTAAATTTGAAACAGTGGCAGGACTGGAAGAATCCTTAGAGACCTTAGAAATCCTCTCACATAGTCACTTAATTTTATAGCTAAGACCCAAGGAAATGAAGTGATATTACCCAGGTTACATAGCAGGTAGGCCATGGTGCCAAAACCAGGACTTTTCTCTGGCTTCTATTTTGGAGAAGGTTATTCTAACATATACAGTAAGAAAGTTCTGAACTTATCAATTGAAAGTTGGTTTTGGTAAAAGAATTGGCCCTTTCCCAGTCTGCTCTGTTTCTTTTTTTCTCACTTCCTTTTCCTTCTGCAAATGTCTTGTGAATTCTGAAATTCTGCCTTAAGACCCACTTTTCTAGGGCTGGTTTGGTGCTGAGTTCAAGGCATGTAGATCCAAGGAGAGGCACACAGTGGGAATTCACCAAGCATGGTGCCACCTTCTATGCTTGACTCCGAGGCCCTGAAAAAGCCAGATTAAGGTTGTTCTTGGGTGGTCTGGAGATTTGGGGCAGCCTGTACCTTCCAGGCCACCTTTTCCCTGAAAAGCCCTGGGACTTCAGTTGTTTCTCAGAGATTTTCTGATCCATAAAAATGACCAAAGAAAATGAGAAGAAGAATAATAAAATTATATATACCTGTTTATCAAATTATGATGCCACTGACTGTAATCCGTGCCACTATTTTATGCATCACTAAGAAAAAATACTGCTTGATTACAATTAATTAATTAAAAGGACTAATGCTTGTTTATAGTATGTAAACTTTTCTCCCATATCTCCCTTATATGTACATAAAAAAGTAAAATAATTTTTGTTTAAATCCCAGATCATAGTATAATCTCTTTAAAGACATTTTAAGTGTCATTTGAAGACATTTTCTGTGATACACATGTAGTACCATCAAATATGTTTATTGCAGCTGAAGTGACAATACCAACAACTTAGACTAATTCTCATTCATTTGGCTGACAATTATAGGATTTCAGAGGCATTAATGTAGGGGAAATGTGCATCCTATGATTAAAGCAATGCTATAGACTTTGACTAATTTCATGGCATTTTTACATACATGACCTCATTTAATCTTCCCAGCAACCTTGAAAGTCAATATATAAAGCCATTTTCTAGATAAGGAAATTGAAGCTTAGAGAGGTTAAGTGACTTGACCAAGATCACTGTTAATAAGTGATGAAACCGGGACTTAAAACTCAGACTTTCCGCTTTATCCAGTTATTTCCCAGCATTTAACCTCACCGACTGGGATCTTTCTGTTGTACAGAGGAGATGACTGAACAGCGCAGGAAGTAAGGGCTGATCTAATTCTCTGCTTCTTCCAATAGAATTGATTAAAGATAATTGCTGGCAGAAACAGGTATGCAGAAAGTGGTTTTCTTAAAAATTGAAAAAGTAAAAATATAAGTTTAATTTGAGGACATTTTCTCCCCCCACTTCCCATTCTCCAAAGGTACCAGAAAGCAGCTGAAGAAGCAAACACGGAAAAGAAGAGAAATGTAAGTATTCAGAAGCCCCGGGGCACTTGGAACTTTCAGAGCAGAGCCCTTGTGGCCCAGTCACCTGCCGCTCTAGGGGCCTGTGCTCCAAGTCAGCTGAGCTAGGCCCGTGTGCCTCCTGGCCTGATTCGTGAGCCATTTGCTCAGCAGAACTGGGCTCTGGTTGCAGGGAATCTTACTTTTCACTGAGGTTCTCCTTTTGAGCCACTTTTTCTTTCCTGAGTTGAGTGAAAGACAGAAGGCAAAGTCTTTTGCCTGAGGTTTATAAAATGGCTTACTCTTTCTGCTCAAATCAGAATACAGGGTTTGGTTTGAAAAAAATCACCTTGCTTATTTCAGATGAAATTTTCTTTCCATGCGCCTCTCCCAAGGTCTTTCCTCTTCCACAATGCCTACCATACAGTTCACATTACATAAATTGTGCACTTTTTGAATGGCTGAATGATAGAATAAATGAAACTCATATATGCAAAAAAAAAAACATTAGCATACAAGTTTCCTAGGCTGTCATCCCTTTTCCCAAATCAAACAACCAGAATCTCTAAATCTCTGCATTTAAATCATTTAAATGGTAGCAGTTGTGCTGCTGTTATCATCCTCTGGGTTCCTTGTTTTGAGCAAACTTCTGGACCCAGTCTAGTTTGCAAGTTTCTTAGCTGCAGGATCCATCAAAGGCTAAAACCTCAAAACAGGCTCCCTGCTCAGACCCAGTCTCTGCTCTTCCCACTGGCTAACTTCCAGCTAGTCTGGGTAGTATATTTCTTTTGAGCTCTTACTTGATTTAATCTTATGAGGGAAAAACCTCACATATTTGGTCATGAATTCTTTAATTTGGCTGGATTACAAAAACATCCTCCTGGCAGTTTTCACTACCCACCCTATTTAAATTGGTACATAACATGCCCCTGTCAATTTGTTCTCTCTAAGTGGGTAATGCTGACCAGGTCTTTGGCTTAATTTTCCTGTGATTTGAAAATGGAGCCCCTCTGCTACACTGTGAGAAAAAGCTACCATCATTTCACTCACTTACGGGTTTCTTTTCTTTCCTCCTCTCTGTCCTGCTCTTTTTCCCTTTCTTTCTTCCTCCCTCTTCCCTTTCACTCATTCATTTAGCAAGTATTTCTAAGGACCTACTATGTGCCACCACTGTTTTTGGCACTAATATGGACTACATTTCTGCCATCATGGGGTTTACATTCTAGTGGGGGAGATGGGCAATAAGGAAACTGTGTCAGATGGTGAATGAAGCTAAAAAAATAACATGAAGCAAGTAATAGGAATAGAGTGTAGCCTGGTCAGGGATAGCCTCTGATGAGGAGACATTCAAACAGAGATCTGAGTACATTCTTAGTGGATTTGAGTAATAGGAAGAACAAGGTCATCTAGGACTGTTGTGAGGACCTGGACTTTAATTGCATGGGGGCCTTTGGAGAGTTTTTATGTAAAGAAGTAGTGTGATCTGACTTAAATTTTAAAAAGAGGAGGAAGAGACCATAGGAACAATGGCAGAAGAATGGAGACCAATTACAAGACAATTGCAATGATTTAGGCAAGAGATGGTAAAGGATTGGACTGGAATAGCACCCATACTGGTGATCAGACATGGTTTATATTGATGGTGGAGAAAGAAAGAAAAGAATCAAGAATGGCAACAGTGATTTGGCCCAAACACCTGGAAAAAAGCCATTAATTGAGAAGACTGTAGTAAAACTAGGTTTAGAGAAAGAGAAATAGTAAAATAGCTCAGTTTTGGACATGTTAAATGTGAGATGCTTAAGAAAACATCCAAGTGGAGATGTCATATAGGAACTTAGATTCCTAAATTTGGAATTGGAAGAGATCAGGACTGAGATAAGATGTGTATGTATCAAAGTATCTGGTATTTAAAGACATGAGATGCATGTGAAATCATCTAGGGAGTGAATATAGATAGAAATGAGAAGAGGTCTGAGGACTGAGCTCCGGGGCATCTTGATATTGAAAGGTCAGAGAGATGAGTAGGAACCAGCTAAAGAGACTGATAGGGAGCAGCTGGTGAAACAAGAGTAGAAGCAAGAGAACAGGGTGCCAGAAGTCAAGTGAAGAAGCGTTTCTATAAGGAAAGCCATCAACAGAGTCAAATACACAGATAAACTGAGAATTGACCACCAGATTTGGCAATGTAAGGTCATTGGTCACTTTGTGACCCAAACAGGGAGTGATGGGATAAAGGTTCAAGATAGTGGGCTAACAGCAGTCTACACCATGAGTGTAGGCAGACATGGAGCATCTCTTAGGTACCAGACACAAGGGGGAATAAGATGTGGTCCCTGCCCTCAAGGGTCTGTTAAGAGTTTGGGAAATAAAATTTATAATTTCACTGTGACAAGTGCCATGTAAAAGAAATACTTGGGAGGTGTGGGGGAGTCAGATAGGGAAAATTATAGCATACATCAAGGCAGTGCATACATTCCTATTTTGATTATGATTTTTCCCCCAATAAGTTTTTTAAATTACTTTAGTAATTGAGAAAAATAATAAGTTAAAAATAAGAGAATGAAATGACAGATTTAAAGAGGCAACTGGTGATCTTAATTGGAGCTACTTCAGAAGTGTTTTGGTAGTAGAATTAGGGTGAGTGAAAAGCGATCAAATAGAAGTAGCAACTACAGATGTGCTTGCAAGACCCTTCAGTGTGAGAATGCAAGAGACAGCAATATCTAGAAGAAAACACAGAAAGTTGAGGGAGGTGTACTTTTTTTTAACCAAACTTTTAATTTTGGGATAATTTTGGATTTACAGTAGTTTACTAAGTTAGTACAGTGAGTTCCCATATACCTCCACCTAGCTTCCCTAATGTTAACACCTTACTATGGTACATTCATCAAAACTAAGAAATTAACAATAGTGCAGTGCTATTACTGTCTCCTGAAGAACAGGGAGAAACATCCATATAAATGTACAGAAGTGACTGACCAGATGGAATAATACCTACCTTTTACCGTGGAAAGCAAGTGAGAGAAACAATCAGGAGCAAGTGGTATATTGGTTCCTCAGCAAATAGTGGGATCAGTTTACATAGCCTAGATTCCCAAAAATGTATTCCTCCATTTCTCTTCCTCTTCCACTTATATCTTATCTAGGACACAGAAACACAGACCATTAATACCACCATCAGTTAGACTTTCAGGTTCCCTTCAAGCATGGAATGTGCCGCTTTGGAAATCTGTGCCATTTGGGTACTCATTTCCATAATGACTGGCCACCGCTTTTCTGAGACGCGCTCAGCCTAGGAATTTCTACCCCATCCTTGGAGGCTGTACATCCAGGCAGTCCATGTTTCCAACCCTACTGCTGTTTCCTACTAAACATCCTCCTGCTTTTAAGATGAAGATTCCCTTGCCAAGATTTCAATGCTAAAGCTAATTCAACCCAACTACTTCATATGATGGGTGAAATAACTGAGACCCAAACAGAGGAAGGGACACATCCAAGATCATACATCTCAGAGTGACAAGGCTGGGATTCATCCCAATTCCAACTTGAATACTCCTGCAGAAAGGACACTTTGTAGCATCTCCAGGGTGTGCCTGATCTGGATTCAGGCAGCCAGTTAGGTCTAGAGGCAAATCTGCCAAGATTCTCTGCCTTGCTAGGTAGAATGAACAGCATGCTAGATGTCACTTTGAGAAAGGAAGTTGTGGTAGTGTAGCAACCAACAGGCCCTTGAAAACTTGTAGCCCCCTTGACTTCCCACTACCTTATTCTAGGAAAATACTTGGGAAAAAGTTAAAACCTTGATACAAATGACATCAACTAGAATTTCACCTTATTTTGTGCCCGCCTCCCCACTCTGGAACAGTAGAAACTATAGAGAGAGTAGAAAGAACAGTAAAAGACCATAACCCAAGTTCAGGATTTGGTAGATGACTGAGTACTGTGGTTGATCACCATTGTGAGGTGTGGCTGGAGAAGTAGGGTGAACCACCCATTTAATAATAATTGTCACCACCTAGTGGGTGCCTATTATGTCAAATAATATACTACATGCTATAATATCTAGCCCTGTTTCAGAAGTTAAACTTGCCCGTGGTCACTTGGCTGGATGGAACTGGATTATATAAGTAATATATGTTCATTATAGAAAATACAGGTAAAGAGAAGAAAATATAAGTGGCCCCAAATCCACTGATAACCCAGGCTATCTCAGTCAAATATTCTTCATTGTGCTGCCCAAATGGCTTTTAGGTATCACTTTTGCTCTGTACCTTCTTCTCTGTGTTTCCCAGACTGTAGCCCCTCCTCCCCATCTTTGCTCACCCTGGGGCCTAAAGACCTGGACAACTTGCATGGCCTAGATCATGCACCAGGAGTGATTTGAGGGTATGGGACCTTTAATGCTATCAGGCCACATAGCCCTACCCTTCCCCTTTTTGTCTCCACTCCAGCACTTCTGAACTTCATCCTTAAGAGCTCCTTTTAATAAAAGAGCTCATTTACTCCACATTAAAATACCCTCTAAGGGATGTCCTCCACCCAGGCTCTTGTTTTGGACACTGCTGATATTCTCTTACACAAATCCCTCTTCCTGGCCATCACAAGTCAAGTAGAAATGACAATTTTCAAGCTGCTTACTACTGTAACATAAAATTTGTTTAATACTTTGTAGAAGCTTTTTTGTGATATGAAGATGATGTATAATTTTATCTTTACATTCATTTTTATTACACAATGAATACACATTCATTGTGAAGAGAAAAAAGAAAATGCAAATGGCCATTATCCGTGATCCAAAGGTACCCTTTTAACATCTGATGTCTTTTCTTCCAGACTACTTTTCTATGCTTATATTTATAAACATATATGTGTATTATAAAATGGGATCATGCTGTCTTATAATTTGCTTTTTGCCACTCAAAAGTACCTTATGAGCATTTTTCCATGTCAATGATATACTTGGACCACATGATTACCGAGGAAAGTTGTCTCCAGTTACCAAGGCAAAATGCCACTGAGATTCTCAGGGCTCCTTTCTGGGCAGGGCAGATGAAGTCGGGACCCAGGTGACTCATCCATTGTGTGGCAGAAGGTAGCACAGAGCCCAGAGTGCTGCGTCAGTTAAGGTAGCACCAGTGACTGGAGCTGTTTCCTTAATTCACTCTTTTCCAACAAGAAAATTTTTCATGCTTCTTATAGCTCTGATCCATACATGCTTCCCTCAATGACTCATCTTGTCAGTAGAGATTTAAAGACTGAAATCAAGCAGTTGTTCTGTAACTTTTTTTTTCAAGCATTGGTACTATGTGATATGGCTCTGAGAGTGTACTCAGTAGAGTAATAGGGTGAGAGACTTAATTCCCAGTATAGCTGCTAATCCTGTTTAATTCCCCGAAGATTTTCAGTTCTACCTGGTTTGTCCTTTCTTAGTTGAAAGACGTGAGTCACAGACCTTAGGATCGGAAAGCATACAGGTATTGGAGTTTGGAGTTTGTTGGGAGGTGCTACTTAGTTTATTTATAGGAATACTTTCAAAGTTTGGGACTTTGAATTTTACTTCATTAAGCATATTTCCTCTGTTACTGTGGAACAACAGTGACAGTTTCCAGATTGTGTTCAGTCTGTCTTGTATGTATAAATTAATTCCATTTGACTCAGGTGAAAGGGACCTCCCCTAGATGTGTCAAGTCTGTCCTTCAGTCAAAAGAGGGGGTGATAGTGTTTTCATATGAAGCCTGGATATTTTTCAACCACAGGATCTGTGAAATTGTGAATTTCTGGTAACTGAGAATTTATACATGCATAAATATGTAGAGAAGAGCAGGAAGAAAAGAAGATTCGGTTCTTCTGTCAAAATAAAATTTGTATGCATGTAAATTAAGACAGATATAACGAAAAATCATTTATGCAAATACATGTAAAGTCTGGTGAGTTCTTTAAATTTCTACAAATAGTTTCAACCCTTGATGCTACTGCCCTCCATTACTGGCATTGGGTAGTTTTAGCTATACTGCATTTTGTCTACTGAAAAGAAAAAACATCAGGATTCACCATGTAATTTTGCAGCATGTAGTGACAAACTTTTACTGATACATATTTACAGTGTTTAAAGTAACTGGTATTTTGTTTCTTCTTTCTTGTTTTGCCATGAATCTTTGGATAAAAATCCCTTGTCTCTATCATTAGATCTGGGCTTTCCTTGCTTCTCATTTTGTCCTTATAAGGCTATCCTGTTTTATCACTTCCTGCTCCAGCTCCTGACTTTTTCTCTCTTCCCCTCTCCCTTTCCCTCTCCTTGGGTGGATGCTTTCTCCATGTGGCAGTAGCTGTAACTGTTCACAGCTGTCCCAAACGCCAGTGGACCAGGAGCAGCTTAGAATTTTAACTTTCATTTTACAAAGAACAGCATGTTTGAATGTTTCAGCAGGCAAGTTATAACTGGCACTTACTTCTTGTTCTTCTAGAACACTGAAAGCCTCCCGCAGCCCTTTAGAAGGGGGATCCTGACTGTGTTGAAGAAGAAGTGGGAGAACCCAGGGCTGGAAGCAGAGTCTCACACAGACCCCCTGTGGAACAGCAGCGCTGAGGTCAGGCACGGAGGCAACCATCCTCCCGCTGAAGTGGCAAGCAGCTCTGCCTCTGGGACCGAAGCTGACCAAGGGGAACGGGTCCGTGCCAGACCTAGACTTGGATCACCTTCTGAAGCCCTTTTTCAGTGTCAGTATCCACGCATCGAAGACAGTGCGCATCTTAAAGACGCCCCCACAGAAAGTAAAAAAATGGAAAATTGTCTAGGTGAATCCAGGCATGAAATAGGAAAACCGGAAATCAGTGAAAACACAGAAGCTGCAAACAAAATAGAAAAATACAATGTTCCGCTGAACAGGCTTAAGATGATGTTTGAGAAAGGTGAACCAACTCAGACCAAGGTAAGAATTGGGCTGGTTTAAAACTTGGGAAAGCCAATTCAACTGCATAAAGCTGTATTTCCAAACTAAATAGTTTGGTAGCGGCGAGTATGTGGTCAGTGTGTCTTTTGATTTAAGTTAAGTGAGTTCATTAAAATCTCAAATTATTTCCGTAGATGCTAAGATTTGTGAGTCTATGACCCAGTTCATCTGAAATCCAGCATACACGGGGATTCAAGTTGGTGTCTGGAAATGAAGAGTTTGATGCCGATTGTATTATGTGTTTTTAGTATGCTTGCCCTTTTAATTTGTCTTCCTGTGCCTTTTGTCATTTGTAGCTTTGGCGGGTGGAATTACGGCTGAATCTCTCTGCTTGGACACAGCTGCAGGCTGAGTGTTAAGGCCAGAGTTTAACATTAAGACTGAGGCTTGGTTGTCTCTTTGCTAGCTGCGTCCCATCTTCTCAACTTCCTCATTTGTACCTTCCAACAAATGTTTTCTATCAACTAAAATTCTCTCCCAGGAAAAAGTCAATGAAGATAGCCAGACTAGCTGTAGCCTTCAGGAGTTTTGACTTGCAAATGTACAGGGTTGCAGTTTCCTACAACTGCTAATGAAATTTGATCCTTCGTGTGGATTGCAGACCAGGTCCCCAGAGGGAATTACTTAACTAGAAAATGAGTTACATATGCTGGTGACTTATAACACAATCCAGGGGCAGCAGAACTGGTAAATTTTTCCAGTTTTCTCATACTTCCCTGCATATCTGGCTTTGTACATGTGGATGGTTTGTTACAGCAGTCATTATAATGAAATAAACAGATCTGACGGAAAGCAAAGCCATCATTTACTCTTGATTCCATTTAGATGGGAAAGCTGAATTTTTTAAGCTAAATATTTGGCCCAAAGCTCTCCATTTGTGAAGCAATGATATGAAGGATTCTTTCTCAGATAAAAATTAGATAAATTCATCCTAAGATCCTCAGTTGTGTTTGGTGAGACCTAGTCACTCTCTCTGTAACTTGGAGTACCCAGGTAATTTTTCTGCCTAGGAAAATTCTTGAGTGTTTTGGGATCATCTGAGGATGTAGAAAGAATTTTTAAAGGTGTGCAAACCTAGAACCCTTTTCTGTGCATGAATTTTAGCTCTGTTTTAACACTGAAACCAGTTGGCAAGAGATGTGACCACAAAGCATTTTTATGACTTTCTTTTAAACTCTCATCCCTCAATTTTTAGTCCTCTAGGCCTGCCAACTCCCACTTTCCCCTTTATAGTCTTAATAAAACAAATTCTCTTTATTTAAATGGGAAGAAGAATTTTAAATGGAAAGAAAAAATGTCAGAAATCCTAAATAGAGAGGAAGGGTCTTTGTTGGGATTCAAAGCACCATTGTATGTCCCCTCCTCACGGCCCCTGTTAGGGGCAGGACGGCTGATGTCATGCCAGCACACACAATGTTAGATTCAGTGCAGAAGGCTGGTGCATGTTGAAACTGGCCTAAGGTAGGAAATGACGGGGCTGCAGCAGACAAAAATGCTGATTATGTGTAAGGATCGGGTGAGAGACTTTTTTCTCATAAATGTCTGGTGAGAGATGGGTCAGAACAAGCCTATCCCTTTGTGGCTGGGCAGAGTGGAGAAAAATTCATATAAAGAAGGATCCTATGAGAGACCTGATGGCACCCGGCCGCCTGATTGCTAACAGTATAGGATATGGTGGGATTGGGGGATGGGGGGCATTTCTAAGATTGACCCTCGTGCCCCTCTAAACTTGCTGATTCAATAGTCATTTGTCACTTAATGGACTGCTTAGAAAGTGCAAAACACACCCGCCCTTAATTTTTATAGCTGTTTCTAAATAAGCCTCATTATCCATGTTGGAGGCAGCCTAGATTGCTTTAAATTAAAGTTTTGTCTAGCATTTCAACAGAACTGTTTTTAAAAAGCTGTGTCTGTTTTAGCTTTAGGAATAGCTAGTCTGAAACTGGGTTATGGTTATTGTTAACATAATTTAAACTTTAACATGGATGAGGTTTTTAATCAGGAAGTTGCATGATTGGATCTTTGAATGGAAGCCCTGAGAAATATGACAGGGATGATGCTAGAATCCTTTAGGAGCAAGAGTACACGAGTAAGAACGTACTTCAGAGCTACCAAATGAGTACTTCAGTAAGACACACTAATATTAGGTACCAATTGTCTGAAACTTTGGTTCCATAATTGAATTTAGAGAACTGGATTAAATCTAAACTAGCTGAGCAGGGTCAGGAAGCACATAGATAATGGAAATATGTGGTCTAATGTCATACTCTCTTATATCTTACTATCAGAGTTATTCAGAGGAGCCAAAGTTGACTGGCTTGAGGTCCACTTTTCTTAGTTTCTCTTGCTCCCTTTGTCTGAGATGATTTCTGTTCTTGACCATTTCTCGTCCAGATCTCTTCTCTCCCCTCCTGTCTTTTTCTCTCTCCCTGTGTAATCTCATCTCTTTTCATGACTCTCTGAGATGAATCACCAATTCTAATCTTGAACTCCTAACCCAAGTTTCAGCCCTATATTTCTGGTTGCCTACCAGGTCAGACATCTCTCTGTGAATATGGTTTAGGCACTCAAATTCAAGAAAAAGAATCCATTATCTTTCCAACCAAAACCTGCTTTACCCCTGGAACCCTTAAATGGATCACCAAATCTCCTGGTCTATGAAGCTTGGAATCGGTTCTTCCTTTGGCCCCTATCTTCCCTCCCACTCAGTCACTTATTAAGCCACCTGAATAAGTCTGTCCTCTACACATTTCTCAAGTATGGGCCATTCCATCTGGTCCCAAAGTAGTTGTACAACCTGCCCCACTGGCCTCTCATTTTTCGTTGTTCCCATCCATCCTCTACACTGTTGCTATTTATTTTTCTAAATATAATTATAAATTATGTTAATACATTGATTAGAAATTTTTGATTCCTCAAAACTAATCCATATTTAATATTTGGGTCTTCCACAGTCTGAGCCCAATCTACCTTTCCAGTTTCATACCAGTCTTAGACTCAAACGCAGGATTACTACTCATTCTCCAAATTATTCATGCTTGTCCCCCAGTTGCTACCTTTTGAAGGTCCATCAAGAGCTGTGAGGCCTTACCTCAGTTTCTCCCAGATGACTTAACCTTTCTCACCTGTAGAATTTTCGTTTTGCTTCTCTTTGGGCACTTTACATCATACTTCCTTTAATAGTCATGTTTAAATTTCTATACTCCCCAGTCTACAATCTCTTTCAAAGTAATAATGTTTTTCTTCCTCAGTGGTTAGCACAATGACTTGGCTCTTAGTGTTTATTCAGTAAAAGGAAGAAAAGACCCTTTGAAGCCAAATACCTGACAAATAGTGAGAATTGATTAAAGGCTATTCCTCACATATCTTCTACCTTTGGTGAGTTGATAGGTTATTCAGGTCAGATGATTTAGTTGAACATGATGGTCTAATTCCTATGAGTGAATGAATAGTGGGTGGATTAATGTAGTTTATCATCACCGGGAAAAAGAACCCACCCCCACCAACCAGTGACATACAGAATGTGATTTAGCATCTCGAACTTCACATGTATGTTGATCTGGGTTTTAAGTAACTATTCTTGACATCCTTTTCTGAAAAAGCTGATCGACTAGTATAAGCAAGTTTCAATTATAATCATGTTGACATTTGAATCTCTAATCTTTACAAGTCAGAATGTAGTTATACAAAAAATTAAGTGCATCTTCTTCCATGCCTAGGAATGACCAAGCAATGTAGGGAGCATATGACAGGCTCCTTCATCTCAGTTCTTTCTATTTGGTTCCTAACATTCTTTGTTCTAAATTCTTGGATAGGAGAATAAAGACCAAGTATTTGGGTGGTATATTTCTACCTTCACAACCTATTTAAAGTATTGTCTTGCTTGGGTCAAGATGGAACCAGTTAGATGTAATGTAAGAAAATAAGACTGGAATATGGAAATAAATCCCTTGATTTTTTTTCCACAATGCTCACTATTGCTTTTTCCATATAGTGTTTATAAAAGAAGAAAGGAGAGAAGAGAGAATGCTTCCTCACCAAAAATCCCTATTTCCTAAAACACATAAACTCGCACACTCTTCGGGGCTAACCAAGAATAGGAGATAGTAATGAGAAGGTAAAGATAAGTTTGTCCATCAGTAAATAGAATTGAAACTACTTAGAAAAAAAATTTTTTTCCTTTTCTTTTTTCCCCCATTATTCATAGTATATTGTCATGCTTCCAGTTAGTCATATTTTAATTGTGTTAACTCATTTTATGTTACAACCAGTAAATTCAGCTAAAATAGAAGTATCTAAAATAAAAATGGAAGTTTCCTTTGTCCCATCTTCCTTTTCACTAGTTTGCTACTTTTTTCCCCTTAGATTCCTAAACCCTTGAACTTCCCTTAGAACTTCTGTTCCTCTTATCACCAGGATCAGTATATGAATGGCTGGCATCACAAATGCATTATATGAATACAGCCAACAAAAGCTGCATTTGTTAATAGGAAAGTAAAACTATCCTTCTTCAAACAGTCCTGTATTTTTGTGGCTTTTCTTCTGAGTTCTTGAGTGACACTTGATGTTTTGTTTAGCTTTATATAACACTAGTACAGAACAGTGTGTATGTGTTGGTGTAGTGTAGCAAACCCTTGAGAAAATAAGTCAACCAAGCTGAAGTCTGATCTGTGTTCAGCAGATATTTTATCCACAGCCAACCAATCTACAATCTACATCAAAGAAACAATTAAATTTACCTTCTTGAAGAATGGGTAGGTGTCCATAGGGAACCTGTATATTGTTATAAAATTATCCATAGCATTTTATTTTCTCCTCTCTTGGTTAATAATTGCATGTGTTCCCTTATCTGTTTAATGATATCTTAGTAAGATTTTTCTTCTCTTTCTTAATGTCTTAAGTAAGTTATTGGGAATTACATTCCAAGAAGAATACAGTTCTGAGGATGTACATAATTGGTATTAATTGCATGTTTTTAAGTCATAATTTTAAGGTGGACTTAGGAAAAGGACTTGAATAACTATCAAAATCACTGTGGGATTTAATATAGTCATCCTAATGTAGGGGAGTATATCTTTAATTTGCTTATCAGTAAATCGTAAATCTTAAGATGACCCAATGTTAAACCTTCAATAGGTATATTGTTAGGTGCTTAAATATGGTTAACTGGTTTTGTTAAATAGAAGAATTATCTTTGTTTATATATCAATGCTATCTTTCTGATTTGTCCTATTAAAACTAATTTTTTTGCTCATTTATTATATTTACATATGGTTTATAGCTTCTTCTGTAATTTCAGAATGTAAGTAACACTGCTCTCTGTTGTTTTGACTGACTTCTCTCTACAGTAGATCATTTCTTACAAAGACCTCAGACCAGTAGAAATTAAGTTCCATTTACCCATAATTAGTAACTCTGAGTAATTCTTTGTCTTTTGATGTAAGATAATAATGGATCCAAGTGTGAAGGTGCCAGGCAAGGAATTCTGATATTTCTCCCTGTTTGTTGCCCTGAATGCCTACCTTGACATGCCAGGTGGACCAAGCATCTTTTTCCTGCTTACTTTCATGCCAGCTAACTACATACTGGTTTCTAGTCAATTTCATTACAATGTCATTACATGTTGAAAAATAATGTCAGGGACTGGAATATCCTCTAAGCAATGTATTAGAGTTTGGAGGGGCCATAAAGACTCCATTTACCCTTCAAACATCATCACCTTTGTCTTCCTGCCACTGGACTCACTCCTGGATTACACAACATAGGTGTGTATGCAGGTGAATATATTAGTCATTTCCTGTAGCCTTCTAACTCATTGATGAGTTACAATGAGTGAGAAATCCCTATCAAAATCATTGACATAAATCCTAGAAGTTTAGGGGCTGTCAGAGGTTATACAGGCATTTAGGATATTAAAATCCCTATTTTACCAATGGAAATAGTTGAGGTCAGAGAAGTTAACTGATATGCCCAATGTCATGTATCTAATTAACATCAAAAGAAGGACTGAAATTGTATAGTACCTCTTCTACCATGTAACGCTGTCTTCATGGATATTTTAATAACTGTTTGTTGGATAAAAACAACTGGCCACAGCTTTCATTTCTTTGAAATCTAAGAAAACAGAAAAAATTTAAAACATATCAATAACTGCAGCATTATTTACAATAGCCAAGGTATGGAAGCATCCTAAGTGTCCATTGATAGGTGAATGCATGAAGAAGAAATGGTATATATATGGACTATTACTCAGCCATTAAAAAAGAATGAAATCTTGCTGTGATGGATGGTCCCAATGGGTATTAAGCTAAGTGAAATAAGTCAGACAGAGAAAGACAAACACCGTATGATTTCACTTATATGTGGAATCTAAAAAAACAAAACAGACCCACAGATTCAGAAAACAATCCGGTGGTTGCCAGAGGGGAGGAGAGGGTAAGGAGGTAGGTGAAATAGTGGAAGCAGTTTAAAAGGTACAACTTCCATTTACAAAATAAAAAGGTGATACAATATACAGCATAAGGAGTATAGTTAATAACATGTAATAATTTTGTGTGGTGACATAGTAGCTAGATTTATCGAGGTGATCACTTCATAATGTATATGTGTTGAATCACTATGTTGTACACCTGAAACTAATATAATTTAACATGTCAACTGCACTTCAATTAAAAAAAATCAACAGCTGTATTCTCAAAGACTTTAGCTCTCTACTCTCTTCCCACATTTTATAGTCTCTTAACTGAATAAAAAACATCAGGGCAATGAAGAGAGGAAATACATTGGAATGCAAGAGATTTGTACTAAAACTCAAGTTAGAAGTTTATGGGTTTGGGAGGTTTGTTTTTCTTATGTAAATTAAATAATCTTCTGAACAACCACACACACACATTGTAAACCAGAAAGGAGAAGAAAAGGCCAAATAAACCAGTAAAAAGGAGTAGCCTTCACCAGTTATACACTGTTGTGCACAATGATATCCTTATCATTGCAAAACTAGTTTTTACATGGTTTTTGTCACTGTGCTCACTGCTCTGTGTGCCTTATCTTTTTGGTCTTTCTGTACAGACCTTCCTATATATCTTCCTAGTTCATGAATTTATCCTTTGAAGACAATGATGTATTTCATTAGACTGTTTAATCATTCCCTGGCAATTCAGTTATTTTCTAGCCTAATAGAACTCTAAGCATCTTGGCAGAAACATTTTATTTTTAGTTATTTTTTGGGAGCTATATTTTGAAGTGATGTTATTACTATGGTCAAAAGATATAATTAATTAAACAATCCTTGGACATATTTTCAGCTTGCTTTCAAAGATTATACTATTGTAACACCACTAGCACAATCTAAGGACAAACTTGATTCCCCATTACCTCATAGTATTTGGTTTTGTCATTTTTATCTACATATGAATTTAATAAATACAAAAGAAATGAAAATTTCTTTTTTTCCTAATTGTAACACATAATTATTGTAGAATGCTTAAAAATAAAGAAAATATAGAGAAATCCCAGCATCTGGAGATAAGTATTGTTTTACTTAAATGAGCTCAGTTTTTTGTATGAGGGTCCATGATGGGAGGAAATGTTTATCTCTGAATACTTTGAGAAGTTAAAGCCAGGTTTATCCACACCCTGTGACCCACAAGCATAGTTGAGCAAAATCCCATTTTTCCCTAAAAGTCATCCTTCCTCTACCCTTGATTTAGGAGGGATGAGAGTCTGAAGGTCAAATTTAAAAGGCCAAAAGGAAGCAGCTGAGAGAGGTGGGAGGTGCTTCGTAAATTAAAGTGTTGAGAATCAACTCTTAAACAGAATTTTTCCTGAAAATAGTATTACAGAGGACAGGAAATCCTGTTTTTTACTTGACGTTTGGGACCTAACTTACTTTTTCCTTTAAAAAAAATGTCCAGAGAGAAGAAACTCCACAGACTACTGGATAAAATCCCCAAACTCTTATTCTCTTATTGCTTCATGTTGATGTGTTTGGTTTATGGATTCACAGAGAATATTTATGGTGTGTTCTCACTAATGAGAGTTTCTACAGTCAGCTGACAGGAAGGAGGAGGACTTGTTGGGTGGGGTGAGGCCAAAGCTCTAGGAAATTCCAGAAAGTCTTCCAGTGTGTTTTCTCTCTTCTCTTAACAGATTATGATGATTAGGCTCTGTTAGGCATCTGAGTAAACAGGCTGAAATGTGATAAAAATGTTGCAGAAGGGTATTTCAGTATCAGAATTCCTGTGTTTTTTCTTTCTGTGCTCTTCTACTTCCTTGAGAAATATTGGAGGAAACCCCTCCTTTTTCCTGTAACTCAAATTGCCACTTGTAAAATGAAGATCATAAAATTCATCATAAATGCACTTGAAATCTTGTTATTCTTAATATTTGAGTGGTTTGGAGGAGAAAAGGTACTGAAAAAAACACTTTGTGCTTCACCTGGGATCTCATTAAAAGCCCTTTCATCTCAGAGTTGTATTCTTCCTCAGAACCAGTGTCAGTACAGCTTTGATCTCCAGAGATTCTTCTGTTTTTCTCCAAGCCCAAATAGCTTTGCACTTCACTTTTTTAATACTTAAAATTACTTAACCCAAAGGTTTAAATAAAAAGCTAGGAAAGGTGGGAAATTTTATACCTCTGTAATGAAAGAAAGCCTCTACACTGGCTTTCTGGTTCTACGTGGTCTTGCTCCCAGTACTATCAGTGCAGGGACCTCCCATGAGACAGAGAGGGTTGTGAGGGTTGTGACTACAAGCACAGATGGAAAACTGAACTTTCTATGGGTTGAGACATGTAACACATACTCTTGGAATTATCCTTCGACTTTACCTTTGACAGAATGTAAATATTTGACATATTGCTTCATTATTAACCTATTCCCTTTCGGTCAAAAAAAGGTATAGTATTTCCAGGCTTTTCCCCTTTTTGAGCCCTGAAAATTCTAGTTCTTACAGTGATCATCGTACAGTACAGCAGCATTTGGAATGAATCTTTGGAATTTCCTTTAATTATCTGCAAAAAGAAATGTTTTTTAAACAAAAATGTGGATGGAGGGTATCTTGCTGAACTTTTCGCTTTAGCTAATGACCTTTATTTTTAGATTTTTAGATGGGGGCTGCTCCCGGAGCAAGAGTATGTTGCATCATATGAGTCATGTGGATGTAGTTAATGTTGGTGCAACTGACCTGAATTATGATGGAGCAAAGTTAGAGCTACTACAGCTTATTTTGGTTTTTATTAAAGTAGATTTGATTAATAATGTAAATAGCAGAGGTGACTGGAGATAAATTATATTAAATGTAGATTGAATTTGCAAGAAAGTGTATTCTTATTGGTATGGTACAAGCAAACCAATCCTTGGCTCTGATTTTTGGGATGGCATGTTTTTATCTCCAAGGGGGAAAACTTGAAAAAGTGATAGTTCACTATCTTAAACTTTGCTGTGGAGTTGATTAGTCCGTTGAACTTAAAGGTTAATAACTATCTATTAATGTTGAATTCAAAAGGATACTAAGTGTTTTATCTCCGGTCATATTGGATTTCAGATACCTTTCCTGCTTTAAGTTTATCTGGAAATAAATTGAGATTTGAATGATAGGATCAAGTTGAAGACTCTCATTACAAGCTGAATAAACATGACATACTCTCTGTGTACTGTGTGTGGGAACATTCTGTGACACTAAGTGGCTTTCTCTTGAATTACTTTTCCAGTCTTAAAAATTATAATTTGCAACTTTAAGTAGATATCTGCTTTAGATATGAGAAACACAAATGTAGTAATTTATGGGAATCTCAAAATACTTTATTCAAAAAAATCTGTACCCATCCACTTTTCTATAAAAAAACCTTTTTTTAAAGCATTGTCTCTGCCCTCAGTAGGCTTTCAGTCTAGCAGAGAGACACATGACAATTTGATAAGAATTGTCACAGAAGTGTGACGACCAGTACCTTGAGGACAGAAGGCTTACTTAGATTTATGTGGGAGTGGTAAGGCAGACTTTCCAGAGGAAATGTTGCTTCTCTTACACTGAGTCTTGAAGGAACAGGCATTTGCTAGACAACAGAGGATAAAACAGTTATCTGGGTAGAGGGAACTCAGGTATAGTGTGTCTTGCCAATAGATTTCAGCCACAGGCAAGTTCACTATGAAGTCAATGTGACCAAAGAAATGACAGTAGAATGTTCTTGGGGCGAAAGGGTTATACTCAAATTTATTCCCACGATGGCAGGTCATTCACTAGAATCTGTCCACTCAGAGCAAGTCTGCATACAGCAAGCCGGTCTCTGCCTCTGAGCCTCTCTGCTGCCACATCCGTCTCAGTCTCTGTCTTCAGTGCTGGCACCACTTCAGTCTCATCTCTGCTGTCCTATAGCCTTGCAGCCATGCCACTGCATCGCCCAGAGCACTGGGCAGAGCTCTTTACATAGAGTCAGTAACAACGTACTGCCCACACATGTGTAGTGAGCTAGCCAACCAGGGCCAGCTGAGAATCCTGGCCACAGGAACCTTCACTTTAACCACACAGTGTCATGGTCCTCACGGCAGTTTGCTTTTCCTGGAAGGTAAAGGTTGAGGAAGACAATACCTAGAGAGGGTAGCTAGGGACCAGATCGAGAACTGCTCTTCTGTGACATACTACACACTTTAGATCTGATTCAAGAATTATTAGGAATCCTTTAAGAATTTTGAACAAAAGAGTAACATAGCTTTATATTTTGGGAAAATTACTTTGTATTACTTGAGATAATGGCAGCATCATGAGACTTGATAGGAAGGTGTAGAAAAACCAATTAGAAAGGTAATGTGACAGTCCAGGGAAAAGAAGATACTGACATGAACCAAGGCAATAGCAACAGGGAAGATGGAAAAGGGAAACGGGAGATGCTGCCTCCAAGACTGTGCCGTAGGGAGATATGTCAGCGTCATCCAGGACATGAGGATTCTCCTCCAATGGCTGTTTAAATTACAAGGCTTTCTCATTAACCTGGTTAGGCAGTGATCATTAGCAGAGAGGATTAGCTATATAGAGAGTTACTTATTTTTCCCTGGGCACCTGTGAATATGTAGTGCTTGCTATTTATACTAAAAACACATTCTGCGGAATATAAAAATTAATACAAAATCTCATCTCTTCTGGATTTTATTTATGAAGGAGATTTGCAGTCCTCCTTTTGGAACATTGAATGAAGATTTCCCACCTTCTGTACAAAGCTTACTATTGGGTTTTGTTTTCCAAATAGGTCCTTCGAACCCAAGGCCGAAGTGCAGGTGGAAGGAGGATCTCTGAAAACAGCTGTTCTCTGGACGATTTGGAAATAGGCCCAGGTAAGCAGAGAGTTCCGTATGTGCGACATTTTACAGAAAGTACTCACTTGTAGCAATACCTTTGGCCTCAAAGCCAATGCTTTTAAAGGAAGAGTGGCACAAATTAAAAAGGAAATCTGATACAAACCATTATCAAATCTCATTGCTCTCTACAAATAGATTCTCTGTATTTTTAATCCGTCCTTTTCAGTGGTAACCTGTGATAACCAAAGGGTACCTTTATGCATTTACAAAGCAAGTTCTACTGACACTTTTGGCTCTGTGCTCCTGTGGGGCTTGAGGTTTCCCATGGGTGGGCAGGTTCCTCTGTCAAGATTGGTTAGCCTGTATTACCAGTGATAACATAATGCCTTGAGAGTGGAATTATGTTTTGAAGGGGACATATACAGGCATTTACCAAAGGAAAAAATAATAAAGTGGAAAATCATCAGCCTCCTAATAATCCAATAAATGCAAATAATTAAAATGGCATTGAGATCTATTTTTTTCACATATTAAATAAGCCAAATTTTTAATATATATAATACTTAATTATGGTAAGCATTCTCCTTTTAATGTTGAGAAAGTGAGTGAATATTACCTGTAAATGACAGTTATATTCCCAGTCTCCTCCTTTGTACATTTAATAGAAGAAATTAAATTTGAATAGCCCAAAATTTAGAGTCTTGAAACCATTCAAGTCACATTTTATCTTCTCATAAAACATTGTTTGGATACTTTCAGGTCAGTTGTCATCTTCTACGTTCAACTCAGAGAAAATCGAAAGCAGGCGAAATCTGGAGTTGCCACGCCTGTCAGAAACCTCCATAAAGGATCGAATGGCCAAGTATCAGGCAGCTGTATCCAAACAGAGCAGTTCCAGCAACTATACAGTATGTGTTCTGCATCATTCATTCATTCACCCATCCAGCAAAAGGTCACTGAGCACAAGAACTAGAAATGTCCCCCAGGCCCTGATGTGGGAGCCGTGCCTCCTTCCATGGTCCCCAGCCGTTCTTTCACAGAAATCCTACCCTACCCTCACTGGTAATCCTGACTTTGTCTTCCTAGGCCTCATGCCCACTCCATTCATTTTCTAGTGATGTTACCATCCAGTAATGTCCCTGATAGTTTTCCTATCTCTTCTACTTAAGTTTCTTGTTCAAGAAGTAGTATCTTGTTAATTTTAATGGAGACACTTATTTTTGTTCCTGAGAGAGGAAAGAAAAAAACTGGAGAGAAAGCAGATCTATTCAACATTAATGTAGGGTGGGTTGTTTTTTTTTTGCAATTTATGAATGTATAATTCAAGGACATAAAATCACCATTTTTGAACTCCACAATTCAGCAGTGATATTTCATATAGTCACAAGGTTGTACAACCATCACCACTAATTCCAGAATATTTCTGTCACCCCAAAAAAAAAACCCATACCTGTGTCATCACTCCTAGGTCCTCCCTCCCTTCATTCCCTGGCAACCACAGATCTACTTCCTATCTTCATGGATTTGCCTATTCTGGACATTACATATTAATGAAACCATACAATCCATGGTCTGCTTAATCTTCCCTCCTTATGATGTAATGGTTTTCTAAAGAAATAGAATAATGGATAAGAAAGGCAGGGCAGGGAATGACAGGAAGGTAGCATACTCAGTAAACACAAAAATTTAGTTTTCTAAACAGAATGGAGGGTTTTTCCATTTTATACTTTCCTAGACTTCACTGGCAAGTGGACACTACAGAACTGCTTCATTGAAGTTTCCTTTTAAATACCATTTATTTATACCTACTCACTAGTATATACCCATGTACACATACATAATATAAGTATCTTTCCAACATTTGTTCCAAGATTTCAAATTACAAGCCATTAATCTCTTGATGTCCTATTTTTTAACAAAGTTGGAGGAACAGTATTGAATTTTATTTGTTCCCAGGCAGACTGAAACTGATGCCTACTAGAAATCATAATATGTATTCCAGGAGTGGAGTCTTCCTTTCCCCACATTAGGAAGTATGCATTCTCTAGTATTTATTGGTGGGCTAAGTCTCTAAGGCAATAATAATTTCACCTTGATTTTTCACTGTAGTTTTAAGAAGAGATGATTGTGTAAATCAATAGGGAAGTGGAACATCACAGGTTCATTATTCACTGTGAGTGTGAAAAATGAGCTAATTTAGACATTTCTTAAGAAGCAGGCCAGGGGATACAGCCCATAGATGATCTGTGGAGCTTAATTCCCTCTTGTTTTAGGATTTTGCTGCTCTGGAGTGCTCTCCTGCTATAAACATTCTGACCAGGTGACTGTAAGTGGAAAAACCTGTTCAGTGACTTTTTAAGAAACTCCTAATAGAGTTTTTGCATTGCAGTTTCCTGCTCTGTAAACTTGAAGAGTTGAAAACGCTTTAGGAATTCTTGTAAAAAGTACATTTTATCTCATTTCTAAAGAATTTCTTAGGCCCCTCACAGAGGGTGGTTGTAACAAGGCACACGCTTTCTGGCAGTGATTCTGGAGGCCAGGGTCAGGAATGCATTGCTGGGCAGTGCTGGGATGCACAGCGCGGGCTGCCGGCTCCCCACTGCATAGTCGCACCCTCAGAGCTCTATGCCTTAATCTGTAACTCCATACCTGAGTCAGTCAGGCCCACTCACACTCTCTTCATTGGCCCTCTGACCATAAATGACTTGTTTTCTCCCCATGCCTAAAGAATCACAGAGAATAGAAAGGTACTAGATCACAAGCAGACTAAAGGTAGGAAGTGTCCATACTCATCTACCGCTATATTGATTTGGGGTCTGGTAGATAAAGTCCATTTTAATATTTTGCCCCAAGTGCTCTTTGCAAGGAAAAAAAATGTAGTCCTGTTTATTTCTTATGACAGTACTAAAGCCTGCTTTTTTATATTGAGGCTCTGTTATGAGAAGTAGAATAAGGTATGTCTTTAGTACAATGTATGAATCTCGTGCAAAAAATGTGTTTTTGAAAGGCTCAAAAAAAGGTTATTTTATGGTATTAAATATAGTTTCAGCTTTCATATGTATGCATCATCCCTGTCTCTCTTTCCAGGCCGGGCATTTAGATATATGGTCAGTATATTTTCTTAATTATTGGCACTTGGCATATCCTTTCCCCTGCTCCAAAATGGTCTTTTCTGATAAAACTCACGAGCTTTGCATTCCCACAAGCTGCGCTGCTGGAAGTGTGAATCACAAGAATGTTGTGTGCTGGGGTGGTTTCTGCGTGTGTCTGTGTCCGTGTGTCTGTATTCTAATGAGCATCCAGTTTTAGACTCCTGTATACACATCTAACTCTGAGGTATGTCTCCACAAAGCTGCTTTTGTCATCTCACTAGTTAATGGGTGTTGCTTGTGAGAGTTGGAGGGTTAATTTGACCTGAGGCCTCTTAAAGGAACTTCTTTTTTAACATTCCACGGTTGTTTAATTGATAAACTATTAAGAGAATAGAATAGTGATTTCTTTTTTAATTCATAGACTATTTTTATTTTGTAGAATGAATTGAGAGCCAATGGTGGTGAAATCAAAACTCATAAATTAGAGCAAAAGGAGAATGTGCACCCAGGTCCCGAGGTCTGCAGCTCCCATCAGGATGGTGAAAAGGTGGGTTGGAAACTCTGATGTCCAGTTGCCAGGGACGCATGTGTTCTAAATTAGGTGCCTAAAATTAGAAACAACTCTAACTCTAGGCTGCACAGTGTCTGGGAATTTGGTAACAGCTGCCAGGACAGATTGTCATTTTTGCAGGTCACATAATTTTGGTTGGGGAGCTCTGCGACTTATATCTGCCCAGATAATGCACCTTCACTGGAAAATTCTTTTGCTTAGCTAATGCTCAGATGGCAATGAGCTAAAGTGATTTTTAAAAATCTTTTTGATTAGATATTCTCTCCAAAATATTTATATATTCTTAATTTAACATTTTATGCAAGAAAATTTCATTCTTTCACTCAAAGTATTTTGAAAGCGATGCACTATGCTAAGCACAGGAAATGCTAAGCTTAAAAATGAAATACAAACAAACCCTTCTGTGTGGTCTTTATCTGCAAGAAAGCTAACAGAGTAAAAGGGAAATGAGTAACAGGTTGGCTATCATAAGGCAGTGTGACAAGTGCCAGGAGAGGGCCAAGCATGGAAGCTCAGTCTGAGGACACTTAACCTGACTTACTTAAGAAGGTGATATCTGAGCCACGTCTTAAAGCATGTGTGGAAATAGGCCATGTGAATAAGGGAAAAGTTGAGTAAAGAAAAAGAAGGGCTCTCTGGGCAGACAACAGAGGTTTGGAAACCAGAGATTCAAACTCAGATGCCTTAGCTGCAACATGAGGTACATATAGGCGATGGTGAGAGACAGGTAGAGGGAGAGGGCCAAGGCAGGTCTTGGAAAGCTTTATATGCCACCCCAAGGGTTTGGATGTAGTCCTACAGAGAGAAAACCATGGAAGATTTTAAGCAAATAAGATTTGTGTTTTAATGCACTTAACATTAGATGAGTGGCTTAGTTAGAGTGAGTAACAGTATGTCAGGTGAATTTATCATTTTCTTTGCCAATCCATTATCCAGCCTTTTTTGTCTTTCAGTCAATATGATAAGCAAATATTTAGTTGAGGAAAAAGAGCTTTCAAATCTATTACAGTGATTAATCTTAGGAGGAGAAAAATCATTGCTTCTGTTATACATATTGACACCCTTGAGACCCCTCTTCCAAAAGGTGGGGAGATCATTAAAATAGGCTAAGAGTAATAGTTCTCAAATTTATTTGACTATAACAGACTTTTAAAAGTATGGTGTATTGGCAGAACACCAACAGGAATCATGAGATACACTACACACTTGGACTTAAGTAGGCACATAGAAAAATAATCTTAGATTAATGGCTAGAAAACTTGAATCATAAAATAGAACAGAAAGAAAATTAAATCACTTCATTCTACAAAACATAACATAAATATGTTAAAATAATAAGAAAATATTTGACAGTAATATGTTTCATAATCATAAAATCATCCAATAGATTATATACAGTTTTGCAACAGTAGGCTCACATTAGTCCCATGGGTCACATGCCATGTATCAAGTAGTTCTCTCATTGGACTACCTGGTTTTCCTATTTTTTAAAGTGGGAGATTATGTCTTAGAAACAGTTGAG
This sequence comes from Manis javanica, assembly GCF_040802235.1. Classification (NCBI taxonomy): domain Eukaryota; kingdom Metazoa; phylum Chordata; class Mammalia; order Pholidota; family Manidae; genus Manis; species Manis javanica. The sequence goes on from NC_133165.1 coordinate 87,743,646, forward strand.
TAAATATGTTTGAAATTTTTCGTATATTCTATAAAAAAGAAACAAGAGAAAAACATACCCGCATTGAAATGCTTCCATCTACCCTCGGGGTATAGCTAGAAAAATGATCATCTGGAAAGTAGTGCTTGGATTGTCTCTATCTAATTTCATGTTTGCTTCTTGATTGTCTTCATGCTGATTTGAAACTGGAACTGAACTAAACTGGGGGGATGGGAACATTTCAATTATAGCCTAAAAGGGCATCAGTGCAATTAATCACAAATTGAGGAGTGGGTGGGGAAGAAAGGAGATACAGATAGTACATAATCTTCAAGAACATACTGCAGATTTAGAAACCCTCGGCTGCCTTAAAATTCATAAAACGTTTCAGAGCCTCAGCCATCCTTTTGGCTGTTTGCCTGGCTTTTGTTAACCAATACCTAAGAACTATTTGAATTTCAGCTTGTTACAAAAGGACATTAATGCTAGGGTAAACTTGCCTGAAATAAAATATTTTGTCAAGGTATTGTTCTTCCCTTTCTCCTCTTGTGAATGAATTTGTGCTTTCTTTAATAAAACATTTGAGCAAAATCTCATGTGCTCTCTCCTGGCTGTTCCTGCAGTGAGGTCATCTGGTTGGGCATGTGCAATGATGTCATAATTGGCATCAAGTTTACCCTGCAGGTTCAAGGTGACTAAATTAGAGGTGAGAGAAGAGCATCCTGGGGTAGATAACATCTTCTAATTAGCAAGAATTGAAGAGCTTTTAATGGCCATGCACAACTTTTAGAAAATTTATCTCATATCATTAAATGAAGTAACATGTGTGTCAATCACCCCAATACCTGGCGCATAGTGAACACTCAGTAAACGTTGGCTGTTATAACTGGTTTTATGTCGTGTCAGAATTCCTGTAATGAAAAGAGAGTAATGGGAAAAAAAGGAGCATGCTGAAATTCAGATGCAGTCAGCCAACAACTTAATCTCCATTGTAAATTTACTCAGTACATTAAACATCCTGATATAAACATTCAGCATTGGCCATTCAATCTCTGACATCTGAATGAAAGGCTATTACATGGAAAGTGCATTTGGGGTCACCTCTTGACCTTTCATGATTTTGAATGTGAAGGGGGATACCAGGGTGGCCAATAGAAAGCAGAGAGAGAACTAGTAAGAAGTTCCCATTTTTTATTTAAATTTGATAGCTTCTGGGAAAAAGATTTACACCCATACGTAAGATCTGCCATCTTGTTGTTAAACACTGCCATTCTGAGGCTGGGATTAAAAAGTGAAACTAACTTGGAAGATAATACTGGAGGTTGGTTTTAGGTGAATCGGTTTTAAAGCTATCAAAAGGTCTTCTGTCCTGGAAAATTTATTTCAGCAGGATGTATTTGGTTATTTTGAAATAAGGGATTAGGAAAATAAAAGAGTAAGAATAGTTCCTATATGTAAAGACTTTATCTTGCCTTGAAGTAAGTTATGGTTAAATGGTGAGGAACTTTGCTCTCCCTGATGGAGGGTTTTGTTTTGCCTTTTTTTTCAAGAGTAGAATGATATGGTTTAGAAGTTCTTTTATAAAGGGAGATGATGCACACTTCTGGCAGCTGAGTGCAGTCTGTTTCGCGCTTTACTCTGTAATTGAGAGGCATGTTAATGTCCTCATAAAAGACATTTTGCTGCCTCTTGTTTAAATGCTCAGCTGTTCTGGGGCCCGTTATTTCCCCCAGGCAACCAGTGACTGACTGCAGTCAGCAGGTTTTTATGGCATTAACAGCAGTTTGCTCTTTTATTTTTAATGTGATTCTTAATCCCCCCCTTTTTTTGTAGGCTTCGGCAACCGAGAATAGCCTGGCAGCCCAGTCCACCCCTGCTAAAGATGACTCCCATAAGCATTTGTTCTTAGAGCTGGGGGGTAAGGTTCTTGTTCTGTATTCTGTATTCGGTCAGGGTATTTCCCCATTGCTGTCAGTACTGAGAAAGTAACATACTACATCTAGGATTTAGCCGATCAAATCTTTCACTTGGTTTTAAGAATTGATGCTTGAATACCCTTCACACTGAATTTCATGGCTTAGAGAGAAGTTAAATTCAAATAAATATGATTAACTTGGCACAGATGGAATACTTTTGAGGTTTCTCTCATTGAACTTATCCTACCTTTTGGAACAAACCTTTTCAGGGTTAAAACTGCAAAAACTAATTTTAAAGCTTCATTATAATGTAAATTTGGCCAAGAAGGATTTTATTCATTTATAAGGATAAAGAATTGGTATTTGAGTAACCTTTTAAAAATATCTTTCCCTACTTATCTAAACATGTACTATATATAGTCCACCCTCTAGACAGATTCTAGAGATTTTCTTGTTGGTGCGAATTTTGATTTTATTTTGGATTCGTTTTGAGCCTCACTTCTCCAAAAAACAGAAGCTTTTGGCTTTTTTCTTTACAATTTCCATTTTGTATTTTTATTTTCTTTTTAAATATATATTTTATCTTATCCATTATCTTTTTATTTTTATCTTTTTAAATATGTGGATTTGTATGTATAGTTCCTCCTCAGGTTAATGAGTTTACTAGACCCTGAAAACTTAGCAACTGAAGTATAAGTATGAGCTAGCCAGATCTCTAGTAAACCCTACCTTAAAATTTCAGAGAAACTCACTCTGCTTGAATCCAGGAACATTTATCTTATAATCGTTTTGCTTGGCCTAGAAATTTTTCTGAGTTTTAATTAGTTCTGCAAAACATTTCTTTGAAAAATAAGCCCTAATGCTTCAGTACTTTATTGACTTTAGTATTTCAGGAATCCTTTTGTGGTTCCTGAATAGCTGTGTAAATGACTTTTCTGTGCCTCTTCTGAGTTTTCTATGCAATAAATATATTGGCAGGAAATTAACTTACACAGGTGAAGTGTCAATGATTATGGAATTCATGAAGCCCTTTTCCATAATCTTCATCCATGGATATCTGCTCTAGGACTGACCAAAAAGTGTCAGATCAGTCACTCACACATGCACACACCCAGTATGATGTTTCTGCCCTCACATTCCCCCATTTTCCCAACTTCAGTTGAAGGAGTTGAGAGTTCTAACTACCAAAAAGTCATTAAAGTCTACAAACACCCTCAAAAGAAATAACAAATACTACAGGGCAGAAAGTGCTTCATCTGGGGTAGTTTGGATTCCTGCTGTATGTGGCAAAGGGTGAGAAAGCCTGGCTGAGCCACTGAATTTGTGAGAGAACTGGAGAGCACAGCATTTATTTAGCATTAGAATGTCCGTCACAGAAAAGCAGTGTTTTTCCTGGTGTTGAAAGATCTGTCAGTGGTGGAGGTGTCAAAACTTGGCTTTAAGGAGGAAGCTTTTCTGAGACTTCCCATGAGGTACTATAAAATGTCTTCCTTTTGTAACTCAAACAGGTAACTCCCAGGTTAAGAGTGAGGTTCAGCAGCCTGTCCATCCCAAGCCACTAAGTCCAGATGCCCAAGCCTCCAGCCTTTCTGAAAGTTCTCCTCCCAAAGCAGTGAAGGTACAACAGCAATTTCTCTCTGAGCCTTTAAACATTGGTTTGCTAGTAGAGCTCATTGCACCTTTTAATCATCATGTTCTTTATGACCTGTTTTTACTTTCCTGGGGATGAAAATGCCAAATAAGGGCATACTTAAGCCAGTCACTTTCTCTGGAAATCTTGCTGCTTCTACTCAGGTATTTGGGCCAGGAACGGGGAGGCTCACTAATATCCCTGTTTGAAATCTGAAAATTCATGAAAGCTTTAAGGAAACCTGCAGCTGAAGAAAATGACTTTCTTTTTTTTAAGTCCAAGTCCATAAATCTGTGAATGGGTGAAAGTCCACAAAATGAGAGATATGCAAAATCTGTTAAACTATAATCAGCCTGCCAGACAATGTCGGCTTAAAGATAGTGGCTCCCTGGTCTGAAGAACCTGACCATAAGCTCCCTGGTCATAAGAACTTGAACTTGGTGGTTAGCTGATTTAAATGAAAGAATGTGTGTATTGAAATGGGAGTTGGCCAGTCCATTTGCTGTAAAAATGGGTGTTCAAGTAACACTTATACTAGGGTATATAATATTATACGGTAAAGAATGAACCCAATTTTTGTACCCTAAGAGAATTTCATGAGGGTTCTCAATCTATGGCCTTCTTTTACTTACCAATTTTGAAAAATACTTACCAATTTTGAAAAAGTCTTTTCCCTTTCTATGAATATGTATTCCCATAAAAATAAACAAAGGTAAAAAGATGCCAACACCTCTTTTAGTCTAATTAGCTGACTTGCTTTAACTGAGCGCTTTACTAATGCAGTAAAATTTACTCACTTGGATTATTAATCAGACATGCCCATATTCTTTTGTGGCTTTCTTCTCTGGTGCTTTCATAAATAACCAGGTTTTCTTTCAGAAGTTTTAACACTTGAGAGAAATTCAATAGGTGGAATAGAATTAGTTTTAATATGGTTTGTACTGCCTCAACCTCATGCCCACATCTGCTATGCTTGTTTCTCTTGACTGTGGGCATGACTGATCCCTTGAGGAAAATTCTAGTGCACAGAAAGAATAAAAAGAAGAGGACATAGGTGAGGGTCTGGAACAAAGTAGGAAAGGGAAGAAACCATGATTTAAGGGGTGGATTCAAAAAGTGAGGGGGGAGGGGGAAGACATAAACCTGAAAATTTTAAAGGAAGCAGAGGTTTGTGAGGAGGGTAATTAAGGCTTATTGAAAGGGTGCAAAAAGTAAAGGAAGTAGCAAGAGGGGACAAGCAAACAGAGAAAGAACTGAGTACAGTGATCAAATCTGCACATGTATCCAACATGACCCAGCCTTCTGGCCTTAGCGATCTGCTTATGCTGTCGTCAGCACTTTCTCTTTCCAGTATCTGGAGTCCAGTAAAGTAGCAAATGCCAGGAGGTTAATTTCCTCTCCAACAGCAGCCCTTCCCGGATGCGAACCCTTGGGTTGTGGTTCTGGATCAAGAACAGCAAAGCTGACTTGGCCATGAACTGAGGGACTAGGGAAATTTCATGACAATCTAAGAACTAAACTCTGTTCTTGAGTATATTTGAATTCTCCACCCAGTCTTACTTCCTTTCCTCACCTGCTAGGCCAGATCTCCTGGTACTGGGTTGGACCTTTGAGATCCCTTCTGATTCAAACTCCAGGGTCTGACCTTATAAGTGATGTAAGACAGAGTGCCTCTCACTTAGCTCCTCCCCAGCACACCAAGGGGAGGAGATGGAATAAGGCTCCCTCTGCACGTGCCCCAGACCTGTGCCTGCTTCTTTGGTGCAGGTCACTCAGCAGTAAAATGCAGATAGGCCTGCTTTCACTGGACATATCCTTCAGATTTTGAATGTTGTATAAAGACCAAAGTAAACTGGCCTCACTTCCTATGTTTGCCTACAGTCCAAAGCTCAAATGGCTATCGTGTACAGAGCCAGGGGTGGGACCCAATCATATCTCCAGTGTTATTTAAGGGCAGTATATTTTCTTTTCCTCCAAGTTACCCTTTACATTCTACAGATAAATATATCAATGCTTTAGTAAGTGTTTATAGGAAGACCTGCTGACACAACTGATCTCATGGCTAGAGACCATACAACAGAAGTTGTTTCCTCATCTCAGGAAATTACAGCTAAGAATAAACTTGTTCACTCAGAATAGATTTTTGGGTCCTACACATCCTGGAAAAACTATTCCTTGGTGCCTGTCTGTTATTGAAATAGGACATCTAAGGGAGAAACTCAATTCATTTCAAATTTTAGCTTAATGAAATTAAAAAAAATGATACTGGTTTGTACAAGTAAGGGTTTTGTATAGTCTGAACACTGGCCAGATAACTCAGTTGATGAAATGTGGTGCTAATGAAGTTGAAGTTGCAGGTTCATTCTCAAAAAGGTGTTGCTCTGGGAACAGAGGTCAGTGAACCCTGCGAGAAGGATCAGGATCTTTCTGCTCAAGAGCCCCAAGGGTCTCTTAAGCTTTATGTCCTCCCATTGAAAGAAAGTATCCCCTAAATATTCCCAGAGAGGAGGATAAGGGAAGAAAAGGCAAGGAGATGTGACAGGTCCCAGGATTACCCACTTGCCCCCACTGTGTCCAGGACAACCCGGTCCCAGGCTTCCTGAGCTGGTCCTGATACATGTGGAGAGAAATCATGGTGGACTGCATGAGAGGACATGCACTGTGGGGACCCCTCTGTGCCCTCCCGGCTGTCCAGGTTTTATGCTGTTTTGCAAAACTACCAAATTGTGCTAGACAGTCATCTAGAATCTAGAATCTTTTCTATCTTCATCATTACTGCTTTGTCAGAACACTAACCTTTCCTCTCCATGTAAAGCCATCTATTTATAGATGTCTATTTATAGAATAGCCCCAAAATGCTTTCATTTTTATGCTTCGAAAGAGTTTCACAGAAAGCCAGGGGAAGGATTAAGGCTACACAGAGCTGGCCCAACCATTTATTGTGTGAAAATTTTCAGTTTTATTATCTAGATATTTTGCACAAATTGGAAAGGAGGAAAAGAAAGGCATTTTGTGGTGTTCTAAGGAATGAAGGCCTGACATAAACATAGAATTTTCTTCTGATTTCAAAATGTCTAAAATCCAGTTGGCTTCACTGCCTGTTGCTAAGTTCCCCACCTATATATATAATATATATATGAATCTCCCAACTGGAACCTTCATTAAACTAAAAATATATGTAAAACAAGAGGGTGAAAGAATGTAAATGAAGCCGTGCAAATTTATGGGAAAATAACTTTTAAGTAGATGCTGATCAGTAGAGGACCTGCAAGATTCCTCATATGGGATAAACATGTTAATGAACATCAATTATTTATATATTACCTCATTCATTCCTGAATTTCCCAAAGATATTATCTGTATATTTTAATTTGAAACAAAGCAAAGAGCTATGGTTTGTTCAAAGTGCTATGGTGAGATTATTTTCATTTGGGATGACATCTGCTCTCCCCCAAAGAGTTTCCTTTAGTCATGGAAATTTAACATCCCAGGACAATTTAGAAAAAAATTCTCTATTGGTTTGTGAGTCTGGAGTTCTGAGTTTTCATTTTAATTCTATTAACTGACTGTGTGAGCTTTGATAAGGTACCTTAAATCTTGGTGCTTTAGTTTCTACGTGTGAAAAATGGTGAGGGAGAGGAGATGAAAAACGTCTTACTAACTGGAAAAATATATTTTCAAGATAAAAATGTCTAATGAATATTGGCAGTATTTTAAATGTGGCTGTGCCAAGTCCAAGCATGCCATGAAGGCATGGGCAGGATGTATGCCAGGCTTACCATAATGGTAGAGATTTTTGGGCACTGACTATGCTTCCTGTTGTCTGAATAGACATGGGGGCAATTACAGAAAAGTGGCTGAGTGCCCAGGACAGAGGAAATAAAGGGAAGGCACAGCCATAGCCCCGCTGACTTGGCATATTACCATATTGGCATCCTCTTGTTTTTATGAAACTATAAGCACCCTTGGGCAGCTGGCTCGTAAACCTTACATAATATTGGAAAAGGTTTTTGTAAAAATCAAATAAGAATAATGGGAGTTGGGTAGGTCTGGCTAGTTAGAAGCTTGCGGTTATCAGATGTTTGAATTAACAGTCTATTAATTTGATGTTAAACAGTAGGAATGACTTTTTACCTGTATGGCTGAAGGCTCCATGCCAGAGAGCCATGGTGCATCAGGTGTGGGAGGTAGGAAGACACTAAGAATTGTTAGTGAGACTTTCTTTGTGTGGATGAAGGCTCATAAAAGCTCTCTCCTGAGCTGGGACATGTTCCAGCCTCAGGTAGATATGAGTGAGGGTGATTTTGCCACGATTAGCAGAGTAACTTGAAGAAGAAAGAAAACAGGGTCCTGTTCTTGGATCTGAGTCTGTAACTGAGCTTCAGCTCAGCTGCAGTGAAGCACTCCAGCACACACCAAATGCTGTGTATTCACTGAAGGTTCCTGTTTGTCTCTTCCAGCTTCTGCTTCCTGCTCCGGTACCTAATTTCTGCTCCTGCCTTCCACTTTCCTCCTAATGTGAGCTCAACTTTCAGCTTTCTCTCAGGTTCTCCTTTCTATTCACTGGGCTGTACCCTCGTGCAACAGCGTGTTCTGTCTGCGTGTTTGTAAGGGAGGCATGTTTTGTGGGCCTCCATTCCCCTTTAGCAGAATAATATCCAGTTCCTTTTATACCATGTGAAATTTCCACCTCCTGCTCTGTCTTTATGACCAGAATAAATATTCTCCTAAGTCCAGTGTTAAAAATGCAGAATCCACCCTACAGCTGAAAAAGATTTTCAATTTAGTAAATACATTTAGCCTAGTATTTTTATATTATGTGAATTGTGATTTGCACAGGCTCTCCAGTGGGTTCAATTGTATTGTTACACCCAGATTTATTCTACATTTTCATGTGTTTGTTTGCAACACAAGAATCTAATCCTTTCAGAGAAAACCTAATTAAAACTATGGTAGGACATCTCCACTTAGGTCCTATCTTGTTAGAAGTGTCCTTGCAAGAAAAAAAATCCTGAGCTCCAAATAATGCCCCTGATTACTTCCAACAACATTCAATACAGTAGCATTCAATCATATTTAATACCTGTTTATGCTTGGTAAACTAGGTTGTAGCCTGTGGCCTTTGATTCCTTTTAGGACTCTAACCCTAGGAATAGAGAGGTGCTATTGACAAGCCATTTCCACTCAGTTCTGCTCCTTCTTAAATCCCTCTGTGATGTTTGGGAGTTTACCACTAGTTTCAGTTAAATTCCTTCTATACATCTTTCCCCTTACTCCCATTTTTGTCCATTTTCTACTCTCATTTCCTGCCCAAATCTACTTGGAAAACCATTCCTATTTTTTGCTTTACTTTAGAGTGAAGCATGTGGCAAGTGAACCAGCAGTCTGAATTTTTTATGGGTCTGTTTGGGTGTTTTTAAAAAACTCATTCTTGCCCATAACCTGATTTATTGTAGGCTTACCTTAATCGTTCAGGTCTTGGGCCTTGGAACTGATTCACATTAATTACCTCCACATTGGTCTTGGCATCCAAGGGGCTACCAAGGTACCTGTGAGGGCCTCCCGGCCACCTTGACCTAAGCTGCTTCTGCATTTGCTGGCTGAGGTGTTTTCTGTTTTGGCAAGTCAAGGGTTACTCACACACACCTAGAGACTCTTATCCCCACCCCTAGTAGCCGTGTAACCATTTCTTATATAAAATCTTACAGTTTTGGAATTCTGGCTTTCATCAGTGCTAGAACACCAACTATTTTATATCCTTTAGGATTGGGTTTACCAGCTAGAACAGCTGTGCTCACCCAGTCCTTCTTCCACACTTTACATTTGTGAATTCCCAGTCTATTATGACCTCCTCCTCCCCATTATAATAGTTTTATTCTCCTTTGCTTTTTAAAAAGATTATAGAACCTATAGCTTTATTGAGCTATGCTTTCAAATGGAGTCCTAATGAAATAATTTATGTCTCTTTTAAGTTGTTTCATTTATATGGGTTTTGATTTATTTGAAAATGTTATGCCTACTGGACTGAGCAAGTCAAGATTATAAGCAGAGTAGATTAAAAGATGCTTTATCAAAGTGTCTTTGCCTAGTTTCCAAAGCCAAATGCTCTTCCTCTACTTGAAATTTCTCCCCTTCAGAGTCGTTGCTATACAAGTCTGTCCTGCTTTTACATGGCACTTGAATCAAACAAACTTCTTTCTTCTGTGTGTGTGATGATATTTTCTACTAATCTCCTGTCCACAGAAACATTTTGTGTGTACTTTTATGTGTACGTAGTGGCTTGTCTAAGCCTTCTCTGCAATCTAGCCCTAACTCCACCCATCCTCGGGTACTGCTACACTTAGAACAGCCAGACACCCTGGGAAGGGAATTCAGGAGAACCTTTTGGCTTTAAAGAGTCAGCTGACAGAATTATAGCAGGCTTAGTGTTCCTATGAGAATTGACAGGCTAGGTAGAGGAAGGAACCCTTAGATAACAAAGTAAATCCCAGGGCCCATCTCAGCAGTGTGCTAACTCATCACTGCCTTTGCTGAAGTTGTCCTTTTCTTTTTCCTTTTCCTAGAAGTTTCAGGCCCCTGTGAGAGAGACCTGTGTCGAATGTCAGAAGACAGTCTACCCGATGGAGCGTCTCTTGGCCAACCAGCAGGTGTTTCACATCAGCTGCTTCCGTTGCTCCTATTGCAACAGCAAACTTAGGTATGCCAGACCAAAACAAGTCATCTCTCTGAATAACTGGACCTCCGGAGGGAGTCTCTGGCTTGTAGAGCACTGGTATTAAAAGTTAGTGCACTAATAATGTACTGTTGAAAGCCCTTGAAATAAGTAAAAAGTACCATTTAGTGACAGGTATGCCACATGAAATGATAGTGATGTTTGGAACTTCTTGGTACATTGATATGTTAATTTATGTGTTAAGACTGAAGCTTAAATCTATGGGTTGTAGGCCCCCTGTGCCCTAATTTGGTAGAATGTTTTCCCTTGGCATTATAAAATCATGAAGTTAAGAAATCTCAACAGGATACTTTTCTAAGCCCTTACGTCAAAATGTCCCAAGCACTATAAATGATGAAAACAGCAATAATAATAGACCCTGAAGAACATTTATTTTTCCATATATTCTTTCATTTTCTTAGAAAATAACTTATGTATCATTTTTTTCAAGTATCTCAAAGTATGGTTATACATGTGGCGAATTGGTAAAGTAACTCCATATTAACTCATGTTAATCATAGTCTTAGAGAAGGAAGTAACCAGGATGTCACTCCTTCCTGCCTCCCTTCCAGGGCAAGCATCCTTTCCAAAATACTATTGAAAGATGTCCTGGCATCTGCATGCCACTTATTTGGAGGGTGATAGCCCACTGCAGCTAGTTCCAGTGTTAGCTCTAGCTCGAAGGCTTTCCCTTCTTTGGGGCCAAAATGTGCCTCTCTAACTTCCATTTGCTGGTTCTTTTTCTGCCCATTTTTTTCTCCAAAGCACACTTTTCTAAATTTTTGAATTTGTATATTTCCTCTGTGGAAGTGCTGTTGTTTTTATACCCCCTTTAAAAATTGTTACCCTGCAAGAGACACCAAGTCTCCTAAAGGCCTGCCTAGCACCGACACTAGGGTCGACTGACTTCTTGGCTACTGCTCACCACACACTCATGAGCCCATACCTTACTTTTATACAAAGGAATATCCTTATAAGTAGTTAAGGGTTACAGATACTTGGGAAATAGATGAGTGAACAGAGCCAGGTGGGATTGCCTAGGGAAAACCTCCTGGAAGAGGTAATTTTAACAGTTTTGACAAAGGGGAGTGAAGTCATTTGAAAATGGGAGCCTGTACCAGGGGCAAGAATGGCTTGTGAAGGTGCAGACCTGGAAGTGAACATGTTTTTTATAAGGATAATAGACCAAATGTGCTTAAAAGAGGGGGAGAGAATCCTAGGTGATTGATGTGCTTTTAAAGATATTTTTCTCACTTAACATCTTCTGAAAATACTGGAATTGCCAAATCTCAATTCAGTTGCTGGCATAAATAAGAATATACAGATTTGTTAACTTGATGCTCTTTTTCTTTTAACAACAGTCTAGGAACATATGCATCTTTACATGGGAGAATCTATTGCAAGCCTCACTTCAATCAACTCTTTAAATCTAAGGGCAACTATGACGAAGGCTTTGGGCACAGACCTCACAAGGATCTGTGGGCAAGCAAAAATGAAAATGAAGAGCCTTTGGAGAGACCAGACCATCCTCCAAATGCAGGGGAGACCCCTCAGAGCCCAGGAGTAGAAGATGCCCCCATTGCTAAGGTGGGTGTTCTGACTGCAAGTATGGAAGCCAAGGCTGCCTCTCAGCCGGAGAAAGAGGACAAGCCGGCTGAAACCAAGAAGTTGAGGATTGCCTGGCCGCCCCCCACTGAACTTGGCAGTTCAGTGACTGCCATGGAGGAAGGGATCAAAGTATCCAAACCCAAATGGCCTCCAGAGGATGAAGTCAGCAAGCCTGAAGCTCCTGAGGATGTCGATCTAGATCTGAAGAAGCTAAGACGATCTTCTTCACTAAAGGAAAGGAGCCGCCCATTCACTGTGGCAGCTTCATTTCGAACCGCCCCTGTCAAGAACTCAAAAACCTTGTCCCCACCTATCAGGAAAGGCTGGAGCATGTCAGATGAGGAGTTTATAGGAGGAGTAGCAGCTGAAAGAAAACAAGTAGAAAATGCCAACACCTCCGAAAAGAATGGGAGTGTGGGAAAAACAACTTGGCGAGACAAGGAATCTAACGAAGGGGAGACAAGGAGGAGAAGTAAGGAAGTTCATGGTTTTGAGATGGGGAGTGACAGTCTTGTAGAAAATGGTGCAAACTTAGATGAAGATGATAGAAACCTTTTCAAACAGCAGTCTCCACTAGAAGCCAAGTCTACAGATTGGTCCAGCTTTGTAGACACCACCACCAATGAAGAATTCACTGCTCAGAATCAGAAATCTCAGGATGTGGGATTCTGGGATGGAGAGGTAGTTGAAGAGCTGTCTGTGGAGGAACAGATAAAGAGAAATCGGTACTACGATGAGGGTGAGGATGAGGAATGACAAAATGCAATGGTGCTGGGCCTTAAATTTAGTGTTAGTGTTAGTAAGCCACTGCCCTTTATCAAAGTGATGCATGTAAACAGGTATCAGCATGAACAGTAATTTATGTGGAAGTAGCTTTGGAAAAGAGTTCTTACTTCAGAAAAATCCCATACTGCAGCTTAAGTGAACCAATTCTAAGTGCTAGAGACAATATTACTTAAATCCTCTATTTTAGTAATGATGATATACACAAGTTCTTTAAGGTCTTATGAGGGGGAGGAATATTCCAACTGATACAGTCCAGATTCTGCTGTATTCCCCAAAGGCAATAGGAAAATAGATGATTAGTAGTACACTGTTACACTCAAAATTCAATTATAGAATTAGGGAACATATAGAAGGGATTTAGGGACCTAAACATTATAACTGAATGCACTTTAGTATAAAGGGCACAGTTTGTGTATTTTTAAATGAGTACCAGTTTGTTTAGTGTTCATCTATTGAGAAATCAAATACTTAGTCTTTTAAAAAATAAATTTTAGGTTAATTTTCTTACTTTGATATATATGGGGGAATTAACTGCTTTGCATCCTGCTCTGTAAATCACGTTCTGAACTGGATTATGGAGATATAACTTCTTTTTGGAGCACCTTTTAAGCACCTTTGGTGCTTGGAGAGATCCACTGTCTCCCAAATAAGCTATGGTATTTGCCAGTGAGTTTGGGTACACTCCAAGTGACTGCCGCTTTCTTTGGTAGTATCTGTGCTTCTCATAATTTGCAGAAAGCTACAATATTTTTGTAAGATCGTTTATATGGCCGTTTGCCATGCTGCACGTTAGTGCAAAGTGAGGAATTTAAAGGAGGAATAACAGAAAAAACACCTTAAATCACTTGAACTTAGACCTCCAAGCTCCATAGTCCACTTCTGATATCCCTTTTCTCATGCACTAGTGTTTTGATACTTATCAGCTTTGAAATGTATTGATCTTTATGGCAGACAGTATCCCAGGGTGCAATTAAACCAATTATAGGCCTTTGGTGGTCGGGGTGGGGGGATGGTTTTCTAGTATTAAGGCTTTGGAATATGATAATTTGAGTACATTTGTTATACGTAATTGATATTCCAAACTTTATGTGGGAAAGGGGTTTTAAGCTATAGGCTTTTCTTTATACCGCATTTTTAGAGATTCAGTTCTAATACATTTTAGAGATGTAAAATAATCTGCTTTCTTACAGTCTTGCTTTGTTTGAAACATTTTTATTCAATAAAGCTTTTAATTTGCATTTGGACTTTTCAGTGTTCCTTTTCCATTATTATTTTACATTATTACAGTCTCTCAGGACCTGCTTTTACCTTAACAGTTTGGGAAGAAAAGGCAAATGAGTCTGATGCCCCAGAAGCGTAATGCTATGAATATATCTCTCCACTAGGTGGTGGAGTTGGGCTGATCGTTGACGTTCCTCCTCCCTAATGGTAGACAATCTTTTTTTGAAAATTGAAAGCAAACTTGCAAGAAAATTAGTGTGTACATTCCAAATAAGCCATTCATTTTACCAATCCAAAAGCCAGTGGTGGCTTTTTATTGTTAATTGTACTGAACACTTAATAATTCAGCATACAATTATGCCTAACACGCTTAATGGAATTTGCAGTGGCTCCTGCTGAAAATGGATTTGGTTGCCACTCTGGGCAGAGGCATAGTTGGTTGGTTGATTTCCTTGCCTGTTCAGGCAACAATTGTTAAGGCACTTTTTTTTTTCTAGTGGGAATGTGGGAGTATGGATTTCCTTGAATATAGGCAAGCTTTTTGAGTCATCTTGTTACATGTTCAAGGGTCTTTAGGCAGTTCTGGGGTCTTGCCTGGTCTTCTAAGTGAATGGCAGGGTACTGCTTTCTGCTCTTGGCCCCACCACACGCTCAAGTCATTGAGAAACCCCAGTTTACTGAACAGCTAATCCAGAAGCTCCTGCTGACATTCATAAACTATTCAATCTTGGCTTGAGTTTAGCCACTCTACTGTATGGCTCACTGCTACTCTATCCCACCCACACAGTACTTACTATGTCCACTGACTTGATACAAAAAGCCTGAGCTCTATGACTGGCATTTATGGATATCAGTTAAATGTGTCACCATATATATCAAGTACATCGGGACTGAAGTTATCCTTAGAAGAACCGTTTTCTTGGCCCTTCAAGGGCTAAGATAGACACATTATGGTATAGAGAGTAGCAACCAGGACTGGCTCTATAATCAACATAATAAAAGGATGTCCTTTTTAAGAGAATGACCACACAACTCTAAATGTTCATAGAAAACAAAAAAACTTACAGTCAAACAAAAGTGTTTATTGTTTATTCTCTCAGCTCTCTGAATGGAGACAACTTGTTTGGACTTGGTATGTCAATGATGGCAATAGGATGATGTGAGTTTTTCTCTTGGTGAAGCAGAAAAAGGGGCCAGGTTGGGATCTGAGAAGGTTAAGGAGACTGCATGACTGGTACAGGACCCACCAGCTTGCTGGTCAGATTACTCCTGGCCAAAGCTGAAAGTTGCACTAACTTTGCTTTCATTCATATTTCATCAACAGTGTGTTTTCTAACAGTCCCGAGATTGAGAAATTGTACAAATGTGTTTTTCTAGAGATAGATCTTAAGACCAAGATCATTGTGTGCTAGTTCCTGCATACCAACATGGTCTCTGTTCCTTCAGGGCTCTGATTTGAATTCCATGGGATCAGGGAGAGTTTCTTTTTTTTTTTTAATGTATCTTGAATATAGGGTAGTTACCATTAAGCTATTGCTGGGTTTGGATGAAAATGGCCACAGGCAGTGGTTCTCAGACCAGCAGCAATGACATTGCCTCAGTTTGTTAGAAATGAGAAATACAAATTCATGGGCCCTACCCTGAACATCCTGAATCAGAATCTCTTTGGATGGGCCCCAGAAAACTTTTAGGAAACTCTCCATGTAGGAGATGGGACAAGCTAATGTCTGAGCTGGGGCACACTAAAGTTTGAGAACCACTGAGCTAAAGCAAACCTTTTCGGCTACTCCTTAAGATGGCTCCTTTTCCCCCCTTCTCTTTCCTTGAAACTCTTTACTTCTGCTGTAAGTATGCCTTACTAGCTATAAAGTTACTCAGTCCTTGAACAAGAGATAGAGATTTAGTTCTTTTAATCTTACTTAGATCATTCTAGTTAGTTTGTAAACAGGTTTTGAGAGAGAGTACCCAGAGTTCAGGGTTCTTGGGCAGTTCAGGGACAATTTAGGGTTTAGTTTTTTGAAGGTTTCTGGTCTATGGCTCCTCTCCATTTATGTAGATCCAAAAAGAGCTCAGTGTTCATTATGGAAACCTAAAATTCAGGAGGTTCATAGGATAAGGGCTCAGGGTTCTGGAGTTTAAAGACTATAGTTCAGATGCACAGGTTTACCACTTACCTATATAACCTTGGGCAAGGTACTTGTGTAGGATCTGAAAAATCAAAAGTTAGCATAAGTGCATAAGTACAGCCATCTTAAAGGGTTAAACACCACCCTCTAGCCTAGGAGAAGGAAAATTATTAGAATCTTGAAAAACAAATTAGTCAGCCAGTGTTAAATGTAGTGACCCTCAGTTAGCTAACCTCAAATCAGTTAATCATGAACACCAGGTGGTGGGCAGCTGCGGCCTTCAGACAGCAAACCTTGGTCGGATAGTCATGCATACCAAGCTTATCTTGCTGAAACACTGTGTAAGAAAATACTGTCTTTTTTGAAAATGCTATGCTATAAAAACCTCTGGCTTTGGCTGCTCAGGGTCCTCGTTGAGACCCGCTGCGACGGGCTAACTTGGACCCCTGCTAGCTGGTTCCTGAATAAATTCCTCTTGCTTGTTGCATCAAGAGACGTCTTTCGTGAGTGATTTGGGGCAGCGTCCTCCTCTGGGAGAATCCAACACTTGACATCTCTGGACCTCAGTTTCCCCACCCATAAAATAGGAAATAAAAAAATTTCTACTCCATAGGAGTTAAATAACCTGTGTGAAATGTTCAGTGCAGTACCTGGCACAAGTTAACCACATTCAACATTGGCCATCATTTATTTTCCTTTTTCCTTTGGATATCTTCCATTTTCTTTTACCCAAAAGAAGAAAAAAAGGGTCTTCAAAAGTCCAGTTTAAGGGATAAAACAGTGAAACAAATAAAACAGGGGGTTGAGATCAAGGACTGGCACGAAGGAAGGAAACCGTTGAGAGCAAAAAAGAAAACAAAACCCTCCGGCTGTGGAGAAGAGTTAGGCGGGACCAGCTGAGATAAGCCCTATAGGGACGGCACAGGGAGTTGGAGAGGTAGGTATGGCCTGATTGGCAGCGGTCACAGCTTTTGAGTCGGCTGGGCGGGGAACGAGAAATGTCCCCATAAAGGGGATATGCCTGTAATAAGGGATGTGGCCGGAGCTGGATAGGACAGTGAGCGAGGAAGAGAGGCGTGGTGAAGCCGGCAGGCAGTAAGGACTCGGAGCCTGGATGGGTGGGCCTGGGAATGGATGGAGGCGGGGCGGGGGAAGGGGCGTGTCCAGGACTGGGGGGCGGGGTCCCAGAGAAAGGAGGCCTTGGAGGCTGCGGTGAAGGAGGTGGGCGGGGAGGCGAGATGGGCGGAGGAGAGGCCCGGCCCCACCCAGGAGGCGGGCAGAGACGTGCCGGGGGCCAGAAGGGGCCGGAAGGGGGTGGCTGCCTCCCCGGCCCCGCCCCGGTGCCGCCTGCCCGCGGGGTCCGTTGGCTGTGGCTGCAGCTGAGGCTGTGGCGGCCGTGGCCGCGCGGCGGGCGTAAGATGGCGACAGCCGTGGCGGGATCCCTGGGCCTGCTGTGGGGCTGGCTGTGGAGCGAACGCTTCTGGCTACCCCAGAACGTGAGCTGGGCCGACCTCGAGGGGCCGGGCGACGGCTACGGCTACCCGCGGGCCCGGCACATCCTCTCGGTGTTCCCGCTGGCGGCGGGCGTGTTCTCCGTGAGGCTGCTCTTCGAGCGGTGAGAGCCCGCGAGCGAGCGGCGCGAAGGGCCGGGGGCGAGGGCCGGGCCGGTTGGCCCGGGGGAGAGGCCGAGGCCCGGAAGCAGAACTGCAGGGAAAGCCCGGAAGCAGGGGGCTGGGACAGCCTCGGGCGCCGCTCATAATGCTCGGAGGGTGGCCGAGGTGGTCGCGGAGCCTAGGTAAAGACAGAGAGTTGGGGGCATGGGCAGTGAAAGAGTGAGAATCGAGGGGGATCCTGCGCCCATTCAGTTTTAGATCCCAGTGGTCGCGTGAGAGTCTCACAGGTCTCCCAACCTCCAAAGATTCTACAGACAAGGAAACTGAGGGTGAGCTGTGGCCGAGAACCCGAAACGAGAAACAGGAAAGGGCCACGGAAACCAGAGCTAGTTGGGGGCACAGAAGCTAGAAGGGTCAACACAAGAGCCAGACGTTCCAAGCAAAAGGAGCGGGTTTCTGGGAATCCAAGATTTGTGAGGACATTTAAGTTTCTGAGAGTTGAGGGGAACGGGATTAGTTATGCCCTAAACTTTGGTTTGTCAGCTCATGGACGTTTGTATGTGTATATGTATTTCAATAAAATTCTGCCACAGATGGTAAGAGAGTGTAAATGTAGGGTTAGGGTGTGGTGGAGCCTGAGGCTTCCAAAGTGGGCAGGTGACAGATCAGTTGCAGAACAGGCCTTGGAGGCCTGAGATCTAAGGAGGAGTGGTTATTTTGAAAGGATGGGGAGCTGTACGGTTTATTAGAGGACAGCTGTATTGAGCCCGCTTCTAAGTGAGTTTAACAGAATCACAGCATACTTTGACCATGTGTTACTGGTAAAAGTGATGTCACTTTTCTTTGAGTGGTTCATATCTGCCTATCTAAGATAACGACTTTCACTGAGGGTAAGTGCTAATTTTGTAATGTAGACTTACAGCTGCGGGTGATTTTAAATCAAGTCTACACAGACTTCAGGAAAGGAGACCTTTTTTTCACATAGGTCTCAGGTAATGAGGATGGATGGCACTTTGAAATCTTGTTCATTCGGCCTTTAGAGCAGGTGTGCCCTTTCTAGGATGGGAATATATTCACCTAAAATTATCTGTGCTCTCTGAAAAATTAGTATTATCTGTTTTGGATTATTTCTTTGATGTGTCTACTATTTCTGACAAAAATCTTTCAAAGATATTTGTTACATGTAGCTAGCTTGTCATTCATCCATTTAATCATAGTATTTGTGTATTGTCATTAAAGTGCTCTGCTAGATTTTCTAAGTGCAAAAATAAAGATGCTTTTAACTGAAGCAAATGAAACCAAAGATCTAAATGCCTTTTTTGGGTCCTCAGGAACTTAGTCTTGCAGTGTTTTAAATATAGTCATTGTATTAAGTATTTCTTGGATGAAGGCACAAACTACTTGTCCCTCTTAGTAATCTAGGCCCAGGTACTCTTCACCTTGGCATCTGGGTATGAGGGCTGGAAAAGAAACAATGTAATGACTGAAAAAGAAAATACACCATTCAGGACAGAAAAAAAAAAATTCATAGTCTTAGGAAAAAATTCTCTGCTTTTCATATAAGCATATACTGATATGGAAATTTCTCAGTGTTAGTGGTAAGATGAAATAGCTCTTTACTTTATAAACACCCATTTTAAACAAACTTACATATATCTTCAAATTTCCAAAGAGTTCCCCCATATGGCTGTAAGGACTTGTATATCCCCTGGCAGAGCTACTGGAAAGGATCCTTTACCTGTGGGAATTCTATCTGAATGTTTCTATGGTTCTCCAGTGTCAAGGGACTAGGGACGGATGGGAATAGAGAGCTGAAAGCACTCTAGTATGATGTTCCTTGGCTAGTAAGGACAGGCACCTTGTTCATCTCATTTTGATCTTAGGAAAGTTTAACCCTAGAAGCAGTCTCGCCGTTTTGTTTTTCTGGACACCCTACTACCTTAGTTAGCAATAGAATTGATTGCTTTATTACCAATTCCTCTCTTGCTATGCTGGTTTTCCATAAAGGTAATAGAAGCCACTCTTAGAATATACTAAGAGGTATAACAGAAACATTGATACAGCTAGTTGTATTTCGCATACTTCTCAAATCCCACCTACTTAGCTTCTAGAACCTGTTCATGTAATAATCATATACTCTAAGAGCTAGAACTCCAACCTCTTTTTACAGACAGTAAACTAAAGGCTGATAAACATCCTACAAGTTTTCAGAGGTTTCATACTCACCTGGAGAAGGAGCTAGAACCAAGATGCAGGTAGTTTTTGCCAGTCCCTTAACTCTTGCCACTGTGTGATGTGGTCATCTTTTCCTCTTCCTTAAAGCCCTTTCAGGGGTTAAGATTTAACCTCCTGGTCCTAGTATTTTAGGATTTGAAGAACAAATCCATGCTCATCTTATTCTTGATTATTTTAATATAAGGTGTTTGACTTAACTTTGTTATTTTTTTTGCTTCAAGTTGTTCTGCACATTTTAATGAGTCTTGCACTATGCCCCTTGGTAAATTATCTCTATGTTGTTTTAAGAATCTCCCAAAAAATACAGAATTTACACTTTGGTCTTACTTGCTCTTACCTTCTCATCAACTACATTGAGCATTTATTTTTTAAGTTCCCACATTCCCTGGAGAACTGCAGCCTCATCTGATAGGGATGACTTGAAAAGCCGCCTGACCATGAATAAAGTGTATCTGAGGTAACTGTTCTGCTGAAGAACTGCAGATAGATTTTTACCTACCCAGGAATGGAGGCTTTCCTTTGTGGGCCTTGTTACATTGTGGTAGCCTACACCTTGCAAAATGCCTCGGGCATAGCATGTGCTCAGTAAATATTTACTGAATGTTTGAAAAGCATCACCCTATCAGATGCCCAGAATCTCGATCTTCAACCTGAAATAGATGTTTGGCTTGACTGAGAGAGGCAAAACTGTAATTCCTTTGTTTCTGTTTTTAAATTTCACCTTACTCTATTTATGTGCATGTTATAAGCTTTCTACAGCTTTCTGTCGCTCTGTACAGTTTCATTCCCTCCCTCCCTTTCTTCCTCTCCCATCTCCCCTCCTCCCATAAACGTATTCATGCTACCCTACCCTATCAAAAGAGGGATAAGAAACTCTTCCACCTGTTTTTTTTTAACTTCTTTTAATACTATGTTGATGATTGAGACCTGAGGGAATGAGCATTCCAAGCTAGTTCCACTGTGTCTTACTTAAATTGGATTTTAAACGTAAAATTGTTTGAAATTTAATGTCTAGTCCCTTGAGCACTTGGGATCAAATAAGAGCTTGAGACTTAATAGTGACACTATCAGAGCTTTATTGGCTCATTTATTTTGAATGTAGTATTGCAATAGGAGGATTATGTTGCCAGAAGAAAATTATTTTGTCAATTATACAGGAGACAATTAGAGCTCTCCATACTGCTCATTCATTATTCCAGTTCCCTCTTCTCTCGTTACTTCCAAGGCAGCCTCACTTGGGGTGACCAAAAAAGTCTTCTAAGTACCATTTTCTGTCATAGGGGACTAAACACACTCACTTGCTGGCATGTCATGTAACTGGCAGCAGGAGTAGTGACTCATTTTTTTGTGCATGTTTCTTAACCCACTCATTTCATCTTCCTCTTGTAAGCCTTGCTGCCTCTGCTGCTTACTGCCCCCCTTTTTTTTTTCTTGCTCTCCCCCACTTCTGTTAAGTATAGGAAGAACTTTTTTCCTCTTCCTGACAGGCCTTCTGCCCTCTTCCCAGATCCATGACATGTCACAGCATAGTGACCCAGTGTTAGTAAGTCCTCCAGACTTGGGAGGGATGCGTGGGAAAGAATGGCCATAGCTTCTGACTAGACAGTAGGGGAAACTGCCCATTCCCCTGCATCCTGAAAGGTATTCTGTTGGGCATTATTGAATTGTAAATCACATAATTAAATCAGGTTTGCAGATGCAGCAGAGCAAGGTTGAAAAAGATGGTAATATGTCCCTGCCCTTTTCTAAGAATCCACCTTCTAATAAGCTCCAGATGGTCGGAAGCCATGTGTCCCTCCTCTCTCTGGGAAAACTTTAGCCAGCCCTTTCTGCATAGTGGGTATTGATGTTCTGCAGACAACTTTGAATACTGTCATGCCTGAGATCAGGTTCCTGGCTTATCCCTGGAGACATGATATTTGTCACAGAAAAGAAACAAGTTGGATATTTTTGCTTTAATCACTTCCTGATTCAGAAAATTGGGGTCTTCTAACTGGATAAAGAAAAAGTTAATGGAGAGGAGGCAGCAAGTGAAAGCTGTCCCTTCCCCATAGAGTGGAAGGGGAAGGTAGACCTATTTTGGCTTCTCTCCAGAAGTATTTTTTTTTAGGGTATGATTGATATACACTCTTATGAAGGTTTCACGTGAAGAAACAATGTGGTTACTACATTTACCCATATTATCAAGTCCCCACCCATGCCCCAATGCAGTCACTGTCCATTAGTGCAGTCAGTTGCCAGAGATCACTATGTCCCTTCTCTCTGATACACTGTTTTCCCCGTGATCCCCCACACCATGTGTACTAAACATAATATCCCTCAGTCCCCTTCTCCCTCCCTCCCCACCCTCCCTCCCACACCCCTTTCCTTTGGTAACCACTAGTTCATTCTTGGAGTCTCTGAGTCTGCTGCCATTTTGTTCCTTCAGTTTTGCTTCATTGTTATACTCCACAAATGAGGGAAATCATTTTCTCCAGAAGTACTTTTATGCAGATAAAAGCTGCCTTCCTTAAGAATTCACTTGAGTTTTGGGCTCTGTGTTTGACTCCACTCCTACTTTATCTTTAGGGAAGATAATTCAGATGTTACTGCAAAAGGAGTTAACACCACTTCTAACTACAAAAAAAAAAATGGAAACAAATTTTCCTACATACAAAGGTAGTTGTCTTAGATATGAAGAATTCTCTGAATTATCTAGAATTGTGCTGTCTAGCACAGTAGCCACTAGCTAGTACAGTAGATACTAGTTTTGGGGGATTTCAGCTGTGACTAGTCAGAATTGAGATGTGTTCTAAGTAAAAAATACACTGGATTTCAAAGATGGTAGAAAGAAAATGTAAAATATCTCAGTTTGTAATGTTGATTACATACTGACATGATATTATTTTGGATATATCAGGTTAAAGTATATTATCAAAATTAATTTCACCTATTTACTTTTTTAAATGTGGTTATTAGAAAATTTAAGTTAATTTATATATGTGGCTTGTAATATATTTCTGTTGAACAGTACTAATAGTGATTCAAATACTAATAATTTTGTTTTACTTATTAAAGAATAATTGACATACAATATTGTATTAGTTTCAGGTTACAACATAGTGATTTGATATTTACATACTTAAAAAATGGTCACCACAATTGATCTAGTTAACATCTGTGGACTTACAAAGTTGTTACAATATAATTGACCATATTTTCTATGCTGTATTACATCCTCCTGTTTTATTTACTTTGTAACTGGAAGATTGTACTCTTAAACCCTATTTTGTCCATCCCTCCATCTACCTTCCCTCTGGCAACCATCAGTTTGTTCTTTGTGTATAAAAGTTTTATGTTTTGCTTGTTTGTTTTTTCTTTAGATTCCACATATAAATTATATAATATTTTTAATCTGTCTGATTTATTTCACTTAGCATAACACTCTCTAGGTCCATCCATTTTGTTGCAAAAGGCAAGATTTCATTATTTTTTATGGATGAGTAATACTCCATTTGTGTTTTTGTATGCATTTGTATTTCACATCTTTATCCATTCATCTATCAGTGGACATTTATGTTGTTTCCATATCTTGGCTATTGTAAATAATGCTGCAGTGATCATAGGGGTGTATATTTCTTTTTGAATTAGTGTTTTCATTTTCTTCAGATAAATATTTAGAAGTCGAATTCCTAGATCATATAGTCAAGAAGAATATTCTAATGTAAATTCACATTTGATTCATATTTGGTTTTTTAGGACCAGAAGGTGATTGGTCCTAAATATATTGGACCATGCTTTAAACAACAGGTCTTTATTAAAAATTGTAGGAAAATGGGATTTTTAAGATGTAAATCGTTTCTTGAATAATTTCAATGATTAATATAGTCTATTTTTTTATTGAAGTATAGTTGATAGACAATTTTATATTAGTTTCAAGTATACAACACATTGGTTCACCAGTTACCCACATTATTAAATTCTCAGCCCAAATAGTGCATTTAACTATCTGTCAATGTAGAAAGATGTTACAGAATCATTGACTATATTTTCCATGCTGTATTACCATACCCATGACCAACTTTAATTATGATTGGGAATTTTTGTGCTCCTTTATTCCCCTCCCTTTCCCCACCCACTCATCCTAAACCCCTTCCCAATGGTAACCACCAGACATTTCTCAGCATCTGTGAGAGACTGCTATTTTGTTCATTTTGTTTTGATCTTATATTCCACAAATAAGTAAAATTATATGGTATTTGTCTTTCTCTGCCTGGCTTATTTCACTGAACATAATACCTTCTAAGAAGTTCATCCTGTTGTTACAAATGGCAGGATTTTTCTTTTTTATGGCTGAATAATATTCCATTGTGTATATGTACCACATCTTCTTTATTCATTCATCTATTGATGGACACTTTGTTGTTTCCAAATCTTGGCTATTGTAAGTAATGCCACAGTAAACATAGGGGTGCAAGTATGTTTTTGAATTAGGGATTTTGTTTTCTTTGGAATTCCTAGAAGTGGAATTACTGGGTTTTATGGTATTTCTATTTTTAGTTTTTTTGAGGAACCTCCATACTGCTTCCCATAGTGACTGTACCAATTTACATTCCCACCAATAGTGTAGAAGGGTTCCTTTTCTCCACATCCTCAGTTATAGTCTGTTTTGAATAATCTTTGATTGACAGTGCCTTCTAGCTAAGCATTCCTCTGTAGTTTTGCTTTTCTGCGTCTGTCTTTTCAGTCAAGCAGTTACTGATCTGTAAACAAACAAGTTTGTCAAGTAGTTAAACATACATAGGGTGCCACAAAGCCCTGACAAGGCATTGAGAGTAGTCACTATTATATCTATTCTCAAAATTATGGAGTTTCTTAAAAAGTGTAGCTTTAATTTTATTAAAAATAAAAATAATAATAATAATAAAGGGAGAAATGTGGGATCAACATATAAATCAAGTATAAAAATCAAATGAATATTCATATTTGACCTGATTGTTTATAGTTCATAATGCGTGATCAAAACCAACAGTTTCTGTGATGAATGCCCTTGTACTGTTCACCATGTAAGAATTTATTCACTATGTAAGAATTCGTTCACCATGTAAGAACTTGTTCGTTATGCTTCAGAAGATTGGAGACTGAGGAGAGTTAGGCTTGAGATGGATTAATGATTGTACATTGAGCATTGACCCCCCTATACTGAATTTTATTGTTGTTAACAACCATTTGATCAATAAATATGAGAGATGCCCTCTCAAGAAAAAAAAAAGTGTAGCTTTAGCTTTTGGGTAGTTTGTGTGAAGTCTCAATTATAGACATAGAGGGTCTCAGACTAAATCAGATTTTTGTGGTTGTGTTTAGTTCTTGAGGAAATCTGGTTATAGACTGAAATAGGTTAACTTGAATTTCTACTGATTCTCCAGAAATCAGTGGCCTTTGCCTACATGGAGGTGGTAGGCTATCTCATGACCCAGGAGGACAGGTGGTACATTTCCTTGAAACACTTTACCTATTAGTTGAGAATTAGGTTTTTACATATTTGTTCATTCATTCTTCAACAATTATTTATTGATCTTAGTATATGCCAAATACCAAACTATGTGCCAAGGAAAAAAAGGTGAATTAAGTCATGGTGTCTGCCCTCAGAAAGAGAGCAAGAAAATCAGTGGTTAAAATAGAGTATAATAAACGTATCCACAAGGTTAAGTTATGGGAGTTTGGAGGAGATGGATTCAGTTCCTTTTAACAATTGTTAGCTAAAATAGGCTTGATGTCTCACAAACACTTGTTTCATGGACTGTGAAGGATGGTATAAAAGTTCTTGGGAAAGAACTTTCTGTTAATCTTTTTTTCCAAAGTACTTCTTTGGCATGAGCACACTTGTTTCTACTTTAAGTAAATGTATTAGATGTACAATTACATCCATTTAAAAAAGATAAATATGTTTAATGAAAGAAATGTATGTATATACGTGGAAAAAGGAATGTTTTTTTAAAGATTTACAAGTGACACATTTTTTTAAGTACTTTTTTTTATTAAGGTATCATTGATATACAATCCTTTAAAGGTTTCACATGAGCAGCATTGTGGTTACAACATCACCCATATTATCAAGTCCCCCCCACACACACCCCATTGTAGTCACTGTCAGCATAGTAAGATGCTATAGAGTCTTAGAGGTCCTTTTCTTTTTAGTCTGTTTCTGCTTTGTTTTAAGAGCAAATTTGCCAATTAAAAAAAATAGTCCTCGAAATGTTGGATTTGGTATTACAGGTATCCTTGAAAAGTGTAGTCAGTATCTTATACACAGCAAGCACACATGTATACAACGAATGTATATAACATATTTGCTTGTACATAGCACATCTTATTCTCTTAAGAACTTAGAAAAATACACTGACATGGATGCATGTGTATAGGGAATATACAAAATAATATATGGCTGGGAGTTATTAGCACATGAGTGAATAGTACTAGTATAATTTAGTAATTCTTAAACTTTTTGTTCTCAGTGTTCTTTTTACTCTTAAAAATTATTGAATATCCCAATGAGATTTTATTTATGTGGGTTACACGTATCTATCAATTTTTCTATATTTGAAATTAAAACTTAGAAATATTAAAAATATTTCATTTAAAATAACAATAATAAACCTAATACATGTTAACATAAATAACATTTTTTGAAAAGTATTTTCCAAGAGAAAAAAATATTTACTAAGATGAACAGCATTCATTTTATATTTTTGCAAATCTCATTAATGTCTGGTTTAATAGGAGATAGCTGGATTCTTCTCATTGGTTCTGCACTCAGTCTCTCATGATATGCTGTTTTGGTTGAAGTATATAATATATAAACAAAAAGCAGCTTCATGCAGATATATCATTGGAAAGGAGAAGTATTTCTTTCTTTGATACTACACCAAAACACAACAAGTAGTAGTTTCTTAAAAGTTTGGTTGATTTGTAGAATCTGAAACCATCAATGAGCTTTTCATTCATGTTAGAATCTACTGGTTTATTTTACATTTTGAATGGATATCATGTATTGGTCACTTGAAAAATACTGGTTCACTGACTTACACAGATCTCCCAAATGTCAATACATTTCATTATACAATATTTAAAAATCATATTAATCTCTTCATAACCAATCTTATCAAAAGTCTAAGTATTGGAAGGTGGTCATGCTCAAAGATGAATATAAGTTCTTTAAGATTCTGATTTTCACTTGAAAGCTTGAATTTTATCATTGCCAACAATGTGTTAGTTTTGAAGTAACAGGCTTATTTCATTAACATTCAAGAAAATGTTTCCTAAATATCCAGGTCTGAATAACCTTAGTTTGTCTGCCAGCCATTCTTTCAGGTAAAAATTCTTTTTTTTTTTTTTTAATGAAAAAAGTGATTAGTTCAGTGCACAACTCAAACAAGCGCATTTCCTTTAAACAACCATATACTTTGGTGTGCAGCACAAGTGCTTTCTGTGTACTTCTCATTTTATCACAGAATGCTTTTTAAAAATATTTTGAGATTTAATGAAAGTAATCATTTGTATTACTTCATCAAAGACATTCTTAAGTGAAACAGTTTTTTTTTTTTTAATAGGATATATCAAGAAAGAATACAGTAACTACTACAGTTTAGTGCCACTGCCTTGGTTGTGCTCAGGTGTCATACGTTTTACCCAGCATTGCTTTGCACCATCATTGCAAATGTCAACACAGTAACAAAGGCAAATGAAGTCTTAATATTATTATGAAAATAGTTTTGACTTTATAGGTCCCCAGAGAGTATCTCAGAGACTCTCTGGGGTCTGCAGACCATACTTTGAGACCCTTTGCTGTAACTGAATGAGATCACCCAGGGTGAGTGTGTACAGTAAGAAAAGAACCTTCAGAGAACCATGAGAAAACACCAAGTTTTAAGAAAGGCAGAGGAAAAAGAAACCTGAAAGGAGATAAGAGGTATGACAGTCATACAGTATTTGGTATTATCAAAAGTTGGCATTTAATAAGTAACTTAACTTTGTCCCAGGCACTGTTCTAAGTGCTAAACATTGAATCCTCAAAGTAACTTAATGAGGTAGGTAGTACTGTTATTATTCTCATTTTACGAATGAGAAAACTGAAGCATAAAATTAAGTAATTTGTCCAAGTGATGCAACTAGCAGTGCATACCAAGCAGTCTAGTTCTTCTGCCAGACAGACAGACAGAGAAAACTAGGAAAAGTGTGGCAGTGGAAAAGCTAAGAGCAAAGAGCATCAGAGGGAGGGCATGGTTAGTAATGTTGAATGGTGCTGAGTGATTAGGTAATTTACGAGACAGAAAAGCATCCATTTAATTTCACATTAACATCATTGATAACTGTTGGCAAAAGCAGCCTCAATGGAGTATAGGGACAGAAGCCAGATGAAAGAGGGAGGGAGGTTGAACAATGTATAGAAATTAGAAAAGAAGTCATGAGAAGAGAGCTTTTTCAAGAACTTTTGAGGTGGAACTAGAGGATGTGCAGGACAGGGGGAGCTGATTTAAGATGGGGAGCATGTTTAAGGTCTGGTGAAAAGAAACAAGTAGAGAGTGAGGTTGAAGATAACAGAAAAGAAAGAAATGGAATAAAATTTCTAATCAGGAAGAGGATGATTCTAAAGAACAGGGATATTACTTTTAGATAGAAGTGGTTCTGATGCAGGAAGTTGAAAGCATTCCCTTCTCTTAGCCAAGATTCTTGAGAGTCTTGGCTATTTTCACTTTCTTTCTCTGCCTTCACGTTTCACTGCTTTAACTCAGTACTATCTTTATATTCTCCATTCCATTGAATTTGAGATTACTACAGATCTCCAAACTGCCAAATCCAGTGGATACTGAAATTCTTGTCTTGAACTCTGCTTCATTTGATTGACTCCTCTGGCCTTCCTGTCCCCTAAATTCACTTTTTATGAATCCCAGGATTCTGACCTTGGTTCTCTCTTCAGTCTATACTCCTTATGCAGTCACATCCATCCCCACAATTAAACTACCACCTACATTCTCATTCTCGCACTCTTTCATTTATTTCTCCGATCTTTGTGTGTGTGTGTGTATATCTTATTCAAGCTCCCTTTCCAAGTTTATTTGCCTACCAGATAGTTCCATTTCACTGTCACATGGATACTTCAAAATCAGCATACACATAACTCATCTTTCACTCCCAAATTTGCTTTTCTTATCCTATTCTCTGCTTGGTTGAGGGCAACATACCAGCTTAGTATCCGAAGCCAGTAACATTTGACTCTTCCTTTTCTTTTGCCTCCTATATCTATTCAGTCACCAAGTCCTATCAATTTTACTTCCTTAGCATCTCTCAGATCCAAACTTTCCTTCCATTGCTATAGCCTTAATTCAGTGCTTTTATCATTTACAGCATGGATTTTTCACAATAGCTTTTAGCTGATGACACTCCTGTATTAAATGTACAAATCCATTCATCTCTTCTCTGCCCCTGGCTTAAAGTGACTCTCTATCAGTGATTTCTCTATCACTCCATCAGTGAATTCAGTGACATAAGATAAAGTTCGCAGTTAGCATAACATACAAGGCACCTGTGATCTGGCCCCTAAGTACCTATATGATTTTTTTCTCTTGTCGCTGTCGCCACCCACACCTCCAGTTCGTACATTGCACAGTTCCTTAAGCACACTTTATCTCTTTGCTTTTGCTAGCACGTGCTGATTCCTTTGCCTAAACATCCTTTTTACTTTTTCCTTCCCTTTCCACCTTATAGAATGCACTGCAATTTTTAACATGTTTGGTTGATTCAGAATTCAGTTGTAAAGGGAAAGGACTTTCTGGATTTGTTTTCTATGGGACTCTGATTTGTCTATTGGGGGAGATTTTCAAATGCTGCTTGTGTACCTAAGGATTAAGTCCTCTAAACAGAAACTCTTTGTCTCTAACAGTCTTTATTTAAACATCTCACCCATCTTCTCTCTGTGCACCTGTGTGTTTGTCTGTGTGTGTGTGTGTGTGTGTGTGGTGGGGACCTTTTAGGTTCAAGTAATACTCTTCACCTAATGATATACTATCCTCATCAGTCTGTATAAGACCTTTCTCTTTTTATTGCTTTTCCCTTTTTCATCCCATTTCCCATTTCAATTTCTTTTTTCTTTTTTATATGTAAATTTTGAGGCTTTATATTTTATCAGAAATTGATCTAAGTCAGTGCTTCCCATTCCCATCATGGTATTGCACACATAGAAAATAATATGTGTATTGCACAGTATATTAGGCCAAAGGCCATACAGACTAAGGGTTTCTGGGTACCACAGATCTCATGGACCACCCTAAGAGCTAAGCAGCCAGCTTAAGTATAACCCACCTATGTTAACACCTACTGAAGCCTGATTGAGATTTTCAGTGTATTTATGAATAGTTTATATCCGCCAGTGATGTTGCACTGCGTCACAAAGATATAATTGTTGGTATAGCTTCTGTCTTTGGTATGAAAAAGCAAAGTAATAAGTAATTCCATCTTAATTAACCTTGGCTTAAGTTAGCTGCTGTCGTGTATCTGGAGGGCAGGAAAAGGGTAGAATAAAATGATCTCTACAAACTAGGACAGATATGTCACCGTCAAGTTAAGTCACCAGACTCATGTTCCTGGAGTGGCAGGTTGAAAGGAGTAGCTTACCGTAGACCACCAAATGCCTACTTATTCAGACCTGCAGACAAGGAAAGTCTGGTCTTACAATTATTTTTAAAACTTGGGCAACAGGTTGATCCTACAGAGGACAGAAAATCACAAGATAAGTTTGATTTCTCATTGTAATCTGACACAGCAGTTTTTAAAATAAGATGTCAGAAATCTTAAAAATGATCAAGGACCCCAGAGAGTTTTTGTTTATATGGATAATATCTATTAATATGTACTGTTTCAGAAACTAAAATGGAAAAAAGTAATATATATATTTATAATTCATTTATAAACAACAAATTGGTTATATTGGTACTATAACGTGAAAATAATTATTTTCCCAAAAATGGTGAGAAAGTTTTATTTTACAGTTATGCAAGTTCTTTAATATCTGGCAGCTGTATTATCAGCTTCTGCATTCAGTGTGTTGTGATATGTCATACAACCTGTGGAAGGTTCCACTGTTACTTATGAGAGAATGAGAGAGAAAAGAATTATTATGAAGTTAGAGAATTAATATAATAGTTTTGACCTTGCAGACCTCCTAAAAGGATCTCTGAGACCCCTGAGAATCTCCAGAGCACACACTGAGAAGTGCCAATCTAGCAGAAAAGATGAATGCCAGGTGACTGATATAAAATGAATATGTGATTGGGGAAGACAGTGTAGCTCAAAGACAAATAGGGACTCTGTGGCATCTTACTACATTGATGGATGGTGACTGCAATGGGGTATGGGGGGGACTTGATAATAAGGGTGAATGTAATAACCACATTGTTTTTCTTGTGACATAAGAGCGTATATCAATGATACCTTAATAAAAAAAAAGAAAAAAATGAATACATGATTGAGTCTGAACTCTCAAAGTTCTGATTTAAAATAATTTCACTTTCTTAAGGTAATTCATTAAATACATAAACCTGTGTATTTAATTTTCTTATCACAGAAAAAAATTAGTTTCCAAGCACAAGATCTTATTTTTGGTTTTGAGTTTCAATAAATGTGTATCAAATAAATAAATTGTCTTAGCGTCTGAACAGCTATAGCTGACTGGATGCCAGCCAGTAATTTATGTCTTCCATTGAACTCTAAACTAATGAGGGCAGGATGTAAGCTAATGACAACTCTAGGATATTAGGTCCATTCCAAGGTCCAGATAATAAAAAAAAATTATCTTGGCTCCACCCAGGTGAGCAGGATACAAATCTGTACCTGTTGTATGAGAGACTATTTCTTATTCTCATCTTCTGATGGTGGTACCATCAGGGAGTACCCAGACTGAACTTTCTAGTAAAAATAATAACTGCCTTTTAATGAATGTTTACTAAAGTATCAGGTGCTGGGTTAGGCATGCATCATGTAATTTCCTCTTTAACCCTGTGATGTAGAGATTGTTATCCTTATTCTATAGTTGAGTAACTTTCACAAAGTCTCTTAGCTGGTAAAATCTGTCTCAAGGGCCTATAATCACCTGACTGCCTCTGGATTGAAGAAGAGGCCTGGATCATGGGGTAAGAGTAGGAATTGGAAAGGATATATTTTTTGGTTTTGAATCTACTTTATACAATTCATGTAGCCAGGAGGTGATGAAGGAGCAGAGAGGGATGACTCAGTGCTTTATCTCTGATATGGCACCAACTCAACAGCAGAGAATGACTGCCTTTAATTACTCATCTGAATCCTGATCAGTCCTGGGTCCAAACAGCTCAAATAGAACAAGGGTGTGATTTGCTAGACCTGTCACTTGACAGTTACTGAGCAACTGCTGAGCACAGAACCATGTAAATACAAAAGCAGTTTTCTCTGTGCTCATATGGAGTTTAAACATAGTGAGGGCTTAAAATATTTCTACTCAGATAAAATACCAGGAATTATAAAAGTATCTACTAGCATTGGCCTTTGAATAAAACTTTTCTACCACCTATGTAAAAGAGGAAAGAATGGGTTACAGATGTGGCTAACTTTGTGCACTGAATAAATATTTCCCTATGGCTCAGAACTTTGGTGATAAGGGTAAAAGAAGTTCTCATAGAGAAAGATAATAAAGTTTCTTCTTCTTAGTCCCTCCCTTAGAGATAAATTCTGGATTCAAATGCAGATCAAGGAAATAGGTCAAGAGCACTTCATCTTATGCATCCCAGTCATAATTTCATCCTAAGATGCTAGGAGAGCTATAACTGGTTTTGACTTATTCTGAAAGTTGACTTATCCTCAAGCTTTTCCTAGAGCTGATGCTCACAAAAATCTATGGTTGTGGAGGAGAGGGAGCTCTTTCTTGAAGAACCAAGGAATAGTTCCTCCATTTTCAAAGGTCTAAAAGTTAGACATTAATTATAATTTTAAAATACCATGGAATTAAGAAAAATCTTGGAAAGCACCTCATATAACTTCTTTTAGATGCTGAAACCAAGATCCAAGAGCTAAGTGACTTGACCAAGTTTATTTGACTTATTACTGGTCTAGTAATAAGCAACTGACCTGGAACTAGAATGAATACTGTATTTTCTTTCTTATGCTTCTCTTTTGATCAGGTGGCAAAGTAACCATGACCCAGGATATTTGTATTTAGGAAGAGTGCAGTCTCAGTTCTACTCTTATATCTTCTTTTCCCTCCATTTAGATCTTCTCGAGACTTTGATATAAGGCAAACTGCCATTTGTTAAGCACTTCCCTGTGCCAAGGTCTTTGTATACTTTGTCATTGAATACTTAAAGATTCTTATAATGTAGACCAATGCTTCTAACATTTTAACATGTATATGAACCTGGCTCTTGTTAAATGCAGATGCTGATTTTGCAGGTCTGAAATGGCTTCGAGATACTGCATTTCTTAAAGCTTCCAGGAAAAGCTAATAATGCTGTTGTTCTGTGGACCTTACATTGAGTAGCAAGTATATTGATTTTATCTTCATCTTACAGATGAAAACAACCACCTTACAGCATGAAATAAATTGCCCAACTGCCTCAGGCAGTAAATGGCAGACTAGTGATTTGATTTGGGTCTTTCTAACTCTAAAGCTCAAGATGTGATAAGGGAAGCCAGATTAAAATGGAAAGAGAGTTTATGTTCTAATATGTTACTTCTCAAGTGAGTCAGTGGCAGAATCCAGGACTAAATAAGAAAATGTTTCCCTTATTTCCTCCTGTCCATCCCCCATTCCGGATCTTTCCTTCATGTTTAGCAAACCATATATAAAATTGGCCTTTGGGTTTCCTCCATTACAGGTTTATTGCCAAACCCTGTGCACTCCATGTTGGCATCCAGGGCAGTGGTCCTTATCAGGCTCAGACCCATGCCATCCTTGAAAAGGTGTTCATATCTGTTACCAAGGTAAGTGGCAAAGAAACGGGGGTATTCACATGAGGGGTTGCCTCACGGGGCAGGGGAGGATAGAGAGCAAGTGTCTACATAGATGGATAGGATGGGATGAACTTTCACGTGTGGGTAGTCCATAAAGCAAGAAGGGGAACTTTATCCCCTGAGGGACACACCTTTTGGCCAAGATCCCTTTAGCAAGTCAGGTTTACATACATTTGATTTTTAGGCCTAGCAGCCACCATCACCCTTCCTTCCCTAGGCACACATCGTATCTTCATCTTGTTTTTCCCTGCTCCAGCTTCTTTCATTACCTAATTGCATAATCAAGATGGGGATGGTACTGATAGCCTTTGCTGTTTAGGTTTTTAATGTCTTTTTGCACTCAGCTTGGGTTGGAGGGAGAACACCAAACAAGGATGTGTATAGGTGAGTGGTAAAGGCCCTTGGGGTGTGAAGTAGGACTTCTCACTAAATATTACTTTTGGAATGAAATTGGGAAAAGTAAACAGCACTGAAGCCACTGTAGTTATCACCCCTTTGCTGCTCAGCTAGGCAAATGGATTTAATGAGGGGTTTGAACAGAAGGGGATGGATTCTGACTCTGGTCATACATCTACAGTATCCTGATGAGAAAAGGCTAGAGGGCCTGTCAAAGCAACTGGACTGGGATGTCCGAAAAATCCAGTGCTGGTTTCGCCACCGGAGGAATCAGGACAAGCCCCCAACGCTCACTAAATTCTGTGAAAGCATGTAGGTGTGCAGAGGAAGGTGGGGAATGAGGAGAAGGGTGGGGTAATGACTGGACTGTTTTTTTTTTTAGAAATTATGTCTGTTTTTAGGACAACAGTCAATGGATTGTGAAGGGCTAGCCTGATTTATTATAGGCAGGAGAGAACTGGAAGTCTGGTCACCCTCGGTTTCTTAGACATGCTTGCCATTACACTAGATGTAGTTGCATTTTGTTCCCCTCTCCCAAATTGATTAGGAATGATCCCACAACTGTAGATAGATGTGCACACCCTCATACACCTTGGTAGGGATCGTACCAGCTTACTCTAAATAGACATTTTAGTTGGAAGCATCCCTTTTCTGGACATATTACACTGTATTTCACTGCGTTTTTACTAATTATCCTCTGGACATGGTATTTATCATTGTCATGCAAAAAAAATTGGTACTATCATCAGGGAGTCTGATAATGAAGAAAAGTTTATTAAAGCCAGCTCACTTCTGGAAATCTATTCTAAACAGAGTCTGGAAAATGTCTATCTTTTTGGCTTTTAAATAACAGTTACATCTTATTCTGGGAACATATTTCTTACCAGTAACAGTCATATCCCCAAATCTACTACCTTGCCTCCTTAGTCTCAAATAATTTCTTTTGAGTGAATATTCATCTAACCTCTACTCTTTGCCCACCTAGGTGGAGATTCACTTTTTATTTATGTATATTCTGCTACGGAATTAGATTTCTCTGGTCGGTGAGTATGAACTTTTTGAACCTGTGTTGGGTTTTAGTCATGCCTACATCTCTAGCGATAAGAGTTAAGTACTGTTAGATTTTTATTTCCCCCCTCTGTGATGTCTATAGCCAGGGTTTATATGCTAAATCGATTATTTTTTTGTCTGGGACCTGGCTTCAATAACTTCATAACTCTACTATTTCTTCCCTTAAATAAAGCTAATAATAGTAGTATCACTTAAGTCAGCATACTGTGTGATGGTTTACTAAGCACTTGACAAAAATCTTGTTCTTCCGAGGAGGAAACAGATACGGAAATAGAATCAATAACCATTGAAATGTGTAAAACAAGTATTAATTCCTGCTTTTTAGTTAATTGTCATTGTCAAAGAAGAATTTCAGGCTTTATAATTCCTGATTCCATGTTTTTTTTTTACTTTACAACATTGTTTTCCTCTAAGTGATAATAATTGAGGCTTCAAATCACATGAAGCAAAAGGAGGCAGAACTGAAGAGAATAGACAAATGCACAGTTATAGAGATTTTCATATTCTGCTTTCAGTAATTGACTAAATCATTAGACCACAAAAATGACTAAGGATGTAGAAGATTTGAACAACACAATCAACCAATTTGACCTAGTTGACATTTACAGAACACAATACCAACAACTGAAGAATATATAATTTTCAAGTGCACATGGAACATCAACTACGATCTTAAGACCATAAAATAAGTCTCAGTAAAATTAAAATATTGAAACCTTTAAAAAATGACCATAGTGGAATTAAATTAGAAATCAATAAAATAAGGTTTCTAGAAAATATTTGGAAGTTAAACAACTCTTCTAAACAATCTATGGATCAAGCAAGAAATGACAAAGTAAATTAGAAAATATTTTGAATGATGCTAAAAATGCAACATTTCAGAATTTGTGGGATGTTAGCTAAAGTGTACTTCGAGGGAAATTTATAACTTTAAATGTTTATATTAGAAAAGAAGTAAGCATTGAATATAAACATGAGCAACTTTTTCCTGAACACATCTCCTCTGGCAAGGGAAACAAAATAAAAAATGAACAAATGGGACTACATCATGCTAAAAAACTTTCTCTGCATTCTCGCCAGCATTTGTTGTTCCCATTCTTTTCTAAAGGACGCTATCAGCAGAACAAAAAGGGATCCTACAGTATGGGAGAATATATTTGTAAATGATATATCTAACAAGGGGTTAACATCCAAAATATATAAAGAACTCACACACCTCAACACCCAAAAAGCAAATAACCCTATTAAAAAAATGGGCAGAGGATATGAACAGCCACTTCTCCAAAGAAGAAATTCAGATAGCCAACAGGCACATGAAAAGATGCTGCACATCTCTATCTGGGAAATGCAAATTAAAACCACAATGAGATATCACCTCACACCAGTTGGAATGGCCAACATAGAAAAGACTTGGAACAACAAATGCTGGTGAGGATGCGGAGATAGGGGAACCCTCCTACACTGCTGGTGGGAATGTAAACTAGTTCAACCATTGTGGAAAGCAGTATGGAGGTTCCTCAAAAAACTCAAAATAGAAATATCATTTGACCCAGGAATTCCACTCCCAGGAATTTACCCTAAGAATGCAGCAGCCCAGTTTGAAAAAGACAGATGCACCCCTATGTTTATTACAGCACTATTTACAATAGCCAAGAAATGGAAGCAACTTAAGTGTCCATCAGTAAATGAATGGATAAAGAAGGTGTGGTACATATCAATGGAGTATTATTCAGCCTAAGAAGAAAACAAATCCTACCATTTGCAACAACATGGATGGAGCTAAAGGGTATTATGCTCAGTGAAATAAGGCAGGTGGAGAAAGACAAGTACCAAATGATTTCATTCATCTGTGGAACATAACAAAGAAAAAACTGAAGGAACAAAACAGCAGCAGACTCACAGAACACAAGAATGGACTAACAGTTGCCAAAGGGAAAGGGACTGGGGTGGGGGTGGGGGAGTAGGAAGGGAGGGAGAAGGGGAATAAGGGGCATTATGATTAGCACATATAATGTAGCGGGTGGGGGCATAGGGAAAGCTGTATAGCACAGAGAAGACAAGTAGTGATTCTATAGCATCTTACTATGCTGATGGACAGTGACTGTAATGGGGTATGTAGTGGGGACTTGATAATGGGGGGAATCTAGTAACCACAGTGTTGCTCATGTGATTTTATATTAATGATACCAAAATAAAAAAAAAATTGTGTTAAGATCAGTGATCTAAGTTTCTCTTTTAAGATCTGGAAAAAGAAGAGCAAAGTAAATCCAAAGTAAATTAAAGGAAAGAAATTATTTAAAAAATATAAGCTAACATTAATGAAATAGGCATTAGAAAACTAATTTTTTGAGAAAATGGAGAAAATTAATAAAGCCAAATGTTAGTTCTTTGAAGGGCTAACCAAAATTAATAAGCCCGTAGGAAAAAAAAAAAAAAAGATCAGTATTAGTGAGAAAAAGGGATTATCATTACAGTTCCTATAGACATTGAAAGATAATAAGAGATAATATTATGAATGACTTAATAGTAATAAATTCAACAGTTTAGAAATGGACAAATTCCTTGAAGGACATAATTGAAACTCCATTAGAGATGATAGCTTTTGGATCTTTGGCATAGAGCTCTCTCTTGGTTATCAAATGGAATCATTATTGTCTTCCTGCCTTCCTATTTGCTATATTCCAAGTGTTGATGTTTCCAAAAACTATCCTACAGCTCTCCCTGCTCTTTTTTACCTCACTGCATGGTTTTTCTATTTGTAAAACACTTTCTGGTTCTAGAAGAAAAATCTAGTCTTTTATTGACACTTTCAGAATCCCTAAATTCTCTCAAGAGGGATTCCTTTTTCTTTCCCACCTCTTTGCCCCAACATAGTGAGAAAGGGATTGTATAGGTGAGCCAGGGAGAATCCTGAAGGCTGACATGGATTATCTGTTTTCTCTTAGGCACCTTGGTTCTGGGATACCCGACAGTGCTGGGATAGCTACCCATACCAGGTAGGATCTGAGCCCTTTCAAGACGGGGCCTTATGTGTGTGTGTAAAGTGGGGAGGGGGACAGTGCTTTGCCAGTCCCAGGGTAGAGAGCACATTTCTTTGGTATTCTTGAGTCTCTTTAAGTCTTATTCAGGGTGTCTCTTTCTGAGGCTCCCATAGCAGTGAGTTTAGCGATTTTTTTGTTGCAGGTTCCCCATTACATTCACCCTATTTGGGCTGAAAAGGAAAGGAGCTTCCTGTACTTTATGAGATGCTTTCTGGTTCAGATGTCCCTTTTGAATCAGGAGTAACTTGGAGTTCTCTTTAAGAGCATATGGATTCTCATCTATACTAGAAAAATATCAGGAGGCTGCTAACAGGGTGGAAGAAAGGGAGACATCAGTGCATTTAATCCCCTGAAAGGCACTAGTCTCCCAGAATTCTGATTTGATTGTGCTATAGAAAGTATATGTTCACCAGATCTAAGCTATAAAAGATGAGAGCTGAAGATATGCATGTGGAAGGGCAGGGGGGAGGTCTAACTCAGATTTACTCCATGCCAATCCAAGGTCTGCAGTTCTTGCGGCTCTTGGAAGATGATGGAGAAGAAGGGTGTCTACTGACTCTGGACATTCATCCTCCAAGACAGAGAAAGTTAGAGAGAGTGAATCCTTGACTAGCTGGTATTCTAACTACTTCTTTCTCTCTTCCAGCCTCTAACAAGTGGGCTTTATTACTATTACATCATGGAATTGGCTTTCTATTGGTCTCTTATGTTTTCTCAGTTTACAGACATTAAAAGAAAGGTAAGGACATTGGCTTCCTCAACTCCCTAACTTCCTCCATCCTCCTTTCTAGCAGCTGCCATTTCTACCATGATGGAATCTCTGCCCTGACTGGGACCACAGAAAAGGGAGGAGAAAGTAGGTTTGCTGGGACTATGAGATCTTTGTAATGTTCTCAGAAATGACACTTGATTAATGATGAAGTATATTTGAGGCATTCAGGACAGTCCAGACTGAGAACAGTTAACCAGCTAAGAAGCATACCCCTTCCTTATTTTTCTCCAAGGTTCTTTTCATGAATAAAGCCCAGAAAACTAGGCAGAACTTAGAGATAGCAGTGCCCAATCCAGGAAAAGGCCTGATTCCAGAAAAGCTAGATCTGGTTTTTGTTTGGCTTTAGGGACTCTTATCCTCCATCTGTTCTCCCTTCTGGGTGAGAAGGGGTTGGTTTTTTTTTTAGATTATATAGTTTATTTTACCCTTTTCTTACTATTGTTTAGGAAACAATGATGCAGAGAAATTAGTTGACTTGCCCACATAGTGACAAAATTGGAAATGACCTAAGTTTTTTATAAGCAGACCAAAAGGGAAGAATCTTCACCTTTTATTAGTGTTATTTGTATTTGCCTGATAGAATGTTGTTTCTACAGCTGTAACCCTAATCCATCACAAATTCGTGGTTATCTTTGGTGAGGAAAACTAAGATTAGTGCTTATGGGAGCAGACTGAAACTAATCTGGGTTATTAATTGTTACATAACCTAGAAGCTTGTTACTTAATTCCAGTGTCTCCCTCTCCTATGGTCAGGAGATGGTTCACTTATTAAAATTTTAATGAAAAGTAGATGATACATATGAAGAGGTTTGTAATATATATGTAGGTTTTAAGACATACTAGAATATGTACTTGTGAATTCATCCCCAACTGAAGAACTAGAACTTTTGTGTCTATGTGGAGAGCACATCCTTGTTTCTCTGACCCAAATTCACCTGCCTTCTCCCAACTTCTCTCCCTCACTGGGCTGAGAAGTATTTGTTAGATATGTCTGATAACTCAGGTATTTAGAAATTTCTCTAGGTCTAACCTTGGCATTTGAATCCAAAAGGAAGTTAGAACTTTAACTGTGAAAGCAGGAAATGCTTGCACTACAATGGATTGTTTGGCATTTCTCTGAAA
Organism: Manis javanica; assembly: GCF_040802235.1. Lineage (NCBI taxonomy): Eukaryota > Metazoa > Chordata > Mammalia > Pholidota > Manidae > Manis > Manis javanica. The sequence goes on from NC_133165.1 coordinate 87,783,887, forward strand.
CTTTTAAGAATAGTTTGTTTTGTCCCTTCCAGACTTCTTTTTGTTAGGTCCATTGGTTGAAATTCCCTTAATCAAAGCAGAAAAGTCTTAGAATCTCAGAGATGTTTCAGACTTGTATGTCTGACTAACACCTAGGAAATTACTTACAACTGCCACTTCATCATCTATGCTCTACAGATTCTGCAACTACCTCTTTTCTGTACTTTGAGCTATATTAACAGATTCCAGGTCAGTCACGGTAGAGTGTTGGGTCAAATGCTAAGCAGCTCCCAAAGAGTTGAAATGAAATGGAACCTCTAAGAGGTCAGATTAAGATCCTCAGAGAGCATTGTAGGGCACTGAGTCGGCTAGCATCTCTGTGGCCTTGGCTTTTACCTGTCTCTTCTACTTCCATTCCTTCCTAGGACTTCCTAATCATGTTTGTGCATCACTTGGCCACCATTGGGCTTATCACCTTCTCCTACATCAACAACATGGTCCGGGTGGGAACTCTGGTCCTGTGTCTACACGATGCCTCAGACTTCTTGCTGGAAGTAAGAACCCATCCTCTCTTCCCTCATCATTCCTTTCTCTCCTTCTCTTCCTGTCTGAGAACTGGTTTTCTCCGCACATCAATTCTTATCTTCCTTTCTCCAGGCAGCCAAGCTGGCCAATTATGCCAAATATCAGCGTCTCTGTGACACCCTTTTTGTGATCTTCAGTGCTGTGTTTGTGGTTACTCGTCTAGGAATCTATCCATTCTGGTAAGTGTTAGGGCTGTGGAGCTATAGCAGATGTGTAGCTAATGGTACTTTTTGCCAATTTAGGGAACAGACCACCAAAAACCCTATCATCTTGCTTTCTCCTTGGCCTAACTTGATAACTTCTGGACTCTCGCAGGACCACAGTTCTCTTACACAATATTTCTAGTGAGTTGTGATCCAGACTCAAAACATCCAACCCATTTGGCTGTGGCTTTCTTGACTGATTTCTGAGGAACAGTCTCATTTTATGCCTTAGTAATTCTTCTGCCTTCTTTTGACCTAATTACAAAATTGTCAGGCTCTTCTTGTTTTCCTGCTTTGTACCCTCTCCCCAACTCTGACCCCCCACACACACCACTCCCACTTCTACACTCCTTATAAAGCCAATGTCTCTGTGAGCTGGAGATTCTCCTTAGTCTGAGGGAATCAGCTACCAACTATCCTTTATATGCTTGAGGATCTGAGTAATTCCTAGGGTTATGATTAAAACTGGTATCCCACTTTGCAAAACTCTGCATGTTTGAAGTGATCAGTAATGACTTACTCCATCAGTTCCTAAGATTTCTATATCTTCCTTTGTCCCTAAAGATAGAAAACTATATAGGCTCACTTTCTCTATTCTTTGCTCACTATGGATGAATATCTCTGGAACTTCAAATGATAGAAGGTATGGAGAGAAAAGACACAGGGTTCTGCTTCTGCTCTCGGGGAACTGGGCTTCATCCCTCTCTGCCTGGCTTTGACTCTAGAACCTGACCGTTGGCCTCCCTCTTCTAGGATTCTGAACACGACCCTCTTTGAGAGTTGGGAGATAATCGGGCCCTATGCCTCCTGGTGGCTCTTCAATGGCCTTCTCCTGATCCTACAGGTTCTGCATGTCATCTGGTCCTACCTAATTGCACGAATTGCTTTCAAAGCTTTGATCAGAGGAAAGGTGAGGATAAAAGATGGCTTCGTTCTTTGGGGCTGGGTGAGAAGATTGGTATTACTCAGTAGACCTTCTCTCTCCAGCCTGGTTAGCCCCAGCTATGCAGCATTCCCAGCAAAAAGCCTGGGGCTCCAGAGTTTCCACTTTTTCTATGAGTATGAGTGTTTAGCCTTTTAAGACATGAGATGCAAGAGGAAGGATCTGCCTTCTTCCTGTCTCTAGGAATGACTGTTGTTAAATAATGAATAGGATTAAGTTTAGAAATGGCCCCAACCATTTCTACCCCTTACTTACCTACTTCACTGAATTTCATATTTTTGTTTTAGCATGGGAGCCTTTTTTCAAAGGAAATCCAGAGCTCCGAGATATAAACTGCTATAAAAGCAGTGAGGTTCAGTTGTCTAGGAGTGGTGTGGTAGTTCACAAGCCACCCCAAGATGACAACTTTGATGTTCAAGATATGGTTTATATAAGGGACTAAGTACTGGCCTTCCCCCATGTTGTATGAGGCCAGGGTCCTAAATGAGATGAGTATTTAGGGTTTCAAATACCCATTGTATGCCAAGAGCCCAGAAGCACAGAGAAAGGTGTCATTTAATGATAAAACTCTGATTAGCCCAGGGTCTGGGGATTTAGCTTTTGGTGATACAGAATCCCAAAGCGGGGAGCGTCTCTGCTAGAGGAGACATTGATTCCAGGGCAAAGGGGTAGAATGTTACCCAGGCATATATGATCTTGTGCCACTGTTCCTTTTATGGCTGCATTTGGTTTCAGAACTTGCTCAGTGTGCCTGTGCATCTTGCTGTAGCTGCTGGACATCTCTCTTCTCCTCTGCTCTTCTTTCCTGACCAGGTGGCCTATCCAGGAAGGATTAGACCCAGACTCTGTACTCCCCACTCTTTTCTCACCTTCTTCCTTTTTTCTGTGCCTGGTGGGACCTGGACAGTTTCATCTCTTGCATGTAAGTGTATCTGTGCTTCTAGTATTCAGTGAAGCATGTCTGTCTGAATGTGTTTCTCTTCCTTCCTGCTTCCCTTTCTGGTCCCCTGTGTTGTCTGAGAGCATGCCCTCTCTCCTGACCTTGTGGGGCCATTGTAGACTGGAGCTCAGGTTGCCAAATTCTTTTTCCTAAATGGAGGCAAGAGTTGAGACTGCTATTTTTTTTTCCTTTCCTTTCTTATTTATTTTTTCCTTTTTGAGCCTCCCTTTTACCTCAAAGCTAGATACACTCTGCCCTCTGGTGGAAATTACCTAAAGATCAGGTAGTTATCCAGGTCCAGAGGTCAACAGCTATAATAAACCAGTCTTAGAGCTAACCAAAGCAAGCGCCCCATACCTTGGCAACAACAATTATATCTTTGTTCCCTTCTCAACCCCTTCTCTCCTTTATTTTTTTTTTTTTTAAACAACACACATTGACTAACCTTCAGTACTAGAGGTCAGAAGTCTGACATAGGTCTCACTGGGTTTCTCTCCTTTACTTTTATGGTCCATGAAAGAGAATTTGAAATACTTTGCTTTATATGCAGAATAGTTTAGATTGGAAAACACTGCTCTAATCCACATGCTTCATTTGAAAATATAAAACAAAAGCTGAAGTTGAGAGGTGAAGATTCACAGATAATAGCATAGTTGGGATTGGGATTCTCTTCTCACTGCCAGTCCTTTTCTTTGCACCATACTGTGTATCTTGTGATATTGAAGTTGTGCAAGAGAAGGGCTTTTGCTACTGGGGAAAAGGAGAAGACTGGAGAAATGGTGTCGTAGGGTATTGATAGTTGAGGCCAGGAAGAGTAGAACTACTGAAAAAGGCCCAGTTATGGATCAGCTTTGGGGATAAAGCAAAACTTAGGATAACCAATCTGAATAACTGCAGTGGCCACAACCACCAGAAGATAGAAGCAATGATGATGTGTTGGCCTTCTCTGTATTTTGAGGTGGAAGAGAAGAAAGGGTGTCTGGAGCTCCCCTTGAACCTAAAACAGGACTCAGTGAATGACATCAGCTCTCTTAGGCTGGTCCTTAAAGACTTACCCCTTTGCCAAATCAGGTTCCTACTCTGTAGAGAACAGAAACAAAGATATGAGCGAGAAACAGGCAAAGGACATTCACAACAGCAGCCATGGTCCAAATAATATTTTGAGTCAGGTGCCACCAGAAAGTAGGCCTGACTAGGAACAGTGCCCACATACGGGCTCTGTGGGCTTAGTCTGTCTTATAATTCCAGAAGACTTCTGTTCTCACCTTTCCTACCTTTGGCCCTGTCCCACTCAGGTGTCTAAGGATGATCGCAGTGATGTGGAGAGCAGTTCAGAAGAAGAAGATGTGACCACCAGCACAAAAAGCCCCTGTGGCCACAGCTCCAGCAATGGTGCCAATCGGGTGAATGGTCACATGGGAGGCAGCTACTGGGCTGAAGAATAAGGTAGTTGGTATGGGGACTTCAGCCCACATGGACTTGTAGGGCCACTGGCAAACTACTCTTGGGCCTCCCCACATCTGCACTCTTATGACTTGGGGGTCTGCGAGGCACTGAGGAGAATCAAAGAAGCAAATATTTTCACTTTTTAAAAAAAAACTCTTCCATTTCATATTTAATAGCCTCCCAGTTCTTTCAGTAATGTTATTTGCTCTGTGTGTTTTTGTGTGTTTATGCGTGTGCATGTGCATTTATGCATATGCATGAGTTTCATTGCTTGGGTTGGGGCACAATTCTGGACTGGGGCCACTAGGCCTTGCCTGGTCCCCTTTGAACCCACCTCAATCCCAGATTTGGCTGCATCTTTAATTATGCTGGTTCTGGACTGTCCCCTCCCCTGTTGCCCATGGCTCTGAAGGCTCTGGCCATCAATGGAACAGCCAAGTTCAGCTCCAGTTCTGCACTGTTCCTCCTCCGGAGCTGGAATATTTCACATGAAGTTGTATAGAAAGAGACAACCATGGATGGATGGCCAGGATTGCTGTGGCCCCCAGCTAGATTACCGTCCTACCACCTGGTAGTGACAGGGACAGCTGCTGATACCCTGCTATTTACTCAATGGTACACAGGGAGTTGGGGGTGGGAAGGGGTAAGCTTGAGGGCTGGAGGACAACAGCCACTGGGTGAGCTGTTAACGGTTTATACTATTGTTTACTCTTCTGTGATTAAAAGTTCTTCAGCCCTCCTCTGCTGTCTCAGTCTCTTTAGTGACTCTATCTCCAGTTCTCTGAATCCATAAGCTAATTAAGAATTTTTTCAGGTCTGATTCTAGAGGCTGTTGGACACCAAATTTTTCCTTTCTGTGCATGCTAGTGGTATGAGTGCCTACATTTTAGGGCCTTATTTTTTAAGAAAAAATAAACATGTATAATGGTTACAAGAAAAAACACTGGGCAGATAAAAAATACATATATTGCCAAACCAACAGAGGCTTTGGTTGAAGAGCTAAGACCCCTTTAGTTAGATACCAGTACTTCCTATTTTATTGAATAGAGACTGTCAGCTAGCATTTTAAGATTGCAAAGAATGAACCTGAGCAGATGTTTTCTCTTCTAGTTCTGTTTTCTCTTTTTTAGCCCGTGGAGAAACAGCCTTCCATATCCAGAGTTTCTCTAATTTGAGGTTTTGGCAAAACTGACAATTGTGTATTAATCTCTCAGAATCTCTCAGAACAGTTTTCCATTTAGTGAACATTCAGATTATCAAAATATTTCCAGATGTTCTTATGTACATTAAGGCATATGGAGTGCTTCATTGTCAGGGAGATAGATGAAAACTGAAAGAAACAGATTACTGTTTTAAGAATCAGATACTCACTTGACGTTCATTGACATTGGGATATTAACCCTACCAAAATTTACCTTACTGAGTGGCTGGATGTGATTCCCACTCATCTGACACCAAATGCAATGGTGTATTTTTTCCCTACATATATGTATAACACTAACAATATTATACACAGGAGTAATAACAGTATAACTTTATTTGGGTACCCAAACCCAGTTCCTTTCTGTGCATGCTGGTATGAGTACCCACATTTTAGGGCACAAGGAATTGAAAACTAGACCAGAAGACAACACAGTTGATGGAATTACTGAAGGGGCAAGGGGAACAGAACATAAGGACTTGGGTTTTAATGCTGACAACAGGAGATAAAACTATGGCCCCATGCAGAAATCCTAGAACTAAGGCCTCCAGTTAAAGCTGGGACCCTGAAAGAGCAACAGCCTTGTGAAAGGGAATAAACTATCAAAAATTAGCCCTGTTGGCAAAAAAAAGCAATAACATTTGAATGCTTGGGCTTGTGGTGTCAGGTGACTTGAGAATCTCCTCAAAATTCTGGGCTCACACTTCATGTGAATTTGAGATCCTATGTATATACTTCCTGTATAGTCTGGAAAATGTCATCACACCCATCCCTGGGTAAGAACTTGCATGAAAACTTAGATCATTATCCCTGGGACTGCTCTGGAGAGACGTGCATGATGACACAGACAATGTGGGATTTATATCACTATCACTCCCCCAAATAAAAAAGCTACAGATTATCTCAGTCAAACCTGTAACACATGTAACAAAATACCAGTATTCAGAATATATATAATTAAAGAAACAACAAAGACAACCCAATAGTAAGAAAAAAAGGTTGCGGGAACAAAGGATATGAACAAGCAATTCCTAGAGAATAAATATGCTAATGGATAATAAATCAATCAAAAGGTGCTCAGCTTTCCAGGAAATCGGTGTGTATATTAAAAAGAAACCATACCAACAGAATGGGGAAATGTTGGTGACAGTGAAATTGACTACTTTGGAAAAGCAATTTAACAATTGTTAATAAAGCTAAGTATTAGTAATAATTACTCTTGGAGAAACTAGCACATAGGCCCAAGAAAACATACCAGGATACTTACTACACTGCTATTTATGAGGGAAAAAGTAGAAATGACCCAATGATCTTTCACTAGAGGAACTGAATAAATTGATTTACTCATGCAAACAGATTATATAGCAATTAAAATGAATGTTTACCTGTCAATATAGATACACTAGCCTGAACCAATAGGATATTTACATAGCTATATTCCTTTACTAAAAGATTAATTGTAAGGAATTGGCTTGCATGGCTATGGAGGCCAAGAAATATCAGGATCTGTAGTCAGCAGGCTGATGACCTAGGAAAGCTAATAGTATAGTTCCAATCTGAGTCCAAAGGCAGGGGAAGACCAATGTCCCAGTTTGAAGACAGTCAAGTGAAGAGAAGGAATTTTCTCTTGCTCCACTTTTTTTTGTTTTATTCAGGTTGTCAATGGATTGGATGAGGCCCAACCACACTGGGGAGGCCCATCTGCTTTATTCAGTCTGCTTCAAATGTCAATCTCATTCAGAAACACCCTCACTGATGCAGCAGGAATACTGTTTAACCCAGTATTTGGGCACTCAGCCCAATTAACTTGACACATGAAATTAACCTGCACAACAGATACCAAAAACAAAGTTGAGTGAAAAAGGCAAGATGCAAAAGAATATGTCCCATTTAACACAATTAACCCAAAAATAATATTAAGGGTACTTATATAATAAAAGTACAGATACAGCAACTGAAGAATGGATAATGTTTATATGCACACCTCATTTTATTGTACTTCAAGGATACTGTTTTTTCTTTTTAACAAATTTAAGGTTTGTGGCAACCGATTTGAGCAAGTCTATTGGTGCCGTTTTTCCAACAGCTTTTCCTCACTTCATGTCTCTGTGATACAGTGTTAATTAGCAGTATTTCAAGCTCTTTCATTATTATGTTATGACCCATGATCACTCATCTTTGATGTTACTATTGTAATTGGGGACACTACAAACATGCCCACGTAAGACAATGAATTTAAATCAATAAATGTGTTTATTCTGCTCCGCACCCTGGCCATTCTATCTCCCTCCCTCTCCTCGGGACTCCCTCCTGGAGACACAACATGGAAATTAAGCCAATTAATAACCCCCCAGTGACCTCTTAGTGTTCAAGTGAAGAGTCCCACGTCTCTCATTTAAATCAAAAGCTAGAAATGATGAAGCTTAGTGAGGAAGGTATGTCAAAAGATAAGATGGCCAACAGCTAGGCTTTTGCCAAACAACCAAGTTGGGAATGCAAAAGAAATGTTCTCTAAAGGAAATGAGAAGTGCTATTCCAGTGAATGCATGAGTGATAAGAAAGTGAACCAGCCTTGCTGATAGAAAATTTTAGTGGTCTGGATAGATCAAACCAGCGACATCATTCCCTTCAGCCAAACCCCAGTCCAGCACAAGGCACCCAACTCTGAAGGCTGAGAGAGGTGAGGAGGCTGCAGAAGAAAAGTTTGAAGCTAGCAGAGGTTGGTTCATGAGATTTAAGGAAAGAAGCCATCTACATAACATAAAGTGCCAAGTGAAGCAAGTGCTGACAGAGAAGCCGCAGCAAGTTATCCAGAAGATCCAGTTAAGACAATGAAGTTAGCTACACCAACCAACAAATTTTCAATGTAGACAAAACTACCTTCTATTGGAAGAAGATGCTGTCTTGGACTTCCATAGCTGGAGAAGTCAATGTCTGGTTTTGCTTTAAAGCTTGAAGGGACAGGCCAACTCTCCTGTAAGGGGCTAATGCAGCTGACTGAATTGAAGCCCATGCTCATTTACCATTTCAGAAATCCCAGGGCCCTAAGGATTATGTTACATCTACTCTTCCTATGCTCTATAAATGGAACAACAAAGCCTGGGTGATAGCACATCTGTTTATAACATGGTTTACTAAACATTTTAAGCCCATTGTTAAAACCTACTGCTCAGAAAAAAGATTCCTTTCAAAACGTAGCTCACTGACAACACACCTGGTCACCCAAGAGCTCTGACAGTGAAGTATGAGATGCATGTTTTTCATGCCCACAAACACAGCATTCATCCTGCAGCCCATGGATCAATGACTCATTTTGACTTTTACCATTTAAGTAAACAAAAACACCAAGACACAGACATGGCAAAGTATTTATTGTCTGTAGGTGTGCCTAACCCTCCCCATTCCTGTTAACAATTCAATAACCTCCCCAAACTGGCAGAATCAGAGAAAACATGGGCATTTTTCCCCAGCATGGTTTGAAAATAACGAGGCCCTATTAACTTGACTTGGAAATCATTGTAGGTGAGGTCTTCACACAGCACGTCTCAGGCCTCACTGCTCAAAGAAAAAAGTCCCCCAGTTCTACAGGACTCCTGATGTCTTCTGTTCTTCTGCAGCCTGGCGCTGGGAGCTGCGCCACTGGAAATAGTGGTAGACTCGGGCACTGCAGAGGTATCCCCCATACACAGTGAGAAGCATCATGGAGGCAGAGAAGGTCTTATAGCCAATGTCAGCTAGCTGCTTGGCAGTTGGCATGTTGTCCCCTACAAAGACAGATGAGATTAAGACCTGAGGATGGGGCCTCATCTGTGCAGCCCACTTCCTTAAGGCCATTCCTTAACTTCTGCATCCTGCTTAATCTGTCTGCACGCTATTCTGAATGGCCCCTACATGTATGCAGGCTCCTAAGCTGGAAGGTACTGTTTGGGAACTCTAAGATTCAAAGCGGCAAATAAAGCCTGCATACAAAATACAGAAACACAGCTGGAATCAGGTACATCTGAATGTCATCACAGCTAACGCCTGGCCCTCCATGTTTGTGGTGAGAAGTGACTGGCATGGACCACCCAGAAATGTCCTTAATTGATACATTAAAGCACATGTGAGTTTTTCTGGCTAGTAGGGCATTAACAGAGGTAGCCAGGGATTAAGCATTAGCAGTGAATTATTCTCTAGAAGGAACAAATGGGAACCTTTTAGGCAATATGCAATTTGTTTTCCCATAAAAACAATCTTTTTCATGGTGGTTTGGTTCCCAGGTTAGCCCTCAAGCATCTGTTTAAGCCACAATATATCCGAAATAGTGCCAAGAATACATTTATATTACTTCAATTATACTTAACCTTCTACAGCATTAATTCTTAAGTTCCAAATATATCACCAAAGAAACTATCCCAAGGGCTAAGAAGAAAGTCTCCAGCAAATTGTCAATTCACATTTGCACAGGTAAATTACTTCTAACTTAACTGTTCCCTGGATATTCTGAACTAGGGAACATGGGAAAGTTTAGCACGGGAATCTCCCAACCTGAACAAAATGTCCTTCAATTTGCGGCTATGAATGTGTTATTTGGCCCATCTCTGTTGAGGGGTTTGAAATTAAAAGACTGAAATTAGTAAGAATAAGTTTCTTAAAAGTCATAAACTTGGAAGAAGAAAAGCTCATGATTAGCTATTTAGGGGGTTGGGAGTAGGGTGAGACATAGAAGTGCTTCTCAGAGTGAGTCTTAAGAGCATTGCCTTTGAGCAAGTCCTGAGGGTGGACCTGAAGCTGAGCTGAAGCACAGCTTCTTTCAATTATAATTCCAAGTGACTATGGAAAGTGACATGAAATAGGTGAAAGGAAGAAAACCAAATGGCACTGGTTCAAGATGTGAAAGGGCTGTGTTCAGGTTATCTGAGGCTTGAAAGGACCCCAAGCTGTGAGACGGTAAACACACACACATAGAGCAGGACACTAACGTAGTCAACAAGCTCCCAGCAAAGAAACCTGCAACTTCAATCCCCCACCCCCACCTCATTCTCCTGTTCCCCATTGCACTGGCCAGATGCCAACCAGCTATAGCGCCACGTCTTTGAGAGGCTAGAGGAAGGAGGCTCATCAACCAACAAACAAGCAGGTTGGTACAGGTTGGCTAGAAGAGTGACAGAAGACCTACTAACAGACATCATTTTGGTGTGTAGAACCTCACTTCCTTCTCTTGTCTAATTCAACCTGAGATTTCTCCTATTTTCTAATCAACTTTTCACAGGCCCTGAGCTAAGGCAGGGCAGTTTAAAAGGAGAGGACAGATGCATAAGTTATTTTGGAAGTGGAAAAAGATTAACTGAATTGATTAGGGCAAAGCTGAAAATATCTCCAAGGTAGTAAGTTAGGAAACTTCGTGGATTGGGATACTGATAATAGATACAAGAAGTGAGAAGAAACACATGTTTGTCACTGTGTGTATGGGGATGGTGGGGGCAGTGAGTGTCAGTAAAGATCATGAGCTGGATTTTGGACATTTAAAAGTAAGATGTTCAACATCACATTCATGTGAGGATGTCTACCAAGCAGATGGGTATTCAAATCTGGACAGATCCCAGGAGAGAGGCTAGGTTACAGATAGAGATCAAAGTAGTGAATGACACCAAAGCAGAAGGTAAGAGCAGAGAGAGGCCAAGGGAGTGCCAGTTTGAAGCAGGAAAACAAAGAAGGCAGGTAGGAAACAGCAATAACGTATGGGGGGGCTTTTTCATTTAACTAGCCCTCCCCCCACTTCCTGATTAAAAAAATCACTGCGGGACTCACAAACTCCAATAAGGGACTAGCAGTTAACCAAGAGGGAGCGGTGAGGGAGTGAGAAGGGGATTGAGGGGTATTATATTAGTACACATGGTGTGGGGGGCATCATGGGGAAGACAGTGTAGCTCAGAGAAGACAAGTAGTGACTCTGTGGCATCTTACTACACTGATGGACAGTGACTGACTGCAATGGGGTATGGGAGGGGTGACTCGATAATATGGGTGAATGTTGTTACCGCATTGTTTTTCATGTGAAACCTTCATAAGAATGTATATCAATGATACCTTAATAAAAATATATAAGTAATGATAGTACTGGATTATAATTTCCTATAGTTTTGAACATATGTATCAAGAGCAAATAAGAGCTCACAAGAAAAAATCCAAAGTCCAATTCCCCTTGGGTTTGGAGTGGGGTGGGGAATTCACTGCTGTATCAAGTCACTGCCACTGAGAGAGCTGTGCTATATCTTTCAGGTGTGTTGGGTGAAAATGAACATTGGGAATGACTACTGCAAAGTTAACTGCAATGAAGACTGGTCAGATGGCCTCCCTGGATGGGAACGGGTGACTAGGTCACTGGTAAACCTAATGCAGAAGCCCATTTGGTGGAATGAATTGGAACAGGCATTAAGTAAAAACAGATTCTTAGTCAAGGCCCCAGCAGGTCCATGAACTCCACCCACAAGGTTCATGTGCCTGTGCACTTTTCTGGGACACAAAGATTTTTAAAGGATCATAACCCTCTCACCCCAAAGATAAGAATCGATATTCCTGTGATGTGCTTGTTAAAGGGAATGGGAATAATAGGATAGCAGCTAGAGAAGGTAACAAAATCAAGGAAATTCTAGTTTTGTTTTGCTTATTGATAAGGAAGGTTTGAATATGTTTAAGAGGGGAAGAAACTAGTGGCTAAACTGAAGATAAAAGTGAGGTGGCGGGATGTAGTAAGATCCAGGAAGGCCCAGGATAAGATGAAATTAGAAGCCAACGTAGAAGGATTAACCTTGGAGATGGAAGGAAACTTCTGAAGTTAGCAGAACCTCTCATCCGAGGAACACCATTTTCTCAATAAAGCTCAAAGCTGGGTCTGTTGTGGGGTGAGGGTTGACTAAAGACTTCAGGAAAACAGAAAAGTGAGAGGAACCATTATAAAAAAAGCCCGGACAGTACAATCTGCAAAGGTTCTGTGGCTCTTCTTTTTCTGCCCCCTAAACATGAGAGGATCTCAAGGCTCTAGTTTCTCCTCTGGAGAACTCATTCTCTCAGTGGGTCCATCCACATACGCTTGGATTTACTCATTCATCTGTCTACCTTTTATCCATGCTATGAAGGCCGCAGGGAAGAGAACATGGCTTCTGTCTCAAAGGAACTTGTGGTCTAATGGGGATAAGCTATGTGTTTCAAATTCTGTTCGAGTAGAAAAAAAAAAGGCGGTGACCAGAAGAGAAGAGGCATTGTAAGAGTTCAGAGACGAGATGAGGGCTCAAGAAAAGTTACGACAAGGGCAGGAGGCCGGGGTGAAGGGAAGGCGCTTTTTCGAAAGATGGGCAGGATTTATACTAGTAGAGTTGTAGGAGAGCATTCCAGGAGTTAAAAGCAGCAAAGGAATGGAGCTGTTTAAATCGACCAAGCATGTAGGGTACCGGGGAAAGCCACACATCAGAGCGCTGAGGGCTGTACGGCAAAGATGGGTTAAAGCTACCAGAGACAGGGCGTAAAGCGCCAAGACGCCCGGCTGGAGTCAAGGTTTGACAACAACTGACGGATACAAAGAGCTTGCTGGGGTGGGAGCAGTGCAGACCGCGGCTCACGGTCCGTGACGCAGGCTTCGTCGGTGACCTCAAGGACACCGAGGCCTGAAGATGGGCACGGGAGGATGCCTTGAGCAAAGGCCGGCCCAAGTTGGCATGTTGCGGCGGACAGGCGGGACCAGCTGGGCCCTAGCGAACGCGTACCTGGATGCTGCAGCTCCCTCGCGTCCTACCGAGGCCTCCGAAGGCAGCGTCTGGCGGCCACAGCCTGCGCAACTTCTTAGCGCGGCGAGAGGCAGCCCCCAGGACCAGACACGTGAGGGCAGCGGTCTATTACTGGGGCTCTATTGGTGCGGAGAGTCACCTTTCCTCCCACCCACCCGCCGCGATTACTCTCCAGGATTGGTCTCCTAGCGTTAGAGAGCGCCCCGCGCGCCCCGCACAGCACAGCTCCGCCCACTGGGGCGGGGCCATGTGCGTACCAGGGCTCCGGGGGCGACCGCCTTCGAACTTCCGGCTTCCGGGCCAATCACCCTTACTACGCATCCTCAGACGATCCTTTCTCTCGCAGAGGCCCGTTGGATTATGGGGGTTGTAGTCACTCTCCGTTGAGAGAGGGTCTTTTGTGACCTGGAACCAGAACTTCTAGTATATACCGTCACGCTAGAAAAGTTCTGTCCGACTCAGTGTCAGCCAATCCCCAGCCTACGGCCCAGTGACGTCTCCGGAAGCTAAGTAGACTCGTAGAGTAAGCCGCGCGCCCCCTAGAGCTGCGCTCATCCCCTGGCCAGGCTTCGGCCGAGTTCAGGTAGGAACCCACCCGCACCTCGAGGTCTGGACCGCCGAGGATGCGGCAGGTTTGGCCGTGGCTACGGAGTGGGAACGAGGGACGAAACCGTAGCGTTTCTGCTTCGTGTGCGCCCTCCGCACTTGCCGGCGACTTGCTAAATTCCCCAAAACGCGCCGGGAAGGGGCTGGGAGGTGCCCTTTGTGGGATGCGGGACCTCGCGGACACCCACTCCTGCTAGGGCCCCGGAGTGGCTGATTATTATTGAGGAGGGATTTCTTTTCTTCCTCCATTTCTCCTACGGTGTGAGTGAAAACATAAACCTGCGGTCGTACAGCACAGCATACGCACTGCCATATGCACTGAAGTGCCCTTCCCCAACTCGTTTCTGGAAAAAACACGCTTTATTGAGTAGACAAGCAGGCCTGACTCAGAAGCCATTCGCTGTGGTGCGAACAAAAGTGGGCAAAGGTGTTCGACTATCCAACAAGGTTGCAGCTCAGGAAAGGGAACTGTTTTTCTGCCGCCCCCCTTTGACCTCCTGGGGAGGCGGTTGTGGATTTAGTCAAGTGCCCTGACCTGGGCCCGGCCACATCTGAGATGTCTTTGCCCCTCACTCCTGCTGCCTGATGCAGGCAGCTCTGCCCTTTAAGACAGTGAATTCTCAAGAGCTAAGAGTGAGAGGAGCTTGTCTACCTCGCTTGCCTGGGAGTAAGGAAGGGTTAAGGTAATGCTGGCCAGAGTCAGTGTGCCAGGGGCTGCCACACAGGAAGCTGAGACTCCCTTCTGGACGTGGCAAGAGCCTGTCAGCCCTCGGGGACTATTTATAGCCAGGGGCCCAGGCTGCTGAACTGTGACATTCTCCAGCTGCCACCCCATCTTGGAGCCAGGCCAGTGCAAAGCACACTCGTTCCCGTCCTCCCCTCCCATTCTTCCCTTACCCCAGGGTTAGAATTGTTTTGATTTTTTCCTCCTCCTTGAGTTTCCCAGCGCCTGAGGTGCTGATATATCAAATGAGAAAGCTTTCACATGACAAAGGGGAGCTGGCCTTGGAATGTCAAGACCCAACCTGGGAACCTGCTCACCCTTCCCTACCCCTGAAGAGCCTTGGGGCACCCTGGTTCCCTGGCCTCCAGATACAGGTGCTGGTTAGTTGCCCTGGTTGCTCCAGGGGCAGTTGAGAAATAGGTACAGGGTTTGGAAGGAGGAAAGGGATGGAGCAAACGATGTCCTGGAGAGATCCCAGCAGGAGGGACCCAGTTGACACCTCCCCCTCCACAGAGCTCCTGAGAAGGGAGGCAGGGCAAACACAAAGGTCACAGGGAGCTGAGTGATCTGAGCCTGCAATGAAAAGGTGTAGCTTTGTCAGCAGAATAAGTTCCTGCTCCCAAAGAGGGTGCTGGCAGGGAGGGAAAGGGAAGGCTTGGAAAGGTCATGCATGGTAGGGAGGAGCTGGCAAAGAACTAGGAACCAGAAAGTCCCTGGGGAGAATGACAAGCTCCAGAGCCAGAGATGCCAGTGTGGCAGCAACTGTGGTGCCAGGGCAGCCTGGGGGAGGAGGAAAGGGGACAACCAGAGGTTTCTGAGGACGCAGATGTTGCTAGGAGAAGCTAGAAGGGGGTTGTTTGAGATCTTTGTATTATGTTAAGAAACACCAAGATCCATTGATGCTGTGTGGGACCTGGCAGATGTCAGAGCAAAAGGGAAGGTTCCTGGGGCCTATGTCAGCTCAAAAGCCCAGAGCCCTCTCTGGCAGACTTGCCTCATCCCTCTTGCGGCTGAGGTACTTGTTCAGCCACTTAACTAGGCTTGGGGACATGATTCCTGGTCTGTGTGAGGCAGCAGTGGGCAGCCCTTGCCTTGCCACCCCCTCCCTCCCCCCTTTCTCCTCCCCTCATCACACACACCCAAAGCACACAACACTGGGGCTTGATTCTACCCCTCCCAGAAGATGGGGAGGAAACGCTGCATCTGGAAGGGGCAAGGCAACTCTGTTTCTGGTGGGGTGTGGTAGCTAGAAGCTCTAGGCTGCTTGGTGGTTCAGGATCTCCAGGCAGGCAGATGGGCCCCACAGCCTCCTGCCCTCCAGTGGAAAGTTGAGAAGAGGCTACTTTGTGGGGAGTCTTGTAGAGCCTAGTGACCAGGCACCTCAAGCTTCTGCCGGTCTCAAGTGGAGTAGAGAAGCTACCTGGCCTGGGCCCCAGCCCTGCTCATATATGTTCTGGATGATTCTGCAGGCAACGGATGAATTCACTCACTGGCTGACTCTCATAGCATACTCTGTACACAGCCATGAACAAAGGAAACCTAGAATGGGGAAGGAGAGACCCAGCTTAGCCTCCTACTAGATTCCCTACCCCCCATACCCCAACCACCTCCTAACCCTCTGTTCCTCTACTCCCACCTCTGAGCTCAGGCAGACTCTGATTCTCAGTTTACAGTTGCTGAGAATTTGAACTTCCTAGCCCTGGGTTTTAGGGTTAGGTTGTTAATTGCTCTGCTCTGTATTATACTGAACTTGCCTACATGATTCCTTGGCTTGAATTTTGGGGCTACCCACTTAACCTCTCTGAGTCTCAGTAATCATCATCTGTAAGATAGGGGCCAATATAGCAAAACAGTGAAGAACTGATTACATATTATGTGAAGATGCTCAACAAATGCCAGTTTCCTTCTTCCCATCCTCTTGCCCAGGTTGCTTCCTTTACCAGGAGGCTTTATCCTGACCAGCCATGAACTGACCTGAACCTCCCTTACACTCTCTTATGTGAGGAGTCTTTCTCAGACGCACAGAGCTCTGCTCTGATCAGTCTGTCATCCCACTTTGTGCTCCCTGAAAAGGAGTACTCCAAAGCAGAGACCATCCTTCTCACACCTCGGCACCTAGAACAGGATTCAGGGGGCAGAAGGAGTTGCCCTTGGGGGAGCAGATCAGACTAGGGGTGATGGAGAGGTGGGACAGTCAGAGCTTATCCTGCTGCCCCAGAGCTCCAGCTCCCAGAGCAGAGGACAGACAAGGAGGAAAGGACAAGCAACACTGGGGCTTGATTCTGCCCCTCCCAGAGGAGAGGGAGAAAGCCCCACATCTGAAGAGGGACAAGGCAACTCCATTTCTGGAGAGAGAGGAGGCTACAGAGAAGGGTCAAAGCAATGTGATACAAAGGGCATGAGACTGGAAGGAGTTCCAAGACCTCAAATGAGCTGGGGACAATGGGAAAACCAGACTCTCTCCAAGCTCTCGTCTCTTCGTAAACATAAGATGACACTTCCCTCTGCCTGCTTCTCAGACTGAGGGGGGTCCAGACAGGTGATGAGCAGGAAGAGCACTTCTGGCCGCAGTAGGCACTTACTTGTCCACCAGGCCCTTCCGCTGGAGGATGCTGTGTAGCTCCCGGGCTGTCTGGGGCCCCTGCAGCTTCTGCCCATTCAGCATCTCTTTCTCCAGCTGCTCAATGGACTGTGAAAACAGGATGGGTGGATGGAAGTGGGAGAGGAGGGCCGTCAGTGTGCCATGCAGAGTCTGGGGCTCAGATGGGAGGTGGGGTTATAGGAGGAAAGGTGGCTGGAAAGGTTCACAATAATACTAATGTTTGTACTCAAGAGATGCCTCAAGCCAGGTTCCTCTACCTTGACACCTACAAGGCCCACCCTCCACTCTCCATTCTCCCCGGGGCCCACCTTTCCTGTGCGGGCAAAGGCCTCAGCCACCTTGCGGTTCCGCCCTCCATAGCAGGTAGTGATAAGGTCAGCAACCCCGCAGCTTTCCAAGAAGGTGGCAGAGGACACAGGGCCACTGCAGAATAGCTTGGCAAAGGCAATCATCTCCATGAGCCCCAGTCGGATCACAGCCGCCTTGGTATTGTCGCCAAAGCCCAGGCCGTCACAGAAGCCAGCTCCCACAGCCACTACATTCTATGGCAGAGTGGAGGCCATGGGTGAGAAAGGAGCCCCTCCTGTAGGCCCCACTTGGGGCCCTCAGCACGTGCCTCATGCTCCTTCTATCACCCATGACTCACCCACTGAATAAGCAACGTCTAGTGGGTGGGCTTCTCAACTATTTCCACCTCTTGGTTTTCCCATTTGCTGTACCCCCTCTTTTTAGCCTGGGCTTAACATCCTGCTCCCCAACTCTGCCCCATACTCCATCCCTGAGCACACTTCCTTTTCAGTCTTCTCTCCAGCTAGCCCTCCCGTCCATGACGGTTCCCTTCTCTATCTCTGATGCCCACAGTTCTGTCCAGGATCCAGAGTTCTGGTCATCAAATCTATCTGAGTGTGCTCTTAACCTGGGTGCTCCCCCAGGTCATCTCCTCTTCCCCCTGGGACACCCCCTGGAGCCAGGAATAGGAATGGCCCACAGGGAGCTACAGGGAGAAAGGACAAAGGGGATCCAGTATCTGATGGTGACCAGTCAGCAGGCTTGAATGACCCTGGCCTTGTTTCTGCAGTTCTTCCTGTGTGTATGGGATTTGCAGGGGAAGGGGAACAGCTGCCCAAGAATGACAGCCTAGAGTACCAGTGACCTTGTATAGCTAAGCTGGACCCACTTTCAGGACTCTCTCCCTACCCACAGCTGCTTCTGTGCCCCTTTTACCTTTAAGGCTCCACAGATCTCTACTGTGTCCACCTCTGGCACCACTGTGATGCGGAAGTTGGGTGTCTGCATTAGCTCTTTCAGAAGCTGTCCCCGGGCTGGGTCCTTGCAGCCTGAAGTGGGGAGGAAGCAAGGCCTTAAGAGGGTCTCTTGACTCTTCTTCCCACACCTGCCCAGAGCAGGACCTGCATCCCTTTCCCTGGGGGTATCCAACCTCTGATGCTTGGGTCTTCTTTCTTTGCCTGTCTTATGGGGAGATGATGGCTAACGGAGTTTGGGGGGAGAGTGGGGAGGGAATGAAATGAGCTGCATTGGGCATGTGGGTGGTGATAGGGTTCTCACCAATGGTTGTCTCACAGAACTTCTCATCAGCCACCTCATTGGCAATGTTGGCCCCCATCAGCACACTCATGGGGATGCCAAGGCACTCCCCAATCACTTCAGAGATGAGCTTCAGCCCGTCAGGGCCTTCATCTACCCCCTGTACACAGGATGGAGCACAGGCAGAGTGCCTTTTATGCCTATTGAGGGCTTCCCACCCAGAAATCCTGCCTCTTTCAAATCCATTGTCCATCACTGTCCATCCCCAAAGGCCTGCCCCACTCCAACCCAGCCAAAGCTTGCTGTGAGGAGGGTAGATAGCATGTGAAATGAATCCACCTGAAAACTCTCCTTCCACATGCCTTCCACCGACCTCCCTCTCCAAGGCAGTGTATCCTCTCCACATCCCTGAACAACCTGCTCCTGAGTACCCCAGACTAAGTCCTGTCCTGACCACTGCTCCAAACCAACCCTTCTTTCACCACTCATTAAACCCGCCCGCTTCTGATATCCCCCAGGCATCCCTGTACACCCTCTAAACTCCCCAAGACATCTGCCTCTAGACCGATTTCTTATCTACTCCCCGACCAACCTCTACTTCCCAACGGCCCCCAGCATCTGTTTCTCAAGCCTCCCCAAAGCCAACTCCTCTCTCCAGAAGACTCTTGGCCTACTTATGTCATTTTCTGTTCTCCTTACTTCACCCATCCTGGGCCTCACAAGTTAGCTGCACCCCCATCCATATGAAGGTGTCCGTAATACCTTAATAAGAGATATGCCAATCGCGTTTGCCTTCAGGTGGCCCTTGAGCTGATCACAGATCTTGCCAATGAACTGGTGAGGCACCACAAATATCAGGATGTCAGCATCCACTGCAGCCTGCACCACATCTGGGACAGCCACCTGCGGGAGTGACCAGTGCTCATGGCCTGACAGACTTCTCCCAGCCTCTGTGGAACCCCATTCAGGAGATCCAGAGGCCAAAGAGGCTGGTGGGGGAGAAGGAAGGGCTGAGCTTGGAGCAATACGATACTCTGTTCCCTCCCCCAGCCATCCCCTTGCATCTCCAGCTGTCCCAGGCTGAGGATTCCTGGAAACCTCCTCCCAGCACTCTCCTAGCCCTTGGCTGTGGGACAGTGAGGGAGGCCAAAGGAGGCCTGCACTTGGCAGGAAGAAGAGGCCAAGTAAGATTTCATCACCCTGCTCCTTAGGGCCCCCAACTGGGAAGGGAGATCCCCAGTCTTCCTACTATCTTCCCTGCTCCCCCTTTCCAGGTGGGGAGCAAACCACATGGATTTGACCAAAGACCTTAAGTCCAAGGAGCAGCCTGCAAGTCTGCTAACAACCCAGTGAATGAGTAACAGGATTGGAGCCTGAGGCAGGCACTACCTGGACCCCAAGTCTGGGAACCAGAGAACCTGTCTTTGGCTGTCATGGGAACCAACCCTTACGCTTTCCCCCTCCTTTTCCTGCCTGGGAGCCCATAAGGTGTGTGGGTGGAGGGGTTCATTCAGGCTCTCCTAGGCCCAGGAAGTGCCCAGGGGAGCACTCTGAAGGCTGTGCATTGGGGCACCTATGCCTGGAGCAGCCCTCTGAGATGTTTCCCTGTCCTGGCCGCTGCTCCAAACTAACTTCACCTGAAATGGCCTATCTCAGCGGGAGGCACCCCTCCACTTCCCTTTCCCTTCTTTGCAAGGTGTTGGGCTCACCACATTGGGGGGCAGCTTGTGCCCTGGTAGGTATTTGACATTCTCATGCTGCGTGTTGATGATCTCTGTCAGCTTTCTGCCCCCAATGTCTTCCTCAAACACCCACATGGTCACCCGTGGGTCAAAGCGTGCCAGCTGGGCTGCATTGCCCCCCACAATCTTTGCGATGGCTGAGCCCCTGGCAGGAGGAGCACAGAAGATGCAAGAGTGGTGTAAGGACAAACGGTAGCAGGGGAGGGGCAATGCTCCACCTCAGGATATCATGGCAGCCCACCAATTACTTACCCCTTCCTTGTTGCCCCACCTCCATGACGTGTGTCCCTAGTGACCTAGCAGGAGAAGGGTGACCTCACACTTCACTGCTAGAGAAGGGGGCCAGCCTCCTGATCTCTCCACCCCGCAAACCCAAGCAGCTTTTCGAACAGGGAGCCCTGTGGAGGCTCCCTTCCTGTGACAGGGGCAGCTGCCCGCGCAGGCAAGGGCCAGGAGAGGTCTGCGTGTCATTTGTCCTGCGGTGGTAGGCACAGGAGGAGATAGCCACGGGTGGAACAGGAACCAGAGGGTGTTTCCTACCCACTGTCTACGTCCTGCCCACCAAGCCCCCCTCCCTAGGCCCCTGTGAACCCTCACTCCCCCCAACACCTCTTGACAGAGCCACTTACCAGTTGCCGGAGCCTACAATACATACTTTCTTGCCAGCCATGGTGCCGCTTCTCTGCCTGAACCAGCTCAGTGCCACACTCCCCAGCTCCTCTGCCGGCTAGAAGCATATAACTCCGCCACATGTGGGTGCAGCCAAGCCCCGCCCTCCAGGGGTGGGTGGGGAGGCGGGCACCCAGGGAGACAGTCTGGCAGAGCCAGGGAAAGGGGAGAAAAGGGTAGAGACCAGGCCCCACTGTGGCTCAGGTTTGCCAGCTGACCATGCTGAAGCTTCTTCCCTTGGCCCCAGCCCAGTTTCCTGCATCACCCCCCTTCCCACAGTGGTCTCATTTTGAGGTCTGCCAAGAAGTAGAACAGATAAGAAGTGACTGGCCCCCCTCACTCCCTTCTGTCCCCCTGCTCTGGAATAAACTGTATTCAGCCTGTTAGCAGAGACAGGAATGCTTGCTTTTGCAAGGAAGGAATTGCCCTACATATCCTCCCAGGACCCAGGAACTTCTCTATAGGTTTGTCCTCTAGAAGTAACAAGGACCACATGTCACTGGCCCCATACTAGCTCCACTCTGCAGGGCTGTGGGTGAGTGAAGTGAGTGGGTGTGGGCCCACTTTTAAAGATGACCACATAAAAGGTCAGGGCCTGCTTTGGGGGCAACCCAGCCCAAGAATTAGAGACCCCAGAAGCCCCAAGAGACAAGATGGTCTTGGTTACCCAGTGATCATCTCGGGGACTCCCCACCAGTGGGCTTCTCACGCAGAGCATCCCCACCTGAATGTCTTCCAGGGGGGGAAGGGGGGTCAGCATTAGCAGCTCTGATGCCAAGTGGCCCACAGCTCTCCTTTTGCAGACTCGGCTTAAGAGGGGGACCAGAGAGGAAAGGAGGCAGCCAAAGTGTTCACTGTCCTTGAGAGGTTTTGGGCTTCCTTCAGTTCTTGAGTTTCCAAGCCACCATACTGGGGGCCCTTCACGTTACTGGCTAGTTTGTAGAAGCCTGAGGGAGAAGGGAAGCAGGACCTGGGGCAGCTATGAACTCTGGAGCTTTGTGGTCTCAGATCCTGTAATTGAGATTTAGTGTGGGTCTTATTTGGGAGGAAGGGGGTTGAATGGAGCACATTTTCAGCAGCTCATGGCTATACCTTGCCCACAGCTATCTGTTTATGAAGTCGGGAAGCTTTGGTTTCTAGGCTCGTCTGGAGAGTGGAGCAAAGGCTTCTAACCTTCCAGCCATCTGTGCACCTTGGCCTAGAGGGCACACACCACTGCATGCTCATGTGCTGACCTCCTGGCTTGGTGGACTGCTCTGTGGGTGTTTCCATTCCCCTGGGCCACTGCTGGCTGGCAGGCAGTGATAAGTACTGGGCCAGAGGGAGTCTCTGTACAACCACTGGGTAAGGGTAAGTGGGCAGGAGGTCAGGACTAGGGAGAAATGGCTTTCTAAGTTTTAGGGGCTGCCCAGGAAAAGCCTACCATATTCTCCCATGGCCCATGGGAGTTCCCATAGGACAACTTACACAAAATCAGTAGATTGTTTCCCTTAGGAGCAAAGTTGCACCTACTACAGAGCCAGCCTCCCACAGATTGTTTGGCTATTGCACTGGCACTGGGACAAAGGCACCAGTGCCAGGCTGCCAGCTGGGAGCACTGATGATGGGTGGCAGAAACAATGCTTCTGTTCCTGTCACATGATGAGAACCCCAAAGAAAGGATGTTTATGCACTAAACAACCCCTTTGTTTTTGCCTAAATGCTTCTATCACTTATTTTGCCCCTACCATCATTTTAAGTAGTGTGGAGACAATGAATTTATTCATTTTTATAGGAATAAAGAGTGTGCAGATTCACAGTTGGCTTGTCACAGGCTGTTATCTGTACACCAGTGCTCTTTTCCCAAGAGCAAACTGTAGATTATTTGCTTGAAATTTATAATGGTTCATCAGCCATTCACTACACATGTAATTAGCCTGGGTAAAAACAGATGCCATTTCAGTGTCCTTGACATCAAATTTTTTGCACTCCAGGTTATCACCCCACACACTCTCCTCTTCCCTGCTCAAGTTTGATAAACCCCATGTTTTAGCCTGGGCACAGTGGTTGTATCCTTGGCAGGTGTGACTGTACAGGCAGCACTTGAGTTCCATCCACGGTAAAGGGTAATTTTTTAACTACCACTCTGAAATGTGGCTGCACTTTTCCTATGTGCTGACTCCCTTCTTGGGTACAACCAAGCTAGTTAATGGCACAAAGGAAAGTAATAAGCTGCCAGGTGGGAAGCTGGCACATTCTAACTGCAGAATTTCATGCTTCTGCTAATGAGAATATCAATCCTGAGCAGCCTTCCCAACTCTGCCCACAAGGGGTTAGTTGTCTATGTATGAGGATGAAAACACAGCACTTCCATGCTGGTCTTAAGAACTGAAACCAGACTCAGGGCTGTGAAAGCAGAACCTTAAATGACAGGCACAGAGAACACAAATGTCGCCAGCTGTGCAGACACTGGCACATATCTAGAAGAGCCCTGAGAAGTGGTAATCCTCCAGACACTCAGGTACATCAAGCCTGAGGGATCACAGGTCCCTAAGAACTACGCACTTGAGCCAGCAGGTACTCCCTGGGGAGCTTAGAAGGCCAAAGGAGAAGATGGCACTGCTACTGCCTTGTTATTACCTTCTTCACACCAACTGGGGGCAAGGCTGGAGACCTGGTGACCATGGCCAATAATCCCCACCAGCACCTGGCCTGCTTGGACCTCTGAGCTTGAAGGTGAGAAACTGAGGCCCACAAGAAATAAAGTGTTTTCCACCGTATCCCCAGAGCCTACTCTGAGCTGGTATACAGCAGGTACTCAATAAATGTTTATCAACTAAAATGAACAAACACCGTGAGCATGGCTAATGGTACTGGAGGAGAAATAGCTCTGGGAAGAGCACTCCCTCAGTAGGTAGGAGAACCCATCCTTCAGAAGATTGTTTTATTAAAATGGGGTGACATTGGTGACAGTACAAAAAAAAATTTTGGTCCATGAAAAAAAAATTGTTAATAAAAACAGTTATCTTGAACAGGGACACTGCAGGATTGCTGAGCTTCCTTCTCACGGTTCCAGCCTCTGGGGGAGAACCTTTCAAGAGAGGGGCTGGAATAACGGCAAGGGGAAGATGGGGAGAAAATTCTGCAGTCCCCAGGCAGGGAGACGGGGCTGGGGGAATGTGCTCGCAGGAGCCTGAGGTGGGGTGGGGAAGCAGGGGCTTTGTCAGTTTTGTGGGCTTAGAGCCCATGCTGAACATAATTGCTCTCTCTGCCCGGCTGTCTCCCACCCTGCTGTGTTGAGTCTGCGAGTCTGGGATATACTAACTTGGGGGTGATACAACCTGGAGGAAGAATCTGAGGCTCTCCTGGTAAGATGCAAAATCATCTTGGTTCCAAGGGGCCGAGATCACGAGGTCCTGCTGCTACCTGAGGGGTCTGAAGCTTTGAGGGCAGGGGCTAGGGAGTCACATCCTGTGAGGCAGGGAGGAAAGTCACAATCCAACTCAGAGCTATTCTCCAGCCCTAGGCGCATTCACTCCTCAGTGCCCTAGAAGTCACCAGTGGGTGTCCAATGGGTAGGCAAGGGACAGGGAGAAAGGGAAGGCCCAGGGCTTTTACCCGTTTGATTTTAGGCCTGATTCTCCATGAAGGAATTTGGGAGCAGGGTGGAGTGAATGAATAGTCACACCTCCAGGCAACAGCAGGAAGGAACAGCCTCTGCTGGCAGTGACAGCACACCAGGTCCCTGGGGCTCTGACAGGGATATGCAAGATCATCCCACCCCAGTGCTGTGCATTAGGACAGGAGGGAATCCTAAAAAGAGCAGCTACAAGGAGTGTGCTGGAAGGGAGCAACAGTTAAAGAACCAACTCCAATACTGATGTGGACCCCCTACCAGGGAGTAAGAGAACTAATAGACAGCAGGCCAATGCAGAGGGCTGCAGGCTGACCTGGGGCTCAGTGGAGCCCAAGAGCCAGGGATCCAACAAGTGAAGGGAGAGTTTGCTCCAAACTTGTGGAGGGAAGGAAGGAAATTGGATTCTGCTATTACGAGAGCCAAGATCAACTAGCTTATACAGTGCCCCCAGGCCTGAGTCACAGAGAAGGGGCTAAAGCTCCCAACTCCTTGGTCTCTGAAGGGCAGGATCAGTGTAACCGGTCCCCTTGAAGACCACGTGGCCTTCGGCCCAATCCACTCAATGCACTGATTACCCCTATAGGTTCTCTAACACTATCTGGAGGTCCTGTGTAGACCAGGGGAGGGTAGAGGCACATGGGAGCCTAGTAGGACAAAGGGAAGCTGGGGGTAAAAGGGGATGGGGTGGGAGAAGAGGGTAATAGGTGTCTTGTGAGACCCTCTTCATTCTGGTGTTGTCCTTGAACCGGCAGCATCCCCTGGAAGGCCCCAAGCAAGACCAAGGCCGGTGCTGAGAGGCAGATGGCACAGGGCCCAGATAAAGAATCGGCGCAGCCAGATCGGCTGTGGGAGAGGCCCTATGTATTTCGGATCCCCAGGGCTTGCTCTAATTCTTGTCGTCTCTGCTGCACCTAGGGAGAAAATAATGGAGGGAATGGAAGATGAGACAAAGAAGTGGATACCTGACACCAGTGACCCACATCATGGGGTGCAGACCCTCGCCTTTGGTCACTTTCCCCATGCACCCCAGGAACCTACCTTGGAGTAAAAGTATCGGCATACAGCCTCCTGAGCCCAAGGCTGGAAGTAGAACTCAGCTCGGCGCTCTTCTTCTGGGTTGCCCACCACATCAGTCATGGTCTGAGGAAGAAAACAGACTTGTTTCCTTCCTTCACAGCTATTATGGATTGAATTGTATCCCCTGCAAAAATGTCAAAATCCTAACCCCTCACTACCTGTGCATGTGACCTTATTTGGAAATAGGATCTCTGCAGATCATCTAGTTAACATGAGGTCATTAGGGTGGGTCTAATCCATTATGACTGGTATCCTTATAAAAAGGGGAAACTTGGGACACAAAGACAGCCATGAACAGAGGGAAGATAATGTGAAGACACATGGAAAGCACCCTCTGCAAACCAAGAAATGTCTAAGACTATCACAAGCTAGGAGAGAGGCAGGAAACATTCTCCCTCACAGCCCTCAGAAGGAACCAACCCCTGCTGACACCTTGGCTTCAGGCTTCTAGCATCCAGAGCTGTGAAACAATACACGTCTTTTGTTTAAGCCACCCAGTTTATGGTGCTTTACTACAGCAGCCCTAGCAAACTACTGATACAACACCCAGTCACACCCTGATATTAAGAGGTCATTTTACACTGCCTCACTTGGGGTCCTACCTGGCACCCCCCGTTCCTTGCTTCTCTGCTCTGCCACTGTCATTGTAGTCAGCCACATGACAGGTGAGAATTGAAGGCACATCGCACTCATTCTGTGCTCATTCCTACCTTCTTGCCTGAGCTTACGGTGCTCCCTTCACTGGGAAATACCTCAAACCCCAAGTTCCCCAGCTGTTCTAGCCTAATACGTCTCCTTTCAATTACCATATTGGTTCTGATGATTTCTGTTAACATTTTACATGTTTTACTACGTTTAAATCAAATTAGCCCATGTCCTTCATCCAAAAAAACGACCTGGCCTGAGACATTTTCTTTTGCTATTAACTTCCTTGCCCCACCCTCCTTCTACCTATAAAAATCTTCCATTCTGTACGGCTCTTCAGAGTGTCTGCCTGTTTACTAGAAGGGATGTTGCCCAATTCATGAACTGTTGAATAAAGCCAATTAGATCTTCAAATTAAAATAACAAACAAATCATACGAACCTAGTTTCTCTGAACAAAATGCATGATACTTTGAAAGCAGAGACCAAGTTCCTACTCTGTATCTCCTACAGTATGGTGCACAATGACCACACAGGGTAAGTACTAGGTAAACACCTGATGGTTCTACCATTTCCCCACTTAATTGTAAAAGGGACCCTAGAAGGTGCTAAAGAAACTGGTCCCTCACTTCCCTCTTTGGCTCTTCTACCAGATGCAGCAGAAATAAAGCCAATGTGTGCCCCCCAACCTAAGTCCCTCTGCATCTTTCCTAGGTTCTGTACCTTGAGGTCCCGGCACTGGGACTGAAGCCAATCATTGATGAAACCCTGAGGATCTCTGGCAAAGCTCAGCATGAACTCCCGCTGGGTCTTCAGCTGATTGATAGTTTCTATAGTCTCATGAATCTGAAAGGAAGAAGGAAGCTCAGAATATTTTCAAACTAGAGAAATGCAAAATTAAATGGCAGACACATCTCCAGATACCACTCCCAACCTAGGTCCGGGTGCTGCCCGGAGGTGGCACTACTGTCCAGTGCCCCAGCTGCTCCAGGACTCAAAGTTCTTTCAGCAGGTAATGTGTGCAATGTCTATATACCTGACATGAGGGAAGTTTTCCTTTCAGTCTCCACAGTGTCCACTGTGGGTAAGGCTGCGTGGTGAATACTTAATCCCGAGTGGGTCCAAAAACATGCTAAGGTAGAAAAGAAGTGGTATAAAAGGAAGGTCTCAAAAGTTACGGTCTGTGGGTTCTGTTCCTGCCCTTTTCTCATTTTCCATACTCCTCCTGACCATACATCTACTTGTGTGTCTTCTACTACCACTGACAGGGTAACAAGCCCCCCAATCTGAAGTCCACAGTCCATTTTCTAAACTCCAACTGCTTGACACCTGAAGGCCCCTTCAATTCTCCAGCACTAAATTCACCACCTTTCTTTCCCCCATCACTTGCTTCTCCTCCTGTTCCCAGTATGAATACTACCATGCACCCATCCTAAAAACCTGGGCATCATCACCATGCCTCCTTCCCCCTCTGCCGCACGCCACCATCCCCATCCAAACGATGTCCAAATCCCTTCAGTTCCACTCTGACACCTCTCAAACCTATTTATTTCCATTCTTGCTGTCAGTACTGTTAATTTTAGGCCCTCAACACATCCCACATGCATTACTGCACTGGTCTAACTGGGCTTCCTGTCTCCAGATCTGCACCTCTTACAATTCACTCTCTGCTTTCCTGTCAGTGATCATTTTAAATGTAAACAGCATCAGTCCCTCCGATCTTCAGGATGAAGTTTAACAGCTTCCCTGCACCAAAGCTTCTTCAAGACTAGGCTCCTGCTTCCCTACCCAGTGTCCTTTCCCCAAATTTCCCATCCCTGGCACCCTGACCTGTATCTAGCACACTAAATAGCTTGTACTTCTTGAACATGCCAGGCTCTCTTCCTCATTTTTGGACCTTTACATACCCTGCTCCCTCTTTCTGGAATGTCCTCTGCCTCCCAGACCTGTAGGCACCACTATCTTTCTCCCCTTTTATTAACTCCTACTGTGTCCTTCAAGATTTAGTTGGGGCACCAACTCTTCCAGGGAAGCCTCCCTGTTCTCCACAGTGTACCCAGAGCATTGCTGGCTTTACGTGCATGGACTGTACCTGACAATAACAGCAACAGCAGTTACCATTTGTTTTATGTGCCAGACACAATGTCATGTCTTTATATACAGTCTCATTTAATCCTAACAACCTTATAAAAATAGGTATCATGGTCTGTCACAGATCAGAAGCTGAGGCTCAGAGCTATCAAAAGGTATAGCCAGAATCAGAATTTATGTGTGTCTGGCTCCAACCAGCACCAAGCACAGGGCCTGGCATCTACTAGGTATCAATATGCTTTGAATGAACATCAAAAATCAAAAGGCAGCCTAGAAGCTGTGATAGAGGACTGGTGGCACCCATACTGCCAAGGGCAGAGGCCCTTACCTTGTTGTCTAGAGTAGCGATCTCCTGCTGGCTGGCAGTAGACAGCAGAAAAGAATTCATCTGGGTCTTCAAGGTATCATCCACTTCCACATCAATGTCGTAACAAGCAGTCTTCTTCTGATCATTTGGATCAACACTGGGGAGGAAACCAAAGGGTCCAGTAAAGGCCTTATCCACCAAGACCTAATTACACAGGGTCAAAAAGATGGCTCAAGAATTAAGAGAAAGGGGTTGACTGCAATGGGCACAAGAAAACCTGGGGTGTGATATGAAAGTTCTAGCTATACGGTGTATATGTTTGTCAAAAGTCATCAAACTACTTTAAATGGTGCAACCTATTATATATAACCCCCAATAAAGTTGCTTTTTTAAAAGTCAGTAGTAAAAACTCAAATGGTACAAAAGATACACAGTGACAGTATGTTTCTCCCTTCCCAAAGGATACTACAGTATCTTGTGTATCTTTCTCCCTGTTAAATTAAAACTGACCCTGAAAATAAATTCAAGTAAAACACACACCACACAAAATAAAGAAAAAAATGACCTAACTTTAAGCATAAGAATACAGTACAGACTAGCTTCTACTGATCCAATGTATGGGTTGTAGGGGTTACTAATTGCTGATTGATGGTTCAAGGTCTAAAGAAAAAAAGGCCTTTACTGGAATTAATATGAAGTAAGGGAAAAAAGGCAAAGGACTCTATCTAACCAGAGACATGCTGCTTTGAAAAGTGCCTTTCTTCACTTCCTATCTGCCTAGAAATGCCTTGCTCATCCATTTTCTGAACAAATAAGTGGACAGAGATAATGGAATTAGAATCTCAGACTGGAATGTCCTGCCATCCAGAGAAAGATGGCAGCCCATCAGTGATGAGCCAGCAAATGTGTAACAACTTGTTCTCCAAATGAGGAAAAAAGCCCTGATTTGTAGCATTTGCCGATTTCTGTGGTTTAAATATTCCCAATATGGTTGACTTGAAGTTGCCAACATCACACCACTGATCAAGAAGTTGAGAAGAGATGTGCAGTCATTAGAAGGTATCCCCCACTTTCTGAAAGTCTGCCTTATGCCACTTCACTTTTATGAAAGACCTACATTAGCATGTTTTTCCTAACTAAAAGAAATCTGAAGAGGATTTTCACTTTTATAAACAAAAAGTAAAAAGTGCAAATAGTGTTCAGTATTTGTTCTGCAGTGAGCCATTATAGAGGCAGCACGCACCCCAGCAGCAAGAGCAGCCCTGCCAGGCTCCTTCCCCAGGAACCACCCTCAGCATCCCAACCTCAAGCCACCAGGGTTTTGAACTGTGTCTGTGAGCACCTGTGCTTTATCTTGATCTATTTTGTGCATCCATAAACAAGATGTGTCCCAAGGTATCAGAAAAGACTGAGATGTTATTTTTTGGGTCTAGGAACACTCAAAAAATTTTCCATATAAATTGCTTCTTTGTTAAATGCATTTCAGCTTATGAAAGCTTTCATAGAAGTGTTCTACTTTCAGACAACAGGGGAAACCTGTGTCATATTTCACCAAACAGACATAGTAGACATCAAAAACACAAATACTAGCATTTATAATATGTAAGATATTATATAAGTGTTTTTAGGAATAATAAGGCAGTTAGAAATAATGAGTTCTTAAGTATATATATATAGTACCCTCATTTTAAAAAAACACTTAAGTGTATATGATTTAATTTTAACTAATGGCTGTGTTTAACAACCTGCTTGCTAAATTCCTAACAATCTGACATTGCCTTGTGCAAGCTGTACAAGCCAGCTGCAGCACACCACTGACTCCCATACACAAGCTTACCTGATGACGTGGTTAATGATGATGGGCTCCGGTGGCATAAGCAAGGCGTGGAGCCGTTGGGGGATCTCTGAAAACTTCATACGTTGAGACTCAAAGATCTGTGGGAAAGAGGAGCAGCAACTAAGTAGATGCCATTCTGAGCACAACTAGGGCTCCAGCAGACTGTAGCAGAAGAGCAGGTCCTTTTCCTACCTGCTGGAGGTACTTGTCACAGATGACAAACTCCCGCTCATGAGGGTCCTGGAGCTTATGTGTCTTAATATATTGCCACAGTGCTTGGATGATCACTGGACGGGTCTGGGTGTGGATGCCCAGGAGCCGAGCGAGACGAGGGTCTAATTTAAACTGGGGAGGCTGCAACAGAACCAAAGAACACAGCAATGAAGCTAGTGACCTGGGTCTCCGTGTGTTTCGAGGTGTTTAATGTGGCCATACACTCAACAGCATTAATGCAGTGCTTTCTTTGGGGCAACAAAACACTAGGAGGAGCTCAGGGATGACTAAGACCCTATCCCTATATTTAGGGAACTTATTGTCGGTGGCAAATAACCCACAACTTAGACTTAAACCTTTAAATGTCAGACTGCTGATGGGCTATGGCTGTGAAAGCTGGACCCCCAACCTCACTATGGAATACCTGGTAATCCAGCATCAGTAGGACAGTACACCGTACATTCACATCTCCTGGTCGCTTCACCTGGAAGCCATCTGTCTCCTGGGTAGTGGCGGTCCTGTGCCACTACAGAGAGGAAGATGTCAGGGGGTGCTCTCCCAGAGGAAGAGCTGGAGTGGGAGGGAAGAGCTTCTGTAATGACTGATATTCAACTTTAATTAGTGAGACTACTGGAGAAGAACAATGGCATGAGACATTTTTTAAAATTGCATATGGCTTTGTGATTACTATCTGTGTTTATGTAGATTAACCTTTTAATTCTGACTGTTCAGGGTCACATTTAAATTAGCCTGAATTTCCAGTGATAATTTTATCCACAAAATGGATAACACACATGTGCAGAGTAAAATAATATACCTAGTATGTGTGAGCCTACTCTAAGACATTTCCTTGGATTGTCTCATTTAATTCCCACAACATA
Source organism: Manis javanica (assembly GCF_040802235.1). Lineage (NCBI taxonomy): Eukaryota > Metazoa > Chordata > Mammalia > Pholidota > Manidae > Manis > Manis javanica. Next base: position 87,815,501 of record NC_133165.1, read on the forward strand.
TATACAAGATAGGCACGATTAAACCTATTTTACAGATGAGAAAACTAATGCTTAGAAGAGTAAATTAATCTGCCAAAGGTCAAACAGCCAATAAGTAGTGAAGCTGCGATTTGAGATCCTGTCTGTCTGATTCTACAGTCTACATTTTTAGCCACTATGCTCTACCATTATAAAGTTAAAGATATTGACAAGTTTCTATTTATTCTATGACTTACTTCCCTTATTAGACAGTAAAGACCTTCCCATGTCTCTTAGTGGTTGAGGTTAAGGGGCTACAGCTACACTGGCAAAGAAAGGAGCAGGTTAAGTTCATTTAGAGTGCTGGACTGTCTCATTCTGGTTTGGACAGTATCCCAAAGAATACGGTTGCTAACATGGTCTTCAAAACACTGTGTTATCAGGCATTATAATAAAGGATTTCTGATTATGTGAAATGCAAATCTAAACAGAGCAGGGAACAAAAGGAAGTCCCAGATTTATAAAGGTAACTTTGGCAAGGACTAGAACCCTATCAGTTAACCCCTTTAATTACAGTTCCTGCTACTAGAAAAAAGTACGAATAGTGTATGGATGACTAATCTCACCATTATTAATAAGCAAGATGCAGAAATGGCCTGGCAGGTATGAGGCCCTCATTAGAATTTCCTTTGAGAGTGGGGGCAGCAACCAGAATAGTAACATTAAAAAAGATGGGACAAGTCAGACTGCAAGAATTCTTAGGTCCCAACACTACCAGAACTAAACAACTAGTGCCACCTGGAGGTCAATGTGCAAACTGTGATAATAGCAGGGTACACCTGGGGTAAACCTTTATTTATAACTCCCCCTCTCCCTAAACATTCAAGTTTAGCTCCCAAGCCCAACATTTTCCAGTCACACAGTCAAAGCCCAGAGGACAGAACTACTCACTTCCACCAGATGGTTGTCTGGCCCATAGAGGTCTTTGTCCAGTTCAATCACCAAGGACTTGAAAAAGGAAGAGAACTTCCTTTTTTGTTTGGTGGCATCATATTTGGACAAGGCTGACTAGAGCAGAGAGGAGAGGTCGTTAGAAAAGGCCAGGAGAAATTCCCCATGACAAAGTCCCATTACAAGAGAACCCACAACAACAATGGAAAAAACTCAGAAATATCTTCTGAATATCTTTCAGGAGATGGCAAGGTAGGTGTCTGTGGGTCTGAACAAGTCATGACAGCAACACAACCCTGAAAAAGCAGCCTGTAGTATGTAGTCATTTACCTGCCCAACCATTTCCTTTGTGAAATGAGGCAAGTGAAGCCAAACCACTGCACCTAACAAAGGGAGTCTGCACAGAAGAAAATCTGACTCTAGAGTGAAATGAATCACAGGCAATAAGCAGCCAGGACAAAAACAGCTTTATTTTGATGGAATGATACCACCAGCAGATAGACTGGACCTATAGAGGGAAGAAGGGCACTCTGACACTGCCTTGGTTCTCCTGCAAAAGTGGCATTCAAATTAGCTTGCCTGTGAACAGCTAACAATAGCCAGAGAGTGTTAAGGGAATGAAAGGTGAGCTTCCCTAAGGAGCTTCTGGGGTGGGAAGTTTGGGGGCTAACACATGTCAGCTGATGCTCCCCATGAAGCAACAAAGAGCCTGTAAGAGAAATCTCACTTAAACTTTGAGATGTCGCCAGTGAAAGAAAGTTAGGAAGATGGAGATGCCACAGTGGGAATCAAGGACCTCAAAGACTCAAAGAGGAAAGCATGGCCTCAAATGCTAAGTGAAAACTCACTTGATTTAAAAAAAGGAAAGAAAACCCTAACTGAATAATCTGCAGACACTGCTAAGTCCAATGGTCAGCAGCATCAGGAGGAAGGTAAACAAATCAAATCCCTGGACAACAGGTTCCCAATATGATACCACAGTGAGGGTGTGGGAAGTTGTGGGAGCCAGACATAAAGAAGCATTGTCTTTTAGGGCAGGGAACATAGTGACCCTCTCCCTGATGTTCCCAGCAGGAGCTGTGAGCACCATTCAGGCTCCCTGCCAACCAGACAATACTGCTTGTTCCAGCACCTCCCACCCTAGATGCCGATCACGGTGGGCCTTGAACTCACATCCTCCAGGAGCCGTCCTTCTACCCGAAGTTCCCAGGAAGCCACTGTCCCTTCCCCATCCTCAGCATCTGACTTAGCCGGATTGAAAGTGTTAGAAATGAAAATTCGCAGCTTCCGTTTTTGCTGAGAAAGGCAGAAACAGGATTGAAGGTGGGGCTTCAGTGGTTTGATATTGAAGACAAGGGTGTCCCCAAACCCCAAATTACTCCTATCAGACTGGCTTATTGTCTACCCAGTTCCTGGGGTGGGTGGATGGAGAGTTCATCTAGAAGAGGAGTACAAGCCATTGGCCTGGGTGCAAGTGAATACATGGGGATGCCGTGGACAAACTCATGCAAGGTGCCAAGTTCCCAAGGTGGCAGAACAGTTAACAGCAAAAACAGACAGGGTACACTTCTGGTGCAAGAGGTATCCAAAGACCCTCCCCCTTGGCTGTTGTGTTCTCATGCTAATGTAATTCCCAGTTGTAGGCAGAAGAGAGAGATGTAATTTAAATGCCAAGGAGAGCTGTGCTGTGCCTTTGATTTCTCATCCTAAGCTTGTTGAGAGTTCTCAAGTCCTCTCCTTTGGCTCTCTGCCTTCTGTGTTACCTTGATGGGACGTTTCAAGGCCTCCTGGATATCTAGCCGTTTCCTCATGATAGTCTGGTCCAGTTTCCTTTCAAAAGCCAAGAGATCCATATAGGCCTGGGATTCTGGGACCAGTTCACGAATCTTAGAAACACAAAGATATCATTGGGATCTAGAGCTGACCATCCCTTTTCTCAAACTCACACCCTCAAGAAAACCTACAGCCTGGACTCACCCTCTGAGGTAGAATTTTGTCAGCCATCTTCTTTTTCTTTGCACTGTTCGAAATAAATTCTATTATCAGGTTGGGATGGAACTACCCAGAACACGACGACAGGCTGTCAGCACTCCCATTTATAGTAACGTGAAGGGACTACAATGTTTCTCTCAAAGACAATCCCCCTCTACTCCCCACTCCCAACCACAACCAACAGGATGCATTCTCAAGAATGAGCACCTGCTGTCACAGCACCACCATTTCTTAGTTCAGGTACTCCCACCACCTCGGTCCACACAGGCTCCCCCTCCTCCCTCCCTCTACCCTCCCCCAGATCAACTTACTTGTGGTTTCGATTCTGGACCGCCTGCTGCTGGACCTGCTGGATCTGCTGAGGCGCAGGTCTCTTGCGGGACTGGTCCATCCCTGATTGGGCCAGGCCAGGCCGGACTGAAGGGTTCCCCCCATAGCCAGGGGGTCCCATGGAAGGTCCCTGAGGTGTCATTCGGCTGCCTGGCAGTATACCTGGTCTCTGTAGAGGGGAGAGGACCAGAGAGACCATGACTTCCTCTACTAACCCCAGTAAGAAAGAGAAGGTGGGAGATGCCTGCATACTTTAAATGAAACAAGGCTAGGCAGGGATGGGATGCACAATAGAAAAGCCCAATGCCTCTCTGAAATATAGATAACTGCAGCTTCCTCTACTCCAGTCGTGACTCCATAGATGACTGTCCAAAAGCTAAGAGCAGCCGGATTATACTAAATCTCCCCAGTCTATTTTGTATCTGACACATTGGGCATCTTCTCTAGTCCCACATTTATTCAGATAGTCCTGCCAGCTACTGTTTTAAAAGCTGACCTCAATTTGCCAGCTACACCTTCTGTGTCCTTCTGGGCACTGTAGCAGCCCAAGCCCTTTTGCGCCTCAGCCTTCACATGCGCGCCCTTGGCTCCACTTCACCTCATTCTATACCCTGACTCCCCACACAAACAATACCCCAGGAGCAGGTGGATGCTATCTCGGAGTCCCAATCCCTCGCAGGGAAGTCCCGCCAACTTCTTCCCGCAGCCCTGTCACTCCCAATACCCGCGCTCGGCCCCGCCCCCGGCCCGCGCGCCCCTCCTCCTGCCCCCACTCACCGGATAGGCCGCTCCGGGCATCGGGGAGCGGTATAGACCTTGACCCGGCGCCGGGCCCATTCGCACGGGAGGCCCCGGAGTCCCGCCCGGGCCCAAGGCAGCTGCCGTGCCAGCCCCTCCAGAGGCCCCAGTGCCGCCGCTTGGAGCCACAGACTGGAAACCCGCCCGAGCCGCCATCTTCCCCGGAGCCGCTGCCGCAGCTGCACAAAGAACCGGAACCGGAACTCCCCCCGCCCCCCGCGCGCCCCCCGCGCGCCCGCCTGTCCTCCCGGCCGGGCGGCCCGGGAGGCTCAAGGCAGCGAGAGTGTGGGCTAGAGGCGGGGGGAGACTAGCGGAAAAGACATGCTGACCACTCCCTCCAGCCTTCACGGTCTGGGAGGGAAAACCATAGAGACGAGCTCTGAGGTAGAGAGGCCTTGTGAGCGGGCGCCCCCAGGCCGACGGAGGAAGACAAGGACCTGGAGAAGGGGGACCACAGCCTCGGTCCCAACGCTCTTGATGACGAGGGTGATGGAGTAACAGCTTCTGCGGCATCTTGGTGCAGCGCACTTAACTTTTCAGAGACCTTTGTTTTTACTATCCTTCTCTTACTGCAATAAGCCCATGGGAGTCTTAAGAGAACACATTGTTTATTCCATTTTACAAACAGGAAAACTGAACTCGAGTGTAAATGACTTAGCAAATGTCAACCAACAAGTTAGCAGTAAAGCCAAAGCCTAGAATCCAGATTTCTGGCTCATACCCTGGGTCTCATTCCACAGATAGAGTGCATCAATAACTACCTCACGCTAGAACTTCAACCCAACTTTGTCCCAGACCTTCAACATAACCTTCCTGATTTTATTTTTAATTTTGACCCTGTACCCTCTCCAAAGAAATCTCTGAGCTAGACTTCTTTTGGGGATCTTTGTTGACTTTGACCCCTCCCTCCTTCCCTGCCCAGTGGTTCAACCCATTCCTGGTGATATGGTCAGCCTGTCCCATTCCCAGGACCACCAGGTCTCTCTGCACAAACCTCCTTACTCCTCCTCTAATTGGTCCCAAGCCAAACAGCTCTAGGCACTTAGTGGGAAGGCCTAAATACTATTCAAATAAGAGAAGAATGACACTGAAGAGGAGGTGGTTGAAACCCAGTTTATTAGACCAGAGGCATGCGTCATCCACAGCCCTGCCTTGCTATTCCCTAACTGGTGCACACCCCTTGGACTGGCTTCTTTTTCCCTCCGGAGAGGTCAAATCTCTAAGGAACTCCTAGGAACCAAGAGTTCCCAAAGATGCTAAGCGTCACTCTCCAGCTCCAGGCCAATGCACAGGTGACCTGCCACAGGTTCTATTCTGGGGTTGGAGACCAAGAGGCAGCTGGGCAGACCCGGGAAGGGTCAGGGCTTGAGCTGGCCTGAGAAGAGTGCCTGGTGGAGGGGGCGCAGCAGATCCTCTACCTCACTCTTTTCTCACTAAGGTAGGAAGGGAGGGACAGAACAGCAGAGCTTTCAACTTCCCCTCTCTGCCTCTCTTTCCTCCCACTACCAAATAGTACCTCACCAGAAAATATAAGTGGTGGGCTTGGGTATCAGGTGAGGGAAGGGGACTGGGCACCCAGAAGAGGGGGAAAGCCACAGACTCAGGACCTCACCTTCTGCCTGTCAACACCCCACTTCTCCAAGTGCAAAAGTCACCAATCCATAGCTCCATCTGTCTCTGACATCCTGGGCTTAATGTGAAGAACAGATCTCCATCCCCTGGGTAGGGGTTCTTTCGGTAGCAACCCCTTCCCTAAGGAGGCCACAGTGAACCAGGCAATGAGCACTGGGGTAGGCTGGAGCAGGGAAGGGAATGTTAAGGCTACAGGGAGGGCAGAAGGTGCCCAGGTTGGAGAAAGAGGGTGAGGCCAGTAAGAGGCAGAGCTTGTGATTCACAGCTTCCTTTATGTCGCCACCGAGACAGTGCGAAGGTTACAATGCGCGTGTCGTCTCCTTGTGCTTCTCAGAGGGATGTGTGTACACAGTACAGACACCAGGGGAGAGAGTCCAATTCTTTATACAGGCGAAGGCATTCAGAGATCGGGGGGAAGGCAGAAACACAGAAAGGGGAACTTGGGGTGCAAGGATGGTTCTTAGAGACAAGAGGGAATGGGGTAGAGATGGACAGAGTTAGGGGAAAGTATATACAGAGATATAGCAATATAGAGTCTGTATCATATAGAAATAGAAAATGCAGATGAGGCTGTTGAGAGAAGCAAATGAAGTTGGGTAAGAGGACTTGGGAGAGTTCCATAAGAAAATTTATGGATGTGGCCCTCTACAGGGGACCCTGGGAGAAGGACCAGTGAGGTTAGGCACCAGTGCCCCTCTCCCTGAGCTGGAAGTCAACCCACTGGATCTTTGATGGGATGGTAGAGGAGGACTGCCTCTTGGGATTTCTCTCCAGTAGTTCTAGGGTGGGGGGTGGACTTGTAGGTGTCTGGAGGTGGCCTACAGCACCAGGGCCAGGTCTTGTCCCCATCTCCACTTCTTCAAGGGATCCCCCACCCCCACCTCCCTAGACACTGCACTTGGTGTGTAGGGAGAGATAGGTTCTTAGTTCCTACCTGGAAACTTGGGACTGGGGGGAGTCACTGGGCCAGAGGGTTTCTTAAGGCTGGGGAAGCCCCTCCCCCAACTAACCCTCCCCTTGAAGGTACATTCTCTGATTTGGGGCCAAATTCCAAGCCCTGAAGATCTCCTCCATGCCCCGCTGAGGGGGGCTTTGATGACTGGTGACAACAGAATGTAGGCGGACACTCAGATGACAGACAGCCAGACAGACAGAATTCAGGCCGGGAGCTGGGGGAGGCAGCATGGAGCAGACAGGGGCAGCCTGAGGTCACTTGCCCCATTCTCTCTTTTTAATTTTTTTTAGATTAGTTTTGTTAAAAATAAAAAGAGGGACAGAGGCGGGGAGAAGACTCTATGGTAAGACACCTTCCTCACCACAGACAAGAGGAAGGGACTGCCCGGGAGTGGGGGGCTGCCTTGGGAGGGGGGAGTAAGCCACCCAGATGTTGGGGGGGCAGCTGGGCCCCTTGCACTCCTAGCCCTCCCCATCTTGGCCTTTGGTACAGTGGCCTGCGGAGCTCAGCAGGTAAAGTCCTCGAAAGTGCCTCGGGCCGGATGGTGAGGTAGGATGTTGGCAGCGTACGTCATCCCAGCAGGATGGCCCCGGAGGCTCTCACACGGGTTCTGAGGAGATGGCACGGGACGGGACTGGTTACTGGAAGGGCCACAGGTGGCGCTGGGGTGTGGGGAAGGCAAAGAAGGAAAGGCAGCAAGGGGGGTGGCCCTGGGGTGGCGGGGGAGGGGGCGGGGCCGGAGGGTGCCCCTCTCTCGCTCCCTCACATGTCTTTTGACGTCATCCAGGCTGAGGGCCACGCCTTTGTCCGCGCTGCTCCTTTTGGCCTCCTTCTGGCACTTCCCTCGTCTGCACAGTTTGTGCTTAATGACCTGGGCCGGAGGTGGGGCGGTAAGTGGGTGGCCCAGCTGGAACCCCGCCCCCCGGGGCCCACCCCGGCGCCGCGCCCCCGCTCAGCTCACCTCGTAGGCGTAGTCAAAGAGCTCCAGCACCGTGAGGATGCTGGCCCCGATGAACAGCCCCATCTGGCCCCCAATGTCACCTGCAGGGGGGCACAGCAAGGTCAGTGGGATCAGGACACCGTGGGAGCGGCGGAGCTCCCTGGGACAGGGGCAGGCAAGTCCTATTTGCGAAAGAATGGACAGCCTTGGTACAGAAGGAGCACAAAATGATTCTGGAGGGTTTTTGTTTTCTTCTTCTTCTCTATGCTTTCGTGCATTTCTCTACTTTTCTAAAATGAATAGGTAATTATTTGGAAAAAAATAATTGCTTACAAAATGTCCCAACACTCTTATTCTCTGGGCAGATTTTCAAGGGCATATGAAATAAGTCCTGCTTTCATGCCCACCGGCCTGTCTCTACCACTTTGCCCTAATAAAGGACTCATCCCCCTCCCCACCAACATACAGAGACAACAGAGTTTGGGGAAAGGCCCTGGGGGGCTGGCAGGGAAGGAAGAGCTCATAGGAGAGGTGAGCAGCCTGCACTGGGTAGTAGGGTGTCGCACCATGCCCATGGCATGGGAAAAGGACAGATGCCATCAGCAGCTCACCCAGGAGCCCTGCAATCTCATAGGCCTTCTTCTGCTCAATGGTCTCATAGTTGAGGACTTCAAAGAATATGTCCAGCACCAGGATGTTCTCCCTGCAAAGGGGTTGGGGGAGGAGACCTAGGTTCAAGTCACATCTCTGTCCCTTACTAGCTAGGTGACCTGCGCGAGTTATCCTCTCTGAGTCTCAGACTGCGTATCCATAAAATGAGATGCTGATGGGGATATCTGCCTTTTAGGATTGTTCTGAGGCTTAAATGTGATGGCATATATGAAAAGACACTGCACCCTGGCAAATGTGAGATGATCCCAGTCACAACAGAGAGGACGAAGACAGAGGATGAAACAATGAGGAAAGAGAAAGAGGGAATTCCCGTGCTTGTTCCAGCTTGCTCTTCCCTCTGTGCCCAGCCCAGACTCTTTGGTTGCCTTCCCCATGTTCTCTCAACTTCCTCCTGTCTGCTGCCCGCCCCTACCAAAGCCCGCTCACACCCACCCTTGACAGTCAGAGCCCTTACCCTATGTACTGCTCAGATTTATTGAACTTCTTGGCCAGGTACTTGGCTGATGCTTTGCTGGGGATCTTGACCATGGACAGCTCCTTGCCATAGCGGGTCAGGTTGCAGGGCATTTCACACACACAGTACTCCTGGTCCTTCTCCACCAGGAAGTCTGCACCCAGCCAGGTGAGAGGTGCCAGTTGAGTGGTGCCCTTCTGCCAGCACCTTCCCAACATGCACATCCTGGCCCTATCCAAAGGGCCTCTGGGCCCCTTCTCTTTCTCTGACTTTTCACCCCAGGTCTGTGCCCACCCTGTGCTGATCCTCACCCAGCGTCCCCACGGATATTTTTTAATCCTATATTTCATCTCCTCAGGGCCCTTGAGGGTCAACCAGCTGATGCGCTGATGAGAGAGGGTGAGGGCCTCTCCCTGGTGACCCCGGTTCATTTTCTATAAGGGCCTCCAGAGATGCTCTTCCCAGCCTTGCTCAAGTCAGACACAGGAGGCTTCAGGTGAAGCCTGATCCAGGAGTTATTTGAAGCTTCTGGGAACTTGGTCTGAAACCCCTATGTAGGGGCTGGCAGCACCTCCTTCCCTTCCCCCAGACTTCCACAGGACAGGGGCGCTCACCCAGAGCAGGATCCGCACACTCCTTGTACTGCTCTGGAGTGCAGTACGGGGCATCCCCTACAGAGGAGAAAACACAGGGGTGTGGAATGGAGATTAAAGGGGTCCTGTGATGGTGGTGGTACTAAAGGCCTAGAAGATGGAAGCTGGTAGAGGATGAGCAGGACTAGACAACTCCCAGTCTGTCCCAGAGGTGACCACCCCACAGTCCATCCCTCCTGGACACTTCCCACCTACCCCTATGGATGAGATTGAGCCAGGAACTGGAGGCAGAGAACCAGAGCCATATGGGTATGGAATAGGGCTGGAACAGGGGTGGGGAGAAGCCAGCAGGTCTTGCTTCCATGGTGACAGAAGGTTGATATGCATGGGGAGCTGGTGAGGGGCAGAGCAGGCTGAGGGGTCCCAGGACTGTGTTTGGGGCTCTGGGACCTGACCTGGCATGTGCACCATGCGGCAGTTACAGTTCTCCACCAGGTAGCGTGTCTCACAGTCAATGCGGCAGGCGGTAATGCTGTAGGAGTCGAAGAAATCCAAGTCCATGGTAACAGCTTTGCAGGTACCCCATGGTGGGGGCAGGTAGATGAGCTGCTGGGAGAGCAGGAGAGCTGGGAGGGTGTGGAGACTTCTCCCCAAGTCACCGTGATGGACTTCTCTGGCAAGACATAGACCCCAGGAGTCCTGCCCCCTCTCCCTCCACAGCCTCTGAGGGTCTCTGAGTTTACAGAGCATTCCCATTCATTAGGTTACTCATGCTTCCAACTGGTCAGATTGCAACCCAGGCCTTAGCTCACCTGCCCTTCCTGTTATTGATTACCCACCACTCCATCCTGACTCTTCAACACCCCACCCCAGACCGGCCTTTGGTAGCCCTCTCACCCGCTGCTCCTGGCAGGCCACAAAGGTCTGGAACCCTGGGGCCACACCAAAGCCCAGCTGGTCAATGAAGGGAGGTTCGTCCTGACTATGGATCTGCACTTTGATGCCGGCTTCGAAGGACGTCTCATCTATGAGAATGGGGAGGAGATGGTGGTTGGGAAGACTTCTGACTCCCTGACCTCCTTCTAAGCTGGCTTCCTACCTCTCCTGGGAATAAGCGCAGCATATGCTATGCTTAGCCGCACAGATGGGAGCAGGGGAGTCTATGGTGCCCTCGCCCATGCCCAGCCTCCTTGGGTTTGCCAGCCCCTTGCTGCCCTTATGGCTCCTGCATCCTGCACTCTTCGTACCTGGCTCCAGTTATACATCTTGGTGTTCAAAATATTTCTCACTGTCTTAGATGCTCTCCATTTCTTGCCCTCCTTTTCTCCCATCTCCCCATGTCTCTCAGCCCCAAGGCCCCCGAGACCAGGCACCAGCCCAAGAAGAGAAGGAGTTACTTATAGAGTGAGTGGCAGCCACTGATGGAGAGGTATGGCTGGTCACCTTGGAGAGTAACTGAGCCAGGAAGGGGGAGCCCGAGAATCGTGAGTGTGGTAGGCAGGTCGAATCAGAGATGGAGCTGGTGATGCTGGGAGGAAGGTAGGAGAGCCCAAGCCCTGCCTCAGGTCCCACAGTAGAGCTTGGGAGACCCCTAGCAAAGGCTGAGGCCCAAGGCTGTGGGGAGGGGGCCCTGGGAGACGTGACATACCGGTCTCCCCCCATACAGGCAGGTACTCATCCTGCTGGATGTCCAGCATGATCTCCAGCCCATTGCCTGTCCCACCCTTCATGGTCTTCAGCCGCGGACGCCCATCTCGGCCCGAGTTGAACGTGTAACACTTTCCGTACCGTGTGAAGACCTGGTGGGGACAGAGTGGAGAGCCTGAGAGTTCTGCCAATGCCCTGACACACCAAGGGCTGTCCCCAGGCCGCCCAGCTGCCAGAAGCTAGACACCCTACAGAAATGACTGTTCCTATGCGCCCCATTCTACCTCCTCCTTCCCACCCATTCTCAGCTCCTCTCTGTCCTGGAGAGCTAAGCTGCCTGTGCCCCTTGGCCACCTAGATGGGCTTCAGGTTGCATCTGGCCAATGGGACGAAGCAGTAAGAGATCAGAGGGCAGAAGGAGGGAGAGATCAGGGTATTTCTCCTCACCACCCCAACCTGTCTGAGTGCTTCGGCAGTGGCTTAGGGGCCCTGTGATTACAGATCCTGCCGGAGGGCTTCCTCCATAGCACCCTTGCCTCCTTGTGCCCCTTCAGCCTGTATGTGACAACTTCCCACTACTGGTAGGTGCCTTCACACCCCTCATTGGTTACTTTAACTCTGTCCAGAACTCTGTCAACAGTCCCTTTGTTAAGGACTTTTCCATTAAACTGAGTGGCAATCTCTTTCCTGCTGGGACCTTGACATACACACCTCTGTCACCAGAAACCCATCACTGCCACTGGGCCTCCGGCAGGCCAGGAGCTGTTGCCTGGTCCCTCCTTGGGACCTCTCCTCAGGCTCACTCTCCCAGGGCCCTCTGAGTCACAGGTTCTCTTCTTCTGGATTTCACCTCAGGCATCTAAAATCCTGCTCTCCCCAAGACCTTCCCCCAAACCAAGCTCAGCTTTGTCATTTCCTCCAGCCAGTAGCCCCTCAGGTTCATCATTGTCCCATTACACCAGAACCTGAAAGCAGATACAGTTGCTGCACCCAGCGCCGCATTGCCCAAGCAACAGCACCTCTTCCCCAGATCTGGTACCGAGAGTGGGGCCGTGGCCCGTTGGCGGTGCTTGTGCAGAGCTGTGAGGGCCTCACGGTGCCCTCTGCCCTGGGCAGTCTCCCCACTCAGAGCCCCAGAGCAGCCCTCATCCACAGAGACGAGTGAACCAGTCCTTTACGGCCCCTTCCCTGCAGCCTCCCTGTGTGGTTGAGTGTGGTTTTACCACAGCTGGATGGTGATGAAGTTCATCAAGTGAGCCAGAAAGCGAGCACAGACACAGCCCAGGAAAGATGGGCAGTGTCAGGCCAGACTGAGCAGCCGGGGAAGTGGGGGTTAGTAGGAAACAAAGTCCTTGCCCCCTTCCCCCATCCTAGAACACCTCCTCCTACCCTTCCAGGAAAGAAAACATGTGCTCGCCCCCATTTAGTGGGTGAGTTAGAGAGGACACTCCGACTCCTAATCCTCCAGCCCCACTTCCAGGTTTTGTGGCATTCAACCACAGGCTCCAGGCTGGACACATCCGTGCCTACCCTCCATCTGGGGATGTGAGGGACTCTGGGCGTCCCGGGCCCACTGGGAGCTCCAGCCTGGCACAGGCTCAGAGGGCTGGGCTCCGGATCGGTGGGCAGCTGCTGCCACCTAGTGGTTCTGTATGAGAAGTGTCTGCTCTACACTTGGGTCCAGAGGAAGCCAGGTTGACCCCTTACTTTCTTGCTTGTTCTTCTATCTCCTGGCTTGTCTGAGGCCCAGTGGCCAAAACCGCCAGATCCATGTCTGTCTGAAGTCGGCCATACTGCACTGATGACACCCACCTGCTCTTGCACTATGGAGGAGGTGGGGGACTGAGGGATTGGTTTGTGGGAAGGGAAGGCCTGTCATCTGGCAATTGGAGGTGGCAGGAGGGGAATCAGGGCAGACGGGCCTGGAAGCTGAACTGGGAGGAGGGTAGGGAGCCACTTGGTCCCTCAGCAGGGAAGGCTCTAGACTGGAGTGGGAGGGCAAGCAGGAAACCAGCTCTCCCAGTGAGGACTTCCCCAGGGAAGAGGGCCCCTGGGCACTTAGAGCTTGGCCAGGGGTAGGGGTGGAGGGAAGGTAGAGAGGATTTAGAGGAGGCTTGTTATTCTCCCTCAGACACATACACATTGTAGGAAGAGCACAGGAAGACAAAGTGAGGATGCAATGAGATTCCCACCATGGGAGCTGCTGACAAGGGGCATGGGGGTGGGGGGGAGGCAGGGGTTGTCCCCACCCCTCTGTCTCCCATCCACAGCTTCTGCACCTCCAAACACCAGGTGGCACCTGCCCCAGTTCCAGTCCAGGGTTGATAGTCAAAATTATTAAGGCCAGGCATAGGTACCCACCATCACATCAAAGATTGACCTCAGAGATGCAGTAAGGTCTTGAGCCCTGCTGGGTCACTGGGAGACCTGGGGAAGGGCTGGAGACGCTGGAGGATATTCAGGGAGACACCAGGGGCCTCAGGGCAGCAACTAACTACCAGCTAGCATGCATGTATATCAAGATTCTAACAGGAAGAGGAGTCTTGGCACAGACCAGGGAATAGCGGCCCGGCTCTGACCCTCAGGATCCTGGATGCAATCTGGCCAGCTCTCTCGGAAGCTTGGTCTCCACAGAGGAAGTAGGCAAGGGACAGTCAGGTGAGCCATGGCAGACACCCTTGGGGTGTGCCAGGCATGGGCCCCCACTCACCACCGAGAAGTTGTGAGGGCCACAGGGCCCCCCGCAGTAGGAGCAATAAAGCAGCATGTCCTCCAGCCGGTGGCAGGAGCGATTGTAGAAGCGGTGCAGGTTAAAGGGCTCTCCAGAGAAGGCCTCAGGCCCTGGTGGGGCGAGGGGCACCCCGGGGTCATCACTCTCATCCAGCCCCAGCATGGGGGCCAGGTAGAGCAAGTCAGGATAGCTGAGCTGGGACAGCCGCACGACGTTGGTGTTGCAGAGGGTGACTGCCGGGAAGGCCAACTCTGTGGTGGCCACCTCATCTAGCAGAGTCGAATGTGGGTAGCTGAGGTAATAGGCAACACGGTCCCCTACCTGGCAAAGGAAGGCGCCCAGTGCCAGGACAAAGGCCACTGCCCACAGGGCCTGCCGCGGCCCTGGGCCCCCCTCCACAAAGACGTGGCTGGCGCCATGGAGGGTGCAGCTGTTGGCAAAGGCCACCAAATCCGTGGGTGAGTCCCCCTGTCTGGCCTCCTTCCTCATTGCCTCCTTCTCCTTCTCTTCTTCTTCTGATTCTGAGTTGTCCCGTTGCTCCTGGTGGTGGGGACCCCAAACATCTCCCAAGGGCCCTGAGGCCTCCTCCCCAGAGGAAAGTGACACAGAACAGAAGATCTGGATGGGCATCTTCTCCAGGGGCTTCCTGGCACCAGGTGGATTGGCAGAAGGGAGAAGGAGGTGTGATCCCAGGCAGGGGCCAGCGGGGCCAGCTACCCAGCCCTTCTGCCAGGTCTCGGCCACCTGGCTGTCTGTCTGTCCTCTCAGGGCCTCAGAGCCAGTGTGGCTGAGGTGGGGCGGGGCGAGGAGTGGAGGACCAGCCTCCCTGCCAGGGAGGGCGGGTGTCTACACTGATGAATAATTGATGGCAGTGGGAAAGGGAGGCTGATGGAGAGGAGGGGGGCCAGAGCCCCTTTCCTGCCACCAGCTCCAGCAGGGCAGAGAGGATTGAAGACAGAGTGGAAACCCTGGGAAAACCCAGGGTCTCCAGGTGAGATGGGACCTAGCAGAGCCCTCTGCTGCCACTTCAGCCAGCAGCAGTGCCTGACCCTCCCCCAGGACACACACACTCAAGTTCCCAGCATCCGCTGGCCTCAGCACATCGTCAGCCTTCCCAGTCCGATTCTGGGTCCTCTTCCTCATTCTTACCTGAGCCAGTCATTCCTCCATACCTGAGCCCCCACATCCTCTCAGCACTCTCTCAGACTTCAAATTCCTCTGTGATTCCCCCAGTGCATAAATCCCCCCACCCCCAATCATTTCATGGACCCCCAAATTCTCCCAATATACCCCTAGACCCCAGGTCTCTCTAATTAGTCCCTTGATCTTTAGTTCCCTCCCAATCACTATCCTGACTCCAATTTACTCTGAACCCTTAAGTCCCCTGCAATCACTCCCTTGACCTCCAATTTCCGTCCAGCCAGTCTGTGGCCCCATTTATGCTCTTCTCAGTCCCTGACCTATATCCTCCTTAAGTCAGCACCATCCCCCATGCTGAGCGGTGGCGGGGTCACTTTCCCTTCCTCCACTCCCTTCTGTGGCTTGGGGGGTGGCCCAGGTTCCATTAGCAAAGGTCTCTCACTGACCACAGACTCATTTAAGGCCAGTTCCTGGCACTGGAGGGAGGGACCGGTTTCTTGCTGCTGAAAAGCTTCCTGGCAGATGACCACTGTCCAGCCCAGCCCAGCTTTCCCACCCCCTAACAGTCAGGAGAGGAATTCGAGGAATTCTCTTTTTGTGGGTGGAAGAGCGGAGATCAGAACAAAGACAGAGTCCTGGGTCAGGTGGAAAGTACTGGGAACCAACTTGGGGTGCCCCCACCAAGCCCTCAGCCTCACAGACGCCCAGGTTGTCATTCCCTGCCCCCAGGCTCCTGGCCCTCTGCGCTCTGATTAGTCAGGGCCACAAGTTGAGGAATTTGAGCCACCAGCCAAGTCTCTAGGGCCTAGAAGGTGACCTGAAGGGAGAAGGGGAAGGGAGGGAGGGAGGTGAGGCATATTAACCCTTCCTCTGCAGGGCCAGAAGAGGAGCAATAGGGTCAGACAAGTCTCCTAGGGCCTTCCCATTCCTTAAGCACCACACAACCCTAAGCCCCACTCCCCTCTTTCTCTCCCTCCCTCCCAGCTCCACCCATCTTCCTTTTACCCTGCTTGCAGAGACCCTGCAGCGTGTTGGGGATGGGAGGCAGGGTGCCAGATTCCCGCAGAACTGATTGACATGGGACCTTTGGCCTCAGTTTTGCTGCCAGGAACACAGAGGCCCCAGGAGAAGAGCTGCCTTTGAGATCTGGCCGCTGTCCATCCTTACACCACTGCCCTCAGACTGGCCTCCTCTTTTGCCTAAAGAACGGCTTTCCAACTGCTCACCCTGACTCCTCATCTCTGTCTAATCCCGCAGTTTCTCCCCACCTTATGTAAAATTCTGACCATTCTGATTAAAGACCCTCTTTCATTCCCCAAGGCCTTTTGGTAAAATCCCGCTCCCCTTAGGAAAACCTACAAGGCCTCTGCAATTTACCTCCCAGCCTCCCCTCCCCGCCTCTCCACCCCAATTCAGTGTCTAGCCATCATGCCCTTATCCCACTCCACAGACACACGAGTTTCATCCACAGCTCCATGCCATCTCGAGAGTTTCTACTCATCTTTCAAGGCCCTACTCACACGTTGCCTCCTCCAAGAAGTGTTCCCTGAGTGCACAGGGCATAGTTAGTGTCTATGCAAGGAACAGCCTAAAGGGTCCAGTTCTGCTCAAGGCCCAGCCAGTGGCTCCTTGAGGAAGGGGCTGTGAGAATGAAAAGCAGAACTCGGGGACCATGTGGAAAAACAGGAACTAAGAAAGACCAGGAACACCCAGGGCAACCAGAAAGAAGTCCCTCCAGAGACAAGGAGAGAGAGAGACCCCACCTTCAGCTCTTATCCTCAGGCATCTCCTGTGTGAATTCATGGGTTCCTTTTCTGTTTCCTGTCCCATGTTCATTTTTTTCCTGCCTACCAGACCTCAGTTCTGAGGGCTTTGCATGTTCTCAGGAGGTGTTTCTGAGGTGGGTTCCAGACGTATGGTGGGGGTGGGGCCAGCCTAGATTGAGGCTTGGGTGGGGGCGGCTGCAGCTGCCCATGCACTCCACACCCACTAGAGGGCACTGTTCCCCTCCTTCAGACTTCCTGGAAGAGGAAGTAGATTGGGCTTCCCAAAGGAGGAAACTAAGGCAGGGGTCCATTCTAGTCTGGGGCCTCACTAGGGAGAAGGGCATGTGCGTGCACACACACGCGCACACACACACACACAAACCCCAACTGCACTTCCTCTCTCAGTGTCAAGCAGCACACACAGACCCCTAAGCATACACAGTCCAGAAGTGCCCAACCACACACACATGCAGAACAACACAATTCTGAACTCTCTGTCCCAGGATGCTCCCTTTCCCCATGTCACTCCCTACCCAGTACCTCTCTGAAGCTGAATGTGACAATTCAGGGGTTTCTGACTTTCTCTCCATCTCTTTCTGGACTCTAACCACCCCTCACATCTGTGGAATGCTTCATGTTTCTCAATTGATATCCCATGGGATCCTTATATAGCCCAGCAAAATATGCGGGTTTGAGTAACCACCCCCATTTGACCAATGAGGAAACTGAGGCACGTGACCTGTTCAAGTCTCATGGAGAGCAAGTAGTAGGCTTCAGACTAGATTAGCTCATCTCTCCAAATCCCTTCCTTCTTCTTCATTCATTCATTTACTCATCAAATATTTACTGAGTGTCTATGTGCTGGGGACACACGAAGAACAGATGAAGGTCCAGGATCCTGGCTTCATGGAGCTTACTGTCTAACAGGGGAGAAAGACAAAAATTTTTAAACATCGCAAAAATTAATGTTTAATTACAAAGTATGATAAGTACTTTGAAAAAAAGTATATGGATTTATGGGGGTGAATGACAGAGAGATCTGGCCCAGACTGGGGAATCAAGGAGGGTTTGGCTTTGGAAGTGCTATTTGAATTGCCATCTAAAGAATAGGAAGGAGTATTTAAGAAAAGGTCTGTACTGGGGAGGGAGTGTAATTCAATGAACAGAGTCAGTGCAAAGGTCCCAAAGGGACAGAGCTAAGAGAATGAGGTTGCTGGAGAGCAGGATAAGAACAGGCTGAAGAAGCAGGCAGGACCCAGACTCCTCAGGGCCTTGAAGGCCACAGTAAGGGTTCTTGTCCAAGGACAGTGGGAGGCTCCTAAGTGGAGGATTTTAAGTGATCATAGCAGTGTTTTGAAGAGACCATTCTGGAAGATTCCAAGTGGCTGCTGGAAGACCTCTTACGAAGCCATTGCAATAGTTCTAGGTGAGACATGGGCTGGTGTGGTGGCCTAGTACAGGATCATACAGTGGAGGTGTTTAAGAGGCAATACTGGCAGATCCTGTTAAGGGAGGTGAAGGAGATGGAGCATCACGGATGATTCCTGGTTTTCACAGTGGGTGAATGGGGTGGGGGCTCACTGGTTCAGGAACACAAGTAAAGGACTAGCTCAGGAGGTAAGATGATGAATTTGGCTTGCTACATACTGGTTTTTTTGAACCCTGGGGATATCCAATGGTGATGTTAAGTGGGAAATTGGCCATTGGGGCTGATGCTGAGAGAGCTGGGCTGAGACATACACTGGCAGTTGTTGAAGAGTAGATAGTAATTGAAGTCACAAGTGAAGATAAGACTGCCCAAGAATAGAATATAATGTAAAAAAACAAAAACAAAAAAAGAAAGATGAAAGGCCTGATTTAGCAGTATCCACTACAGCTACACAGAATCCTAACCTATGACTTAACCATAGCTCCTTGTCAAAAGACCCAAGAGAAATGAGTGCACATGTCAACCGGAAGACGTGAACTAGAATGTTCATGTAATTTTATTTATAATAGCCCCAAACTAGCAAGAACCCAAATGTCTAGCAAGAGAATGGATAAAACATGGTATATTTATGTCCTGAGATATTACCCAGCATTGAAGAACTAACTACTGCTACACACAATGAGACTGAATCTGAATCTCACAGACATAATCATGAGTAAAAGAAGACAGACACAAAAGTGTGTAGACTATATTGAGGATACATATACTCTAGGAAATTCAAGAACAAGTAAAATTTATCTATACTGACATAAGTCAGAATAATGGTAAAATCTTATGCAGTAGTACTGACTAAAAAAGGGCCTGAGGGAACTTTCTGGAGTGCTGGAAATGTTTTACACTTTCATACCAATGTAAATACACATGTAAATACTAACGTAATCTGTAAAATATTACATTGTAAGGTATGCCAACATAAAAATACACTGATGAAAAATTCATCAAGTTGTACCATTAAATTGTAATGTCATAATTAAATAGAGGAGGAAAGCTTGGAATTTAGACTTGAGTAGGCCCAACATTCAATGGTCAAGTAGAGGAAAATTAACTGGCAAAAAGACAAAGGAGTGGCTACATAAAGGAGAAAAATCCAGAGAGTATGGTTGTCAGGAAAGAGACTAGTTCGAAAGAAAGGTGGTGGTCAACCGTTTTGAATATTTTTGAGAAGTTCAAGGATAAAAAATGCTTGCGGGATTTGGACGCATGGAGAGCATTGGTGGCCTTAGGTAGGACCATTCTGGAGTGCTGGGGGCGGGGGAAGAAGGCAGCCTAGCGTGGATCTGAGAGCGGGTTAGAGATGAGAAAATGAAGACAGTGGAATGTATATATCTCTTCTAAGAATTTTGTCTGTGAAAGGAAGTAGAGACATATTGTGGGAGCTGGAAGGGGCTGTGGAGTTGACAGACATTTGTTTCTTTTCTTTGTTTTTTTATCTTAACCCGAAGCCTGATACATAGTAAGTGCTCAATAAATGTTAGCTGCTATTATAAGTTATACATTTTAAGATGGGAGAATCTTAGGCATATTTCAATGCCAGTGAGAAGGTTCCACTGGAGAGAGAGAGAGACTGACTGTAAAGGAAAGAGAGCCAACTGTACAGGCTGTATGGCTTGTATGGACTCTTTAAAGTAAAATTCCTATAAAGGTAGAAGGAGATCAGATGGAAAGAATAGACTGAGACTTCCGCCTAGATAGCATGTATGCTTCCCTCTGGGGCTTGGTGCCTAGAGGAAGGGTAGATCTTGTCTGAAGCTTCCATCTTCTCTATGAAGAGGGAAGCAAGGTCATCTGCTGAGGGTGAGAGGAGGCTGGGAAAGGTAAATGAGAAGAGTAGAGAAGTTTGCACTAATCAATGGGTACAGCAAGTTGACCAGGACAACAGAGGGGTGCTGCCAAGCAGCACTGCAGGCCCATTTAAGGATGTTGATCATGAACGTAATGTGATTCCAAGCTGGCCCATTGTGTGACTTCATCTGGTAGAGGCTGGCTGCCCTGCAGCCACCCTGAGGAAAGCCAGTCAGGGGTCTATCTCAGCTTGGGACTTGGCCACATGGTGCAGTGAGAAGGCAGAGGAGCCAAAAGCCTTAGTGTACTCAACCTGAGGCTGGGATTCCTTCTCCTGTGCACCCTTTCTTTCCCTTCCTTCTTCTCCACACTGCTTCTCTACCAAGCATGGGCAGCTGTCAGCCCGGTGCAGCATCCTCCACCACACACACTACTGTTCCTACAGTCACACACAAAGAACCTGAACCTAGAATACCTGAAATCAGGGGGTCCCACTGTCATTCACTGGCTGCATGACCTCAGGAAAATCACCTAACATCTGTGAGCCTCAGTTTCCTTACCTTTCAAATGAAGATATTAACATCTTCCTGCCTCCCAGAATTATGAGGATCAAATGAGCTCAAGTAAAGGGAATATGTAAATTGCAAAGTGCGACTGATAGAGATGATTAATTTTGCTAGTGTGTACTCCGCATGCATCCAGAGGTTTGCCTGCACACAAGCTCTCTCCCACAGTCACACAGAGCTGTGTGTGCCTCCATGAACATCCACCCTCCACTCCACACCCCAGTCTATGTCCACATTCTCCCACTTTCAGACATACACGTTTGTGAGTGCACATTTGTGCTTGCACATGTGGAGCACACCTGCAGTGAGTGTCATGAGCAAGTCTGGGTTGGCTGCTGTCTGTGATCAAGGCCACTGCAGCAGTCTCTCCCCTAGGGATGCTCCCAGCTCAGCACAATGATGCCACACACCAACTAGATACACACAACCCAAAGCCACACAGCCCAACCTTGCAGGCCCCCAGGACTGTCACTCGCATCAAGGGGGCACAGGTGAGAGGGGTGAGAAAGGGTTTTCTTTCCAAGAACTCACTGGAACTCAGAAAAATCACAGCTTGCCCTCCCTCTCCCTTGGGAGTGGCCTTGAAGGGCCTGGAGTGGTGGAGTCTCTGTCTTTACAGTTTCTTAAGGGAACCTTCCCACAAGGCAAATACACAACAGTTTCATGCTCATTTTCCACTGGGAAAATGTCTGATCCATATGTTCATGCTGCATACCTAGTCTACACATAGGCCAGCGTGGACTTAGCCAGAGATCCCAGAGGCTGAAGAGCAGCTGCCCCTTGGCAAAGGATAATTTAACAATCTATTTGGCACCCCCTTTCCTCACAGGAAATTGGGCCTAGAATGGGGCCAGATGAAACTATGTACAAAGAGAAACTCCAGGGTCCAACACTCAGCCTCACCCTCCACCGGACCAGACACCTGGCACCTCTTTTCATTCTTGCCGTCTCCTTCCCGGTTTTGCCTCCCAGAATCCCCACATGGGGTTGTGAGGGGAAGGTTCTCAGCCAGATGTTGGAGTCTCCTGGAGCGGCCACCTCCAACATCGTGAGGGGAGGCTGTGCCCAGGGGCCTGGCCCAAGGCAGCCATGACCCTTGTCCTAGAGAACTGGTTTACTCATCAACTGGGGTGGGAGAGACCCCCACATGCTATAAAACTGGAGTTTCTGAATAGCTGAGCTGGGCTGGGGGAGATTGGAAGACTCCACCTACATGTCCAGGGTCCTCTTAGCCCTGGCACATTACTCCTTGCTCCAAAGCCCTGTGGCTTCCTGTAGTTCTCCTTCCTCTCAGCTCCAAGCCTCCTAGGGTACTGCCCTGAATCCCTGCAGGCAGGGACAGGATCTGTCTGTTTACCACAGCTCTCTGGCACCAGCCTGGGGCTAGCATTTAGAAGGGGCTACCTGTCACAGGGGTGGATTAAGTGGCACTTAATGCTCTCCAACCCCAGGGCCTGACCTAATATTCAGTCTCCCTCACTGTGCCCCCCAGAATTGGGACTGCTATTCAGAGACCCCACAGCAGAGCCACCCACAGCAGAGGCACCCAGCCCCTCAGCAGACCTCCCCTCTGGGCCGCCTGGGCCCACACCAGGTGCTGCAGCGGCCATACCTTTGGTTCTTCAGAGGCTGTGTCAGAGAAAGGCCCAAAGCTTAGAGGCCCTGCCTCTCCACCCCTGCACTTTTAGCTCTGCTCCCAGGGGCACTTAGTTACGACATCAATTCCCTATTACTTTAGCCAGCAGCTGGAAGATCTATTAACTTAGAGTAGCCTCCTAGCTGACAGCAGTCTGGAGAAGGGTGGAGTCAGAAATAGCAAGGGATAGGGGAGGGAGAGGGGAGAGGGGAGACCGAGTTACCCAAAGGATGTCTGCATGTATCGGTGTATGAGGGAGAGGGAGACGCCACCCCAGGGTCCTGCGGATTCCAGCAACTGGCCCTACTCCAGTGTCTTTCCTCCAATTCAGGCACTCGGAAGGAGGGAGGGACAGAGGAGGTGTTCAAGAACGGGGAGGGCAGGAGAGTGGCTCTTCCAAAGTTAGCCTCTTCATTCCAAACTCCCCCTCGCTCTGCAGCCTGTGTGTGCCCCCATGCCAGCACCTTCCACCGGGCTTCTGGCTCTGGGTGGGGTCGCCCATGGCCCACCTTCCTCTCTGCACAGCAAGCAGCCCAAGGCAGCATTTCCCTTCAAAAGCTCCTTTGCTCCCTGCCTAGCTGGAGAGAACAAACCCAGGTGTAAGGTTGGGCCCTGCCCAGGGGCTCCTGGCTGGGCTGCCATGGGGTGGGGTGGGCAGTGAGGCAAACTAGGGTATGAGGGGTGTCAGTGAAAGGACAGAGCCAGCCCTGGGGATAAGGACGCTGCTGTGCTAGTCCTGGATCTCCATGGGACCTGTCATCGCCTGGCTCTCCCTGTAGTAAGATGACCTCTCCTCCCACTTCTAGCCCCAGGATCACTCACTTACATCCACTTCTTATATCAGCATCTCACCTCTGGAGGTGCTCCAGAAGATTCCTGTCTCCTCCAGAACCTTGTGGGAATTTCTGTGCCCACCTCCCTTACTCCACCAACCCTCTGGGTGGGGGTCCTCCTCCCTACTCCATGTCCCCCAGTTTCACCCCCAACCAAGAGAGAATACTATCCCCATTCATGAGGATCCTCTGGTCCCTCGCACATTACTCCTTGCTCCAAAGCCTTGTGGCTTCCTGTAGCATCCCCTCCTCTCAGTTCCAAGCCTCCTAGGGTACTCTACTGAACTCTGGGCTCCCTGCGGGCAGGGACAGGGTCTGCCTGTTCACCACCACTCTCCGGCAGCAGCCTGGGGCTGGCACTTAGAAGGCACTGCCTGTCATGGGGGTGGACCCACTTCCATTCACTGCCCTCCCCTTCCCTCTCTTCCAGGGTCCAGAAATAAATTCCTACTTCTCTGTGCCCCAGGCAAAAGCTCTGGGTCTCAGCTGGAGGAGGAGGTGGCATAGGGCAGACGAGGCAATCATCTGCCAGCCCCCTCCTCTTGGTGCTGTTCAGCATTCCAGCCACATCGGAGCTCCCGCTGCCAGGGACAGATAAGGTGCAGCTGGAGGCTGGCACCAGCTGCCACTGTGCTTGCTCCCCAGCCCCCTCCCAGACACCGGCACACAGCTGCGCCCCTGGGCCCCCTCCATGGAACTCCTGCCTTGGCCTGGCTGGCCTCGAGGTGGGGCAGGAGAGTGGAGCCTCAGACACTGTTGCCCTGGCAACCAAGCACCCCCACCACAATGGAACAGAGGTGGCCAGGGAAGAGGGGCCCTGGTGGGGGGTGGGGGGTGGGGGATCTTTGGTTGATCTTTTGGTGCCTCAGGAGAGAGCTGGGAGGCCTCTACCCAACCAGGCTGCCATGGGGGGTACTGCTCCCACCACCCTCTGCCTCTTCTGTCCCAGTGAGTTTCAAATCAGTTTCTCTCAGACTTAGCCCAGGTTCCGCTTGTTCACTTCACTGTCCCAAGCTGACTCAGCCACAGCTGGGGGATGAACTGGGTCAAACACTCCGTGACCACCAGTCCATCCCCTGAAGTTGAACTGGATTCAGTAGTGTATCTGGGGGGAAATACTTGTTGCTGCAGATCCCCACCAGGGAAACAGGGGTCTTTGAGGGGCCAGAGTATGCCCTTCCTATGCCCCCTGACCTGTGCTCCAGGAACAGGATACTTATGGCTGGATGAGGCTGCCCTTGGAAACCCACAGAAGAGTTTACATGTGCCCAGGCACACTATATTTAAACACGTTAACCCAGGGCTTGGACCCTCCCCGACACCCTGCCCCACAGTTAAGAACCTCTGCTCTCAAGGTGGTGCTCTCAAAATATTCTCTCCTAAGTCGGACCCAATAGACAGACATGTTCTGCCAGTGCCACTTCTGTCCAGGGGCTAGATACACGCCCTGTGACCCAGTAGCGAATGGCAAGGGTGGAGAGGCAGATGTTAACCATGAGACCAAGGAGAGGAAAGGGAAGGTGGGGCATCAGGCAAGGAGTTGCAGTGCTCCTTAGGAGTGGGAGGCTGCAGACAGGTGCCAGGGCCCTCCTTCTCCACCACACGTGTGTCAGACACGACTCAACCAACCTCCCAGCAGTGCAGGAACATCCTGGTGGCAGAAGTGGAGGAGTTCCTGACATGGAAAGGGGCTGGCAGTGTGGTCAACAGGAGAGGGTAGAATGTGGGGCTGAGAGGTTTAGGTCCAGCTAGATTCAGGGTCAGGGCTCAGAAACAGAAAAAATCTGGTCTTCCCTGACGTCTTGAACCAAGATGTGGCAGTTTTGGGCCAGCAGGCTCCTAGTTCATGTATCTCTACCCCCAGCAAGAGAAAGAGCCTGGATTGCTCCAGGACTTTGTGAACCAGTCATACACCCGTCTTACTGCTTAGAATTGTCCCCTCAGATAACATGGACCAGTCACATTTCAGCATCTCCATTTCTGTGAACCAAACATGTCTTAGCATCACCACTTGGAACTTCTCTGGATGCACGGACAAATGGAGCCTCAACTGAACACTCTCTGTGGACTATGCCCCCATTTTATACCTTAGCACCTTCTCAGGTTGCCAAGCAATATGCTCTCTCACCCAACACTAAAAACCATCCAAACGAATGGATTTTTCTCTTTCTTGGTGGCCCTTCTGCTTGTGTGTTGTGTATATTGCAGAGCAGGAGGGTTCTGACTTTCACTTCCACCTTCACCTATGGTGCTACTACTGTTGGGAACATAGTTGGCAAGCCTGGGAACCCTTTAGTCTTGGGCTCTGGGGAATCCAGGACTCTCCTGTACTGAGAAAGGAAAAGAGGAAAGAAAGTGGTTCTTGCATCATTTTAAATTCCCATCAGCTTGGTCAGCAAGGAGTGTGATCATGGAATCTTTGCCTAACAGGACTAAAGAAAGGCCCATGAAATGTAAACTAATTCAATCATTGTGGAAAGCAATATGGAGGTTCCTCAAAAAACTAAAAATAGAAATACCATTTGACCCATGAATTCCACTCCTAGGAATTTACTCAAAGAATATAATTTCTCAGATTCAAAAAGACATAAGCACCCCTGTTTATTGCAGCACTATTTATAATAGCTAAAATATGGAAGCAACCTAAGTGTCCATCAGTAGATGAATGGATAATGAAGATGTGATACATATACACAATGGAATACTACTCGGCCATAAGAAAAAAACAAATTCTACAATTTGCAACAACATGGATGGAGCTGGAGGATATTATACTCAGTGAAATAAGCCAGGCAGAAAAAGGCAAATACCAAATGATTTCCCTCATTTGTGGAATATAGCCACAAAGCAAAACTGAAGGAACAAAACAGCAACAAACTCACAGACTCTAAGAAGGGACTGGTAGTTACCAAAGGGGAGAGGTGGGGGTGGATGGATGGAGAGGGAGGGAGAAGGGTATTCAGGGGCATTATGACTGGCACACATGGTGTAGGGGGGATCAGGGGGAAGACAGTGTAGCACTAAGAAGGCAAATAGTGACTCTGTGGCATCTTACTACACTGATGGACAGTGATTGCAATGGGGTATGGGAGGGACAAGATAAGAGGGGTGAATGTAGTAACATTGTTTTCTCATGTGAAACCTTTATAAGGGTGTATATCAATAATACCTTAATAAAATTAATTAATGAACTGAAAAAAAAAAGAAAGGCCCATGAAACCAGTCTGCAGAGCAAGGCTTAAAGAGATTGGAAAGTCTTGTGTAACCTCAGGAAAAAAAATAAGCATTACCATAGCTCCAGCCTTTCTACATACAAAAAAGAAAAAAAAACACAGTCCATGCTCCGATAATGCTAGAAGGAAGCGAGCAAGTAGGGGAGAAAATAGGCAGGGAGAAAAGGGAGGATTTGAGAGTGGAGAATTGGGAACAGGCATGGAGACCAAGAATGTCTAGGGGAGACTGGGTTTTCAAAGAGCAATGGCCAAAATTTGAAGTGGACACAATAACTCTAGTGTCAGCAATACTAACAAAAAGAGCACACTGCACTGGGACTTAAGGAGACTTAAGTTCTAATCCTGAATCTGTCACTAGCTAGCTATGTGAGCTTGGGCAACTCATCTACCTCTCTGTGTCTTGGTTTGTGCATTGTAAAATAGAGATTACATGGCTATTTACTCAGGGGGATTGAAGGAGCGTCTAGAAAGCATTCTGAAGAATTACAAGCATTGTCCTCTCATCTGGAGTTATTTTTCATACATGGGCTCCAGGCCCTTTGGTCCCTTTCCAGCCTCTGTCTGATTCTAACCCCTCAGGAAGCTGTATGCCCAGGATCACCTGGCACATGACCTGCCAGTCAGTTCCCCTAACCCTCCCTGGGGTGCTGGCTTTGAGGCAGCCCCAACTGTGGAGAGTGGTGTGTCTGTGGGGCATCTCCAGTTTAAGAAGCAAAAAAAGCATCCGGTTGGGCTGTGACTGTGTACCCCAGATCATCTCTCTTTCATCAGCCCTTTGCTCTGTGGCTCTTCCTGGCAAAGGGGAAACCCAACCAGATAGAGTGCATGTGTGTGCTGGGGGCAGAGTGGGGGAGAGTGGCACAGAGAAAATTACCTGTGCCACTATTTAGGAAAGCTTTCTTCCCATGTTTAACGGTGCTTCACAAACTTTAATTCAAAATATCTAGGGATCTTGTTAAAATGCAAATTCTGATTCAGTAGGTCTGGGAAGTGGGACGGCAAAGTCCTGCCAAGTTCCCAGATGATGATCCTCAGACCTAATTTCAAGTAACAGGCTGCAGGTTACCCCCTCTCCCCACTCCACCAGCTCTGACACCTGTGGCCAGAAAGGCACACTAATGGGGTCCAGGCCTTACTGGGCTCTGTGTCGTGCACTGTGGGCTCTTCTCCCTGCCATCGTGGACATAAAGCTGAGGCTTAGGTCTACATACACAGCAAATGTGCCCCTGTGCTGAACAAAGTCCCCTCCTGCCAGAAGCAGACCCCAGGGACACCCAGAGTCATCTCCCAGAGTAGCAAGCACTATGAAAGGTTAGTCTCCTCCTCTGGGGGACAGGCTTACTTAAGCCCCACACCAGGGACTCACTTACCACCTTGAAGTCTTCGGCGCTGCAGACCTCCCCCCGAAAGTGGCAGGAGAGCAACATGTCTCGAATGTCATGCCCTGCACGGTCGTAGAACTCACGCATGTTGAAGGGCTTGGGCTTGAAGCTGCGGAAGTTAGCCTTGTCCTGCAGTATCTCCAGCTGCTTTTCATCTGCCATCTGGGTGTCTGGTATCTCATATCTGGAGCCCAGGGGTGAGCAGTGCATGTATCAGCATGACTTTCAGTTCCTGCCTCTGTTGGCCTCCAGTGTCCCATATCCAATTTCACAGTCAGGGGAAAGGGTGACAGGGCAGCATCCAGCCCTGGGAATCAGGGTGGGCATAGGCACAATGGGAGAACCAGGCATGTCCAGAGGACCTGCCCTATGGGGTCTGAGAGGACAGTGATCTGCAGTGGCCAGCCAGGGGCTGGGCATCTCAGCACATGGTGGGGCAGAGATCAAGGCAGAAGCTAGGGCTTCTCCACTATAGTCTCTGCCCCCGTTTACCAAGTGAGGAAATCAAGACAAAGGAACAGGAGGGTGGGCAAAGGTCACTCCACTGAGAGTGATGATGCCTCATAGCCCAAGCTGGGTAAGGATAGAGCTGTTTTGGACTATGCTGGGATCAGAGATTGGGTGCCCTTAATTGAGTGCTCAGCAGTATCCCAATTCCTTTGCTGTGAGTGTCCAGTTTGGGGTGCTGTCAGCAGGGGAGTGCGGGCTTTATGGTGGGTTAGAGAGACAAGCACCCTAGTGGGGTGTTTAGAATGCATGCAACTCCAGGAGCCTGGCTAGGGGCTGGGGGGAACCACCCACCTGTTGTTGAGCAGGGCCAGCAGCTCCCCAGCGTGGTACAGGTCATTCTTGGAGACTTGGCTAAAGCGGAACTCGTTGAGGTTGCACAGCGTGACGGCAGGGAAGGTGAGCTGGGAGGCAGCCACCTCGTCGAGCTTCGTGACGTGGTGGTAGTGGAAGTAATACTGCACCCGCTCGGTGCACACACACAGCAGCACAGCCAGGGAGCCCAGGAAGCACAGGGCCCAGAGTGCCCGCTTCAGAGACAGCCGCTCGTAGGAGAAGATGTGGGCCAGGCCATGCAGCGTGGAGCTGCTGGCAAAGGCCTGGATGCTCACAGGCTGGACGCCACCCACCTCCTCCTCCTCAGCCTTCAGTTCCATCCTGGCCAAGGGGATCCTGGGGGAGGAGGAGTCTGTCATTGTCCTGGGATGAGAGTGCACATGGGGTTCCTCCAAATGTGTCCATCCCAGAATCCCCGTCTCCAGAGTTCGCTGCCCCTGGGGCAGATTTCCCTGGTATGCAAGCCCAGAGGTGGCTGGCAGAGGGACACACTCCCAGAAGAGGGTTTCTCCAAATGCAGGGGCTCAGGAGTTATATCAGGCCAGGAGAAAGCTCTCCTAGGGAAGCTTCCCAGGCCAGGGGAGACCCCAGATGTAGTCATCCCAGGATGAGAGGGAAGTCCCAGTGTTCCCACAGGCAGACGCAGGAATTCCCTCCAGATGTGAGGTCACTCTGGGACAGGAATGTCCACCCCATCCTGGAGAGGAAAACTCCCCAAGATGAGCAGAACCGGAGGACAGGAGCTCCGGGTCAAGGGTGTCCCCAGGACTGGGCTTTCCCCCAGATGAGCTAAACCTGAACCAGAGAGCGCCCAGGGGGTTGGGGAGGGGCCCAGTCTGAGTCCTCACCTGCGGACGTCTCCAGGTCTCTTGACGGCGCAGGCTGGATGTGTGTATGTTGGGGTTGGAGGTGGAGGGCAGCCCGAGGAGCAGGCATGGCGGGGGGTGGGGTTTTACCTATGACTGCGAGCTGTCCCCACCCCGGACGCAACCTCCCCCCACCGTCAGTCCAGCTTCTCGACGCAGCCAGATCCCTGACTCGGCCCCCGCCCCCCTCCCCAGCCACCGAGCTGCCCCAGCAGCTGGGGAAAGCGAGAGGGGAGCAAAGTCCCGGCTTCGGGGCACTGGGGAGTCCTGCAGCCAAAGGCAAGGGATCGGAGACCCACCTGAGGGGGCTTCGGGCACCCGGCAACTGGCGGCAGGTCCTGGGGCGCGGGGCCGGACGCGGGTTCAACGCCGAGCCGCGGAAGGGCTCATGGCCCGGAGCGGGAGCCGGCGGCCGCCGCGGCACGCCGCGCAGAGCCCTGCAGGGAGCGGCCCGCCCGGCCCGGCTCGACTCGGCTCTGTTCGCCCGCCCGCGCGCGCTCACTCGTTTGCTTGCCTCGGCTGGGTCCGCCCGGGCTCGGCGCGGTGCGCGGTGCGCGGTCCTCTCAGCCCCGGGATCTGCAGGGATCCATCGTCCGGCCGGGAGGCGGCAGGAGGGGAGGCGGAGGGGGAAGGGAGAGGGTGCGCGTGCGCGCCTACGAGTGTCTGCGAGGGTGTCTCAGGGCCGGTGTGCGCGCGGGGGCCCCGGACCCGGGAGCCGGACCAAGGTCTCCCCCCGCTGCCTCGCCCTCTCCTCCGGACCGCTCGCGGCGGCGCTGCCTCCCTCCGGTCCCGGAGCCGTCTCCCTGCCTGCGAGGCCCTATGGCTTGTGTGTGTGACTGTGCGGTGTGTGTGTGTGTGTGTGTGTGTGTGTGCGCGCGCGCGCGCGCGGGAGAGAGGGTGTCTGCCCCCAGCGTCCCCCTCCCCGAGCTGTCTCCTTCGGATCGATGTCCTGCTTCTTGCTGCTGCTTCCTCTGGTGGCACACACACGCGTGCACACACACATACACACGCAAGCTCCGAGTCACACTTGACTGATTCAAGCACTGGCCCGTGTGGAGACACAGACATACATGCAGACCAGAGTAGCACCAGGCCATTCACAGCCACAAACACCCCTAGATACCCACACAACCCACAGGCCTGGACCACAGGGCAGGCACTCAGTAGCTTACATGTATGCACCTGTTCTTATTCCTGCTCCCCGCCTATACCTACACACATGCACATGTGTAAACAAACACACAGCCTTGGCCATCCAAACTCCATCCCTGTAGCCTTCCGCTTGCCTTTCGGAGGCAGTGGTGCATATTTGCAGCCCCTTACTGCCAAACCGCTAAAAAAAAAAAAAAAAAAAAGAGCAGAGAGTAGGAAGGATAAATAGTCAGAGGTCAAGGGGATTTGGACAGGAGTCAAGAAACAGGGAAAAGGAAGGGAGATGGGGTTGGGAGGGTGGAGGTTCAGGGGGATGGGGATGGACAGGAGAGCAAGAGCTGGAAGGGGGAGCTTCTCAGAGATGGATCACAATTCTGGGTCATTGAGCCCAGGCCTGGGGGCTGCTCCTGTAGCTCTCACCTCTCTCCTTGTCTCTCTTCCTCCTCCTCTCTGAGAGGCCTTGGGGGGCCCTCCCTATTCAATTAACAGAGAAGGAGCAATCAAAGGAAGTTGTTAATTTGCTGATGCTCATTAGGGGCTCTTAGCACCTAGACTGTTGAGATCTGATGGTGTCAGATGACAAGGAGGTGGGTGTGGGGGACCAGAATTCTATCTCTAGCTTCTTCACTCCACTTGCAGGCTGGTGCAGCTCTGGAAGAAAGAAGGTGAGAAGTATTTTCCCAGGGCTCTAGGATAGAAGAAAGAACCTGCAATGAGAAGGGACTGGCATAGTGGAAAGAAGTTGGATGAAAAGTTGTAAGTGGTTGGGGGCAGGAGACACGTGGAAAGCCAGAGAGGGAACTGGACATCCCTAAGGAGAGTACGGGCTTAGGAGGAGCATGTGGAGGAGAGAGTGAGATCCGTTTACTAGGGGCCTGGGCGTGAAGCAGACAGAAGGAAGGGTGGAGATCCTGAGTTCTGGTCTTAGGCTGGGGAGCTGTCCAGCAGCACCAGGTGCTGGAGGGCTGCCATGTCCCTGGGTAGCCACTAGGTGGCAGCACTCTCCCAGATACTTAGAATCAACCCAAGGGGGCAGTTCGGAATGGGAATTCTGCCTGGGAGGGCCCCAAAAAAGAACCAGAGGAAGCACTGGGCAGAGTCTGATTCTTGAATTCCAAGTGTCCTCAGGCAGAGAAGAGGGCCATTTCGGAGCATCGGTAATGCCCCTAACTCCCCACCCTCGCAGACTGAGTGACACATGGAGCTTCTTCAAATGGCTGCAAATTGCTTCAGTCACCCGGGATATTACTGAGGCAGCAGCGGGGGTGGAAGGAAGGTGGTGATGAGGTGAGGTGGAGGCAGGCAGGGACTGATTGAGGCCAATGAGGAGCCTCAGGAGGAGTCTGGGGGAAGATAGGAGATGTGAATCAGGCAATCTCAGCTTCCAGAGCTGGTCCTGCTATTCCTTAGCATGGGCAGGTCTCTAGACTTCTCTGAGCTGTTTCCTCATCTGTAAGATGGGGATAATATTTGTATCACAGGAATTTCTGAGGATTACGTGGGCTAATGCATAGAAAGTGCTTAGCACATTAGTTTGTACTTAGAATATCCTTAATAAGTTGTTATTAGCATTAGTGTTTGGATCCAGTGGTAAAACCACCAGTGCAGCCAGGTCAGAGAAGAATCTCAGTGGTTCTCAACCTAGGATGCACGTTTGAATCACCTGGGGAGTTTTTCAGAATGTTGATGCTGTGACCCCCACCTTAGACCAATTGAATCAGAATATCTGGGGGGTGGGGCCCGGGTTTCCCAACTATTCAAGACCTCTAAAATACAGCATCCAGTCTTGAGAAATCTTGGTCTTCAGAATGCATGGGTCTGAATCAGGTCTTCAGTATTATTCCTTGCATGACTGGCCCCAGCCTTGGAAGTCCTTTTTTGTGCACAACCTAAGTTCCTCATGCTATTGTTTCCTCTTCATTTGAGGTGAGATAGATCCCTGCACAGGCACTCCCATCCCTGTCCTATAAATTTCAGCAAACCTCCACTGAGGCTTTTCCTGTGTCAAACCTCAGAATTGGCCCTGGCAAGAGGGCAAGGCCTGGCATAGTCCCTGCCTTCGAAATCTCCCAGTCAAAGGAGAAGAACACGTTGACAGTTGTTTCTAGTGTAAAGGCCAGGAGTGAAATGGAGGATGAGGCACCAGCACAAGGCATGTGGCCAGGACCCACCCAGGACTTTGGCAACATGCTGGCCTGGATTCAAACCCTACCTCTGTCACATCAATGCTGTGTGATCTTGGGCAAATTACTTAACCTGCCTGAGCCTCACTTTCTCCACAAACCATAAAATCAGGCTAACACCCACAGTGAAGAAACAATGTGTGCCCGATAAACAGTAAGTGTTCCTTCAATAGTGGCAAGTATTATTTTCATCCCTGACAGTCTGATGGGGTAAATTCCCCATGGACACTTCCCCTGCAGATGGTCCCCTCTGCTCCGGGTGTGCAAGCACCCTTCAATCTCTCAGGAACTGTGGGGGGGCGGCAAAGGGAGGCAAGGCCCCCTGGGACTCTCAGGCAGCTCTTCTCCGCTCTCCCATGCGTGAAATCACACTCGCCCCCATCTGTCTGCATCCACTTCATTTGCTAGCTCAGCAAATGCAGAGACAATTAAGGAGTTAATTAGTGGGCGGGCGGAAAGGGGCTGCAGACAGAGAGGCTGAGGGGCGCATCAACACACCCCTCCCTCCACCCTTCTGTGTTCCACCTGGTCCCCGTGATCCTCATCTTCTCCACCTGTTTTCTCTTTCTGGTACAGGTGCTCCTCTTACCCTCCTCCCTCATTTCCCTGCTGCCCTTGCCTTTCCCCCACCTCACTGTGCTCCCCATTTCTTCCCCATTCCTCTCTCTAATCTCTCTCCACCCCCACTTGGCTTTTCCCCTCTTTCCCACCCAAGTCACTGCCTTCTCCATCTTTCAGGGGCTCACCATTTCCTCCTGCCCCCGTCTTACTTTCATTGCTGGCCCCTCTTCACTCTCCACCCCTTCTCTCTCTTCCCTCCTTGGTCCTCCCTCTCCAACTTGAATATGGATCTCAAAAAAAGTGCCTTGTTTACCAGTTCATGAGTGTGGGGTCCATACCTGCTACAGAAGCCAGCAGGTCCAAGGTTGCCTGCCAGGCTGAGTCCCCTCCAATGCAATCCTGATGGGATCTCTGTTGGTCCTCACCCTCTGCTAGCACCTTTCACTCCTGCGCTCTGCGTATCTCAGTCTCTTTCCTGTGCCAGTGGGTCTCTGGTGGGGGCTCTCTTCCCACACTGATATTTTACTGGGGGTCTTGGGAGTTCATCTGCACATCCAGAAACATGCTGGACCCCTTTCCTCCCTTCCTCCCTGGGGAACCAGCAGATGACCACCTTTCTTCCATCACATGTCCCAATTTGTATGTGATCATGTCATTTGGGGAGTCATGCCTTCAGAAGGAAGGGCTGATTAAAGAGAAAACAGGGATTGAGAGACACAGAAAGGCAGAGAGCAAATGAGAGGTGGAGAAATTGGCACAAGGCAGAGATTAAAAGGGCAAGTGCAGGGGAGGAAGGAGGAGGAGAGGGATTGAGATGAGAGAGAAAGGGTGAGGAGACGTAGAAATAGAGACTCTGAGATAGGGAAGAGACTGCTAAGGTCCCTCTCTGCTTTAAAATTCTGAGTCTTTGAAAAGAACAGTGAAGGAAAGAGAAACAAAAGACCCCCAGAGTGCCTGGGGCTTTTCCTCTTCGGAGAAACTTCCCTGGTTAATCCCTTACCACTGCCCTCAATTCTCTCCTGCACTAGCTGTCCTGGTCTCTGTTTTGTGGACTCTGGCTGTCCTGGAAGCAGGTCTGTCCTCTGTCTTCCCGTCCTACCCGCTCCCCAAGGTGGGTTGGGCAGCAGGGTTGTGGGCAAGGCAGACCCTGGGGGAGTGGGCGGTGCTCCACACATGCTCAGCAGGTGCACTGGAATCTGGGCACCTCAAGGGCAGGGATTTCATCTCCAGCTCTCCAGAGGCCAGGACCTGGCCTGAGCCTGGCAACTGCAGCCTTTCAATAGTGTTTAGTGAGTTGCAGACATGAGGAGCATCCCTGGGGGCCATGGTGGGGTCTGGGGGTCCCGTAGGACTGGGGACACCTTCCTTCCTCTGCATCAGGTGGTCCTGCAGGGTGTTTGTGTCTTCGAGCTGTCCCCCAGCTAAGCACATCCTCCCCTCTCCCTCCCATAGGAGGACCCCTCCATAGCCCCAGCCTTCCCCAGGGACCCTCCTCCCACTTTACCCAGGCCCCTTAGGAAGGCGCAATCTCAGCGCCCAGGGCGGCCTCTGAGCTGGAGGAGGCAGTGCGGGTGAATAATTCATGGAGCTGGGAGGCCCTTATCTCCCAGGCCGGCCCCACCCGAGGCCCCTGCGCTGGGCCGCTGTCCCGCGGCTCCCCGTTTTATCTCGACTCCCAGCTTGTAACGCAGCCCGCCATATCACAGGCAGAAGGGGAGATTAATTTTCTGGTTTTGCATGGGCGGGGAGGGGGAGGAGGCGTGGGGAGGTGCTGGGGAGCAGAAGCTGGGATCTTTCCGATTTCAGACTCCAGCGGCTTAATCCTCTCCCAGGCCTGCAGGAAGGGGAGGAAGAGGGTGTTGCAAGCCAAATTGCATCATCAGCGGCAGCCCCAACAGAGGGAGGAGGCGGTGAGGGGCAAACAGGCGGGAGAAGCAGTGGTGCTGGCCCAGAAAGGGGAGTTGTTTGGAAACAGGGTAAAAGGCAGCCCTTTCAGCCTGGGCTCACAGACGGCTTGGCTTGTCAGAGAGGGGACTTCAGCTGTGTGGGACACATGTGGGCACATGTATGTGTACACACAGGAGCTCCGGGCACATGGATGCGCCTCTCAAGGAAGTGGCACCAGCAGTGTCTGCTCCGCCTCACACAGGGCTTGGCACAGAAGCATCTGAGAAAACAAACGACTGACTGAGGGGCTGAGTGTCTGGGGGTATGCGGATGAGTTGAGCAGACACAGCTCCACATGCTCCTGGGATCTGGCTCTGCCGTCTGTCCGTCTGTCCCACAGGCCCTGGCACATGGAGGCTGCTGGCTCCCTCAGTTTCCTGTGCCACTATGGTCTGCCTAGACCATGAGGGTGGAGATGCTGGTCTGAGGTGTTCTGGTACCTGCTGCTTCTGCTTAGATAACACAGATATCCAGAGACAGAAAAATCTACCACCTGTTAGCTGAGCACTAATTATGCACCAGGACCTGGGCAGGGCAGCCATGCGTTCTCCAAAATCTATTAGAAGTGAGTATTGCCTTCAAGGAGCTTATGGCCCAACTGGGATGACCAGATACATAAGTAATTGCCTCTGATACATGACAGAATGGGATGCTTGCCAGGAAAGGGCTGCTAATAAAGTGCTCCAAGGAGGGACAAGTTGATGACCCAGAAAGTGTGGACTATACAGCACTTGAGATGGGTTTTGGAGGATGGGTAGGGGCTTAAATAGGCCCTCGTGGCATGGGAGACAGGGCATTTCAAGAGGAGGAACAGTACGGAAGAAATGATAGAGGACCACGATGAGGCGATGTGATAGTGACTTCGACTGAGGGGTGGCGGGGGAGTGAGGGCCACTGCCGGGAGCAGGCAGAGACAGGACAGGAAGGTTCCTGACACTGTGGGGGGAGCTTGCATTTGTCTGGGGTCATTGGGAAGCAAGCAATTGAAGGGTTTTGAGCAGGAGGTGGCATGTTCAAAGTGGTACTGGAGGAAGATAAAGATGGCCAACATTATCAAGCATTTGTGTGCTGGGAAGAACATGAAAGGAATTCTCTCCTGAAATCCTCACAACCACCCTTTTGTAGTTCAGTAATACCACCCCATTTTATAGATGAGGAAATGGAATCACAGAGGTATTGGCAACAGAATGGGAGTTAATTGACGGCAGCAGAAATCACAGATGGGAAGTTTAGGGTGATAAATTCTTCAATGTGTCAGGCACTTTGGGGCATGGAAAGGAGTACTCACTTCTTTTCTACTTTGTATCCAATTCATTAATCTTTATTCAATTATTAACACTCCCTTAAATATTCTCATACCACTTATAGAACCAATAAATCAAAAAGTTATGACTTCAGCAAATTATATTTCCTCAAATGCCTAAACATTGATTGCAAATGAAATCAATTAAACTCTTCATAAATCAGGTTTTCTTCAAAGCCATACACATCTTTAAAAGCAGACAAAACAATATTACAATGATTGCACAAAAGGCCTATTATACAAACAATATCATGAATTTAAATTTATTTTTTCAGTATTTCTAATATTATTTTCCTTATCCTTATTCTTTTTTCTTCCTGGGGCAGGATTTTCCTGACTTAAACTAGAGTCAGGGTGTACCTGCAGCAGCAGACAGAGGCTGTAGATTGGCTTGAGTGGAGATAATTAGGGACCAGGCACAAAGGTCCTGGTGGATGGGGCTTCCAGGGAGATTCTCCTGGACTGCATTGTGTAGCCCTTTGCCTATTTCATCAGGAACTCTCCTCTTTGTGCTTGGACAATCACATATTCTGAATTTTTATGTGTGACCCTAATCTTTTCCCTAAAATGATTTTGGTTCTGAGTGCCTTATCTTTACAGTCCAGCCCACTGTGTTCTGAGTGGGGTCTGGTCTGGTTCAGTTAAACCTAAAGCCCTTGGTCAGTTGGTTAACTGTAACTACATCCTTCCCTTCTCACCGGCAGCTAAGACCTGCACTATGTCAGCTAGGGCACTGAAGCAAGGTCTAAGACGAGGCATTAAGGGCTTGAAATAGGGCAGTGGCGATGGAAATAAAAAGGAAAGGACAGTTTTCAGAGACTCCATGAATGCAAAATTGACTTCTATTAAATGGGAGAGAATAGTTTGCCTTATGGAATCTAAGGAAAACATGTAAAGGCCCTCTGTACTGTCTAAGCACCACTAAATCCTAGTAATTTTTGCTTTTGTTATTATGTTGCCATTATGAGATGGCCAAGGACAAAGACATAGCTGTTCGCCCACATCTAAGGGGTAAACACAAGGAGAGGAGGCAGGAAAGGAGGCTGAAAGACAAAGGGGACTAAGAAGGACTGGTCAGAGGGAAAAACCCAAAGGGAGAGGCCTCAGGTAGACCAAGGGGGTGGGAGGCATGAGGCCAGTTAGGGTGTGTTTTATGAAGGTGCAGGAAAGAAGAGGCCAAGGTCTGAACTAGGGTGGGACAGGATGGGTGTGTTGGGAGGGAGAAAGGAAACAAGAAGTTAATGATATCTCAGAGACAGAATTGGTAGATGGTGACCACCTGGGGGTGGAGGTGCAGGAAAGGAAGGCTGGGGAGGCCCTGGGTTCCTACAATGCACAGAATAAAGGCTCCCCATTGTGACCAGATTTGACTATCCTTTGCAAACTGAAACTATTCTCTCAGCCATGTGACTTCTAATTCACATTGGATAAAGCCTCCCAGGAGCTATAACTCTCCACTCAACCTCCAGCTTTCTCAAGGGAATCAGAATCAGAGGAGTTTAGGCCTAGCAGGGTCTTTTGAGGTCATCTAAGCCACTCTCCACTTTCAACTACCACCATTAAACAGTTGAGGACACTGAGGCCAGAGAGCAAAAGTAGCTTGATTAGTGAGTGACAAATCTGGGATTAGAATCCTGGTCTCCTGACTCCCAATCTAATATATTTTACCCCTGTCACTCAACCTGTACGAGGACTTGGCTCATGACACCCAATATCACCAATAGGCTTTGGTATTGCGGTAGGATTAGGATTGGTAGTGGTCCTTGAAGGTATGAGGCCCTCTTTGGAAAAGATGAGCCCCCTTCTGTGTTTATCAGAGAACAGGGGTAATACTGGGGGGATTTTAAGAAATAGCAAGTAGTCAGAAGTGGGGAGAGATTAGAGGCAGGAGATGGAGGCAGGGGGACCCAAGAGGATGGAATCCCCTGGGCTCAGTGAAGCTCTGGCCTAAAGCCTATGCGAAAAATTGAGAGGAGGAAGATAAAGCAGTGGTGGTGGTGGGCTGTGTCCTGTGGGTGGAGCTGGAGACCAAGGACATGAGGACTGGGCATAGGACAGGGTGGATGATGGCTTTATACAACTTGCAAGGACCACCACCCAGCCCCCAAATTGGCAGCCTCTCTGTCACCCCTGGGCTTCTGACCACTCTGTTCTCTTCCTCCCTTTGATTGCTGGTGGTAATTGCTCTCCATTTGGCAATTACTTAGCTCATTAATTGCCTAAAGGAGAGTACCAGCCTAGGGTGGGGTGACTGACAAAGAAATGATGGGGAGGGAGGACTCTGGGGGAATGGATGTGGACCTGGGCCTCAGGAGGGCTGGAGTGTAGTGGAGGAGGGTGGGTCTTGTATATCTGGCTCTAGTCAGCTGGATTCCTCTGCCCAGATCTAGTTTAGGGGAACCACTTTACAACTCTAATATGGACACTGACACTTTCCCTCCCAGATAACCTAGCATCCCTAATCCACCAGCACTCTCCACCTTCCCTTCATCATCACCACCACCACCATCGTCATAGGCAGCCTCTAAGGTGACTCAGTGACCCTGCCTCGCCTCCTAGATTCATGCCATTGGGTAATTCTATCCCAAGTGTGTACTGTATTTAATGACTCACTTCTGGTGAGTAGAATCAGCAGAGGTGACGGGATGTTACTTCATGATTAAGCTACAGAAAGACTATGGCTTCCATCCTGGGCACCTTCTCACCAGCACTGAGGAAAGCCAGCTGTCATGTCGTTAGCTACCCTAAGGAGAGACCCACGTGGCAAGGAACTGAGGGAGGCCTTAGGCCAATATCCATCCAGGTCCAAGAGCCCAAGAGGAACTGGATCCTGCCAACGATCATGTGAGTGAGCTTGGCAGCAGATCTTCCCCCAGTGGAGACTACAGATGAGACACCTTGGTGGCAGTCTTGTGAGACTTTGAGCCAGAAGCACCCAGCTAAGTCATAGTCAGAATTCTGACCCATAGAAAGCATGTAATAATAAATGTATGTTGTTTTAAGCCTTTAAGTTTTAGGAGTAATTCATTGTACAGCAATAGGTAATTGATACAGCTCCCTTCACCATGATCTTCAAACTCACATCGTCAGTATCACCACCATCGCTATCAACAGCACCATGCGCTCAAATTCACCATCATCACTGCCATCATAACCATCACCACTGTCACCACCATCCCCACCTCCACTTTAAACTAAAAAATGGGTCCCATCATGAGCACCATCACCACAACCATCATCTCCACCTGCAAAAGTCTTTCTAACACCCAATATGTACCAGACTGTCTGCAATCCCCAAGATTACAAAGTGATAGGAGATAATAGCTGTGACCTCAGACAGCTGGGGCCTCCTGGGAAATCAGGACACATTCATAAAAAGTGAACAGTAAGTCAAAGAAGCCTATGCTTATTGCCACTGTCTGGAGCTTCTGGACGAAGCTCAGGCCCATCCTTCAGGCTTCATGGAGGTGGGGGCCCCTAATCTAGGCCTTAAAGGATGGGTCAGATCTGGATAGGGAGAGAGAGAGGAGAAGACATGAATCAGCTTGCTGCGTCAGATGGAAAATGAAGTGAGGAGATTGGGCCACAGGGGAGGATCACACTGGGGAGTGGTGGGAACTGCAGTTGGAACCAGGAAGGAAGCACATGGAGGTATACCGCATTTGCGTGGTGCCCTACTCTTCCCAAAGCACTCTCTTTGCTAAGTTGGTTAAGTAGTGCCATCCTCTTAAAGATAGGCCCAGTTTCCTTGCTCAGCCACATGGAGCCAGGCCTGCACTGAAGCTCTGAGCCTTCTGCTCCAGTGGGAGGCAGTGTGGACTGATGGATCCGGCTGACCTGAGTCACAGCTCCTTCCAGCTTATTGTAATAAGCAAGTCATTCAACCTCTGTGTCAATTATACCTATCTCTCAGGCTGTGTATAGACCAGAGGTCATAAGAAGAACACTGCATGTGTTTCCAGGCAGCCTGGAAATAAATGCTAATTCCATCACCTGAGTTCACTGCACCCTCTCCTGCATAGCACCTCGTCCATTCACCTGAGGCTAGGCAGAAGTGTCTAACTCGCATCCAAGCAGACCTGCCACAATGCACAGAGACACTGTTCCTATGTGGACATGAGGGTAGGAGGAGGTAGGAGGATAAAGAGACTCTATTGGCCAGCTGCTTCTTAAACACCCCTCCACACCCCAACCCCCCACCCAACAATGTCTTTCACCATTGGTTGACTCCTTGGTTGAGACCTGTTTGACCAAGACATCACCTCATCTGCCTTTCCCAGAGGCTATATCCTCCACCCACTGGGGAGGCTGGGGTCCAGAGGGAGGACCCTAAGGCCAGAGGAAACCCTCTGGAGCTTCTGGATGAAGCTCAGGCCCATCCTTCAGCCAGGGACACAC
The DNA here is from genome assembly GCF_040802235.1 of Manis javanica. NCBI lineage: Eukaryota > Metazoa > Chordata > Mammalia > Pholidota > Manidae > Manis > Manis javanica. The sequence continues at coordinate 87,856,234 of NC_133165.1, forward strand.
CCCAAATCCCACCCATGTAACAAGACAATGCTGTCCTCACAGTTGTTTACAGCTTTCATATCCACAGCTTTGCTGATGTTTACCACCGCCCTAGGACATAGACAGTCCTTATGATTTGATTCACCTCCACTTTATAGATGAATAAATGGGAGCTCAGAGAGGTTAAGTGATGTTGCCCAAGACCACTGAAGCGGTGAATGGCTCAGCTGACCTTAGCTCACAGAGCTCATATGGAGCAATGCCATGTTGCCCTCACAACTCTGCACCGCCCCATGGCTCAGAGACACTCAGTGACTTGCACGAAGTCCCTGCTTGGGTGCAGTAAGGGGGTTAGAACCCGGTCTACATTGCAACCCCCTAGAGCAGTGTTCTTTCTGCTCCATCACGCTGCACAGGGTAGAAAAACTGCATAAGGGAAACAAGTTTGGCAGTGGAAAGGGAAAAATGATGGGAAGGGAGAGACGAGGGCGCTGGAACTCTGCGGCTGACTGCAGAGGATGTGGTCCATCTGGAGATGAGAGGGCTGGGACACCAGGTTCCCCATTTGGCGAGCACTGGGACCAGCCCTCCCCACTGTCAGGCCTCGGGCTGCAGGCTGCCAGTGTTCCTCCATCAAGACCCCTGGAGAGCCCAAAATCAAATATTCCTCCTACCCTGTTCAGGCAGCCTTATTGCCATTGACAGCAAATGTATTGCTTTAATCTTCCTTCATTTTGCCAGGATGGGTTTCACTCTGACCTCCCTCCCAACCCAGAAGGCATCTCAGAGGTGGGAGGGGCACACTGAGGGCGGAGGGAGGAGCAGGGGCTGGGTTGGGTGCGGCTGCAGCGATCCCAGATTTCAGATGGCCTTGTCTCTAGAAGGCTGAACAACACTTGAAAATTTGGAGGTCTCTGGGGCAGCCATGACTGAGGGTTCCCCTGTGAAAGCAGATGGGAGGGGCTTTGTGGGCAATGAAGAAGCAGACCCGGCACCCCAGGGAAACAGACTTCTGCAGAGCTGACGGGCCTCTCTGTGTGTGTGTGTGTGTGTGTGTGTGTGTGTGTGTGCGCACGCGCGTGTGCGCATCCGTGGAGCTGGAGCCAAAATTCGAAGCTTGGGAGATGGTCCTGCTGAGATGGGGAGAGGCAGGGTGTGCCCACCCTCTCCAGAATGGCCCGCCTGTCCTGCTTGCTGTCCACTCTGCTGCCCAGAGAAGCCTCCCAATATGAATGCCTCTGCTCCTCTGGCTGCCCCTCCTGGTCTTTCCCGCTTAGATGAGTACTGGAGTCATGGAAGGGTGTAGGAGGGCGGGAGGAATAGGGCCTAGAGAGACTCAGCCTGGGGATTCCCAGAGTCCGGGCAAAGGGCGAATGGGGCTAGTTGGGCGGCGTGATTGTGGGAAGAAAGTCCCTGCTCAGAGCCAGGGTCCACGAGAAGGGAGCAGCAGGTGACTGCTGACCAGGGACGCCCAGGGTGGAACGGGTGGCCCATCTTCAGCAGGGGGAGGCAGCCATGGGGGAGGGTACAGTGCTCAGCAGGATGGGGCTGGAGGCCCTGTGTCCTTCATTTTTTTTGCCAAAATCAAGCCTGAGTCTTGGCAGGTGTGGTGGGAAGCCAAGGAAACAGGGTTTCTGTAAAGGCTCCCGGAATGTAGAGGAATCACAAGGTGCTTGGATGCTTGAGACTGAAACAATGTAACAATGTATTCCCCTCCCAACAGGACTAAGTGGTATGGAACAGCTTGTTGATCATAGTAGTGAAAGTCCTTAAGTTTATAATATAGTATCCAGGTAACCTTTACAGAAATGGATTAAGATATAACTAGCATCCTGAATACACCTATAGTGACCTAATGGCTCCCACTGCAACGGTTCCTGGGGGCTGACTCCCCCCTAGCTTTGTAGTAAATGTATAAAAGGCATGGCCCTGCTGTGCTCGGGGCTCAGACCTTTGGAGATCACTCTCCTCTGAGCCTGCTGGTGTAAAAAATAAATCTCCACCCTTGGAGTGCCGCTTGGTTCTTCTGTCAGTGATCCAGTCCAGGTTTTCCTTAAGAGTAGTTGTATTTTTTTTTGTATCTATTGATTGAGAAGATACATAACAGTTATTGATTACATCATTAAAACTCATTTGTATTTATTCATCTCCCAACAATCGCATAGTTGCACATACAGTCAATCAGTTACACCCAGATGGGTTACTCACAGTTTTTACGGAGGTGGGGGCTGACTCTCCTGTGAGCACTTCCCGGCCTCTACAGTTGGACACCACCTATTTAGACCAGTCCTCACCTCCCAGATGAGGAAACAAGCCTAGAAGGGGAAGAGATCTGTTTAGCTAGTGAAATTCTGGGTTGCACCAGAATTTGAATTCAGGGTAGATATTTGCCACAAAAACTGTCGGTATCATTTCTACAGGTGCCTAACTAGGGAGGAAGTTACAGGGAGAGGGTTAGGAGTTGGCAGGAGAACAGGAGCATCTCCAAGAAGTGCAGACAGACAGCACCACCCTGTCTTCTTACCATTCAGATTCAGGTAAAAAAATGCCTAAGGGAGCTGCAAAAGGAACTTCAGGGAAGGAGACAGTAAAAGAACAGAGGCATGAGTGGAAAGGAGGAGCCAGCTCTCCTCCAGACCTTTCCCCTATTTGCCCAAACTGGACAGAGTCTAGGCAAGCCATTTAAGTCTGAGACTCAGCTTTCTCATCTGTGAAATGGGAGGGAGCTAGCAGTTGAACATTTCCTTCTCTGTGTGAACAATGCATTTTTTACCCCACAGCCCTGTTGGGAAAATCTAATGAGATGTGTGTGGAAGTTTTGGATGAATAACAAAGTGATTGGGGAGGGGAAATGTGCACTCCTTTTTAATTCTCAAATCAACCCTGTGAAGTAGGTCCCATTATTCTCATTGTACACTGGAGATAACTGAAGCAGAATGGAGAGGGAGAGACCCAGATTTGACTCCGTATTTGACTCCTGAGAATGGGCTCTTGGCTTGACTTTTAGGGCTAACAGTTAGTAGAAGTGGTATTTGTGATAATTTATAAATCTCTGATCTTTTTAAAGAGCTAGCTACTTTCCTCAGCCTCTTCTCAGCCTGTCTCCCTTGAACACGGAGTAGCTATGTCCTCTTAGTAACATGCAGATAGGCAATGGTCCTTGCTTGGAGCTGAGGTGGGCTCAGTCAGGAGGGCAATTCAGAAGTGTTGGGTGAAACGAGGGGGCAGTAGACGACTGTGGGTCCCAAACCTATTTGCACATCAGAATCACCTGGGAGGTTTTTAGAAAATCCCTGAACCTCACTCTTCATGATTCTTGGCCTTGGATCCGTATTTTGGATTCTCATGACCAGCTGGACTTGAAACGGAATGCTGAGGCTATTTCGCCTTCTTGGATGTAGCCATTAAACAGCTATTATACAGCAGTGGTTCTCAAAGTGTGGTCCCCAGATCAGCTGCATCAGCGTCACCTGAAAATGTGTCAAAATGCAAATTTTCAGGCCCCACTGAAGACTACTGAATCAGAAACGCAAATGGTGGGCCAGCACTATGGGCTTTACAAGAGGCCTCAGGGGTTCTGATGCCCACTGACTTTTGAGAACCACTGACATAGAGCAGGAACCTACTGAGGGTCAGGCGTGTTGTCAGGGACGGGAAGAGGTGGGGTGAATGAACTGTAGTCTGTAGTTAAGAGGTAGAATCTGGTGGAGATGAGTTCAATACTTCAATAATTACACCCCCCACCCCCAAGCAAGGCTCCTCGGAGCCTGGGCATCTGGGAAAGGCACAGGCATGTCTCTGAAGGCGACTTGGTTCTACTACAGTCTGATTTTGTTGTTGTTGTTATCATTAATCTACAGTTACATGAAGAACATTATGTTTACTAGGGTCCCCCCTTCACCAAGTCCCCCTAACAAACCCCATTACAGTAACTGTCCATCAACGTAGTAAGATGTTGTACAATCACTACTTGTCTTCTCTGTGTTGCACAGCCCTCCCTGTGCCCCCCCCCACATTATACATGCTAATCGTAATGCCCCCTTTCTTTTTCCCCGCCCTTATCCCTCCCTTCCCACCCATCCTCCCTAGTCCCTTTCCCTTTGGTAACTGTTAGTCCATTCTTGGGTTCTGTGAGTCTGCTGCTGTTCTGTTCCTTCAGTTTTTCTTTGTTCTTATACTCCACATATGAGTGAAATCATTTGGTATTTGTCTTTCTCTGCTTACTAAAGTCTGATTTTATTCAATACTATTTATTGTGAGAGGGTGAGTCCTAGGCATGAAGCGGACAAACGTTGATTTGGGAAGATTTTCTTCTTCTTTTTGCTTCTTTGATGTGAGGGTGAAGAGTCATCATAAGAAAGAGGGGGAAGAAACAGGAAGACCAGAGACAAAATACTAATACTTATGGAGCACTTACAACATGCTAGGCATGTGCCAAGAGTTTTTCAAGCACTATCTCATTTAATCCTTCCAATAGCCCTTTACACTAGAATTATCATCCCCATTTAGTAGATTGGGAAATGGAGGCACAGAGAAGCCAAGCTGCCCATCACAGAGATCATAGGTGAAGGACCTAGACCTTGAGCCAGGGCCAGTATAACTCCAGAGCCCATGCTCTTAACCACTATGCTTTGCTGCTTCTCTTAGAGCACTAGGAAGAAGTACAGGCCTGTCATTTGTTCAAGCACCTTCAGTAGCTCACTAGTGCTTTGAAAATGAAATTTAATTTACTTGGCTTGGTATTCAAGGTCTCTCACTGAGCTCAAAATTCCTTCCAGTTTGACTCCTCCCCCCGGGAATCAAGATCCTTGCACAACAGCCCCAGCGATTGACTCTTGACTTCTTACTATCCACTCCACTCCGCGCTGGCATCCCATCCGCCCATCGAAGCTCAGCTCACAGGCCTCTTCCCCAGGTAGACTCTCCTGATTCCCAGCCAGAAGGGGTCTGGCTCTCCCTGAAGTCCGGGAACACAATTTCAGCCTCCGCCCTCTGTGTTGTTTGTACCCCACCTCACCTCCGTGCTTAGCACACTGCTAGGAATGCAGAAATGCTCAAAACATCTTGGTTTAATGAGGGGACAGTAATTCTCAAATGGAGGCAGGGAGTGAGCAGAGCAGAAACAGAGTGGAAGAGAGGATGAAGACGGACTCTGGTGATGACAGAGGGACCTCAGTGAGGGACCGAGTCGTCCCCCCACCCCCGCCCAGGGACTGCCGCTGACAGTTCCTGGGTCGCGACTTCGGGGCAGGCGGCCCGGCGCACCAGGTGCAGCGCGAGCACGCTCTGGCGGTCACCCGCGTCCTGTCATTAGCATAAATCCATTAGCGGCGCCGGGCGCGGGCGGCGCGCGGGCGGATGCGTAGCGGCGGGGCACTGCGCTCCCCGGGGCAGCGAGGGCGGCCCACGGGCCCTCCAAGGGTGCGTTCCAGCAGACAGACGCCCTTTGACAGCCATTACCTCGCGGGGACCTCAGAACCACTGGGCGAGTGGGGCTCATCAGACGCGGGAAATTAAATAACCAGGCCAAGATCTCTACTCTAAGTGGGAGAGCCAGGAATTGAACCCATCCTTTCGGGAAGGAGCTCTCCCGCTTTTCCCGTTACAAGTGCTGGCCCAGGATGCCTCCCTACCCGGAGAACTACAGTTTGGGAAGAAAGAGGGTTAAGGGCCACACTTAAACACACACACACTCTTTCCTATGCTTTCTTTTCACTGGTCTCAGGCAACAAGGAAGGGGGTTGTGTGGTATGGGAGGGGTGTGGTGGTGCCTTGGGGCAGAGATTGGGTGGTGGCCTGGAATGCTACCTCTATCCCATTGAACTCACCTCTGCTCCCTCAGATGGCTGTTTACTGGAGCTGCAAAAACAGGAGGATATAGCAGTAAATGGAAGGAGTACCATCTCTTGTTCTCTGCAAGTTTATCCTCTAGTAGGGAAGATAAGGAGTATTTATTGAGCACTTACTGTATGCCAGGAACTATGCTAAGTGTTTTACATGCATATCTCATTTATTCCTCTCAAACTCTGTGAAATAGGTATTACTATGGTTTCCACTTAGAGACAAGTGAGCAAATGCATACATGACTTGTGGAAGGCCATATAACTGGTAACTGGAAGAACCAGAAAGATGAAACGAATGAGGCATGTATGAAAGGGGAGGAACAGGGTAGTAGGGGAGCTTACAGCAAAGGCATGGCTCCAGGCCTCTGAGACCTTCCTGAGCAAAGCAGAACACATTTAAGCTGCTTAGAAGGTGAGTAGAATTTAGCCAAGGGAAGAGGCTGTGGGGGTGAGGGAGAGTAAGTGTAAATGCCAGAGGGTCAGGAAGGAAGCCTTGTTAAGGATTTTAGTCTTTATTGAGGAGGAAGTTGAAGTCCTTCATGGTTTTAAACAAGAGAGAGGCATGATTAGAATAGCCTCAGGGTGTAAAGAATGCAAGTAAGGGGTAACCAGTTTCATTGGCCTATTGGATTACTGAACTGGACCAGGGTGGTGATGGTCAGGAGAGAGGGGGAGACATACGAAAGATACTTAAGAGGTGCACTCAATGAGTGGGTAATTACGGGTGACAAGGAGAAAGCTGAGTCATCTTACATCCCCATCTCTCCCTCATCCGTCAGTCCAGTCATTTAGTAAGTCTCTTTCATTTCTTGAAAATCTTTCCTATCTGTCCCGTCCTTCCCATCCTCACGGCCACTGGCCTAATTCAGCTTGAGTCCTTTCTCCCTAATGATATAAGAGTCTTTCTACCTTCAGATTTTTCCCTCTCTGGACAATCCTCCATGCAATCTGAGCGTATGACCTATGAAAAAATGCAAACCTAATCACAGTCCAAGCCCCACTGTCTTGTCATTAAGTCTATTACAGAATAAAGTCCCGTCCCTTCTTAGGCTGGTCCTAACGTATTTTGCCAGGTTTTTCTTCCCCAGCTTAGGCCAAAGCTGCCCAAGAGGCATCACACCCCCCTGAAACCCAATTTTACCTGCATGTTGAGGTAACTTTTCCTTCACGGCCCTAAACCTCCATAAGTAATTTGCTTACAAGTTATTAAATATACACGTGACTCATTCCTGAGAGGTCACATGATCCATTGCCAGGAATTTGCCACCCCCTTCTATCTGGTAAATTCCTATTCAGTTTTTAAGTCCCAGCTCAGATATCAAGTCTCTGTAGACTTTTCTAACACTCCCACACCCCAGATAGGATTAATTGCTTCCTCATCTGTGCTTCTAAAGCACTTTACTCATGTTCTGTCCTCAAACTTATCTAATTGTATTATAGGTGTCTAAGGAGGCACAAGCTAATGCAATCAGTGAGTGCTCCTGAACTTGAGGCTTGTGGGAGGATTAAATGGATAATATATGTACAGTTAATATTTCCTTTCTTCATCTCTTTCCTAGTAACATTAATAACAAACTATATTACAATTTACAAAGTGTAATAGTATTACAAAGTATAATAGTATACCACACATTCATTTGATCTGGAAAAATAAACCTGTGAGATAAGAAGGGTACTTGTTCTGTTTTATAGCTGGAGGAAGTGAAGTACAGAAGAGTTAAAAAGTGATAATGCAGCTGGTTCAGTAGTATGGCTGCAACTCAAAATTGCTCCATTGGTATTTGCTTAGATGGAGTGAAGTTTTCTGGTCATAAAACCTGTGATGTTTCTATGATACCACATTGCTTCTTGCATGCGTTAGTATTGTTTTTAAATTGCAGGTAGCACTCATTATTGAATAATAAATTCAACGACATAGGGACAACCAATATGGTGGAGAGGAGAGAATAGAAAAGTTGAGTACATTACATGTAGTATGGATAAGCAGGTTGTGTGCTACTTGGTTGTAAAATGTATTTTTCACTGTGGGTCTGAATGAAAAAATATGGAAGTCCCATGCTAGCACAGTGCCAAGTTCTAAATGAACATTTATTAAATGGAATTACAGTATTTTCATTTTGTATTCATTTTTGTTTTTCCAAACTGTCTCCTCCGTTTGTAGCTCCTGGATCATATCATTTTTATTTTTCCAATTCCTAGTAGAGCCCGTGTTAGGAATTTGACACACTTAATTAAATGTGCATCACATGAAAACCTGGAATGAATGCATCAATGAATGAAGACATCATATAGCTCACTACATATAGCTGCAAATGATTGCTCTTCTAACTCCTTCCGCAGTCCTTCCTGTTCAACAGCAAGATCTGACACTGGTCAGTTGGTAGTTTCCAAAAGGTTCATTTCCCTACCCTAGGGGGTACAGTGAGGCCAGGAATAATGTGCATTCAAGAAGAACCACTTGCTCTTAGTCAACATGGTATCCTGAACAGTTTCATGAAAGGGCTGCGGCAAAAAAAACAAAAACAAAAAACAAAAAAAAACCCCCTACCCCCGCCAACTATTGACCTTAGTCAAAATGGCTGCCTCCGGCGTCTCTAAAAGCTTGCGCATGCCCAGTCCTGCCCCCGCCCCCGTGACCCTGGTGCGTGCGATGCAGCGTAGAGGGACAGCGAGGGAGGAATAAATTTCTCTGTGATTGGTTGGTGCAGGATTTCAAACCCGAGCTGGAGGCGCGGAGCTGCTCTGCCGTTGGGTGAGGCGCGGAGGGAAGTGGAAACTGCTCAGGTGGGGCCAGGCAGACCCGGCGCAGGGGGCGCCCGGGGCTCCGAGAAGAAGTGCGTTTGGTGCTAGGTTTGTGGTAGGAGGGGGAGCGTGCGAGATGGTGAGCCGAGGCCACCGCGGGGGTCGAGGGGAAGGCCGACACCGGCAGCCTCTCCGCCCGGCCGTCGCCGGGCCAGGGCCGGGGCCGGGAGCAGCCTGATGGGAGGTGGCAGGATTGGGGGGCTTTCTTGGCGCTGTGTTTTGTGGAAAGCCGGCAGCGTCTTTTTGAGGTGGGGGCCTAAATAGGGCAGGATGCACCCCAAAGAAGTGGGTTTCACCTGAATACAGTTTGGGAGCGGGTGCTGTAATACCCCCATCATTTTTAGAGGAACAAAGTTTTTTCGATGGGAAGAGCCCCAGTGCTTGAAAGGTCGGCGGCTTGAAGTGGAGCCTCTGCCTTGTGGGCTGTGTTCGTCTATGTAGGCTGGCCTAGGCAATGACATCTTGCCCTTCCCATTCTAATTCTTAGCCTCAGTAGATAACTTTGGCGTACATTCTTCTTCACAGCATTTCATTCGTAGGCGGAGGGTGTGTAGAGGAACGTGGTGTGGGTAAGAAGATAAGGTCTCCACCTTTTTAAAGAAATGACATTATCTTTAATGTGTGGGGTGAGCTTTTCGGCTTTTCAGTTGTTGAGTGTTTAGAGAAGGCGCTTTTCCTGTAGCTTGATTGCTCAACAGGTGTTAAAGTGCAAAATGTAAGTACAAGACAATCTTACTTAGCTCTAAAGGAACTTGCAGTTCATTTGGGGTGATAGAACTTATAAAAAGATAACTGGTGAATCTAGTAGACCTTTACGCTGTTGAGAGCACTGTACACTCATACAGCCTGTTTAGAAAATATTTTGGCAGTATTTATCAAGAGCCATTAGAGGTTTTTACCCTCTGATATGGTAATCCCAGCCTTGGAAATCTTATCTAAGAAACAGGGCCACCAGCAGAAAAACACTATCCGCAGTGATGTTCATTCATTCGATGAATATTGATTATTTGCCAAGTGTCAGGCACTGTTATGGGCACCAGGGGGCTCAGCAGTGAACAAAACAGACAAAATCTCTGCTTTCTTGAAACTAACTATTGGGGAGTTAGACAATAATATATGTACCTATGTTAGCTGGAGCTAAGTACTTAGGAGCAAAGTAAGGCAGTGAAATGTTGGGGAAAGGCTGCAATTTAAAATAGGATGGTTAGGAAGGACCTCACTGAGAATAAATACCTGAAGGAGGTGAGGGAATGACCATGCAAGAGATTCCAGGGGGATATAACTGAAAAACTAGAAAGTACCTAAATGTCCGAAGATTAAAAATAGTTGTTAATCAACTTTTTGTAACTTAAATGAAAACATGATAGAAAAAGGCAAAATACAAAATTATACATAATCTGTGATTGCAGTTCTATGAAATGTGAGTGCATAATGGGCAAAGATTAGGTAAGAAAGTGCATGTAATTGTTTAGGGTGGTAAGGTTTTAGTTTCACTATTAAAAAACTTTAGTGTTTTGCTTTTTTTTTTTTTAACAAAATTAGCAATATGGAGCAGTATTTTATACCTGCAAATGAGTGTTGTGGACAATAGAGATAATTTCGGACTGAAATGGATAGGGAATGCTTTAGTAAATTGGTAAGACTTTTACTAGACTTTGAAGAATGGAAACACTTCAGAATGGGAAGAATTCACTGAAGGGGGAAAAATAAAGGACAACAGTATTTTGAACTGGTAGTAATTTTCAGAAAAATAATAACTGTTTCTTATTTAAATCTTCATTCATGTTGGACTGAGGACAGTCTGTTTACTCTTTCTGCAATTGATTTGCTCATAAGAAAATTTGGTTTCAAGATATTCCTTCTGCCTGCCAGTTTCATAGAGCCTTTTGATATGGTGAAGCAGAAGCTGGATATTTGGGAAAAAGAATTGCTCTGAAATGCTTTCATGTGAAGGAATCTTGTAACACTGAGACTGTCTTGGGGAATGATTTTCCTTGGCAGCAGAAAACTTATATTGTTAATTTCTTGGGACTTTCCAGATTTAGTAATGTTTGTGAAATTGTTTTTTATTAAAACTCTTCCTGAAAAACTCAGACAACCTTCCATCACTTTGTCTTACAATATTTAACACCCGTGATGCATCTAAAACCTGATGTATAGGTCACTTGATGTTTGTAGGGGGAGGAAGAAGAGGATAGAGACTTCCCCAGGATACTCTGCAGTTAAGATCTGTAATAGTCGGTTATTCTGAAGGACGATCTCTATGTCTCGTGGCTGGGTGATTGAAATTAAATTGGGAACTCAAAGCAATCACGTCAAGCTGAGACTCTTTCCTGGTGATGTGAAATTGCTCCCTTAGGGATACTCACAGATTGGGAATCTGTAACATAGTGACTTCTCCACCTCGGGCTTTCTCATCAATAACAGCTGAGATTCTCTAGCACCTTTTCGTTTAAAGTGCTCCACAAACTGATTTTCTTGCTACACACAGGGATCATTTCAGCTTTTTCAAAAGGCATCTCCTCTGTAGTGAAAAGTGACAGCTGTTTTACAGCTGCAGAGCAGTGTACTGCAATATGACTTTGTTTCTGTTTCCTGTTACATTAATGTATCTGCTAGCTGTGGAGCTAAATAATAAAGGGGGTGAAATAAGGAAGTCTTCATATGGGGGAAAATGTGACCCAGCAGAAAAATTAAGACCATTCTCAGTGGACATTGAATAGGATGAGTAAATTTTAGGTTTTTGAGTTATAATTTGGCTGAGATCAGAGTTAGTACTGATGCAGAAAGATATTTTGTCATACTATAAATAATTCCTGAGTCACTTCTATTGAATATTAATAAAAATCCACAGCCCCCTGTCATATAAAGAGAAGAGAATTATATTTTTCTAGTACTGTTTTTGGATTACCTTAAGTAAACATATTTTATAACTCTTCTGAGATGCTGTAAGCCTCACTTAGAACCACTTGTTTAAGAGCCTAGACCTGGTCAAATTTTGTTGTCTCCTCCATTGTTGTTCGTCTGGGTTCCAGCCATGGTTTGGTAATCTCTGCTCTAGGGTGTAAGAAACAGCTCTCAGACCAAAATAAACACAAAAATTTCATACCCAGTATAATAATACCCTATAATTTAATAGTATGGTTCATTTATACATGATGAAACTTTTACCTACTTTAATTGATGGTATTGTGAGTTACATAGGGCAAGTTGTTATTATTCCAGTTTATAGATGAGTCAGAATTTACGTGACTTAACCAAGGTCTGAATAGAAAAACTAAAACTTTATCCAGGGCTTCTGTCCTCCAACACCCCCTTTTTAAGACTTTTTCTTTTTGTTTTCATCATTATTATACATCCATCAGGTAGAATGGACATTGTATTGACAATAAAATCATGGGTGGGTAGGTATGTCTGTGTGTGTTCTTTGATATAATTATCAGATACTTATTTTTAAATTGTGTGTGTAATACCGTAGTGCTAAATGTAAGGCTTCTCTCAAATTTGCAGTCTACCTGGGGCATAGGGGAGAAACGTGATAAAGATAATTGGAGTGCAAGATGTATGTGTCTGAGTGCCAGCTGAGCAAAGCAGTAGGGGAAAGGTCAGTTGAAGTTAGTGATGGCAACCTGCAAGTGATGAGGGGATGGGTATGCTATGCATAAGAGAAGAATCCACAGGTTTGTGATTATACTTGTATACAAGGTAGTAACTTACGGTAATTCTGAGGTTTGAAGCTGAATGACTGAGAGAATGATAAAAATAAAGAAAATAAAAATTGGGAGTCAGTAGGGTAGGGGGTAGAGGTAGATCAGTGGGTAGGGTAGTTGATATATATGAGGGGGTTGGATAGAGCAATGTCTCAAAATCAAGCCCAACACCCAGGCATCCCAAGCAAATTGAAGGGCTACAGGGTTGGAGTTCAGAGGAGACAAGGACGGGAGAGATAAGTGGGTGAGTTGTTTGTAGAGATGTAATGACTAAAGTGGGATAAGTTCTTCGAGAGGTTGGAGGATTGAACTTTAGGGAATAGCTGGTGTTGAGAGGGAAGTATAGAGAAAAATCTGTAATCAAACTATTTGTAAAACTCTAAATCTGGAGACTATAATGATCTGACAGGTATGGGTCACCTCTTTAAAATAGAGTACTGGGAGTTGAGTTAAATAGCTGTCTCCTAGGTACCAGGCATCATGTTAGGAGAACAGTGTAGATTGAGGTAGTTGTATGAGATAACAGATACTGTGGTGAGGAGATGTCCCCAGGTAGGTTCTCTGTGTCCTTAGTCTTTTTAGAAATGAGGTTGTATTTTCAAGAGAATACCACCCCCAACCCTGCAACCCTCACCCCATGGGGTGGTATGCAGAGAGAACATGGGAAAAAAGAATAATGGACTAGAGGAATTTGAGAAGATGTGAGGATTTTTTTAAGGGGACAAGGATCAGGTTGTTGTATTGTCATTTAAGACATAAAATCCCTCTGAAAAAAATGTTTTTAAAATCACCAGTTTTTAATAATGTAGTTGTGCTATGAAATCTTTTCAGCATTCTTGGACTAGGCCAAAAAAATTTCAGACTAAAGTTTTCCTATGTACGGAGCTGTCTTATATATATATAGTCAGATATACAGATGAGTGCTGATATGATAGACATCAATACCCCATATTAAAATTGATCAGGATCTTCCATTTTTACTGAGACCCAAAGGATATTATCATTTGAATAATCTACTGAGTTCCCTGCCCCTGCCCTGTAGCATTTGGATATATTTGCCTATTTTGTCATATTGTTAAATCCACGGGCATCTCCATGACTTCCAGATCTCTTCCTACCAGTTTTAATGCTATTCTTTTAGTTCTGTTCTTAGTTTAGAGAAAGATCTTTGTAATAAATTTGTTAGTCTGGTTGCTTAGCAGTTTGCTGTGATTATGTAGCGTGGAACAGACACATTGCCATTTCAAAATCTTGGTTTCCGGCCCTGAATCAGGTATATATTTCATCCATTCTTGGAATTGAAAGCTTTTTTGCTGTTAGAGCAATCATCATACAAGCCAAATGAATAATTCTGTAGCATTTAATAGAAAAATATCTTTATGTTTATATATTCCTTTGTCCTTTGTGGGGTTTTTCTTTCTTTTCTTTCTTGCCCTCATAGCTTATGGCACAATCTCCTAAAATTGTAAAATCACTAAACCTTCATAAAAGAGTTCTTAAAATTTTATTTAGATGCATGAAATAAGGAACTGGACTAGAATGTTGAAGGAGCGAGTAGGAGAAACATAAGAATTCTTTAATGGTATTTCTGATGACATTCAATTTTCAAATGAAATTTTATTTTTAAATTTCATTTCCTTGATAATTTTCATACCATACAGTTGACGTCTTCCTTTCTTGACTGTTAGATGAAGATCTTATTTCCTCAGTGTGTTGCCAGTTAAAGTCTGTTTGGAACAGAACTGCCTGTAATGACATCATTTTTAATGTAATATCAGCAGGTCTTTGGGGGGAAATAGGAAGCCTGAGATTCACTATACAGGACCCAGTAGCAAATGATTTTTCCTTTGCCCTTCTAACTGTGAAGGTGGTATATTGTCTCCTTGATGCCAGAATGTGGTACAACATAATCCTTTGCCTACTTAGTATAAATTTATTAGGCATAGTCCCTGCATGCAGTCCAGCAGAGAGCCCTGCATTACAGAAATAATTCTTGTGCTGCTGAGCTGGCGATTTCCCCACTTAATCACTTGTGTGACGTCATCTGTGCGGTTGGTAGGAAATGTGCTGACCCTGTCCTGCGTTTTAAAAGGCAGTTGCCAACAGGGTACTAGCTAAAAGATGAAATTAAAAAGAAACGTTTTAAGTTATGTTGAAGGTCTTCAAAGTCCAGAAGGATTAAAGTGGCAAAAGTGTATTGATCAATAGGCTTGACTAACAACCACATTTTGTAATTGGTCACCAACTAATCAACTGACATGGTTGTCCCTAATTGCTTTCCTCTCAGCTCCAGAGTGACTGTAGAATGAAGGAAAAGGAGTAGGCAGAAAGGGGGGTTATATTCAGAATTCTGAAATGCTTTTCTAATTTCCAAATGAATGTTAAACATTCCAACTCTGTTTTTATAATAAAGATTACACAAAACATCAATTGTTGGCTTAAGATTCTTATAATGGTAGCTACAAATGGAAGAGTCCAGATGTTAGCTGCTGATGGCTGTATTGAATTGCTACTGAATCTTTTATCTGAGAGAAGGCAGGACCCTTAATGTATATTTGATTTCTTGGCAGAAAGATGGATACTACGATGCTGAATTTGCGGAATCTGTTTGAGCAGCTTGTACGCCGGGTGGAGATTCTCAGTGAAGGAAATGAACTCCGTAAGTCATTTTGAGCTGGCCTATGTGAAGAGAAAAAAAACTGACTTCACTTTTGCATTTTATTTAAATCTGGAGTGTGATCTTATCTTAAAAGTTGTTTTTTATTTGCATCCCCTGAAGAGAAAGTGATGGACACTTATCCACAGTCAAGGCTTAATGGGCACTCATTCTAAATGGTCACTTTTTTTCTGTAGTTACTCTTAAATGGTTTTTACCCAGACTTTTTCATTATCAAGGTTCTCTTTCCCTTGAGTAGTTGGCCTTAGTTCAGTTTCATTTTTGTATCACTAACTGGGCAAAAGCTACTGAATTTCCAAAGATGTTGCTTTCTTCTTTAGTGGCTGTCTGCATTTTTATTCTGTGCTTTCCCTGTGTTCTGTAACTTTTTCAGTTGAAGAGGAGAAAAATGTGTAATTTATTTTTGAAGGAGGGACTGTTCATCTGTTTTTACCTACTTTATGTATTTGATGCTTAGTAATGAAGGGCTGAAATTGGGTAGAGAACTGGGGAAAAAAGGAGGTGATGATACAATAGTTGTCTAGGACGTAAATTCTTGAGAAAGGAAGGTGGGGCTGATAGCACTGATATCAGCCGTCCCTGGAATTTATTCTTTACCAGCTTTTCTTTGTGTTGCCATCCTCTCCTATATCAGATATCAGATTTTCATTAATACCTAATTTAGTAAGTGTTG
Source organism: Manis javanica (assembly GCF_040802235.1). Lineage (NCBI taxonomy): Eukaryota > Metazoa > Chordata > Mammalia > Pholidota > Manidae > Manis > Manis javanica. The sequence continues at coordinate 87,871,918 of NC_133165.1, forward strand.
CTCTTAAGTCAGCCTCATTGGCATAAAAGTAATTAGGAACTATGTTTTAAACTTTAAGAAAATATGCACAGTACTTGGTATGGTGTCTTGCTTATGTCATTCACTATTTTCTTTAATTTAATGTTTTTAATAGCTTACCCACTTGCAGGCCTTTCAAAACAATATTCTGTTGTCTCTCTCTAGTAGCTGTTGCGTGACCCTGTCATCTGGGACCAGCTCAGTAACCATAATGGCATACTAATTAGGCTTCTTTTTGAGGTCACATCATCTCAGAAGATGGATTACTTTGGAGTCTAGTGGGAAAGAGTATTGAATAAGAGAGCTTAAAATTCAGGTTCATTTAGCAAATATCTAGTGAGAACCTATCAGTTTGTTGCACATTCAGAGAACAGGGAAAGAGATGATTAAATGGGTTCAAGGAGAAAAGTAGGGTTTGAGTTGAGCCTTAGATGTAAGGTAGGATCCCAACAGGCATTGCTGAAAGAGGGCATTTAGGGTGAAAGAACAACCTGAGTAGAGGCAAGAGGGTGGGGACTTGAGAATAGGACTAAGGGGGAGTGGCATGTGCAGAGCTTGCATTTGGAAGGTTACCCTGGCAGAGGTGGAGGCTGGGAGACTGAGTGGGGCATGGTTGCCATAGCTCAGGGGGGAGGCACTAGGGGTCCTAACTAAAATGGTGGTTGTGAAGATGAAAATACCGGGAAATGGGTGGAAGAGAGAGTGGTGATAAGATCTCCGGGAAGGAGGCACCTGATAGGCTGTGGGGGCAGGAAGAGGCTTCTAGCTGTTACTTCTGTGTCTGTTTCTCCATCTGTATAATAGGACTCTAAGTGTCTTCTTTGTGGGAGTGCTGTGAGGATTTGGGGATAAAACAAGATACTAGTTATGAAAATACTTTGGAAGTGATTATGCCAAAAAAACCCCAAGATTTTAATTTTTACAGGTACCCTGATTTTATAAGCAAATTTCTGTCTTCCCATTGGTTTCTGTTATAAAATAGAGGTGTGTTTTGCCTCCCTCTTCAAGTCTCTATCTTGGAACGTTGGCTTTTGAGGAATTAAAGTGGCTCAGTATTTTCCAGACTCTAGAATCTCCTTTCTGCAACCACCCCAGTGTCTGTCCTTTTCTTTGGTCTTGGGAATTCCTCCTATGCCTGAGTATCCTGACTCCTTACTCGTGCCTTTCATCATCATAACTTCATTCCTTTTTCTCTTTTTTGTATAGTTTATTTTTAAGCTAAGTCCGAGTACTGAAAGATCAGAGTGAAGGTCAATATTCAAATAAAATGACTTTAATAGCTTAGGTATTTTATCTTTGTTTTCCATCTACATGGTTTTTATCTTCTGTTTTTATTTATCATGAACTGCCTGAACTTTTTTGACGTTGGTTGTATAAATTAGGAATGAATGTAACTTAATATTTCAGGTGACTGTTGTACACCAACACCGTAATAGGCTTGTGCTCTGCTATGTACAGTAGGTGATACCAAAGTGTGTCTAATAATGGTGCCTTCAAGATTATGGTATTTAAATTTGAGACAGGATTCTTTCTCATGAAACCAAAAGATATTACAAATGTCAAAATATGTACTTAGCAGAAGTATAGACAAATTTAATGTGGAGCAAATAGGTTAGGAAAGGATCCATAGAGCAGATGAGACCAGAAAATGGTACATAAAGAAGAGTAGGTAGGGCATGCCATTGGAGTACATAGCTTGATCACAAGCGAAAAGGCAGAAATGAGCATGGGGGTCTTCTGGGAGTAGGGACGAACTGGTTTAGGCAGAAAGAAGGCTTGCATAGTGGTGGGAGGTAAGTTTGATTAGACTTGAAAGCTGGGCTTAGATGCCTGGAGTTTAATTTGATCTGAACAGCAATTCTTCATTTGTTCAATGAATATTTAAGGGCCTGTTATGTGCTAGGCAGAGTACAAAGCACTGGAGATAAAAGAGCAAAAGAGACAGGGTTCTTGCCCTTAAGAAACTTAGAGGATAGTGGGGAAGACAAAGGGAAGAGCCTGTGCAAAGGTCCCAGGGGGAGTGAACTGAGAAAACAAGATTTCTGGAACTGCTTTAATCTGTTTGCTGCACTATGGACCAAATCCTCTATTATTTTTTTTTTAATGATTCAAAGATTATCAATTTGTTTTAAGGACATTTCCCTTCTCCTTTCTCTATCTTGATGTATTTTATAAGTTAATATACACATAATTTTTTAAAGGGAATAATCTGATTTTAATAAATTTTTTGAATGTGTACTTAATGACAGGGACTAGTACCAAGTCAAATTGTGAGTCACAAACTGACCAAAAAATGCCATGTTTATTGATCTCCAGTATCAAGGTTTTTCCTGTCTGTAGTCTAAAGTGACTTTTTGACACATCCTAGCAAACTTACTTCATAACAGAATTGTACATAACAGTAATATCTTAGGTATAGAAATGTTCTGGGTTTGGTCTACCATAAACTAAGCTGAACTAGTAATTTAATAATTTGTGCTTTTAAAATAGGAACTCCTTCCTTGAAATGAGCTGATACTTTATTTGCTTTGAATTCCATTGTCCAAACAGTTAGATCTATAATATATGCCAATTAATAATGAAAAAGCATTAAAGCCCAAATTTAATAAGACTTCTTAAGGAATGTTCTAAGAACAAACAAACCAGCAAAATTAGGTCAAATGGAAATCTTTTCATTCTCAAACTGTTTTTGAATTCAGTAATTGGAGTGTGTATACAGCACTATATTTAGAAACATTTAATTGACCACAATGAGGAGCTAGAAAGTTTTTAGACTGTGTAGTTGAAAAGTGTTTCTTATTCTTTATTTTTTGAAACTGAAGTATTACATACATCAGAAAAGTATACACATTATAAGTGTACTACTTGATGAATTGCCAGAGTAAACATGGCTAAGAACCAGATTTTGTTTTTCAGTTTTTTAATTGTGAATCCATAATAGTTAAATTTGCAGGAGGACACATTATTTTCTTTTTCTTTAAATAAAGGGGAAAAAAAGCTTAGTAATGTCTTTCAAACTGCTAACTAAACCAGCTTATTATTTAAAACCATTTGAATTGCAATAATACCTTCTGTTTTTTTGGATCCTTGATATTTACATTGTCTAAGATAACTAGGTCATAATATCTTGATTGGCTGAAACCTGTTGTTTGCTAAAAACTGGTTTCCTTATGTGTAAGACATGGTTTCTCTATATCAAATTGGTATCCTAATCTGTAAATTTGAAATTTAATCAAATTACTAAAGCTGCTTGGAAAGGGCATTGTTTCTATGCTCTTAGGTTCAATTCAGATAGGAAAAGTGATCTTACGGATCTACCAGCTTTCTCTGAATTTGGCCTACTTTTCCACTGTAAACTGGGTTAGTTTGACCAGCAGCACATGTACACCTGGAAACTTCGTCCATGATACTGTTGGGAGAGTGATGCTTAGAGATAGATTGAGGTTACGTAGAAAATAGTAATGCATTATAGAAGAACCGTCTTTTCCAATAACAGGTGGTAAGAATGAATGCCACCAGGGTTATCATGCCTTGGAAGTGATGCCCTCTTTGCAGACATTTGAAGAGTTCACATTACATTATAAGTGTGTCCCCCCAAACTAGTACAATTTTCTCTTCCTGTGTCTTTCCAACTGGAATGTTTACATACCCTTCAGGGCAGTGTTAAACAGCAAAAGCAAATTGGCTCTTTACTTTCAAATCAATATTTGTATAGTTACATAACTGAATGGAATTGCAGGCCTAGACATTTATAATATTAATCTACATCTACTGGAGCATATTACAGCAGTTACATTTGAGTTTGCTGTTTGACATCTCTCTGGCATAGCAATGCATGACTGTAAAGGAGGCTGTTTTTGTTTTATAGCTGTAACTGTCCTGGTGCGTGACAGCTGCCCCACAGGTATTCCCCTTTGATTGCCGTCTGTTCAGGACCTTTCAGTTTTGGTATTACATCTGGAGCCAGCCAGGTGACTAATGAGTTACTGTATTCCACAGTCGATGTCACTGGCTAAGCCAAAGTAAGTGGCCTATTGGAAAAGGAATTGCTCCCCACAAAGCTCATCTAGGGTGGTGAACATATATCCAGGATCTGTTCCTGGTTATTTTCAGGTGGATTTGCCCATGTTTAGCTGGTCCCTTAATTATGTATTTGGAGGAAAACTAACAGGAGGATTCATTTTTTAGTGCCTTTATACTCTGTTTGGTGCTTGCATTTATTAAAGTTCCACCCTTTCCTTAGAGTTCATCCAGTTAGCAAAGGACTTTGAGGATTTCCGAAAAAGGTGGCAGAGAACAGACCACGAGCTGGGGAAATACAAGGATCTCTTGATGAAAGCAGAAACTGAGCGTAGTGCTCTGGATGTTAAGCTGAAGCATGCCCGCAATCAAGTGGATGTAGAGATCAAACGGAGACAGCGAGCTGAGGCTGACTGCGAAAAGCTGGTGTGTATTGTTTTCTGTGCTAGAATCATGCCAGCGGGGCAGGTGGAAGCTTCATCTGATAATGTCCGCACTTGCCAGATATACCCAGTTTCTTCCACACTAAAGAACAAAAAGCAACCTGTCCATTGTCTGTTATTGGAGCTGAAATTGCAGTGTAGGAATCCTGTTATTTAAAATTTTTCTCCTTTAGACTTGAAACTATCAGCAGATTTCAAATGAGAATTTAGAGAATTAAAATTATCAGGAAAGTCAGGCAAATCCAAGTATACTTGATCTGTCACAAGATACAGTCTAATCTGCCATGCTACCCAGAATATCCTCATCCTTACATCAATAGCTAGTACTTTGTCATTGATACAGGCAGACAGCTCTAAGTATTTCCTTCATCACTGCTCCTAATTCAGGGTAAAGGGGCTAGATGTATTGAACCAGTTGAGCAATGTGACAAAGAACCTATCATTTTGATGTACCAGGGTGGGTCATGGTACAAAGGAAAGCCTTTACTAGGAGGCACTCATCTATCTTGGTATAGTGTTAGATGCCTCAGTAAGCTCAAATTGTCTGGTTCCAGTGTGTCACAGCTTTGTGTATCCATTTTAATACATTTTGCTTCACCATTTAGAAAGGTGGGGGCTGCTTTGATCCATAGAAGCCAATAATTGTTCCAATAAAATGACACTAAAGTGTTTTTGCTACATAGAGTCTATTTTGGGATTCTCATTTTGCAATACTCTCCTCTTGGCTTAACAGTTTGTAAGCAGTCTTGTAGCAGAAAGCCCACTATTCTAGAAGGAGTTCATTTTACCAGTCAGAAATCACAGACACAATCTGGGCCTGACGTGAATTAATATGCTGTTGGTGTAGCAGCCTTTCTGAAGGCTCATTTGCATAATGCTGTATTTTAATGTATTCTGGTCTGCCCAGCCCATAAATTTGAGGTGAAGCTTTCTCTCCTGGTTAGTTAGGATGTTTTACTCTGCTTTGGTCTGTAGGAAAGACAGATTCAGCTGATACGAGAGATGCTCATGTGTGACACATCTGGCAGCATTCAACTAAGTGAGGAGCAAAAATCAGCTCTGGCTTTTCTCAACAGAGGCCAACCACCCAGCAGCAATGCTGGAAACAAAAGGTGGGGGAACTGCATCTGTTGTTATCGGACCACAGGCAGCACAGCTGTCAGAAGTTCCTGTTATCTGAACTCTTAAATATACTGCTGCTGGAATGGGTGCTGAATAAAGCAGAAAGCAACTTTGAAGGAAGGGCGGGTGGGAAATAAAGGCACAGGTCCTCCCTTTTTCTTTTGTTTTGTTTTGTCTTTTTTATCTTTCCTTAGGATGTTGTTTCACCATGGGTAAAATTTTGATGTTGGCGCTAAATTGCACATCAGTTACTAATCCTGCACACTGCTGAGAAACCTAAGAGTGAAAGTGGCAGTTCAGCAGTGCTCTCAGTGTTTACTCTCTAGAGAGCTCTTGTGGCTCCTCTGGTTTAGAAAAGCCTTCTGTGAGCCAAGGCCAGATGATAATTTTGGTTCCACAGCATCACTGTTTAAAATAGTCTCAACCTGGCTTTGAATTGAACACCTCCAATATAATACATAGAGGAAGGTCAGCACTCTTACAACTATTTATTTTGTTGCCTGGTTGTTTTATGGGGAATCTTTATAACTAAGAAGATGTATGGGCTTAATTTCTTAAAAAGCTAATGCTGGGTAATACTCTCTTTGTAGAAAGCAACCACAATTGGGATCAAATTAAACTTCCCTCTACTGCCTTGTGAATTTTTAGTAGCCTGTAATACAAACTAGCCTGTAATACAAAGTCAGCAGGAAAGAGCATCCATACCCCTGACTGTAACTTCCAACTACTGGTTTAAGGCTTTTGCTGCAAAAGCAGCTGTGCTGCACGTGTACATGTGTGTGCATGTACATGCACGTACACACATGCTTGCACATATTCTCCCATGAAAAACATAAAAAGTAACCTAGCATAGCTGGGGTTTGAACTTGCAGTTGTCTTCGTAGGGAAGGGTTGCTGGGAAATTGCTTATGTTACCTGACCAATGTGTTTTGTTCTGGGTGTTGACGGATTTTACTTTCCACAGTCTTCTGTGTCTAACACTGTGTTGTTTTACTCATATAGACTGTCAACTATTGATGAATCTGGTTCCATTTTATCAGATATCAGCTTTGACAAGACTGATGAATCTCTGGTAATGAACATTTGATCTCTGATAAGTACTTATTTTTCCTATGCATGTTCCCTCAGGAATCTCTGTCATCTCTTCTGGAATTCCTTTAGTATTATTTTATTAATTGATGTTTTTAAAATGATAAATTAACAGACTGGCTTATGTATTTGTTTAGTTTCTGGAAGTGAGAGTATAGACTTCAGAATTTGGCCTGATGTTAAATTTATTTAATGGATCTGTGAGCTGTGTGTACTAATTGGTTATATCTTGGCTTATTAAAGCCTCAGCTAGCAATAAAAAATTTAGCCAGGCTCTATCCAGGCAAGGTTTATTTGCTGCTCCTAGGGGAGAATAGACTTGTGCCTTATTTCTGAATTAGTTTGGTTCTTGAGTAGAACTTAGTCATACTTCACAATTAGAAGGAAACCAGTGCCCTAGATCTCCAGCCAGAAGACTGATGAATGTTTCTAGGTACTATGAATGCTTTGATCAGCAACGGTTAACGTGTCTAAATTCTTTGTTACCCTGCTTTTGCAGGGAAGCACCCTTCTCTTGTGTTTCTGCATAAAAGGACATCTCCTGATATCTCAGTCTTTGATGTTCAGGAGATTGGTAGTTTATTGATTTTTGTTATCTTTTCTGTTTTACTGGCTAAAAGCTAGCAAACAGTGAAATCAGGAGATTATTGGTGGTTGGTCTTCTGATGATAGCAAAATAAGTGACAACTACCCATTACATAGGCTAAGAGTTTTCTGTCCAAACTAAGTGTTTAGGGAGATAATTGCCATTTTATAGATGTGAATATTAGGTAATCACATTTTTAAAATAAGGAATGATATAGAATAGGTTGGGATATATAATAAAACTAGAACATATTATTAGCTGATTTTGGAGCTAAATCTGTGATACGGTATCTGTTGTAACTAAAACTGAATCAAACAACCAGTAGCTACATTACTTGACCATGAATTAGAGAGGCTAAAATTTTTTAACTAAGCTACTATTGCTCTGTACAACTCTTTCTGGATTTTGTGTTTTCGGGGATTATCAGGAGTAAGGAAGTCACAGGTGGCTACAAAAATGAATACAAATGATGTAAAGTGAAGTAAAACTAGACCACAGTATAAGACAAATAATTCTTCAGTGGTGAATGTCTTTTTTTAGGGCCCAAGGAAGAGGGATGATTGAGAGACAAACCTAAACTAGAACTTTTAAAGTGGCTATATTGTATAGAACATCTGAGGAGTCGATAGCAATCCCTTAAGAGCAAGAATCACATCGAACACGATCAGTGTGGTGCCAAACATTCTGTAAAATCTAAAACTAATTACAAAAATAATCAAAAATAAAGAACCAGGCACTGGAAATAATCACAACAGCAGTTGATTCTTTAACCTTTTCTTGCCTCTGTGGTATTGATTCCTGATTCTATTATAATAGCTTCAATTTTGGAAAGAAAGCATGTCAACTTACTGTAGTTCTATAGCTACAACACTTAAGACCCTCTCTTCCCCCTCTTCCTGCATGTAAGTTAGGTAGTCTGGCTCACAAAGCCTTTAAAGTTCTCTGTCAATTTATTTGCACAGGGTTTAGGGGAGGCCTAACCACAGAAATAAACTAATACAGTGTCATTGTCAACAGGATTGGGATTCTTCTTTGGTAAAGACTTTCAAACTGAAGAAGAGAGAAAAGAGGGTATGTATTGGTTTGTTTAGTCTTTTTTACAAAGTAACAAAAATTTTCTCCAGAAATTTTGCCATGATGCTGCAATTCTGACATGTCTCTCTAGCCTTTGTTAACCACATACTACATATGATACTGATGTTCTTTGAAGTAGTAACTCTGGACAGAATCCTGTCCTATTTCACTGTCTGGGCTGCCCTCGGTTCATTGAGTGGAAGGGATGTACGTAAGTATGTTTTCAGTTGTCATAAGAATGCAGGACTTTAACACAATTTTCAAATGAAATGTGTATATAATGGGATATACATAGATCTATTGTATGTACTTGTTTAGGGTACTTAATATGTTTCCAAAGACTTCATGTCCTGAGATGGGATTACAGTCCTACTTTTTCTGGTGCTGTCATCTAAATTTTTTCAAAGCTTGCTCATTTCTTCTAGGGCACTGAGGGCATTTTGTGTTGGTATAACTTCAGCTTTATAGGAAACAGGCAATGAGAGAGAGGACATTGTTATTTACTTTAGCTCTGGTACCTAGGACTTGTATCCAAGTTGTCTAGTGGAATCATTTTATCTTCTGTGCTTCAGATCTTCTATTTGGCACTAAAATTATTGGTCTCTGCCCCATCTCTAGCGTTCTAGTAGCCGACAGTTTGTTGACGGTCCCCCTGGACCTATAAAGAAGAATCGTTCCATTGGTTCCACAGTAGAGCAGGTAAGAATGGTCAGGCCAAGAGCATTGTGTCTTGAACACATCAGAAATTAGGGGCCCCAAGCATTAAAAACCCTGAGTCAACCTTGCATAATGATAACCCTTTTACTTTGATAGAGCTGTTTGGTGAGAGTTTTTCTATGTAATAGGATCCTTAGCATCCATTTGAATGAAATTACTCTGATTAAGTAAACAGCTGTTAGCTTATGTTTGATTCTTAGTTGCTTGTATATATGCCCCCATGACCTATATTTCTGTTCTGAATTATGAGATTTCAACTTAAGAGTGTTTTGAACTGGAGCCTTCAATCCTGACAGACCAGGGACTTTTTCAGCCACTTCAAAGCACCCTGTAGCAGAAGGGAAATTAGATTCAAATGCTTGTCCTTCCCTCATGATTACATGTGTTTCAGGGGAATGAATCCATAGTTGCAAAAACTACAGTGACTGTTCCCAACGATGGCGGGCCCATCGAAGCCATGTCCACCATTGAGACAGTGCCATACTGGACCAGAAGCCGGAGGAAGACAGGTCTGCTGCATTTGTGGCTAAATTGCCTATGTTAAACAACTGGTAAAATCTGGGGAGAATTGGTTCCTTAGACCCTTGCTGAGGCTGGGATTGGATGTTTTGGGTAGTTTTCTTCCTGCTGCTTACTTGGGCTGGAGCACTTGTCATGCTCTACTTTTGGCTGGCTGGCTAGCCTGGCCAATGCCCTGCCGTATACATACTTGTAATTCTTGAAAAGGTTTTTTTGCACAGCCATTATATTCACTTCTCATAATGGTTACACGTTACTGTTTATCTATCAAATATACCAAAATTGGGGTCAATTGAGGAGGAACAAAATACTTAAAACACAAAGCTGAAAGTTGGTTGTTTTCTAGGTGCTTTACAACCCTGGAACAGTGACTCCACCTTGAGCAGCAAGCAGCTGGAGCCAAGAAGTGAAACAGACAATCCCAGCACTCCACAGAGTAACGGAGGGATGCGCCTGCATGACTTTGTCTCTAAGACGGTATGTAAACCTGCGATTGCTCCTTCTTTGGGGCGCATTTAATATTTTAAGTGTGAAAGTTATATATACCAGATACACATTTAAGTATCTTATGTTATAAAGTTAAATGTTGAATTTTCTTTATCTTTCCAATCCCACTCTCTAGCGGTAACTACTGGTTACAGTTGTTTATCTTTACATTCTATGAGAGTGAATTAAAAGAAAGCAGTTTTCAGAAGCAGTTGTTTGTGCTTTCTAGTGATACATATTAACATTTTATGCTTAAATATAGCACGTTTTAACTTCATCGCATTTGATTTCTTCATAAAAACCCAAGCAAATTGACTGAGGCTCAGGAGTCAACTGGCGTGTTTGAGCCACATGAAAATAAGTGGCAGAGTTAACATGGTGTTCTGACTCCTTGTCCACAAGTTCTTTCCATTACTGAGCCCTGCTCCCCTCAGGTGGATGACCACACCCAAGTTACTTAACCTCTTTCTGCTGCTGTTTCCTTATCTTAAAATGAAGAAAAAAAAAAGAATCCTATTTGTAGGATTATTTTGAGAACTACACAAGTAAATATTCATAAATTAGAAAGTTGTTTGGCACGTACTTAATCCGTGTTAGTTGATGTTGACGACGCTCTTCTAATTCAGTCCACTCTGTGTCATCCTCAGGTTATTAAACCCGAATCTTGTGTTCCATGTGGAAAGCGGATAAAATTTGGCAAGCTGTCTCTGAAGTGTCGAGACTGTCGTGTGGTCTCTCATCCAGAGTGTCGGGACCGCTGCCCCCTTCCCTGCATTCCTACCCTGATAGGAACACCTGTCAAGATCGGAGAGGTATGACCTGTGGGAGCCAGCAGTGTATTAGGCTTCTTTAGCTTTTTCCAAAGCTTAACATCAGGTTTTGTTCCAAAATTAATGATGCCAAGTACATTTCCTTCCATGAAGAATGAATAGAAATTATAAAATATTAACTTGCAACAGAGTCCTGTTTGGGTTTCTCTGTTTAGTAAACATTCCAAACCAAACTCTCTCCTTTCTTTTCCCTCCCCTCCTTCTCTTCTCCTTTCTCTCTCCCTTCCCTCTTTCCTCCTACCCCTCCTTCTCTTCTGTTCCTTTCCTTTTCTTCCTTTCTTTCCCCTCCCCATCCTATCTTATTGGGAAATTTCAAACATATGGCAGTAGAGAGATTAGGATAACTAATCCTTGGTTCCTATCACTCAACTTCCATGAATACTGATTCATGTCCAATCTTGATTTATTAATACTGGGGTCTCTTCCTCCCAGCCCTGTACAGTGAATGTTTTGAAGCAAGTCCCACTCATCAAATAATTTGATCTGTGAACATTCTTTCTCTTAAGTTAGAGATAGTCCATTACTAGGCTATTAAGATTAGATTGCTCATTTCTAAAAATTTAGTCAATCCATTAAGAAATTTATTGTACGAGCAACATAGCAAGAATCAAAACAAAATGACTATGCTGCTACCCAACCCCCAGCAAATCAAATGTTACTTTTCTTTAAAAGAGTTCTTATCCATGCAGGCAATTTTTTACAAATTTTCTGTACTCTAATATAGAACCATGGGATTCTTCCCTACAGGTAGGTTTGTGTCACCTGTGAGTTGTGTTAAATAATTTTTCTTACTAAGAATTAAGTGTAATTAATATTTAAATGTAAAAAAGATTTTCTTCTTTAGAGCAATACAAGTCATTATTGCTCGCTCTCTGATGCCCTTGAGTAGAAGAGAAGCAGAGGCGGAGTTGTAGCTAGTGGTCTTATTTACTTGTTCTTGCAAGAATATGTGACCATAAATCAGTCCTGGTGTGGAGGGGGGAAAGTAATTGAGAGTCTCTGTTCTAATATATGCTTGGGGAATAAGAATTTGAAAATAGACATGATGTCCCAGCGTGAGTATTTGTCTGGAGATGGTTCTTCCCACTGGTCTTCCTCTGCTTATCTAAGTGGTAGAAATAATAATTTAAAATTCTCCCTTTTCAGGGAATGCTGGCAGATTATGTGTCCCAGACTTCCCCAATGATCCCCTCCATTGTTGTCCACTGTGTAAATGAGATTGAGCAGAGAGGGCTGACTGAGGTAAGAGTCAACCTGGGGGAGGGTGAATTTGTTATGTGTTAATAATTAGGAGGTTCTTAACTGAAAGTGTCATCTTGATAACAGACAGGCCTGTATCGGATCTCAGGCTGTGACCGGACAGTAAAAGAGCTAAAAGAGAAATTCCTCAGAGTGAAATCTGTGCCCCTCCTCAGCAAAGTGGATGACATCCATGCTGTCTGTAGCCTCCTGAAAGACTTCCTTCGAAACCTCAAAGAACCCCTTCTGACCTTCCGGCTAAACAAAACCTTTATGGAAGCAGCAGGTAAGGGCTGATCTCAGTGGCTGACTTGAGGCCGGCAGGGCAGGAACTCTTGACTGTCTGTGTGCTGTTTACAGTACGGTGCCTGAAATGGTGGGTGCTCAAGTACTTTGATGGATGACTAGCTGTAGCCGTGTTCCCCACGCCTGCCTGTCCTCTGACCAGCAGGACACCAACAGGCTTTTTGTTGTTGCTTCCTGTTGTTTTTGATCAAGTTTCAGGTTGTCCTTTTGAACTTGGAGCCATCTTTGATTCGTTTTCCTCACACCCCATACTTAATCCACTGGCAAATCTGGTCAGCAGAGGTCTAGTAAAATGTGCCTTAAATTGGAAATTTGTCACTCCTTCTACGAATACTCTTGACATCTCTCATCCGACAGTGATTAGAACCCACTGGTTTTCCTGTTTCTGCTCTTGCCCTATAGAGAATGTTTCTTGCACAGTAGCTAACATGGTCCTTTTTAAACTTCAATTCGGTGATGCCCCTTCTGTTCTCAACATTCACCAGGGAGTTCCTGTCACTCGGGATAAAACCTGTAGCCCTTCACATGGCCCAAAGATCCTACAAGATTTGGCTCATCACTGACTGGAATGATATTTGCAGGATTTGCTCCTTTATTTCTTTCAGGGGTTTTTTTTCCTTTTTTTTTTTTTTTTTTTTTTTAATATCTTAACCCTCAGAACTCCTTTCCTAATGACATTTTCTAAAATAACATCCCCCATTACTTTCTAGTTTCTTGCCTGCCTCATTTTATTATATCTATCACTACCTAAGAGATACTTGCTTTTTTGATTAACTCTCCCAAAAAATGTACGTTCCATGAGGCAAGGTCTTTGTTCAATTCCGCTTTATCCTGAGCGTATAGAACACTACCTGGTACATAGTAGGCCCTTAAACATGTTTTATAAATGAACACCTTCTTGATAATTGTATTCACTGCAGTTGTATGTCTGCCTTCCTAGCAACATGGCTTTCTAGCTGCTTTCTCTAACTGCAAGAGCTGGTTTCTTAAAGGCTCTGATTTCTAATATTGAACTGTTGGCCAGTATCCTGCTTCATAATGAAACTAGAGTCTGATGTAGTCATGAACCTAAATCAGAAGTTTCAGAAGCTTATTGTATAGATGAGACTTTGTAGTCAATATCTTGGAAGCCCACCGTGAAGGAGAAGAAGTCTAGGCCTCTTGGTGCTTTCTTTTCATGTACAGAAATCGCAGATGAGGACAACAGCATAGCTGCCATGTACCAGGCTGTTGGTGAACTGCCCCAGGCCAACAGAGACACATTAGCTTTCCTCATGATTCATCTGCAGAGGTGGGTACAGCAGAAACTTGTTTCTGGGAGTTAGGGAATTTTCCAAGTGGAAGATGCGTGTTGCACGTTAGGGAGGGAATGTGAGGGATGAATTATTTTCTGAAAGATCGTGCATGTTGGTCTTCATTGAAGTGGAGGAACAAGTCTTCTAATCGAATGCTCTTTTGCTTAGAGTGGCTCAGAGCCCAAGCACCAAAATGGACATTGCCAATCTGGCTAAAGTCTTTGGTCCTACAATAGTTGCCCATGCTGTGCCCAATCCAGATCCAATGATAATGTTACAAGACATCAGACGTCAGCCCAAGGTAGGCAGAGGTGTGTGTGTGTGTGTGTGTGCATTTATATATATATATATGAATTTGTCTAACATGAGAATGATGAGGAGTGGGCCCTGAGCCTTTGGAAGTTTGCTAACACGTCTCGTGGCTGGTAGGTAGTGGAACGCCTGCTCTCACTGCCCCTGGAATACTGGAGTCAGTTCATGATGGTGGAACAAGAGAACATTGACCCCATGCATGTCATTGAAAACTCAAATGCCTTTTCTACGCCACAGACACCAGATATTAAAGGTAAGCCCTAGGTTATGCTTAAAGGGCCTGACTCCCTCTCTAGTTTGGGTTATGTGCCCTCTCCTGCCTTGCTAGAGCTATTTGAGATTCATATTCTTCAGTACATATTAAACTCCTTTGGAGAACTCTTAAAGGAAAATTTGTATGGTTCTACCATTCTAATATCTTTTTCTACTTTTCCACATTCTCTTTCTTTACCCATAAGGATATTTTTAAAATATAATTTGTTCTTATTTCACTTAGCTTATTGTGAGAACTTTTTCTGTTACTATGTGATCTTATTTATCATTTTTATGGTCAGAAAATGTAATTTACTTAAATGTTCTATTAAGTATTTATTTTTTTGCTTTTATTGAAGTATCGTATGCAATCTTATGTTGGTTTCAAATGTACAACACAGTGGTTCAACAGTTACCCATATTATTAAATCCTTATCCCCTCTAGTGCGGTTACTATTATCAACATAGAAAGATGTTACAGAATCACTGAAATGTTCTATTAAGTCTTAATGTTATTTTCAGTTTTTCGTAATTATAAATAATGCTGCCATCAACATTATGTATGTAATATCTTTCTTTCCTCTAATGATGAATTCCCAGGATGGGAATTTATATAAATTAAATCAAAGGGCTTGAACACTTTTGTTTCTTGATGTATTACACCAAAAAGCTTTCACCAATTGGTATTGCCACCAAAAATGTATGAGCTGGTTTCATTCAGTGGCATTAAAGACCTATTCTTTCATTATTGAAAGTTACTTTTTAAGGGAGCATATTGTTTTTTTCTAGTGTAGGTGTAAATCAAATAGATGTTAGATTTGTGAAGTTTGGGGTTTGTGAATGGCCTAAATCAAGAAGTGAATGTCAACTGTTGATTGAGCAGTTGCCTGCATAATTCAAAAGAAATACTGGTGTGTTACAAAATGATGACAAAAATGATCTCTGGGACTTTGCAAGGTCTCTAACGTTAACTTTTTAAATGCTTCATAGTGTGTTCAGCTAAAACCAGCCACCTACAGGGTGCTTTTATCCCCTCTCCTTTAAAAATATGTCTTAACTTTTACTGAAGTGAGTTTACTGGGCCCTGTGACCACTCCTGAGCATCAGCTTCTCAAGACTCCTTCATCTAGCTCCCTGTCGCAGAGAGTCCGCTCCACCCTCACCAAGAACACTCCCAGGTATGTGGAACTGGCTTGCTTAGAAATGAAAAAATGACTGCTTCCTTCAACTTCTTTCCCATCACACTGAAGCGTATTGAAAAAAAAATTTAATTAGATCTTAGATAGTGGCTAGACTTGAAAAGGAAACCTGGAGCCATAAGGACCCCCTTTTTTGAAAAGGGCCTAAAGGAATTTACTGTTTCCCCTCTCTCATCTCAGGCTTCAAAGGGTAGCTTACAGAGGAGCTGTTGGGGGTTTCCAACTTCTGGTTGATTTTATCAAGTAATGTTAGAGTTGTTTATTTACCATTTTTTATAGAGTACTGTTCCAATTTGTTCTCTGTTTTAGATTTGGGAGCAAGAGCAAGTCTGCCACAAACCTAGGACGACAAGGCAACTTTTTTGCCTCTCCAATGCTCAAGTGAAGTCACGTCTCCAGTTACTTCCTGGCATTTACTGACGGCAAGGAAGGGCACCTGTACTCTCTGTTCGGCAGCCTCCTGTACTCATTACTACTTTTAGCATTCTCCAGGCTTTTAATCAAGTTTAATTGTGCATGGGGGTTTTATTAAAACTATATATATCTCTCTCTGCTTCTCAAGTAACATAATATCAACACCTTGTGCTGTCATTGGTGGGAGCTTTTAGATGGGAGATCTTTACAGGGGTGGAAGGGATAATACAGAATTCATCATGATTTTTTTGGGGGCTGGGGTGGGCATCCCTTTGGCTTAAAGCCAAATGCTATTCATGAAATGACCTTTCTCTGGTGTTATTTAGAACAGATATCCATGAGACAATGGCAGAAGCCTTACCTCTTTGGTAAGACTGACTTATCTCAGTGGGACGGGGGAGGGCAGGTAAAGAAAGTTTGGACAGAGGGTTTTGAACAGCTCCTTCTGAGAACTTGGAGGCACCCTTCCCCCATTATGAACTGAGTTATGACCTGCAGCCTTCCTAAAAATGGGATGGGGTGAAGACGAAACTAGTAATGGGAATATACTTAGCTTTAATTTGGATTGATTAGGTTTAATAGTATTAAGTGGCATGACCTTGTCAAAGTGATATTACAACTTGTATTTATCTCTAACGGGCCTCTGGCTGGACTTCGGGTTTTGTTGGGGTCAAAGCCATTTTGTTCTTAAGCTGAACTCATTCTGATGCTGGGCTCCCCACCCCCTTGTCCATTGGAGCCCTACTTCTAAAGGTCAGTATGCTGCCTATTTGGCATCCCAACTAACAATTAAGAGTAAGTAGGCTCTAAGGGAAGATTGTCAATATTTTGTGTGGCAGAAAAGCCAGTCATTTTGTCTTTGCACTTTGGTTGCTGAAATCTTCCTATGGAACATAGCACATCTGGATAAATATGAGCTTTTTCTTCCATTAAAACTATTTCCAGTATTATAAAAATGTTTTCTTCAATAGAATGTTTCTCACCCATAGTGACCCTTGTCTATAAAACACATATTTGGAATAACATTTGGAAAAAAGTAAATAGTTTTTTCAAAATGAATGTGCAGTCGGCTTTCTTGTCCTAAAAGGTAATCTTCAACACTTTTCTTTGAAAATATTTTTCAGAGTGTTTTGAGTCTGTTCATCTCCATCCCTCTCCCATTCCAGCTTTACCACCACCAGGAGTTTGTTTCTCCGTTTCTCATCAAGTATCTTTAATTGTCCAAATTGAAGTCCCAGATTTGTCCTATGACTCTTACCTCTTGTTTGAAGAAACTACTTTAAACAAAAAACAAACTTTTAAAATGAGTCTTTAGAGACCAGAATGGTGCAGAATTTAAAAAAAATGATCCTGGCTGCCTGAAACATCCTTCACGGCTGGAAGTGACTCTGGAGTGAGTTGGCATGATTAACTGAGAGCACCTGCACTTGGAACTCTGAAGCTGGTGAACAGAATGTATTTGAGATTGAGTGTAAACAGTTGCAGGCTTAATATGTAACCGTGGAGAGAGGAGGCAACCTACTGGCTTTTTTCCCAGGAGGTGGCTGCTCTCACAGCAGGGAGATTTTGCCTCAGCAAATCATCAGAGGATGGGTCCCATCTCCCCAGGCTCCCCTTTTACACTCACAGGCCTGTGGGCTCTATTTTTTTAAACTTTGTTCTTGATGCCTTCACTTTTCTTACATCTCTGCAAGCCTCGTGTTGGCCTGGATCCATATCTGCTGTTCAGTAGTATCTCCCCAAGGTGCATTTGAAGTCGCTAATGTAGGGGAAGTAAATGGATTGTATAATGTTAGGGAAGGCAAGGCTACCCTATGCAGGAACTGATGGCCCATTAACGGAAAAGGAAATGGTCCTGTGTGTCAGATGTTGGCAGCCAGTTGCTCAGTTTTGGGCTAGGCCAAGAGACCTAGCCATGGAAATAATTCTGATGTTAGCGAAGGGAAATATGTACCCACCTTCGCTTCTTTAACAGTACTTCATGTGGAACAATTTGACTTCAAGGGCTTTCTTAATTAAATTATACTACCACTACCTGATGTAAGATCTGTGGAAAGGGTCCAGTGGAGTGACTGTCACTCCCATCTCCTATTTCTGCTCCTGGACTGCCTCTCACTCTGCCTTTCATGCAGTTCAACTTTACTATTTCATTTGCTAATAACTTTAACCTTTAAATCTTGAAATCCATTTTCCATTAGTCTGTGTAAGACTACTAAGTTTGATGTTTATTTAACTGAGCAAGCATTACATGGTTTGATTCAGCAACACCAATTTGCATTTATTACTACTAGGTGTTTAAAGATCTTTGCTTCCTTGAGACAGTGCATTCATTGCTTGCAGAATAGAAGGCAAGAAGGCATATGAGTTTTGATCAGAGGACTATGGAGTATTCACTTGATTCACTATGGCAAAAATAGTCATCCTGGCTATGAACCGAACCTGTGGCATCTGGAAAGGAGCCTTGTATTTTTAAGTTCATACTTAAATTATCAAGCAACTCAAAGGGATAAGTACTGCTTAGTGAGTGCGGGGGGCAGAGATACTAGGATGCTGTTTTTGGTTGGTTGCAGGAGGACCTCCCTGCCCACCTCAAGCGTCAAATAGGCAGACACATACATATGCATATCCGTATGGTATGTGATTTTGCTCTTGGAAAAGCTTTTGGGAGACCCACTGCTGTGCCTGGAACACCAAGTGGTTTGTTTAATCAGGCATCCCCTTTTCTTGGACTCCCAGCGTGTGCAGGAGAGCACTTGTGGAAGTCCAGAGCAAAGAAGCAAGGTGGCTGAAGCTCAGTGGTCAAGTCGGCAGAGCTCACCCGGAAGGTTGTCCACCCATATGCTCTGGAGATGGTCTTGATCATGACTCAAGTTTTAGCCACTGGTGCAAAAGCTTTTAAGCTTTCAGGGTCAGGGCATGTTAGTCACTGTGCTTTTAGTGTAAACAGCGTTTGGAAAATGGCTACTTAACTGAAGAATTTAGTAATTAAAAAGATCCTGCTCCCTGCAGCTGCTATATTATTTTGTAAATAAGTGAAGGCCCCAGGCCAGGGGGTTCTTAACTTGTATAGTTTATTAGACTCTGGTTCTCCCAGTCTGTATTTGTTGATGGTTTCTATTCACGAAGTCAGGCAGAAGACAGTTTGACATCACCAGACCTGACCTTGTAGTGTGTGGGAACCTTGTCCTCTGCAGTCCTGTGGGATGGGAAAGGAGGCCACTCTTTGGGGACTCAGTTGGAAGCAGAAATTTCTCCTTTTGTCTGCCTTCTCTCTCTCTAACTTGCCAGGCTTCATTTAGTTGCATTGTTTTTATACAGATTCCTCTCACATCTCACACAGTTGGACACCATCTGTGTGCTTAGCTCAGACACATGTAAATGTATATTTAGGCTTCTAATAGAGCACTTGCCAGTCAATATCTTCTCTGGTCATGAATGAAGATGGAATTCAGAACCGATTCCCCATAAAGCCTCTAGGAAGTACAGTGTGATTTACAAAAACAGTGCTTTTATTTATCATCTTACTTGAACTCACCACACCCATGTGCAGGGGAGCATAGGTGACATCCCAACTGACAAATTCAGAAAGGCATTTTGGCTCAAATTCCCACAAACTGCCACATAGTTTAGCTGGAATGAGAACCTAGGGGCTTGCATTTCCCACTTTGGAGGTCAGCTGTGATACTTCTTCAGCATCATGGGGCCTGTTAATATATTATTGGGTACATAAGTGATTCCACTCAGGGCTGTATGTGGATTTATTCATATACTCTCAACAGGTAACCCAGAAAGAGCAGGGAGGCCCAGACTGCTGGGAAAAGTATTTGGGACAGGAGAATGTCCTAATGGTTGGGGCATTGTCCTAATGTCTGGTAGAATCGAAGACCTGGGCCTGGTGATCTAGAGCTGTTTTCTGTGTGGAAGGAGGAGGATGAGCCTGGTGTGAGCACTTGAGGTCGCTCCTGGTGGGAGTTTGTTCTCAGGCCACCCATGTGCATCTTGTGTGCTCTGAAGCTTAGAGCCAAGAACGGGCAAGTCTCTGAGCCAAAACCATCAGCTTGCTTCTAGCAATGCATCAGCGGATTAGCTTATTGGCTTTCCCTGTGAGTGGCATTAGCTGTCACCCCGTCTCGTGCTCACCATCTGGCTTTGAGTAAGAAGTCTTTGAGTGATCTCTTCAGCAGCTTGCTGTGTGCCAGGGCTTTCTGAGGGCTGTTCACTTTCTCCCTCATCAACCTTAGGGCCCAGTGCTAAGAAGAGGTAGTCAGTCTGTTGTGTC
Source organism: Manis javanica (assembly GCF_040802235.1). NCBI lineage: Eukaryota > Metazoa > Chordata > Mammalia > Pholidota > Manidae > Manis > Manis javanica. Next base: position 87,892,118 of record NC_133165.1, read on the forward strand.
CACACATACGCACACCTAGGATCAGAAGAATAGACTTCAGACAAAAAAAACAAAGGAGAATGAATCTGTGGTTAGTGGTTAAAGTCTTTGTTGTCAAAAGTGGATCTATCCTAGGGGAGTTTTTAAAATGGGAGTCGCTCCTGCCACAGAGAAAACTCTTTCTGCCTGTGAGATGATATAGTTTGTCCAGGTTTTAATAGAGTGAGAGATATGAAGGGGCTGGGAATTTTCTTCCTCATTGGAAAGCAAAGCCTGGGGGAGGGGTACTTAAATGAACCACATCCCTTCCTCCCAGAGAGCTGGCTGCCCTTTCCTCCTAGGAGATTGACTGGGGCTAAATGCCTGATGCTTCTGGATTGAGTCCAGCCCCTCGGCAGAGCAGCCACACTGGAAATACAGCTGCTGGCATTAAAGGGCTAAGCCCTTTCCAGCTGCTTTGCTTTAACAGGAACTGCCTGCAGTCGGCAGCTTAAGGGAGCTGTCTTAGCCCAGATTAAGAGGAAATGAGTAATCTCAGCATCTTCTCATGGCACTGGCCTGGAGGGTCTGGGAAAGATAACCTGGTAGGGTGGGAAGTGGTTGGGTAAATGGTGTTGGAGTGCTGGGTGATTATCTCCTCTGAAATGATGGTCCCAGCTTGGCATGTTTTGCCTGCATGAAAAAAGTGGGATCTTCAGTGGACTCCCTGGCATTGAGGGAGATGAGGTGTTTACCATGGGGGGTGGCCTGGGTACTTAAAAACTAGAAGAGCAACAGGTGTGCTAGAGGTACTGAGAGCCCGTGAGGGCGATGGTACCCACTCTTGGAGGATACTTGAGACCTTCCAGAGTGGGTCCCGCTTTGGCCTTCCAGTCCCCTTTAAAATCTGATTTAGTGAGCCAAGATTTGAATGGTCATTTTCTTGATAGTAAGATGCACATAAAAACATATTTTAAGATTTCTGAGAATTGGGATGTCTGTAATCAATGGTAGCTTAAAAATACAATGCAGTATTTCTTAGTGGCTCATAAAATAGTGATGCATCTTACTGTCCATGTTCTTTGGGTTAGAAGTGTTAGCTGTTACTGGGATAGACTGAGGGCCAGACCAGACATGGAGGCCAGGGAACCTGCCACTTAGCTGTAATCAAAGAGATTTAAAAGAGGGGGTTCCTCTGGGTCTGAGGGAAGCTGCACAGAGGAAAAGCAAGGGTCAGCCCCAGGACATCTAGCATGAAAAGGCAGACGAGCACTGCAGGGGGGTATCGACATCAGTCCAGGTATGGCCCCCAGAGCTGTTACATCTGATCCCTGAGTCAGAGGGGGCAAAAATCACTGTGAATCAGTGAGGCTATGACCAAAATGGTACCTATCCTGGTGCGGCTCTGAAGTCACAGTACAGTACGGAGACATGTGGGCACCTTAACACTTCACACATAAGAGGTTAGAGGTGTTAAAGACTGGATAGGGAGTTGGGAGTATTTATTGCAATTCTTTGTCCAATTTGCTTACCAGATACAGAATTACCAGGTCTTTGCTCCCTTGAAACTGGAAGGCCGTGGTTTGGGGACCAACAGAAAAAGGGCAGTCAAGTGAAGGAACCTGTTGCCCTGAGATGAGAAGTAGGGTAAAATATAATTTTGTTTAGGAAGGTCTTCCTGCTTGGGTAGAGAGAGCTGTTCAAATAACTATGAAATCGTGTGTTAGATGCAAGAATGCAAGTGGGTGCTCAAAGGAGGGGGAACCTGGAGGCTTAGGAGAGTCTTAGGCAATGACAATAAGGTTAGATCCCATATGAACAAGGCAGCTGGAGAGGGCCAGAAGCAGATTCTGGGCTAAGGAAGCCCTTTTAGCCGGGGGTGCTCCATAACCAGACACCCCCGACTGCTGTCCTGGCCTCATGTGGCTGTGGCCGGAGGCCGGCCTTATCCATCTGTCTGGAGTGGTGGGGTGGTTGCTGGTCCCTGTCCCTGTCTCTGGCCCTCTTCACCCCAGCTCTGGCAATAACTGGCCCTGTATCTGACTTAACCAGAGGTCTGAAACAGTTGTTCACTCCCCCCTTTTCTGCCCATTAACTGCATCCTATTAATACCACTGGACTCCCCGCTCATAAAGCCCATTCACTAACCATGTCTGCCTTCCAGCTTTTGCTCAGTGTAACTGCCCCTTGGTGTGGCTGCCCCTCCCTGAGAAGTGATTACAGATCTTGACTGTGAGGACCCCCTGAGAGGCCACCACTTGGCCTAACGCTTCATCCTGATTAGCCTTTAGCTTCTCCCCTCCCTGTCTTCCGCCTGATGTGGCTGGGGCCCCAGCATTGGCTGTGGGTTCGCCTCTCTCTTGAAGGGAGCTCTCCCATCTGCTCCAGGTCCTGTATTCCAGCCCTCTGGGCCCAGAGGGACTGAGGTGATCTCCTCTCCTGACCCAGGGGACTCTTGCAATCAGCTAGTTTTAGATCACTCGACCTCATTACACATCAGAGGTCGCAGAATTTGATCTGGGCTGCCTCTTAAACCCCCAGCTCTGATGGCTGCTCCCTTGTTTCCTTAGCTCTCACAGGAAACCCACAGGCTCAGAGTCCTGCTGCTCTTCACCTCGGTGTACGCCCCCAGCCTCCTTTCCTCAGTCCCCGAGCCTCCCACGGTCCAGTTCCCAGGCGTGATCACCGCAGCGGCCCAACTCTGTTCTGAGGAGGCCCATATGTCTTGGGTTGGACTCTTGACTCTCTTTTTCTTGGGATCCTCCTCCTCAAACACACACATTCTCTCTCCTCTGCTCAAGCTGAGCCTGGTTATGGGGAGGAAGTGATCCTTTCTTTAGCAATAGCCAGTCTGTTAGAAACTGCAGGCAACACAGCTGAGCCCATTGGCAGAGGGCGCAGGCTCCTCCAGAGATGGAGAGCTGGCTGTGTGGCAAGCACAGCATGGAATGCATCCCATGGAGTTCTTCCAAGCCCCCGTGTGAATCGACCCCATTTTCCAGTTGAGGGAAGTGATGTTCAGGATCCTTAAGTACCTTGCTCAAGTTCACACAGCTGTAAGTGCCTGGGCCTTTAAACTATTTCAACCTCTATTCTACCTTTATGTAGTCTTTTTTATTTTTATTTTTTTATTTTATTTTTTTTGAGAGGGCATCTCTCATATTTATTGATCAAATGGTTGTTAACAACAATAAAATTCAGTATGGGGGGTCAACGCTCAATGTACAATCATTAATCCATCTCAAGCCTAATTCTCGTCAGTCTCCAATCTTCTGAAGCATAACGAACAAGTTCTTACATGGTGAACGAATTCTTACATAGTGAATAAATTCTTACATGGTGAACAGTACAAGGGCATTCATCACAGAAACTTTTGGTTTTGATCATGCATTATGACCTATAAACAATCAGGTCAAACATGAATATTCGTTTGATTTTTGTACTTGATTTATATGTTGATCCCACATTTCTCCTATTATTATTATTATTTTTATTTTTAATAAAATGCTGAAGTGGTAGGTAGATGCAAGATAGAAAACATAGTTTAGTGCTCTAAGAAGGCAAATGTAGATGATCAGATGATCAGGTGTGTGCCTATGGACTAAGTATTAATCCAGGCTAGACAAGGGCAGCAAGACATCCACGGATGCAGAAGATTTCTCTCAAAGCAGGGGGGGTGAGGTTCTGAGCCTCACCTCTGTTGATCCCCAAATTCTCACCTGATGGCCCCCCGTCTTTTTTTTTTTCTTTAAACCTTGCACAGATCTTTTAGGTCAAAGTGATTTTCTTTGGAAAGTGAAAGTCTCTGGATCATCATCTTGGTCCGCCTCTCCCCTCAGTACAAGGAGCCCAGGCGTGTCCCAGAATCTCTCTGGGGTCTCCCCCTTGCAGTGTGGTCCCAGTGTGTCCTCTTTACACCCTGGAGGTGGCAGTGGGGGTGGGAAGTGGAGAGGCGCTTCCTTCCAGCCAATGGGGCAGCAACAGCCTAGGCCCTGTGCTCACATCATCTGCTCCTGCTAAGACAATCATCAACATAAAAGGCTAATAGTATTAATCACCAAGGCACCCGTCCTGAGTACCCCCTCCCTTTGGGGAGAATTATGAATTGCAATTGCAGATGGCTCCCCTGATTGAAGGCAGTGCTCAGCAGGGAGAAGGCCCAGATCAGATTAACCACCATTAATTAAAAACTTTCCCTGGCAAACGGGAGGAAGGGCTGGCACATCAAGGGTCTGCCTGGTTGGGTCTCTGTCCTCCCCAGGTTCCCACCCCGCACCCAGGCCCAGGGGCTGTGACTGAAGTGTGTTGCCCTGCCCCGGCCAGAATCACGGAGATGTGGCTGCTGGGAGGCCAGCCCTTGCCTCACCCAAACAGATAGCCAGCAGCTGACCTATACAGGGCCCGGAGGAGCAGACACCAACGTTTGCTGACTCGTTCCGGGGTCTAACTTGGGATTCTCTTTAGAGTCTAACCTTAGTCTGATGGAGCACCGCTTAAAAGGACTGTTCGTGAAAAGAGCCACCAGTTTTCTCTCCTGGCAACACCCTTCAGTGCCGGAAGTTCCTGGGACAGAGATCACAGAATCTGCTCTGGGGTAGTGGGTGGGGGCTCAAGCGTGGCTGTGCACCCTCTTCCCAGCAGCCCCTACCCGTGAGCAGAGGTTTCTCAGCTGCTGTCATCTCGGCTCCTTTGGAGCTGTAACTCCTGAATTCTCTTGATCAATTACTGCCGCTCCTTCCTCCCCAGCCACCCAGCATTCATTCGTCAAACTTACATCGAGCACCCAGCATGTGCATGGCTCTGGGGATGCAGAAATAATTTGTCTAGGAGCTTAGCCTATTGCAGGAGCTCCACCCCACTGCCCTCTTCAACTTTCCAGTTCCTGCTTCCTTCCCCTGGCTGCAGCTTGTATAAGCCCCCTGGAGCTCTACTTTGGAAAATTCTAAGCTTGGAGCAGGGGAGACTTTAGGTGGCTGTGGTACTGAGCAGGGTGACCTTTAGCAAGTCAATCACATCCTCCACACACACAGAGAGATCTGCTCCTAAAAGGGCACAAGAAGCCCTGGGCTCTGAGAGATTGGAGATGGATGAGCAGGGCCCAGCCTGGAGAGATGTGAATAGTGCTGGGCCCCGACCGTGTTACAGAACACTGAGGACGGCTACCATGGCCACAGGCCTCGGGGACTCAGCTCTTGCACTAGTCACAGGCTGGGCCCTGTCACCCTGCCCTTGAAAGACTTTGGCAGCCCTTCCCCCATCCCCAGCGCCTTTGGAGACATCATGGAAAAGGACCCATCTTTTTTATGGATTCAGTACCTCAGGGTACCATGGTGATGGGCACCATAGAGATGAGAGGAACTGACTTTTATTGGCTTGTCTCTTCACTCCAGGGTCCCTCCGCAACCCCGCACTCCGCACACTCACAAAGCCCCCAGGTCAGGAGGCCCAGGAGAGGAGGAGGCAGGACCCTGGTGAGTGGGGCAGATGAAATGAGAAAACAGACTCTCTTTTCCCTCCCTCTCAATTGTCTCCCTCTCCTTTCTTCTCTCCTCCCTCCTCTTACCAACAGCAGTTGTTCTCAGACTCAATAAGTACAGTAACAGCAACAATAGTCGTCATTTATTGAGTTTGTTTTCTAGCATTTTTAACTTCGAAAAACAATTCCAAACTCTTGCTTTCACAATTTCCTGGGGGAGAATTGTGCCCATTTTACAGCTGAGGAAGCAGAGGTCCAGAAGGACCCCAAATCATAGGCAGAGTACATTCACAGCAGTTTGTCAATATTAATGAACTGATAGCGACTCTGGTGATCCTTCAGAGGCACCTAATTGCAAATCTTCATTGTCTGGGTCAGTCCCTAGTTCCTTGGGATTTAACAGATTTTTGGGGATCCTGGTGGAGCACAGAATGATGCTAGGGACAGCTGTGGCCCCAAGTCATAGACCGAGGGCTGGGCTAGGAACTCCCCCCTCTGAATGCTTGTTCCTATGAATGAGCCTGTGGGGTGGACAGTGGGCAAATGCCTGGGGAGGGCCTGCCCTGGAAAGGCCTGTTTGGACCAAACCTCCCTTGCCTATATCCTGCCCCTCTGCGAGCCCAAGAAAAGGCTCCTCTCCATCAGCTTTTCTCAAGTGGATGTCCTCTCTTGAATTTGGAAGAGTGGGGAATGACCATCTATTGGGAGGGCAATCTGTCCTCAGGAAGCCCCCAGTCTGCAGCGAGAAGCCGTAGCCCCCAAACCATACCCAGGAGCAGATCTATTCCTCTGAGGGATGCAGAGGCTCTCCCAGGGCCTGATTCTTCTGGGAAGTCTGGCCCCTCCTCCCCAAGGGTAGGGTGAGAAGTTAGGGTTCCCTGAGCTTCCTATAGCCCTCAGTCTCCAAGCAGAGTGCTGTCTGGGCTCCAATTCTGGAGTCCAGATGGATGAGAGACGGGGAAGGCAGTCATGAATTCCCTTGCCTTCCTCTGCTCTGTCCAAGTAAGAAATGTGGGAGGAGGAAACTGAACAGATTTGCTCCCCAGATCCTTTTTGTCTAGAAATGTAATGCAGGGATAGGAGCTGGCATCCCCCACATACTCTGTTAGGACAAGCGGCGAAGCCTCCCCATCCCCTCTTGCAAGCTTCCCTTCCCCCAGGAAAATCCAGAGTCCAGTCATACAGGACATGCTGCCCACCTCCCAGGCTCGTCTCAGTAGGCTGAGGACAGGGGCCACGTTCTATGCCATCTGATGCACATTCCCCATTTCAGTGTCCCCTGAACTGGACTGGGATTCTTCCTTCTGGGGCTCCACCCCCATCACTTCGTCCACCTCCGCAGCACCCTTGAGGATGGCCAGTCGCTGGGCCAGGGTCTTGGTGTCCGGGAACAGGATAAAGTTGTAGATCAGTGAAGCCAGGACAGCTCCTGTCAGGGGTCCCACCCAGAAGATCTGAGGAGGCAGAGACATGAGCACTGCCCATGAGCTATCAGGATCATGGGGTGGCTCGAGACCCTTACCTCCCTCCCTAGTGTTGACTTGATGCCTGAGGAGCTCTTGCGCTCTCTACGAGGTGGCAAATCTGACAAGCACAAGCTCTGGCCCCATGTCCACACAGATGAGGGGACCTTGCCTTGCAGGGGTTGGGCCGGCCTCCTCAGCCCTCCTGCCGGTCTCCTCTGGCCTACCCTGTCCCATCCACGAGCCCTGGCTACTGCTGTTCCTGTCTCTGCTGGGGTGTGTGTCTATTTCTGTTTGTCTTTTCTTTACCCAAGTTTGGAAAATGGTCCAGCTGGAGAAAGTGAATAAAGAAAAAGCCAGAACTTGAGGCTTGGGCCAAGGCTGCAGCTCCCGTGCTGGCCTATTTATTGCCAGTTGACTGGGTACCCTGTGCTACTGAAGCTGGGCAGAAAGGAAGTACAGGCTAGGATACTCGCCCTGGTCTTCTGGGGGTCAAGATGGTCTGTGGTAGGGAGACTTGTCCCCCCAGATCTCTGTGGACCCAGCACAGGTGCAGCCACAGTCCCTATGCCCCTACCCAGACCCTCTCCCTTCCCCATGGCTGCCAGCAGGGGGTCTCACCCAGTGAACTGTGAACTTGCCAATGATGACAGCAGGACCGAAGGAGCGAGCTGGGTTCATGGAGCAGCCCGTGAAGTAGATCTGGGGAGCAAGCGTGAGTTCAGGTGTGAGGAGGATCAAGACGGGCCTGGGAAAGGACAGTCCCCTCTGCCCTACCTCAGAGCCCTGGTCCCAGCATCGTCACCACAGCACAGTATCCCCGGGGCGTGGGGGCCCAGCCCCAGCCCCAAGGCACGAGGGGCTCAGGGAAAGACACTTCCTGGTCCTCAGAGCCCCTGCATTCTCCCCAGGGGGGACCAATGTGTGCGTGTACATGGCGTTCCATCTGTCCCTCACCCCAATGAGGTGGCCCAGTGCCACAGAGATCCCAATCATGGTGGCCGGGGAGCCGGATGCCTGACGACTGTCGGTGGAAGCTAACACACAGAGCACCAGCTGCAAGGTGAGCACCAGCTCCACTGTCACTGCCTGGCCAGTCGAGGTGCTGCTCCGGACCTGGGTGAGGGGGGTATGCTGGAGCCTGTGGGGCTCTGCCAGGGGATGGTGACCCCCTGGGCCTCATTTCCTCACTGTAAAGGGGGACACCTTACCTCTGCCAGTCCCAGGACCTACAGAGATGACAGACTGGGGAGAGCTGTACGGGGGGCTCAGGTCAGCCCTGGATACTTGCTCACTGTGCAACTGAGTGGCACCCCCACCAGCGCTTGTTTGGGGCCACTGGTTTGGTGGAGAGGCAGGGGCTCAGGAATGGGAAAGGGAAGCTGGGATGAGTGTTTGCAAGCCAACTAAGAGGAGACTGGCTAGGAGTGGAAGAAAGAGACAGAGAAGCAGGTGGAAGGAGAGATGATGAGGGGAACCCGGGGGGGGGGAGGAGGAACATGGGAAAATGGGAGTGGGGCACACAGGGTAGGCTGGGGAGAGAATGGAGTGCCCTCAGGGTTCCCTGCCACTACCCACAGCCCCAGCCCTCTGGCTACCTTGACCCTTGAATACCTGGTACCCCTGTTCCTTAGTGTGGCTTTTTCCCACTCCACCTGTTCCTTGTACCACAATCCCATTCCTGTCTTGCCTGCACTCAGGCCACAGTCCAATTCTCCTGGGTGCCAGAGTACAGCCCAGACTGGCATGGAGCATGTGGCCAAGTTGTTACCTTCCTGTCCCCTCCCCTCGGGCCTAGTCCTCTACCCTTACTACCTTTTTGGATACCCTCTTCCTGACCCAGCCAGGTGCCCCTCCCTGCACCTACCACATTGACCCCAAGGGTCTCTCGGATGTCCCCTGGTGTGACCCCATAAAGCAGAGCAGCTCCCACTGTGGCCCCTGCCAGCTGGGCAGCCACATAGGCCACAGCACGGGGTAGGGAGATTTGGGAGCCCACGAGGAAGGCCAGAGTCACGGCAGGGTTGACATGGGCCCCACTGGCCTTCCAGGTGACCTGCACAGCCATAGCCGTGGCCAGGTTGAAGGTGATGGCGATCTGCAGTACAGAGGGAAGGGCCGAGGGCCAGCGCAGGGCTGAGCCCACGCCAAAAAACACATAAAGCCCCGTGGCCAGGAACTCGGCAAACAGCGCCTTGCTGATGGCTGTCCACAATGGGCCCATCAGCATCCTGGTTAAGCTGTGCCCTCTTGGCTCCACTGTTTCCAGCTCCTGGTGCCTTGGCTGTCACCTCCTCTGTTCCCGGGATCTCTGTTCTCTTGCCTCCGATCTCCTGTCTCCTCTGGTCTCTTGTCTCTGGCTGTCTCACTGCGTAGAGGCTTCTCTGGCCCCACCTGCTGCCCCAAGGACTGTACTGGTCAGAATGGCAGTAAGCAAGCTGACAGGGCTCAGTGTGTCTGGGTGGGTGGAGGTGTGTGGGTGGAATGAGGGGTGGTGCTCACATGCTTGCTCCACCCTGAGCTCACCTGACATCTGGTGCGGGGGCTACCCAGATGCTGAGCTGGAACTTCCCAGCAAGATTCCAGGCTGGACCGGCCTAACTCTGAGAGGCCCAGCCTGAGGGTGCAGGCACAGGAGTAGCGGTGGGCCAGGTTGCCAGGGCGTTCACGTTCCCCAGTGTCAGCTTAGATAGAGCAAGATCACTCAGATCCCCAAGTCCAGAACCTGCTTCAGAGGGTCCTGTGCATTCCCAGGGACCCTCTTCTGCCTCCTCTGCCTCCAAATGGGCTCACTGCTGTGCCCCATAAACCTAGATGTGAAATAATGCTCTCTCCTCTACCTAAAACCCCACTCACAGAAAGCAGATGTGAATAGTCAACTCTACTAAGGACAGGTGTGTGTGGGTACAGAGGGCCAGAGGGGGGAGGGGTTTGTCCCACAGCTAATCAGATGACATGCATGGCTGTGGGAACCTCTGCCACCTGCCAGCTGGGAATTTCCACTGTCCCTCATCAGCTTCTCCTTGCCTCTTCCTGCTTTCCTCTCCCTCTGCCTCCCTGCTCAGGTGCCAAAACAATTCCTCATGCCTCACACAGGGCAGCTTACCCATTTTCGTGGCTATGCCGGCCCTCTGGTTGCCCATGCCCTGGGCTTTGCCTTCTTACAGCAGCATAAGGTATTTTCTCAGATAAAGGTGTTCCCTCCCTAAGAAGAATCTGCCCAGCTGTTAAAATAATACAATCCCCCCTCTTAGCCACCTCAGGTGCCCTGACCTCATCCCTGGCCATATCTTCCCACCCCCTGGGTGCCCTTTGGTTGTCCTCAGGCTCCTCAAATGCAAGCTATCTGGAAATGAGATCCTCATCTTCCCCTGCACTCTCCCAAATGCACTCGTCCTGTTTTCTCCAGCTCAGCTGGTGGCACCTGAGAAGCATCCTTGACCCCCTCTCTCCTTCCTGCCCCATCCAATAAGGCACCAAGTCCTGCTGATTTTGAATCCTAAATATTTCTTGACTGTGCCCTCTTCTCACCACCCCTGCTGCCCTGCAGGCTTTCTCTGTCGGCTCCCTTGCTCCACTCCAATCAATTATCCACACTGCAGCCCCAGTGATCTTTCTAAAATGCAAATCTGATCCTGCTGCTCCCCTGCTAAAATCCCTTCAAAGCCTCCCTGTCCCTTCTGCAGGCTCTGCACTGGCCTACAAGGGCCTCTGCCATCCTGCTCCTCCTACCTACCTCTCCCCACTCCTTGGCTTGCCCTTTACCCTCTGGCTGGCCTTACCAAATGGCCAGTGGTTCTGGAGCACTGCCTGCTGGGCTCTCCTTGGAGGATGTTCCCTCTTCTCCTAGGAGAGCCCTTGCCCCACTTTGCTTGGTAACTCCTGACCCATCCCTTAGGCTCAGCTTCCATGTCATCTCCTCTCCTGGGTGAGGGCCCCTCTGTATGTTCCCAACACACCTGGGCATTTTCATACATGACTGTTACCATAGGGTATTGTCATGGTGCTAATGTGTCTCCCTAATGAGACAGCGAGCCCCTTGGGGGGCAGGAACCCTACATGTAGTATCTTGCACAAGGATTGGCCATAGTAGGTGATAATTAAATATTTGTTCAATTAATGAAATAGATGAATAAAAGCTTGTTGACCTCCTGGAGGCAGGAGACTTTCATGGCTGCTTCATTTCAGCTGCCTATTTGTAGGGCCTTACATCTGTCCTCACCAGGGACTGGGCCCTCTGAAATCTTCAAGTGAACCATCCTAGCCCCTGTCCTTCCTCTGTCCCCTGTCTCAGTCCCAGAAAACTCCCTCCCTACCCAGCCATCCTGGCTTCACCCTCCCTCTGCAGCCAGGTCCCCTGGCATCAGTGCCCCACTGTCCTAGCTCCTGTTCCTTCCCCCACCCCGCCTGCACCTCTCCCTTCTCATTCTCCTCCACACCCCACTGCCCCCATCTGATCTGCTGAGAACTGCTGGAGAAACTCGCCCAACCATGCAGACTGCTGCCATGACAAGTCCATGGTCTTTGGCCTCAGCAGGGGTCGCGGCTCTGCTCAGCAAGCCTTCCACCACCCCCAGTCGCCTCTCTCCCATTCTTCCAAGGCCTGCTTGAATCTTCCCCCACTCTCTTCTGGTGCTTGACTCCCTCTGGCTTTCTTTCAGAAGATCAACTTGCCTCCTGTCCCACCTAGAAAGCAAAACAAGCCCCAAGATGTCTTCCAGTCCTTCCTCCCCAGCCGCAAACTCTTCTGCAGCTTCCCCAGGCCCTCACCAGCTTCCCTCTGGCCCTGAAGAAGAGGCTGCCCTTCTCCTGTGTCCAAATCAGTGCCACCTCCCTGTCCTTCTGGCTCCCCCGGAGTGACTCAGGCCATCTCTTAGCCAGCCCCCGTCTCATCTTAGGTCTTTACTTCTCCCTTTACTGGCTTCTTTATAAGGTGCCTGGGTAATCACAGAGCAGCGGAGAGACCATGGGTTTGAAATGCTTTTCCTTGTTCTCTCTTTTTCAAGATTCTACTCAAGTACAGTTCCTCTAGGCAGCCTGCCCTGATTTTCCTCTCCAGCAGTCAGGGCAAACTTCGTAGAGAAGCTGGGCTTGAGCAAAGCCAATGACTACTTAAGGCTTCAGCCTCCTCACTGCCTCCACTGTTCACTGCAGACTCCCATACATGCCTGGTATAAAGGAGTCTTTCCATAAATGCTCAAGGGATGAAGGAATGTGGCTGTGGAGCAGTGCGGGTGACATTTCTCCCTGGCATGGTAGCTTCCTTGCTTTGGGGCTGCGCCAGGGAACCTTAAAGACCTTTCTCTCCTTGACTCCTGTATGGCCTCCCAGGGCCATAAATGGCTTCGGGTCGACACCAGCGCCTACATTTTACTGAGCCTCAGCTTCTCAGCACACCAGGCATCAAAGAGCAGCAATACCTATCTGCTGAGAGCCTTTGATAAGACAACACACGTCAGAGCATTTGAACGTTGCTGGGTATACTGCACCCCTGAGCCGTGCTTAACTTCTGGACCTCAGTTTCCCCACTTATAAATTGGAGATAATTCCCAATTCCCCATGTTTTATTAGGAGTCAAGGTGCTGATATCTAAGTGAGTGTCTCCAAGTCAGGAATGTTGGTTATAAGCCCCTCCCTTCTCCAGTGAGACAGGTGTGTAGCTGGGCTCTGGTGGGAAGAGCCTGGTTGCCTTGGCAGCTCCAGAACAAGCAGTACAGAAGCCCCTGTCCAGGCCCTGGCAGCTGAGATTTAAGTGCAGCAGCAGCCCTTGTATCCAGCTGGCCTGCAGCAGAGCCCCCAGGCCCTGCCTGACCTAGGACAAGGCCCTTCATCCCAAGATCAGGTGGGCACTGGCCCCAGCTTGCTCCAGCTCCCACCAGCACCTCCCTGTGCCCGGCCAGTCCTGGGCTATAGTGGCAAGCTCTGAGGCCACTCATGCTCGGGGGTATTTGCCAAGGCTCCACACCTGGCTGTCTCCCCAGACCACTGGGGTGGGCGTCTCGGTGGGGAGGTGTATGTGCCTGTGCACACAGGGTAACGTGAGCCCCAACTGAGGTCCTCTCACACTTGGAGATGTAGGGGAGCGAGAGGGGAGGAGGAAGGTGCTGGGAGAGAAGAAGAGTGAAAATGAAAGCAAGTCAGAAATAGAAGGATTCCGGGTAGCTTCCCTTGCATCATCCCACCAAACCCCACAAAATGTGGAAGAGTAAGGCGGTCTGATATCCTACCCCACACCTGACTGAGGAAGTGGCCGAGGCAACGTGGGGCTGAGAGAGCTGGCCCTCCCCGCTACAACTCCTCCTGGCCATCCATTTCGACAACCAACCTCCGTCCGTCCATTCTGTCTTTACTCTAGTCCTTCAACTCTCCTTCGTGTCACCACGTCCACCCTCCTATCTGGTGAAAACCGGCAGCCCCTGGGCAGAGGGGGAGGGGGAGGAAGAGAAGAAAGCCCCCTATAAAAGAACCAAGGCTGTTCCTGGGTTCCATCGTCAAGTGGAGCACAGGGTCAGCGGGGTGACGGACCACGTGTGTGCCTGGGTGTGACGCACAGGTGCCTCGGAGAGAACTCTTGGAGCCAGGCTTCCAGATCTGGTAATGTGGCTCTGCACACACGCGGAGTGCGCAGGCCTTGCCGAGAAGACCCAATCCTCTGGGTACCACTCAAGGGTGGTGTAGACGTGCGGGGTCAGCGTGTGTGTGCTCCTGTGTGCGCAGGCCTTTGTGAGCCTGGGCTGAGCAGCGTCGGGAGGAGCAGACAACAAGGAGCACAGCGCCCTCTGCTGGCCAAACAGCCCGAACCGCTGCGACTTGTGAAGCCGAAGCCTTAGGTGGGCCCTCGCCCTCTGGCTGGGCCTGTAACTCCCTCGCACTGGGGGGTTCCTACCCACCGTTAACTGTCTTTCCCCCACAGGCCCACCGTTCACCCCGTCAGGCTCTCTCTGAGGCCCGTCAGATGAAGGAACGCAAGTTGCTGGGTTGGAGAGAGAGGCCAGCCTCCAGTCATGGCTGTGTCTGTACCAGCGTCTTACGGAGACTGAGTAGGCAAGGGATCCCCTTGTCTTCCGCCTGCCCTCCCAGACAGCGGGGTTGGGGCGGGAGGTTGCTGGCCCCGGCCTGAGCGACTCCCTGTGTCTTCCACCCCCACGCCTCAGCTGGCCAGAGCCGAGACCGCGGACTTGAGGAGGAAGCCCAGCCGCTGTGGATTCGGTGGTCGAGGTCCCCCCCTGCTGGCCGGAGCTGCACTTGCGGCCTGGCTCTACGGCCTGGGCAGAGTGGAGATGGCTGGTGGGGGCCTGCTCTTTACTGGGGAACCCAGGCTCCGCCCTACACTGCCATCTGGTGCTAACTGTAAGCCAATGAGGCAGGCAGGGCAGGGGTGGCTGCAGCTTCCATTTACAGCAACTAGACTCGAGTTTGGATGAAGGCCAGGGAGTGTGCCCCACCTCACCCCAGCCTCTGGGCCTAACTAACCCCCACCTGCACAGACCCTGGACTGCATGTGGCTGGGGCCCCAGAAATGCATGTGCTGGCTTCTTTCCCATTAGTTTGTGGAGTGCTTACTCTGAGGTGCCTGGCCCTGTTTGCACAAGCGTTTTTCTTCCATCCATTGTCTCATTTTATTCATACAACAATCCATGAGGTGGGTACAAGTACCCTATCTTACAGATGAGGTCATTAAAACAAAGAGAGCTTATGTTACCAAAGTTGCCCAAGAGTTGAACTCCAAACCAGACTCCTTAACTATGCTCCGGTGTTGTGTCCTGAGTAGCTTATCTGCAGGAACTCCTGCCCTTCACCCCACCCCCCACCTGAACAGACCCATCCCAGGAATCTCCCTCCTTCTTCTCATCATATTCTCATAACCCTGTGAAGAAAGCATTTTTAATCCTCATTTTAGAGCTTAAGGGGTGGAGGCTCAGCAAGTTTAGGGAGGCTTCCTAAGGCATGTCAGTGGCAAGGGGACAAGAACCGGTAAGGGCAGAGCTGGAGGCCCTGAGGGGAAGATGGTGGGAGAACATAGGGCTAGGCGGGAGTGGCTTCTGCATATGGGGGAGGGGGCAGGGGGTTTCTCCCTCTGAGCACAGGCCCCAACCTGGCATTTTCTTGGAACACTGAGATGCATTGTGGGGAGTCCAGATCTGTGCCTCCTCCCAATGACGGACCTGGCTGGTCACCCCCTTGGTATCTCAAGGGGCTGCCGACTGGTTCAATTCTCCTCTACCCTGCCTGGTACACCCTGGCGCTGGTGCCAGGCCCTCAAGTGGCAGGGACTTGACATAGTTGAGGTGGGAGGGGTGAGCAGACAGGCGACTGGATGAGGACCCCTCCTTCTCTGCGCCCACCGCCCCCTCCTGACCTCTAGCTCTGTTTCTCGATTTTGTCTCTTTCTCTTCCCAACCCCATCTCTCTGACTTTCTAAGCCTCCCCGGGGCCTCAGCTTTCCTGTCTTTCTACAGAGGAGTGTAGAGATGGTGGGGGAGGGAGAGGGATGACGAAGAGGAGAGGTGATGAACCAGTGTCCCCAGGCGAGGCTTCTGAGGAAAGACAAGACAGAGCATGAGTGTCAGTGGTTTATTGGGAAGCCCCCACCCCAAACACCAGCATTTCTACCCCATGCATTCTTGAACAGAAATAAATAAGGCAGCATTTAATGGACTGGTCGTCTCCCTCCCAAGATGCTCTCAAGAAGGTCAGCCTCTGCTCTTCTAGGGGCTGGGATCCCTCTGCCTCCTGAGGAGAGGATGAGGACAGTGGAGGGATGCTGACTGCAGGCCACCCCTGGCTTGGCCCTGGGGCTGCCTGTGAGCTTGGCACTGACTCACAGCATCAGTCTTCCCTGGCTCAGAGAGACCCCTCCCCACCAGCCCCAAGCCTCTGGCCCCCATCCCAACAGTCCCATGATGAGTTCCTGCTCCACCTCTAACCGTGTGGCCTGGGGAGCCAGAACCTCCTCCCCAGCCCAGCGGACCCAGCTGTGGAGAAAGGAGGCTTCACTGTCATATTTTTTTCTTTTTTCCCCTGCAGTTCAGGCACTGAGGGGCTGGCCCCTGCCTGACGCTGGTCAGTGGGCGGTCAGCTCCATGGTCTTCTTGCGCTCCTCTCGCTGCTCCTCCCAGTCCTCCTCGGGCTCATACGTGCCCTTGATGACAGCCACACGCTCACTCAGGCTTAGGGAGTTGGGGAAGAGCAGGTAGAAGTAGAGGATGGCAGCCAGGGCAGCCCCCACAATGGGCCCAACCCAGAACACCTGGTGGAGACAGGGCAGCATCAGGGGGCTGAGCCCCAGGCCTCGGAAACCAAGACCTCTCCCCCACCAGAGGACAGACCCAAGGATGCTCAGAAGACATGGACGTCCAGACTTCCAGAGGAAAGGACTTCCTCCCACCTCAGGGACATATATATACTGACACCCTACTCCCCAGCGACAGGGACATGGACAACAGACACCCAGATCCTCAAAGAGTACAGACAGACCCCCGGAGGAACAGGGCCCCTCCAACCCCACCCTAAAAAGAGATAAATGAACCTTCAGAGGGAAGAGACATGTAGACCCTCAGAGAGACAAACAGAGAGAGAAGAGAGACCATGAGCTCTCAAAGGAGGTGACAGATTGTCCAGGGGGACAGACCCACAGAAAGGAAGACTCTCCTAACTCCTTCAGCAGGGACAAAACATCAGAGAGGATAGAAACACAGAAGGACAGACAGAAAATCCCCAGAAGGACAGACAGAAAATCCTCAGAGACCAACACAGAAGTACATTTCCTCTTCCCTTTCCTAGAGGGACAGACATTCACACACCCCACCCTGGCCAACCGGGGTCACCTACCATATAAATCTACCCCTGCCCTGGTTCTGGTTGTTTCATATTTCATCCCCTACCATATGCTCTGCTCTCTCCAGCCACATATCCTGGGGCCTATCCCCAAGGCTGGGTGCACAGCATTCAGAAAGGCCAGTTTGCTCTAGGCTGCATGGCTGGGTTTCCAGGCCTTAATTGCCAGGGAGCCGAGGTAGGGTCCAGACTCACCCAGTGTGCAGGGCTGAACCACTTCATGACTACTGCCGGGCCGAAGGAGCGGGCTGGGTTCATGGAGCAGCCGGTGAAGTAAATCTGCACAGAGACAGGGAGGCGGTGAGGAGGGTGATGTGCTTGTCCACTCTCACAGAGTCCCGACCCTCCCAGGGTCATCCAGCAATTCAGGGGCTCAGCCAGGTCTCCAACTCAAGTGTTCCAGTTCCTAGGCCAGTGACCTCTCCCTCCACGGGTCCCTTTGCACCACCCCCCTCATCTCTGTCCTCGGCTTGGATTTACTTCCTGGCCCTACCCCAATTCCCACTTATTCCCATCTTTCCTCAGGCTAGAGAATGTTTTGGGGGATCAAGTCTGGACCAGAGTAGAGCAGCCTCACTCCAGGCCCTAACTGCAGGGCTCATTGGTCTGAAGGGGTTCTGATCTAGGCCCCATTTTTTGCCCTAAGGGGTTCCCCACAACCCCAGGCGAGTGGCAGCACAACTCACCCCCACAAAGTGGCCGAGAGTGACAGAGAGGCCTATGGACAAGGCTGGGGAGCCCATAGGGCTGGTGCGGCGGGAGTCGGTGGAGGAGAAGATGCAGAGTGCCAGCTGGAAGGTCAGAATCAGCTCCACCGCCATGGCCTGGCCTGGGGTCGTGTTGTTGTTGAGCTGCAAGGGGAGGGTGTGTTAGGGCCCCTGCCTCCTTCTGGGTCTATGGCCAGGGGTTTGGGGGTTGAGGCTTTTGGTTTCCAAGGACACCTATAGCCTGAGCACCTGGAAACCAAGCCCCGTGTATGACACATCAAGTTGGTCACTTGCCGAAGAGACTACGTACTTTACAGTGTACACAAAGCCCGGAGCACAGGCCTGTGGTCAAAGGGCAGAGTGTGGGGGGAGCTTTTCCTGGACACAGTCCTGTCCACCGTTCTGCCCAGTCCCTAACCCCACAAGCAGGCATTTACTCCCTTCTCTGGGCAGATGCCCAGTTTGCCTGCTGTACTCCCAGCCTGCCTCCCGCCCATGCCTGACCCGCTGCCGGTGCCAACCTCAAACCCGTCTCTCCGGTGGGGCTGACTCACAGATTGACAATGGCTGAGAAAATCCTCCTCTGTGTTTGATTAATGAACCCAGTTTGCATGGGACATGGGGGCTAAATCTGGGGCTGTAGGAGAAGGAGGCAGCAGGGGGCCAGGGGCAGAAACCAATATTCAACAGAGATCCTATGCACTGGCACCACATTATGGAGTTCATATGCATGGTTTCTAAATATTATCCCCCTGACACCTGCTGTGGTAGGTTATGACCAACGCATGTAATGGCTGAGAAAAATAAGACCCAGGGAGGCCAGGGTCAGCCAAGCCCAGATTACAACCCATCTCTCTTTGATGGTTCCATGAAACCATTCCACTGAAGAGCAGGCAGGTACAGTCAGGTGCTCAAGAGGAAAGCAGAAGTCAGGTGTGAGACAGGAGAAAGGGCAGGGGTTTCCTGTGAGAAAAAGAAGGGGCAGCAGGAGGGGATTCATCTTCTTTGGGAGGCTGTCTCCTTCCTGGTAAGGGTGTGCACTGGTCCACTCTATGACACCCATTCTTGAAATGGGGTAAGGGGGCCTGGTCTGGAGCCCACCTGAGGTCCCTGTCCCACCCCCAGCCCCGAGGGCACTCACCGAGTTGACAGCCAGATTGCCCCGGACATTGACCGGTGCCAGCCCATAGAGAATGCCCGCCCCGGCAATGGCGCCCACCAGCTGGGCCACCACGTAGAAGACAGCCCGCAGCAGGGAGATCTGGTTGCCCACTAAGAGGGCCAGTGTGATGGCAGGGTTGATGTGCCCGCCGCTCACAGGCCCTAGGGCCTGGGCCAGGGTGCCTATGGCCAGGCCAAAGGCCAGAGAGATCTGCAGGACGGAGGGCAGCGCCGACGGCCACTTGAGGGCCGAGCCGAGTCCCAAGAAGACGAAGATGAGGGTGGCCAGGAATTCGGCGAACACGGCCTTGAGGAAGGCCACGGAGCACACCTCCTTCTTCATGGTGGCTGCAGGGGCCAGGCCGCGGTGGCGGCGGCGGCGGAGGGCGCCCGTCGGGGCGGCGGCGTCGCTGGGGGCGGGGGGCTGTCTCCGGGGCGCGGCGCGCTCTGCGGCGCCCGCTGCGTGGCTGGTGGCCTGGCGCGGGCCCGGCAGGGGCGCGCTATATAGTGGGCGGGCGCCCCGGAGCGGGACCGGCGCGGGGGGAGCGAGGGCGGTTCCCGCGCCCAGGGGCCGGCGCGGCCCGCCAGGAGGGGAGCTTGCGGCCGGCGCGGGCTCGCCGTGGCCCGGGGCTCCGCGCGCCCGCGGCCCGGCGCCCGTCCCGCCTCCGGGACAGCAGCGCACCCGCGCGGGCCACGAGACCCAGGCGGCGGTGTAGCCCTGGCCCGCGGCCGGGGGCCCGCGCATGGTGCGCCCCCTGCGCCTCCCGCGCTCTGTCCGCGCGGCTTGGCTCCGGCTCTTCGGGAGGTCCTGCCCGGTCCAGCCTCCCGGGTCCTGCCGACCTCGGGGCGCCTACCTCCGCCGGGCCTTCATCTCTGCGCGAGGCCTTGCCCTTTTCCTCCCTTCGGACCTGGGTCCAGCTCCTTCTTCACCTCGGCGACCCGGGCATCCTGACCCGGCCTCGGCGGGCAGGGCGGCAGTGAGGCGATTCCCTGAGCACGGCGCTGCTCAGCTCGCCGCCCGCCGGGGGCGGGGGCGGGCGGCCGGGCTGGGCCGGGCGGGGAGGTCCAGCCGTCGCGGCCTCTCCGCGGCCGGGGCCAAGCTGGCCTCCGGGCTTGGAGCAGGGGCGTATGGGGAAAAGCGGGCCCCGCGCCTGTCAAGCCGCGACGCCCAGTGGCGGGGCGGCCCGAGAGCGGGCGGCGGACCCTGGACGGCGCCCTCCCCATGACAGCCGTCCCAGCCCCTCCAGCAGCACCGCTCTTCCACCGTGGGATCCCAGCGAGTCCCGGAGGGAGTGGGGGCCGGGGGTCCACTTTGCCCTTGGATGGGAGAGGGCATGACCGGGTCCGGTTTTGCTTTGGGTCAGGCAAGAGGCCCTGGGAGTGGGGAGCCGGGAGGGCGCAGGCGCTCCACCGACCGCCCTTTTCCCAGCCGGACCTCTCTGGCCTTCCTGGGAGAAGCCCCCGACTCTGGACCTCAGGTTCTCCTTCTCTGCCTCCCCTCAGCCTCCTTACTCTTCTCTTCCTTGAAACCAGTCTTCTCCCCTTCTCGCAGTCTCTCCACCTCTCCTTTTTCTCCTTCAGTCCTTTCGGGCTGTCTCTTCAGTCTCCCTGTCCTTCTCCCTCTGTCAGTCTGGTCCTCTCTGTCAGTCTCCCTACCTCTCTCATTTCAGTCTGGTCCCTCTTAGGCTCTGCCTCTCCCTCCCTTTCTTTTCAAGTTCTGTTTTTCTCTTCTTTCCTTTACAATCTTAGCCTCAGTCTCTGTTTCAGTCTCTATTCATCTCTCAGTTTCTATCTCCTATTTGACCTTTCCTCCGCCTCTTAATTTCTGTGACCTTCATTTCTGTCTGTCTCTACCTCATTTGCCATGTCTGTCCTACATGTGGTCTTCCTCCATCCCCCTGAAGTCAAGCCCTCCCGCTGCTGGACTGGCTAACACTTCTTCCCAGTTCCCACTCCTGTCAGAGCCCCCAGCTCCTCGCCACAGTCCCTCCTGCCCCGCCCTCTTCCATTCCCTGGTTAGGCATTTGGGGAATGAGGCTGTAGGGCCCTCCAGGACTTGGAGACGTGGGGGTTGCACCATAGGATCTCAGGAGAGTAGTTATACTAAAGAGATCCCTCCCTTCACCCCCCACCCCCGCCAATGACATGTCCTTGGGAAGCACTTTACACAGCGCCTGGCCCAGAATAAGGCTTAGTAAAGTTTCCTCTGTGTTGTGACAGTATCATAAAAAGCCCCTGAGGGCTGTGCGCAGAGCTAAGCCACAGGGTCCAGCAGAGGGAGAGCACAGGTGCTCCTCAGGCAGTCCGTCAGGCAGTCCCTCAGGCAGGCGCTGAGGGGAGGCGCCCGGAGGAAAGCCAAGGGGCAGGCTGTGTGCCTGGTGGCAGCTAAGAGGCCAAAGAAAACAGGGACCGAAGAAACCCCGCTATTGTTCCTCTATCCCATGTTTCCTGCTGGAGCAGCTCCTCCCCCATGTCTCTCCTCTTAAGGCAGGAGGTTTGTCCGTCCTTTGTGCCATGGGTCCTGTGAACAGGATTTCCATCTGGGCTTGGGGTTCAGGGCACCGCATGGGCCTGGGCCAGATGGGAACAATGACTCTGATGCTCCCATGGCCTTTGGGGGTCAGGCCCCTTCAATGTTGAACTCACTTCCAGTCTGCACTTTTCCCAACTTCTTTTTTATCCTTTTTTAACCTTTTATCTTTTTATCCTTTTAGGTTTTTTATCCAACTTTTTTTTCATGAATCCACAGGTCTCAAACTCCATTGTCTCAGAGTGGGAAGGACAGGAGAGTGGGCCACCAGGGGAAGTTCCTATTTGAGAATTTGAGTCCAGTCCTTTACAGCTAATTGAGGGCTTTGGCCTCCACTGTGTGATTTGATTCTGAGCTACCTGTCAAGAAGTCAGACTCAGAGGTTACTGCCTGGCCCAGGATCATGCCATGACCTGGGCATTGCCAGGAGTGGCCTGTGGGTCTGATCTGTCAAGGTTACTCAGAGCGAGCAGCTGGGTATGTTTCCTAAGCCTGTGCTTGAGGTCCTTCCATCTCTCTCTAATCATCAGGGCCATTTGGTCTCCAGGTTGTCACAAGAAACAACAGGAGCTGCTGTGTCCTGGAATCGTCTTTGCCCTTAGCACTTCACCCTACCCTGCCAGCCCCAGAGGCTCTCTCTAGAGGCCACAGCCTGCCCATGTCTCGGTGCCCTCTCCACCATGCCACTGGGTCACAAAGCTTGGGATGCCCTCTTTGGCCATGATGGCAGCAGGAATTTGCCACCACAGGCTACCTTAGTTGAACTTCTTGTTCAGCATTGAAATCCCCTCTGCACCATTCCTAACAGCAGCTCTGAGGAGCTCAGGATGTACCAGGGACTCCAGTCTGTCTTCTGGCACTTTGGACTGTATTGATCACTTTTAGATTGTGGAAGAAATGGCATTTATTGGCAAATGAGCATATATTGAGTGCTTAATATTTCAGAGCATTGTGCTAGACAAGACAGATGAGAGAAGATGTATTGGAGAATGTCAGCCCATGGGGGTGACAGTCTTGCTGGAAGGCATTGCATACATACAGAATCACAGCTTAAAGATACAAAACGACATCAAAGCAACATTTGCAGTGCAAAGTCATCTGACACAAAGTGGGAATGTCGGACTGGCTCCTGGGACCCAGTGGTCACCCACCTCCACCCCTCAGCTCAGAGCCTTCTCTGTTCCCAGCTTGGGGTTGTGAAGGCCTGTCCACCTGCCTTTATGCTGCCTTGCCGCTGTCTGGTTTGGGGTGTGTCTGCCCTCCACCCTCCTCCAGTCTGGGATCTCCACAAGGGCAGAAATCAGTCCCACGTTTTTTGTCATTTTCTCCCTACCCTGCTGTGGCTATCCCCAAGGTCTGTGTCTACCACAGGACAGCAGGTTGGCTTCACAGTCTCAGTTGTGTGCTCGGTTTCTGCCAGGGACTCCCGAGAGGGGCCTAGTACTTGCCTCAGACCATACCTGGTCTCCTCTGAGTTCTGAGTGGCAAGATCATGGGGTTTTGAATAGGAAAACCTGAATTCAAGTCCACCACACACAGCTGTGTGACTTTAGACAGTCTCTTAGTTTCCGTTTCTTAATCTATGAAATGGGTAGAACAATATTTGCTCAGCCTATCTCACAAAGCTCGGAGAAATCACAGGAGATGATAAGGGAATGCTTTGAAAATAGTAAAACCCTACATGGTTGACAGTGGGGGAGGTCATTGTCCTTCCCTAACCTGCCTGAAGTTTTAGGAGGAATAGGTGAGCTAATGCATGTAAAGCAGCCAGCACAGAGCTGGGACACAAAAGATGCTCAATAGGTGTCAGTTTCCCTCCAGTCCCATCACTTTGAATCCTGCTTTGACTTCTGACCTTAATGACCCCAATCTGGGCAATCAGGATTGGAAGTGGTAGGGATCTCATATCTAGTTTTAGGGGAAGTGCAATGCAGGAAGTGGAACAGGCATAGAAATTATTGGCAACTTCCAGAGGGAGCTGTTGGGGTTCGGTGGGGTGGGGATGAGGTGCCGGGGACACATCAAGGCTTAGCTAACACCTCAATGCTTTGCTGCCTTTGAAATTTCAGAGCAAGGACACTCAGCTACCAGGACTACAGCCCCAGAGGTCACTTCAGTTTCTGACTCAGTCCTTCCCCAAGTGGTGAGGCCAGGGGCTGTCACCACCTGTCAGTGGTTTGGGAGAATCATCTCCATAGCATCTGTGGCTCAGGGATGGCTTTTCCTGATTTCAAAGGGAGCTTTAGTCAAGAAATAGATGAGGAGGTGGGCACATTACACAGATGCCCCACATCCACAGTCCATCTGTGGAGGGCAGGAATGGGGTGGAGACTCCAGGTACAGTGGGTTGACACAGTGTGGGATGGACACAGATAAAAGCCTAGAAATCAGGGAGGCAACAGACAGCATGCAGAAGGGGGCTCAAAGTGAGTCTCCAGCAGACTGGAGGCAGAGGGAGAATATGGGTGGTCTGAGTGGTGGGAGGGAGGAAGGGTGAGAACAGCCAGGGTACCCTAGGGGTGGGGAGAGGACCGGGATGGAGCCAGGCCAACCCCATCTCCTTCTGCCGGCACCTCGGGGTTCCTGGGGCACTCCTTTGTGCTGACCACCAATTAAAGGAGGTAGAAGAAGCCAAGGATCAGGCCCTTTCTCTACTGGAAGCAGAAGTAATGAAATGATCCCAATAATGCATGATTGATATGAAGAATACAGTTCACACAGCATCTTTACATGCATCATCTCACTTAATCCCAGGTAATGTTATTTGAGAACCATTGCACTGGCCTGGAAATTTAGAAGCCCAGGCTCTAGACACAAACGTGCCTCTGCCTGGACAAGTCATTTCCTTTCTCTGGTCCTGAGAGTGCTAAGCTGCTCTCTCCCCAATAACTCTACTGTGGTGGGAATCAGAAAGGGGAGGTGGTGGGGAGAGAGATTCCTGGGGGGAAGAGCTGCTGCCTGGGGATGGGTGATGGTGGGGTGTTGCCTGGGGCCTGTGGTTGCGTGACTGAGTGTGCCTTGCCCAGCTAGCAATAGGTGTGCGCTGAGTGAGAAGGCTCACTTACGAAACTGAGTGTCTCCTTTCAAGAAGTGTCTAGTTGCAAATCTCCCCTCTCCCAAGACAAAGGTCAGGGGCCCACAAAGAGCTGTTGTTTTCTCTGCAACAAGGGGAGGCTAATCTTTGGGTCTGGAGCCCCCTGGAGATATACAGTATGCACACACACATACAGGCATGCACATACACATGCCTTCTTCCTCCTTTGGAGAGGGCCTCCCTCAGGGCAGAAAGCGGGTCCTTGGCCACCCAACCCTCCTTTTCTCCAGAGGCCCCTTCTGCAGGAGCAAGTCTCTGGTTTGATACCTCTCTGTTACTAGCAATGGATCTTGGCAAGTTTTGGGGCCCAGTGCTGCAGCTTGAGAGAATTTTCCAGGAGGGGCAGGTTAGGGGTTGGAAATCAGGGCCTCCTTTCAGCCCTCTGCAAGGGGCCTCCAGACCCTCCCCTCCCCGTCTCCTGGGATCACACTCTTAGAGCTCCTGGGAAGGACTGGCAGTGGGGACTCATCTACTGTAGAAGAAGTGGATTTATTACAGGTAGGAAGAAAGGAAGGGGTCAAGAGGAGAGTGAGAGGCTGCCAGCCAGTACACACTTGCACCACCCCAGACACACCTGTTTCTGGGGACAGAGAGGTCCTCATGGGTGAACACACACTTGCACACTAGCAAAACCTGATGCACCATTCCCAGACCACCCTCCTCCAAGGTGGGGGGTCTGCAGACCCTGGCCCCCTTACCCCCAGTAACTGGGCTGGCTCTCCAGAGCCTTCCTCTGCCTGCTTGCTTGCCCTCTCTCCCCAGCTCAGTCTCCAAGTTCCCCACCCCTGCAGGGGCCAGGAGGTCCACAACTTGCTGCCTCAGCCTCAGGACAGGCTCACTGCTACCCCTGCAGCCCTGGCCGCAGCAGCCCGCAGGTCCTGAGGCAGCTACTGCACTGGGGGCCACCTTTGGCCCTGAGGAGAGGAGGGTCGGGCCTGGCCGGGGTGGTGGGCGCCCCGAGCCTGGGACGCGACCTGGGGTCGCAGGCAGTCACTCTGAGCCCCGCTGGGCCCGGGCCAGGGGCCTTTGGGGCGGGCGGGCGGGAGGCACTCAGGCCTTGCTGCCGCGGGGCAGGCTCTGCGGCGAGTGTAGCTCCACCGACTGCCGCCGCCGCACCTCGCGCTCCTCCCAGTCGGCGTCGGGCTCCAGCCCCTTGAGCACAGCCATGCGCTCCGACAGGCTCTTGGCGGACGGGAACAGTACGTAGTTGTAGAGGAGCGAGCCCAGGATGGCGCCCACCAGGGGTCCGACCCAGAACACCTGTGGAGTGGAGAGCGCGGCTGGCGGCAGGCACGGGGCCAGCCGGACAGCGCCTTCCTGGCTGGAGATGCGCTCCGCTCCGCACTCGCACTCGGTGTGAAAGGGAGACCCGCACGCGACTAAAGTAATAAAACGCGTGTTCGTGCAATTCGTATTGTCAACACTCGCTGTTAGGGAAGACTGTCAGTTGGGGGTTAAGGGTGCGACTTCCCAAGCGGATGGCCTGGGTGAACTTGGGCAAATTACTTACCTGTCTGCCTCAGTTTCCTTTGATTATAGTCCTACCTACTTCTGCAATTGTTGTGCCAACTAAATGGATTGATATTCGCAAAGCTCTTAGTGTGAGTCTTGGCACATCTTGGGCACTAGGTAAGTGCTAAATAGTTAAAATATGTGTTAGCTACTACAAATATGACCAATTTTCGAGCCCTAACGCACTGTGATCTGTCCTATACCAGTAACTTCACTTAATCCTTCCAAAACTCCAAGGAGGCAGCAAATGCTGTTATCCTCCCTCACAGATGTGGAAATGGAGTCTTCCATAGCAGACCTGAGGGGTGGAGCCCAAAGCCCCCCAGGGCCCCAGGAGGAAGAGCGTGAAGGGTCTGCCGTGTCCTCCACCCCACTCATTCCAGCCCTTGCAGAGATGGGTTTCTGGGGACGGGGAAGGCAGGGAGGTTTCAGCCATTACCCAGTGGTCATCAAACTTGCCGGTGACGACGGCAGGAGCCAGGGAGCGGGCAGGATTCATGGAGCAGCCCGTGTAGTGGATCTGCAATGGGGGGAGGCGGTCAAGGAAGGAAGTGGGGAGAGTCCCTGGGCCTCTCTCCAGTGCCTGACCTCTGTCGGAAGGGAATCCATGTGATGGACAATTAAGTTCTTGTTACATTTACAGGGCTCTGTGTTCACTGGAGTGATATCTGTCCCCTTAGGGTGTCTGAAAGTCAGCCCCTTCAAGTGTGTACATGTGGCTGTCCCTCTTGGAAGTTCTGAACATCTGTTCCTCTGTGGGTCTTGTGTCTGTCACTTTTGGGGGTTCTCTGTATCAGTTTCTAGAGAGATCTATGTGTCTTTTTCGGGGGAGAAGATCTCTATGTCTCGTCCCTCCAGGGAGCCTGGAATCAGTGTCCATGACCTACCCCAAGGAGGTGGCCCAGGACCACGGAGAAACCAATGGAGAGGGCGGGAGTGCCCAGGTTGTCTCCACGGCGCTCATCAGTAGAGGCGAAAATGCAGAACACCAGCTGCAGGGTCAGGAACAGCTCCACAGTAACGGCTTGGCCAGCTGTTGTGTTGTTGCTGAGCTGGGGACAGAGAGCAGGTGGGTGGAGGAACGCTGAGAGCATGCTCCTCACACTGGCTCCATCTTCCTGCCCACCCGCAGTCAAAGCTCCAGAGACACTTCCAGGCTGGGAGTCAAACAGCTGCGCTCACTGGCCATATTAGTTTAAACTACTGACAGTCTCTTCCTGGATTGTGGCCCAAAGGCAGAGAGATGGACCCCAGGACTGCTCATGGTCCCCAGGCCAGAGGTAGGAAAACAGACTCCAAAGCCCATTAGATTTGGGGGCTGGGGTTGTGTGCCTACAATGTGAGAGGCAAAGGATGCTGAGGTCCAGCACTTCAGTTTCCTGAAGGACAAGAAAGGAAGAGGTTTTGATTATAGCAGGAAGTTTTAGGCCAGGTAACAGGAAGGCCTTCCTCTCTCTCTAGGCCACAAATAGTGGTGTAATGAGAGGCCTGTGGTCTTTCTTCCCATGGTCAAAGGGCTCCCAGGGGCAGAGCCTAGGGACTTGGGTCTGGGGTTAATCCTAGTGTGCGCCCACCCTCCATGGGTTCCGTGAACAACTCTTTCCTCTGACATTTGCCTGCTCCCCTTGACCTTGCCCACCCCACATGGCCTCAGTTTTGCCCTGTGGATTTGCTCCCTGCACACCCTGTGAAGGGTGGGGTGGGCACACTGTGCCCTGTACTCTGATGCCTCAACACCCACGTGGGGTGCCTGTGGTCCCAGCAGACCCTGCCTTAGGTAACAAAGAACTTGGGGCAGTGCAAAGAGGTGATTTCACAACTGGGCCACATCCAACCCTGGATTTTGCCATCTGTGCCTACATCCTGCCCCCTGGGGCTAGGTACCACACGGGGCAGAGCTGTGACAGCCCTCAGCTCCCAGGCTCCTTCTCCTGGGTCCTCGCCATCAGGCTGGCTCCCGTGGGTCTCTCTAGGGTCTAACCTTAGTCCACCCTGCCATCCAATGTCAGAGGCACTAGTGGAGTCAGTGAAAAGAGCTTTGAAGGTAGCCACTTTGGGTGCCTCTGACCTGCCGTGGCATCTTATTTACTTCAGCCTCAATCTGTCCTTCCGTAAAATGGGGGTGACCGAATGGATTCTGGAGGACTGGAAATGACAAGGGCAGAGCCAGAGCCCCATTCCCACTGGTAGATAGTGGCTCTAAGGGGGTGAGTGTGGACATGAGTTTGATGTCAGACAGCTCTGGGTCCATTCCCAGGTGCTGACACTTTTTTTGGAATTTGAATTCTGTTATTTGAATCAATTGAATGCTAAGCCTCAATTTACCACTAAGGGTAGAGGGATCACAGAATTTACCTTATAATGTTGTACCAAAAAGGAGATGCTATCTGGCCTTGCACAGAGCAGGTATGCTTCAATGGTAACTTCCTGGTGGCCAGGCTGGCCTTTCCAATGGCCTCAGAGGACACCCAGAACAGCCTTGGGGGCCATGTAGCTCTGTCTAGCTCAGGGTGAGTCTCCCCACTGCTGCCCCATTCCACCCAGGCAGGGCTGTCCCCAGTTCTTCAGGATGGTAAATGCCGAGCAACAACTTGGGGGAGGCTTCCCCGGTCCTTCCCTTCTGAGGGCCCAGTCAGTTGTGAAATGACAGAGGAGCAGGACTGAGGGTCCCCATGGCCCCTTAGCACTCCCATTGCCTAGCTATTAGAGGAGATTCCCCAGCCACACACCCTGAGGCTTTCTTGGTCATGTTCTCAAGAAGTCCCTCTTTCAGTCTAACTGGACCTTTACTTGCTGCAGAGTGAATTAATGTCATTCTCAATGGAAATGGTCACACTCCTCAGTGTCCCCACCCATGCCCTCAGATGTCCAGGCCTTGCCACGACCCAGGAGTGGCGGAGGGTGGCATGTGGTGGTGGGGAGGGGCTGCAGCAGCCCCCTCAGCTCCCCAGGTGCCCCTGTTCATATAATCAACAGTTAGCTCATGGGATCCAGGGCCCTTCTCCGCGGTCTGGAGAGGCCTGTCCCTTCTGCATTACCCTGGGATCTGGTGCTGTCTCTGCTATTGACAAACTACAGAACTTTTCACCTGTCACTTCCCTTCTCTGAGCCTCAGTTTCCTTGTTTGCAAAACAAGGCTTAGATGATGGCTCAGGGAGAGAACAGTGATCAGGTGGGAAGGTCACAGGTTTGTAGTCAGGCCTGTTTTTGAAGGCTGGTCTGGTGCTTGCCCTCTCTGAGCCTCAGTTTCCAACCCCTTAAGAAACAGATATGCCCATCCATACCTCACAGGGCGGTTGTGAGGGTCAGAGTGTGGCTTGTGCGGAGGACCTGCCATGAAGCCCGTACACAATAGGTGATGAAGAAATGGAGGGTCCTTCCTCCCTGGCGAATACCCTTGGGACCTGCATTCCGAGGTTCCTCCTAGCTCAGAAAGCAGGTCTGTGCGGGAGCCCTGCCCTCTGCCAAGTTCTGCCCAGCCCTTGTAATGCAGGCCTCGAATCAGCAGACACCATGCTGCTGCTCTTCCTGCACGTCGCTCAGAGCAGAAGGCACCAGCAGGCCCATGAGGATCCTGCCCCTGCTCTGGCTTCATTGCTCCTTGTGCCGACTCCTGTCAGCTGTGTTCCTGGCTCTGGCATCTCCCTCCCTCCCTCTGTCCCTCTCTGTTTCTCTCTCTCCCCACCCAGACTCTCTCCCAGCTCTAGTTCCTTCTTATCCTTTACCAGAGACACCCCAGGATCTGCCCCTTGCGGGAAAGATGGAGTTCTGGCTACTCACTGCATTGACAGCCAGGTCCCCTCGGATGTCTGGTGGTGTGATCTCATGGAGCAGAGCAGCCCCTGCCACGGCCCCCAGCAGCTGGGCAGCTACGTAGAAGGCAGCTCGGAGAAAGGAGACATGGCAGCCTACCAAGCAAGCCACAGTCACAGCAGGATTGATGTGGGCCCCGCTGATGTGGCCCAGAGCCTGCACCAGGGTGCCAATAGCCAGGCCGAAGGCCATGGCAATCTGCAGCACAGAGGGCAGGGCCTGTGGCCAGTTGAGGGCTGAGCCGAGGCCAAAGAAGACGAAGAGGAGTGTGGCCAGGAACTCTGCGAACACGGCCCTGGAGAAGGCTATGGACCGGAGTTCCCACATGCCGCGAGCCTTCCGTGGGCTGGCCCAGAGGTCTCGGGACCCGGAAACTTGCAGCTCTCTCAGTCCCTGTCTCTCTTTCTCTCTGTCTTAGGGTCTTTGGGGAGGCTGGGCCATGGGCATTTATAGGGTCATTCCATACTCGATTTGGACACGTGGGGTGGAGGTGGAGATCAGGCTCTCTGCTCCCCTATGGCTGCCTCCTGCCCCCACTCTCCACCCCTGCCTACCCGCATGCCTATCACCCCATCTAGGCCTTCACAGCTGACTAACGCTCCCCATTAATGAGCTCCAGATAAGGACTGACGTCCCCTGGTTTTCCGTGTTTGTTCCCTCAGTTACCCCAAGCTGCTGCTCCTGGACCTCCCGCCACCCCCCACCAGTTCTGCGGATGGGGTTCCTGAAGGGAATTGTGCCAACCCCCCTCTCTCTTACTCCAACTTTTGGCCAATGCAGGGGCAACACCTCACCCAATGTCCATGAAAGAGGATGTCAATGCTACGCCATCTAGTGATTGGGAAGTTCTTCCTACTGTCTGACCTCCAATTATTCCTTCTTGAAGGGGATGGAAAACTACTGGTTGGCTTGTGATGTGAACCTTCCAAAGCATAAAGATTTGTTTGTGTCTCTTCTGTGCTGGCTGTCTCGCAGTCACCTATAGGTTGTCAGGCTTCCCCTCCTCCCTGGAACTCCAGCCAAATGGCAGCCCCCATAGCCTGAAGGCAAGGGGTGGTTGCAGTGGCCCTGGGACCCTGGCCCTGGGTGATGGAGTCAAACTGGGGTTGTCTAAGGCAGCTGGGGGCTTCCATTCCACTATCACCTGGTCCATCTCTGTGACTTGCCCCTTTCTTGTCTGTCTCCTTAAAAAGAGAATAATAAACCTATGTGGGATTGGTTTTTGGATTAAATGAAATCAGGTATGTAAAGTGCTCAGAGCTGTGCTTGACCCTTGGTAAGCTGTCAATTAATATCAGCTATTATTAATAGCATTATTTATATTCTGAGGCAGAGAACAGTTCAGGTTCTCAGAAGCTGTGATGGACTCAAGGCACCCCCCACGGGGCTCGGAGCGAGCCACCCCTGCCACAGGTGGAGGACATTTCTGTCGGGTGGTGAGCTGTGCAGGCTCAGGGAGGCTGCAATGCTCGAGAAGGGACTCTCCGGCCTCGGCGACCACTCAGGCCAGCATCTGGGTGATGCCCCTGCCTGCTGTCAGTGCTGCGCTGGCCTGGGGTCTAGGAGACATTTAGGTCCTGGAGTCCCCAGGTGCCACTCCACTGCTGTTTCCTGGCCTCTCCAGCCCTGCTTCCTCTCCAGGGACCCGAAGGCAAGGTCAGACACAGAGTGCAGTTATGAGGACCCTTCTGGACCCTGCTCTGCCTCCTATCCCTGGGCAAGTCACAGTCTCAGGAATAGAAATCTGGGAGGAATTGGAAACTGCAGAGTAGAACCCCCTGTGCTGCTGTGTGCCCTTGGATGGACTACACACCCCTTCCCGTCTCTCCTCTTTGGTCAAGGTGTTCATGATCTTGAGAGAGAGAAGGACCTTGATTGTGGGCAGGACCTCTCCTAACCTCATCAAATGAAAATCTCTTACCTGCCGATAAACCCAGAAGAAGTGTCATGGCTTCTCTCTGTGGCTCATTAAACCCCAGTCCACATGTGTGTATGTGTATATGTGGCCATTCAGTCACACAGCCCTAAATCTAGAACCAATGGGCTCTTAGAGGTCATCTAGCCTATGTATCTCATTTTACAGATTAGAGCATGAACTACAGAGAGATTGCCACTTGCCCACATTCTGGTTTGGGCCTGGAGCTGGGAGGAGAGGAGGGCACCAACATGAATGGACTCCTACTTATGCTGTGTTTTCCATTTGAGCCAGGGAGGAAGGTGTGCCTGTTTAAGCCAGTGGGGTTCGTGCCGTGGCTCCTGGTGGGGGCTGGAGCTCCCCAGGAAGGGCTGCATTTTGTCTGCAGTGGCCACCGTGCCATGTCTTATGAGGTCCCAAGTGCCATCAATTGTATCATGCACAACTAATTGGAGTATAGCAGAAATGCTTTCTTGGAGATGGATTGTGGCAATGGTTGCACAACAATATGAATGTACCTAATACCATTGAACTGTGTCCTTAAAAATGGTCAGGATGGTTAAGTTTTATGTTATGTGGTTTTTTACCATAATTAAAAATAACTTTTAAAAGCAGTGAAGGAAAACAACCCCCAAAATTCTTTTTTAAACAATTTCTGTTTTGTATGTATTAAAGGAAGGCTTTCAGATTTATTTAAGACATCCATTTTTAAAGTCAAAATCACTCCTGTGCATGCATAAAAAAGGAAATCATTGGCAAAACAAATTGGCTAAAACAGTCCCCAAATTTCATCACATTCAGAGTCCAGCTTTCCTAAATTCCTCTTTGATTCAGAGCTCCTGATATTTTTCTACACAGTATCACCCTCTGTGCTGTCAGGAGTGTAGTGATGTGCCATTCTTACAAGACTGTCCACTGCTGTTTTCAGAATATCTTCCCAAATCTCAGATACTCCTGTAGCTTTGTCATGGGTCTGACTGGCAATTTTTTTGCCCTTTTCTCAGTAATAAAACATAACATAGTTTCATCTACTTGTGGGACTCTTCTTAGATCCCACAAAACACTTGGCTGTTGTTTTGCAAGTAAATATGGAACTGTGGTCATTCTTCAATGATAACTACTCGCTTCACTAAATGTCAAATTTTTGCGGTACTCCTCAGTTCCATGTCTTTCTGCATACACAGTAACTTAGTTCAACTCCTAAACCACAGTGTAAACTTTTCCCCCAAGTTTTATTTAGAAATAATTGACATACATCACTACATAAACTTGAGACACACAGCAGGATGGCTTGATTTTTCATATACTGTGAAATGATGGCCACAATCGGCTCAGCTAACAGCCATCTTCTCATATAGATACAATAAGAGAAAAAGTTTCTCCTTGTGATGAGAACTCTCAGGATTTACCCTCTTAACACCTTGCCTATGTATCATACAGCAGTGTCAGCTGTAGTCACCATGCTGTATATTACATCCCTAGTACTTTTTTTATCTTATAACTGGAAATCTGTTCCTTTTGACCTTCCTCCAATTCCCCTTCCCCTCTGGTAACCACAAGTCTGATCTCTTTTTCTGAGTTTGATATTCTGTTTTTTTGATTCCACATATATAAATGAGATCATACAGCATTTCTTTTCCTCTGACTTGTTTCATTTAGCATAATACCTTCAAGATCTATTCATGTTCTTGAAAATGATAAGAATCCTTTATTTTTTATGGCTGAATAATATTCCATTGTCTAATCTCTACCATGACTTCTTTATCTATTCATCCACAGATAGACATTTAGGTTGCTTCTGTGTCTTGGCTATTGTGAATAATGCTGCAGTGAACATACGGGTGCAGATAACTTTTCGAGCTAGTATTTTCATTTCCTTTGGATGTATTCCCAGAAGTGGAATTGCTGGATCATACGTGTGGATAAAATGAGAGTTCCTGTGGCCAGGATTCTCACTTGGCCCTGGTTGACTAGCTCACTGCACACCTGTGGGCAATACATGGCTGTTGACTCTATATAAAGAGCTCTGCCCAGGGCTCTGTGCGTGACACTGTGGCAGGGCTGCAAGGCTGCAGGAGAGCAGAGCAGAGGCTGGAGTGGTGGCAACGCCAAGGACAGAGGCCCAGAGGATGGCTGTGTGGGACGACTGTACAGAGAGGCCCAAAGGACGGCTGTGTGGGATGACTGTGCAGAGAGGCCCAGAGGATGGCTGTGTGGGACAGCTGTGCAGGCAGAGAGGCCCAGAGGACAGCTGTGCATACAGAGGGGCCCAGAGGATGGCTGTGCAGACAGAGGGGCCCAGAGGCAGAGATCGGCTTGCTGCACGCAGACTCACTCTGAGTGAATGGGATTTTAGTGACTGACCTGCCACCTGGAAATAAAGTTGGGTAAAACCCTTTCACCCCAAGAATGTTTTGCCATCAATTTCTTTGGTCACATTGAATCCATAGGGAACTTGGCCGGGGCTGAAACCCACTGGCAAGACAATACGGTAGCTCTATTTTTAATTTTTTGAGGATCTTCCATACTGCCATTTTGAACATTTTAAATGGTAATTAAACTGGGCAGATGTAGGAGTGAGAAGGCATGGAACTCACCTGGCCAAGCTTAAGTCTGCACAGGTAGAAACAACCACTTCCAGCTGCTGTAAAATACCACAGTTGTAAGAAACATTAAAATGAGACAAAAGGTACACCTTAGAATTGATGAAATGTAGCAGTTATAGTATTAAACACATATTTAGTGCTCACTCTGTCATGCACTGCTCTAGACATTCCTATATGTATTAACTCTCAATTCTCACAGCAATCCTGTGATAATCCTTTTAGTATCTCATTTTTTAGAGATGAAGAAAATGAGACAGAGAAGTTAAGTAACTTTCCTGAGGTCACACAGCTAGCAAGTCAGAAGGCAGAAATAGAACCCCAGGAGTCTGGCTTTAAGAGGACTTTTTTGATGGTGAAAGGGAATTTCTACCTCATCACCCTGAAATAATCATGATCAGAGAGAAGTGAGAAAGAACGCTGGATTCTGAATAATAAAGAAAGAGGGATTTGTGTGTCATTTGCTGGGGGCTCGAAGGAGGGGGCTGAGATCTGGAAAAGTGGAGGAAGGAGCTGGGTGTCTATGCTGGCCAATGAGGATGACCCATGTGGGGCACAGTGACAGAATTCAGGGCCAATGCTGAGAGTTGACATAAGGTGTGCTTCCAGCTCTGAGTCAAGTGGCCAAATGCTCTCCATCCTCCCCACAAGGTTGGTAAAAGTGGGTCACACACCACAGCCTATGAGGCTGGAAATCTGGGGGATGAGGGAGAAGGGGCAGGGCAGATCCACAGTCACATGAAGTGGGACAGAGTGAAGGGAGCAGCGCCAGGGAGCAGCGCCAGGAAGCAGCTGGTGGGAAAGTGGGGCACCCGGGGTCTGGCCCTTCAGGAGATCTGAGAAGAATTGTGAGGTTTCAGATCCATGCAGTTCTGGGGCAGAGCGTGAGCCACTGGATTTCTATGTAGGGTTGCAAGTAGAAGTTATTGAATCTCATACGTTGGGGTTCTACAGATAAAATAGGGATGCCCAAGTTTAAATTTCAGAAAAATAACAATTACATTTTTAGCATAAGTATATGCCAAGCAATATTTGGGCCATACTCACACTGAAAAATTATTTGTTATCTGAAATTGAAATTTAACTGGGTGCCCTGTGTTTTTATTTGCTAAATCTGGCAACGCTATTTTATTTTATATGAAAGCAGAGGGGAACCCAGAGGACTGAAGGCCTAGGGACATCTGGGTTTCAAGGTAAATCCTCACAAGGACTTTTGGGGAATGAGTCTTATTAACCCCATTTTACACAGGGGGACCCCAAGAGGTTATAAAAGTTGCCTAAGATCACATGTCTGCTAAGCAGCAGAGACAAGCTATGAATACAGGTCTGTCTGACTCAGAAATTCAGGCTTTCCGCCCAGTGACTGGCTGACTTCATCCTCCAAGCCCCACCCCAAAGGCCAGGCCGCCCTGCCAGCCAAGGCCCAGATGGTGCGGAGAAGGCTGCAGGTCTTCACGCCTGGACAGCTCCCTGCAGCTTCCCTACTGCCCACAGAGTGGGGTCCAGTGATGAAGAACATGAGCTTTCACCCAATTTCCCAAAGCTCCCCACTGCCCATGGGGCAAAGCTGGATGGGCTTGGCATATCCTCCTTCCACCCCTTCATCTTTGGGCCTGAGACATGTTATTCCCTCTGCCTGGACCATGTGTCACCAGCATTGTCTCAGGGCTAACCTCCTCAAACTCCAGGCCTCATACTTTTTTGATTGAGACCTATCAGAAGAAACACATTTCATATCCTAACCCATCAACCTTATCTCAATACATAGAAAGACAGATATATATATATAAATTAAAACTAACATTCACAAAACAATATTTTCTAAATGTGATGTTTTACATTGCTTTACTGTATTTCACCAAAAAATAATTTAGGTCCCAACTGCTAAATTGATCTCATGACCCACTAATGGATTGCCACTCCAGTTTGAATAACACTGCTTTCGATCCTGGCTTAAAAATCGTTTTCTCATTGGGGAAGGTTTCCTATAGCCCCAGCAACACACACTCCTGGGACCTTCCACCCACTGTGTGCCTTGCACCTTTGCATCACCCAAAGGCTCATAATTACCTGTTCAGTGTTTGGATTCTCCAGACGGTGAACTCCTAGAGAGCAGGGCCCACATCTGGGTTTGCTGGCTATTGCACCCGCAGCGCCTAGCACAGGGTCTGGCATGCTAGATGTGCTCACTAAAAGTTGTCAAGTGAATAAATGGGTAAAACTGCTAGCCCTTATCCCCCTAAGCCTACCTGTGCCCTGCCCTGCACTCTATGCAGCCACCTGGCATTCCTCAAGGACCCAATTCAGGACAGAAGTTGATTCTTGGAGCCTGGACAGAGAGAGGGAGTGTGCATTTGTGCATTGGTGGGATGGGGAGGGGTCTGGAACAAGTTTGTCCTCATTTGGAAAGGATTAGGTGTGAGTAAAGGCTGAAGGCAAGGAGACCTTTCTAAAACCTCTGCCTTGTAAAGGGGTTTTAGAAAGGTCTCCCTGCCTTGTAAAGTAGTGAGTACCCGGTTGCTTGGAGGAATACAAAAAGGTTGAGCAAACCCAGGGAAACTGTGACAGGAGTTTGTACACCAGGGGAAGGGTTGGGCAAGCTGACTAACAGGGTCCCCTGCAGCTCTGCAGCAGGGAGAAGCCCCAGCTGCAGGTTAATAAAGCCTCTTTACAGGAGGGCAGTTGGGAACCATGGTGGGTGCTAGTAGGAGGGAAGATCAGCTGGGAGGAGGAGGGCACATCTCCCTGTCTGGACTCCTAGTTCCTGGCTTCCTCCCTCCTCCCATCTGGGGGAGCCTGGCCAGGCTGGAGGCCCCAAAGAACCAAGGGTACCATGGTTGCCCCATGGCTCCCTGGGCTTCTGCCCACCCTGGGGGGTCTCCTCCCCACAGGTCTGGATGCAGAGGGGGAAAGCATTTGCCAGCTGGCTCTGGAATGCTGGTATCTCTGCTCTGTAAGGATAGAGAGGGGCTGTGAATGCCAGGGTGGGCCATGCTGGGGTCATTACCAGAGAAAGCATGGTAACAAGCTGGAAAGGTTGCAGGCAGCATCCCATAACCTTGCTTGCAAAGGTCACCCAAACCTGTTTGACTTCCCACTCAGCACAGCTGCAGCCAAACAGCCCTGCTCCCAGTGCCTGCCTCCAGCATCTGTGGGCTCCAGCGACTGGGTGGAGGGACCCGGTTCAGACTCTGTGCAGGGTCTCTCTCCTCCCCACCATGCCATCTGGCCCGCCTGCCTCCCACCCTGGCACCACACCCCCCCATTCCCCTACCAGGCCTTGGCCTCTAACAGCCTCACCTCCTCAAGGCCTGTCCTGCCGTCCGGCTGTGTGAGGTGCCCAGCTAGCCTCATACACATATCAACCAGTTGTCTCAAGGATGTGGTGAAGTGGTACCAACCCCATTTTATGGATTAGGGTAAGGAAGGCTCAGGGTTGCTAAGCTGGCTACCACCTCCTCTGCTCCTGCCCCACAGCACCCTGCTTCCCCTCTGTGGCAGCATGATGGATTTTGCTGTCCTGGATGCTTTGTTAAAGCTGTGAGGACAAGAGCTGTACCTAATTCACCTGGATGGTCAAACACTTGACATGTGATTGGAATGAATCATGCTAAGTGCTCAAAAAAGTGTTTGTAGAATGAGCAGTTTGCCCAAGGTCAAACAGCTAAGAAGTAGTTAAGGGGTAATTCAAACTCAGATCTGCCTGAAACCTAACCCAGCCCCACACCCTTCACCTTCCTCCAGGAAGCCTTCCCTGACTTAGTCAAGGCCACCTCCCCCACCCCACCCCCCAGAATTCTGGGTGTTTGGGTGTGTTCTTATCCCCCTCTCCCCAACACTCCCTGAAGGAAGGGCCTGAGGACAGTGTCTCATCCCAGTTCTGATCCCCCCAGTTGTGCCCCCATAAGGCAGGCAGAGCCCCGTGAGTGCAGGATGCTCAGGCCAGGGTGGAGAGCCTAGAGAGGAGGGCTTCAGCCAAACTGTGTCGCCCTGCCTGTGCCCAGCCGCCTCCTGAGCCCTCGTCCAACCACAGCTCTGCCCGGCGCTGGGCCCGCCAGCTTCTCAGAAGAGTGGCCCAGGTGTTGGTATTTTCCAGGTGAGGCACCTAATCCTCTGCTCATTTTGCTGCAATTCAATATCCTCCTCCAATTTGCATGCCTGGCTGCTATCCTTTCCTCCTCCCTCCAGCCTCCTCTGGGTAGGGGAGAACTGAACACTCTCCACAGAGGCCCCTCGGGCTCACCTTCCCCCACCAAAGGGCCGGGTGCCCATGGGATGGAGGGACTGCTGGCCCCACCACAGGAGCAAGGCCTGGATGTTCCCCGGCCTTGAGGGGAATTCTGGGTCCACCTCTTAGGCTGCCTGGCTGTGGAATCCAGAGCCACTCATGCTCTCCAATTTCTGGGTAAACAAATGTGAAAGTACCTGCATATGGTGAGTGTTCAAAAATATGAGGTGAGACTTCCCCATGGGCTGAGGGCCTGTGGCTCTAGGAAATCCTTGTCTTATCTCATCACCCACCTTCTGGCTGTAAGGTTGGCCCATTCTCTGATTATAGCTGACGAATGTCTGTTTTCTTGGGATTTTAGAGCACTTGGAACAGTTCACTGTATTTATTTATTCATGCAGCAAATAGTTTTTGAGCATCAGCCATGTGCCAAGTGCTGTTTTAGGCCTTTGAGATGCCTCATGGAATAAAACTGACAAAGAGCCCTGGCTTAGAGGGGCTGCCCATAAGGGGCAGTTTATTCAGTCTATGGGACAGATTTTGGATGGCCCTGCTCAGCCTGTTCTCCGCTTTAAACAACCTGAATGGAGAGAGATGGAAAGAAATTATAAATATCAGAAAAGAACAGTGCTTACTCTCAGAGTAAGCACCTTTGCCCTTGTTTTACCAACAGAGCTTGAACTTAAGTAATGTCAAACAAGTTCAGTGGAAGTGTGTGCTATTCCTCAAAAAGTTAAACACAAAGGTACCCTATGGCCCCACAATTCCACTCCTGGGTGTATATCTGAAAGAGTGAAGTCAGGTGTTCAAACAAAAACTTGTACACACATGTTCATAGCAGTGCTATTCACAATAGCCAAAAGGTGAAAACAACCAAATGTCCAACTGATAAATGGATAAACAAAATGCAGTCTCTCCACACAATAGAATATGCTCCAGTCATCAAAAGGAATGAGGTACTTGTACGTGCTACATGGATGAACCTTGTAAACATTATGCTGAGTGAAAGAAGCCAGGCACGAAAGGCCACCAATTGTGAGATTCCATTTATATGAAATGTCCAGAATAGGGAAATCCACAGAGACAGAAAGTTAGATGAGTGGTTGGCAGGTGCTGCGGGAAGGCAGGAATGGGGAGTGACTCCCTAATGGGTGCGGGGTTTCCTTTTGGGGTGATGCAATGTTCTGGAACCAGAGAGTGGTGGTGGTTGCCCAACATGGTGAATTTGCTAAATGCCATGGAATGTACATTTTGAGATGCTTGAAATGGTGAGTTTTATGTTATGTTATTTTATAATTAAAAAACCAAAGTGTGTGCTGTGCAAGATTTCTTGTCCTATGCATTGCCTCAGCTTCCCCCCAGTGCATTTGCTCATGCTGATCCTTCTACCGGGGTTGCTTGTCCCTCCTCTCTTTTCCCAGCACATCTCCATCCTTCAGATCCAAGTTTAACCATCACTTCTTCCGAGAGGATGAAGTCCCCCTGTTACATGTTCGAGCACCACATGCCACCCTGCTGGGGCACTCGCCTGATCATAGTTTTGATGTTTATATGATGAAAGCCTCCCCCACTAAACTGTGAGCTCCTGGAGAGAAAGGGGAACCTGTGTATTTTTTGCTCCCTGATGTATCCCTAGGGCCTCGTTTAGTGCCTGGCACACTGTAGGTGCTCAGTAAGTATTTATTAAGTTCATAAATTAATAAATGCCCTGAAAGGAGTTCTAATAGAGTCACTACCCCCACCGGCTCCATCTCAGATGGTTTCCCCAGCACCGCCACTTCTGCCATTGAGGCTTCTTAGCCCTCACCACTCCTAATCATAATTGCCACCGACAGGTCAGGATGAGGCCAACAGAAACCAGAGATGGCAGTGAGGAGGAGCACAAACTTCCAGGTGGCTTAGGAGGTGAGACTGGGTTGGTCAATGAGGGTGAAGGTCAGGTCAATTATTGGTATTAGGATGAGAGGAATCAAGTGCCAAGTGGGGCAACTGCCTGAGTTGGAATTGTGAACGTGAGTCCTGCCAGTGCTACACCGGATGGGCTTTGCAAGAAATGCTTGTTGAATGAATACCTAAAGAATAACATGCTGAAGACTTGCAGGGTGAGTGGCTGGCACATCACAGCATAACGATGGATTCTGGGGATATTAAGGAGGAGCCCTAGGGGGGACTTAGTGGATGGCGGGATGTGGGGTTGAGGGAAGGAGGAGTACAGAATGACTCAAATGTGTAGTTGGTCCCTGTTGCCCTTTACCAAGATGGGGAGCACTGGAGGAAGAGCAGGTTGGGAAGAAATGATGAGATGAGTTCTAATGTTGAGGTGCTTCTGGGATGGGAAAGAGAAGATTCTGGGAAGTCACAGAAACCAGAGGCAGTGGGTGGCAGTGAATGTGGGCAGGACAGAAGGGGAGGGCAGAGGGGCTTTCAATGCTTATGGGAGTTGCAAGGTTGGAGAGAGGGACAAGAGAGGTGGTAATGACACCCTCCAGGGCCGGGGAGGAGCTGGGATCCAGAGGGCTCTAGTCAGGAGGAAGGGGTTGGCGCTTCAGAAGGAAGGGAGGTAGGGATGCTGCTGCAGCGTGAAGGTGGGCGGCAGGAACTTGAGGGCGGTCCCACCTCCAGGCTCCTGCCTTCTTTGTGAATGAGGAGGGAGGTTAGCTGCTCCAAGAGCAGGTGAGAGCTGAGGCTTGAGGGTGCTGGAGAAGGTTTAAAGGAGCCGCAGTGGAGAACAGAGAGCAGACCAGCGGGGAGCAGTGGAAAGGTCCTGTCTGAGGGAAGAGGCCAGGATCTCCATGGTGGTTTGCTGTTCTTCAGTGAGACGCAGCAGCCTAGTGCTAGAAGCCAGGAAGGCAGCCAACTCCATCCACCCAGGGGATGCTGGGTGGCTGCCATGGGCAACTGGGTAGGGGGCAGCAGACAGGGGAGTGTGTGGAGGCCAGAGGGTCTTGGTGCCTGAGCAGAAGGTAGAGGTGAGACACGGGGGCCGGAAGTCTCGGTGAGTGAGACTGGGACAGACAGGCAGAAATGTGGAAGTCAGAAGCAGAAGCATGGAGGGATGTGGCCAGCAAGTGCAGAGTTTAAGCTTTGAGAAATCCGGGTGTTTTAGGAAAGACAAGCTCCAAGGTGTGGTATGGGAGGGGTTAACTGAAAAGTTGATGGGAAGGCCTTTGGAACTGAGAAAGTGAATGAACAGAACAGATGTGGATCATCCCCACAAAGGAGGAGAGGTGGGCTTCCAGGAGGTGGAGAGGAGTTTTAGGATGATGCTGAGGAAAGAGAAAGGCTATCAGAGGACCCTGCAATGACAGGAGGAGAGAGGGAAGAGGAAGCAGAGAGAAGAAGAGCAGAGAAAAGCTGGATGGCCATGTGGACTCACAGCTCCAG
The DNA here is from genome assembly GCF_040802235.1 of Manis javanica. NCBI lineage: Eukaryota > Metazoa > Chordata > Mammalia > Pholidota > Manidae > Manis > Manis javanica. The sequence continues at coordinate 87,933,799 of NC_133165.1, forward strand.
TGGTGAAGGCTGGACACTGGGTTCCAAAACAATTCTCTCTGCAGGCCCCTGGTGCATGGAGGACCAGGCCTCTCAGGAGGGGTCAGCCACAGCTGGGGTTGTGCTTTTGAGAAACCCAGCCCTTTATCTCTGGCCCCATGAATACTCTCTTCATTCAGGCCTTCAACATCTCTTGCCAAGATCCCCAAAGGAGCCAATTCTACCCCCTAGCCCCAGGGTTCTCTTTCTTCAGGCCTGAGCAACAGTGGAGCCCACAGCCCCCCTCTGAGCCCTTTCCCACCCCCATTGCCTACAGGGTAAACTCCACCCCTGGCCCCTCAGCCCCTCTCTCAAGGCACAGGCCACATTTGAGATCACTTGCACTCCCTTGAACTGTCTTTTCGCTCTTGCCTCCAGGCTGTGCACAGGTGACTTTTCCTGAAAAGCCTTTTCCACCGTCCTGGCTGGCTCCTGACCTGGGCCTATTCTTCCTCCAGGAAGCCTTCCCCAGTGACCCAAGACTGCCCCTCCTAGGTGTTCCTAGAGTCCTCTGCACTTCCCTTATCACAGAGCTGTGACAGCATTGTGATGTCCCTGCTGAGGTCTGCCTTCCCCACCATGGATGGTATCAGAGCTGGGTCTTGGGTCTCTAACACATGGCCAGTATGGAAGCTGAGTAAAAATGTGTCAAATGGATGGGTTAGTTGGTTTAATTGGGCTAGGCTGAGATGCCAGTGGTCTAATTGGTTCGGAACATCAGTGTCTTGTTCCTTTTTCAATGACCTTCCTGAAACATTCTTCTGGGGGACAAAGACCAAGTACCAGGAATGGATCGGAATTACCTGCAGAGCATTTCACAATGCAATTGCCAAACTCCAGAGGTCATATCGCCTGAACCATGTAGGGGTGAGAATGAGGAGAGGATGGCACAGACCCTTCAACAGGCTCTCTGGTTGATGCTGACCCTCCACATCCCAGCCCCCCAGAAACTACTGTCCACAGCTGAATTCTGGTCCATCTTTGAGGTGATCAAACCAAGGCGCACTGAACTCTGAAACCTCTGCCTTTACACACTCTGCCCTCACCACGACCGCCACCCCCACCTTCATGATGGGAACTGCCACTAACTGCCTTCTCAGGTGTTCACCCCTGTCACCCTCCTCACCTGGCGCCTCACCCGACAGCCATGCTGGCCTCACCCTTAGCAGAGCTTGGTCTCAGGGAACCAGCTCCTGCTGAGGCCCACCTTCCTGTCCCACCAATGGACAGGCTGTGCCCTGACTGGAGTCCTTGTCCTTGGGATTCATTCATCTTTGCTCCAGAGATCAATGTCCTTGATCATTGTCGTGCTCCTGCTGGCTCAGGGACTTTTCTGGTGATTCTCACTTAGACGTATGTGAAGTGTGTGTGTGTGTGTTTCTCAGAGGGCCATAACTTTCATCAGATCCTCATAGGATCTTTGAGTCTCTGAGTATGTACCTGCTTCACCCCTTGGAGAACTGTTCATCTGTCAAAATGCAATTTACCTGACTCCAGACTCTTCTCGCCCCCATCAGAGCCTTTCTCAAGCTCTGTATCTTTCCTGGGTTGAATTTTCCATGATCTGCCTTCTCCACAATGATGTCAGCAGGGGTCACAACTATTCACCCTTGTTTTCTAGAGCGGCACCAGTCCATAGCACATGTTCAAACTGTTTCCTATAACCAGATGATCTATCACATTGTTTCAGAAATTACTTCTCTTTCAAGAAGCCTACCCAGAAGGACTAGCAGGCAAGCTCTTCTAGATACCAAGGTGACACCTCAAGCCTTACCCTCAGTTCCCTCTGTTTTCCCTTGTACAACGGCCCAGCACCCTGCCTTGAAGACAGTGAAACTGGATCATATGCTGGATTGACAGGTTGTTCTATGTTGCCCATCCAGTTATTTGCCCCAGGCATGTCCAAATGTCCAACCAAGTCTTCTAGATGTCTTCATCTCAAGTTTCAAGTACTCAGAAAACTCACTGGACACTGCTCCCCACCCCCAACCCCCACCTAGTTGCATCTGTCTTCCTGCCCCAGAGAATCCCTCTTCATTACCCTAGAGAGTTTCTGGTTTCTCCATTCCTCTAGAGGTTACTCCTTGGGTGCCCTGAACACTCATACTGCCCAGCATGGTGCATGGAGACCATCCAAGCTGCAGTGTGTCCCCCTCCCCCAAACACCTGTTGCACATAGTTCTGCCCCCTCCATCTGCTACATCCATGTCTCCTTTATCAAGAAGCTCTCTTTAACCAAATCTTTTCCCGCCTAAGCTTCCTTCCTCCCTGCCCCCAGCTTAGACCCATTCTGGCTTATTCTGGGTGTGGCTCCGCTCCCCATCAGCGAGCCCAAATCGTGGTCTCAAGCAGACTTCAGCCCTCCTTCGGTCATGGACAGAAATGGGGAGAGGGCTGGGAAGTAGGGAGTGCTCGGGGATGACAGAGTGAGGCCGCAGAGCCTGAGCACTGGGCAGCCAGGACTGGAGGAGGAAGCAGGCCCTGGAGGAGGTGGCAAGCTGTATCCCTGAAGAGCACCCTGGAGTTCTTTCCCCAGACTGGAGGGGTTGCCTGGAGCTGCAGAGGGCAACTATCACAGTACTCCAGGAATTCACTTTCTGTCAGCACTTTTCAAATAGTACCCTGGAGCAGTATAAGATGGCTCTGGGTCCCCAATGACTTGTCCAACTATGGGCCAGGCCAGGGACTTACTGAAGTAAAGGGTACAGAATGGATTTGGGGGCTGAGGTCAACTGGAGAAGGAGGCCCTCAGGGTGGGGGTCCCACACTCTTGAATTCTGCAGTCTATTCCAAGGAGAGCTGGGCAAGCCCCGCACCCTTGGCTTATCAAGGCTGGAAGTCAGAAGATTGCCTATTTCATCCAGGTCCAGGGCCCAGGGCTGTGCGAAAGCTGGGATGGGGCTTCTCAAGCTATTCACTGTAATTCACTGGGTGCACCAGGCTGTGAACATTGCCTGATAAGAGGCTGCAATCAAGTAACTCAGCCATAAAGGGCCTCTCCATTTCCCTGGAATTCTGTCAACTCGGGGTGGCACCACTCACAATCTGCTGCAGATCTGAGTCTGCTCCATATGTCTTCCTTTAACTAGAAATGGGGAAACAAATTAATCATTACTTACATGCAGTCTGCTCAGTTGGTAACATTTTTAAAGCATGATGTCCATGGCAGTGGTGGAAAGTGGGGACAGACAACAGAAGGTGGTGGAAAGAAGGTAGGAAACTATTATCCACTCCAACCTTGCAGAGGATGCAACTGAGGTCCAGAAAGGGAAAGAGATTTTCCAAGGTTGCACAGCAAACTGTGGACCTATATCAAATTTGAATACAAGTTCTTGACTCCTAGACCAGAGCATTTGCCACTGGACCACCTGTCCTCTCCACCCTCCCAGAGACCATAGAGACCCCCATCCATGTGATTTACTCCTTTTCACATTTGTGGATCCATATTCCACATGAGAGCTAGTCCTTCAAATGCTATCTTGCTTTCCCTTTTCAGTCTTTGACCAATCTACATGTTCAGGCATGATGATTGTGATCAATAATATTGTAGCACACATTTGAAAATTGCTAAGAGGGTAAACTTAAAAATTCTCATCACAAGAAAAAATTTTTATAAGTTGTTATGGTGACAGATGGTAAGTAGACATTGTGGTGTCATTTGGTAGTGTATACAAATACCATGTCATTATGTTGTATACATGAACTAATATAATGGTATGTGTCAGCTGTACCTCAATTTTAAAAAAGTGCCAAGAGAGTTCATACTAAATGTAATAACATGGATGGACCTTGGGGGCATTATGCTAAGTGAAATAAGTCAGACAGGGAAAGAAAATACCATATGATTTCACTTAAATGTGGAATCTAAAAAACAAAACAAATGAACAAACAAAACAAAACTCACAGATCCAGAGATGGGATTGGTGGCTGCCAGAGGCGGGGAGTTTGGGGGGTGGGTGAAGGAGATGTAGAGGGTCAAGAGGTACGAACTTCCAGTTATAAAATAAATAAGTCATGGGGATGTTATGTACAGCATGGTGACTACAGTTAATAGTACTGTATTGCATATTTGAAAGTTGCTAAGAGAATAAATCTTAAAAGTTCTCATCACAGGAAAAAAAATTTTTAAGTTGATACGGTGACATACGGTGACTAGACTTATTGTGATGGTCATTTGGCAGTGGATACCAACATCAAATCATTATATCGTACACCTGAAACTACTATAAAGTTTTATGTCAGTTACACCTCAATTTTTTTAAAAAAGCAAAGGCCAAGAGAGTCCATACTAGATGATTCCATTTATATAAAGTATAAAATCAGACAATACCAATCTGTGCTGTTACATACTCGGTTGTCCTTGGGGAAGGTGGAGACTGGGAACAGGAGTTGGTTTGGGATGTGGGTCACGTTCTGTCTATCCGAGTTCTGGTTACATGGGCGTGTTCAGTTAGTGAAGCTGCATCAGGCTTTATACTAATAACATGTGCATCTTCATGTATGTTTGTAATACACCAATTAAAAAATTTAAGAGGTGTGTGATCAATAAATACTTGTCATTAATGGAAGGAAGAAAGCACTTTGGGAACTATTTCTAAGCAATGCTTTAAATATTGGACAAAACTACACCCCTCAATGGTCCACAGTGCCATGGATGCTTCCCCTGCCCCACAGTGTGGCTGGCTAGCCAGAGGCCCCAGCAGCGGCATGTGGTAGTCTCCATCTTGCAACACCTGAGTTACATCAGGACCAGTAACCTCTGGCCCACTTCATGCTGGGCCTCCTGGAATTCATGCTGCGATCTGCTGTGATGAGGACCTGGTGGAGAATGCCCAGCCTGGTGCCAGAGAGGGCCTGTACTGATGGGAAGAAAGGCAGGGGATGGCAGACATTAAATGTCCTCTTGAGGAACAGACACCTGGAACCCAGGGCCTTGTGGGAATTTGAGCTGTGTGCTGACTCCAGTGGACATGATGACATCTTCCCAGCAGGTTCTGACTGTCCCCATTCTTGGGAGAAGGATGCATCTGAGCATGTGTGTGTGTATAGGTGCAAGTGTGTACCTGTGCATATGCCTCTAGCCATTCCATCTGCCTGGAACACATTGCCCACCCTGCCCCAAACCCTCCAGTCCTTGTCTGTACCTGACAAAATCCTAGGCAGGCTTCCAGGCTCAGTTCAAAGGTTTGATGTGGCCTGACACCTCCCTGCCTCCCAGGCAGCGTTACTCCTGCCTACCTCTTCTGGGCCCCCTGACTCAGAAGACTGGTGTGTGCACCTCCACTCCTGGACTGTGTGCTCCTAGACTCTAAGCTCTACTTCGCAAAGGATTGTTTGAGGGACAACTATGGGCATGTACCTCTGGGAGCATGTATCCACAGTGATTAGGGCTTATCCCTCTAAATAACAAAAATCATTAACAGATTAATAAAGAGCCCTGTTTGGAGTGCTAATTCAAAGGCTAATAATCTTTTTAGCTTAAGCAAGTTCTAATGCTTTGATAAGACTGGTCCTTATGTTACAGTATTGATCGAAGGAGGCCCTGGCTATGGAATGCCTGAGTATGCAATTCAGATACAACTCCTCCAGTAAATTGGGCACATTTTTCCCTTACTAACAAGCATTATAATGACTATAATAAACTAGGAAGACCTCAGATGAAACAACACATGACTATACCTGTCAATAGAGGTGTAATCATGACTTTAATGAATGCATTTCCTAAGCTCTTCTTTGTTAAGAATGTCTGACCAGACAACTTGCTGCACTGATGGACAGTGACTGCATTGGGGTATGGGTGGGGACTTGATAAAATGGGTAAATGTAGTAACCACATTGTTTTTTCATGTTTTTCATGTAAGAGTGTATATCAATCATACCTTAATAGAAAATTAAAAAAAAAAAAAAAGAATGAATGTCTGACCAGAATATAAACTGTATGAGTGACTCGATACCATTCACTTATTTATCCACACATTCATTTATTCATTCAGCATATACACAACACCCCCATAGTTCTAGGCTCCATTCCAAGGGCCATAAGAAATATTTTCACATAAATAGGCATGACCCCAGCCCTCAATGAGCTCATTTTCCAGTCCTATTCCATTTCATACCCAAAATCACTGAAAACAGAGACTCAAAAAGATTATCATGTGCCAACATTCATTGCACTGTTATTTACTACAGCCCAAGGTGGAAACAACCCACCCACGCCCATCAACAGATGAATGGATAACCACAGTGTGGTGTATCAGCACAATTAAATAGCATTCAGCCTTAAAAAGGAAGGATATTTAGACACATGCAACAACATGGATGAACGTTGAAGACATTATACTAAGTGAAATAAGCCAGACGTGAAAGACCACCTATTTTATGATTCCATTTATGTGAAATATCCTGAATAGGCAAACCCACAGTGAGCAAGTAGATTAGTGGTTCCCCAGGGTTGAGGGAGAGGGATAATGGGAAGTAACTGCCAATGGTTATAGGGTTTCTTTTTGGGGCGATGAACATGTTCTGAAATTAGATAGTGCTGATGGTGGCACAACCTTGCAAATATACTAAGACGCACTGAACTGTACACTTTGAAAAGGGTGAATTTTATGTTATGTGAATTACACTTCAATAGAAAAGTCAGGTCGTGCTTCTCATAGTAAGTTTGGAAACAAATATCTTAAAAAAGAAGAAAAAGCACCCCCCACACCATCACCTGGACGATGTCATGGGCCAGAGGTCCCATCAGCAAAGAAGGTGGGAAAGGCTGGGGTGAGCAGAGGAAGTGTCTAGGGTGATGGGCACAAACTGTCAAGGGCCTGAATGCCAGCTTAGACTACATGAGGGGCAAGGAGGAGCCATGGGCCCTGAGGAGAGCAGAAGGGCTCTTGACGCAGTTAGGAGGTCACGTAAGAATCTGGGCAAGAAGTAGGCTCCAGTAATGGTCACATCCCACTGGATACTGAAAATGTGTTCTTTTTATTGTAAACCAGCAAATGTTCACAGTGTGCATGCATAGGAAACAGTGAGTGGGGATGGCAGCCTTATGTGCAAGAGAGAGAAAATGGAAACCACACAGGTGTCCAACAATAAGGTCCCTGCAGTCATGGGAGAGAATGTCACATGGAAAGATGTTTAAGATACATTAAGTAAAAAAGAGCATGTGTAAGAACTTGGTTTTGTAAAGAAAAGAAAAAGTTACTCATACCCCCATGTTTATATATGAGTAGAGATAAATAGGCTAAAATGTTACTGATAGTTCTCTGCTTGACTTTGTCTTGTGTTTTCTGCTTAAAAATTATTTTCTATAATGAGCATGGGTTACTAACTAAAAGAATAAAGATAAACATTAATTTAGGTAAACTGGTAGAAAGAAAATCCTGTTTTGCCAATTTTCCGGTTATTCATGGGAGAATCCATGGTGAATCCTGTGGTGGTAGAAGGCAACATTACCAGGTCAGTAATAATTCATAAGTGGTTTGTTCTACTTTCAGCAAACGGCAGAGCCAGGAGCTCAGAGGATGAGCATGTGATTCTAGAAATTTAAAAGCTAAAGAAGCAAGGTAGGTCCATACTGCCAGTGAGCAGAAAGTAAAACACGTTAGCTGTAACTAACTTTATCCCTTCATGTATTCATTCATTAGTTCTTTCATTTACCTGTTTGATGAATACCTGCTGTGTGTTAGGTGTGGAGCTCAGCTCTAGCATTCAGTTGTATGAGAGACACAGTCCTTGCCCTCACCAAGCTAAGAGTTAATTTATAACAAACCTATCTGCCCCATATTGAAATTGCCTGCCTAGTAAATAGTTAACATTTATCAAGCCCTCTCTCTGTCATGCACTGACTTACACAGATTATTCCATTTATGTCTCTTGATAGTTACAAGGTAGTTACTAGCATTATGATTCCCTTTTATAGATGATGAAACTGAGCCATTGACAGGTCAGCAACTTACCTGGAAGTGGTAGACCTTCCACCTCAGGAGAAAAGCCCTCTGAGCTCTCACTCCCAACCTGACTGACTCCCAGGTGCACGGAATGGCCGCCTTTGGCAGAACGGCCACCAGACATGTGCTGACCTCAACAATACTTTGAGCTCCTAATTCAGAACACACACTGCACTGGGGGCTGGGGACCCAATGGTGACTAAGACAGGGCTCACCCTCAAGCAAGGTACACAACTGAGGTGGGAAGCATAGATGGATGCTGTCTTCATTCCACAAAAAGAAAACCCAAACTGTGAAGCTGAGAGGCCTTTCTGAGTTTGCCTGTGACAAAGCACGTAGCAGCAGGTCCATCTCCCTGCTTCCCCTCATGTTCCAGTTCATGGTTCTGCATGTCCTCAGGGGTTAGTGCAGTGTTCACAAAAGTTGCACAGAGCAGTTGAGGAACATTTTGTAAGACTAATTCCTATTAACTCTTCCATTTGTATATTTATTGGTCCAAGTAACATGTGAGGAGCACAATACTAATTCTTCATATTGTTCTACCAAAGCAGTTTTGAAAATGTGGTCCGAGGATTCCTGAGGATTGCTGAGCCCTTCAGAAGGTCCATGAGGTCAAAACCATTTTCATAATAATACTAAGGCATCATTTGCCCTTTTCATGCTAGTTCTGTCACGAGTATACAGTGTCTTCCAGAGGCTGACTGACAGGTGATGTCGTCATTGCTCTGGTGGCTCATGGAACATGTGCTTGTGTGTTGTGTTTTAAGAGTCATCCATTTTAACTTCTAATATGATGAATATTGACAGTTACAATTTGCAATAACAAAACGTCTTTGGAATCCTCAAAACAATTTTAAAAAATACAAAACAACATAAAAATGTTTGAGAACTACTGTTCTATATATCTAGCTATGACTTCAGATAGCAGCTTATATGATGAAATAAAAACATTTTGTAATTATTTTGAGGCAGCAATAATGTATCATATGTCATCCCATTATTTTGTTTGCACATGATACATAAAATCTGTGGTTTAGTTCTGAATCCACGTATTGCTTTGAAAATTATAGTGATAATTTCTAGGCTCAGCAGAGTGAAGTTACCCAAATTGAAGTTAATAAAAAAATGAGGAACCCTAATGAGTCAAGGAGGATTGCCTAATTTGGCATGATTGTCAGCAGAACACAAATTATGTGAAAATCTTGACTATTACCATTTAAGTGGTAAATTTCCTTGACAAAGGAAAGGAAAAAAATTTATTGAATAAACACATAATCATTTATTAATGTATAATTGTAAATACATTTATTACTCAACCAAGCATTGCCAGCCCATTAACCATACTCACAGTCAAGTGCAATAATAATTGAATTTAGTGTTTTGGTGTTTTGTCAACATTCAGCTATATAATAACCAGAGCTTAACATATTTAGAAAAAAATGTCCTTCTGAAAGTATATTGTCAAGGTAGTCTGGTAAAATATGTTTCATTTAACACTTGGATACTTTGTTAGCTTGACTGATAACTTTTCAATATTTAGACACATGGTATGAGAACCATGCCTGGATCCTGCAAAAATTAAGGATGGGCCTGGTAAAAGGGCTGGGTCATTTCTCACACAAGTGGGCCAGAGGTTCCAGAATATTCAGATCCCACATCAGCCACTTTGTACTCTAGCTGGTAGTTCTTCTACCAAAGGAAGTGTGGAATCCACACCTCAGCGTGAATCACAGTGCTCACCTCCTTTTCCATAGCCCTGCAGTTACTTGAGCAGTGTGAAGTCACCGTCCACACACAGGAAACCTCTTGCTGCATGCAGAATAAGGCACACACTTTACATAGGTAGAGAGCAAGACAGGGAGAGCACACGAACCCTCCTCCTGTCCCCCAGCACCTCCCATGTGCTGCAATAAAGAACGTGAAGACCTGGGTGAGAACGGAGGGCAAAGCATCTCCCTTGGGCAGAATTGTCCTCGTAGGAGGCTGGGTCTTGGGCTGTGACTGGCTGCAGGAGCTCCAGGCCTGAGGGTCCCTGTGGCTTGGTATGTGTGGCAACCCTGGTGCGCTTGCCTGGACACAGTTGCTCAATATGGGTTGCCCAGTCATTTCAGGAAATCTGGGTCAGAAGGCTTTGTCCAGACCTCAGCTCTTTCTACACATGCCCACAGAGGCTGCTCAGGAAAAGAGCCGGACAGGAAGTTGGGGGAAGAGGGTACAGGTGGTGGTAGGGGGCTGTGGGTGGCAGCTGATGGGAGGCCAGCTCAGTGTGGCATTGTAGGAGGCAGGATGGCAGAGGGAACCCCTCCCTCGCCTCATCTTTGTGGTCTGGCTTGAACTCCCTCTTTCTCACTCTTTTGCCTCCCAGTATGGAAGGAAGGATGGGAAAGTGGAAAAAGAATGACCATGTCAACCTCTGTCCCCTCTGTCAACTGCTGTCCCCTCTGTTCAACATGTCAGCCGCGGGTCACAAGGACAGAGAGAGCTGTGGTCCTGGGTCCTCCTTCTCCTCCTCCTCCTCACCAGCTACCACTAATGAACAGCCCACATGGGTGCTGCATAGGGTTGGAAAGATGATGTCATGTCCTTTCCCCCAGGCATCTCAGGGTCAGGAGATTCGGAAGACAGATAGACCAGTCTCCATCCTGGGTAAAACCCGAAAGCTGGCAAAAGAGCTAAGGAAGACGTGTGGAAATAAAGGCAGAGTGGGGTGAGAGAGGCAGACTGATTGCTCTGGGCCCCAGGACCGCTTGAGAGTCCTGAGTGTTGGAGGCCCTAGGGTGTGGCAGGGTGAGGCCAGGGGCTAGGGCTATGCCCTGGTGCTAATTCAGTTCTCATGGGCACCTACTACCTGCTAGACTTTGTTTCATGCAAAAGTGGTCCCTTTCCTCACAGTACTTACAATGTTTTCAACCAGTCTACATTTATTGAGCCCCTACCACATACCTGGCTTAGAGCTGGCCACCAGGGTCTTAAAGATTCTAAGGAGTTTACAATACAGTGTCAGTCACCTGCGCACAGAGATAAGTGCCCATTAACAGAGTGCTCAGCGTTAATCATTTAATCTCTAGAGGACTTGAGTTTTCTCATTTATAAAATGAGGGGATTGACTGTCTATTTATTACTTAGATCCCACCTGTTTCCAGAAGATTTTGAGATAGGTTCCAATTAAATATACATTTATAATAATTTTGTTAAACTAGAATCACAAAATCAAAAAGCAAAATAGAAGGAAAGAAATTAGAGGAGAGAGAGAGAAAGAGAGATAAAATGAGGGCATATTGGGTTAAGAAGTTAGATGCCAGCCTCTCTAGTTATGTTATTGCTATATTGGACCATTAAATATGGCTCTGAGCTTCCTGGTAGCCAAGGCAAAAAGAGAAATAGAATGGGTCATACGATCACCATCATCTGATAAAATAAAACATCAGGTCTTCAGGAGATATACATTTTTCTCTGGTAGTAAATACTAAAGATAAATTAATGTGTGGGTCCTTCCTTCTATAAGTAACAGATTACCAGAGTAGATAATGTCTTCAGTGGTAGTTTTTCCAGGACAAAAACAATGCAGTAGTTTTCATGTGGTCATTTCCTCTGCCAAACATCAACACATACCAAGAATGTAACATTAATATGGAACTGACTGAAGGCATTTTTTTGTGTGTGGGCAGCTAATCTAATGTGGTTCCAATGTATAGGTTTCTGGTGATCAAGACAGAACTCAGACTATGTAGAGAAATGGCTACAGAGCAGGTTGTTCCCCACACCATCACAGCTTAGGTATTGGCAAATGTTTTCGTTTTTGCCAAGCAGAGAGGTGAAAAAATGACATCGAAATTCTAGTTTTAATTTGTGTTTATTCAATTATGAGTGATATCAATCATCTTTCTAAACATTTATTGGCTAATTTTATATTAATTTGTGTTTATTCAATTATGAGTGATATCAATCATCTTTCTAAACATTTATTGGCTAATTTTATATTTACATGTTTGTTGGTTTATTGATAGTTCTTTTTCTGTAAACTACTTGCCTACATTCTTTGACTATCTTTTTAAGCTGCTTCCATGTCCTCATTTTATAAAGTGGAGATAATAATAGTATCTGTCTCAGAAGGTTACAGTGAGATTTAAATAAAATAATCTATGTAATTAAAATAGTGTCTAGCACATAGTAAATGATCATTGAGAATTATTATGATGATTAGACTGTGTTTTTAAAATTAATTTACATGAATTTCCTTGTAAATTAAGGAAAGATCCCCATGTCATGTTTTCTTGGTTATTGTAAAAACATTTTTTATGGTTGTTTTTCAAATAGAACATTTTTTTTTATTAAAGTATCATAGATATACAATCTTATGAAGGTTTCACATGAACAACATTGTGGTTTCAACATCAAGTCCTCACCCCCCCCACTGCAGTCACTGTCCATCAGCGTAGTAAGATGCTATAGAGTCATTACTTGTATGCTATAGAGTCTTCTCCATGCCGCGCTGCCTTCCCTGTGACGTACCTGTATTGTGATTGTGGATTATAGTGCCCCTTCATCCCCTTCCCCTTCCACCACCCCTCCCCTTTGGTAACTACTAGTCCCTTCTCCGAGTCTGTGAGTCTGCTGCTATCCAAATAGAAGTTTTTAAAAAAATTATTATGTGATCCAATGTACCAATCTTTTCCTTTATGACTTCTGGTTTTTCTGTCCTGATTAGAAGTCTTCCCACTCCAGAATTATAAATCAATTCACCCATACTTTATTACAGAACTTTTATGATTTTGTTGATTATACTTAAATCCTTGATCCAAATAGAATTTTTGTCCCCGTCTTCATTATCCCCCCCACCATAATCCAGGCATCCAATACCATTTATTGGATACTCTCTTTTCCCTGTTAATCTGAGTAGAATTGCTTGGACCTTTCACTAGAGTTCTGGCACTTTCCCTAACCTAAGGTTCCTTTTGCTCCTCATATGTCAGGATGGAGGCCAATGCACTGGAATGGCTAGGCATGGATGGATGAGTAGTGGGAGTATAGGAGATCTGGGTTCCTAACCTCTGTCCTGTCATCTCAGATGAAGGATGTTAACAAGTCATTTCTTCTTTCTGGGCCTCTGTTCCTCTCTCTGTAAAATGAGGAGCTAAGACTAGATGGTCTCTAAGATCCCTTCCAGCTTTCATACTGTGATTCCACAGACAGCATGAGCATGAGCGTATCAGCCAGAACTGGAGATAGAGGCATCCTTGGAGTCCCTTGAGTGGCATCTCTGCTCCCTCACATCCAGAACTGGGCTTTGGGGTTAAACCAACCATGCAGCCTTGTTAGCTCTCATTCCTAGGGCACCCAGCATAGCATCTAGCCTTCAGTGGGCCTGCAGTAGGTGGTATTAATATTACTACTCAACGCATCCTCAGTCAACCTAGGAGCGCACTGAGGGGCAGCTTCCAGGCAGGTCCTGGGAGGATAGGGTGTCCAGACCTGGAGGCAAGAGAAGCTGACCAGGAGCCCTGAGAAGGCCTGAGTCTGAGGGATTCATTAACAAATTATGGGCTAAGATTCTGGTGTAGCAACAATGCTGTGGCCCCAGTGGGGGTCTTGACATCTTCACATTCAATTCAGTTCTAGAGAGTCTTTGTAGAGCCATTTCCTGGCCCCACATCCCTGTCATCCCCAGCCAACCAATAAACTGTAATCAACAAGGCTTCCAGATAAAATCCAGTAACACAGTTAAATTTGAATGTCAGATACACAACAAATAATATTTCTGTATATGTCCCAAAGGGTGACAGAATATGCCACCCCCAAATATGCCACTTTGACATAAGGATTATTTTGAACTAAAGTCACTTGAAAATCAGCAGATGCAAGAAGGGCATTCTAATCTCCCCTTTCCTTCCTGAAAACAAGAGACAAAAACTCCCGTGTGAAAGATGTCCTCCCTGTACCAGGAAAAAAAGAAACATTCTTCAAAGGTTAATCAAAGCCAAGAGACTGCTGTACAAACAGACCTTGTTAGGCATAACTCCCTTTAACTCCCATGTAGTTTGGTTACTTTTCCACAGTTGCCTCTCTTTGTTCAACCCAATATGCAAGCAGGTAAGTTTCACCCTTTCTTTAGGTCTCCATTTCCTTATAAGGGCTCTGATGTTTTGTAAAATTTATGTAAGTGTGTGTGCTTTTCTTCTGTTAATCTGCCTTCATGTCAGTTTAATTCTCACGCCTAGCCAAAAACCGGGTAGAGATAAAATTTTGCCTGCCCTCCAGTCCCAAATGTAATGTGGGACATACTTGCACTAAAACAAATTTTTTTTTTCATCTAAAACTATGTCAGACAACTGGGTGTCCTGGATTTTTATTTGCTTCAGTTGGCAACCCTAGCCATTGATCAGCCATCACAATAATAGTAACAATGTACATTTATAGAACCCTTTAATGACCATTATCAGCTGTGTGCTACCCTTTGCAGTCAAGGTCACATCCACTAGCTGGTCTAATCCTCCTTTCAACAGATAAGACTGGGTGGCCCACGTGACCCTGCAATGGGGGGCTGTGCAAGTGCTGCCGACGGAGGGTCAGAGGCTGAGAGCCAGTCTGGATGTGGTAGAGAGCTGGCTCTGGGGAGCCCTGAGTCAACAACATTATTAGCATTATTATTCTTACTCCCATTTAACACGCAAGGAAGCAGAAGTGCATTCATTTAAAAATAGTTATTGAGCTCAAGGCCCTGCTTTACAAGGCCTCAGTGGAGAGGTTCACTGATTCACATAGATAGGGTCTCCCAGCTGATGGATGGTGGCCTGCTGAACTATGCAACCCTAGGGGTCCACTTACTGCTCCTCCCTCACAAATGCCAGTTGGAGAACCCCAAACAACACATTGTATATGGATTCGTATTTTCTGTGTCTGTGTGTCTTCTTCCCTTCCCAGCTCTACCCCTCCCACCCCACCCCAGGCTGGGACCCCTGGAGGGCAGGGATGGTCTTGGGATTCCCAGAAACTCAGAATGGGTGCTCACTCAATATGGATCCCAGGGTTCTCCCGTACCTGGATGCTGTACCGCAAGCCACTGCTTCCCTGGGACAATGAGGATGACACTGACCACTGCACTTCAGCTGCTCTGCTCCCCTTCCTGCAGGCCACAAAGACCTGGGGTCAGGAAGGGAAGGGCAGCTACCTGGGTAAGACAGAAGACTGGGAAAGGTTGCAGACACTTAGGATTAAGGAGATAAAATGCAAAATGCATACCTATACAAATAACATTGTTTGGCTGCTAGCAGTTCTAGCATTTACTGTGATGGGTGGATCCCTAAAATTAAAGTTTAGTTGGGGAGGGGTCAGGGCAGGGACGGGTGCAGGGTCAAGATCAGGGTCAAGATACTTAGGCAGCCCGATATGTCTTGCCCCTTCCGCCACCCCAACCCCCAGCCCTTGCCCACTCAGCTCCCGTCATACGGCCACTTTGTGTACTCACTCCATGGCAGGGCCTCTGCTCTAGCTGTTGACTGCTTGCATCACCCTTTCCCAGCAAGCCCCTCACCTGCTTCAAGCCACCTTCTCAGGGAGGCACCTTGCCCACGCTACCAGCTCTCCCATCACCCTTGCTTGGGACTACTTTCCTCTTTCCCAGAAACCGTACTTATTTATGTTGTTGTTTTGTTCACTGATGCATCTCAGACCTGTGGAATGGTGCCTGGCAGAGTGAGTACTCAACAGATGTGTTGAATTTGTTGGGCTGGATGTGAAGGGACCTTGATAATCTAGTTGTTTCAATCAGGTGTGCTTTCAGAGTTTCCTGTAGAGCGTGTTAAAATACCCCAACCAGAGTCTCTTGCCTAGACCAACTGAGTCAGCTTGGGATGCTCCCCAAGGTTCTGATATTAACAACCCCTTCTCTGGTGCCTCCCCTTCACTTAGCAATGGGTTTACGGACGTTCCTAGAAGGGCCTACCTTGCTTAAGGTCATAGAGTAGTTAGGGCCTAAGCCAGGTATCCCACAATTCTCTCCCACGGGGCCCTTCCTAGGTCTTCAGGCAGATCTGGGCACCTCCTAGTCCAGCATAGGAACCCTCATTTCAGAATATTATCAAATAGAGTGCCTGGTGCTATTGATCTCTGCTAGGTTTTCTCCTAACCCAGTTAACCAAGCACACAGAGAGATCAATGAATGTTCATTCTTATTACTTACTGTCATAGTCTTGGAAGGTGATACTGGGACCTAGGCCCAGTTGACATCCTCTGACACTCTCCAGCAAGGCTGAGCGGGAGCGGGCTGGAGAAATCAGGAGCTGAAGGATGCCCCTGCTTCTTTCATTATGCCCTGAGCTTTGGAGAGATGTCCTGTGGTGAATATAGCACTGGGCTTGAGGCCAGTCATTAATGGCTTTGTGGCCAGAGCACGGCTATAACCATTGAGTCTGTTTGTTAATCTGTAAAATAGGCTAACTATAAGGATTGACATGAGGCTTCCACCTGATAATGTACCTCCAGAAGCTCCTTGTAAACTGCAGGCCGCCATACAAACCCAAGTTATCACTGTCATCAGCCCTCTTATTCAATGCCTCCCATGGACCCCCCAGCCCTGAAGGTCAAAGTCCCAGCTCCTTGGCCTGGAACCTGAGTTTCTTCTATATGGCCCAACACCCCCCACTCCATCTGCCAGCACTCCTCCCTACACTCCCTTCACTCTGGCCCCAGAGTTAGTCACCACTCTGAACAGGCCATACTCTTTCACACCTCCACACCTTTGCACAAACTGTTCCTTCTGCTGGTAATGCCCCCCTCCCTTTGCTACCTGGAGAATTCCAGCATCACCTGCCTCCTCAGCACCCTGCTTCTTCGTTATCTGTACCTGATGTGGAGCTCAGCAGACTGGGTTAGACTCCTGGCTCTGCCTCTTACCTGGGGCATGACTTTGGGCAAAATTGCTTAACCTCCCCTAGCCTCAGTTTGCTCATCTGAAAAATGGAGATGGTAACAAGACCCACCTCTTCAGGACACTGTGAGGATGGGCGAGGTAGTGCCTGGCCCCTACCTGGGCATGGGAGATCATAGCTGATGTTTCTGTTCTTAGTGATCTTACTGATACGGCCCCTCCCAACTGCACCCAGGATCTCTGCCCTCCCTACCAGACATGGGGCCTGTCCTGTCCTTGAGGACTACCTGAGGGCCATCCGGGCTAGCAGACTCTGGAGAAGCAGAGGGAATTTTCCTGCCCTTACTGACTGAAGAATCAGTTAGGATGAGAACCATAACAGCAGTGGAAATAGAACTCAGCAAGAACAGGTGCACTCCTAGGCAAGAGGTCTGTGTCTCAGGAGGTGAGGGAGACCCTGGGGAGGGAGAAACCGCAGCGGCCATAGGAGTTTTGCCCCCTCCCCTGTGTGCCAGATCTGGGAGCCCAGCTCACCGTCTGGGCCCTGCCTTGATCTTCCCACCTGCCAGGGCCTGCCCTTTTCCTGGGTAGTTCCTTGCCCCATCCTTCACTGTCATGGGAGTTACCTCTACAACCACTGGTAATTCTCATGAATTATGCACCAACTGTAGGCCAGCACTGGGAAAATCGGATGCCAGCTGGAAAAAAAAAATCCTAACTATCATGACAATGAGTCCAAACATTTCAAACCTATTTAAATCCATGAGTTCATGACTTAAAAAACAAAACAAAACACTGACACTTGGAGATGGAGAAACTAAGGAAGTAATTCAGTAGTTTGAAAATTGTAAATAAAGGGGAGAGACTTAGGCACTGATCTGCCTGTCCTGTGTGGTTTGCAAAAGGTAATTCCAAATTAGCCAAATAGTAGAGAGAGGGAAGTTTGTCTCAGTGTAAGTATTTCAGCTATTAAAGGTAGAAGGAATAATAGAATATCACTATTTTGTAACCCCTTATGAAATAATGGAGCTAAGCATTAATCATCAACAGCTGCTTACATTGTGTATTTCCTGATGGAACACAATACCACCTGTGGAGGAATTTTCCCAAATGTTGAACCTGAATCACATCAAGCCTCTACATACAGGGATGTAACCAAACTCCAGACTGTGGGAAACTCCATAAGACAAATGACCCAGTTTCTTCAACAAATAAACTGTAAAGGGGAGAAAAAAGAAAAAAAGGGTACCTATAGTTTAAAAGAGGCATCAATTATCTGCAGTAATAAGGCTTCCTTTGGACTCTGATTTAAACAAATTAATTTAGAAATTTTTGAACAATGGGTACTTGGTAATATTAACACATTAGTGTTAACTTTTTAGGTCTACTAATGGTAATGTAGCTATTTTTTAAAAGTCCTTTTCTCTTAGAGATACATACTGAAATATTTACAGATGAAATTACATAATGCCTGAGATTTGCTTCAAAAGAACCAGGGGAATGGCGGAGCTGTAGATGAAATTTAGTGGGCCATGAACTGATTATCACTGAAGTAGGGTAATGAGCACATGGGAGTTCATTATGTTATTCACTCCATATTTGCATGTTTGAAATCTTCCATAATAAGAGCTATCAGGAAAAACCAATGATACAAAATAATTTTGTGTTTATAACTGTGTCTGATTATTGGTTCTCCTTGGGGCTCATTGCCCTAGTGGTAAAGTGAGGGATGGTCTGTTTCTAACTTTGTTTACCATGTGCCAGGCACAGTTCTAAGTCCTGATTTGTTTTCAGTCATTGAATCTCTGAACAACCTTATGGGCAGGGAACCCCTGTATTATGCCCGTTTTAGAGGTCAGGAAGCTAAGGCCTAAAGAGGTTAGTTAACTTGCCCAGGTAACACACAGTACGTGGAGAATCTGAGATCTGAACCCAGGTGTCCGTCTCCAGAGTCCTGGTGCTTAAGTTCTACAAGAGGCTGCTTCTCAGCACACAGCACTAGCCACCCACCCAACAGGCCCGCTGAGGGTGGGGCCTGTGGGAACCTGCTGGAGGACCCCACCTCAAGAGCTGAGGTACGTTGAAGGGTGCTCCTGAGAGTCACCGATCCATGAATTGGGTGAGGGTGGGGCCCTAGCGGGGCAGAGCTGGGCCCAGCGGGAGCAGCAGAACACTTCCTCCTTCCCCTGCCGCACCAGCAGCCTTCACCATCCAGGCCTCAGTGTGGGGGACCCCGCTGACCTCTCTCGCAGTGTATGTGCGATACGCTGAGGGCCCAGGCCAGAGCGACAGGCTGACTGCAGGAGCCCGAAGAATCTGCTCCTTTGAAAGGAGGAAAAAGGCAGGAAACTGGAAACAACGACCTTGGGGTGTCCTTACGGCCTGCACCCAATTGTCTTCCAGCTTCTGAGAAATATACATGCGTTTGGCCTCCTTGCTTTTTGGAGATTATAGCCTAAAGGATTTAAGGATAAAATCTCTAAATATCCGGAGTGCTGTAGCCACCCAGGCGGGCCTAGCACCATCTCAGCACTATTCTCTGCTGTTTGGATTCTCTGTCCGTCCTATTCCTCACCTCATTCTTTAATTCAGGGCATGTTTTCACGCACTTACTGTGTGGCAGGCACTGTACTTGGTTCTGAGGCTATAAAGAGGACTAAAGCAAGGTTTTATTTATCTCAGGGAGCTCACAGTCTGCTCCAGAGGGAGGCAGACACATGAACACCCAAAGAGGAAATAACCTGCCCCATACTCCTCTCTTCCCAGGAACCCCAGGCTTGGCTACCCCTACACATCCCTGTCCACCTCCAGCCTAGTCTGGCTGTGTCACAGTCTCTCTCTGTGTCTCCCCTGTGGGTTTTCCTTCGGAAGAGTAGGGAGTGTAGAATGGTCCCGTCTAGATCAGAACAGTTCCATAGAAAGAAATACGTGAGACAGAAATGTGAGTCATGTATGTAATTTAAATCAATACCCACATGAAAAAAAGCAAAAAGAACAAGTAGAATTCATTTTAATAATATATTTTATTTAACCCACTATGTGCAAAATATTAGCGTTTCAACATGTAGTCATATAAAAAATTATGAATATTTGATATTCACTTTTCATACTGTCTTGGAAGTCCAGTGTGTCTTTTACACTTAACAGTACTTTGCAGTTTAATTACTCAGGTATTAAGTGCTTAACAGCCACATGAGGCTAGTGGTTGCCATACTGGACACACAGATCTAGATGATCAATCTTGGCATTTGATCTGCTTTACTGAGTTTTGGAGATGACTTAACTTCATTACCCAAGAAAACAGGCTCTGTCTCCCTGAAGGACTTTGCTGGGAAGAAGGGTGGCTGCAGCCTCATGATCCTGCCCAGAACCCAGCTCATGGTGCCAGACAGGAAAATGAGTTGAGGCTAGGCCAAGGGTGTGGCCTATTAACCAGTCAGGGAGCGAATGGGTGGGGGCCCAGATTGCTCAAAGGTCCAGCCTGCCTGTGGGCTCAATAACCCTCATGTGGGCACAGAAAGAGCCCAGAGACACACACCCTCATCCTGTGCCTCCTCCTTGCTGCTGCCTTTCCATAACTTCCTCCAAATGAACCTGCCAAAATGCTGCCTTCTACATGCCTAAGCTACAAAATTAAGTGAAAAAAGAAAACAGGGTAACACAGAAAAGAGACCAGAAGAAGCACACCTACATATATATATATTTTTACTGCCTGGATTATTTTATTTACATATTTTAATTTTGTTTCTTTTTTATTAAGGTATCATTGATATACACTCTTATGGAGGTTTCACATGAAAAACTATGTGGTTACTACATTCACCCATATTATCAAGTTCCCCTCCATACCCCATTGCAGTCACTGTCCATCAGCATGATAAGATGCCACAGAGTCACTACTTGTCTCTGTGCTACACTGTCTACTCCGTGACCCTCCATACCATGTGTGCCAATCATAATACTGCTCAGTCCCCTTCTCCCTCCCTCCCCACCCACCCTCCCCTTTGGTAACTACTAATCCCTTCTTGGAGTCTGTGAATCTGCTGCTGTTTTGTTCCTTCAATTTTGCTTCACTGTTATACTCCACAGATGAGTGAAATCATTTGGTACTTGTCTTTCTCCGCCTGGCTTATTTCACTGAGCATAATACCCTCTAGCTCCATCCATGTTGTTGCAAATGGTAGAATTTGTTTTCTTCTCATGGCTGAATAATATTCCATTGTGTATATGTACCACATCTTCTTTATTCCTCATCCATCGATGGACACTTAGGTTGCTTCCATATCTTGGCTATTGTAAATAGTGCTACAATAAACATAGGGGAAAACACACCTATATTTTAACCATGGTTTTCTCTGGGTTTTGGAGCTGGGTAACTACTTTCTTCTTTCTACTTTTATACATTTTCTTAAAAGTTTTAAAAGTATAAACATGTATTAATTACTTGTATAACTGGAAAAAGTAATCTGTATTAATAGATATCAAAAAAAATCCTGCCCGGTTTTCAAAGATCAGTGAAAATGCCAGCCTGAGGGTTTCCTGGGCCTTGCTCTCCATCACTTTCCTCTGTTATGGTTCTTACCACACAGCCTGACCACCTTGAGATTAACCACTGGCTTGTCTTCTCTCCTCTCCAGCATCTTGAGGGTGAGGGCTGCATCTTGGCATCAACACGGGGTCTGCCTCAGTGTCTTACATGCCATAGGGCTCTCTGCACATTGTGGAGTGGGTGACCGAGCAAGCTAGAGCCTGAAGTCTTCAACTGCACTGAACGCCTTGGTTCAGCAAAGTCCTGCTCTTCTGTCTTCCTGGTGACCCAGTCAAACTATTCCATTCCCTGACTCCCATCCCCCAGTATCTGAAATCACAAAGTCCTCAACCAGGAGATGCACCTTGAGAGGTCTCACTGTACAGTTTCCCATCATACCCTCCCTTCCTTTCCTCTCTCTGCTTCTGTGTATGTTATGTGCTTCATCCATGTGCATCCAACCTGAATAGATTGGGAGCCTATCATAATTCAGTCTTCCAATGCCAAAAATTGGATAACCTAGAAGAAATGGATAAACTTTTAGAAACATACAACTTACCAAGACGAAATCATGAAAAAATAGAATATCCGAATGGGCTATTGAAACAGTAATCAAAAACCTCCCAACAATTCTACCAAACATTTAAAGAAGAATTAACACCAATCCTTGTCAGACTCTTCCCAAAAACTGAAAAGGAGGGAACACTTCCAAATTCATTTTGTGAAGCCAGCATCACTCTGATATCAAAGCCAGAAAAAGACACTACAAGAAAAGAAAACTATAGGTCAACACCCTTGATGAACATAGATGCCAGAGCACTTAACAAAATACTAGAAAATCAAATTCAGCAACACATTAAAACGATTATATAACATGACCAAGTGGAATTTACCCCTGGGATACAAGGCTGGCTCAACATCCAAAAATCAATTCATTTTATACAGATTAACAGAATGTGATACAATTTACAGAGTGAAGGATAAAATCACATGACCATCTCAACAGATGCAGAAAAAGCATCAACAAAATTCAACACCCTTTCATGATAAAAACCCTCAACAAACTGGGAACAGAAGGAAATTATTTCAAACTAATAACAGCTATATAGGAAAAAACCATCACTGATGTCATATTCAATGTTGAAAACTGAAATTTTATCCCTGTGTGTTCTTTTAGGATTCCAAACTGGAAAGGAAGAAGTAAAATTATCTGTTTGAAGATGGTATGATCTTATATGTAGAAAACCCCCAAAAACTCCAAAAAAAAAATGCTGTTAAAACTGATAGATGGATTCATTAGAGTTACAGGATACAAAATCAACATATGAATTCATTGCTTTTCTACATGCTAACAACAAACTATGTGAAAAGGAAATTTAAAAAACAGTATCATTTACAGTAACATCAAAAGGAATAAAATAGGAATAAATTTAAGCAAAAACCTTGTACACTGAAAACTATAAAACACTGATGAAAGAAATTAAAGAAGGCACAAATAACTGGAAGGCCATCCATGCTTATGGATCAGAAGACTTAATACTGTTAAAATGTGCACACTACCCAAAATGATCTCCAGATTCAATGCAATCCCTATCAAAATCCCAATGGCATTTTTTATAGATATGGAAAAAGCAATCCTAAAATGTGTATGGAACCACAAGAGACCCTGAATAGCCAAAACAATCTTGAGAAGGAAGAGCGAAACTGGAGCATGATACATCCTGGTTTTAAAATATATTACAAAGCTATAGCAATTAAAACAGCAGAGTATTGGCATGAATACAGAAATAAAGACCAGTGGAACACAATATAGAGAACCCAGAAATAAACCCACACATATATGGTCAACTGATCTTCAAAAAGGGTGCCATGAACACACAACAAGGAAAATATAGTCCCTTTAACAGATGGTGTGGGAAAACTGAAATCGGACCCTTACCTTAAAATACACACACACACACACACACACACACACACACACACATCAACTCAAAATGGAATAAAGACTTAAACATAAGACCTGAAACTATAAAACTCCTAAAAGAACACAGGGGTAAAATTTCATGACATTGATCTTGACAATGATTTCTTGGATATGACACTAAAAGCTCAGATAACAAAAGCAAAAATAGACAAATGGGACTACATCAAACTGAAAAGCTTCTGCATCAGCAGAACAGCAAAGGAAACAATTAACAGAGTGCAAAGACTAACTATGGGATGGGAGAGAGTATTTGCAAGCCATATATCTGCTAAGGGGTTAATATTCAAAATATGTAAGGCACTCCTACAACTCAACAGCAAAAATACCCAGCCAAATAACCTGATTAAAAAGGAGGCAAAGAATTGGAATAGACTTTTCTTTAAAGAAGACAGACAAATGGCCAGCAGGTGTATGAAAACATGCACAATGTAACTAGTCACCAGGGAAATGCCAATCAAAACCACAATGCGATGCCACATCACATCTGTTAGGATAGGTATTACCAAGAAACCAATAACAAGTGAGGATGTGGAGAACTGGAACCTTTGTACACTGTTGGCAGGAATGTAAAATGGTGCAGCCACTAGGGAAAACAGTGTGGTAGTTTCTCGAAAATTTTAAACTAGAACTACTATATGACCCAGCTATCCCACTTCTGGGCATTTATCAAAAAGGATATTTAGAACCCCATGTTCACTGCACCACTATTCACAATAGCCAAGATGTGGAAACAATCTGAATGTCCATCAATGGATGAAGGGATAAAGAAAATGTCATATATGTACACAATGGAATATTATCCAATCTTAAAAAAGAAGGAAATCTTGCCATATGTGGCAACATTTATGAAACTTGAGGACGTTATGTTAAGTGAAATAAGCCAGTCACAGAAGGAGAAATGCTGCATGGTTCCATTTTTGTGAAGAATCTAAAATAGTCAAGCCCATAGAAGCAGAGAGTCAAATGGTCGTTGCTAAGTGGAGAGGCGGAAATGGAGAGTTACTATTAGAGTATAATGTTTCAGTTAAGTTCTAGAGGTCTGCTGTACAACATCATGCCTGAACAATACTGCTTCATGCACTTAACATTGCGTTAAGAAGGTAGATCACATGTTAATGTTCTTGCTACAATTAAAAAAAAAAAAAAAAGAATTCAAAGTTCCCCAGAGGCCCTGGCCCAGGTCAACTTGCCCTCAATTCCAGCTTCAACTGCTGCTGTCAGGGCACAACCTACTTCCCTGTGTTCCTCTGTGGGCTCCCTGCAGCCCTCCCAGGCCCCCTTGTGTGACACAGGCCCCGGTGCACTCTAGCATGTGGGGTGGAGGAGCACACGGGTGGCTGTCCGGCCCTGGCCATGGTTTATTTGGGAGATGGGACCCCAGGCCAGCTACGCCCTGACCTCTCTCCAGAAAAAGCCTGCAGATCTGTCACATGCTAGTGGCTGCCAACTGTTCCGAAGAAAGGTCTTTTTTTTTTAATAAGGCTGATAAGACACTTGCAACGAGCCTGAGACGCCTCACTGTCACAGTGCTGCAGAGACAGCCTTCCCAGCTTCACCAATGAAATATTTATGAGGCTCCTGGCTCATGAAATGGAGTTTCCCCTCAGGAGAAAAGGAACAGACACGGCATGGGTGAGGTACCTACAACATGTCACACCACCGAGGGAATTTTACTTTCATCACTGAAGCCTCACAGCTCCGTAAAGGAGCAAGTGGCCATTAACCCCATTTCACTGGTGAGGAAGCAGTGTCTGAGCAGGACTGCCTGGCTGTTGAGAACTGGGCTCCAGGGTCTGGCTGCTGCCTGCCAGCTGTGGAGACCTTGGGCAGGTCACTTAACCTCTCTAAGTCTCAGTTTCCTTGTCTGTAAGGTGGAGATGGTAAGAGGACCCACCACTGTTGTCAGGACAAAATGAAACAGTCTGTGCAGCACACTTGCTCAGTGCCTCATGTGTTGTGCTCAACACACAGTAGCTATTATTATTGCCCCTGTCACATCACCCCACTCTCTGATGTTCCCAGGTCTCTTTTCCCCACCACTCCCTCCTTGGCCTAGAACCATCCTTCCATATTATTCCTCTGGGGATGGTTTGCCTTCTGCCAGGGACCTCTTGGAGGCTGAAGGTTTACCCAAGGGAATAACTTTCTAATGGTGGCCTCCTGAGACCCTCAGACCCCCTCAGACAGCTCTTGGGTAGTTGTCTCCTCTGCCTGTGAATACAGCTGCCTGCCTGGATCAGCCTCCGGCCTCACCCTGGGCTAGGCCATTTGGGGATTAAGCACAAAATCGGTGCCTCACATTTTCCTTCCTCCATGCCTTTATTTGTATGCCATTCTGGTTCCCTGAAGGGCCTCCCTTCCTATCCCTGCCACCACTGTCTCCGTCTGTTGAACCCTCCCCTTTTCTTCCAGATGCAGTTCAAAAGCCACCTCTCCTTATCCTTTCTGGTGTTCCAACCAAATGTAACCACTCCTTTCTCTGAACCTCCCAAAAGCACAGTGTTGATACTCATCAATCATGTATAGATTTGTCCAAAGAGCACGGAGGGACAAACAGCGGTCTCTGCTGCACCTGACACTCTAGAATTTTATGGTTCTTCATAGCATGTAGTACAAGTCGGTGCTGGTTATAAGCTTCTGTATAATGATGAATGTGGTGTGCATTCAACAAACAGCAGCTGCATTAAACTGTGAGTGGATGGCTCTTCCACATTTTTGTTTCCCTAGCACCTAGTGCAGAGTTGGCACATAGTAAGTTCTCGATAAATGGTTCTGAAAGTGTATTCACAACAGCAGCTCTCACCATCAGGCCTACCATGTCAGGCACTGTGCTCAGCCTTGTCCATACATTTGCTCATTGAATCTTCCCAGTCACCCTCTGAGATGGGTACTAATTTGCCTGAGTAAAAAGTAAGCCCCACAGGGCATTAGATTTACATCTTTTGTGTTCACTGCTGTATGTACATCAGTGCTTGAGTTATAGTAGATATATAATAAATATTGGTTGAATGAGTGAATTAATTAATGAATATCCATTCTACAGATGGGAAAACTAAGCTCAGAGAGGTTTAATGACTTGCCTGAGATCACTCATCTAGGAAGTGACAAGGTCACTTCCAGATGGACCTGACTCCAAAGCCTGTATTCTTCACCCCTGAACTCTACTTGGGGTAAGAAATGGGATGGGGGCTGAAAGGCTTGAGATACCCAGTCCTACCTTAAAGGAGCGTTCCTGGCAGAGAAGCAGAAGTGCACATGGACACAGCACAACATGTGATCACAAAAGACCCCACGGCCATCCCAGGCATCAGGGAGGGCCGGCACCAGCACCAAGGCCCGGGGGCAAGGGAATGATCTCTCAGGGCCTGAGCGTTGCTGAGAGCAGTGGAGCAGGTGGTGCTGGGGGTGAGGAGCCTGGAAACTGATTCTCCTGCTCCTTGCTCCCCCTGCCCCAGCTCCCAGCGAAAGCGCAGGAGTGGGGTTCAGGAGAGACAGGAATGTGGTTTCACATTATAAGCAATCCCTACATCTGGGAAGAAGGGTGATTCAAGGTGTTACTATTTGCCAAAGGCTTCATGTCCCAGTGGAGACCGCATCTGGGGACGCAGTGCGTCATGGCGTGAGGGAGGTGGAGAGGCAGGAATGGAAACCCCAGCATAGAAAGGTTGTGCAACCAGGCTGTGGCTGGCCAGCACAGAATGTCAGGTTCTTTGCTGTATGGCTACTGGGTGGAGCAGGGGAAGGGGGAGGGAGGAAGGGCCCGTATGGAGAGCAGTGAGGGTGTAGGGGCCCAGGGACCCACAGAGCAATGACAGGCTTTGAAATAGGAGGCCCAGGGATATGCAGGAGGGTGCACTGGTATGCCTGGCGCACCTGGACCACTACCTCTTGCAGCCTGCCCTGAGAAACCTGCCTACTGTGAGCAACCTGGGCTCTAGCTTCTACTTCTGCCCCTTCCCCCAGTCACTGGCCTCAAATGCACAGGTTCTCTCTTCACCCTTGGGGCAGGGCTGTTGCAGGCTGAGTGTGCAGGTTTGGGTGGGGGGTTGGCTGGGGAGAGGTACCTGGATAGACCTGATTCTGCCCACCTAGGAAGCCTGAGAACCTCCCAGCCTCTCCCCAACACCTAGTCAAAATGTCATCCCTGAGCTGGTGTCACATCCATTCTTCACCTCGGCTTGGCCCCCATGTCATGCAACTTCAGGTTAGTCACTCACTCTCTTTGGCCTTTTGCTTCTATGGCTGTAAAATGAGAAGCATCGCCTCTGTCCACACCTTTGGCCCCCTCCCCTCCCTGGCACTTGTCACAGAGCTGGCCAGCAACCAGAGCAGAACAAGGATGGGCTGGGCCACCACGGTGTGGGCCTGAAAGGAGGGGAGAGGAAACAGCTGAGGACCAAAGTCTCCCCCGCCCCCGGGAGCAGCCCTGATACCACTGACACCTGGCCTTTGACCTTCTCCACTCTCACCTTGGCCTGGTCATTGAGGACCATACAGAAGATTCTGAACGGAGGGAAGAACTTCCTTCTGTCCCCTCCCACAGGTGCTGCCCTAGGCCTGCTCTCTTCTCTTCTCCCTTTGGCCTCACTGTCCAGGGACACCCTCACATACTCTGTGGTTCAGCCATTGTCCATGTACTAATAACTAACAAGTCCCAAACCTCAAATTCTGCCCTGTGCCCAGCTGCCACACTGCTGAACTCAGTGAGGCCCCAGGGGCTCTAGGACAGGAAACGCAGTGGCATTCTCCTAGAACACACTGCAAGGTGCCCCCAAGCTCTATAAGGCCCTGCCTGGACCCCTCTCCTGGGCACCAGGAGCCTCTAGCCAACTGCCAGCGGGATATCTCTACCTAGATGTCCAACAAGCACTACAAACTCAGCCTGACCCTACCCAGACACATCTGCTTCTTCTTCCCTGTTAATTAGGGCACCATCCTCCTGGCAACTCTTCTGATTGTCCTTCTCTCTGTATCCCATGTCCAGCCTCCTCTCAAATCCTGTCAGTCCTGCCCAAGCTGGGTGTCTTTCTCCATCTTTTCTGTCCCTGGACCACTTGTCTATTTTCCAATTATCAAACACATATGGAGCACTTGTTAAATGCCTGGCTCCATTCTAAGTGCCTTACCAATACTAATTCACAGCCCTCATTTTACAGACGAGGAAACTGAGGCACAGAGCAGTGAAGCAGCTTTCCCGGGGCCAGGATATGAGCCAGGCAGCCTGCATGGAAGCCTGGGCCCCAAGGCTGTCACAGGAGCCCTCTCAGAGTCTCCATGCTCTTCCCCGTGGCTTCAGTCGCCCTCATTCAATCCCTCCCACACGTTGCTCACAGAGTGATCCTTCTTCCCTTCTAGTTAGAGAAAATGCTTTAATGACAAAAATTACTGCAGCAGTTTGGTCTTTCTGAAGCATGACTTTGAACATGTGGTTCCCCTGCTCAAAAAACCTTGAAAATCCCCCCACCACCACTCCCTTCTCCTCCTCCTGCTAAAGGAGTGTTAGACAAACATTCCAGTATCTAATGTCCAAAGACCATGACATAGGGACATATAAGTGATATTAAGGCAACAGAGTCCAACATCTGAGAAACATCGGAGCACTGACATGTCAAAATGTCTGAGGAATGCAAAGGTTTTGTATACTGGACTTTACTCAGCCAAACATTTGCCAGCACCCCACACTAGGCACTATTTCAGCCCATGGGTACAGTGTGACGACAAAGCCCCCAAGATGCTTCCTCTCATGAAGCTGAGTTTCTAGTGGGAGAGCAAGAAAAAGACCAAACAACTAAACACAAAATTATTTCAAAGGTGACAACTGCCATGGAAAAATTAAGCTGGTTTAGGAAAAAGGCACTGTTCAGTGATCTAGCAGGGGGAAGTTAGTGGCATTGTGACTTGTATAGGATCAGAAAGATTCAGATGATTCTGAACACAGCCATGAGTGAGGGAGTGAGCCATGCAGTGATCTGTAGGTATTCCAGGCAGAGGACACAGCAAACACAAAGTACCTGAGCTAGAGGAATGCTTGGTTCAGCAGAGGAACAGCCAAGAGCCCTGTGTGGCTGGCTGGGCTGGAGTGAATGGGGAGAGAAGGAACAGTGAGATTCACAAACACATGAGAATGCTGAGGCCTACATAAATTCAGGCTCTGTGTAACACCACATGTCCAGGCAGTAGTAATAGCTTGGATTTAGTGAGCACATTCTCGTGGCTGGCATGGTACACAGTCCTGTCAATACAAAAACTGCTGCAAATAGGATCTCTTAGAGTCTACCAGGGAAAGAGACAGAAACTCCACAGTGCCAACTGACCGGGTACTATGAAACCACAGAAGAGAATATCTAATCTGAATGAGGAGCCAAGGAGGCTTCCTGGAGGAGGTGGCACTTGAATTGTCAAACAGGAAAAGGAAAACTCCAGAACACAGCTGCAGAGGAGGAGCAGGCCAGAACCTGGAATGGCCAGGCAGAGCTTGAGCAGCAGTGCTGGGGACTGGGTGGGGAGGGTGGCTTGCAGGAGGAAGGGATTGGGGAGAAGGAGGGAACTGGGAGGAGGAAGGAGAGGGGCTCATATTCATGGCCTGAGCAAGCCTCAGGACAGGGAGGCTTGCATGTGGGAAGTTGGTGGTTATGGAGTGGGGGACAAAGGGTGAGCAGAGGTGGAATAAAGCCTTCAGTACTTCACCCCCACCAGGACCCTGCTTTCACACATGGTCATTAGGTGAGTCTAGCTGGGACATGACAGGGAAGCAGAAGGTAAGGGGTCACCCCTCACCCCCACCCCTGCACCAGGTCTTGGTTTCCCATCCCATCCTATGAAGTTCTGATCCTTCTTTTAGGCAGATCTGGGTTCCTCACCCTGGCACAGCCCAAGACGTGCTGGTAGGAGAGTCCTCAGCTAATAACAACTCATATACTCACAGTGCTTCATGGTCTTCAGTGTGCTTTGGTGCCATGACCTGTGTGCCTCCGAGTCAGTCTAGGATGCGCAGAGCCCCACTGTTAGCCCCTAGCCATAGCTCAGCTCAGAGAGGTGAAGGCCTTGCCAAAGTCACACGGCCAGTGGGTGACTAAACTGGGAGTCCAGCCCAGTTCTGGAGATTGCAAACCCACAGGAACACTGCAGCAGCTGTGGAAAGGGGCCCAGTGATGGCTGGGTCCCAAGGGCAGGTGTGGGAAGGGGAATAGGCCCAGTTCTAGAATGGGAGGAAGATGGAGACCAGGGGTGAGGGAGGCTGAGAGTAGAGGCAGGAAGGGAGCCTGGAGAGACTCCGAGACAGATTAGAGGTCTCTCCAAAAAGACCTGATTAAATGTTCCAGCAGGGTTGAAAAAAGCAGGAGCTGCATCCCATCATACCAACTCCTGTGACAAGGTAGGGAAGGGCCTATTGCTCCCATTACACAGATGGGAAAATGAAGGCAAGGAGGGTGCCTACATGCTTTGCCCAAAGGCCCACTGTAACTTAAGGCCCAGGGGCCCTGTTAGAAGCCAAGTAAGGTAGACTAGACAGACTTTCCCCAGTCTGCCCTGGATGATGAAATAAATGATGGCGGTGATGGTGGAGATAGAGGCAGAAATCAGGGCCGCATCCAAACAGGGAGGGGAAAGGCAGAGGCAAGCCTGTCAGCAGCAGAGACGGTGCAGAGATAAGGCCCCGGATACCCAGCTCCTGTTACAGGCAGGCAGCATCAGCTGGGCGGGTGTCGCGGCGACGTCCCCACGCCCGCTCCTGCCCACCCGCGCGGACCCAACCACTTCGGCGGCTCCGCAGCCCGCTGCGGGCCCGGGGTGAGGGGACCGGGGAGGGACGGGAGGGGGCGGGGCGCCGCCTCCTCCTCGGGGCTCGCGAATCCGCAGCGGCCTCCGCAAGCAGCCTCCCGGCCCGCCCCCGGCCCCCTCCTCCCGCGCCCGAATGGTACGCTCCGGTCCGCCCGGCCCGGCTGCAGTGGATGTTGCTAGAACCCACGCGGAGGGAGGACGAGACGCAGGTCGGTTACGGTGACCCAGGCGGCCACCCCTGCCTCAGGGACCCCCTTCCCCGAGAGACGGCACCATGACCCAGGGAAAGGTACCGGCGTCCCCCTACCCTTGCCTCACCCTCCCTCCTCCGGCTCCCCTGCCCCTGCCATCCTCCGCAAGCCCTCTGGACCACTTTAAGCATCCTCCCCAAGCTCTGGTGCGAAGGTCCTCTGTGGTCCTTGTTTGAAGCCAGAGACCCGAAAGGCCCATTTCAAGGAATGGGTTGGGGGGCCCCTTCCCACCCACCAGGCTCCTCTCCTCCCATCCTGCCTAAGCCAGGATGGCATCACAGGCCCCCTCACAGGCGCCCAGGCTCCCTCAAGGAGTCAGCCAGGCGTCCGCGCGTGTGTGTGTGCGCGCGCGCGCGCGCAAACCCTGGGGGGCAATGCCTGGCCCCAGTGCTCCTCTAGCCGGATCCCAACCCAGCCCTATCATGCTCATCTTTTGTACCCTCCAAAGGATCGCCCCCACCCCCCTGCAACTCTCTTTCTTAATTCCACATCTGGATGTATCCCCTATGCTTGGGAGGGTTACTATGGCAACCCTGCATCAGGATGCTCTTATTTTTGTTTTGATCTTCAGGGTTTAGGACTAGACGGGACCAGATAAAATGTCTTCTCTTTTTCTCCAGTTTTAGGCCTGAAATGTGGGGAGGGGGTCCCTGGGGCAGAGACTTGACTGGCCCAGTAGGGTTATGTAACATCAACAGCCTGTGGAATTATACAACTGCCAGGGTCTGGGGCAAAGGGGGAGGGGGCCCTGGCACTCTGTTTGGGGGCGTGCCAAGGATTGGGCAGATGAAACAGAAGAGAGACCTCCCCTGTACTCCCCCTTCTTTTCTCCAGGGTGAGCCTCAGAGCCAATGGCATCCTTCTCTGTGTTCTCAGATGGCCCCCCTCCCTGTTTTTAAGCTCATCAGGCCTCAAATGATGTCACTGAGTGATACCACCTCCTGCCACTGGGCAGACTTGGGAATGCCGGATGTTCGTGTGTGTATGGCGGGCAGGGCCCAGGAGACTTTGGGGGCTGAGCAGGGTAGGGGCTGGTGAGGAGGACCAGCTGCGGAAATGGCTCCATCAGAGGTGGTAATCCTTTTCCTAGGCACAAGCCCTGGGTTGGCTCAGAGGACCTTGGTTCTGGTGGGCTGAAATGGATTTCCCTGGGTATGACCCTTCCAGTCTGGGTAATGAGGAAGGTTGGGAATGAGAGGGAAGCAGATGAGCTAGCGCCCCATTCCCACAGGCTGGGGCTCCTGGGAGGCCTGGGGGGTGTTCACAGCGGGGCAGTGCAGAGCTCCCCTCTGCTGACCCTGTCCCTCTGCCACCTCCACCAGTCACTTCACTGATGCTGCCTCCTCTGCCCCTTGCCTCCAGCTCACACACTGGCTTTCTGGTGGTGGAAAAGACCCTTCCAGTCCAGTGGACTTGGAGCTGGATGGAAGCCGAGAGCTGGTGCTTGCCTGCCCCCTGGGCTGCCTCAGCTAGACAGGCCCTGCAGAGAGTAGCCCTTTGCCTTCCTCAGTGGCCCTTCAGGTTTAACATGTTCTTTTTGTAACCAGACCTAAATCCCGTTCTTTTTCTGAGGTTCAATCCTTTCATTGCTGTTTTTGTTTTCATACCACCCCCTCCACCTGAGCCTTGCCTTCTCTGGGAGCATTGTTCAGGCCCTCCCAGTTCACATCCTCTCACCAAAGCCAAACATGTCACTCTGGGGCAACGGGTACACCTGAGAGTAAATGAACTCGAGTCTTCAGCCTGCTGTGGCACATTTCCCTCAGGCCTCAGTTTCCACCTCTGTAAAATGAAGGAAGGGGCAGAACTAGATGCCTCCTGAGGTCCCTTCCAGCGGTGACAGTCTGTGATTCTCTTCTGGTTTGGATGAGAGGCTGAGGATCCCATAGGTCAGAGCCAAAACAGGACCCTCAGCCAGGGCCTCTTGCTCTCCCCCACCTGCAATCCCCATTCCTCCTCTTTTCTGCCTGGTTCCCCCGCTCTGCCATCCCCAGCCTCCTTGTGTTTTCTCCAGCCCAGAGGAGGCCCACTCCAGTGCATGGTGCCGGCGCTCTGTAGCCCAGTGGGCCATGCATGGCTTCATAACCCTGGACAAGTCATTCTTTCTTTCTGATCCTCAGTTCCCTTACTTTAAAACAGGGGTCAAAATATAACTACCAAGGTAGCAGAGAGATTAAATAAAAGAACCTTTCATTCAATCATATTTTTGAGGGCCTCCTTTGTGTCAGGCCCTCCCTAAGACCCCAGGGAAACAGTGGAACCCTAGACCCAGCCTCTGCTCTGGGCACAATGACCACCAGTGGTGCTCTTCCCTAAGAATCTTCTCCTTCCTCAGTTCTTTTTCCAGCTCCAGTGTGTGTCCTGGGCCAGCCCTGGCTGTCCTGGAATTCAGTTCTCACATCTATGAAATAGGGAGATTCTCTTTTTTCCCTTCAGCTTTATTAGGGTATAATTAACAAATATAAATTGGATATCTTTAAGGTGTATCACTTGATGTTTTGATATATGTATATATCATGAAGTGATCACTGCAATGAAGCTAGTTGACATACCCATCTCTTCATGGTTACCTCTGTGTATGTAGAAAGAACACTTAAGATCTACCCTCTCAGCAAGTTTCAAGTATACAATACAATATTGTTAACTATAGTCACCATACAGTACATTGTATCTCCACATGTTTTCATCTTGCATAATTGAAACTTTGTACTCTTTGAACAATATTTTCCCTTTACCTACACACCCCAGACCCTTGGCAACCACCATTCTACTCTGCTTCTTTGAATTTGACTATTTTAGATTCCACATATAAGTGAGACTGTGCAGTTTTTGTCTTTCTGTGCTGAGCCTATTTCACTTAGCATGACTTCTTCCAGGTTCATCCATGTTGCTGTAAATGGAACAACAGTCTTTTTAAAGACTGAATAATATTCCTGTGTCTGTGTGTATCATGTAAAATAGGGAGATTCTTGTCTGAAGTCCTGTCCTTCCTACTGCAGGTGAGAAAGGACCCATCCAGAAACTGAGAGGCTGGTGAGGACTTGGAAGGTGCCCTTTCCCTAATGACTGTCTCTCTCCTTCTGCTCCACAGCTTTCCGTGGCTAACAAGGCCCCCGGGACGGAGGGGCAGCAGCAGGTGAATGGTGAGAAGAAGGAGACTCCAGTAGTGCCCTCGGCCCCACCCTCCTACGAGGAGGCCACCTCTGGGGAGGGACTGAAGGCGGGAGCCTTCCCCCCAGCCCCCTCGACTGTGCCTCTCCACCCCAGCTGGGCCTATGTGGACCCTAGTAAGTCTCTTGGCTCCTGGAGGCTGGAGCATCAGGGGAATGGTGGACTCAGATGGAAAATCTGGGTAGGTGGGAGTTGTCCAGAAATAGATGTGCTGTGTGGTCGTTGTATGAAGCCCTGTTGTTAAAGGCTTGGGCTTTGGAGAACATGTCTGTTGTGAAGGTAGGTCTCTCCATGGAAAGGGAGAGACACAATGTTTGCAGTCATGGTGCTCTTGAATGGGCAAGAGGGGTGTTTTCCAAGTCACTGACCTAGGGCAAACAGAGGGGACAGATGGGAGAGAAAAACCAGGGGCTAGAGTAGAAGAAAAGGATGCAGAGAAGGGGTGGAGGGGTGTTACAGTGGATGCCAGAAGGGACAGCATGAGGCTGTAGCTGGCCATGGCCTTAACTATGGCTAGTTTGCTGTGTGTGTGTGTGTGTGTGTGTGTGTGTGTGTGTGTGTGTGTGGCAGGGGATGTGGGGGGTATTGTGTGTTTCCATTTTGGTCGACCTGACACCTTAATGGAGACATGCCCCCATGGACGACCTGGGGCTGTGGGGGCCAGGGCCCTGAGTATCCATTTCACCTATCATTCTCCTAGTCAGTCTTACCTTTGCAAGCCTTTTTTGGGGTAAGGAGGGCATGATGTGGGGAAGGTGTGTGGATGCCAGCCTCAGTGTACCTCATGGCCAGGCATAATCCACAGGCAGACTCACCCAGGCCAGTGCCAGTTCCTCACAGACAGAACTGCAGCCGGTGGGAGACTCTCTGTTAGGCTGAGCTGCCTGGGGGAGGTTTGCCTTGGGGTGAGGAACATACAGCATCCCACACACTGCACGCTGTACAGAAGGGCCTTCTCTCAAAGCTTCCTCAGCCCCTTCAGCCTCCCTCAGCAGCCCCTCAACACCCCTCCCCCACGTTATCAACACCCACCCCACCCTTGGCAGAATTGTAGAAGGGATCCTGGGGACAATGCCTCAGACAGAGCCCCTACTCACAAGGATTGGCAGCCATGGTCCACACCTCTTACTACAGAGCCCCTCGTCCCTACCCCACCATGATCTACTGGAAAGCCAACACAGGTCTGTTGTTCGTCAGAGCCTTTCTTGGACTTGGCCTGCTCCAGACACCCACAGGATTGCTGTCTCTTTCCTTTTCTCCCTCATTCAGGCTTTCGCAGGAATCTGTAGACAGAACACAAAGGAGAAGTGAAGGATAAGAGAGTGGGGGTCTCCAGGCCTCAGGTTTACAATGGATCCACCTCTCCCTGCTTCCTCATTTCCCATATACTGTTTGCCAGGACTGGCTGCCTCAAGGAATGTTTTCCAAGGAACTCTTAGGGAAGGAAGGCAGCTTATTTCAGTCAACACATGACAAACTTTTACTAAGTGTGTGCTAGGAAGAGTCTAGCACTGAGCTAATTTCTGGGAATGTATCAATTTGTAAGACATGCCACCATGGAGCTGACTGTGTAGACAAGTAAATGGACAACTACCATGCAGTGAAGTAGGTGCAGGGATAGAGGCCTGGGCAGCTCACCTAAGAGTCAGGGAAGACTTCCTGGAGGAAAGGGTATTCGCATTGAGTCCAGAAGGATGGCACGAATCAGCCTGGTGAAAGGACAGGGAAATGAGTGCTCAAAGCTAAAAGAATGTGCAGAGGCCCAGAGGCAAGAGAGCACATGGCAGAAGAAATACAGTCAGGAGGGAGAAAACTAGGAGGGAGTAATGTGCTGTGAAGGCTTTGTTACGGAACTTGAACTTGAGTGAAAGGCAGTGGGAGGCCATCAAAGAGCCTGAAGCAGGGCAGTGCTGTGGTCAGCTATGAAAGTTCAAGACTGAGGCTGTGGAGAGAAAGATCATGCAGAACTGGCAGGGACAGTGGAGGATAACAAAGAGGACACATTTGAGGCCTCAGGAATGGCCCAGATGAAGGAGCAAGGGAGAGAGTGGCATAATCCCCAGCAGGCACAAGCCATAGGCTATCATTTTTATCTCATTTCATCCCCAGGAGGTGGGTATCACAGACCAATATCATAGAAGAGACTCAGAGAAGGCTGGGGATTCACTCAAGGTCACCCAGCTAATCAGTTTTAGAGGAGGGATCCATACATGGGTCTGTTTGACTTCAGAATCCATGCTGTTCTGAAGGCCTGAGTTCTGGGACAAAGCCGCTGAACCTCATCCCCATCCATACCCTGCTTTTGCCCTGGTCCTGGCTTTATTCCTTTCCAGTCTTCTCCCTGCCCTGGTTCCCAGCTGGAGCACCCATCCAACTAGTCCCCAGTTCCCACCCACAGAGCTTTGGAGCAAGTTGGGGTAGGGCCTTTGACCCTAGGATGTGCTCAGTGACTGTTCCTCTCTCTTAGCCACAAGGGAGCCAGTGTCCAGGGGAAAGGGATAGGGTACACAGAGGGAAGGGTCACATATCTGTGACAGAGCTTGGCACCCAGGGAGCCCCTGCCAAGAAAGAGGGAAGGGGAAGGGAGATGCCAGTGCCTTCTCAGGACTCAGACCAAGAGAAGCAGCTGGGGAGAGAGACCTGGGGGAAGGAGATTTGAGAATGGGGCTGGAGAGAAAGACTTTGGCAGATCCCCACAGCCCATCTGACATAAGGCAGCTCTGAACAAGTGGCTGTTGGGGAAACTATTAGTATGTATGGGCCCTCATGTCCCTCCCCTGCCCACCCAGGCAGCGGCTCCAACCATGAGAACCATTTCCCCACGGGAGACCATGAGATCTTCACTACCTACAGTTGGGAGGACCAGAAAGTTCGCCGAGTCTTCATCAGAAAGGTAACTACCTCCCCCAACTCTCCTGGACCAGGGGCCAGGAGGGAGAGCCCCTCAAGAAGCCCCAGCCTAGCCTTCTACCTGCAGAGGCCACCCCTCTCCACATCTCTTCTGTCCCCAGCTGACCGCACCTGTTGGGAAACGCTTCCTTAGCTTTCACCCTGCCCTGTGCTATGCCCAAACCTGCCGTCTCCTCTGCAGATACCATGGGCCCCTTTTCCTGGAGGTGTGGGTGTCTTTGCTCTCTTTTCGCCTTATCTCAGAGCTATTCCAATGACCCATAGGAGGGTGGAGGGCACAGGATGTGGGTCTGGAGGTTAGATTGAGTCCCCAGGAAGCTGGGTCTCCCTGAGCCTCCCTGGCCCCAAACAGGGCTTCCCAAGCTGAGCAGCATCCCCTCCCACCTCCAGGTCTATACTATCCTGCTGATCCAGCTGCTGGTGACCTTGGGCGTCGTGGCTCTCTTTACCTTCTGGTGAGTTGACAGTGTGGACCAGCACCTTCCAGGGGTGACTTGGCCAGGCCTGGGGTGGGGGCCCCAGCATCAGGCAGACTGCCCTTGAAATGTCTGCCTGAAAAGATTTGTGCCGGGCTGTGGACCATCCCCCTGCTGGGGAAGTACCTAGAGAGTGGGCCCAGAGGAGAGTCCCCCAGAGGTGGACCCGGGGCCTTCTGGGCCTGCAGTGGCCTGGGACACAGCCATTCCTCTCAGGTCCTCCCCCAGTGCCCAGGCACCTCTGAGTCCTCACCTGGGACTGTGGGTGGGGCTCCCTAAGCCACCAGGGGTGCATTCCTCCTTTCTTCCTCTGAAGTCCTGTGGACTGTAGGGGGCAGGTGCACAAATAGAGACTAGGGTAATTCTGACTCTCTCTCCCTCCCTTCTCGCAGTGACCCCGTTAAGGACTATGTCCAGGCCAACCCAGGCTGGTACTGGGCATCCTAGTGAGTATACCCCAGGCCCCCAGTTCCCTTCCCAGAAACCCTCAGCCAGCAGAACAAGGTGGGCGATCTCTGTTGATAGAGACCAAGCCCAGGGCCTCTCTCCACCCCAGAGGTGTGCTCAGCAGGGTTCTTCTGGGGTGTTCAGATGCATGGGGCAGGGGAGGCAACACTTGGGGTTTGGTGCCTGCACCAGGAAGGAAGGGGCTGGGGCCATGGCTGGGGAGACCCCAACCTTGGCCCTGAGGGCAAAAGGGGCTGGGACACCTTGGCCCACAATTATGACAATGTTGCTACTCTTATTAAGACTGTTGTTATTAGTATCTTTGAATTATTAATCATAATAGTTCTTAGCACTTAGAGTGCCTAATAAGGGCTGGGCATGGTTCTGTGTATTTGGTGTACAGTATTGCATTCAATCCTCAGGTCC
This sequence comes from Manis javanica, assembly GCF_040802235.1. Taxonomy (NCBI): domain Eukaryota; kingdom Metazoa; phylum Chordata; class Mammalia; order Pholidota; family Manidae; genus Manis; species Manis javanica. Next base: position 87,972,604 of record NC_133165.1, read on the forward strand.
ACTAGGTACTCCAGAAAACTAAGGCTCAGAAAGGTTGAGTAATCTGCCCAAGGTCGCACAGCTAGTCAGTGGTGGAGCTGGGCTTCAAATCCAGGACTCAGGTTGAGGCTTGTGCTCTTAATCCCTCTGCTTGAGAAATTCACTTCCTCTTGAGCCACTCAGCTCCTGCTTGTCCTATACTCTGTAAGGAATGTGGCAGATAACTTGAGAGAAGAGGTTTGATGGTGTAGGTGATTCTGACCCTCCTATCTGGGCAATTAGGGGTCATTCTGGATAATTCCAGGCCAGAACCACAGTGGGCTCAGAGCAGAACTGCCCTCACCAGTCTCATTCAGCACCCACTGTCCCGGGGCTGTTGGGGAGGAAGCTTCTGCAGGGGAAAGTAGTGGGTGGCACAGGTCACATGTGAAAGAGCAGCATTCAGAGAGGGAGAAGGACCCGTGAGCCCTCAGTCCACATGGTGGGGGCTGCGAGGGGGGCAGTACACCTCCACATGGGACCAGAGTGGCTTTAAGCAAAAATGTGAGAGTGGAACTGCACGTGGTACATTTAGTAAATTAGACTGGCCGAGAGCTAGAAGGTTCCATGTAGGAGAGTAGGAGACAGCTCAGAGAGCAGCGGAGCCTTATGGGGTGGAGGCTCTGAATGCCCAGCCAGGGAGCTCGCACACTATGGCTGCCCCAGGCCCACTCCTGATTGGGGTTCTGGTGGGCATGTAAGTGCAGCTCAAAGCCTCCTGGACCACCTTGAGCCCAGAACGTCCAAGAGGGGGCCTGGAGTTAACAAGGTCAAAGGCTGATGAGAAGCAGACTCATCCTGCAGCAACTCAGAGGAGTGGAGGAGTACGGGGCAGCTTGGCCAGGCTGGGGGCTAGGGAAAGAGACAGTCACACCCAGAGCATTTCTTAGGGTACAGGACAGGGGCCCTGTTTGCAGATCAGGCAGGGAGGCATGTGCCTCCGGGAACTGGGAGATATTGTATGGTAAAGCTAATGAGGCCCTAGGGACTGACACCCTGGCCAGCCCTTGCAACAGGTTGGCATGGCTCCCGGCACATCAGCACCTCCTGGCAGCCCTGACCACCCTGAGAACTTGGGATGGAATCCCCAGACCCCTTGCCAGGCCTTCTGTGAGAGGGTCTGCAGGACTCTGTGCTCTGAGCAGACGGTGGCAGGTGGACAGCCCAGGAATGAGCAGACCCAGAAGTAGGGGCAGAGTCCACCCTACTGAGCGCGGGTATGAGATTCTGGCCTCCGAATGGTGAGATTTATTGACCCTCCTCCTCAGCATCTCCAGATAGGAAACAGAGATGCTCTCCCTGACTTCAGGTGTGGGTGTGAGTGGACAGAAATAGGAAGTGGGCATGGACTGTGTCACGAAGTTCTGATGAAGTGTCACAGGGCCTTAAAGGTGCTTGGAAATTCCACCACCAAGATGCTGCTCTTTTCTCCAGAAAGCTAGCCTGTGGTTCAGCCCTGTCCTACCCCTCCCTACCCCTCCACTCTATCCTCCTTTCCCCCTGAATCTGCCTCTGGGTCTAAGACCTAGTGGTTCTCACCTCCTCAATGTACCAAGCCCTTAATTAATAGCAATAAAAATAAAACAGCTCTTTTTCTATGTGTGAGGCACTGTGCTAAGTGTATGATATATTTTTCATTTGATGCTCACTACAACCCTACCAGGCAGATTCTATTATTATCCCCATTTTACAGATGGGGAAATTGACACTCCAAGAGAAGGTATTGCTTTCTAAGCAGCATAGTCAGGACTGAAGCCCATGTCTTCGTGATGGCAGAGCTCATGCATCTCCCCTCAGTGCTCTGCAGTCCCCCCCATGTCCTAGGCCTGGTGCTAGAGCAGGATGCCTTGTGGGAGGGCACTGGCCTTCACCTGAGCCTCACTCCCATGTCCTGACACTGTAAACACACCATGGCTCCAGGCTCTGACCTGCAAGTCAGTCACTTCTTCTCTGACTCACTCTCTGCCCCTGGAATGGCAGCCTTCCAGCACCCCCACCCACACCCCAGCCACCACTTTCTCAGGGCCCTGTCTTCTCCCTCAATGGGCTCTTCTTGTCTTACTGTCTGACTGCTCCCTGGGAGCCATGGCAGCAGAACTGCAGGAAAGGAGGAAGGGCGGGAGGGCGGCCGTAGGGGAACCAGGCAGAGTTGGAAGGTGTGAGACCAGAGCTGGGGGAGGTGGGTCACAGCCTCTCCAGGAAGCTGTCAATCCCATTATAATAATAACACCTCCCATCCTCAAGTCCTCAGCTGTGCCAGGGCCTGTGCCAAATGCTTGCTCTGCATCCTCTCTTACAATCCTGGCTACAGCCCTGTGAGTTGGTACCAGTATTCCTGCTTTACAAAGGAGGAAACCAGGGCTCTGCGATCAAATAACTTGTTCAAGGTCACACGAACAGTAGTTGCAGAGCTGGGACGTGAAGGTGTCAGGCTCTAAAGCTACACACAGTCCCTCTGCCCTTTACCCCTATCTTGAGGGTTGAGGTGCTATGGACCAGAGAGGAAGGAGCCTGGGCCTTGCCCTCAGGAAGCTTCCAGTCCGGCCAGGGAGACAGGACCCCACCCAGGAGGCACACATACAAGGGTGTGATCATGATTCTTGTTGAAGTGACTGACCATGACTCAAGGGCCACCAGGAGAGAGCAGGTGCCAGGGTGTTTCTCAGCGTGGGCAGGATGACTCTACTGTCCCTTGGAGCAGCTCTACCCCTGCTCCTAGGAACCCCTCAACCATTGTGACACCACTTCCAAGTCATTTGAGAGGCTTTGAAGAATAGGAAAGGGTGAAGATGGAGGGATTCACCAAATCCAACAGGCTTGTCTCAACCCCTACATTCCCCATTCTTCTGCATTCATCCAGGAATCTTTAAAGATCATCTACCCAGTGCCAGGCTCTGGGTTAGATGCTAGGAATACAAAATGGGTAGGTCATTCCAGATGCTACACCTGGGTAGGGGGTTACATGAACAGGCCCATGGGGTAGGGGCTGGGCCTTGGTCGAGGTATGCCTGAGGTGCACAGAGGGAGCCCTCCAACCCAGACCTCAGGTATCCTTGCTAGTTGGTCCTTTCTAGAAGGGCATGTTGTGAGGATGCAGAGGGCAACAGGCAGGGAGAGTGTGGTGAGGGTGGGCTGGGGAGATGGAAGGCCACAGATCATGCAGGACATTGCCAGGCCTTTGGGAGTTTTAAACAAGGGAGTCACGTGATCGGGTTTGCCTATAGCCTGCAAGGTGGAAGCCAGGGCTGGAGGCAGGAAGACTGGACAGAGAGAGGGGGCCCTACCTAAAAGGTTGGTAGTGTGAGTAGAAAGCAGGTGACAGATTTGAAAGTGCCTGGATAGGAGGATGAGCAGGTCCAGGTGATGAGCTGGGCATGGCAGGGTGAGGGTCAGCATCAGGACCATGCTGAGGTCTCTGCTGGGGTGACGTGGGGGGTGCATGATATCCTCTGCAATACGGGATGCAGGAGAAGGAGCCAGGGAGAGGGCGAGTTCTGTTCTAACCCACTGAGTTTGGCATGTTTCTGACTAGCCGTGCCTGCCCAGTAGGCAGTAGGATATTCAGGTCTGGGGTTGAGAAGGAAAATCAGAGATATGGATGTGCAAGTCATGAGCGTTGGCCTGATGAAGGGAGTCCTGTGGATGAGCAAGCTCGTTGCAGGGAGATCATGCAGGGAGACAGCCTGATGGGACCCTGTTCTTTGAAGGGACCAGGTGTATTTACAGATACTCTGAAGGAGACTGAGCAACGGCCAGGGCGGTAGGAGGGGACCCAAGAGTGTGTCATTGTGGAACCAGGGGAACAAAGGGAGTGATCAGATGTTGAGATCAGGGACAAGAACTGACAACGGTCAGTTGGACTCAGTAAGGTGCCAGCAACCTGGCAGGGCTGACTCTCATGAAGGGGGGCTGGGGCTGGGTTGTTGGGTTGGGCAGGAACCGGGAGATGAGAAGACGACACCGAGAGTGGAGACAACTGTTTGAGAAGCAGTGAGGATGGGCAAAGTAAAGTGGCAGGAGCTAAAACCTGGGGAGATGTTGGTTAAAGAAGGAAAACAGCTCAGGAGGTTTGTGTGGGAGGAGAGGTACCAGTAGGAAGGTTTAACGGATGTGTCTTAATAGAAAGTAATAGAGATGGCGGAGCATTTGAGGATGTGGGACCCAGAGCTCAGGCTTAGGGGATTGCCCTGGGGTGGGAAGAGAAACAGGAGGAAGGGCACACAGATGTGTGATGTGATGTTGCAGGGGGCAGACAGGGAGCCTAGGGAGGCCCGTGTCATTTTAAATCTTCCCGGGACCTGTCAAGCCAGACCACGCAGGAAAGCAAGGCAGCCTTAGGGGAGGGGCACGATTGGACCTGCTGCTGCGGGAGACGGGTAAGACGCCCAAGAAGGAAGATGGGCAAGGATGGTGGGTGCCATGTTGAGGGCGTACTGCAGGGGCTGGAAACCATGCGTGGTGGTGGTACCAGTTTAGGTAGGTGTGAGCATGCCCCACCCTTCGGTCCTCAGAGCCTCATCTCCCACCTCCTGGACTGGCCTCCACCTGCACTGCTCTTCAGAAAAGCCTCACCCCTCAATCCCTGTCTCTGGGCTGTGCCTAAGCTCCCTGCCAGTCTATGACTGGACACGGCTACCTGATCCAGAAATTCATGCCTCAGGTACTTCCTGCTTGCCCCAGGCACTGGCAGAGCACACAGGGACCCTGCCCTGGGGAGCTTGCAGTCTAGCAGGTAGACCAGCAATAAAGTAACGAACAAGATCATTACAAGTAGTGAGAAGGGCTAGGGAGGGCCTGAGTGAGGCAGTGTGTGGCAGCAGTTATAAGCCAGGGCTCTGATGCCAGAATGCCAGGGTTCTAACCTGCCTCTGCCACCTGGTAGCCACATGACCTTGAAAAAGTCAGCTGACCTCACTGTGCCTCAGTTGGAAAGTGAATGGCAAGTTTCAAGAGAAGATATAAGGATGTTAGTTAATATTTATAAACACTTAGCACTCCCTCTCATGCATAGAAAACACTGTATATGAGCTTTTTTGTTTGAGGTAATAAGACAGTGTCTGGGGGCCACTTTGAATTGGGTGGTCAGCTGTCCCATGACACCTGAGATTCAGTATTTTCTAGAAGCAGGCTCACCCTATTTCCCTTCCTCTCTTTTGGAATTGGCCTACCACCCTGACCATTGCCAGATTGTAGGATGACTGTAGCCTTAAACATACACCCCACTCCACACCCCGTTGCCCGGCCTGGTGCCCTGTGGGCAGGGGTGGCAGGGAGTGAGATAAGCAGGAGATTGGGTGGAAGGGCCCCTGGGACTGGCTGACTCACCCATCCATCCATCTCTTATAGCGCTGTATTCTTTGCAACCTACCTGACCCTGGCCTGCTGTTCTGGACCCAGGTAGGATGAGGGCTTAAGGAGAAACTTGTGGTAGCATGAGCAGGACCTAAAAGTTCTGGCCCCAGTCCTGCCTGCCACTAATGTGCTGTGCACCTCTAAGAAGGCCCCATTACTCTCTAGGTTCCGTCAAGCCAGCCTGCCCCTCCTTCCTTAGCTCCGAGGTGGCAGAGGTGGGGTGGTAGAGAGGATAGATGGATGGATGGGGGCACATGGGGCTGTGGCTGAAGGAAGAGGCTCCAAGGAGTGGAGGTGGGGCTGCGCAGAGCCCCCCGCCCCAGAGCCGTGACCTGGCCTGTGGTCCCTGGCATCACCCTCCTCTGAACTCTGTGGGCTTGCCTTACAGGAGGCATTTCCCCTGGAACCTGATTCTCCTGACCATCTTTGTAAGTAACCTGGAGTGGCTGGACAGATGCCAATGGAGGATGGAGGGAGGAGGGGGAGAGGATGGGCTTTGAGGCCCAGGAAGTCTGGGTTAGGGGCATCCAACCTGAGGTTACTAGGGAGGCAAGAGTATTTTCACCTCACTTCCTCCACAAAGACATCCCACCCCCTCTTTCCAGTTAGGGTTGGTCTCCCCCCACTCCCATTTGCTGTCTCCTTTCACTGTGATGGGTTTTTTTTTGGTTTTTTTTTTTAATCAATGGATTTTCATGTCACTGTGATGTTTTTAAGAGGTTTGTATGAGGCATTCTAGATCTATGGTTAAGGAAGAGTCCTGGGATTGCAGGATGGGAGGACAGCAGGGCTGCAGAAGGAGGAGAGGGAAGCTGATGCAAGGCCTGTTGGGATGCCCCTTTGCCCAAGGCCGATTCATGGAAGTGAACATGTGCTAGCCGAGCAGACTCAGAATTGGGGCTACACGCAGGGTTGGAGAGCCAGGCTGGATCTTGAAGGTGTCTGGGTCCCCAAAGCCTGAGTTCTAGAGCATTCCCTTATTCTGCTTCTCCTTTCAGACCCTGTCCATGGCCTACCTCACTGGGATGTTGTCCAGGTAAAGGCAACAGATGGAGCGGGACTGGCCACACCCTGAGGGGGCCGGCCCTGGAGCATTTGGATGGGGAGGGAGTTCAGGCAGGCGGGAAACGCTGAGCCCTCTCCTCGTGCACTCTGTACCACAGTGACTCCAGGACGCCGCCAGGGCGGTGGGGTGGGCACAGGGTGGAGGAGAGCAAGGTGACTTCTCTCCAGCTGCAGCTTAAAAGACCCCAGCCTCGTGATCATGCAGTTCTCAATAAACTACCTCCAAGCACCAGCATAAACCCCTGCCCACCTCCTCTCCCACCTCTTCAAGATCCTTCTAACAGGATTTTGAGTCTAAGCATGTTGAGGAGGGCAGGGCACAGTGGAGTAGAAGACTGGGGAATCAGGGAGAAGGAGAATCCTGGGAAAGGGCAGAGGGTGGGGGCCACGGGTCGTGGAGTCAGGTCCTGGCAGAAGAGGGGTGAGCCTGGGAGGAGGAAAGAGCCTGGGGGACCAGAAGCCCTGCCGGTAAGCTGACCCTGACCGGCCGGTGCTGCAGCTACTACAACACCACATCCGTGCTGCTGTGCCTGGGCATCACGGCCCTCGTCTGCCTCTCAGTCACCGTCTTCAGCTTCCAGACCAAGGTCAGTTCTGAGCCTGCAGGGGGAGGCAGACGGGGTGGGGTGCTGCAGGCTTTGATCCCAAATTGGGGAGCAGTAAAGGGATAAGTAGGGTCTGGGAAGGCCACCTGGGGAAGGGAAGGAGGATCCCCCAGTGGCCTGCTGTAGAGGCCTCAGCCTTCTGGCCAGCATGCTGCCCGGCTGGGGCCCCGGGATGCCGAGCCACCGTGCTGGCGTGAGGGGCCCTGCAGCTGACACCGGCACCATCCCTGCAGTTCGACTTCACCTCCTGCCAGGGCGTGCTCTTCGTGCTGCTCATGACTCTTTTCTTCAGCGGGCTGATCCTGGCCATCCTCCTGCCCTTCCAATATGTGAGTCTGTGGGCCTCCCAGGGGGCTTCATGGGGAGGGAGAGGGTCACCCCTACCCAGGGGTGCAGTTTCCTTCCACACCTTCCAGGAAAGGCCCAGAGCCAAAGGCTCACAGCCTGCCATCCTGTCCGGCCCCTCCTGTCACTTGCCCTGGGCTTGTTGGCAGTGTAAGCAAACAACAAGGAGGCTTTTCTTGGCAGACCTGGGCACCTGCCTGCTCCAAGAGCCACATCCGGCTTCACCTTTCCAATCCCCCCTCTAGGGGGGAGGTAAGGCTGAGGGGGGGGCATGGAGCATTTAAACCCCAGGCAGGGGAGGGAGCACAGGAGCTGATGGGGCCACCAGGCCCAGAGGGGACCTGAGGAAGGGTCTCCCAGGGCCCTTGGGGGATCAGCCAGGTCCAGAGAGGCAGAATCTGGCTGGTCAGGCAGGGAGTCGGTGGAGCAGTGGGGCTCTAAGCCTGCCCCCACCCCATTAGAGCATCCGTGGGGCCAGTCACCTCTCAGCTCTTTAAGAAGTATCCAGCCTGCTCTGAAATTTCCAACTGTTGAGGGCTCACTGGCCCCTCTAGGCACTCGGGCTACTACAGAGGGAGAAGGAGGCAGCCAGAAGATGACACAGGGCTTGAGGTTTAGTCCTTAGACCCCTACTGTGGGCTCGGTGCTTATACCACCCTCCTCTTAGCCACCTTTGGTACGTGGTCCCCGCTGCCCCTTTTCTGCCCGGTGGGAGTGGCATTCCCTTTCCCCTGCCCCATCCTGCCCAGCCCCAGCTCCTGGGGTATTGGCTCCAAGTCCAGGACATCAGGATTGGTTCTGGCATTTCCTTGGCTCTTCTCAGGATCCTGTTGACAAAGGGAGAGGCCGGAGCTGGCCTGGGAGCCCTCTGTGTTCTAGATGGGGTGGGGGTGACAGGAAGGGGCCCTAGAGCTTCAAAGAACCCTTTATTGACCCAGGCCAGGCTAATGGGATACCTGTATCTCCAGGAACCTTCTAGGGGAAGGCCCTACAGGGGGCACAGCTGAGATGTGCAGGGTTCCGCGGTTAGGCAGCTGCCTCTGAGACCTGCAGGGGGCCAAGGTTGAGAAGGGGGCTACTCCAGCCTCTGCAGGCAGACCCACCATGCCCAGCTGGCAGGGACTCCAGGGTGCACCCTCCCACCCCGAGCTCAAGTGTTCGTCCCTTTCTGCCTGACCCCACAGGCAGAGCCAGGGAGCTCCCCGACAGGGGGACAGATAGAGCCCATAGAGGACAGGGCTGAGTGCACACTGGGAGGAGGGAACAACCTCAGGCCAGATCGAGGCTGGGGACCTGACGGGGCCCTTGCTCAAGCCCAGCCGGAGCCTGGGGCTGTGTGAGGAGGGAACACGTGCCAGGTCGGTTGGGAGCTCCCCTACCAGCTCCTCTGTAGTCACCCTGAGTACATAGAGATCAAGGACCTATCTCCCTCCTGGGGCTTCTCAGGGACTGCCAGGGAGGGTTGGGGGGGGGCAGTGAAAAAGGGCCCTTACTGGAGAGAGGGCTGCACATCCGCCCTGCCCCCCTGCCCTGCCTGCAGTCCTAAGCAGGCCGCATCTGCCCCGCAGGTGCCCTGGCTCCACGCAGTGTACGCCGTGCTGGGAGCAGGAGTGTTTACACTGGTGAGTGTGGCTCCCTGGGGGCCCACCTTCTCAGCCTCTGATCAAGTCCCCAGGCCCCTCCACCATCCCAGTCTTCCTTGTAGTCCTCTTCCCTGAACCCTCGCGAAGCACCTGTGGGCGGGGTGGGGGGCTGAGTGCTGCATTCAGGGAACTCTCTGTCTCCCCGAGACAAACCAGCTGATCTGGGCAGAGCAGAAAGTTCATTTGTAAGAGCAGGACTGTAGCGTTACACAGAGCTGGGAGAGACACCCCTTGTCCTGGGAAGGGCCAGTGCTGCCTGTGGGGATGGGAGAGGGAGTGTGTCCTGGCTTCATGGATTAAGTCATTGCTCTCCTAGGGGTAATCTGGGAAGGCTGCTTGGAGTAGGGGGATTCCAAGTACCCCGTGAGACAGAAGCACTTAGATCAGGCTTGTTCTTGGCTATTTCACCAAACTGAGGGTATTGCTGACAATGATTATGATTGTGATAACAGTAATAGCTGATATTTATTGAGTACCTCCTGTGCACCACGCCCAGCAAGTTCTCTATATGCATTTAACCTTCACCATAACTCTTTAAAATAGGTTCATTTAAATGAGGAACCTGAAGCTCAGAGACTTTAAATAACTTGCCCAAGGTCACACAGTATCCTAGAAAGTGGAGGGCAGGATTGGGAACCTGGAGGATCTGGCTCCAGAGCCCCACTCAGGGAATGAGGCTCGGTGGGGAGGCCGTGGGGTGGCTGGAAGCACATGCCCTGGGGACAAAAGGTGACCACAGGCAGACATCTGCCAGGAAGCGGCCGACACAGGCCCTTTGCTCAGGTGGGCTCCAAGCACCTGAATATAATGGTGCTCCAGGACCTGCCTAGGTGACGGGCTAGTGTTGGTGACATATTCTTGGGGGGCATCCAAGGTAAAGATCCATCACCAGCAGGAACAGCAACCAGGCTCTCTTGTCCTTCATTGGAATGTTCAGCTCAACTCAGTCTGGCAGAATTCTAGGCTTAGTCACAGGTTCCAGAAGTTCTGGGTGACAGACTGGGGTCGGGGGGTGGGGGGAATGGAGGATCAGAACTATGAGCAGAGGTTTTAGAGGTTTGTAGATAGGTATCAATCCAGAATAGGGGTAGTAGGTTCATTCATTCATTGCCACAGGTTTTTATTGAGCATCTGCTACATGGGAGGTGCTGTGCTGTGCTGTGTGGCCAGGATGCTCCAGTCATCAGGAAGAGCTTGGTGTGTGGCCCATAGCGGCACTCAGCAAATATTTGTGAGATGAGTAGATCACCTCTAGGCTTGGAATTTGAGGGCTGGAAGGGACTAAAAGGGGATCTAATGGAACCCCAGGCACCTCTTTTTGTATATGAGAAAGCTGAACTCAGAAAAAGTTCAGCAATTTGTCCCGAGTTTCCCGGCACAATAATGGCATATCAGCTAGTCATGGTCTTGGTCAAGGCTAGGTTGACCAACTTAACCCAGTTTACCCAGAACTTTCCCAATTTAGTACTGAAAGTCCCATTTCTTGGGGGAACCCCCAAGTTTTGGGCAAACCAGATGGCTGGTCACCCTTTGACACTAAATTCTCTTGGCTCCTAGACCAGTGCTCTTCCTCCAGGCAGCACCTGCTGAAGACAGATTTCGATAGAAGGGATGGGGTGGGGAATTGGCTTAGGAGGAAAGAAAGACAGAGGGTCACACTGGGCAGAGTGAGCCTGGGGCCTCAGAAGGCAGCATCTGCCGGGGACAAATGGAGGAAGAGGGGTCAGTGCAGGACAGAGTGGGAGGAGGGTGAGCACTGCTGGAGGGTCAGAGAGTTTACTGGGCTGCATGGGGATCAGGTCACACGAGGGAAGCTGTACATACAAGTAGGGCTGGATGAACAATAATCCCTAAATTCATTTAATAATCCCTTATGTTATTAGAATAATAAAAATAATCCCAGCCATCTGTTCCATCCTTCATATTTTGCAAAGCACTTTCACACCTATTACCTCATTGGATCTCCAGCCCAAGACCTGCTTTCCATATCTGCAGCCCTGGGTGTTAAAGGACTGCTCCCCAAAGGGGAAAATTTAGCACAGGACCCAGGTGTCCTGTGTCCAGCCTGGTCCAGCACGCCCATGATCCCCCTTAAAGAGAACAACTCCTATTGGCTTGGAGTTGGATAGAGACTGGGGAAACCCTCCAGCAGTTTCCCCACACTCTCTCCTGGACTGTCAAACGTTGCCCTCTCTGCTGGATTATTCCCATCAGCATAGAAACAGGCTATGATTTCTCCCATCTGCAACACACACACGCACATACCACTCTTGATCCATATCCCCCTTTAGCTTCCCCATTTAGAGCAAAACTCCTTATAAGGAAATCTGTACTGGCTACAGGTTTCCCTCTCTGTCCAAAAGTAGAACATTCCTGTGAAACCTTCGTAAACCAAAATGGCATAAAGCGAAGAAGCAATTACTATTCATTAATATGGAAAATATTTTGAGCATTCCCAGACCCCAAAATCAAACTCTCTTAAGCTTTCCTTAGTGTTAGGTGCTCCTCTCTCCATAGGACACATATTGCAAAGGATGCATAAAATAAATCGAGATAAAGCGCAGAGGCTCACAGACATAGCTGCAAGCTCTGGCAGCTTGGTGCGGAGTGCGGGCTGTGGAAGGAGCTTGGTGGGGCTGCTCTCGCTGCGTGGGGTGCACGCTGCCTCTGTCACTAGAAAACAAACTCCCAATGCTATTTTCACTTTTCTCCTTTTTTTGTAAAAGCAAAAATCCTCTTCTGATTTCTTTTGGTTAGTGAGAACAGGTATTAATGTAGATCTTTTGTAAAAAAAAAATATAAGCCCTGCCAGAAGCATCTTCTTCCCTGGGCATCCTAGCCACCAACTACTCTGTTTTCCTACTGCCTGGCCTCAGACTGGAGGCCCTCGGGATCTTTCCTCCCTCCCTAGAGGATCTCAGACTATCTCAAGACTGGGAATGTCATCTTTTATGCTGATGACCCTAAAATTGATCTGCAGCCTGGAATTCCAGACTAGAATTTCCCGTTGCCTACTGAGTATCCCCGTTTGGAAGTCTAATAGGCACCCCCAAACCCCTGCTCCTCCCACAGCCTTCCCCATCTCTGTAAATGGCAACTCCATCCTTCCAGTCACTCTGGCCAAATGCCCTGGTGACATCCTCAGCTCCTCTGCTCTCCTCACGCCCAGCAGCATATCTCACTGGCTCTGCCTTTCAGCCAGAACTGGACCACTTCTCTCCACCTTCATGGCTATTCCCTGGTCCATGTCACCATCACCTCCCACCTGGATTGCTGCAATGGCCTCCTACAGGTGCTGTCCCCACAGTCTACCCTCAATGCCACAGCCAGAGCGATCCTGTTGAATGTAAGTGAGGTCAGATCACCCCTCTGCTTGGCCTCCAGCAGTCGTGGGCTGTCACCGAAATCACCTCCCCACCACCACCCCTGCTCCCCAGTGACCCACTCTGCTGCAGCCGCTGCATCCTTGCTGCTCCTGACCACACAGGCTCGCTCCCAGCTCAGGGCCTCTGCACGGGAGGTTGTCTCCATCCCCTCAGATCTACTCACAGCTCCCTCTCTCCCCTCCTTCAAGTGTTCCCTTTATTTACCATCTCGTGTGCCTGAGCACATACACACATCACTGCCTACTCTTCCCTCCTGTATTTCTCTCCATAGCACTTCTCATCCTCTGACATACTATATAGTTTTCTGTTTTCATTTATTGTTTATTTCCCTCCAATAGAATTTAGGTTCCTTGAGGGCAGGGATTTTTGTCTGGCTTGTTCATCACAGCATCATCCAATGCCTAGAACAGTGCCTGGCACATAGTAGGTACCCCCTTGATGTTCGTGGAATGAATGAAAGCCTGATTGACATGGCCGAGGGCCAGGACCTGCTGAGGTGCTATCAGCACAGGGCAAACTAAGCGTTGCCTTGTCATCTTCCTGAGTCAAGGCGGGGTGGAGCCACAGCCTGATTACCCACTTACATCTTATTAGGAGATCAACACACCTAAAGGCTCTGGTTGGGCTCATCCTGCAGGTTATGTGAACAGTGGTCAGAAGCACTGCCCTTGCTTACCTTGGTCAGAGGGAAGACACGAAGCAGGTCCCCTGGGCCAAGGGGTAGCAGAAAATTGAGGAGGGGCTGCTGGACTCATCCCCCTCCCAACTCTCAGTTTTGGGTAGACAGAAGCCCTCAGAGGCCCAGCCCCGTGAGAACTAAGGTCCCTGTGTCTTTCCATTAACGGCAACTCAGAAGGTCCTTGACCTCAATCTGGTCCTGCTTCCAGCATGTTTGTCCTGGGAATCTGTGGTCCCCCTGCTCCAACCCAGCCCCAGAAACAGCACCCAGCACCCTGGTCTCTCCATGTGCCCATCCTGGCATCTCCTAGCCTAGCCTCTGGGGAGTTCTCAGCACCATGAGGAGCCTCCCAGCACTGCAACTAAAGGAATCACAAGCTGTATGCAGTGCGTCCCACCCAGATGCCTCAGGGAGGATGTATGAGAAAGGAATGAAGAGACGTGTGGGAGGAGGCCCCAGACCCTGGGGTTAACCGCACCCTACATCCCCTGGTCTGGGGCGTGGAAGGGCTGTGTGAATCAAATGATTTCCTCTCCTGGAAACCTCAGCCCCTCCCCTGAAAGACTCTACAACATTTGAGGGCAGGGTGACCCAGATGGACTCAGCTGAGATTGGGAACGGGGAGCCCAGGCTTCCTTAGGCCGTAGCATAGCCTTGAGGAGCAGGCCCCTCCTAGGCCTCACCCTATCTAGCCTGGGCATTCATCATTCTCAAGAGGCCTTGGGTTTTCTGCCATTCTACCCCTTACCTCCACTAGGTGCCAGACTCAACGCCAGTCAAAGCAAGCAAGTCAGCCAACTGGTAGGGTCTCAGGGTGACCCCATCCTCTCCTCCCTTTAGTGCCCTCTCCTTGGGTGCTTTTCTGTAGAAGCTCATGGAAAGTCAAGCAACGGAGCATAAGGGCTGGGCTGGGGCTATGGGACAAGGTAGAGGAAGTGGGGCAGAGCCAGAGGGTTGGGGCCAGGAGGCAAAAAGCAAGTGGGCCAGCAGGTTTCCTGCCATGGCTGAGCCTCTGTACCCATGTGACTTTGGGCAGGTGGCTCTATCTCAAAGTTGGTCCTTCTTTGCAGAAGCTAAAGTCTCCCAGCCAACTAAATCAGGAAGCCAAGCCTGGAGACCTAGGGAAGAAACTCAGCACAGGACCATAGAAATTAGATGACAGGCCCAATGGGAACAATTCTCCCTCACTGCCCAGCCTGGCCAGTTTGAGGATCTCAGGAAACATCATAGTCTCTATGCTTTAAGGAAGATTAATGAGACGACTTGGAGATAGGCTGGGTGACCAGTTAGGAGGCCACTACAGTGTTGCAGTGTCCCAGGGTCAGGGACAGAGTGGCAGGAGGAACACATGTGGTCAATGCTGGGTGCTTCAGGGCCTGATGGAGTTTGCATGAGTGAAGCTTGGGTAGGAAGACAATTTGTTGGTAGAGGTGCTGGGCCTCCAATGCTGGGTGTTGACCCCTGACCATGGTGGGGGATGTATGTAGCCATCTGTCCTCTGTCCTTAGAAGAAAAGGAGGGCCAAGACTGAGCCCTTGGAGCTGGCGGGGACCTCCCTGCACTGAGACAGAGCACATTCAGATACATGCACATACGCACACACACAGTGTTAGCTACCAAGCTGGATGAAAGCCCTCTCTTCCTGACTCTCAGTCCAACATTCTTTCCACTCTCCCTGTCCATTCCATAGATGGGAAAATAGAGGCCCAGAGAGGTCCTCCAGACTGACTCCTTCCACAGCAGGAAGGCCAGGATAGGCCTTCACAACCTCTCATCCTGAAGCTAGGCTGTTGGCAGTGCCTTCCAACCAGCCCCGACAGGGTCCTGTGTCCCCTGCATCCCCTTGACTGGCCTAAGCCATCCCCACAGCATCTGAGGGATTCCAGAAAGGGACTCCAGTCTTCCCCCAACTCACTCCTCACTTTTTCTAGGGGGGCTGAGATATGTGCCTTACCTTCCTCACAATTAGAGAAATACTTTGAAAAGTAAAACTGGCTGTACAAACCCAAGGCAGGGGTATGATTTTTATTTTAGACTTTATTTCATTCATAGTTTAGATACTCTTGCCTCAGTGGTTTACATGAATCTGAAAGATCCAGTGAGAACCTTCTTTGCTCAGCCACCCACTCTCTGCCATTAAAACAGCCCTAATGCCTCCCCTGAGGCCTTGTCTGAACCCTCTGCAAGCTGAGTGGATTCCTCTGAGGGCAGCAGGAGGAGGAGGGATTGACGGGTAATTGCTCCTTTGTGGGAAAGGGCTGTCCATGTCCCCCTCCCAGGCCTCACCTCAGTCTCACGTCCCTATCTTCAGGAACAAAGGCACTGCTCAAACCAAGTGCTTCACACAGCCTGACCCTGGCGAGAAGGTGAAAGAAGCCCCGGGAGTGGTGGCCTGAGGGAGGGGAGATTCAGTCCCTATGGGGAGCAGGGCAGAGTAGTGTCACACCAGGGGTGAGGAGAGGGCTCATGCTGTCAGCCTGAGCACAGCCAGGGAGCGGTGCCATCAGAGAGGCCAGGGGAGCTCTCCAAGTGGCCATGTACCCCCTGCCCAAACCACATTCAAGGTCCAGCTCGCCCTCTTACCACTGTGACCCTGAGCAAGTCACTTGACCTCTCAGCCATGTGATGGGGATAATAAAGCAACAGCCATCACAGAGGCTCGTGGTGAGAATTAAATGGAAGAGCACACCAACATCCCATCTGTGTTCCCTGGACCCTTCTTTTAAATGATACAGGAATACATTTATTCACGTATTTCTTTTTTTTTTTTAATCTTAAATGATATAAATTAAGCAAATGTCACTTGACCATGTTCTTCATTGCCTTCCCCAGTGGTAACTACTGTGCTCAATTGTCTCTCTTTCCAGACAGTTTATAGATATCTGCTGTATAGGCTCTTAAGATGTGTAGTTTGGGGAGGGGGTAGTTACATGAAGGGGATCATATGATACAGATTTTTCTTCAACTTGTTCTTTTCTTCTAAGAGCATAGATCAGAGATGTTTCTGCCTGGGTACTACTGCCCAGTGTATTTAGCCATCCCCTAGCTGATAGAGTTTGGGGCTGTTTCCAGTGTTCCAGAACCAAGGCTGTCATGAACAGCGTTGGCTAGGCAGCTCTGCACACTCACGCTGGCATTTCTTTAGGATGGACACAGTCCACATGTTCCTTTTTATGCTGACTCAACACACTGTCACTCTGGCTCTTTGTACTCAGGACCTGTTTGCTGGTGGCTCTGAGCTTGCCTTTCCATGGCATGGCTCCCTCAGAGCCTGTCAACATCACCTGTGGGAGGACAAGAGACGCAAGTGCTGGGTCAGACCAAGTGTGCAGCCAGGGCCCCTGACAACGTCCAGTCCTGGCCAACAGGACGGACCAGGAAAGTTTGTCTTGGCTCTTCTGCCCTCTCCCTCCTGCAAATCTACTTCCCCCAAATTCCTATCAGAATAGAAGACAGATGATCTGGTGCCAGCACTTACAGGCAGCAAGTCTCTCACCTGCTCAGAGACTCCAGTCCTCATATGTAAAGAGTGATAGCACTCCTCAGCTCCCAGGGCAGATTGGTGAGCCAGACGAGGGAGAGGCCTCAGATGGGAAAGCACTACTCAGATGTCAGGTAACACATCCTAGTCCCACTCCTGCCTCTTGTTCCACCTCATGTGCTCCTCCGGCAGGCTCTTGTATTCAGTCAGCTACCAACTCAAGTTCTGCATCCTTTTAGGTGTTAGCTCTGTTGTTAGCTCTCAGCTAAGATCTTAGCTGCCAACTAAAATGTTAACTATAACCTAGGTATCTGCTCTCAACCAAGATACTAGTTAACAATGCTTACCATCACCAAGGTGGTAAGAGGAGATTACTTCCCCTGTAATGAGTGCATGCTTATACTGTAATCTCAGATAATGTCTTTTGCTCTCATTAGAGTCAGTGCTCTGAAGGCAAGTTCCCTGGAACATGATAAATGCTCAATAAATATTGTTAGGAATAAATGAATGAAAAGCCTTCAGTTGATTCCCAGGCATGAGGTTGCACTCCTAATGGGTGGTTCAGGCAGTGGACTGAAATTTCAGGCAGGCTACCCATGTAGATAAGCATCCATAACCATAGGCCATGGGCAAGGGGCAGACGTCATTTCATCCCTCTTTTCTCCAAGAGAAAAGCCAGCTCTAAGAGGCCTTGTGGGTAGGTGCTCCCCTTGTGGAGGGGGTGCCCCCAGATCTGGTCAGGTCCAAGCCTTCTAGGTTGAGAGATTCAGTTTCATTAGCTTACCCAGGGGTGACCAGGCTCTGGGAAATCAACCAAGCAAGCTACTGATTGATAAACTAGATCAGCAATTTATTAACTTACGCTAGCTGCTATGACTGCTAAGCAGCCTGTAGCATTTGAGTTGGACCCTCTCCTTCATCATTCTCTCTACAGAAGGAAAATTAACTTGGGAACCCAAGTCAGACTCAGAAAGAGCAGAGTAGAATGAAATAAAATGATACTAAAGAATAATACCAGTTCATGCCACATACACCATCATATATTCACTCTCAAAACTGCACTATGGTGTGGTCATTATTACTGTCCCATTTTGTAGATGAAGACACTGAGGTCAGGTCGTTATCAGCTACTGAGGGATGAGACCAGAACTCAAACGCAAGTGTTCCGACTCTAGCCCTGTGTTCTCATGCACCCCTCCCTCAATGCCGCTGATCTCAGACAGCCTGACAGGCCCTACCCAGGGCACCTCCACTTTCCTTCCATTAAACCTCACAGCTTTGCCTAGTAACATTTTTGCCTCCTTGATGAGCTGCAGGAGACACCTGAGTCTCAGCAGCAGCAGACACATGTTCTCAAGAGGACACCTCTCCTCTGCAGATGATAACAGTAAAACCACATTAATAGCTACCATTCATTAAGTGTTTACCATGTCAGGCACCATGCCAGGCACTTTGCACACATTATCTCACTCTTATGACAACCCCAGGAGGCAAGCACACTCAGCTGTCTTTCACAGACATGGACTCATAGGCGCAGAGGGACTAAGTACCTGGCCCAGGGCCCCCGAGCTAGTAAATAGTGAAGCTGAGACTGGAATCCAAGTTGGCCTGACTTACAAGCCATTACTATTAATCACCCCCTTTCTCCACCTTGGAGGGTAACATGCATGGATGTCCCACCTGCTGGAGTTATTCCTATTGGTGCTTCTGGCCCTCCTGGGCTCCAGCCCTCCTCCCTCTGTGCCCTTGCTCCAGTGCTCTGCTACACTGAACCCCTCTCTCTCCACACCATGCCCCTCACCTCCAGGACTTGCCTAACCATTTTCAGGCTAGAAAACTCCTACACCTCCTTCAAGTCCCTGGTAAAGTCTCACCTCTCCAAGGCCACCTTTCTCCTGCCCCAATTACGGTAATTATCAGGTTTTATTGTGATCAACTGTGTCCCCAACTAATCAGGGACCCCCAAAGGCAGGCACAGCATGGTGTTCCTCACTGTCTCTGCAGCTCTCAGCAAGTCACTGGCACCAGCTCTTGCCCCACATGTATTTACTGTTTAACGAATGTTTTGGAGACCCAAGGAACACAGGTCTCTCATACACAAATGACTGAGCTGGGCACAGCCCAGTTAATGAGAATGTAAATCAATTTAATAAATTCCAATCCCATGTGGACCAGTGGTTCATAACCTTTGAGACCCTGGTGGAATTTTTTGGTTTCTTTCTCCCAGAAAAGTACACCACGCCTGTCAAGAGTCATATGCTACTTCTGGGGGTGGGGGTGGGGGGTTCCACTCCTTATACTTGGACTCCAGAGGAAAACCAAGGGGGAGGTAGGAGTGTAGACAATGGGAAGCCTTGTAGGGAGCAGCAGGATGGCAGAGAGGAGCTATGGCTAAAGGAATAAATGTTCACAGTCCATTAGGCCAAGAAGGCTCCCTGGGGAGAGCCTGTTTTCTGGCAGGAGATGCATTAACCCTGGTCGCTGCCTATAAGCAGCAGGGCAGAATGGTCAAGCATGGAGGCTCTGGAGCTGGCCTGCTCAGGGTCAGATCCTGGCTTTTTGGCATCCTTGGGCTGTGTAACCTTAGGCAAGTCCTTAACATCTCTGGGCCTTGGTTTCCTCTAGGAGTAATAGAATCCTTCCTTGGTAGGGATGTCAGTAGGATTAAGTGGGCTGATGTCCCTAAAGCATAATAAGGACTGCTTATTCCTTGCTCACTATTACAGGAAGCATTTGTTTATCCTCTAAGAGCAAGGCCCTGAGGGAATGGCAAGAAGACTAGGGCTCAGCTTGAAGGTTCCTTCCTCCAGGAAGCCTTCCCTAACTCTGCAGCTCTAACTCTGGTAGCAGCCCCCTGTGGCACTTCATATTTCTCTTTGGTTACATTCACCACACTAATAATTACATCCGTGTAGGGTTCAAATCCTGGGTCTGCTGTATCCCAGCTGTGTAACCTTGGGCAAACCCTGAACATTTATGAGGTTGGGGATCTTGTGTGTTTTTTTGCTTTGCTGTAACCCTGTGCCTGATACATAGTAGGTGCTTAGTAAATAGGTGCTAGAAGGTGTTGGGGAAGTTCCAGATTCCAGGCTGTCATAGACGGGTAACTGAGCAGCCTGAAAGCCTGTGATCCAGGGTGGGCCTGGATGGAGACACTGGGCCCTTGATCCGTGTCTCAGGGACTGGACCTTCTGATTTCACTCTCTCTTGTTCCCCCTTCCCTCAGTTCCTGGCATTTGACACCCAGTTGCTGATGGGTAACCGACGCCATTCGCTGAGTCCCGAGGAGTATATTTTTGGAGCCCTCAACATTTACCTAGACATCATCTATATCTTCACCTTTTTCCTGCAGCTTTTTGGCACCAACCGGGAATAAGGAGCCCTTGCCACCCCCTCCTCCCTTCATAGAATGCCCCCTTGCTGGTCCTCTGACCTTCCCTGTCCTCCTGCCAGCCCAGATATAAAACTAGCTGCCAGCCCAATCTGTGGCCTCTCCCAAGCCTGACTGTCACCCGCCCCTCTGCAGCTTGTTCCCATGCCATCAGGGGCCCTGTGGAACCCAGGTCACACCATCCTCTGCACAGCCCCTTGCCCCTGGCCTCATCTCCTGAACTAGGACAGTCAAGGCTGGAGGCCCCTCGGGGTCTGAGGATCCCAGGGATGAGTAGGAGGAGCCCAGCAGGATTTCAGATGTGGGAGCAAGACCCTAGGAAGCCTGGCCAAGGCCTACACCCCCAAAAATCTTCCTTCTAAGGCTCCTACTGTGTGGCCTTGGGGCGCACTGTCACATGTCCAGTCCACCCCTCCTCTCTCTCCTTCCAGGTCAGGCATTGGCACTGTAAGGAAGGGGCTGAGGGACAGCTGGGAGATGACGTGAAGGTATTCTGCAAGTTGGGGGATGTGGGGGGATGGCATGGCTGTCACAGGCTGCCCATCCTGTCTTAGCTCTAGAGCCAGTGGCTTATTACAAGCACTTGAACCCTGGGGTCATGAATTATGGAAGAGAGGCAGGAAGCCAGTGCCTTGGCTAACCTCCTGGGTCATGACAGAGCACTGCTGAGGCAGGAGGTGGGGACAGGGGGCCTTGCCCCTAAGTGGGGTCCTGTTCTGAGGCTCCAAGGGAGGTGGCAGCGAGCCGCCATGGGAGGCCTGGGCTCTGCAGTGCTGCCAATTCACCTAAACCTGCATTCACGTGGGGGCATTTGAGGTCTGCAGGACTGAGACCTACATCCTCTCGCCGTCTTCTCTACACCCCCCAGGTGCTCCTACAGGCCTGAGGCCGAGTAAAGCACTTGGGCCCTAGAGGACTGGATGTTCGGAGGGAGGGAGGGTAATTCTAGCTGCTGAGCCAGCCCCATTTGGAGGGAATCCTGCCTCGCCCTCAACCCTGCCCCAAGGCCTTTCTGAGCATCTTATTTCCGAAACCTCCGAAACCTGCCTCCATTTGCTGGCTGATCCCCAGCCAAGCCTCCTGAGGCCTCAGTTGGCGGTGCCCATGTCCCTTTCCCTAGCGTCTCTGGCCCCTGAGCCTGGAGTCCTAAGCCTCCCCCAACTCCTTATCTCATCTCTCCAAGTTGGAAGCTGTTCAGCTGATGCTAACAGCCTGGGCCATTCCTTCCAGCTGGTCCCACGTGATGAGGTCAAGTCTCCTTATCAGCCTCCAGGCGGCTGAGATCTTGGGCAGGGTGTGCGTCAGCCAGCCAGCCCCCTGCAGGCCCTGCTGGGGAGGGGATCAGGGGGCCACACCTGGGGGAAGCAGGCAGCCAGCAGCCTGGGCCAGCGGAAAGTTACTGGGTGGAGTCAGGGAGGTTCAGAGAGGATACCTGGATCCTCCTTGGCCTTGCCCTCCAGGGCTGCCTCTCTCCCCTATGCTAGGACTCTCTTTGCCCCTGGGAAGGATAACTATATAGGTTATCTATCTGTTCTCTACTCCTCCCTCTCCACCATTCCTATTTCCAGCTTTCAAGAAATATTGCAGAAGCATCTGAAGTT
The DNA here is from genome assembly GCF_040802235.1 of Manis javanica. Classification (NCBI taxonomy): domain Eukaryota; kingdom Metazoa; phylum Chordata; class Mammalia; order Pholidota; family Manidae; genus Manis; species Manis javanica. Next base: position 87,994,170 of record NC_133165.1, read on the forward strand.
TTGTTGCATCTTGGGTATTTGAGGAAAGAGGGAACCAACAACAGGTGGTGGTGTTTGTGGGTGAGACAAAGGCAGTAGGGAGCATGGTGGCATGCCTACTGTGTGCTGGTCTAAATCAATCCATTACAGCAATCTTACAACGGCAGTACTCTGTGCATCCCCATTGCAGAGGGAAAAGCTGGTGATTGATCAAGAGGCCTGGTAAGGAGTCCAAGGTCATACAGCTCACAGACTGGGTGGGAGCTGGCAGGAGACTGGGTGATGAAGCCCTGATGCCTCTGATTTGTTGTCCTCGTTGCCACCCCTAGCCTTCCATATCCCCACCATTACCACCACCAGATTTTGCACTCTGTAGTTTCCACCTTCCAGACACAAGCTGGGAGGCAAGATTCTTGTATCTGATTCCCGGCCTCACTGCCAACAGGCTCACGGTATTAAGCAGTGTTTCCTGCTATCTATGATCCAGTTTTCCTATCAGCGAGATGGAAGACCGTGGCCAGGGTGGTGCAGGGAGAGGCACCAGAATGCATATGCCCACTGACTACCTTATCCAGTTGCCACCTCTCCTCCTCCTTCGGCTCTTCTAGTCTTTGGTCCCAGTTCTAGAGGGATTAGTCCTCCCAACCCCTGTCCTGCTACTCACAGCCTGGGCCTTGGTTGTGCATCCCAGAATCCACTTGTCTTCCTCCTCCCCCCCATCATCCTGGGACACTTCATGCAGAAACCGGGGATTGAGATGCCTATCCAAGGCTGAGCTCCAAAAGCTTGGGAGATGAGGCAAGCCCTCAGCAATAAAAACGTGACAGGGGCAACTTGGGGCCATCTTAAAGCAGAATATGCCACAGTCTCTTACTCAGGATCCTAAGAGGGGTCCAGGACACACTGAGCTGGCAGCAGAGCCAGAGCTGAGGTCCCTGCCTTCCCCCTGTGCTGAGGCAGCGAGGAGCCCCAGGAACACCTGGATGGGTCTTGGGAGGAGGAAAGGCAGAGAACAGGAACGCAGAATTACAAGAAACTGAAGCTGGGCAGGTGCCACAAGCTGCTGACGGGGAGAGAGCCTGCTGGCCCCTTACATTTTTGGCAGGGGTGTGGCTGGGCCCTGAAAAGACTGGATTTTATAAAGCTAGAGGCAGCCAGGATGTGTGATATGAGGCTGAAGCTCTCCTGCTGAGAGAAAGATCAGGGGATCTCCTTCTGGAGATTGCAGACTGGGGGCCAGGGAGGCACATGCAAGTCTCTGGACTCCAACACCAATTCCCAGGTGCACATGCAGCTCCTAGGGAGCCTGGGGAAGCCCTAGGACTCTTGGTCCTTCCTCCCAGGGGAGTCAGGATCAGACAGATACCCTTATTCCTAAAGGTTCCTCCTTCCCCTCCCTGCCAGCTGGGGCCAGTCCTGGGCTTGTCACCAATCCTGGGGGACTGTATTTCACACAAGTACTTTGCTGCCCCTGGGTGGCTGCCTGGGGGAAAAGCAGGGTCTGGTTCCCCAGGAAGAAGCAGAGGTGCTGCCTGGCCTGAGGTTGTGGGCAGGTCCTGGCCCCTGGCTTTCATTCCTGTCTTTTCTCAGACCTCCCCAGGCCTCTCTTCTCATCAGCCTCTGGTTCCCATCAATCCAGCCATTGTCACATCTCTTGGACACTGTTTACTTGTCTGCTGGAAACCATCCCTGCACTGCGGGGCCCCAGGGCTTTCTTCTCAGTGTCTGGAGGCAGAGACAGACCCCCGGACACGAGCCCTGTGGCCTCAGCTCCTCCAAGTTTCCCAGGTTCTCACCTGTTCCCTTCACTGGCCTCACCTTCCCAGTCTATGACTGACAGGAGATGAGAATAAAAGTAATTATGACCACCCGAACCATTTCCTTTGCCTGCCTTTGCTTGTCACTGAAGGTGTCTCAGGGAGTCTGTGTGAGGTTTAACTCAGATCCAGTGTGACAGGTTCACACCAGAGCTGCTGCTCCCAGCATAGCTATGTGTGAATTAAGTCTCCACAGTTATCTGCGCGTGGGAAAAGGGACACTGGTCCTCCTGTGGATATACGCCCTCGGTAGATGGTCGTGAATCCTCGGATCTGTCACAGCCCTGCTAGAGGCTCCTCCGGCGGGGACTTCCACAGAAGCCTGTTCTTCCGTGTACAGTTCTTTTAGAAGATTCTGCCTCATTTTGATCCAAAATCTGTTTCCCTAGCAGGAAAACCCATGCTGCACCTGGGAGGACCCTCTGAAGCAGAGGCTTTCAGAGTAAGCCTGTCCCATGAAGCCTTTCTCAATCCCTCGCCCAGGACCCTGGCCACTCACTCCTCAGAACACCATGCTAGCCGTGTTTTAACTGCTCCTTCTGTCTCTTTCTATAAAACGTGAGCTCCTTGAAGGCATGACCTGTGTCTTGTCCACCCTTGAATTTATAGGACTTATGGCAAATAGTATGAATAAACAGCTTTTGAATGAACAGAGGACTGAATGAATGAATCCGATCCGATCCTTTTATTTTACCTGAGAGGAAACGAAGGGGCAGGTGCAGTGACTCTATTTTGCCTGAGGCTTGAGGATACAATGGAGCAGTTTAAAACAATGTCCACAAGTTCTGTGACCAGTGGGATGTGATGTAAGTACTATTCAAGAGTTCCCTGGTGCAGTAAGTCTTTCACCCTAACTGGTCCTCTGTGATTCCGAAGCTCTCTGTTGGACATTCTCTCTGGCACTGGGGTGGATTCCCTGACTGACTGGACCTAGGTCATATATTCAGCCCTGGAGATGCACTCACTGACAGGAGTAGGGGAGGGGAGGAGAGTTCCCCAAAGGAAAATCAGAATATGGTTCCCAGGAGAAAGTTGAATGTCAAACACATGTCCACTACCATAAGAATTAACTGTAATGTGGTAAGTGCCCCACTGGATAGTTAGACAGGGAGTTAGAAAAGTCTTCTTGGAGACCTTTGAGCTGGATCTTAAAGGATGAACAAATTTTAGTCAAGCACACAAGAGAGAAGAGAGCATTTCAGACAAAGAGAACAGCTGGAACAAAGGCCTTGGGCAGGGGGTCTGTATGTTTGGGTGGGAAGGGCTAAATAATCGGCACTGTGTGCCTTCTGATGTGATGTACTGAAATGAGGACACACTCTATGCAAACTTAACTGGCCTATATTTCTAAAAAATGTTCTGAAATGTAGGCATTTGGTGTTATCTCCAAAGAAGGTTGTATCCACAGTTGTGTTTAAGTAAGCAATATTAAAGACATCAATTTATTTAATGTTGATTAGATACATAGAGACACACATACATTTTATGCATACTTATGAATAGGAAAAAATCTAGATGGATATACATTAAAATGTTAATATGTTTATCTCTGGGTGGTAAGTTAAGCCTTCAGGTCTTTTCTTTTTATCTAGATTTACTAATCTTTACATTACATAACTTGTGCAATAAAATATACTGTAAAGGGAAATTTAAAAATAAACAGAGAAAAAAAAGGAAGGAAAGGGGAGGATGACAAGAAAGGAGGAGAAAGGGAAGGTGAATGGAAAGGAACCTGGCAGTAGTGATACTCAGTTACTAAGTACCACCTACTTGGCACATCGAGTATCCTTTCCCGAGTCTTATTTCTTCTGTCTTCTTTGTAAAACTGTCCATTGTTGAGAACCTACTCCTCCCTTATAAAATGAGTGTTCATTCATTTAGGTATTTATCTAGCTGCCAGCACCATGCAGATGCTGGGGATACAAAAATGGGACAAGGTCACTTCTTTCAAGAGTTCATAGTAAATCAAAAATTGCAATATGGTACAAAAAAGGCAGTAGTACACACAGCTAAGTAGAGGGAGGAAAATATTCACTCTTTTGGAAGGAGAGTGGGTGGTGATGTCTTCTCAGAAGAGGACACGCATGAGTTGGGTCTCAGGAAAGTGGGCATTGTAGGTAGGGGAGGGGAGGGAGGCAGGGTAGATTCCAGGCACAGGGAACAGCATGTACAAGGACATGGAGTCACCACCTAGCGCATCTGAGGGACTGTGAGTGGTTCAGCAAGGCTGGAAGAGAGGAACAGACATGTTGGAATGGGGTGAGGTGTGGATGGAAGAGCTAAAGCTCAAGAAGCAGACAAGAGGTCACTTTTAGAGAACATAGGCCAGCAGCCTTGGCATTACCTGGCAGCTTGTCAGAAATGCAGAACCCATACCTCTTGAACCAGAACCTGCATTTTAGCAAGAGGTTCAGGTCATTCATTTGCATATTCAAGTTCAAGAAGCCCTTATTAAAGGACTTTGGACTTTATTCTGTAGGCATTAAAGAGTCTGACACAGTCAGTTCCACCCTCCCTTGGCATCCTTCCTAAGCTTCTCCTCCCTGTCCATTCCTTCCCAGTTTCCTCAGCAGCTCCTCTGCCTCCACTAACTCCAAAGCACTCCAGCCCTCCACCCACTGCTTCCCTTCACAGACCTTGCCTCAGCCACGTTGTCCTGAACACACTTTACAGAATTCCTGAATGCAGGGAACCCTTCAGGTTTGAGACATGATGAATGGACATGTGGCCCTCTATGAGTCTATGAAAGAATAATTTGCACAGCAGGGTGACCTTGTGGAACTCATTATGCCTGAGCAGTGGTACATGCTGAAAACATAAGCAGGCTCAAATTTAGAAAACATTTAGAAAAATTTACAGATGCTAAGTCCATAGTGAATTAAGAAGGGGAGGTGAGGATGACTGGAGACATGGTTCCTAACCTTTTCTTTGTAATAGATTGGGTGTTTTTCTGGCTATAAAACGTGCATTATTGAAAGCTTGGGGAACACATTCATTTGAAAAAGAAAACAAAACGGCAGTCAGGAAAAAAAACAGAAAAGATTAAAAGCAAACTGGGAGACAGAAATGGAAATCAAGGGAAGGTTACATACACACACACACACACACACACACACACACACTTCTTCCTCTTTCACCCATCTTTCTGATTTGGTATATCCATAATTGTGCATTAATCAATATTCAATGTTTACTTTATTAAGACTGTAAGCCCTATTGACCACTGAACTATGTAGTATACAATGATCACTTTCCCTTTCTTGCACAACTTTTTGTTTTTCTGGAGGTTAATGGTTATTGTTGCTAGCTGTTTGTTCATTTGTTTCATTTTGTATGTCCTTATTAACAACTTATTTCTTAACTCCCCTAAGTGGGCAAACAGCACCTCAATATGTTTGAGTACATTAGCTGTTCTATCAATTTCATCTTGTTGACACCATCTTCTCTTCTGGAATCTTCTGACTTCTTGAACCCTGCATGGCTCTGAAGATGTGCTGCTCAGCTATTGTCCAGGAACCTTCCTTCATCTCCATCCTGGGGACCCTCTTCACCATTCTCCTTTGTTGGAAACTTGCACTGTGGAGTCTATGAACTTCCCTTTCTTGGTTTTCTACCTCATTTTGGTGGAGAACATTTTCCAACAGCTTCCTGAGGAGGAGTTCATGGAATATAACATGTTTGGCTTCCTATAATATTGTAGCTTGTATGCCCGGAAATGTCTTCACACTCATTTGGCTGTGTATAGAATGAAAGACTAGAAAAGACTTTCCTTCAGATTTTTCAAGGTGTTGTTTCATTGCCTTCTTGCTGCTAGTGTTAAGAAATCCATTGTTATTATGATCCTCAATCTCTTGTTTGAAATCTTTGTTTTGTTGCTTTTAATCTTTTAAACATGTAGGATTTCTTCTTTGTCTTCATATTGTGAAATTTTACCATATTGCTTCTTGTTACAAAACTATTTTTATCCATTGTACTTGACAACCTGCTAGGCTCTTCAGTTTCGGGAAACTTTCTTGAATTGTTTCTTTGATAGTTCTTTGCTCTCTTTGATTAGGTCTTGAGAGTTTGATAGCTCCCTCTGCTTTCTCTTTCTGGAACTCCTATTATTTGGATATCAGAATTCCTAGGCTGGACTTTATTTTTTGTCATCAGTTTTCCATCTCTGTCCCTGCTTTATGGAAGACTGCCTCAACATACCTTCCAACTGTTCTATGGAATGCTTTATTTCTGCTATTATATTTTTTATTCTCAAGGCTTCTTTTTGTTCTTTAAATGTTGTTTTTTCCCCATATTTTATTATGACATTTTCCAAACATATAGAAAAACTGAAATAATTGTATGGCAAATATCCCCTTAACTGTAACCTGGATTGGATGTTCTTTTTATAGCTTGTTTCATAGAGGCAATATCTCTCTTATTTCTTAGAGATGATTAATATTTTAGGATTTTTTATGCTTTCTCCTCCCTGTGTAGTCTTTGTTCCTCTGACTTGCTTGTTTCTAGGCTGTTTGGACTGTATCTTTCATGTTAGAGAATTTCTCTGAATGTCTGATGACCTAGGATTATCTGCTTAGAAGTGGGCCCTGCTGTGATCAAATAGGAAGGACATTCCCATCTAGGTAGTTTTCCTACCAAAACCCAAGTCTGAATCTGATCAAGACTCTAGAGCTAACCAACAGTTTATATGGAATACAAAGGTTGAGAAACTTAAATGACTTCCACAATCCAGAATATGGGAAACTCTACAGAACAATATATCTAATATCGTCAATATAAGGCTTAAAAAGAAAAAGAGGGAGGTACCTACATATTGAAAAACATATTAACCAAATATTATGTGGTTTGAACAAATCAACTATGAGAAAAATATATTTGAACAAAAGCATCTGTGAGAAAATATATATTTATGAGACAATCAGGAAAATTTTACCATTTACATTTGATATTAAGAAATCATTGCTAAAGTTTCTTAGATGATTATAGTATTGCAGTTATATTAAAAAGAAGAGCCCCTATGAGTAGAGAGATATGAAAGTATTTACAGATAATACATGATGTCTAGGATTGCTTCAAAATAACTGGGGTGGAGGCACAGTGGGTAGAAGTATGGAAGAAATAAGATTGGCTATATGTTATAATTTTTGAAGTTGGATAGTAAGTACATGGAGATCATTGTACCATACTATTTTCACATAAGCTTGAAATTTTCCATTTCAAAAAGAATGAGTAGGGCACTAAAGAGCTGATTCGAAGCTCTGAGCTGTGCTGGGGCTCATCTCTGTGGGCTTCACTAGCCCATGTTTTGGCTAAGCCATTTCCCTAGAGAACCACTGATGTTAGTATCTTCAGTTTCCTCAAGAAGGCTCTCCAAAGTGGCAGCTTTAAGGCTATAATCCTGGTGCCAGTTATCTGGAAAGCGGTTAGGCAAGAAATCTGAGGTTTTCAATATTCAGTGTGTACATTTTCACTAGATTATCCTTGCCTCTGGTGTGCTGGTAACGCCCACACCAGAGATCTTCTATTTTTACCTTCTCCACTCTGCTGCTGGCGATGGCTACACTGGGTGGTGAAGGGAATCAGTGTGTAACTTCTCATACTGATTCTCTAATAATGCCTCTTCTTTTAAAAAACTCTATGAAACAATTTTACGTGCATAGGAAGTCACAAAATAGTACAGCATGGTCCTGCATACCCTTTACCCAGTTTCCCTCAATGGTTACATCTTATAAAATTTTGGCACACTACCCGAACTTGGAAATTAACACTGGTATGGTGTGTGTCTAGAGGTCTATGACATTTTGTCATACATGTGGATTCATGGAACTATCGTACTATCAAGATACAGAACTATCCATCATCACAAACATAGCTGAACTACCCGTGTGGTCACATCCACCCCCTGCTCTCCCTAACCCTAGCAACCATAAATCTGTTTTCCATTTCTGTAACTTTTGCATTTTGAAAATATTATATAAATGGAATCATATAGTTTTTATCTTTTTGAGAGTTTTTTTTCCACTCAGCATAATGCCTTTGACTTCCATCCAATTTGTTGCATGTATCAGTACTGCTCCTTTGTATTGTTGAGTAATAGTCCACAGTATGGATGATCCACAGGTTGTTTAACCATTCACCTATTGGAGGACATTTTGGTTGTTTTCAATTTGAAGCTATTACAAATAAAGGCACTATGAGCATTCGTGTAAAGGTTTTATGTGGATTAAGTTTTCATTTCTCTAGGATAAATGCCCATGAGTGTGATGCTTGGGTCATGTTGTAAGTGTATATTCATTTTTTTCTTTTAAAACAAATGTATTAAGATATAATTTACATACCATACAGTACAGTTCAACTATTTAAAGTATACAATTTAATATTTTTAGTATATTCAGAGCATGTGAATATACCATAACCTCTATCTAATTTTATAACATTTTTGTTCCCCCAAAACACACCCTGGATCCATTAACAGTCAATTCTTACTGCCCTCACTGTACATACCACCCCCATCCCTAAGTGGCTATTAACTACTTTCTGTAAATTTTAACACTTCTTTGCAAAATTTGGAAAAGTAAGATATTTTAACTGTAGTTAGTTAAGACTGCTTTCTGCTTCCACTCTGACTCCCCCTCTTGTACCTTTCCCCTTGTGATAGATGGCACTGGAATGGCAATAGGCACTTTTGGAATCCAGCTAAGGGGAAGTTTAGATGGGGATACACTCCACTTGGGATCTAGTCTCATGGTTTATAGTTACTCCCATGAATAACTGAGCTATTACCTGCTGCCTAGATGAAGAAACAGCTCCAAAAGTCTCTTATGCACCCTCCATGCTGACTCACCTGATGCTGTGACCTGTAGGTCTCAAGACCAGAGTTCAAATCAAAATCTTAACATGTCCTATAGCATCTGTCACCAGAAGTGTGTAGGAGTGGAGGAGAATCAAGTTTCAAAGATGCATGAAGCCAGAAGCTAGTCTGAAGAAAAGTCTTCCAATTGTCAGCTGTGTAAAAATGTAAGCAGAGGATTCTGTCTTACTGATGTCCAGTCAAAACCAAATTTGTCCTGTTGGCAACTTTCTCAATAACACAGTGAATATCATTATAGACATACCATGCATCCTTTTCTTTTTTGATGGGAACTGTTCAAAATACAATTTATCAGAATTCCTATTTTACATTTTTGATGACACAAATGACATCATAAAGATGTCAACTTAGATAATAAAAACTCATAATACACCAATTATAATGAGGTTTTCACAGACGCATTGGCTAGTAAATGTAGCCAATTTGAAGAACACATCTAAGATTAGTCTCTAAACAAGGAAATTTTTGAAAGCTGATGAATACCACAAGTATCACAAAGTTCCCATAATAGTTTGATGAATTAAATGTCAATCAAACTTGAATATTTTTTCCTACATTTTTGGCTGCACACTCTGATTGCTTATTCATAAGGCAACAATTTAATAATACCATTTTGTAGAGAAGACGAGAGAGATAATTCAGCCTTTTCTTAGTATGGCAGATCAAATTTGTCTTTTATTATTTGATCACTTAGAAAACTTTCAGGTTCATGGTTTGCTATTATCAGTGTCATATAAATATTTAGGTGTGTTGTCAAGTTGGGGACAAACCTTTGTCAACTTTCTGCCATCTATGAGCTCTGATTCCAGAGCTTTTAAAAATTTGTAATTTGTTGTGATGGTCTCATTGTAAATAAATATTCACTTTTATGTCTATTTTTTTATTTAGAATTTTTTCTCTTTCAAGCACCCCAGCCCCACAGCCTGGCCAATGCAGTGATGCAGTGCAGAGCATGCTCTTTGGTGCTGTTATGCCTCCTTGAAGTGTTGGGGCTGGTTACTCAGGCTCCAGGCCTAGGAGTTGAGTATTATAGGGTCAATACTGATCAGGCTCTGAAAAACGGACAGAGGTTCAAAAAGTCACAAGAGTGGGTCAAACTAAAATGCCTCTTTATGGGCATTTTATAGGGTCACCTATGGGGCATTCTAAGTCCCCAGTAACATTATCAGGCCCACTCCTATCTTTGCTTCTCAAGGATCCCAGGATCAGGAGGAGCCTGTCATTCACCACCTAGGCCTGGTGCTTAATTATTTTCTGGTGAAGAATGTTTTGAGAACACAAAAGCATGCCCATGTCCCTCATCAAATTAAACTATTGGTAAAAAATATATACTGTGTTTAAACAAACAAAAGATGTTTACAAAAGCAAGGTGATTCCAGCTCCTTGAAAATTAAGGGGTCATCAGGGGTTTGTGCTAGTTACAAAAAGAGGTAAGCTTGGCTCACCAAAATTTGTCAAACACTAGGGCGAGAAATGGTACCTATTCTGTTGTTTCAGGCCCCCACCCCCTTTCTGGAAGTTGCTCAAAATACTGTGTTTTACTCAATTCCACTGTGACTTTTGGTCATTAACTTATCTCTCCAAATAGACTAGGTGGAGATGAAAGTATAAAGTAAAAATGGGAAGGAAAATAGACAGCCCATTTTAACCTCTGATGGCACTTGTCTGCAGGAGTCATATACTTCAGTCCCTTGGAAGAAACTCAGTAAATCGCTGGCCTCATGTAGCAGGAGGTCCCTTTAAGAGGGCTGCCCAGGTGGGGAGAGAAAAGGTCAGCACAACTCTGCTGATTCCTGGCTGAACCTGTTGGATATTCTGGGCCATCCTGGTTTGTACCTTGAACCTGCTACCTTGGCTGACCCCTCAGTTTCTCTCTTACCAGCTCTATTTTTTTTCTCTCTCTGGCTCAGCCCACATTTTGCCTCACTCTGTTCCACCACATCTGTTCCAGTTCCGGTCCTTTCTTCCTTCCACTTTAGTTCTCCCAAACAGACATGGCTTTAGTCACCACTTGCATGCTCTTTTAAGTTTGGCTTTTTTTGTTTTTTACTTCATTGTGTTAAGAACATTTAGTGAATTTACCCTCTTAACATTTTTAAGTGTACAATACAGTAGTGTTATCTGCCAGCACAATGTTGTACAGCAGATCTCTAGCCCTTATTCATCTTGCATAACTGGAACCTTGTATTAGCAACTACACCTTTCCCTCTCCCCACTTCCTCTGGCAACTATCATTCTGTTCTTTGCTTCTGTGAGTTTGACATTTCAGGTACCTTATGTAAGTGGAATCCTGCTGCATTTGTCCCTCAGTGACTGGGTATTTTCATTTAGGGTATTCTATCAAGGTTATTCTATGTTGTCACATATGGCAAAATTTCCTCCTTTTTTAAGGTGAATAATATTCCATTGTATGTGTATACCACATTTCTTTTGCCTGTTCATCTGGGGATGGACTTTAAATTATTTCCACATCTTGTTTATTGTGAATAGTGTCACAATGAACATAGGAATGCTGCTATCTTTGAGATCCTGATTTCAATTCTTAAAGTATCTAGAAATGGGACTGCTGAATCTTATCAGAGTTCTATTTTAATTTTTTGAAGAATCGCCATGCTGTTTTTCATAGAGGTTATACTATTTAACATTCCCACCAACAGTGTACAAGGGTTGCAGTTTCTCCACATCCTTGCCAACACTTGTCTTTTCTTTTTTATAAGAGCCATCCTAACAAGTGTGAGGTGACATCTTTTTTATTTACATTTCTTTGATGATTAGTGATGGTGAGCATCTTTTCATGTATCCATTGGCCATTTGTATGTCATCCTTTAGAGAAATGGCTATTCAATATTCCTTTGTCCATTTTTAAATGTTATTAGTTCTTTTGCTATTGAGTTGTAGGAACGCCTTATATAGTTTGGAAATTAATCCTTCATCAGATATATGGCTTGCAAATAATTCTCCCATTCTCTGGGTTGCCTTTTTACTCTATTGATGGTTTCCATTGCTATGCAAAAGCTTTTTAGTTTGATGTAGTCCCACTTGTCCATTTTTGTTTTTGTTGTCTGTGTTTTTGGTGTCATAGATATGAAATCATTAATAAGATCAATGTTACAAGCCTTTCCCTATGTTTTTTTCTAGGAGTTTTACAGTTTCACGTCTTAACCATTTAAGTCCTTAATATATTTTGAGTTGGTTTTTTTGTGAGATAAGGCCCACTTTCATCCTTTCACATATGAATATCCAGTTTTCCCAATACAATTTTGTTGATACTGAGTTTTCATTCAATAAATATTTATTAAACATCTTTGGGCCAGACATTATGGTAGGCATAGGGAATTCAAGGCTGAGAATAGCAATGGTTGCAAGTACACCCTCCAGAGCCAAACTGCCCTGAGTTCAAATCCCGGTACCATCATTGCTAATTGCATGGCCTTGGGCAGGTTACGAACTTCATTGAGCCCCAGTGACCTCAACATAAAAGGGATAATGATTATGGTCTTTCTCACAGGATTGATGTGAGGATTTAAATAATTAATATGTGTAAAGGGTTTAGAAAAATATCTGGCATTCAGTAAGCATTCTTAAATGCTGGCTCTTAAGGCATAGTCCTTGCCTCTCAAGGGGCTCACAGACTACAGTTGCCCCTATCTCCTGTCCCACCTGGCTGGCAAGGCCATCTGGGTCTTCTGGCATTTCAAGTGACCCAAAGCTCCTGGCTACCCTTTCCTGGAACCACGTGATGAAACGGGTGCAAGTCCCTGTATCACAGATTCTCTTTGTGACCCTGGACAAGTATTTCTTACTCTCTGGATCTCAGTGCGTTTGTAAAGGGAGGAAGTTGGACCAAAATTGATTTCCAACCTCCCAACAAACTCCTCGTTCTGGGTAGCCCCCGTGGAAAGTACATCGACCTGGGCAAGTCAGTTAACCTTTCTCCGCTCATCTGCCCACCTGTAATGGGATAATAGTACTAAACCACCGTCCAGGCTGCAGCGAGGGTTGCGTAGGGTAATTCGAGCGCGTGGCCTCTGCGCTTGCTCAGCGAGCACCGGCTGCGCCAGGCCAATCCGCTCTCCCGGCCGCAGGTTTCTCACTTCCGGTTCAGTGGGGCCCGGAGGCCAGACCGAGGCTAATGGCGGCGTCCACGAAGCAGGCCACCCTGGGCGTTGAGGAGGCCACGGCTGAAGAGGAACCGCGAATTCTGGAACCCGGGGCCGCCCCGTTTGGAAATTTCCCACATTACTCGCGCTTCCACCCTCCAGAGCAGCGGCTCCGCCTCCTGCCCTCCGACCTGCTTCGCCGGCTCTTCCCCCAGAGTCCCGAGACGAGGCCGATCCTGGGGCTCGACGTGGGGTGTAACTCTGGGGTGAGTGACGAGGGAGAGATCGGAGGTCGGGATGAGCGGTTGGCTTCCTCCATGTTCCCTGGGGGCTCTGGCTTGGGCGTGACATCACACCCATCGTAACTTTCCCAAAGTGAGCTTAAAGGCGTAGCGTTGACCCACAGTGTGGCTGGCGACCTGGCTGGGGAGAGGGGCTTCCGGAGACACACATTTGGGATTGTAGGGTTGGAACTGGTTTACTGAGAAAGATGAGCCAGGGGTGACAGAATCACGCCTGGAATTAAGAATATTGTGCCGCAGAGTGCAGGACGGACCCTGGAGCCAAGTGGATATTTATTTAAAAAACATTAAGTTGATTGGATACAGTGGAGAAGATCGAGAAGCAAATAGAGCATCGTGCTGGAGGAAGGCACTGCCAAGTCTTCTTACGGCAAAGTATTCTTAGGCATATAATGATTACTGCCAAATCGTATGCAAAATAGCGAAATGTCTCCCTGAAACACATTTGTAGCCACCAGGATATCCTAGAGGAGCAGGCATTCTTACCCCATGATTGCAAATGCTTCAAAAGTTAGTATCCTCAGTCCATTCCAGGCCAGGAGCAGAAGGGGCTGAGAAGAATTTAATTGTGTTGCTTGCCTGAGGGGCAGAAACTTGGGTGAAGGGTTGAAGGCTATTGGGACAAAGCTGATAAAGGGGAGGGGAACATTTGGATACAGGCTCAAAACTGGAATGAGCAGATGAGTGTCTGGATATCCCTTGCAAACATTTCTCCACTGTGATGATACAGGAAATCACAGGGGGAATGAATAGAAAAGAGAGACTGGGTTTAAGACTTAGTGAAGGACACTAGGAAATCCCAGGAGATTTTAAAGATGAGAGTAGTATATATACACATTAGAAGCAAGGCCGTACATGCAATTAACTAGGGCAGTGGTTCCCAAACCTGGCTATACATTTAGGGTGCTTTTTTCTTTACACTTGAGAAAAAATGCTTGCCCTTGATAAAACAGACAAAATACAAAAAGGCATAACATAAAAACTTAGGTCTTTACCCTGACCCTAAATCCTCCTTTTTACACAATCGCACCCATTGTTTATAATTTCTTGGGTGTGTGTACACAGCATTTATGTATGTATAAACATCCCACTTCTTTTAGTTTTATAAATAGTAGCATGCTGTTTTGCAACTTGCTTTTCATTTAATAGTTTGGAGATCACTTGTCACTACATTCTTTTTTAGCAGCTTCATTATATTTTATTATATAAATGTGCCATAATTTATGGGGTGTTTTGTTTAAATTTTAAAAATTCCTAGGCTCCACTCTAGACCTTCTGAATCAGGATCTTGGGGAACTGAGCCCTTAAGCCTATATTTTCTTTTTTATGCCTCCAGGGTACTCTAGAATTGGGGAATTGAGGATGGAGAGATATGGGGGTGGAGGGACTGACATGATGAAATGACTGGTCAAACATGGGGCACACCCCAGATCAGATAGGAAGGACTCAGCAAAGAAGTAAATAAATGGGGAGAAAATTGAGCAGCATGGTATATGAACTTACTACTCAAAGCGTGGCCCTTGAACTACATCATGTCTTGGAAGCTTATTAGAAATATAGGATCTGAGCCTCCACCCAAATCTACTAAATCAGCATCTTTATTTTAATAAGATCCTTAGGTGATGTGTATTCACAATCAAGTATGAGAAGCCTGGTAGAGAGGAAAGAAGCTAATGTAGCTTATATCTTGCCATGTATTAACTTTATGATATTGGACAAATCACTGATCTCTGAACCATAATTTTTAAAATGCAGATTTTCTTGTGAACTATGCCACATATAGGAAAGTGCTTAAAACATAAATTAATTCTTTATGAATTATTTTAAAGCAGATACCTTTGTGACAACTGTCCAGATCTAGAGTAGACCATTATCAATACCCCAGAAGTCACCTGATGCCTTTTCCTGTTTATAAACCGCCCCCACCCAGAGATAACTTTTTTAAAATATTGTTCCTTAGCTTTTCTTTATAGCTTACTATTTTTGTTTCTCTAAACAATGTAATTTAATTTTACTCATTTTTGAACTTCATATAAGTGGAAGCATGCCATGTATTTTCTTTTGTGTCCTGCTTTTTTTACACAGCATTATGTATTTGTGAGTCATCCATGTTGCTGCACTGAGCTGAATCCCTTCATTTGAATCTACTGTTTAGTATTCCTTCTTAATGAATATACTACATTTATTTATCCATGCTACTTTCACTGGACATCTGGGTTGTTGCCAGCCACACTTTCTTAACCTGCACAAAGAGTATGAATATTTTCCTCATGGCACAGAGCAAATGAGGTAGTGAATAGAAAAATGCCTTGACAAAATGGATTAGAGTAACACAAATTTGAGTTAGTTAGAATGGCTATAGAAGTCAAACTTAGAGAACGGAGATGGTGACTTGTTTAAGAGTCAAAAAGGTGCTACGATAATGAAAATCATGAATCACGATTTGGCTGGAGGTCTTTCTGACTTCTAGAAGGAGGTCAGCAGTGACTTTTGAGAGAAACAGATGCAGAAAGCAGAGTAAGTCTCAGAAGGGGGTCGCAAAGGCTAAGACAGGTAGTAAAATTGAAGCTGGAGAGTGAAAGCTGAATGAGGACTTTCTGGAATCCAGATTTTCCCAACCACAGGTTTGAGAAGCAGGTTTTTACAAGATAGTACTTGCTCTGTTCCTCCCCTTCTTAGTAAGGAATACTGGTTATGCCCCCAGGAACCCTTTCCTCCTCCCTGGGTCTGAGATACCCGAAAAAGGAAAAAGATAACTTGCATATTATTTCAGCTGGAAAATACTGCTCTAGGCTCCTGTGCTGTATCCACTGGGCAGTAGCTTTATCAGCCATATAACCAATCTACCATAAATGTCGGCAGTGTAGAGATGATTCATTACAGCCTGAGACCCCTGGAGGGCGCTGAGAGCCTGCTTTGTGGAAAACTTCTGGCAGCCTCTAGAGTTTAGGAGCCTCCTATCCTATAAAGCCAGGAGTACCTGACAGTCCGGTGTGAAGATAAGAGATACAGGTTTCTCTTCCATTCACTGTTTGAGAGCTGCAATGACAAAGCTCTTTTGGATTCCTCTAGGATCTGAGTGTGGCTCTTTACAAACACTTCCTTTCCCTACGAGATGGGGAGACCTGCTCAGATGCCTCAAGAAAACTCCATCTCCTCTGCTGTGACATAGATCCAGTCCTGATACAGAGAGCTGAAAAAGAATGCCCTTTTCCTGATGCCTTGACTTTTATCACCCTGGACTTCATGAACCAAAGGACCCGGAAAGTTCTCTTGAGTTCTTTCTTAAGCCAGTTTGGATGCTCAGTTTTTGACATTGGCTTCTGCATGTCAATAACCATGTGGATTCATCTGAACCATGGGGACCATGGCCTATGGGAGTTCCTGGCCCACCTTTCCTCCCTCTGCTGCTACCTCCTTGTGGAGCCTCAGCCCTGGAAGTGTTACCGGGCAGCTGCAAGGCGCCTCCGGAAGCTGGGCTTCCATCATTTTGACCACTTCCACTCCCTTGCCATCCGAGGTGATATGGCCAATCAGATTGTGCAGATCCTGACCCAGGACCATGGCATGGAATTAGTATGTTGCTTTGGCAACACCAGCTGGGACCGAAGCCTTCTGCTCTTCAGGACAAAACAAACCACAGAGACATATCCAGTCTCTGAATTACTGACAGAGTAAGGGAAAGAAAGGAACAGGTTAAGATTCTGGAGACAGTAAGCTGAAAGGGCTGAAAAACCAGGAAAGAGATATTAAAAGGGGTTCATACTAGGAATTAAGTTCTCTCTCTTTAACTCCTAATAGTTAATCAGTCTCAAAACCTGGCAAAAGCTTTTAGCAAAATGTCTAAGACATGCAGTTGAAAGAATCAGTACCTGTTCCTCATTGTTTGAGATGATCCCTGAAGAGAATACATCTATGGAGCAGTAAGCTGTACTGTCTGGATTGAGATGGCCTAGAGAAATTGGTCCTGATTCTGGGATATGGAAAGATTTGTTTTAGGTGGTTATTTAAAGACTTAGGCCAGGCTAGCCTTAGAATGTGTCAGTTCCCTAGGCTCCTTGAATCTGATCAGCTTCTTCTGGACTTACTCGTTTCTGTCTTTGGCTAAAACCTCACAACACAACCTGGAATGAGAAGTCACCAGCTTGGCTAAAAGAGAGTTAGTAGGAAAAACGTCTTATCTTTGCAGAGAAGGTCAAGTTTCCCAACATCCCCAGGCTCAGCACAGCAGTTATATCTTAGCAGTTATACTAACCAAGATGCACTGACTAACATTTAAAAGATTTTTTGAAATTTTAGATTAAATTCAACTGGCACAAATCAAATGAAGTGGGATTGTATACACTATATAACTGTATGTTAATTATTAAAAGTGACTTGAGTTTGGTTGACAGCACCCTCTGAATCTGAAATAGAACTTCATCTTTAACCACTCTGTCCAGGGAGGTTCAGCTCAAGAAAAAGAAACTCATGCTCAGAACAAATGACATGCCAGCACGTAAGTTAATTCAGGACTTTTTTGTCAGCATCCTCTGCCAGAGCATACCAGTGTGGGGGTGCGAATATGCATGGGAAGCAAGCACAGTTTCATCTGCAGTTGTATGACTATAGCACAGGTGTCACTGATGTCTGTCAGGTTTTGATAGTTAAACAACTGTGAGTTGAGCCCAAAGGAAAGTGGAAGATGAAGAAAGATTTGTTTGATGGAAAGAAGATGGAAAAACAAAACATACCCAGCTAAGAAGGAAGACTGGATTGATGAGTTTCAGAATCCATAAGGTTCTATTATTTTATGAATTGAAGTTATTGTAGGGAATAAGAGAACCAGCCAGCAATGAGAGGTTGGACCTATTGATAGAGAAGTTTTAGTAAAAGTTCCTGCTAAGGAATTTGAATTTTATGCGTGAGAGAGCAGAAGCCAGTGCATTCCCGAAACAACAGGAGATGGAAACAAAACCTTTATTTTTTTCTACTTTGTGCAGGATAATTGTGTGGTTGGTGCCATTCTAATCTCAATAGACTCCACTGCTACTTTTCAGTCATTTGATATTGCTGCTCTGGATCACTTCTGTTCTAGTGACTCTTCCAGACTTTTACCCTTTTGCAGGCTTTTGACGCTACATCCCTGCTCTGTTAATCTAAGCAGATGACCTAACCACCAAGTGGTACCATTCTTGGTTGCTGTGCCAGAAAGTCTTTTCTTGCCCTCTTGTATTGAACTTCTTCGTCTTCCCTCCTTTTCTCTTCTAAACTTCCAGGGAGCTTTTAGCCTATAACCTCTGCTTAAGTTCCTGATCCCAACCTCTACTGCCTCTCCCAAATTGCGCTTTATTGAAGATCCCCTTGGTGTCTCTTTGGTCACACTGACTCCTCCTTGTCCACCTGCCAGCATGTTCAGTTCTCTCATATCTTCAAAACTGCCAATTTACCCTGTGTCCTATCTCCTCCTCAGGCTCATGCAATCCTTCCTGCCATCTCTTCCCCACCAAACATGAGCAAAGCCCTTGAAAGAATAGACCCCACAGCCTCTGGTCCCTCAGTGCCCATCATCAGTGACCACCTGAACACCAAATTCTGAAGCCTCTTTGCAGTCTTCCTCCCAGGCCATAACACCACTGACCCTTTTTTCCTTCTTGAACTGCTCATTCTTGGTTTCTCCCCCATATCTCTCTCCCTTTATTCTCTTCCTGTCTTTTAGTTTCTCTCTACCTCTTAAACAATTGGTTCCAGTTTTAATTTGCATAAGAATTACCTGAGTCCTGGATTCATCTCCAGAAACTGATTCAGATTGGGAATGGGGCTTAGGAATCTTTTTGTTTTGACTTGGTTTTTCGCATTTTTTTGTTGTGGTAAATTACATGTAACATAGAATTTACTGTTTTAACTACTTCTAAGTGTACAATTCCATGGCATTAAATACATTCACAATCTATTTTTAACAGCACCCCAGGTGATTCTGATGCAAGCAGAAATAGACCACACTTTGATTGCTTAGGGTTCTTTAGGGTCTATCCAGTCCTCTTCTACATACTTGTGTGAGTTCCTCTACTCCCATGCCTTTAACAACTACCTATCTTCCAATAACTCCCAAATATATCGGTAGCCCAACTCCGCAGTTCCAGATTAATATTTTTCCTGTTTGGTAGTGAAATCCCCCTAGATAGTTCTTAAACACCTCAAATTTAGCATATCCCTAGAGCAAACCCATTTCCCTCATTCCAAACCTAATCCTATCTCAGTTGTTGGCACTCACGCTTTGCCCAAGCTACAAACTTCAGTTGACTCTCCTTGCTTACACTCCCCTCATGGAAATGGTCACAAAGTCCAGTAAATCCTGCCAATGATATGTAAGCTCCGTTTATTCCATCACGGGGCTGGTAACTACCAGGGGTTTCTGTGTAAAGTCACTACTGTACAATCCATTCTCTGTCCTACTGCCAGTGTTCCCTTTCTCAGATATCTACCTATACTAGTATCATGCTTAGAAACCTTAGTGGTTTCCTTGTGCCTAGAGTCCTGTCCTTTAGCCAGTTCCTAAACCAGTGGTGTTCAGTATGTTAGTTGCTTGCTATTTAAATTAGGCAAAGTGAAATAAAATTTAAAATTTAGCTCCTCAGTTATGCTAGCCACATTTCTAGTGTTCAGTAGCTGCATGTAAGTAGTGACTACCTTATTGGACAGCACAGATACAGAACATTTCTATTCTTACAGGAAGTTGTGTTGGACAGTGCTGGTCTTCATGCCTTTCCTCCTCAAATGAGCCACACTAAACTTCTCACCACTACCCCTTAAACTGCCCCCCAGATTGGTCATATCCTTTCATACCTCTGAGATTTAGCACAGGTTCCCTCTGCTTCTCATCTCTCTCCTCCAGCTCTCCTACCTTGCAACTTGGATGAACTGTTTGTCCTAAAAAATGACCCAGATGTTACATTTTCTCAGAAATCTTCCCTAACGCCTGTAGTACTTTGCATTTGTTACTACAGTCTAGTGCAGACTTTGCATGGAAGCCTCTAGTATAGTACTGACCTCATGATAATCGTTTATATGCCTCTTTCCCACCACCACAAGACTGATGTCCTCAAGCCCAACTTACCCTTATAAACCTAGGCCTACCTAGCACAATGTCTGACACAAGGCAGGCAGCTGAGAATTACTTGTTGAATGAATACATGAGTGGACAAAAGAGAAATGGCACCTGGATTCAAGTATTGAGAAGAAAAGAGATCTGTGATTGGGCAAAAGACTGTCCAGGAAACTGAAAATGGAGAGAAATTAGTACATTGAGAGGGGATAAGCTTAGCCTTTGGCATGCGAGTTGGCAGTGTATGTTCCCAAACATCACTGAGATAAAATATCCATTTCAAGACCTTCATTATTGATGGTTTGGAAGAGGATAGCAGATGAAAACTAGAAATAAGAATTTCGAAGTCATTCATACAGATTGATTGAGATTTAACGAGTAGTAAATTCCAAAAACATGTGGATATGATAGGGACCAGATCCTAGGCCTTAGGGCTGCTAATAGTTATTAAGTGAGGGGGAAAGGAGGAACCAAGAGAGATCTGGTTAGAAATAGGGAAAAAGAAAACAAAAAAGATGATGATACAGTACCATGTACCAGACAACTTTTTTAATACTTGAAACAATCCTGTGGGCAGATAACTATTATTATCCCCATTTTGCTGGTGTGGAAACTGAAGCACACACAGGTTAGGTGACTTTCCCAAGGTCACACACCTGGTAAGTGGCAGAGCTTGAACCTCGGCAGTGTAGTGGCCAAGTGTGGGTCTTGGCTGCCATGCCTTGAGATGCCACAGAAATCAAGACTGGGAAGAGACTCCAAAGATCCAGTGTAAAAGCAAGGGCTTTGGATTTACTGTGCTTCCTCAAATTATGTGTTCAGGTCTGGGAATAAGAGATCCAGCCAGGCACTCTTGGTTATCCCTGACGTTCTTAGAATTCCTCTCTGAAGTCAAGCCTAATTCTAGGTGGGATACCTGAGAGTACCCCTGCTGCAGCCTACCATTTAAACAGGCTTGGCTCTCACAGGTGTTTCAGAACACAGTTGGCAGCCATACAGCAGACACAGACACTCTAAGTCCCCCTCAGTCCTAACTACCCTCTCACTGTACTCTCTCCCTTGCCAGCAACCGTAACCTTCCTCTGAATTCCTGAAATTCCCATTCTGCCTCTAGCTTTGACCGCTGGGTAGGTAAGTCAAAACTCATAAAAGTGGGGTTCAATCCATATCTTCTCAGAAGTTAGGGATTCTAAGGCCAACTCCAGGATATATTAAGATCTCAAGATCAGGCAGTTCCTTCTCAGTCCCCTGGGATTGAGTTTGGCCAGGGAACATGAGGTGGAAAGAACATCAGATTTGGAATCCGTGTCTGCCAGTAATTCATTGTGTCACCACCCTGTTCAAGTCATTTAACCGCTCTAAGCCTCAGTTTACTCATCTGTTTAAAAATGAGCTTAAAGATATTAAGGTATTTTGCAGAATGCAGAGTGTTAAACAAAAACAAGGAGCTATTATACTCTGTAAGCATGCCACAGACCATGACTGTGCTTGTTAGATCAAAGACTTATGAGAAAAACATCTCATCTCTGTAGAAAACACACATCTTACTATCTCCAGTAATTTGTTTTTTAGGGTGAAGAAGTAATGAGTTCAACTCCAGCACTACAGAGCATTTTAAAGGAAGCAATGCTGGGGAGGGAGTGCTAACTGCTAATGGAAATGAGGCCAGTGTATGATGGTTTCAGAGTGATCACATGGTTACAGATGTGAATTTACCTACTGCTCTGTAGATCTTAATTTAAGAGCACTTGGAGACCTTGTGACCCTGCTGGTGCTCTTGCCCTCCACCAGAGCAATACAAAGAAATGTATATGGGCAGGCTGAATAATGGTCCCCCAAGATGGCCACATCCTAATCCCTGGAACCTGTGAATGCTACCTTAGATAGCAAAAGGGACTTTGTAGATGTGTACAAATATGTAAATTATGTAGATTAAAGATCTTGATTAATGATTTTGAGATCAGGAGATTAATCTTGGCTACTAAGATGGACCCTAAATTAATCATAAGTATCCTTATAAAAGGGAAGGCAAAGGGAGATTTGACCACAGTAGGAGATGCAGCAGAAGCAAGAGGTTGGAGTGATGAAAGGGCTGTGAGCCAAGAAATGCCATTAGAAAAGGCAAGGAAATGGATCATCCCTGAAGCCTCTGGAAGGAATAGAGCTGTGCCAACACCTTGATTTTAGACTTCCGTGAGAGAATAAATTTGTGTTGTTTTAAACCATTAAGTTTGTGATGAGTTGTTACAGCAGGAACAGGAAACTAATATAGGGGCTCTGACTACAAAGAGACAAGGTACAAGCCAAGTGGTATCTGTCCAGATAACTCCTTAATGGCAGAAAATGGCCCCAGTGACCAAAGAAATGGCGGGGTTCCATCTACATGGTTAATTGAATAATCTTCAGTCATTAAAACTATAGGTGATGCTTAAGCATCTGAGCCTGACCTGTTCCCTCCTAACATTTCTATTGGCTGACCTGTTAATTGAATAATCTTCAGTCATTAAAACTATAGGTGATGCTTAAGCATCTGAGCCTGACCTGTTCCCTCCTAACATTTCTATTGGCTGACCTGTTGGGAAAACCATTGTATTTCAACTCTGTAGCAGTTATTTTCAAAGATGTGTAAATAGTACTCATAAATATGAAGCCCTGATACGAAGATGGTAATGATTGCATAATGGCCTATGAGCATCCCTGAAGACAGATGATCTTTGATTTCAAGAAAAGATCCATCTTCCCCTCAAACCAGCCTAATTTAGGAGCCAACACCAAGCATGATGAGGCTTCTTGAAGAATAGAAAATGATTCTGGATATACTTTTTAAAAATTATGTAACCCAGTATATCAAAAAATTATCATTTTAACATACAGTCAATATAAAAATTAGTAATGAGATATGTTACCTTTTTCTATACCATTTTCAAAATCTGATGAGTATTTTACGCTTACAGGTCATCTCAGTTTGGAGCAGCCACATTTCAGATGCCCATTAGCGAAGCACACACTTTTATGGCAAATCAAGAAGTATTTCATTAATTCCTTCCTTACACCTAGCATGCTTTTAGCTGCTGTGGAGGATGGAAAAAGTAGATTAAACAACCAAGACTTGTAAAAGTTGGATTTGATTCATTCAGCAAATATGTTGCAGTTGAGAAAAGGAGAGGCTTGTACAAGGCAGCAGGCGATCATGTGGGCACCAGAAAAAGAAAAATCTTTGTGACCCTCAATGGACATGGAAGACTTTCAGAAGATATGGGATTTGAGCTGTTCCCTAAGGGAATATGGCTTTTGCAGTGATGAGCCTGGAGAAAGGAACCTCTCATCAGGAGTACAGAGGACAGGGTATTTATATATCAAGAACAAACAGGATTGGCTGGTTTAGAATGAAGATGTCTTCTGAGCAGTAGTGAGAAATAACAGTGGTCTTTGTCATTTAAGTAGATTCTGAATGGAATATTTTAAGTAAAAAAACTATTAAACATACTAGAGAAAAATGGTCATTTTAAAAATTGGAGTACTTACTGAACATAAAAAACCCAAAAGCCATAAAAGAAAAGACCAATAAATTTGACTAAGGCAAAGAAAAAAAAAATCTAAAAAAGTCACATGACAAGCTACCAATTAGGGAAATTGTTTGCAATATATATGACAAAGGGCAAGTGTCCTTATAATACAAACATAACTATATAAGGATGTGTACATTATAGTTGGTTGGTAAAAGTGAAAGCTGGAAACAACCCATCACTAGGAAACTATGGTACAGCCATAAATGGATTACTATGCAATTGTTAAAAAGAACAAGGTAGGTCAATATATGCTAATGTAGAAAGGTCTCCAAGATGTTTCAAGTGTAGTAAGTATAAATAGTAAGCTCCCACTTTTGTACCTTTTAAGAAGAATATACACATAGAAGGTAATAAAGCATCTAAAAGTGAAAAATTAAAGGATAACAACATAAATATATTTTAATCATATTAAAGGATCAGCCAGAAATTAAAATGCCTCACAGTTGGAGATGGAAAATGCAGCAAAAAATTGCTCTGTGTTATTTGATTTTTTTCTACCCATATGCACATAGTGCTTTTTAAAAATAACTAGTTTTAAATTATTTTTGAAATGAAATTAAGCAGTCTTTCTAAAAATAGCTTCCTAAACTGACTCTCACTCCCCATTGCCCTACCCACATATCTAGCTTTTCCCTCAAAGCATAGCCAAATTTTTTTTAAAGAGTTTTAAACACTTCTTCCCTCCATCCCTTACTTTGTACATCTTCCTGAACCCTTTTTAGTTTGGTTTTGCCAAAGTCACTAGGGACATAGGGCTGAAGTCAGCCAGTATGTCTCAGTGCTGATCCAATGTGACAGCAGCGATATCAGTAACTATTTGGTCTTGTCTTGGAAGCCTCTTGGGCTCTGGTGACAGCTCTCAGCCAGTTGTCCCCCTCCTTCTCTGGAGCCCCTCTCTAATGATGTTCCTCAGAGTTCTGTTCAGTCTCTTCTCTCCTTGCCGTAATCTCTTCCACTCCATGGCTTCATTTACCACCTATGTTCTGATGTCCTGGTGACTCACAAATCTCTTCACTCAAGTCCAGATCTCTTGCCTGAGTTTCAGAATTATTTATCCAACAGTAGTATGCAATCAGTACCTCCCAAGCTTTTCCATTTCGTGGAACACAGAAAATGATGGTGATTTCATGGTAACATACCTTACCGAGACTGTTCTATGTCAGAGGGACAACAGTAGGGAAGCTTTGACCTCTTGGATAGTCATTTCCACTTGGACATCCCCCAGGCATTTCAATATCAGCACATTTGGGAGTAAGCATATCTCATCTCCCAAATCTGCTCTTTCCTCTGGTGTTTTCTGTTGCAGTGAGTGGGCCTACTATCTGCAAGTTACTTAGTCTAGAGGTCTTGACTTAGCTCTCTGCTTCCTGCCCCTTCCAGTCACCACTATCAGTTCCTAGTCGACAGCACCTTGTTTCTCATTTGTAGAGCAACTACAAAACTGTTCTCTCCGGTCTTCCTGATTTCACTCTTACACCCTATTTTCCACAGTGATCTTTCTAAAATGCAGTCGTGGTTATGCCATCCCCTTGCTGAAAGCCATCCAAAGGCTCTGCATTGCTCTTGGGATAAAGTATGCTCTCCCCATTGCTTACCTTTTCAATTCCATACTGGTTATCTAATTCTATATGCACAGTGCCTGGCATACAGTAGAGACACAATAAGGTTTTTTGAGTAAGGAAAATGAGAAAAAGGGCAGTCAAGGACCTGAGTGGATCTATCATATCTGTGCCAGGTAGGAGGTTTCAAAGCACATATTGGCAATTCTGTCAGAACACAAGGAACATGATTGTTTCATGTAGAATTAAGCAGCAATAGCAAAGGTCTGTTCAGCAAATGACCAAACAGCCTATCCCCAGCCTCTTTCTTCCTCTCATTGAGTAAGAAAGACATCAAGAATGCACTCTGAGTCAGTCCAACCTAGAGAATCTTTTGAGGTTAGGATCTTTTGAGAAGGTAGTTACCATCCTGACCACCTCCTGGTGTCAGAAATTCTAAACTGGGGTCAGTTTATCAACCAATGGCCAAATGAGTACAGCGCTAAACTGAGGAATGAAGATGCTGCAACACTGAATGACCACATAGTACTGAAGCAGAGGACCCCCCCAAAGTCCTGACGTGAGCATTGAGAGGGTAGTTCTCAGAGATGCCATCTGCCTATCAGTCATCAGCACTATATATACAATTAGATCATGCACAAA
This sequence comes from Manis javanica, assembly GCF_040802235.1. Classification (NCBI taxonomy): domain Eukaryota; kingdom Metazoa; phylum Chordata; class Mammalia; order Pholidota; family Manidae; genus Manis; species Manis javanica. The sequence goes on from NC_133165.1 coordinate 88,020,090, forward strand.
ACTGGTTTGTTACCAACACCTTGCAGCAACAAGAAACCTAAAAGCCTAGTTTGTTTTGTGACACAGATGTTTCAAAAAAGAACACTATATGATCAGTGGGTATATATAACAAGGGAATAAAATCAACTTTGGGACTTCTGTATAATTTTTAATTATTTAAGTGAATTAGGCCACTGAGAATTGAAGTGTCCTAAGCCTTCATCAAAGACAGAGATCATGGAGCAATGGTAGCTTTATTTCTTCCACCTCATGTCAGTGAAGATGAAGGCATAGAGAACCTGCCAAAATCTGAATGCCTCAACTTTCAAGTTTGCAAGAGCCTTTAAGTAAAGGCAGGTACTTGTCTGACAACCAGATGTTCTGGCTGTGTTTATTGAACAAGGGAAGCATCTGAATGATAAGTAAAAAATAATCTAGGTGGTCTTTTTGCTTCCAAAAATTTAGTTATTTGGGAACATCCACAAATAGAGATGCCTGGCCGACTCTTGAGGTGTTTTTCATCCCATAGTTTTGTAATGCAACAGATACTTGGAGTTTTACTGGACTTTTTAAGTCCTTTGAGGAATGTTTCACATCTGTTTTTGTTGTAAGCCCAGGACTAACCCACTGATCCCTATTCAATAAATGTTGGGTGATTGAATAATAATGCTTCAGGGTTCCAAAGATGCCAGTACCTATCATCAAGAAATAAGGTGAGCTTTCCCAGAAATGAAAACAAGTTCACAAAGCAATTTGCAGAAGAACGTTTATAGCCGCCTTATTCATAATAGCTCTATACTGTAAACACCTAAATATCCATCAAATGGAGAAATGAATAAACTAATTGTGATATATTTATCCAGGAAAAGACTACTCGTGGCTGGATCTCAAAACCATTGCTAAACTAATGAATATGGACACGAGAGTACATACTGTATGATTCCACTTACATGAAATCCAAGGAACAGAGACAATTATGGTGATAGAATTCAGCAAGTTGCAGGGGCTGTGTGGTGGGGTAGGTGCAGGGTTGTCAACTATAAAGGAGCATGAGGGAATTTTCTGGCGTGATGGCTCATTAGCTTGTTTGGGGGGTTACATAGGTATATGTTGAAATTCACCACAAACACCTTAGATCTGTGCATTTTATTGTATATTAAGGATAAATCAATTAAAATTTTTGTTTTAAAGCAAAGATGAGAAAGCTGGTGGGAGTAACCATCATGACATCTTTTAGCTCCAGTAATAACGGTCCTCAGGCACTGTTTTCATCAAGCTACCCCTGTGCTCAAGAAGCAAAACGACTTGTCAAATCCACATTCTCATTCTGATCTCACTCAATCATCCTCAACTTTACCCATTTCCCACCCTACCAAGGTGAACTGCTTACTGTCTGATGCAGATAATTTGCTCATTCCTACCTGAGTCTCCTTGTGTCCTGACCTGCCTGGTTTCTACTCAAGTGTTCTCTGCCCTTCCAATGCCATTTTAAATTAAGAAGCTTCCTTCAGAGAGGAACTCTTGACTAATCCTAGCCAATTTAAACACTGTGTTCCCTCAGCTTTTCTATTCCTTTTTGGATTAATATGATACTTTGATACATCTCGTGTATACCCACAGCATAAGCAATTTAATAAAATTGGAGAGACAATGGCTAGGGATCCCTTCGAATTTCTCTGCAGAACCCCGTTTGGAACCTGCATTAACTGGCCAGTCAGTACAATGCAGATTGCGAAGATTATATGGTATCCAGTCAAGGGCAAGGACCAATGAAAATTGTATTGAAGGGAGCTCTGAGGCTCTGCAGGGGCCTCCTAAGTGAGCTGTTTGCTTTTCCTCTTTTAAGCACTCGGTAGTTAAAGAGAGCAGGAACTCATTCCTACTAAGACAGCAGGTGGCTCAGAACAAGGTTGTATCCTTTTTCTGTTCAGCCTTCACTCCTGCTAAAGCAGTGAGGACTCGGCCCGCACAGCAGAGGAGCGGAGCCTGTACCCAGCACCGTTTTCCATGTTACTGGGAGGACCCGATCACGGAGGCGGGATCGTTTAGGGCCAAGGAAGCACTCAAGCCTGTACCCATAGACTTATGCCCAAAACGTAAACAGGAAGGCAAATTACAAACAGACGCCCACAACCACATATACACGTGCACGCCCAGCTCCACAGAAGCAGGCGCGCATGCCCGTAGCTCCGCGCGCACCTACTTAGTTTTCTCTGCTACAGATGCTCTCTTCCATCCACCGCTCCGCCCAGCCAGGCTTTTACCCCAGCCCTAGGGTGGTTTAGCAGGCAAGACTCGGCCAGGCCTAGTAAGAGTGTTTCCCTATAGGGGGAAGGGAGGCCCTTCCCACCTCGCGGAAGCAGCGCGTTGGGGTCGGGCGTCCCTAGCTCTTGTCCTGGGAACATCTGGAGGAGCTGGGGGTGGGCATCCAGGGTGAACGTGGATTGGCTTGCGCGGGAGGGGAAGGCGTGATCTGGGTGGGGGGCGGGGCTCACTGGCCCCTTTAAAGCCTAGACATCAAGAGGCGGCCCCAGCACCCCCCCTTTCTCAGCCCCCTGTACCCGAGCCGCGGCCATGGACCCAGCAGCTCCGGTCTGCCCTGGCCCAATTCAACACCTGATTTCGGTGAGTTCGGCTTCTACTTGGGGTTTACAGGGCGGCGAGTGGGGGTTGTAATCTCCGGGCTGGGGGTGGGAATGTGGAGGGTAAGGCTCTCGTGGCAGCCTTGGGCTGGAGGGGGCAGCGCAGCGCTGTTTCCTACCGGGACCTCACGCCCTGCCCCTCTCTCCGGCCGCACTCTCCCCGGAGGGTCCGGCTGCGACTCTGTCCACCCGCACCCCACCCCCTCCCGCCCCCCGCGCCATCCTCGCGCACACTCCGTGGCCCCGGAAGGGAAACTTTCGGCATAGGGGGATGTTCCGGGGACTGGTCTCCCTCCCTCTTAAAACACTGACCTTTCCCCAGCTGCGCACCCCACCCCACCCCTCATTCCACCGTCCGGGTACAGTTTAGCGGTGCCGGGTTGTTGCGGAGGCTGGGGGGAGCTCTTCCCAAAGCGCAGGCTCGGAAACGAGCCTTGAGCTCCTCTTCGCCCTCTTTGCAGTCCCCGTGGCCTGTGTCGGTAGGGCGTGGAGTAGATGGAGACAGGCGGAGAGATCAGGGTCTCCGAGAACAACTTCGGTGGCTTTGAGGGGAAGGAGGAAGGGGAGCCCGGCGGGCTGAACCCTCCAGAGAATCTGAGATAGGGAGAAAGGCTGGGCAGGGAGTGGGGCCAGGCCAGCGCGTTTAGAAAAGTCTCTCTGGGTCCTGGTTGCGGTGCCAGAAGAATGCAGAGAATTTATCTGTGCCCGACACTCGCCTGGCTTAGATCGACTAAGAAAGCGGCTGTCCGAACCCCATCTCCCCTCGCCTTAACTTGGGTCTAAGGCCCTGTGGTCTCTCTAGCCCTGGCACTGCCCCGGAGGGCCCGCACCTCCCACAGGCCTGGTTTTCCGGGCGTCTCAGCGCTGTCTACCCAGCCTGTCCAGCTGCTACTTCTTAAATGCTCATCTTCCTGAGAAGCTGGGGGTCTTAGGCTGACTTGTTCTCTGGCTGTAAAGGCAATCCTATTCCCATTCTGCCACTGCTCTGCCTTCCCCAGGGGTCCTCCTGCCTAAGCACAATTGCCTTCCAGAGGTAGTGGTTGGAGACAGAGGTTTGGGATGGGGTGCTCCTGGGGGACAGTAGAGAGGAGGTCAGTGCCTAACCATTCTGTGTTCAGTACTTTTGGGGAAAATGAATCTAGCCCAGTTGCCTTGTTGCAGACTCTCACTTGCAAGATACTGTGTCAGCTGACTCTGAGACTCCTTGTCTTTCAGGAAGGGTTTCAGAGAAGTGACAAAATTCACTTCTCATGTTGGTTCACTGTCTTTCTGAGAGCAACCTGGGGTTAGTGGGTTTTCTACTTCAGAGAAACATGTGTTCCTGACAGGGGAGATATTCTCGTATAGTTCAACTTTATTTTCAGAGTCTGTGGTCTGTGCTTGCAGTGGTGTCTGCCCTCGTGCCGGCAGTGGCTTGGGCCCTCCAGCATCTTTCTCCAGCTCAGGCTTTTGGAGGAGAGTGAGAACCTGGAGAGGCGGATGGCTGGGGCTGCAGGGAACAAGCGTTTCCACCACAGACAGGCAGAAAGCAGTGCATATTAGGATCAAGCTGCTATCATTGTGGGCTGGGAATCAGAGCTCTGGTCTCTGTTCTTCCTTACTGGCTTTATGACCTTGGTCGGGACAATTTGCTTCTCTGGAGCTCTGTTCCCCCATCTGTAAACTTAGCAGTTGGACTAGAAAGCTCTAAATTCTCTTCCACTTTCTGAGATATGTGGTTCCACTGATGAGTGTATCTAGAGGGGAGAAAGGTCTTCTGGCAAGGTGGCGCAGTTTGGAGGTAGGTGTTGGGTGATGCTGTTCTAAATCAAAGTTACTTAGCATTAGAACCTTGGGTGGAGGAGAGCATAATCCCTTATCCTGCCTAAGAATCACTGTCCAGCTCACCCCTTGTGGCTTGCGGTATGGCCCACTCATGAGGGCATCTGATGAGACATCCCAGCAGGCCAGTCTTTGAGTTGGGCCTTTGGGAAAAAGTTGAGAGGAGGAAGTAGCTAAGAGCTAGCGGGGTAAGCTGATTCCCAGGAGACAGTTTGCATCTCAGTTGTTGGGGCTTGTTTTAGGATCTGGGCCAGGGAGCACACTCATCTTCCTCTCATGGGAAGAGGATGAGGAGAGCCCCCCCGCTGTCACCCATTCTGTCCCCTGGCCCTACTCACCTCACCTCTGCCTTCACTCCCCAGCTCCCAGGCTTTGAGGAATCTTCCCTGCTGTCCTCACCCAGCCAACCTCCCAGGCCCTGCCTTACCAGCCAGGTGGCAGCAGGGAGCTGCTGCCCCAACCCCAGCTTTCTCAGCCTCCTTCCCTGCTGGGAGTAGGGTTTCTCAGGAGTCAGGCTCTCCAGGTTGGGACATGCTCTGCGGCCCAAGAGCTAAAGGCCTTCATGGCATCTTTGTATTCACCCTTGGCCTCCCAGGTTCCAGGGGGTATGGTGCAGGAGAGTGGTGGTTAGAGAGGCTGTGCAATGGATTGGATGTGCAGCACATTCTTCTGCATTGCTTTTCACTCTGAGCTGCCGGGTCCCGAGCAGCCTCCCTCCCTGGGCCCTGCTGCCCATGGGAGTGAAGCTGGAGCAGAAGGTATTTAGGTTAGACCCCAAGGAAATCCTCTTCACTGCTCGGAGCCCCTGGAATGGAGAATGGAAGCTCCCAGGGAGGTCAGTTTCTCAGAAAGTGGTTAATGGTTGAGTCCCTGTCAGAGTGAAGGATGCTGCTGTTGCTAGGCAGAGGCTGCTGTTTCCTCCTGGGGTGTGGCTCTGAGGCTGGCCAGCCAGACAAGGAAGCAGGAGAAAGGGCCCTTGCTTGATAGCTGAAGAAGGGTCCCTGGCTCCTGAGCAGCCCTGGGTCACCAGAACTGCATCTCAGAACAAATGCTGCTTCTGACCCCCACATCCCTGGCTCCTCCCCCAGTCCCCCACCACTGCCACCATCTGCTTTGACAGGCCTCATCTGAACCGACAGGCTCCTCCAACCCCAGTCTGGCTACACTAATGGACTGATTCGATTTTCTATTCTTGGAGTTTGGGATTTCTGATTGAACATGCAAATTTATGTAAATCAACCTGGATTCTGCCACCACATCCAAACAACATAGAGTCATAGGCTGGAAGGAGTCCTAGAGATGGTCTAGTCCAACGCCCTCGTGTTAAAAATGGAGAAACTGAAGTCCAGAGGGAGAAGTGATTCATATGATGATGTGTGTCAGAGGCAGGGTTCTTGCACTAGTCTGGTGTTTTACATGGCACCATTCTGCCTTAATTTCTTGGGCAAAAGGGGACCTTTGCCAAATTTAAAGAAGGGAGGTTCTTGAACCTGAGATTGCAGAGAGCTGGGCTTTTGGAGGGTCAGAGTGTTACCTCAGGGCCCCAGGGGCTCTGGTTAGCTCTCTAACATGCTGAAGAAAAACAACTTCAAATCCCATAGAACAACACCCTTAATATTTTTCTGCAGGCCCTGCCCTGAGTGTTGGAGGACAGGGCTCCTGGTGGCTGCCTGGCTTGGCCCTTATGGTTTCGTCAGGGCTGAGGTTATGTTGTTCCCAGTGTCTCTCACAGTACCAGGCACATAATAGGCTGTGGATGGATCTGCACAGCAGACCTCTCTCTTACCCTTCTATTCTTGTTTGAGTCTCTGCTGCTTCCCTCCATGGCCACAGTGGGAAAGGATCTTTGTCTTCTGTGGCTCTTTGCCCACCCTCTCCTGTCCTCCTGAGGCAGGAGGGCACGGGCCAGCTGGGCCGCCTCTGCAGGTTTCTGTAGCAGTGACAGACCAGGCGGGCCTTGCTGGGGGAAAGATCTCATTATTTTGAGATCAGTGCCAAAGATGGAAGGGGGTTGTGGAGATGGGCTTGCATCCCAAGAAGCAGTCTCCCATGTTTTTGATAGATCCGCCCACCCAGCTGCAGGGTGCCACCGCTCCCATCTCATGAACTGCACCTGGGGCTTGGGGCTGTTTGGAGAGCTGAGCCCTCCCTCTGTAGTGCCCGCACGTTTTACAGAGATAGCAGACATGCTCAAAGCAGCCATTGGGAAGGTGAGTGTGAGGGCTCAAGAGCAAAGGCCCTTACTCCCAGCCACGGGTACCACCAAGCTCTGCTGCAGCCCCTGGAGGGGGCTAAGGAGACCTACCAGGTCTTCCTCACCTTCACCCCAAACCCAGATCTAGTGACTCTGAAAGGAGTGCCCTTATCTCAGCATCTCCCAAAACACAGCAGGTATGGAGCCAGTGCCTTCAGTTCCTCATGGCCCAGTGGCTCTTCGCACCTGCATCCTTAGCCATATGAGGGAGAATCCTTCTCCCTTGGCCTCAGTTTCCCAGCCTGTGCTGATGGATTAATAGCACATTCTCAGTGGGGTGTGGCATCTGCTTGATAATTACCATTCTCCTGGCTCTGGGTGTTGCATAGATGAAAGATGCCTGAGGAGGCCAAGCTGTTATTAAGGTGAATTATCACTGCTCTTATTACTGATTTCTAAAAATCCAGCAGCTGCTGAGAAGAGACTGGTCAGCACAGCTTCCTGAACTTTATGCTGGTCTGTGAGCTCTGGAAGATCTCCAGTACTCACTAAGCTTTAAAAAAAAAGTGTGTGGAAATTTTAAAAGGAGAGACAACCCCATTCTGCTGTTCAGGCTGCTGCCTGTGAGGCTGGCATGGTGGGTGCTGCTCACAGCATTGGTCTGTAGTGCTCATTCTCACATGGGGCTTGAAATTTTCCCTCCCAAAGACCCTCTGGGTAGGAGAATAATGAGGCTTTTCCTAGATGGGACTGTGAGGAGCCCCGGGAACTTCTGGGGTGTGGCCCGAGGGCTCTCAGCAGCTGCAGTTCCCAGGGGCTGATTCATTTCATCCCCGCTGGCTTGATGTAGGGGCTGTAATTGGCCCTTTGTGTGAGGATCTGTTGAGACACCCCCAGAACCTGCCCACAGCAGCCCCAGCAGCTTCCACAAGTCCTTTATCCGACTTTACCCTGACCTTTTCCACACTGTCCCCCTGCCCAGCCTCCCACCTCTGCCTCTGCCCTTGGACAGACCTTCCCCCGCCATCCCAGGGATCTAGAATGAACCCAGCTCTTACCCAGGTGGAAGTGGCCTCGACCCTCTTCTGAATTATTTGGTGCTACCATTTCACACCACAACCTGGGGTGGGAGGGCCTCACCACTAGCCCAGGGAGAGATTTCTGGGAAGAAAGGGAGATAAGACATTGGCATCCCTTGGTCAGAGTCCCTGATTTCAGGAGCCTGGTTCCTACTTCCTAACAGGGGAGGAGAGTAGATGGCCCCAGCTGGGAGGGGCTTTAGAAATCACCTGGTCAAGTGGTTGTTCCTTCTAACATTTTTTTAAGGTTTTTTATTTTATTTTTTCCACTGGATTTTTTTTTATGTAGTCCAAAAATCAGAATGATACAAAAAGGCATACTTTTGAGAAATCTTACTCCCACCTCCATGGATAATCAATATTAGTTCCTTACATATCCCACAAGTTTCTTTACTCAAAATCAAATACAGATATATATATTTTTTGGCCCCTACCTAGCACATAGCACATAGCATATCTGTCACCTGGTTAGTAATATCTGGGTGGGCGTAGATTTCTTCTGCCACCTCTGTCAGTTCTCCAGCTTCTGACTTTTACTACTCACCCTGGGGTCCCCTAGTTGACCAGGCCATGGGCATTGTTCATTCACCTGTGAAGGTGAATGAATGGACTGAATATACTGAACTTTATTCAGATGCTAACCAGCCTCTGAGGAGTTCCCAAACTCTAGCCAGCTCTTACTATGTCCTAGACTTGGGGGTACAGTGATGATCCAAAAAGTCCATGTTAGATAATTAGGCGGTTATAGAAATACAGCTGTAGTGAAGGCTGCAAAGGAAGGACTGTAAGAGCAGGTAATCAGAGGGCCTGGCCCACCTTGGTGTGTGGGGGAGTGTGCATATGTTGGGGGAGAGGTACATGGTGTGGCACAGCACAAATCTGGAGGCAGGAGTCTGGGGCCAGGACTGCAGATATAGGACCACATGGCCTGGAAAGCTGGGTTTCTTGACATGACTTCAGTGGCTTCTCTTCTTCCCCCTCCTCTAGTCTGCAGGATGGCCTGGGGCCCTTGAGTTTTACTGGGGCCAAGACAAGAAAACCCCTTCTCTGTGAGATGATGTGATGTCTCCTCCCCAGCCCTCACCCCTCTGCCTTCTGTTTCCCCAGCTCTGGGGCTAAAGGTTCCTGAAGCTGGAGACTTCCTTTCCACTGTAGACTGAGGGGAAGTTGTGGGGGTGTTTGCTTCTCACTTCCTTTGTAGACAGCACCTCACTTCCTGTCCCTTGGGCTAGAAGAAGGCTAAAGCTCTACACTTTGCTGTCCCTTCCTCTCCATGCCCTACACCCTCCTCTCTGAGAGGCCTGTAGGAGTTCGACAGCATCAAAGCCAACAGCCTCTCCCTAAAGGCCCTGCCTAGCTCTTCACCCCTACCCCCCACCCCAATATAAGGGGACCTGTCTTCTCAGCTGCAATCCCTTCCCAGACATGATTTCATCTTCTATACCCTGCAGGGAAAGAGGAGTCAGAGAGGAGTCCTATTTTACAGATAGGAAAACTGAGTCCCAGAGGGGTTCTAGGCTTCACCTAGGGTCATGTAATATGGCTAAGCCAGGACCAGAATCCAGGAAGCCTGACTCCCATTCGTGAACACAGAAAAGAGCAGAGCCCAGTGGGGGCTTGTGGGCAAACCAGAGCTCCTTTCTCTTTCCAGAGCAGAGCTGGCAGCTAAGGAGGTCACCTCTGGGCTCTGTCCAGATGGCACCCACTGAGTCAACACTGAAGCTGCCTGAATGTGAAAGGTGCTTGGCTGGCCAGAGCCTGTTCCCTTTGAAGAAAGAGGCCAGGATATGAAGTTGGGATTGATCATGGGGCCTGGGAGGGTGTATGTACAGCTCTTCCTGGCCTGTAGGTGTGGCCTGAAAGCCTGTGCAGCCAGCCTCCTGAGCCCTTTTCTTCCCAGACCTGAGAACAGATAGCTGACGTTCCAGAAGTCAGCTCTGCTGTTGCCTCCACCATCCTCTCCAGGAGCCTCTCTGCCTCAGTTCCTCCAATGGCCCCCAGTGTATGTCTCTAATTGCACCCAGGATATTGAAAAGATGCTGACTCTCCTATTTGGTGAGGGGACAGGAGAGGAGTTAGTAACTGGCATGGGCCAGAGGATCAGAAAATACCTTCAGATGCCGTTCAGTCCAGCTGCACTGAGTCATTCTGTTTCTATACACTACCTGAGATTTCTGCCCCCTTCTGTTCATACCTTCCTTCTGCCTGGAATGACCCCTTCCCTTTTTCTTACACCTAAACCCTACCTATCTATAAAGGCTCAGTTCACTTAGTGCCTCAAATTCTGAGAAACTGTTCTAGCTCCAGCTTAATATTTCTCTCCTGATTTTTAAAGTTACTCAAAATACCTCCTTGTGGAGCTTCCTTCACAGTACAACTATTTACCTGCATGTCCTACATCACCTAGTAAACTGAAAGCTTCAAGAAGTCTGACAAGAGCTGACCCATTGCTGAACTACCCACCAGTACCCAGCAGTGTGCCTTATACTGAGTGATCTGTCCACAAATACCTACAGAATGAATGGATTAGTCCCTTTTGCCAGAGGGAGTCACTGAGGACGGGGTGTGGGTTGAAAGCCTGGAAAAGGTCATATTATTGCCAGGGACGAATCTGCAGGTATCCCTTGCTTACCTCTCAGTGTGGTTTGTCATATGGACCCTCAGAGCCATTTGTAAGGGAAGCTGATGGGCCTACTGTACATTCCCACCTGTCTCTTTGTCAGGAATGAGAGAAGACAGCCAGGCTCAGGGCTTCGTTGGCAGGAGCAGTACACTGGCAGAAAGCACGGGGGGGGAGTACAAAAATACAGGTGGGCTGCCTCCTCAGGGGGCTCCCCTTCTAACCACGGGAGGTCCCCTCTTCTTCACAGGGGGCCACTAGAGAACAGGATGCAGGACAGTGTGAAATACTGATCCCTCAGGAAGCACTTTAAAAAGAGAGGTCAGTGTAGGCTCTATCAGTCAGGACAGCTTTTCAGAAGAATTGCTCTGGGGCCAGACCAGGGCAGGGTGTCCAGGATTGTGTTAAGGCCTTTGGTTTGTCCCCACACTGGTAGGAGGTCATGGAAGATTTAAAGCAGGAGGGACACAATCAGATTTAGAGTTTTAGAAAAAAGATTGCTCTGGTAAAGCTCCTTAGAAAAATGATCATGGCAGGGAAAATACAAGGTAAGCATAGAACATCTTACAGTACCAGCAAATAAGCAAATGTTAAGACAAACTTTTTTTAAATGGAGGCATGTTAAAGGAATATAGAAGCCAACCTTAAGGAATCTCAGTGATCAAAAAGCTGCAATTTAAGCAACAAAATAAGTGTTGATAATACTGGATTATAATCCAAAGAATAAAATAAATATCCATGAGTTCATACTAATGTAAATATGTAGTTAAGTAAATAAAGACTGAAGGGACAGCTCTTCTTTACAGAAAACTTCCAGTTAATAAATGTACACAGAATGAGAGAAATTGTATCATCAGAACACCACAGTAATTGCTGCAGGTAAGATCCATTAATGAATCCTAAAGTTGTGGGTGAAAATTTAAGCAGAAACAGGGTATTTGCATGGTCACAAAGTACTGCCCATCCCCCAAAAAATACATATTAATTATTACAAAAGGAAAAACAATCATGTTACAGTGGAGAAACCCAGTGGTAGATACCACCTAACCAACTTACCAAGGTTAACATCGCCAGTAATAAGACCTCTCAACATCATATATACTACCTGATAATGCACGAAGAGGCACATCACCTCTATGGATTCGTTCCAAAAATCCCTAGCCTCAAACAAACCCAAAGTAGAGACCAGACTCTACTACACTGACCAGTTCCCTTCCAAAGTATTGTGGTCATGAAAGACAGACTGAGGAACTGTCCTGAGTCGTAGAGACTAAGGAGACATGGGATTAAGTACAATGTGGTATTCTGGAAAGTTGGATCTTGGAAGAGAATATCAGTGGAAAGGACATTGGTGGAAAAACTGGTAAGATCCAAATGAAGTGGGTGGTTTTGTTTTTTAAAAATTGTTCTGCTAAGGAAAGATGGAGTGCAGTGAGGAAAGAGAACATGTTGCTATGTCTGTTTTTTTTAAGTACACACACACAAATAACACAGAAGTAAAGATGGAAGATGGCTGGGGGGTAGAGGAAGTGAATAGCAGACAAGGGAAAAGTTGTCCAGGAGGAAGTGAGTGACATCAAGGAAGTGAAAAAACAACCTGCAGAATGGAGAAAAAAAAAATGCACAGGTCATGTACCTGATATGGTACTTGTATTGAGAATATATAAAGAATTTTTACAATTCAATAAAAAAAATACACACAATAAATGGGCAAAGAATCTGAACAGATATTTCTTCAGGGAAGCTCTACAGATGACCAATGAACACATGAAAAGATGCTCAACATCATTAATCAGGGAAATGTAAGTCAAAACCATAATGAGATACCACTTTGCACTTAACTAGGGTAACAAGAATCAGAGAATAGCAAGTGGTGAAGATGTGGAGAAATCAGAGCCCTCATACACTGTTGGGAATGTAAAATGGTGCGTTCACTTACGAGAACAGTTTGGCAACCCCTCAAAAATTTAACATTATCATATAACCCAGCACTTCTACCCCTAGGTTTATACCCAAGAGGAATGAAAAGATATCCAACAAAAGTTGTACAAAAAAGTTAGCCCCAACTGACACATGAAAAGATGCTCCACATCACTAGTCATCAGAGAAATGCAAATTAAAACCACAATGAGATATCACCTCACACCAGTAAGGATCACCACCATCCAAAAGACAAACAACAACAAATGTTGCTGAGGTTGCAGAGAAAGGGGAACCCTCCTACACTGCTGGTGGGAATGTAAATTAGTTCAACCATTGTGGAAAGCAGTATGGAGGTTCCTCAAAAAGCTCAAAATAGAAATACCATTTGACCCAGGAATTCCACTTCTAGGAATTTACCCTAAGAATGCAGCATCCCAGTTTGAAAAAGACAGATGCACCCCTATATTTATCACAGCACTATTTACAATAGCCAAGATTTGGAAGCAACCTAAGTGTCCTAAGGATAAAGAAGATGTGGTACATATGCACAATGGAATATTATTCAGCCATAAGAAGAAAACAAATCCTACCATTTGCAACAACATGGATGGAACTAGAGGGTATTATGCTCAGTGAAATAAGCCAGGTGGAGAAAGACAAGTACCAAATGATTTCACTCATATGTGGAGTATAAGAACAAAGAAAAACTGAAGGGAAAAAAATGGCAGCAGAATCACAGAACCCAAGAATGGACTAACAGTTACCAAAGGGAAAGGGACTTGGGAGGATGGGTGGGAAGGGAGGGATAAGGGCAGGGAAAAAGAAAGGGGGCATTACGATTAGTATGTATAATGTGGGGGGGGTGGCATGGGGAGGGCTGTACAACACAGAGAAGACAAGTAGTGATTCTACAGCATCTTACTACGCTAATGGACAGTGACTGTAATGGCAATTGTGGGGGGGACTTGGTGAAGGGGGGAGCCTAGTAAACATAATGTTCTGCATGTAATTGTAGATTAATGATAACAAAAAAAAAAGTTAAAAAAAAAGTTAGCTTTATTCACAATAGCCAAAAAGTGGAAATAGCCTACATGTCCATCAGCATATGAATGAATGGATGAACAAATAGTGGCATATCCATACAGTGGGATATTATTCAGCCACAAAAAAGGAATATAGTACTGATACATCTTTAATGTGGATGAACCTTGAAAACACGCCAAGTGAATGAAGGCAGTCACAAAAGACCACCTATAATTCCATCATGTGAAGTGTCCAAATGGGGAAATCTACAGAGACAGAAAATAGGTCAGTTGCCTGGGCCTGGGGGTGGGGGCTACTAACTAAAGGATAATGAAAATGTTCTAAAATTGACTGGGATCATGATTACATGCATCTCTGACTATACTACAAACCACTGAATTGTACACTTTAGATGGATGATCTGTATGGAATACGAGCTATGACTCAGAGCTTTAAAATGTCCAGGAGGAAGTGGCCACCAGAGAATACAGTGGGGACTGAAAAATATTGTTTGGATTTAGTATTGTAGCTCTCACTGCTGAAGCTGGACCAGGCTATGGAAGGAGTGAGAGTGAGGGAGGCTTTATTTGAGAGGCTTGGCAGTGGAGGCAAAAGTGGGCTGTATTTGGAGAAATGTTAGGGGAAATTATTTCTAAGATGCAAGACACCTGAGAAGTCTTAAAGCTGGGCTGGGAAAGATCTTGTCAGGAGCTGTATACTGGAGACATAGATGAGGGGGAGTGGTCTGGGTCAGGAAGGCCTGGGCCCTGGGGCGAGTCTCTAGGCCCTCCACTGTAGCAGGAGGAGAGTGGGGAGGAACGGAGGATCCTGAGGGGGCTGGGGGATGGTGGCAGAAGATTTGAGGGGTTCTCTGCTGGCTTTAGTCCTCAGGAAATGAGGCTATATAGGTTATACTTAATGACTTTTACTGGTCAAAAATTAGAACTGAGAGTTTTAAACATTTAATTCACTTAAAATAACAGTAATAAACTTATTACATGTTAACATATTTTATGAAAAATATTTATTTTCCAAAACAGAAAAAATAGTGAAAAGAATGGCTTTGTTCCTAATTTTTGCAAATTTATCATGTCTGACTTAATAGAAGGCAGCTGGTTCTTCTATCTGCTTCTGTATTCAGGTCTGTTGTGATAACATGTATCATGTAGTCTCTGAAAAATGCCACTGTATACTCGAGAGAAAGTTAAAAATGCAAATAAATAATACCTTAATAATATTACAAAAATAGTTTTGACCTTGTGAACTCCTTGAAAAGGCCTCAGGGTCCCTAGACCACACTGTGAGAACTACTGTTCTAGAAAAGTCTCCACTTGGCATGAAAGAACTTGTCCCTGAGAGACTGAGTGCTTTGCCTTAAGTCACACAGCAAGTAAATTGCAGTGTTGTGACTAGAATCTAAATCTGCCTTCTGGTTCAGGGCTTTTTCTGGTACCCTGGGCTGGGCCGGGCCTAGGCTTCTTGGCTGCAAAGCCCCTGGTGTGTGACCCTATAAATAAACCCATTGTGTCTTGTGTCTGAGCCCCTTCCCTCTCCCAGTCCCCAGCAGCTGCTTTTTTCATTGTTGGGTTATGCTGTGGACAGAGACCAGGATCCAGGGAGGAAAGATAAGGGTTATTGAGATCTGTGAGCCTTTTGGGCTCATAACACACCTGCCTTTCTCCTGCCCTGCCTGGGAGGGCAGGGACTGATCCTGCTGTGGGTTCGAAAGAACTCACTCCATAGAGTCGAGTGCCAGTGAAGAGGAAGTCGGAAAGGGGTTGCACTGGGCCCCTTCCCCTTGGACACAGGATTCTCAGAAGAGCCATTGTGTCTTGGAGCCAGTTGTCAGGAGGAGGGGAGGAAATTCTTGTCTGCCCTCTTTCCCTAAGGGGGGAGACCAGTTGGAATTTTTAGGGCTAAAGGATGCTCTCTGCCAGGGATTAAGGTGGCCACTTTCAAGCCAGGAATGTTTGAAAATCCCTCTCTCCCTTCCCATGCCCCAGAGCTGATCTTGTCTGGAAAGGAGTGTTTTGCTGTGGGTGCAGAAGTGGCTGTTTACAAGTAGACTTTTGGGTGTGACGGGGATTCCAGAAAGCAGCTGGGGGTGGGGGGAGCAGAGGGAGAAATGGTGTTACAGATGATTCTGTTATTAAAGTGAGCTTCTTCGTCTCTGCCTTCCCACAGCTGTCCTCCCCTCCCCCACCTACTGGTCCCTGCTTCTCTCCCTAGGGACTCTGGGGGGAACAGCTGGTGAGTGAGGGGCTCATCTAGCCCCAAAGCCCTTGGCCAAGGGCCGGGGTGAGGGAACGTGGAATGAAGGACAGGATTGCTGCCACCTCTCTGGTTCCTTCCTCTGAGGCCTGGACTCTGAGTTGGGGCAAGGGGGGTCTTGCCCGTGGCCTGGTTGAGGAGGGAGTGGGAGCCACAGACCACACTCCTCTGATCTGGCTGACTGAAAGGCTGGGGTCCTACACGACTGACTAGGCTGAAGACATAGTGGTCACCCACGTTCACTCAGCTGTTGGCCAGAGACCCAGAGACCCCTAGGCAGGTGTTCCCTGTTCCATGTCCCTGGCTGCTTGAACACTGGCCCCTACCCCTCTGAAGGAGGCAGAGTCTCTAATCTTTCTCCCTTCCCCTCCCTCCCTCCCCTCAGCACTGAGGTCACCTCCCTCTGAATCAGGCTTTTGTGGGGTGGGGGGGGGGGCTGCCCAGGATGGCAGTTCTGGTGGGAGAAGCCTCCAGTTCCTTAGAGCTCTCCCCACTACCCTGCAGCTCCATCCCTGCCCAGCCTGGCCAGCAGCATGTTCCAGACCCAACATCCAACATCCGGAATGTGTTGTGGGACCACCAGAGAAATGTGTGTGAAACCTGGGCCATCCTGAACAACCCAGGTGGGGGTTTTCCTGAGGCCCTGGTTGCACTAGGAGTTGGAGAGCCCAAGGGAGGAAGGGGGAACTGGGCCCCTGGAGAGAGGGTCCTGCTGACACCCAGCAGGGATAGCCACTGGAGAATGGACCTTTTTTCATGAGATTGAGGCTGAAAACCCAGATTCTGAAGGGCCAAATTCCTAATTAAGCTCAGATTGGGAGCTGGAAGTGGAAGTGTCTCTCTGGATCTTAATATTCTCTAGAGGAAGGTAGAGATAAAGGAAGTTTTATTTTTCACTGTAGAAATCTTGAACTCAAACTGTGGTCCTACTGACAGCGTGTGCTCCTCCCCAGCTCCCAGTGTAAATGCAGACCTCTTACCTGAGACTTGCATGGCTTCCTGCCTCTGCTTGCGTCACTGCAGGCGCAGAGAGGGCTCCTCATCCTGAGCTGGCCAGACCAACCCGACTGAGGGCAGAAAACTTCTCCCCTAAGTGGGGCTGAGTCACAGCCTGCCTTCAGCTGGCATTTCCGGAGCCGCTCCTAGGCCCAGCTGAGGATACAGAGATCAACCCGCGTGACCTTGGATGGTTTGGGATTGGACAGTCTGCCCCAGATCACAATGGGACTCAGACCTCCCTGCCGAGGGATCCACAGGGGCTCAGACGGGAGGGTGGCAGTGGTTGGCTCTGTGAGGTGTGTTGGGTCCCTCCCCTCCTCAACACATGGAAAGCCACAAGTACATAATCCACAGCCAGTCCTCACAATCTGGGTCTCATGCCTAAACTGGATTTTGGGGGGATACTTTTTAGGAGAAGATACTGTCCTAAACCACCTGCCCTCTCAGTTTGGTTTTTTTTTTATTTTGGTATCATTATCAGTTTGGTTTTTGTGGTTGAGTGAAGAATACAAAGATGGGCTTTCTCAAACTCTTTCTCCTTTTCTGACCCCTGGATGTTGCCCTGTTCACCCCTTCCTTCCTGCTCTTGCCCTCCCTGGCCCTCTTTAGCCCTCCCAAACCCCGCCATTCCCTGGAGAGTCCGTGGAAATGAGGGGTGGTGGGATGCAGAAAGCTAGTGACCCATGGGGGCAGGCCTCTTTTAGCGTAGCGAGAGCTTCCGAGTGGCAGGAGGACGTGGTCCAGAGCTGGGCGTGCTGGGCTGGGGACTCGGGGGCCGTGCGTGAGTGGTGCAGAACCCAAGGCCTTTTTTTGGTTTTCACCCCTGTTTTTATATGTGGGAAAGAGGATATTTCCTGAATTATTTTTCATTTTTTTCCCCCAGGCCTGTCTTTCCAAATATATCAAATGTGATAACATGAGCAAATGAAGTTATACTGTATACATTTTTATAACGTTGAAATAACGAAGGACTTCAGATTGTTGTGGAGTGTTAAAAAAAAAAAAAGCATTACATAGTTTTCGCCTGTCTCTAGTTTACTGAAGCCCCTTTCCCACTGTTGTACATACATATACACACTCTTGTCCTTTAGAAAAGAAACGTTCCCCTCCGCTGTCACCCTTTCTCTTCCTAGGGCATCAGGCTAAGAAGAGTGAAGGCTGGAGAGCTGGTGGAGTGGGGTTGGGGGTGAGAAGACTCCTGAGGGCAGGGCAGGTGGGCCAGCACTCTCAGATCTGCATGTGCCCCTCCTGCTGACCGCAACCCTGGGGGAGGGCCTGGGCTACAGGTCTCCATACAGATGAACTGACCTAGGAGCAGAGGTTCCTGGCCACGACTTTGCATTGTGCCTGGACAGGGTGTGATAATATAAAACTTCTCCACTTTGTGAATTCATGTAAAACACCCCACATACGTGATCTCATTTCCTCCTCCAACAGACCTTTGGGCTAAGTATTCTTATCCCCATTTTACAGGTGAGGAAACATTTCGTAGAGTCAGGATCTATCCCAGGCAAAGCTCCAGGAGCCCCGGGGCTGAACGGAGCTACAGAACGTAAGGAGCTTACAGTACAATGTGTGTGTACAGAGAGGCCACCATAGGAAGGGGAACCCAAGCCTGCCCAGGCTGCTTTGTGAACCAGCCATCTGACCTAGACAGTGTCGTTTCCTCCCCCAGGCTGATGTCCCCTTTACAAGATTGGAGGAGAATCAGATGCAGTGGCACATGACAAAGTGCTAACCTGCAGTTGGGCACACGGGCTGCACTCAGTGTATGTGAGTGTACTTTCCAGTGCCTCGGTTTCCTCATCTCAAATATAGGTGTAGACAGTAGTATTTAACTCCCTTTGTGGTTGTGTAGATTCAAGGAGACAATACCTTGTGTTACTGCTCATTCCCATTGGTTATCTAAGTGATTTCTCACTGAAAGCTGGGGACCTTGTGCACTGGCTCTTCCTTTCCTCTGCAGGGAATGCTTTTCCCATTCCAGGATTTCATCCAGACTTCATTCAGGCCTCTGCTTCACTGGCATCTCTCTGTGCCTTGTCAGGACCCAACATGTGTTCATTGATTTATCTGTGTTATTATCTGCCTCCTGCAACAGAATGGAAGCTTCATAAAGGCAGGACTTTCCCAAACTTGTTCATCCCTACAGCTCAGTGACCAGTGCCTGACAAACAGCAGGAGCCAAATAAATGCTCATGGTATGCATGACTGACATTGTCTCCCTTTACTCCACAGGCAAGGTGACGATTCTGGCTGCCAGAGTGTGTGTGCCAGCCTGGGTGAGGAGGCAGAGACAGGTGAGGGGCTTTGGAGCCAGTGCATGCTGGTGGGGGGCTGGGGGAAGAGGGCAAGGGGGGATGACCCCCTGTACCCCCTTGGAGGACAGAGGAGAGAGCATTCAGATGCCTGGTTGGGTATGGCTGAAGGCTCCTCTCTTCTTTGGTCCAAAAGCTCTAAGGCCCTGTTGTGGGGGCTTCAGTGGGTCAGGGAGGCAAGTCGTTGGTGGTGAGCTGGGAGCCTCCACCCTTTTACTTTAGGAATGGTTCTCTATCCACTGGAAATGTCTATATTTGTGCAGAAGAAGGAAATAAGTACTTTCCTCTAGCAGAGAAATTGAAACTCAAATGGAAGATAATAGTCAGGTAGAGCCAATCACTGTGGCAACACTTTGGTGGGGTATAAGGTAACCTGATGCAGGTCAGAACCCTGGCTGTGTTGTACTCAGGTGATGCTAGTCTGTCTAGGCATCAGTCTGTTTCTTACATGCCAGGTGTCACACCAAGAAGTGTGAGTCTGGACAGTGAAGCGAATATGTCCCTGCCCTCGTGGAGTTAGTTGACAGTTACAGAACTGTGCAGCAGTGGCCCCTGACCTAGACTTAGAGGGGGAGTCCTGGAGAATGAATAAGAAGGAGGTGGCCAAGTGACAAGCTTGGCAGTGGGAAGGAGGGGTTTCAAGAGGCTCCCACAGAGGGACTAGTATGCACAAAGAGACTGGTCTGCTGGGACCTTATGGAAAGCAGGGAGCCTTGTACTATATTTAAGAGGATGTGTGCCAGTTTGAAGCCAATCTCAGCAGAGAATTCAGGTTTCTCAGCTCCTGGCCAGTGTCTGTGACCTTTGATGGGGTGATTGCAATTATAGGGGTTTATAAAATAATGGTCTTTGTTCTTAAGATGGGAAAAGTGTATCTGCAGGTCTGTCCCTTGACCAGGGGAGTCTCAGCCTGGCCCTGAATTGTTAGAGTGTCCTTGGCACAGTGGTCACACTGATCTAAACTCCAAGAATTCTGACCAGTTGTATCTGTCCTCCTCCCCCACTCACCTGTTCCCTGTGCCCTGGAGTAGCCTGTCAGGGCTTCTCCACTTGTTCCCAGGGCCTGATGTCAGAGGCCATGGACCAGCCAGCCGGGAGTCCTGAAAACCTGAGGCCAGGAGAGGATGGTGATGGCAGCATGGAGCTGGGCACCTGCCAGGAACTCCTGCACCGACTGCGGGAGCTGGAGGTGGGGCATGGGGCAGGGTAGGGGTGGTGTGCTAGCCTAGGGATCTGGTGTGGGTTTTTTGGGTGTGGGTAGACCTTTCTCTCAGCCAGCTTGCCAGGCTGGAGCAGAGCTGAGCATTTCTTTAGCAGAGCTCTGAGAAGCCCTTCCCCTGTGCTTTGCTGTCTAGCCCAGGTGCCATTTGGGACAAAGGGCATGCAGAGGAGTGGGGCTGTCCTCCCCCCAAATGTCTCCCTTCTTTATCCCCTCCCCAACTTTCATGCCCCTGCAGGTTGGGAAAGGGGTGGTCACAGAGGCCACAGGAAGAAGAGTTGGATGATCTGGGACTCAGGAGTGGAGGAACAGGACATGGGTCCTTAAATGAGGACCTTCACTGCATTCTCAAAACCCGACTCTCCTCCCTCCAGCCTTCTCCGCCCTCTCCCCCAGGAAGTTGACTTTGGGCACCTCCCACCTTAGGTCCTCCTGGCCGCTGGGTCTCCCCAGCACCTCCAACCTCTGTGGCCAAGTTTGGGATTTCAGAGAAACAGCATCTCAGTGGAGCTTGATGCCCTCAGTCCATCTCTGCAGGCCTCCCCGTGGCAGAGGCTGACTAGAGCCAAGAGCTGGGGCAGGGGTATAGCTAGTAGGCTCCTTGCTTCTCCTTCCCCAGAAGGAATTTTCCCTGGGAGAGGAATGAGCCCACAGCCTCCTTTCTGCCTTCTCCCTCCCTCCTGCAGGCAGAGAACTCTGCACTTGCCCAGGCCAATGAAAACCAGCGGGAGACCTATGAGCGCTGTCTGGATGAGGTCCGTGGGGTCTGCAGCGGGACTGATTTTGAGGACGGTGGAGGAGTAGGGTTTGTCTGCTCCAGGCAGAGGCTGAGTCAGCTAACAACTCTGCCTTGGGCATTTCTGTCCCCAGGTTGCCAACCATGTGGTACAGGCACTGTTAAATCAAAAGGTAAGTGGCCACGGGAGACATTCTCACCCCAAAGCCCAGAAGCCCTGGGAAGAGGCCCTGGGTACAGAAAGGGAGGTCTTTTCTGGGAGCCCCCTGAGCCTGCTCAGGTGTAGGCTAGAGGAGGAGGCTTAGTGGAAATGGCCTATTGGCCCTCCAAAGAAGCCCCCTCTCTCCTCCTCCTCTGTACTGTCCTACCTGGAGGCAGGAGTGGGCTGGGTTGGGCCAGGTCTCTGAGCTATGGTAACTTTGATTTTAGCTTGAATTCCTCCCTTACACTGGCCTTACCTGGTTTCTCCAGGTTGTGATGGCCCTGATAGCAATGTTGGTGTTGTGGGCATAAGGTGGCATCTAAATATTCACTCAAGTACTGTGGGTAATTTCTTGACATTTGGGCCATTCTGACCCCCGAGGTCTTCTTCTGCCTGATATGGGCCCTTCTTTGATGTGTGGTTTCTGAGAAGCAGGGGTTTGGCTCCAGGGATGGGAAAGGTGCCAGAGGGAATGGGATTTACCTCCCACCAGGGGTGGTAAACTTAGAGAATTTATCATCCCCAGAAGATGCGATAGCCACAAACAGAGGCAGGCTCAGCTCCCTCGTAGAAGGAGGTTGCAGGTGTAGAAGGAGGTCGCAGGCGAAGGGCATGCCCGGCAGGAGTGGCGCTGCTGGGATGAAGGGGACTGTGCTCATCCACTCCCTCTCTCCGTCATCCTCTCCCATCTTCCTGCTCCTTCTCCTGGGCGGCACCAGGACCTGCGGGAGGAGTGCATCAAACTGAAGAAGAGGGTGTTTGACCTAGAACGGCAGAACCAGGTGCTGAGCGCCCTGTTTCAGCAGAAGCTTCAGCTCACGACAGGCTCCTTCCCGCAGGTGGGCACAAGCCATTCTCCTTCCCTCTTACCTCAGTTTCCCGCTTGCCTGACCTGGCCCCTCATCATCCTCACCCTCTTTTCTCCCAGACACCTGCAGAAGCAGGTCACCAGCCATGCACCTCTGCTCTAGGGTCAATGGCCATCCAGGGAAGGCCCACCTAGCCTGATAGATCTGAGCCTTAGATAGGGGAGGCTCTCTGAGACCCCTCAAGCTTGGCTGTCCTCACCTCCCAGGTGCTCCCCACACAGCTGGATGGCATCCCTTCCTGTTGACAGAGAAGGTTCTTGCTTGCTCCTGCTGTGTGTGGGGAGGTGGGCGGAGGTTGAAAATGCAATTATTTCAAGCACCCAAGGGCACCTTTGGCCACCACATTGCCTCTTCTTGCTGGGGGCAGGGGTGGGGCTGGGGGTAAGGCACCCAGTGCTTGGCATCACAGAGTGGTCAAAAAAGGCACTTTACCCAGATAACTGTGCCACAGATGCTCAACCGCTGACATGTAGATGCTCACCCGCTGACATGTCCTCAGACACTAGTTCTGGCTTCTAGCCCTGTCACCTATACCTGGGAGAAGCAGGAGGCTACTGGGAGTAAATCCAGGTTCAGTTAAGATGTCACTTGGGGTCACTGTGTCAGGAAGCCCCCAAGATGGAATGAGATGGCTGGGGGAGAATCAGGAGCAGCTCCAAGGTATCTGGAATCACCAGTGAGTTCTGAGGTCAGCCAGCACACCCCAGTCCACCATGACCTTGACAAGAAGAGAAACACCTTGTGTGCGTATGTGTATGTGTGTCTGAATTTGTGTGTCTTTCCAATGCAATCTAGGCAGCCCTCGGCCCCCAGACCTAAGCAGGATGTCCCTCAGCTCCCTGGAGCCCCCATCCTCAGCTCCCTGGAGCCCCCCAAGGGGCCTTCCCACACTGGCTGAGCTCACCCCATCCACCCTTCTCAGTGACTGGTGATAACAGAGGACAGTGGTGTAGATCATCCTTAGATCGTTGATTTTTTTGAATGAATCCTTAATGAATTCTGGGACCTTTTGGGTTTGGGGGCAATAGGTTTATCTTCTCCAGAGGTGACATAATGTAATGGAAAGAGCATGAACCCTGGCCTCAGATATATTTGGGTTGGGTCCCTAAATTAACAAATTCTTGTGTGACCATGTGCAAATTACTCAGCCTTACGAACCACAATTTTGCCTTATAAATGAGGATTAAAATATCTAAATTACAGGTTGCTGTGAGGATTAAATGAGGTAATATATAGTGCTTGCCCCATAGTAGATAGCCAGTAATTGGCAGCTATTTATCATTATTAATGTTATTCCCAAGTTGTGCTTTGCTAGGATGAGAGCTCCATTGAGCAAATGCTAATTAAGCTCTTAGGGTGAGTGCCTTTGCCAACACATATGGAATTGGATGTGTCTGTGGCCTGTGCAGAGCAAACTTAACCCCTGCAGGCTGTGACTGCTGGGAACTGAGACTGCAGGTTACTGAGAGCCAATTGTGCAAAGCAGAGTGTAACAGTGCTGTCCAAGGACCCAGAGGGGAGAGAGGCCATCAGAGACGGGCCAAGGACTGTTCCCTTAAGCTGGGTCTTGATGGTTAGAAACAAAAAGAGTGGAGTAGGGGTTGAGAAGAAGGGAAGCAGAGCAGGGAAGCCTAGGGAGCAGCTCACTGTTCATCTGGGCTGGACAAAGGATGTGTAAAGGAGCTGTGAGGGCAACAGAGATGGAGATGGCATTAGGGCGGAACCAGCAGGCTAGCCCAGAATGCTGGCAGAGGAGTTCAGACCTGTGTCCTTAGGCACTGGGCAGGCACAGGAGGCTTTGAGCACAAAGATGCTTTAGAAGAAAAAGAAAAAGATGTTTTAGGCTGCCTTGAGCACAGAAGCTTGAAAAGCCACCAAACCAGGTCAGGGAGACTGAAGTGCTGAGCAGCACCCAGGCCAGAAGATCTGGGCTGAAGGAGGGCTACAGATGTCCAGGCCAGAGGCGAGGCAGAGAGACCCCCAGAGACAGGCTTTAAAAGCTGTGGCAAATGAGAGACAGGGAGGAGTTGAGGTGGACCCATATCTAGCTGAGATGCCTAGGGGAAGGAAATGACATTCACAGGGACTAAGAGAAGTGACCTGTGATTAAAGATTACCTTTGTAACCCTCAGAGAAAAAGTTTCACCTGGGAGCAGTTAGGGAAGCGAGAAGGTGTAACTCCTGCCTTCTCTGTCCTGGGACCCAGTAACAAATGCCTCTTCCATTAGTCTCAGTCATCCCTGTGACGCTGGGGTCACAGGCAGTGAGACCAGGAAGGGACCTGAGGCTCACCTCTCTGTGATCGGCAAGGAGATCCCATAGAAGACAGAGCAATCCTGGAGCCCTGAATAGGCACTTAGATTAGGCTCTAATCACTGCCCTCTGGCCAAGGGGCTCTCCTTCCTCCAAAGCCCCCTGACTGTCCTACTGCCCTGCCACCCAGGTTTGCACTTCTTCAGCCTCTGTTCCAGCGACACCTGAGGCTTGTCTGAAAGTGGTGGAGACAGTGGTGAAAGCCACCCATGTCTTGGGCCAGGAGATGTCCCTGAAGAGCGACTTGAGAGAATGTTTTCCTGCCCCTTCATGGGGGAGTCAGGACCTGGGACGGACATCCCTGTGCTAACCTTGCCTCTCCCTGCAGATCCCACTCACTCCTCTCCAGCCACCATCAGAGCCACCAGCCTCCCCATCCTTGAGCTCCGCTGAAGGACCAGCCATCTTGTTGCCTCTAGGGCGCTGTGTGGGGCAGAGAGAGGTAGGAGGACTGGGCAGGATGGTCTGTGGCTTTGCTGGTTATGGCCTCCTTGGTCACTACTCCATTGCTATTTCCTAATGAGACCCCAGGGAAGGTCTGCTTCCCAGTGCACGAATTCTTGTCCAAGCTGAGGGTGAGCCCTCAGCTGTCAGCCTCATACCAAGAAACACATCCCCACCCCCAACCTCTGGCCTTGTGAGCAAAGGCATTAGTACTGCAGTAAAGACTCAAAAATTAATGTTTGCCACACTCTTACTGTGGCCAGGCACTGCACTGAACACCTGGATCTCATTCTGTTTAGTTTTATTTTGTTTTTTTGTAGTTTTTGGCATAAATTGATGATTACATACATATTTATTTTTCCAAGTCCAGAACTATTATTCATTCATTCCTCTGCATTTATTTTATAAGCTAAACCTAATTGCAATCCCATTTTACAGATGATACAATGAAGCTTAAAGGTTAAATCGCTTGTTGAAATTCATATAACTGGTTTAAGTGGTAGATCTGGGACTTGAACCTACACTTTCTAGCTCCAGAGCCCACACAGTTAACCACTATACCAGTCTGAACTGGGCCCAAGAAGGAGCCAGGCAGAACAGCTTGCCATGTAGTCGTTCCCAGTCGCGTTCTCCATGAGGACCAGGCTGGCAGGATGGCTGGCTGACCTGAGAAGGCCTGTGCTTGCCTGCAGTGCCTGACTTAGGACCCACATCCCATGGTCCTTGACCACATCCCATCCCTTTCTTGAGTCTCTGTGTTCTTTCTGGAGCCTGAAAAATGGACACGCCTCCTTCCCCTGGAGCAAACATAGGTGTCAGGGCTGTAGGTGGCCAGCCCTGCTGACTCAAACAGCAGTGGGTAGTGGCGGGGGTGTGGTGTGGCTGGGGGAAGTGGGGCGCCCATCCAACCCCAGGTGTCTCAGGAAGAAGAGTTGAGGTAACCAGGGCTCAGTGATTCTTGAGGAAGCTGAGCTATAACATCCCAGAAGCTGTCAATTCCTTTTGGGGATACAACAAAACCAGGCCAGCTTTGTTCCTGACATGCTCAGTTATGCCCAGCTCAGGTCCTAGGCCTGTACTTGGTCTTCTCATGCCATTTCTTCCCCAAGGTATGTTGGGAGCAGCAGCTGCGACCAGGAGGCCCAGGACCCCCGGCTGCCCTGCCCCCTGCACTGGATGCCCTATCCCCTTTCCTTCAAAAGAAAGCCCAGATCCTGGAGGTGCTGAGAGCCCTGGAAGAAACTGACCCCTTGCTTTTGTGCTCGCCTGCCACCCCCTGGCGGCCTCCAGGCGAGGATCCTGGCTCCCCAGAGCCTATCAATGGCGAGCTGTGTGGCCCACCACAGCCCGAACCCTCAACCTGGGCCCCCTACCTGCTATTAGGCCCTGGCAGCCTGGGAGGCCTGCTACACTGGGAGCACCTCTTAGGGGGCCTGGGGGAGGAAGAGGGTGCTGGGCGGCCCTGGGGTCCTAGTAAGGGCTCCCCACAGGCCCAGGGCAGTGGAGTGGGGCCACCCTGTGCCCCAGGCAGCAGCTCCTCCTCCTCTTCTGATGAGGCAGGTGACCCTAACGAGGCACCCAGCCCCGACACCCTGCTCGGGGCTCTGGCCCACAAACAGTTGAACCTGGGCCAGCTCCTTGAGGACACTGAGTCTTACCTACAGGCCTTTTTGGCCAGGGCTGCAGGCCCACTCAATGGGGACCACCCAGATCCTGGGCAGCCATCCACCTCAGACCAGGGGCCCCCACAGCTGTCCAAGTCCAAAGGCCTCCCCAAGTCAGCTTGGGATGGGAGTACCCCAGAGGCCCCCAGGCCAGGCTTTGGTGCTACCTCAGAGGGCCAGGGGCCCCTCTCCTTCCTCAGCATGTTCATAGGTGCGGGGGATGCCCCCCTGGGCTCGCGGCCTGGCCACTCTTACTCCTCATCTCAGGTGAAAAGCAAGCTCCAAATTGGCCCGCCTTCTCCTGGGGAAAGCCAGGGACCCCTTCTGCCCTGTCCTGCCAGAGGTCTCAAATTTCTGAAGCTGCCTCCAGCCTCAGAGAAGGTCCCTAGCCCAGGAGGCCCCCAGCTTAGCCCCCAGCTCCCCCGGAATTCCCGAATCCCCTGTCGGAACAGTGGCTCAGATGGCAGCCCCTCCCCGTTGCTGGCCCGCAAGGGTCTGGGTGGAGGAGAGTTATCCCCGGAGGGGGCACAGGGCTTACCCACCAGCCCTTCACCCTGTTCCACAACCCCGGACTCTGCACAGCTCAGACCTCCCCAGCCAGCCTTGTCCACCACACTGTCCCCAGGACCTGTGGTATCTCCCTGCTGTGAGAATATCTTGGACCTTTCCCGGAGCACCTTTAGGGGGCCTTCTCCAGAGCCACCTCCATCCACACTGCAGGTGCCCACCTACCCACAGTTAACTCTGGAGGTGCCACAGGCCTCTGAGGGCCTCAGAAGCCCTGGAGTTCCCCTCAGTCTTTGTCTCTCAGAATCTTGCCCCTATGGGATCTCCCAGGAGAAGAGTTTGGACAAGGCAGGCTCCGAGTCTCCCCATCCTGGCCGCAGGACCCCAGGCTCATCCAAGAAGCCTGGCCAGGGGGCAGGGAGGCGACCTGGGGATCCTGGGTTCACCCCTCTGCGAGACAGGCTGGCAGCCCTGGGCAAACTGAAGACTGGCCCTGAGGGGCCAGAGAAGAATGGGGTGCCAGCCAGACCTGGCCCGGAGAAGGCCCGGGGAGCAGGGAGGTCAGGGGAGAGCACTGGAGACATGGCGCCTCCTCCCCCCAGACCCCCCGAGCAGCCTGAAGCCAAGGGGTCTCTTCGTGGGGCAGTAGCCTTAGGCACAAGCAGCCTGAAACAGCAGGAATCAGGGCTCCTAGGGGACCCTGGAACCCGAGTCTATTCCTCCCACTCCATGGGGGCCCGGGTGGACCTGGAGCCTGTCTCACCAAGGAGCTGCCTCACCAAAGTAGAGCTGGCCAAGAGCCGGCTGGCAGGGGCCCTGTGCCCCCAGGTACCCCGAACCCCTGCCAAAGTGCCAACCTCAGCCCCCAGCCTCAGCAAGCCTAATAAGAGCCCCCATGGAAGCCCTACAAAGCTACCTTCCAAGTCACCCACCAAGGTGGTGCCCCGACCTGTGGCCCCACCAGCCACCAAGGAGCTCCCCAAGCCTGACAAGGGGAAAGGTCCGCCTTGGGCAGACTGTGGCAGCACCGCAGCCCAGCCCACACCCCCAGCGCCTGGCCCTGAGGACCCCGGCCGTGGTCCCGAGGGGCGGGCCCCACACTCGGCCATCGAGGAGAAGGTGATGAAGGGCATCGAGGAAAACGTTCTGCGGCTCCAGGGCCAGGAGCGGGCGCCCAACACTGAGGCCAGGCACCGCAACACCAGCAGCATAGCCAGCTGGTTCGGGCTGAGGAAGAGCAAGCTGCCGGCGCTGAACCGCCGCACAGAGGCCGCCAAGAGCAAGGAAGGGGTCAGTGGGGGCTCTCCCCTCCGGAAGGAGGGCAAGGTGGAAGCCCGGAAGCTGGAGGCTGAGAGCCTCAACATCTCCAAGCTGATGGCTAAGGCAGAAGATCTGCGCCGGGCCCTGGAGGAGGAGAAGGCCTACCTGAGCAGCAGGGCGCGGCCACGGCCCGGGCCCCCAGGGCCAGGGCCCAGTGCAGGGCTGGGGCAGGTGCAGGGCCCGCTGGTCGGCATGTACCAGGGCGCAGATACCTTCATGCAGCAGCTGCTCAACAGGTGAGGGGCGGGACCAGGCAGCAGTGCTTGGTGGCTGGGGACGCCCTTCTCTCCATGGGTCCACCTGGCTTTGGGGCACGACTGCCTTTTCTGGGAGCTTGGGCTTCTCAGATGGCAAAAGGGGTAGGAAGTCAAATAAAATACCAAAGCATCTGGGCTTAGTGGCCTGACACAAAGGTCAGGGATTCCAAACCAGAAGCCTGGGGGTTTGTACCCAGCACCCCTCCGCTCTGGCTGTCTGATTATCAAACTTGCTGAGACCCAATTTCTCATTTGAGAAGAGTTAACAGTCCACTTTTTCCTGGATTGTCTCCAGCGTCAGAGAGGCAGCCTGTGTGCAAGCCTGTGTTCAGTAGTCAAGGAAATGCTAGTGCCTAACCATGGACTGATGAAGGTCTGCCTTGGGAATTTTATGTCCTCTGAACAAGGAAAGTTCCCTTCTTGCACTTTGACTCCTGCCACAGACTCGACCATGGGAGCTGTGGTTTAGAGAAGGGGCCACCCCATCTTTGGGGTTGCTCCATCTGGGTCAGATAAAGCAGAATGTCCCTAAGGATTGAGCCCCAGTAAGGTATGGCTTGGACAGCAAGTGCACTCAAGTTCAGCTGAGAGGCAGAGCGAGTCATGTGTGGACCTGACTGAGGCCGGGTCTGCCATCTACCTGCAAACACTGCGAGGAGGACTCTAGCCTTTACCCTGGGTAGCTTTGGGAACTTTCCCGTCTCCTCTGCCTTTGCTGTACCTCTGGGGTTTACCCTAAGCTCTC
Organism: Manis javanica; assembly: GCF_040802235.1. Classification (NCBI taxonomy): domain Eukaryota; kingdom Metazoa; phylum Chordata; class Mammalia; order Pholidota; family Manidae; genus Manis; species Manis javanica. Next base: position 88,049,235 of record NC_133165.1, read on the forward strand.
TGCCTGTTGCCAGTGTCAGGAAGGGTTGGTGGGAGCAGTGCCAAGGATATGTCCCCTTCCCAGGGGCAGGGGGCAGTGGGTACCTCAGTAGCCCAGCACCATTGCAGGGAGTGAGGCCAGAATGTCTGGGGAGACTCAGGCCTTCCTCACCTCTGTCTGCCCTGCTGCCCCTAGGGTGGATGGCAAGGAAGTGCCGCCCAAGAGCTGGCGGGAGCCCAAACCTGAGTATGGTGATTTCCAGCCAGTGTCCTCTGACCCCAAGAGCCCCTGGCCAGCCTGTGGGCCCCGAAATGGTCTGGTAGGCCCTCTTCAGGGCTGTGGAAAACCTTCTGGGAAGGTAGGTTTTGGGGTAGGGGCTGTGTAGAGGCCCTGGCTCTGTGCTCCTGCCAGGTCTTAGCACTGGTGGGGTCCCCTTCCCTGGGGCTGGAAGCTGCTGGAGGCAGTCATGGTCTTTGAGGGGTACTGGGAAGGGGAGTAGGCCTCTTCAGGGCTAGCAGGCCTCAGCTACTCAGACCCATGGTCCAGGGGAGAGCTTGGGGAGGAGTTTGGAGTTGGGGAGGGGCAGGCTCTGAGGTCTCCTGTACCCCACCCAGCTGAGCAGTGAGCCAGGAAGGCGGGGAGAGATGCCCTCGGAGGACAACCTGGCCGAACCAGGGCCCACCTCCCACTTCACAGGTCAGCAGGGTCAGAAGCCAAGGATGGGACCTGCCCCTCACCTTCTGCCCTCTTTATTCCTTCCCACTGCTTCCAGTGCCAGGTCCTGAGGGCCATCTTGGTGCCAAGCACCAGGTGGGCACTGGGGCTGCTCAGAAATCCCCCTGTGTCCTCAAGCGCTACCTGACCTGCCCACCCTCCTTCCCCAAGCCTAGGGGAGGACGGGCAGGGACAACAGCCTGTTAGGCCAAGAGGGGCCCTGGCCAGGGGTGGAGCCTGGGCTGGGGCAGGAAGCCTTAAGACATTAGAAAGGTTGAGCCACCTGTAGCCAGTTACCCTCCCGACTCATCCTCTGCTCCCCAGCCTGTGGCTCCTTGACTCGGACCCTGGACAGCGGCATTGGGACCTTCCCACCCCCAGACCACGGCAGCAGTGGGACCCCCAACAAGAACCTTCCCAAGACCAAGTCACCACGACTGGAGCCCCCACCCGGGGTGCCCCCAGCTCGTCCCCCACCCCTTACCAAAGTCCCCCGTCGTGCCCACACACTGGAGCGTGAGGTGCCAGGCATAGAGGAGCTGCTGGTGAGCGGGCGGCACCCCAGCATGCCAGCCTTCCCCGCACTGCTCACTTCTGCTCCAGGCCACCGAGGCCATCAGACCTGTCCTGACGGTGAGTGCCCAGGAGGCAGATGGGGGCCATCCCCGGAGCTCCACCCACCACCACCCACCTTTCCCTTGTTCCCGGGACAGATCCCTGCGAAGACCCAGGCCCTCCCCCTCCTGTCCAGCTGGCCAAGAACTGGACCTTCCCCAATGC